>NC_133578.1:67660897-68925393 GCF_964106895.1 Numenius arquata | reverse complement strand
GGACAGAAGTGCTACGAAAATGTCAAGTATTCAGAAAGATCAATCCATAGGCATAACAAACCAGGGTCTCAAAGTTAACAGCGTGTCTAACCCCAGTTCCTCATATTTAAAATGGGAATAATATTCTTTAAGTCTTCTGAAGATAAGACCCTCCTGAAGCACAAAATGACAATCATGATGCACTCAGAAAAAAGTGAATAATGAATTCATACTATGCAGAGTTTGAATAAGTCATGACAAAAATGGTACAGAGTAACTATTAAACAGTGGCGTTACGTTGGCATTTTGAGTAGCTACCTGGTCAGTGAACGTCGTGTCTTATATGTGGTGAATGAGGTAGGGGCCTGGTGGGAAAGCTAGTCTGTGACAATGTAGTTAAAGAATATCATGATATCCATGAAGAAGGAATATAGAATAAAAAGGAATGGAAGGTTAAATGGCTGTTCCATTTTTGGTATTTTCTTGACTGTTGAATGCTTTGACCCTAAAGCTTCCTATTGTGTCGCATATGTATCTGGACATGAGTGGTAATCAAAATCAATTTGTTAGGGCTAAAAAGCTCATTTGCAATATCCGCTTAGAAATTCTTGATGGAATAGTTTGTATCCCATGAGACTAGCTTTATAAGAAGTGGAACATTTCTTTTTCTTTTCATAAAGCTTTACCATGACACATGCAATAACAAACACTGCACTACACCAGTAAGTGTTTGTGTTTACTCTGCTTGAGATTCCCCATCAGCCCCCACCACTGTTAATAATTCTGTCATCAAAGTTGAGATTGCCATGGGAAGCATATAGACAAAGTTAAACAAACAAAGTGAAGGACTAAGGAAAAATAAGCAACTTGCATCATGGAAATCTGTGTCCCTGCAGTGTGCTAACAGCATACCAGCATATGGAAGAATTGCCAAGAAAGGAATTAGGGAACTTCAGAGTTCCTTAGAGAGGAACCCAGGCAGACAAACCTCACCGAAATGGAGGTTTTTTTCTTGTGGATCCAGATTGTTCCTTTCTCTGAGCTCATTTCTAGCTTTCTTCATTGTGTGACTTTTCTCAGTCTTGATGTATTTCCATTTGGTCAAGATGCAGATAGCAGGAGTGAAGAACATCTCAGAGAAAGACACTTCTTTACTTCAGGCTGTTTCTGACCCTAGTTTGTTCTCTGGTTTACCCCAGAGAAGGAGGCTTTAGAGAAAATAAAGCAGCTCAGATGTGATACAAGTGATGTGTCCTTGCCCATCACCAGTCACATAATGGGAGCGAGAGCTTGCTGGACACCACCTTTGACTCAGCTGCTGTCTTGAGACCCAGCAGCTGGGTGCATTGCACGTGCAGTCATATTGGCTTCCAGAGATGCCTGGCTAGAGGTATATTCGTCTGTCGTTGGCCTGATAGAGGCAGTTTTCTGAGTGATGTGTCCAAGATTTGTGCTGAAATGCCAGCCAACACATGTAAGTACCTGGCCCTGAGGTAAGTCTTGGTCTTTTCCACTGTCCCCTGAGAACTGTCCACCAGTTGTTATATTGTGTTGATAAAGTCTCTCACACGTCCCCTAATACAAACTGATTTGCACTTACGTGAACTAGGCTTGCTTGTTAGGATGAGTGCTGAGGAACAGGAGGGCTGTGTGCTAGATGAGAAAGACTGGGCAGCTACAGATTTCTGACCCTTCTTTGCAGGTTGGCTCCTGGTGAGCGCAAGAAAAGGAACAAAGCTGAAGAGAGCGAGCTGTCTGACATTACATTTTCCCATCATCCTTTATCTAAGCAGGCTGAAAGATGCCAGTTATAGCCAGAAGTGTCAGAGCAAGCTTCCTAGCTGGAGCTGTGCATTTTAATTAGCTGCTGTGCACTTGGTGGCCAAGCAGTGACATAAAGCAGTTTTCTTAGTCGGGTTTCAAAAAGCTGATACTTTACAGGGAGGAATCTCCCATTTTAGTAATTTTCTTTGTCAGAGTGCAGGTGCAGACTGTCTTTAGGGAAATATTTCTAAAACCAGGAACATTCAATTTCGTATACGCCAGATCTTGAGATACTGCATACCCATATGGCTCGGTTGAAGCCATGAATTGTTCTGATTTATCTCAGCAGCAGATACGTAGTAGCTCAGGAAAAGGTGAAAGAAGGAAAAAAAAAAAAAGAGAGAACAGGGGAAGTTCAAAATAAAGGACAAACTCTGGCAGTTTTTTGCTTTAATTAACTTCATTTTTTAATCCAAGAATAATAATAATATTATAATTATAATAACAGAATGTTATTTTGGCCCCATTTACACTGGTGCAGCTGAACTGTGTTAGCTTACAGGCAGTTATTAGAAAATCTTTGGCTAAGCTTGGTGAAGCTGATGGAAGGGCGTGTTTTAAGTGAGCCTGACAGAAGACACAGCATCACTGGATGGTTTCTAAGAAATACAGACCCCTATGAATATTTTCCTCTCGATGTGCAGGGGGGATGTCTCAGGGCTGTTTTTGCCTTTGTTCCATCATGACGCTCCTCTGCCAGCCTCAGCACTGTCAGAGCCTTCTTGCGGGAGAGGATTCCAGCTCCAGCAAGTAATTCCCATTTCTTTTATTTTTAGCATCAAGATGTCTTTTATTCTGGCTGAAGGACAAAATCCCTTTTCACAGGGGCTGCTTGAACAGCAGAAATGAGTGGCTATTAAAAGAAGGCTTACTGTAAAATAGGATAATAACCTAGTTATTTTGCATTTCTAAGTCATTCTTGCATTGATATTTCCTTTCCTATGATGCACACCAATTAAAAGCCACTGAGCAATAAAAAAAAAAGGCAGTCTGTGCAATAATCTGACAAAGAATCATGAGCTGTGAAATGAAAGAATTATTTTGTTGCCTTAATGTGAAGATCCATAGCAAATTCTTATGAAACAGACTTTGTCCTGGACTATTGCTACAAATGTCCTTTAAGTCTCTGAAATTCTTTTATATTTTAATGCTTTTCGTTTACAAATAAGTATAGATGACACATCAGGTTTCAAGGATAGCTACTCTTCTTGCCTGTCCTCTGAAGGCTCCTTCAATGTCCTCTATATTTCTACTTGTGCACGGGTACGAGGGCTGTGCAAGGCTCTCTTATCCCTGATGCATTAGATCAGATTATTGACAATATATGTATATTTCTCCAGAGAGGTAGGGGTTGCTGTCTGGAGGGTAGGACATTGGCTAGGAATGAGGGTAGCAGGACGTTCTCTTTCAGTCCCCAATAGTTATAGCATGGCGTATTTCAGTGCCCCTGAGGTTAATGGGAAGGTTGGGACAACCCTCAGTCAAGCTGCTTAGCAAATATCATCAAAAACCAGCCATAGCTGCACTGCAGATTTGGATGCAAGAATGGAAGAGGACAGATGAAGCTTGTAAACAGAGAAGGCACTCATTATGCTAACTTGATTGTAGCTAATTAAACAGGGATATTAGCTGATTGGATTACAGGGGATGGAGCAGAACAACCCTTTGTTCATGCTTGTGCTTGCATCAGTAGGATTCTCTGGTCTATCCAAGAGCGCTCCTGCATTATCCTCATTCTTGTTTCTTCTCTTCTGCTTTCAGGGGCAGATGCTCCCGCAGAGTCTGCTCGCCAGAGCAGCATGCCAAGCGCCCCGATGGCTGTCGTGCCAGGCCAGCTAGTGCTCCTGTCGCTCGTCTGTCAGGCCATGGTAGGGAGAAGCTGCCACAGCACGCTGTTGGGCTCTCTGACTGTTCCCAGCGGGTGTGCAGTCTGTTGGCTGCTCTTGTCAGAGCTCAGACAAGAGAATCAAGAAACCACATCCAGCACCTATCAACACCATGCTAAGCAGAGCCCTGCATATTTCTTCCATGTTGTTTGGCATCCTCAGTTTCCATAAACAGAACCTCTGCAAGTTTCTTGTTCAGACTTTAAAGAATAACTGGGTAGAAGTATTGTGTGCCCACCAAATGTGAAACAATACATACACTTACAGTCATTCAAGTAACCAAAGTAGAATTATTGGGATATGCATTTGAGGACTAAACCTGACAAAGGCAGAAAAAACGCCTCCTATTCCTTAATACAAAAAACAGGATGCTGCTACACAGTCTTTTTAGCGCTTGACCTCTGAAAGCACAGCTCTTAGAAATCCATTCCTAGGTGTGTACTAATTCTTTTGCCTTTGGTGGGACTGAGTTTGTTATGATTTGTCACAGTTGCCTCATGTTTTAAATTCAGAGCAGAGTGGCAGACAGACAAGACTTCCAGAGCAGGCAGCAGTATTAGGAAGCCTGAAAAAAGAGTTGCATTTGTGCTGGGCAAGGAGAGAGGAGTGTGAAGTCTTTTTTTTGCGAAGAGATGAGCCAAGTGAGTCTATTTCCAGATTTTCTAGCTTCTCATTCTGTTAAGCAGGCAGACATCAAATCACTGTGGTGACACTAGAAGCTGTTCAGTTCAAGTGTCATTTGAAAATAAGGTGACCACCAGACTTTCAAAGAAGGAAAGAGGAATGCTATGAAAAAAAACCACATATGGCACAGCTTATTTATTGAGGACCCATTTCACAGTGTTTCACGGAGTGGAACCGCACTATGGCAGATCCACTGTGTACAATCGTTTGTTAAAAGCATTATTTTTACCTGATTTGCTGTCCTTGGCCACTAAAGTCACAGAACGTAAGTGCAGCTTTCATCTCACCCGGCTTTAGCTCTTTGATGTGTAGGTTCCCAATCTGCACTACTCATCTAGGCTCATGGTATAACCATGCTTTTGGAAAGCTGTGATCTCAAGACAGGTGTCTAACACAGTTGAACATATTTTCTTATGGTGATGTCTTTCTCCATAAGCTGCAATTAATGGTGTATAAGGAGACTTTTACATACCCAGGTGAAATTTGCCTGAAAAAAACTTTAGGTATCTGTGACAAGAGCGCTTCTACCAGTTAATTGAAGCTTTCATAGTCAATGCAGGTAAGGTGTGCCATTCATCTGATCTCTTCTTGAAGTCATCTCAGCATGTATGAAGAATATTCCTATAACTCAAAGATTATATGAATAATTAGAATAATTTAAGATGAATCTCAGCCTAAATTCCATTGAACACTCTCTGTTGATTACAAGGAAGCCTTTGGTGACTTGCTCAGATACAAACTTCTGCAATTGTAGATCTGCCCGTGGAGTGAGATGAATCCTATGTCATCAATCAATCAGAAATTCCTTATAAAACAAACTTTTGATAACCCTGTAGGGAAAGAGGTTGTATTACCATTTTCCCATTGATAGGCAGAGTGGTTTTAAAAGTGCATGCAAAAATCAAGACTCAAATATGCAAAGATGTTTTTTTCATTTTTGGATCACAAATATGAAATTCTTTACCTCTTGATTTTAAAGTTACTGGTTATCTAAATCTGCCTAGAAAGTTTACTTTTATACAGGGGTCTGGAAATGCAGAAGAAAAAAAAGTATCCCTTTTAATCACATTGGATCAGGAGCGGCTACTGAAGGAAAACTGGTATATTAAGAATTCAAGTATGGTGCAAGAACTGTTAAGGGGATCTCAGTCAGTCTCCAGAGATGCTACTGGGATCGCAGTCAGAAATGTAAGATGTCTAATAACATTACTCCTTTGAGTCATGGTAGATTAGATTGATAACAGCATAACCTGTTATCACAAAGTAGGGCAGACACAGTAGGAGCTAGGACTATTTAGCAGTAGATTTTTGGCTGCCCTAGGATAAGTGAATAGCAGCAGATTTTGCAGTCAGAAAATAGGGCACTCTTACTCGGGGAGTCATATAGCCTACCGACAGCCATTTTGTTTGAAAGGAGATATGGCCATTGATGTTGATCCAAACAGCAATGCAGACAAGCAAGACTATGGACATTTGGACTGAAAATAAGGAGATTTATTTTAAAAGTGTTTTTTTCCTTTCTTTCCACTTTTTTATTTGTTGGGTTTTGAAGACGATATCCTCAAGCCTTCTGTTTTGTGTGTATTGGTGCCTATTTCAGGTTAAAAATACCATTTAGTTGCAAACTCAATGAATGTATACTCATTGCTTTGGTGCCTGGAGAGTATTTTGTCTCGTCTGCAAGGTCATATTGAAAATTATTCCAGAAATATCTGTCCCTCCCTTCAGTGGGAAAGTGAAGATAGTGATGAAAGGATTAGCGTACAAAGCCTTGCTGCACTGTTTTCTATTCTACTTGATCCCTCATGGTCAGTAGTGCCAACAATTCTGCATGCTTTGGTTTCTGTTAGGTCTTCTCCAACTTTGCTATCGTTTACAGATTTTTACAGTTTGTCTAAAAGTACTTCAGGTTAATGCCTTCTGCTCTGAAATGAGAAGAAATGAACATATAAAAACATTTCAGTAAGAAGCTTTAAATTCAGTAAATGTGTTGATTTTATATTTTAAGGTTCAGCAGAAAGCAAGGACATTGGGAGGATTACATTAGAAAAATATAATGGTCTAGCATGAGCAGAATATTAAGAGATTCAGTTGCAAACCCTAACTCCATAAGAAAGATTACTCTTCTTTCACTTGCTTACATTTTGCCAAAAGCTGACACATCCAAATAATATATTTTACTTGTGAATGCTGTAATTGGAAGAAGTTTAGATAAGTGTGAATTTTGGTGCATGAGTGTACACTAGATGACCTCTCAAAGACCTTTCCAGTCCTGTTTTCTATGATTCTCCCTGTAGAATGAATTGGAAAGTATGTAAGGAATTTGACTGAAGACTCTCATAAAACCCCCATCTTTCTGTAGTTCAATTTCCTGACTCTGTCCATAGACATAAATTTGGATTGACTCTAGAACCAGATTTCCCTGGAGCTGGGAGTGAGCTAGAATGGACGCAGACCAGTTTAGCTACCTAAATTCCAATGTCTGTTTTCCATGACTGTAAAAGTCATCAAGTATGTGCGCTATGTTGCTCCTCTCAAACTTGAAAAAAGATTTTCCTACAGTTCACTGAGGAGTGGAGAGCAATAATGCATGCCATTATTTAATAATATTCAGCCTGAGATTCTTTGGTTCATTTTTTTGTTGTTGTTGGGGGCTTTTTGTTGGGGTTTTTTTTGGGATATTTTTTTCTTTAGTTGAAATAGTGTACATTTTATTTTATCCTCCTGGCTATGCCAGTCAATCTGTCTGTCTTTACCTATGTCCCCTCCAAACCTTGTGGCTTATTGCTTTTGATATATAGTCAATAGGTTTTCCTGGGAGTGAAGTTATTGTTGAAACAAACTGAGAAGTCAGACATTTGACAGCTCTCAGAATTTAGTCCTTAGGATGCTGCGGCCTATGAATAAGTGTAAGAAATGTCTTTTTTGGTAGTGCAATTAACAATTGCAGGAAGAACTACAGCCTTCTCCACCTTCCTTGCAGACATTGTCTCATAGAGGGGTCACCGTATTTTCCTTTTTGTGAATTATGTGCCGTGCTTCCAATGACAGAAAAATAATGCCCCAAATGTCTGTAGCCATGAATCAAGCATAGCTTCTCTACATTAATGGATTGCTGACTAAAAGAGCCTAGAGTTGCTATATGATTCGTTTTGCCATTCTTGTGAATGCTGAGCTTTAGTGTGTCGGTTGATCTACATACTAACCTGGGAAATTGCTCTATGAAAGACATTCAAAGTCAGATTTTGCCTAGTTTATGTTAACAGATTTCCCTATAGATTTTTATCATGCAGTTGATTAATTTATTATTAGAACACATTATAGGCAGCACTGAGATCATTTAATTTACTTCTTGTGACCCATTTTGCCCTTCTTTTATTTCAGTACATTTTTTTTCTCTGTCTCTGATTAGCAGTTTCATCTTAGATTCATAGAGTCTGCATTTGAAAAATACATATTAGGTCATCTAGGACAACTTGTTTCATTACTAAACCTTCTGTGTAGGTAATAGATGGAGGCATCACCGTAGGCGTTTCTGTAGCAAGGATATGTCGGAGCATTCGGCAGTGAATTCGCATAACAGAGCAAGGTTAATTAGACAGTTGTCCATCTTCTGCGCTTTGTTAGGTGCTTCTGTCTTGAATCAGTCACAGGCTGAAAATTCATCCGAGTCTCTAATTTGACCCATATTGCCTTTCTGAGCTGTCTTGTAGCGGATTTGAACACAAAGCATACAAAAACTGGCTGTAAAAATAAAAGAAGAACCCAGAGACCTGAGTAAAAATAGTATGTAGTGAGTCATTAGATCTGGCTTTTCTGTGTGATTCAGGCATGTTTCTTGTCTGTCACACACTGAATCTGACTTTCATGGAGCGAACATGCCTCTAGATGAGGGAGGCGATGATATTCTGCCTCATGCATTACTACCAAAACCCACCCCAAATCAATCAAATTCTGATCACAAATATCTTTATTCCTGGTGAAGGGGAAGGAGGCAGAAAGGTCACAATTTGACTTTCAGATCTCCAATTACATCTGCAAGGCTGGCACTTAGTGCGTGTATGTGGGGATCATTTCACTTGCAAATTGAGCATATTTATTGACGGGTTCTCCTTATGTCTGCCTCTTTCATACATCCTCTTGTCCAACTCATTCAGTCATTCTTAAAATAAGGACTAGGTTTATGGACTGGAGGGGCCTAAGAGAGTTATACAAGACCAATTCCGGTGCTACCATTTCATAAAAACCCTTACCTGAATATATCAAGCTCAATCTGAAAAATGTTAGTTATTTCACCCTCACAACTCCAAAATGAATTTTAGTTTTAGGGCTTCACTATCTAATGCTTAATAACCTTACTCTATTACCCTTTGCTTTTGCCAGTGTTGGTTTATAGTTTGAATGTTTCATCTCCTTCCCTACTATTTACTCTCCTGAAGAATCCAAAAACCTTTATTTAGCTAAAATGATCAGATTATTACCTGGTCCTCTCTTCTTAGCCTCCATTTTCTTCTACTCGTCATTGATCTTTGACTCTCTTTATTATGGACTCCTTTTTCTTGAACATCAGTGACATAGTATTTCAGAGGCAAACATACCATTACTTGTCAATTACTTTGCAATCAGAACAGTAATGGAGAACTAGTGTCTAATATAATACACTGAAACAGCTTCCAGAAAAAGAGTCTATATTCCTGAAAGAAAAAAAGAAAAAAAAAACCACAAAAAAAAAAACCCTAACCCACAAACCAAAACCACAATCAAAACCAGAGAGAAACCAATTTTTTTGAGACTCGGTGAAATTCTAATAATCTGGGATGTATAGTCTGTTACCAATGCATGAATAGAATTAAGCAGTGATACTGGCATGCCTTGGGACTTCTATCTTCAGTAACCTTTGCTACCATTATCTAATTGTTCCTCATTGCACACCTGAAAAGTAAATATAGTTGATTTCTTAACAGAGATACTCTATATATAACCTAAACTAACTATAACCTAAATGAGAAATCTTCTAATTAAGCTATTTAAGTAGAGAAATTTCAGAAAAATCAGTAGTGACAGAACATGAAAGAAAATGTTATGTTGAACAAATACATCCCAAAATAAGAAGAATGGTGAGCCCCTTCCCTAAATATTTAATTCTTTTCTTAAAACATTATTAGAAAAAAAAAAAAGAAAAATCTAAAGAGTTATGAGAATTTTTTTTTTTTTCATGACAAAACTTCATTTTTCTCCTTAACATTGGTGAAAAGCATCAATATTGAAGTAATGGATTATGAGAGTATGACCCCGTTGTATGGGAAACCTGCATTTGATCCCAGTGCACCTTTTGACTCAGGACCACTGTGTCTTTAGTCAGGAAGCAGTTTTAGCTATACTGTGCCTCAATATGGGTCCTTCCATCCTCTTCATGCTGGTCATGGATTTTATTTATCAGCTGACAGCAGAGGCCAGGCATGTTGGGGATGGAGACCTTTATTCCTGAGGGCTGGGATCAGTTGGTGGCTAACATTTGTGGGGTGCTTAGGAGAAGCTTCTAGAGCAAACAGGAGTTGTATTTCGCTTCCCACTTCAAAAGACCCAGCTCACCTCACCAACCTCAGACCTGAGGATTCTTGGGAAGGGGAAGTTCCTGTTAGATAGGACACCTAAACAAAAAGAGATTTAAAGGTCAAACCCTGGTCCCAGCTTGGGTTTGAGGTATGATCTGGATCTATGTGTTCTCATTCATGGTTATGGTTTGGAGTTACCTAGGATGATCATCTCAAAACAGCAAGGAATAAGGAGACATGCTGAATTAACTGGGTCAAACAGGTTTTGCTAGTGTTTTTTTTCAGGGATAGCACTAAAATACCAAACTGGCCTAACTCAAGGAGATCCTGAAGAACCACAGCCAGGTGTAAACCACCTGGCCCTTGATAAGAACAGATACTTCTGAAGAGATTTCAGCATGCTCTTCGTGTCACTTCCCTGCTCACTAGCACAATTCCTTGAGCAGGTGGGACTTTTGTATATAGCCCATTTTTTCAGCTAGGAAATGAAACCACAGGGTTCAGATGGTTTCCCAGATCATAGAGGAAGTTAGAGCAAACAACAGAATGTTTCTGTAGAGGTCTACACTTTACATCATCCAAAGTAATTAAAGACCGATTCAGATTGATACCAGGGATTGTTCATATAAGTCAGCAAGAGCTAAAGATAGATTAGCTTTATCCAAATAAAGCGTCTATGGATGCCAATCAAGGACAGCGCTGAGATCATGCTTGGTAAACAAGAGAAGTGTAGAGCTGGAAATCAATGGACTAAAATTCGTAGGTTGGGAAGTAGGACTAATTGACAAAGAAGAAAAGGAACCAATGGGACATATAACCTTTTGGGGGCTCATTTGTTTCTAATTATAGGAGTGATGATTGGAGAAGGGGCCTAGAAGAGCAGAAAAGATCAGAGTCATTATTCCCTCCACCTGCTGGACTCCAATAACCATCCTGATGTTGTTGAACTTTCATATATTTACTTTAAGAGATGACTGGGCAAGTTGGATGTGAAGAAATGCATTTAGCTTTTTTTTTTTTTCTTCATCAGTTGGCTTCTCCTAAAGAAGCTGTAGGAATAGGGTTATACTATTTCACTTTATCCTATGTTTACTTTCCCTTTCTACTCTTACTTTTTCTCTTTCCCAACTCTTCTTGCCATGTGCTTAAAAAAGGCATCATTCTCAGAGAACATTTGGCTGTGAACTCATCACCAAGAAGGCAGCTAAATAGCAATGCTCTAAAGAGTACCACAATGACATAAGTTTGCCAGGTCTCCAGGTGGCCTGAAAGTATGTTGTGTCTGTCTTTCTCCTACAGTGAGCATGTTTACAAGATTTAGCTCCAAAATCAGAAATGGCAGGTTTTATCTTTGCTGTTCTTTTCTCTCCCCTATGTGTATCCTGTTGTTACTCTGTCCAAGAAAACTGCTTAGGATCCAAGGAAGAGCAACAGAGCTCATTCCCATCTTCTCTTACTTTTTCTTCCCTAAAGGCAGTTGTATTCAGTGTCAAAAACACTTTGCAGGAATTTCCTGCAGGAGAAGGAAATGTGGGATGCTGTTTTCCGAAGAAACTTCAAAATCTGGCAATATTTTACTATCCAGTGTTTGCACTGCTTTCCTTCTCCTTTTCCTCCCCATCTTTCTCTTTCTCCTGAGAGCCAACATAGCTCTGACCCAAGCTATCAGTCCCATGAAAGGGTATGTCTGTAAATCAAGCCATGTGATGGGCACATACCTTGTCTGGTGACAAGAGAGAGTCTGAGGCTGTGGTGTGGGAAGGAGTGGTCATTTCTGTGAAGCTCTCTTCCCCGTTGCAGCCCTGAAGGCACTGCGGCTCCAGCCAATATGAAACTTCTCTGATTTTCATCCCTCCAGGCCAGCACCAGGAAATTAGCTGATCACAGTTGTGGCCCACCAGCTGCATGTGGCATAGGTATTTTGGGAATCTGTAAGGTTAACAGTTGCCTCTCTCCTGTTCTCTTGTACTTGAACAAGAGAAGTAGTGACATAGGAGTCACGAACCTCCCTCCAAAAATTTAGTTTTGGGGCTGTGTTTTCCTCTTACCATCCCAGCTCTTGTTTAATTCCTCATCTTGCTGATGCTCTTGCCTTCCAAATCCATTGAAACAGACCTTCCCAAACTTGAGATTTTCCAGTTTCAGTCACCAGATCTCAAAAGAAAACCTGGTGTAAACAGAAGCTAAACACATAAATAAACATGAGAGACTCACAATGTGAAAGGCTGCAACTGCCTTACAAGTAACAAGATTTCAGACCTTCTGTGCTATCCCCTGCTTTTTGTGCCAATGGAGATGTTAATGTTTGTGACTAATGTGTCGCTGCCCAAGGCTTGCATGTCCTAGTTGGGCTGTATACAAGGGTGACTCTGTGCCCCAGTTTCTGGGGTGTAAACACAATTTCAGATTGAAAAAAAGTGTTCAACTACCTCTAAAAGCAGAAAGGTAAAGGCAAGATATTTTGCATCCCGAGATAACCACCTGTGCAGGCTCTTCTCTCCCATTGCAAGTTCAAGTTTCACAATCCTGATCTAGTGCTACAGAAAGGAAAGAAAAGGCTGTCAGTGACTTCACTGTGCTTTGCATCAGCGTCTGTATAGGTCAGATGTAAATGGTTTCTGACAGTACATACATCCACAACCTCCATCTGGCTGATATCTTCTGGGGAAGATCAAAATGAAGGAACAACCATAAAACATAAACCAAAGAAGGGGCACAAAGATGTCTAAAAATGAGGGGATTTTATGGCCTTCTTTTTAACATGTAGATTTACCTATTGCATAAATGTGAGAGGCACAATGTGCTGGTTGTTCACAAGCGGTGAATCACGGTGATTCTTGAGGAGCAGCGTGGGCCAGATGCACCCGTCTGCTTGCTCTTCTCTGTCTCAAACCCGATCTGACATCAGACCTGGGGCTGGAGTGTTTCCCCTGGTTGAGCTAGAAGGAACTTCTTTTCTGTTGCTTCTCTTGCCTTTTTATGACACATTGTATATTTTGATTGTCTTGAGCATTTTTCACAAGTGTCTGCTGGGAACCTGATCCTCTGACATGAATTAAGCCCTTAGTAAATTGACTTTAGCCCATCGTATTGACTGTGTCATTCTCACTCTCTATTGTTTTCAAGTCTTGAATGTAGTCCCTCATCTCATTAGCTGCATATGGCCATTAGATGTTCCCTCTGCCCTTACCAAATGCAAGTACAATATAAAACTCTTGTTCTCTATTTACACACATGCTCTGAGCCAGTATGGATAGTCTCTTATTACATATTAAATGAAGAACTTGCTTGGCAACATCAGCCTGACAGAAGCTGTCTGCACTTGTGTGCTTGACAGTCGACCTTCATGAAAATGGCTGTCATTCTGGATGCACTCAGTGTATCAGCACCATTTGCATCAAGGGGAATTTTCAGGAAGAAGCTGTTTCCAGATGAGCCATTGTGGATCTGAGAAACACCCCTTCAGGGGGTGTGAGATCTCTCTCTCTTGCACACAAACTTCTTGTCTCACCTCAGTACTTATTGGTAATGTATATATTTTGTATATTGGTAATGTATATTGGTAATGTTCATATTTTTACTAACAGTATTGTGAGCATACACAAGGCCACTGAATCATGAATATATAGAAAAACATCCTACTGTTCTAGTGATTTTTATTCCAGAGCAAGAGAAATAAAATTTGCAACTTTACTGACACACAGGATGAAGTTTTCAAATACTGATGTGTCAATTTAACCCCCTAAAAAACCAAACCCTTGCAGGATATTTCTTTTGAAATGGAAATATAAGGGTGCCTTTCACAGTTATCTGCTGTATTCATTTGCACATTCCATAGTTATTTTTTGTGAGCGTATCCACATGCAGAATTATGTATTATGCAGGAAATATAAGAATATGTAGACATATTTAAAGCTCACAGTGTGTAACCATTTCTCCACTTTCAGTAGACTCTTTTTAAGTAGAAGTGTGTTTAGATCTTATCCTAGACATCAAGTCTGGAGAAACTTGCCCTTAATGGTTTAGGCTGGAATCTGTGGTTCCGTATGCACTAATAAACTAAACAGGGCTAAGGCACAGATGTAAGAACTGTCCTAATTGTCCAGACTGTGCAATTGTTAGCCTGCTCTTTGGCCCAGCTGTAACCAGGACAAGTTTCTCAAAGGTCACATCTTAGGGAACAGTACAGGTAAGAATAGTTCCCAGTAAGGAGCAGGGATGAGGCCAGCCTGTGTCAGGGGGTTAGAGAGCTGGCCACACGGGCATGAGCCTCACCATGCCATGCTATGCCAAGGGACAGCTAATGACTCCTAGTCCTGTTATTTATTAGTGTAGCTTGTGGATCCTCAGGAATTGTCTGGAGAAAGTAGATGTCTGATGGCAGCAGTATCTCTGAACTTCTATTAATGAAAACCCTGAGAGACCATCAAAAGGACAAAATGGAGAGGGCAGCCAAAGCACAGAGCGCAGAGATGAACTGCGTAAGTGGCTCCTGCAGAGCCGGAGACACTAATTAATGCCTCCTGTGTCTTAGAGGGGCTCTTCTCTATGACGGACAGACAGCAGAGAATTTCCAAACCCCACAACTTTACTGCTTTATTCCCTTGAGCAACAAGGAATGGTTGTTTTGTCAGCTATTCTTATGGCTCCTGTCTTGTTCCAGAGCAGCTTTGCAACCCCCTGCTAGAGTTAAGAGGAGGTGAAGTGACTTTGAGCTCAGTGCTCAACACCAAGGAGCCAAGAGGCTCAGTCTTATGCCCGATGCCCCAGCAAGGGCTGGCTGAGGGCGAGAGCTGGAAGTGATGGTACCCTGCACTGGTAACTTGTCGGAGTCCCTCAAAAGTCTTGTTGCTACCTGTGGGCAGCCTAGATGTGAGAGGTGTTTCAAATATTGCAGTGACTGGTGGTTGGCAGGCTGGACTATGCTCCCCTTGAATCCCAGACTGATACCCCTTGAAGAGGTGATGAGTAGCAGAAACAAGTGCTCGGATGAGTCCCAGATGCTGGACATCTCAGGGAGTTCAGGCTGTCATTGCTCAGAAACAAGAATTGAGGGAGTTTTTTGTTTGCGAGATTTCTGCCTACGTCTGCACATGAAATTTTTTCTGCTGGACCAGCCACATAACTCTGTGATGGCAGCTATTTGTGGTGTGGATGTCTCAGTCTGTCTTTTGGTCTCCTTCACTTGCCAAAGTTTTAGAAGTGCTGATTATGTTTCCAGTTGCAATCATTGAGCTACTCTCATGCTCCCTGGAGTGGTGAAATCAGATGCTGGATACATTTCTGATCAAATATAGCTTATGGCTTAAGCAAGAGTGGATGTTACAACAAATAATAACAAAAAAAATTCTGGACCTGGAAGTCCTGGCAGGCAGTATGCTAAGCAAGCATCAGCAGCATGCCCTGGTAGGACGGACGGTTTGCAGCATACAGGGTTGTGTTAACAGAAGCATAGCAGGTAGATCAAGGGAAATTATTATTCCCTGTTACCTGGCACTCGTTAGATCCTGTCTATTGTACTGTGTCAATTGTCTGGGTTTGGGACCTCATACAAGAAAGATGCTGGAAGAAGCCCCATGGAGAGTCACCAAGATGACAGAGCTTTGGAGTGCTTCCTTTGTTAGGAGAGCCTGAGAGAAGAGGCGTTGCTTAGCCTTGAGACGGATTGTCTTTGAGGAGCACTATTAGCAGCCTTCCAGTACATTAGTGGAGGTTATGACAGAGATGAGGCAAGGCTCTTAACTGGTGTACACAGTGGGAGAAAGACAGAGAGTGGTCATAAGTTGGAACAAGTTAAGTTCAGACTGAATAAATAGATATTTTCCTTTTCTTTTTCTATGAGGCTAATTAAGCCCTGGAACAGGTTGTACAGAAAGCTTGTGTGATCTCTGTGCTCGGAGATTTCCAAGACTCAACTGGACAATGTGCCTGCTCTGATTTCAGTGCTTTGAGCAGGAACTTGATCTAGAGACCTCCTGAGGTCCTCTCCAGCCACAGCAGTTCCATAAAACTATGGTTCTGCTTAGGTCACCGTTTTAACTTCTGATTTAACCAGGTCAAGTGGCTGTTTCCTATGCTACTGCTCTAGTGCCATCTATGTTCCCCAGGTTTTCAGTTGTTTATTTTTGCCTGTAACTGCAGGGGTAAGAGAGAGTAATTTTTTTAAAAAAAGGTTAATTGGTTAGTAGCATATAAAATACATGTTTCCCTCTCTGACATACCTCTGCGTTCCCTCATTCCCAGTTTGTCCAAGTTTTTCTGGCTGCGTATATAATCACACGCATACATGCACACCCACTCCCCCTGCACATTCCCCACATCAGAGACTGCACACCTAACCAGTGTCACCTTCCTGTCACCTATCCCTGTCCTGTGGGCTCAGGACTGCCCCAACCTGCTCCCTCTGTCCTTCCATCTCTGCCAGTCCCTGAATGGAGCCTGGGACCTGAAAACACCAGGAAAACAAGACAGGGTGTGAAGGACCACCCCTAACCAAAGAAGAAGGTTCAGCATATCCTAATTCACTGTGCCCACTTCTTCCCTTTCCAGGAACTGAAACAGCATGAAACAAGGCAACTGTTAAAGAAGTTTAAAACTTTGGGGTTTCCAATTCATTTGCAGTGCAAGCCAGTTCCTCCATGGAGCCTGGCTGCGGGTCACTGTTTGGTCACTCTGCAACGTGATTTGGTGCCCTACCCACAGAGGTATTTTCATTTTGGTGTGCTGCTCTCAAAGGCAACCGGCCTTATTCTCCTCTCAGCTACACTGATAATAAGGACTAAGTGGCATTAGTCTCCTTATTCTTTCTGTATGTTGTCTTTCTGTTTTCCGTCTTGATGTTAAAAGCTCTGATATGCTCAAGGACACCAAATGGGTTTGCTTTAAGGACCTTATTTTGGGGAAAGGTGCTACGTACACATCAGCTGTGTACTCTCACCCAGTTTACTTGTCGAGAGCATGTAGATGGCAACGCGGCTGTCTTCCTGAGCTGAGGGTGAGGCTCTGATGTCCCCTCTGCTGTGGAGGTGACATGGCATACTGTTTAGGTAGAGAGGCTGAACCAACCTAGAAAGAAACAATGTCCAGCCAGTACTGACCAGTGCACAAGAAAGACAAGGAAACCAAATAAGATGAAGAACACACTCAAATATCTTTTTTTTGTTTTTTTTTCTGGCTTAACTTGCCTTCCTTCCTCGACTCAGGCTATTCTTGGGCTCACATGTGTGCATTGGAGATCTCAAAAGTAACCCCATTTCAAATATGAGCAATTTTAGGATTTTTTTTTTCTGTCCAGGCTTTATTGCATTTGGCAATAGAGAGTAGCACACTGGTCCAAGTTCTTGGCTTAGGACTTGATTTGCATTTCTAGTACACAGACATTCATTTTTAGCCATCATTGGATCCCTCAGGAACCTCTTCTTTTCCTATTTATTCAGAAAACTCAAACCACAAGTACTTCCCCAGTACAACTGTAACTCATTCTAAATCTCTGCTAATTCCACAAGACACCAGTTTTACTAATTACCATCTTGATTAATTAAAGTGGAAATAATTTAAGATGCTGTTTGCTTCCGACTAGGAAGGTCATTTTAATTTGTTTTTTTTTAACTGAGTTTGAAATATAAAACTTGGTCAATCTCTTTCTATTAATCAAGGTCATGTTGTATATTGTCAGTTTTCCTTCCTGGTTACCTTTTCAATAGGATCATATATTTGTGTTTGTGATTTCAGCAATAATGGGGACTGTTACCTGAGGCCCATCCTGCTTTCTAAAGGACTCAGCAAGTTGAAATTATTATTCTGCCACCTATTAGTTAGGCTTCCAAAAGATCCCTGTCTCTTCAGTCCCTTGTTCAGCTCTAATGTGTTTAACTCTTTTTAAACAAATTATCTAAAATAAGGGTTTACTCGGGAGATGAGGAGGACTATCACCATCGTATTGTTTGCATATATATGTACAGATATGTTCACTGATGGGAGCAACAATATGAGTCTTTTGCAGCTCATCTATCCTGCAGCTCAGATCTGAAAACATGAGGTTAGTCCCTGGGAGTGCTGGTACAGCTTGACACCATTGCCAACACGTTCTGACTGCCCTGGACGTGTGTGTATGCACATTAACAGGCTTAATAGCCAAGAGTAATCTGTCCTTATCAATGGGACAAATGATACATACCCTCCTTATAAAAATTTAAAACAAGTGGTCCAATCAGGCCATTAGCAATCTGATCCAAAGCCCCTTAATATCAACTTGTTAGACTTCCGCTGATATTTGTGGGGTCTGGGTCTCACCAGTGTGTTTTATCACGAGAGACTGGTATTTTAAAGAGGGAAGTGCTTCAGTAGTCTCTCCCATGGTGCGCTATGAGAGCATTAAGGTAACAGCAGCATTTTGACAGCGACAGCAGTTATGTTGAAGTATCCCTTACGTACTTTGATCACCGTTCTCAAAGGGTATATTGGCTTTGGTCTTATCTCTTACTCTCTTCCACATAGGCCTTAAGTGAAGGGTTTAAAGCAGCCAGCAGTGTCTGTTAAACAGGAATATTTTCTGAACTGATTTCTACAGGATTTAAAAAATTATTATTAAATACTGGGAATATCTTATTTGACAGGTCAACAGATTATTGGGTTTAGGCTTAAATATCAAAAGCCACAATCCTTGGCACATTTCAGCACGTTGGGGAAATGCTTGAAATTCACAGCAAATAAAATATTTAAAAGCTGATTGCCTAATGTTCTGGAGGGAAACCGATGGGGAAGCATGCTATAATCCAGCACTGTGTTTTAGCTGGATTTCTAGCTTCTCACTTACTGATCCACTTTTACAGTGTCGGTGGAAATAATCCAACAATGTCTTAGAGACTTCAGCAAACATGAGTGTATCTTAAACCCCTCTATCTCTCCGTTCTCCTGCTTCCATGGAAATGTCCTCTGATGGGGAAGGTGTGCAAAAACTGGCCCACCGGGCTCTGCCTGTCTCAATCTTCCCATAGTGCAACACACCACTACTGTGGTGTCCACCAGCAGCATCCTCTTAAAAAACATCTGAGCCAACCAAAAAAACAATGAAAGAAGTAGGACAATTCCCTGCTACTTTCAGTTGTTCGAGGTTCACTGACTTCTACAAGCGTGGGACAATTTACTTCAGTTGAGGATCTGCCTCAACATTAGATTTTAAGAATAAATCATCTCTTGAAGCCCGTTCCACTGATCTTTATGGGAAGTTTGCCATTGCCTCTAGTCCTTGGCAGCTGGACTGGAGTTCAGGCACATTGGCCGAGATCCACAAAAGCACTCTTGTTCTGGACTCCCATTAATTTCAGTGGGACTCAGACAGTGAAATACCTTTATGGATCTGGGCCTTCATTCCAAAAATCCTGAAAATTCAATGAAGTTTATTTAGCATACACTATCCTCATTAGGTGGGTCATTCCGTTTGTTTGTCAAAGCCAATCATTATTTCACACTGCTAATATACAAATTAATGGAATTAATGGGCACATTCCTGCTGATATCAGTCAAAAGGGTCTTTAGCTACCATTGCTGACTCTTCTGTTAAAAGAATAGAACTTGGCTTTTAGCACAAAAGATGGGTCGAACCTCAGGAACAGAAGGGCAAAGCAAGGCAAGGTGACAGATGAGGAGCCATCCCTGCAGGAGATCTAGTCAGAAACTCTGTCATACAGTGGGAGAGAAGGGTCTTTGTTTGTTGTGTTTCTCAGACACGCATTCCTACCAAGTGTGATAATTTCTGCTGATTCATGTTATATACAGACAGTTGCTCTGTACAGCTGTTGCCACTGTGTAATAAAGCAAGACCAGTGCACAGCAGGGATGCACCCAAAGAGATCAAAGAAGGAAAGTGAGCTTCTGGGTAAACTGCTGGGTTAGGAGTTTGCGACACAGAGAAGTGCAAACACAGTAGAGACCCCTGTTCATTGTGTTCATCACTGCATCAGCAATTTTCTGTTCCTGGTTCAGCTAGCCTAGCTTAGGTCCTTCAGACAAAAGGAAGAGTGGAGAGTTTTACCTTTATAGGACTGCCATGTAGAGACAAGATGCATTCACTTACTACTGTATGAGACAACCCAAGGAGAAGCAAATGAAAGATACCCTGGATCATTTCAAGTGGTACTGGGTAAAGGTCCACACAGGCAATTGGAATGAGCCTGTTATGTCTAAGGATCCAATTGTTGTCCATGTCAGAAAAGGGCATGCAGCCCAGATGGTAATTCAGCTTACCCTAGAGTGGACACCTAGAGTCTGGATGACTGACTCACTCCTCAGGCCTCACTGGGGGCAACTGTGTCCCTAAGTGCCACATCTACATGTCTTTTAAATACCTCCAGGGATGGTGACTCAACCACTTCCCTGGGCAGCCCATTCTAATGCTTAATAACCCTTTCAGTGTAAAAATTTTTTCTAATATCCAGTCTAAACCTTCCCTGGTGCAGCTTGAGGCCGTTTCCTCTTGGCCTATCATCTGTTACTTGGGAGAAGAGACTGACTCCCACCTCTCTACAACCTCCTTTCAGGTAGTTGTAGAGAGAAAGACTATCACAGGCTGCCCAAAGATTTGTCTGTATACAGGAAATACAGCAGGTAATTCTGGAAAGAGCATGAAGCTTTGAGAAACTTGCATTTGTTTTTCTTTAAATTTCACTTTCTATTTTCTTTTGGTTGGTCTATTTGTAAGCACAGTGCTCCACACGGACCAATTCTGTTGTGGCCCACAGGCTGGTTTCCCACTAGTGAATTGCCTCTTGCATGGTTATGACTCTCATTTCAGTCCTTTCCAAGGGAGTTGAAGGTAGAGAGCTATAGCTATTGCTTGCAATTTGCCTTGACTGAGGAGGACCTTGTTATCTGCAGGGGCAGCACAGGGACTGGATGAGGCTGTTTTAGGGAACTGACTTGTACTAGTCTTTTCTGTGTCTCATACAGGGTTAGTTCTGCTGGCCATTGCAGTGGGATGGCTAAAGGCAGTAGTCCAGCACCCGCTCCCCAGCCACTCTTTGCCAGTCTGTATATGGAAGAGAACACTGAGTTTCTCTGAGGGCTTCCTCCACCATACTGTGACCCATGATATCAGGACAGGACACTGAAGCATATGTATTATATCTTCCCCTTAGGGCGCTATAGTCTTTTTTGTGGTTGTGTAACGACAGTGATTGTTTGGATTGTTACCTATTTCCCTCACAAGGCTGATAACTGTAACAAGCCAGATGGCCCTCTAGAGAAGAGAATTTGAGCTAATGAACCGCTTGGCTTTGGTTGGGGCTGGCTTTCCTTCCTCTTGTGCAGTGAAGTTCTGTTTCCTTAAAGCATGCAAGATGGTATTCTGTCCTGCAGCCACTGTGATGTTCAGGGGAAGTACAAGTGTATCTGTGCTGAACGGATTTTCACTTCCCACCTTTTATCTCTTGGCTTCTGGAGGTAGATATTTCCAACACCTGGGTAGCTGGGTGCCATCTTTTGCATGTTCTTACTTCTTTTACTTCAAAATAGAAAACAGTGATGCACATCACCTGCTTTCTATCATTTCCTAATGGGCAATTCTCCAAAGTAAAGTTTGCCTTTATGTTTGATGCCGGTTAGCAACCTTACAGCCTGTCCCAACAGAGACCAGGGCTGGCTTGGACATGCTGAAAACATCCTCTTTCATTTGGAAAGCTTGGCCTTGAAGGTCATGCAGGAATACAGCCAGGAAATAATGTAGGCAAATACATAATGTTGCCTGAGCTTTATCAGTTGTGTGGATAGACACAGGTTTGCTCCCAGATGTCATTCCAGCATCTTTTTTATCCTTGATGTTCTCTGTGTCATCAAGAATAACTACAGGTGCCCAGTGCTGCATAAAATAAAGTCAAATAACAGTTGTAGTTACCTAAACTTCAGTGTTTAAATTCATATTTAGCAAATTGATAGGTGTTTTAAGCATATATGTACCAAATGAGCAACTTAATCTACCTCATAAGGGCTGTGCTAAGTTAGGCAGTAAATTACAAAGGGATTTTAGCATCCATTCAGCATGTAAGACCACAAAATATCTTTTGATTTTGCTTAAATATAGTCTGAAACATCCAGGTTTCGGTGTCTAGATTTAAAATCTTGGAATGTTAAAAAGAAAGTATTTTAATTTTTCTTTTGTCTTTTTACTTGGTTGGCTTGCATCTCTGTGTCTACATGTATGTGTGTGAACTGTAATGATGAACGATGGAAGTATGCTTTCCTAAGGAGCAATAATTAGCCATTCCAATGCAGCAAAAAGTGATAGTGTTACTGTTATGCCAAACATGAAGAAAAGAAAGCCAGTAGAAACAGGACTCCACAGTTGGAGAAGTACTTGTTTACATTTTTTCCAATGACACGATAATGATTTTCTCTAGCTGTTATTTTATATTTCTTTCTTCCCAATATATGCCATTTTAAATTCAGATACATTTTTACAGGACAGTCAAGTGTCAGCATGAACATTTAAAGACAGAATTAAGGCTAAGTAACTACAAAAGGAGAGAGCTGAAGGACAAGAAAGAGGAAAAAATTGAGATATGGATTCTATGGACAACAGAACACTTTGGTCCAAAAATTGATTAATCTTTAGAGGGAACTGCAGTTCTTGTTTGCTAGGCATTTTCTGTTGTTCACATCTTGTTAATGGTTGAATTTTAAGAGATGCAGTTATTATTGAATACAAAATTAGTGTAAAGAAATATGATTTGACAAATGAAGAATACAAGCCAACAGCATGATGGAAGAACAAAACAAGGGACTTAACAGAAAACAAGACCTGGCAATTCAGAGTACAGCACTCATTAGCTTGGTAGGATTTCATAAAGTGACTGCATGCAGTGGAGCTAATCCGAAAGGAATATATGCTCTCTGAAATTAAAGATAGGGTAAGGAGCATTGAAGAACACCTTGTGCATGATTTGTGGGGCCTTTATAATTTACCTAAAACTAACAGACTAACAAGTTTGAGTATTGGCTAATTTAACAACCTCAGAAGCATAAAAAATTTCTGGTTTAGCTCAAGTACAGCATGGAATTTAATTATTTTGCTCTCTTTTGTCAATCCAGCAGTTTCATTAGAAACTGTGTACATGGATCTGCCTTTGATTCACTTCCTAATGAAATAAGACTGAAAGTCTGAAAAACGAAATAAGTACCCAAAACTGAAATAACATGAATAATTTTCCCAGATCACCTAGATCCTTAATTGTAGCTGTGTTGAACAGGCAACCCCCAACTCCCATAATTGAGCTCAGGTCAGTAATAGAGGCCAATAATAGAGATTTTTAATAATAAAACTTTGGTGAGTTTGTTTCCAGCTGGTGTTTGCATTACGTTTCAGATGTCCTTGCCTGGGCCACATTCAACTCTTGTTCTTTAAAAAGAACTGGGTGATGTCAAGGTTGTCACAGGTCAGGAACTGAATTTGGACAGGTTTCCATGAGCTCCCCGCACATGTCTTAGGCCTAAATCACCCAACTTAAAGCACCATGGAGATATTGGTAAGTCCACCTATGTTTTCTTTGTGGTTGTCACCAGAGTAGGAAGGGTGCTCTTGGTACTAAAACCACACCAAACGGATGGTACAGGCATATAAGGGAGCCTAAAGTGACAATGTGCTTAAAGCTACCCACGTTGAGTCTTAGCCCAGGTCTGTTCACTTCCTAATGTACTGGTATGAGCCTTTCTTTCTCCAGAGCAGCTGTGTCCTGCAACAGCCACCTATGCTCAGGCTAGGAGCTACTCAGGTTTTTTGGATGTCAGTACAGACCAAGTGGGATCCTTAGGGAAATCGAGTCCTTGAGGGGGAATTGAGGACATCAGACAGAGATTTTCCCACCAGGTGGGGAGATGGAGACAGAGGCAGTGAATGTCTGTCCAGACCTTCTCAACAATATCCCAGGAGAAGGGAAGCACTTCACCTTAAAGTAAGACTTCTCTTCTAGAAAAGATAAGAAAATAGAGTAGAAAAGTAATAGAAAAGCTGCCTCCCACATCCATGCAGAGAGAAGGGTTATTGAAGTCTGGATTGCCGTAAGACTGATCTTTGCTCTCCTGCCTATGGGCACGAAAAACTGTAGACATGACTATACACATATTTTTATTTTAGTTTCAATTTTAACTTTTGGCTTTCCTGTACACAGCAGATAGCACTGGAGTTTCTAGCAGGCAGTACATTTCTTGTGCACCACATAGGAGGAAACACACACTAGAATATGAAATGATTACGTTTCCTGACTTAGGGTCAGTCATTTGTGCAATTTGCATCACAAAGCAATAGCACAGGGTCTTTAACAAAGCAAGATAGGTCTGTTGCCTCAGTTTGTCAGAAAATGGTTTGGAAACTCTGTCGGGTTTTGTCTGTGACCTGCAAGAGTCAGAGAAACAGATTATGTTGTGTTTTAAAATTGGCATAGCTGATAATTCAGCCAGGAGAAAAATAAAACTTCTGTCCCAGTCTTGCAGGACTGTCAGTGCATTTACCATGGTAAATTTGGAGTCAGCCCATAAAGCTTCTACAGCTACATTTGTGAATAGCGGGAAAGAGAATAGCACATCCTTCTTATTAGGCATCTAAGGAAAAGGGTTAGCAACTTCATGATTTGCTCATTGACTACTGTCAATCAGTATGTTTCCCCCTGTGTAAAAAAATTGAATCTTACTAACAATAGCTTTTCTTTTCTCAGTTAGGTTTTGATATACAAGCAGCCCCGTTGCAGAAAAAAAAAATACTGTGAAAAATCTTTGCTTCATTAATTAGATGACTGTGCAGGTATAAGACACTTATAAAAGCATTGCCCTGTGTGGAGCTCACAAAATGGCAGCATTTTCTACAGCAGAGGGAGATTAAACCCCAGAAGTCAACGCAGGCTTTCTAAGCAGACTGAAATTGCAGTGGGAAATCTCTTCTCCCTTCCATTGACAGTTAATAGGTGTGAAATTCGCTTGGGTAATGTGGTTATCTACAACAGAGACACCCATATCTGAACAAATATCCCTGCCTTCCTGCTATATTCAGGAGAAGGGCTGGTCAGTAAAATCAGTGGAGTTTAGGATGCGATTTGCCTTATGCTGAGCCTCCCACATTTGGTCCCCATTGACTCTATTGACTTGGTTCACCAGTGGAGGTTTGGACAATAGCTCAGGTGTGACAAAGCTAGGACACCAAAGTTATGTCAGCTGTATCTGTATTTCCCAACAGCATGGTAATAGGTATTTTGAATATATTACATGGAGAGATGGCACCTGCATCTACTTGTCCTCAGAAATAAACCTGGTGTTGTCAGCCTGTGCTTGAACAGTCCGTAGCTCTCCCAGATTTGGGGAGGAGCTTTGGCGTGCGTCAGCTCCATTGTACAGTGACCCCCAAGATCTGCTGTAAGTGCAAAGGCATTTCAGACATAATTAGAAAGTCCTGCAATGGCCTAAGGAGGGTTTATTTCCCTTCACACTAAGAGTTTATTGGCTTCAGGGCGAGCTGTGGGTGGAAATCTGAAAAGGTCAGCAGTGTAGCAGGGAGAGTGAATCACTTTAATAGCCAAATAAAGACTGACAGTGACCATGGAATGATGCTTCCCATCCATGAAGGAGGGTAGCGGCCCTAGATGTGTTGCTTCGGTAGGGACTGATTCTGAATCCAGCTTTGCAATAGTGGAGGGTACCTCTGGCTTTGCAGTGCAAGCAAGGAAGGTAGAATATGCGGGGACTAGAAGGTGGACTATAGTGAGGATCATAATACTGCAGAGGCAGGTAAAAGTCTTTCTTGGGGGAACCACAGATGTAAATAGGTAGATGCAAACTGAAAAACTTGTCAGAAAATAAATAACCAGTGTCTTCTTCAGCTGCCCTTCCTCCTGAAACACCACACCAGTATGGTTGCTGAGCTTGACTCTGGCTTCTAGACTTTGTGGCTATAAGGGAATGGAAGGAGTTCAAAATCATTGTACCTTTATAGTAGATCCAATAGGATCCAATCTTCTTTTTTTATATGTATATTAATATTCAGCCCATCTTTATAAATATGTAAAAAAGGTTAAATAAAAATAAAGAGGTGTTAAAAGCATATTGCTAACAGCAGTAACGTGCTTTATACACAGTATAATCCCATCACATTAGCAAATCTGTCAACCTCCTAGACTCTTAACTGTCATAACCACTGACCAACCATTTATTGATAGTCATTAATCATTTATTATCTCTGCCTGAATTGTTCCTAAATGTTCCAGTAATATAAATTGTTCTTTCTTTCAAAATTCAATAATGCAGCTGAGCTTTACCTGCAGTGCTCTCTTTGCCCAGCATTTAATATGTTTAAAATCCCCTTTGAGTAAAAATTTCTGTAGAAAGTCATTAGAAGGAGAGTGTTCTTTACCACAGTAATCCCCCATGCATTTATCTATGTTAATTGAGCTACTTTTCTAGCCAATGCAGTAATTATAGTTCATTCAAGAGCATCAAGGAACTTCGCTATTATTTTAGCTTGACATTTTCTCAATCAGTGTGTGGTCTCATCAGAGTAATAGGGGGCTTCTCCCTTGTATCACAGGGCACAGGCATAAATTGGGTTGTTGTGTCAGTGCTGGGAATCAACATTTTCTGCATTGGATCATTTTGCACCATTCCTTCCCTCCGTGCAGGCCCAGCCCAGGCAGACCACACAGAGTGATGTGAGGGCCATGGCTGGGAGGCTGCTCTGTGGTTGTGTGGCACTTGCCTTTGGCCAGCACCTCTGTGCGTCAAAATAATAAAATAGGAGCAAAAAAATGCTTTTCCTATTTTATCTTCTGCTTTTCAATATATGAGACTTGTAACTGTATTTACAGGCTGGGACCTGTTACGTTGTGAGGCTGAGTGTATACTTTGGGTTTGCTTTTCGTGTAAGACAAACCCAGTCAGCATGGCTTTGTTTCTGCATGAGGCAGTGTTTGGACCGCCATCGTTTTGACTGGTGACTGGGCAGGGAATCAGATTTAACAAATGCAGCACGTATGGCTTCCTGAGCTTGGAGGTGTTGTCTTTTGTTGCTCAAAGATACCACAGATGAACATTAGCAAAACATGAAAACCATCTTAGTTGGAGTGCAGAAACAGGATATGGGAACAAGACTTTACGTTATGAGCTTTCTGAAATGTTAAACAAGTGAGTGGGCTTCTGCAGTGTTTATTTTTCTGGGTCTAATAATTTATTTGATCATTAAAGCTGCTTCTCCTCCTAAGTTATGCAATTCTGGATATAACTCCTGGAGAAAAGCCATCTGTTTACTTATGAATATAGTCACCTCCTAACCTATCAATAGTGAATACTTCTTAAAATGCTTATTTGAGCAATGTACACGCATGGAGGGAGGTTTACCAAGTGTATAATGGATGAGAGTTTTGAGGGAAAGAATAGGTAAATTCAAGTAGTAACAAAATAATTTTCAAAGTGAATTTGGTAGGGGCCACAAAAGTCATTGCTGTTTACCCACGTCATTTCAAAACATATCGCCAGTATCTAATGTTTTTCTCATTAACACAAAAGAATGGCTCCAAAGAGAAACTCCAGTCTCCAACTGGGAGCTGAAGCCTGACTAAGGACAGCGATGGCTGAAGGTCATTGATTCCAAATGGACTATGTGATAGATGCTGAGCTGGATCCAAAATGCTAAGATTAAGCACATGGCACAGTTGACAGTGTTGGTGACCCATAACTCCAGATACAAGTCAGGAGAGATGTTTGAATCTGGATGTTGTCTTGGGCCACTGAGAATGCTGGAAAAGTTGTCTGTAGCCTGTCGATCTCCTCAGCAAAGGGACTGAGCAAGATCTCCATTAGTGCCAATCTTTCTAACACCAGGATTATGTTTAGTATGAAGAAGCCGTGATTTGATTTCTGTTCCTCCCTACATAACCTGCTAGCACTCATCCTGCACCTTTCACCAGTTTGCCTTGGTGGCATTAACTGCCAACTCCTCGTCCTTGGAGAAATGCTGCGATTTCTCAGAGGAGAACAAGGCAGAGATGCAGCTGGGCCCCTGATCCTGCAGAGCCTCAATGAATTGTTCTGTGATCAAGTGGGTAAGCTGTTTGCTTGCAAAGGAAGCTGGAGAACCTTGCAGAGTTATCATCCTGCTGGATGGGCTAGATCTCACACAGCTGCTGTTGCTTTGTAAGCTATGAGCTTTCAGCCCCATGGTAATTATATATTGCTTGAAATTACTTTGGAGTGGCTCTCAAGATGTTGCCATCAAGGTTGTCATCTTAATGGACAAGCTCAGACACAAGAGAAAGAAGCTAAAGTGAATCAGGAGATGGTGGAGTCTGAGTTCATTTCACTGAGATTTTATAGTCAACCTGACCTCCATACTAGTTCTCTATTTCAACTTCTGTACTCTGAGGAAAAAGCTATAGCCTTAACCTTTTGAACTTGTTTAAGTGGAGGGAAAGTTGGAGAGACTGTTACTTTCCAGAAAAAAAGCCGAGCCCATCAGTGTTTTGAAAATAAACCCACACTTAGCAGGTTTTTTGTTGTTGTTACCTGCCAGGTCATGAATCAAATCTCTGTGTGCCGCTCGTTTCA
Source organism: Numenius arquata (assembly GCF_964106895.1). Classification (NCBI taxonomy): domain Eukaryota; kingdom Metazoa; phylum Chordata; class Aves; order Charadriiformes; family Scolopacidae; genus Numenius; species Numenius arquata. The sequence goes on along the minus strand of NC_133578.1, from coordinate 68,896,892 downwards.
TCACAGAGCTGACAACTTTTACCCACTCCACTGTTACTCCTGTGAAAAGCAGTGTAGAGATCTGAAATTTTCTGCTGGAATTTTTAAGGTGAAAGTTTGAAGGTATGATTTAATTAACTGCTTTGGCTACTGTCCTTTTAAGATGCATCTTGGATAGGATGCTGCTGAGATACCCTCCTGGATCCCACTTTGTAGCTCTTTATCCTTCACCTCTAAGCAGTAATGTGCTTATAAGTGAGATCTGTCAGGAAAGTTGTAATAGTGCATAGCAATTTTAAACAGCCTTTAAAAACATATTTTCTAATCAGATACTAAGCAAAGGAACAAAAATAGTACTCTGAATCTGTGATGGTTTTGTAATTGTAATGTTTTAGCTCAGAAATGAGAAAAAAGCAACTCTAATGAAATCATTTTGCTTCATTATACTTGGTAATTTGGTCTTTGCAATTAAAAAAATGTGAAGTGGTGTGTTTTGTACCTTTCTGGAATGAAAGATTAAAGGCTTCATGTCTGTATGTAGCGTTATAGTGAGTTTCAGCTGATGGGCATCTCCCTGTGTTCAATCTGACAACTGAAAATGTAATGGGCTCTGAAGCTGCCATTATGTTCCATCATGTCAATGATCCATAGATTAAGAACTGGCACAAGCGCGCTGAAGAGCCCTAAAGCAGCTGTAATAGCCTATCTTGTCAGCAGTCAGATGCTGTGGATTAAAGTGGGAGAGTACTGAACCGCATGTACTCCCTTCCAGTCCTGCGCTCTTTCACCTTTTTTAAGCTGGGAGGCTTGTCAACTTTTGGAAATACGATGCTCAGTAACTGTTGGTGAAAACTGGAGGTCTCTGTGTCATAACAACTTCTTCTGTGGGCCAGCTTGGGAGAAAACTGTTGCTAAGTGTGGTGGGGGTTTCTCTATTGCAAAAGTGTTTGGCTATGATCACCAAATCATTCTGTTGCCATAAAATGGCCAACACACCCTTCCTTGGTCACATCACTGGGCTATTGATTAATGGGGTTGCCAATGCCAGTTGCTGCTTGCTAAGCCCATTAGTCAGCCTGCCCAAGTGCAGCTATGTTCCTGGTGTGGCCTACTGGAGGCACCTGCATATGTGATGAAGCAGAAGATGATCACCAGTGCTTGATCCAAAGTCAGTCTGTATAGAGCTAGTTCAGGTCTTTCTGTGTGGAGCTGTTGCAATGAAAGCCCTGGCAAGTGCTGAGGAGCAGTGGTACTCCTAAATGTAAGCTCTCTGCGCTGTGTTCCCAGTGTTTTTTCTGGGACAGTTAGCAGCACGACACTGCAAGGGAACAGGCTCTGTGCGTTTGTATGGTGGTGCATATTCACCTTCACAGTCCTTTGGTACTGCAGGGACTGGAGTGGTCAGAGGCTCTACAGGAGCTGATCCAAATCCTGCAGGGCTGGAGCTGAAAGCTAATGAGTCCTGCTTGGACCCAGAATGGCTCCATACAGAGCCAGATGGATGTCTTTGCAACTTGCGTCCATATCACCAATTCTTTCTGTTAACTCAGTTGTTTGAACCACCTTTATCCTGGATAACTAAGAGTTGGTCTTTAAGCTAATAATCTCTATGTCATTCCATTTGTAAGCCATTTTTAGACTTAACATAAGAAATTAAGTGAAAGAGCAATTGCTCATTTAAAGTTTCTAATGGGAACCACTTTAGACTTTTGTCTAAACACATTTACCTTTGGCCACTACCGACCTGGAGTGGATCCAGCCCAATGACCTACATGGGAAAGGATCTATATCTGTTGCTGAGTATCTGACCCAGACATTCCCTAGTAAATGGATTTACAGACCTTAATCCTGCGTATAAATCCAGAAAGCAGTTTTATAACCAGGCTGGTACTTATTGAAGTCTGTGTGTTTACTCATGTCAGGTAAATTCATTGTACTGCAGAAGACTGTATGATCCAGATCTCAGAAAGTCACAGAAAGTCAGGACTATGCACTGCAGTATCAAAGTTTGATCTTTGTTATTTATGTGTTGACAAAAGCTTCAATCTGTTCTGTCAGGCCTAGTTCACAAGCTAATTTTTGTTTCTAGTCACATCTTCTACTTGCTCCATTTGCTCTTGTGGATCAGGTAACTGAGCCACTGTCCCTCTCTCCTCCCCTCCCCTCCCCTCCTCTCCCCTCCCCTCCTCTCCTCTCCTCTCCTCTCCTTTTCTCTCCTCTGGTTCAGAGGGAAAATAATTTCATTCCAGATTCACAGCAGTTACATTTGTAATCTCTCTCTCTCTTTTTTTTTTTTTAATTTTCTAATTTATGAGGCACTATTAAATTAATGCTACCTCCATTAATCTAGCATCACTCTGTATTCCTTGGAGAAGACAAGAGAAAAATTTTAACTAAGAGTTATTCTATCATTACTATATTTTTCCTCATGTGCATAGGCATGAACTTCGAGCTCTGAAAGGATCCTCCAAAGCCTATTAGAGAGGGAGAGAGAGAGAGCTATCTTTCTGGAGTGGGAAATCCAGTCCACCTATCTTAGTGATCTGTGCCACTCCTTCATGTAGAGATGTTTGCATATTATTTCCAGTCAAAACTTTCTGACCAGCTTTAGATCTGCTTTTGTATTTTTCTGGTAGATTAACATTTCCTATATCTTTGTATTTTCTTTCTTATGGTCCTCAGTTAGTTCCAATATGCCTTAGAAACCAAAACACGTTTACTCCCCTTCACTTCTCTCAATCAAAATCATGTAGGAATTACATAAGAGAGGTAACTATGGTTATAAAATAGTCCTTCACTCTGAAAGAAGGGATCTTACAGTTTTTAGTATAATTGAATTGAAAGAGACCTTGGTTTTTATCCAATCAATTGCTGCTACACTTTATAGACTCCAAATCATAATCATGTTACATGTTTTTTGTCTCCATTGCCCCTTCTGTAAGACTGTGCCAATTTTGTAGCCTAAAATTTTCATGGCTAATATTTACTTTTTTAAAAATTGTTGGGACAGGATGCTCTCTTGAACTAAACAGCTTCTTTTTCTTCTCAGTGTTTCTACCCGAATCATTATTTTCATTTCTCTTGTTCAAGGGGATTGATGGTTTCTTGTATCAAATAATGCAGGCTCTGTCATGTTGATGTTTATAGCTTTCTACAAGAAACTGGCGTGTATGAAATGCCAGGATTGCAGTGTCAATGCAAGGAAATGGTTATGAAATTTTGTGGACTTCTGTATCAGGTACACAACCCTCTCTCTGTGCAGTCTAAGAATTCAATGTATTTAACATCTTCATCCCCACACAACCCCTGTGTCCCCCATAATAGGTGACAAAGTGTGTTGTCCACTCTTTGCAGATGGGAAAGCGAGGTGAAGTCAAAAGTCACGGAGGGAGTCTCCAATGGACCAGGCAGCCTCGGCACACAAAGGCCCTGGCTGCTGGAATATCCTCCCTCCCTTCTGAAGTTTTCACAGTTGCTTAAGGGATTTGATTCTCAGTCTTCATTAAATTAAATGGGATGAGGGCATCCAGACATCTGAAGTTGCTCTGAAAATCTCAGCTGTAAAAGACAGCTTATTAGGCCATTTCCCCCAGATCTTACAAGTAGAAAAAGAAGATCCATTGTGAGTGAAAGAGAGAGACTAGTACATCATAATAAATAAGAGAAATGGCTACTATTTTGTAATTCAATTGTAACTTCATATTAAATTTAATAATGCATACACTTTAACTTCATTTTGCTCTTATTAAGAGAAAAAATTGGCCCAGACAAGCAAGCAAATAATTAAATAGAAATATTAAAAAATGCATGAACAGTATGGAGCTTAAATGTGTATCCTTTTTATAGCAGCAGATGTGATTTAGAAGCTGAGTCCTTAAAAATGAAGCATTCTTCAAGCTTTTGAAAGCTCTCTAGGAATTCTAGCATCAGAAATGAGTTTTCACAGTGCCAGTATCTCTAGAGACACAAGGTTGCTTATTATTTCATGGTCCCCAGCATGGGCTATATTAAACACAGGAACACCTAGGGAAACTATGTTGAGTGATAGAAAAGGCTACAGCATAGCACTGGAAAAACCTGAGCTACCTTTAAATTAGCTACCTGGGATATAAGCACCCTACTTCTTAGCAGGCTAAGGGAATACATGCTGTTTTCCAACAAGTACGGGTCGCTGAAGTAGCAACTTTGAAAGATAAGAAAAATCACTACAGTGTCCTGCAGTGATTGCCCGATGGACCAGCCCTACCCAAGCAGATGAGGACCAACATTTAGGTTCTGAAAATAGAGATGTCACGAAAACCACTGAGCCAAATTCCAGGGCTCTCTAAGGGCCTCCATGCTACGAGAAATTTGCCTGAAGAGCTTGAAGTGAAGCCAATGGAGCTGATTTCAGCCAGTTTTGTCTTTATAAATACATCCAAACCTGACCTCTTTGAGGCCTCCTCGCATTCACTGCCCAAAGATTTTCCAAACTCCACAGATCTCTTTTTATTTTCCACAGAGATATTTCTTCTTCAGCCAGAAAGTTTGCTGTCCCCACACTGGATGGAGAGAACAGACAAGAAAAGGACAGGGCACATTTACATACACAAAAAGAAATACCTACTTATTTTGACTGACCCCTCACAGGCCTATTTAAAGATTTCTTATTCTTTCAACAAATCCATTTGCAGTAGATAAACATTATCTGGATGTTCCTGATCAAATCACTGCAAAAAAATGTAAGTCTTGACATTGAAATGGCCAGAATTATCCTATTAAGGAGAACTGAACATTATTTCTTTAATGGGCCTAAGTCATCTTTTATATTTAGAGAACAAAAAGTGCTATTGCAAGGCCAGGCAGACAGGAAAGCTACAGGAGAGGGAATCTGTTTCTTCAGTGTTATCTCCTCAAAAGCTGTTAACCTTGATGGCTGAAATAAGTTTTACAGTATCAATGTTCCTCTCTATTTCATTTCCTCTGCTGGGGAACATTACATTACATACCCATTCTACCTGCTGATTTCAAGTCCATGTGGGAAAGGACATCCTTTGGAAACTTCCCCAAAACTATGACCCGTTCTGCTTTAGAATACCTTCAGTTCTGCTGCCACTGACCCTGCGTGGTACACAAGCACTGGGGCTCAGCAATGTAAGCTTTGCCTTTGAGTCTTGTTTTCCTAAGCATTATTATTTGTAGACAGGTCCATGCTCATTTGTATCTGGAGGCACTCCTTTGTCACACAGAAAGCCCTTCTATGTTTTTAAATGCCAGGAAACAGGAGCACCAGGAATGAGTAACTACTACTGGCTTTTAGTGTTGCTACTAAATCGGGTAAGAGGGAGTGATTAAAGGCAGCCAATACAAATACCAAAAGCAGGTCAGGCAAAACAAACATGCAAAAAAGCCAAACTTACTTGATGCTTTAAGGGAATCTCCACAGTAGAGGGGGAAGAGTGAAAGTATTGATCAAACTAAATGCTACACAAAGGAGAAGAAAAACGGCGTGAGGTCAGAGCATTGAAACTGAAATATATGGCTGTGTGAAAGACTTGCTTAGCAAGCGGAGTGAGAGGGCTAACAAAGGTGCAGAGGTCTTTTAACAAGGAGGCAGCTGAGAAGCTGCAGTGCTGCACAAGCTGATGCCGCAGCCAGGCTGTACTGTACAATTTACTGTACAAATGGAAGATGGATTTGGTTTCAAAAGAAAATATGTGTCGTATTTGCTAATGATAACAACAAACAGCAGGCAAACTCATCGGGGTGAGTGTAGTTTTGAAGTGTCAAAGCAGAAGTGACAGCATGGGCCAGACAAATGATCTGTGAATTTTTTGTTGTAACTATGGGTGAAGTTAAAAGACTTCTCATCCCTTTGTTCTGCTGGGTAGGATGTTTTTTCCCTTAGTGACATTATGCTTTATTGCTGTAGGATGCCTAGTTTTGACTAGCTATTTGCTACCGAGCGCTGAGGTTCTGGGAATAAAATATAATCCTTGATTTAGTGCCAGTCTCCACAGATCGCTTCAGATTTCCAAACAGGTGAACGTTATCCATGGCAATACATGGCCTGAGCCTGAAATAAAGCATGACATGGCTTCATTTCTGACTCAGTCTTGCAGAGGGGACAAACCATATGAGAATGATACAATCAAAGGCGAAATAACAAAAACATAAAGCCCTGGCTCCTGCATTTCACAGCCCAGCAAGCAAAACACAGGGAAATCCTTTTCAGCAATCACAGCAGGGACGATATTTTCCTGTACTTTATCACCCCAGTGAGAAAATCAGGGCAACCACCTTGCATTGGCAGCATGTGTTGCCATCACCTAGGCTTGTGGTTGGCTCAAAAAGTCAGGATGTTTGAAGTGTTCCACAGAAAAGCCAATATTTAAATGGACATAGGGTCAGATTTAAACCTCCCTGGAACAAATGGAACTATTACTTCTTATCTAAGTGGGTTTTGGATTAAGGCAAAGGGAGCTAATTTATCCCAGTTCGTTTGGAAAACTCCGTTCAGAGGTTTATGGAGGTTCATTGATAAAAAGGTCCTGGAGAACTGGAACGCTGCTTCTTAAGGGATGTTTCTTTGTCACTGACAAGAAGATTTAAGTCTTCAGCTGTTGCTGACCCATGTTGTTATTTTGATGCTGGACCTAACTTTTATGACCAATATGAATAGTGTGTGCTTTCCCAAACGTCCATAAACCATTCAGACTGTTACCAACAGGGACCTACATCAGCAATTTTTAGGGGGTCCAGGTACTTTGCTTTCAAAGTGAAGCAGATGGGAATGAGATATTTACGGAAATATCCTATAGTTAGCAGAAGTCAACTAGGTGCTTATAAACATAAGGACCTAAAACTGTATGATTGAAATGTTTCCCGTCTTTAAAGTCTCATCACTACAGATCCAAAGACATGGCAACTGAGTGATATATGCCTGGTCTGTTGATTGAATATACTTCTTTATATACTGTGAGGATGCTAATAGAACAAAGTGTCAGGTCTGATCTTTGGAGCCTACATTCAGGTATTTATTTACTGAAGAAACTGGCAGTTTTACTATTAAGATTTTTTTTTCTGTAACTTGTGTCATTATGAATCCAGCCTTCTCCCCGAGTGTTGCAATATATATTTTGAAATAGGTTAATATTTGAAAAGATTCATTTATTAACATTAAAGAACATATTATCAAGATATACATACAGGTATCTTCATGAGCGAATTAATGTTATAATCATATTCCATTTTTTGCTTTGTATTCTGGAGTTAGAATGAAAGACAGAAAGATTCATTCTGTTTTCACCTATAAAACTCATACATCAGCACATAAGTTACTGTGCCTTGAGAAATGCAATCATATTTAAAAATGCACTGGAAACAAAAGTTCTGGGTTTTGGGTGGGGTATTTGTCTTAATAAGAGCAAGTTACCAAAATGGAAAATTTCTAAGAGAAAAGTATCAATAATCATCTCAGATGGCTTTAAAAAAAAAAAAAAAAAAAAAAAAAGATTTCCTTTCCACGATGCAGAGAGAAGCCTGTGATGATGTCTGTTGCCTCTGCAGTTCTGGAAGTAGCAAGACCTGAAATCAGTATGTCTGGTAGCTATGCCAGTTCATAATGACATAAATCAAAAGCTTGCTGAAGTCAAAACGGTGTATTGTTTAACCATTTCTGTGCTCTTTGCAAATCTATTCCTTACCATATTTTGTCTAGACTAACTTTACCTCTTCTGAATATACTGGTTAAATGTAAGTCCACTTCACCTACTATTACAGCAGATATTGTTTTAGAATGTTTTCCTGACTTTTATTCAGTGTTTTTTATCTCTTAGATATTGTTTTCTGTGGCTTTTCATTCACTTTCCTTTCTGTTTGTTTTTACTGGTAACAAGAAGACAGGTTCACTTTTGTAAGGTGCAGCTTTATGGTTAAATCCTGTCTGGATTTACACTGGATTTTGTCAGCACAAGTCTGGAGCGGGACTGGGAATCTGACTGACACAGAGATTTAACACGTTTTCCCACTGAGTCCCTGCCCTACTGGAGTTAGACAGTAAACAAGTGCTTTTTAACAGCAAGCTCTGATCCTCCTCCTCTTGTCTTTCAGATTGTGTTTATTCAACAGCTACAGACTCTGATTTCCCAAGTGAAATGAGGGGGGCAGCCCCCTTCATCCCCACAAACACATGGGACTGTCATAGTCTTGTTCCTGATTCTTGCCAATGAATGCTGCAGGTGGTCATGTTAGTCAGTTTTTTCTTTTCAGCTATTTTAGTAATTTTCTTGATTTAAGACCGATTTTATGCTGGGGCTTACAGAGGAGCCAGATCTGGAGGTCTTAGGTTGTGCTATAACTTGCCTCCCTCTGCCTATAAGAAGGGGTGAAAAAAGACAGCGGTGCAGATAGCAGAGTCCTTAAATAGCTCAAAGAATTATAATTTCTGATCTAGAAGTTAAAGGGAAGTAGCATCATGGAACTAACTGTGATTCTGAAATAACAACTTGGTTTAGCAGTTAATGAGAGACTGAGATTGCAGCATTTACACTTGTGAATTTCAGATAAACACCCTATCTTCCTCCTCACACAGAGCTGGATCTACAGCTCTTTTGACACCCGTAATACCGTGTAAACTTTATTAATCCTCATCATGGCTTCCAAATAAGACTCCAGTAGAAGCTATCTGGCATTTTAGTATTTAGGGAAAAGAATCCAAGATTTGATCCTACAGCAAATATCTGTATTAATAGTATTTTAAATGAGGGGTTCTGTAAGGAACACTTGGTGATCATAGAAATCCCAAATTTTGCTTCCAGTAGTCATTTAATCCCTCATTGCTTTGCTCTAGTTAAGGTACACTGAGTCAGGGAATTATACTAAATATGAGCAGCTGGATACTGCCTCCTCCTTTCTATCAGAGTGGGGCTCCCTAGATAAAGCAGCACAGAGAAGGATCAGAAACGACGAGCATTAGCATCTGTGCAGTTTTAGGGAGGTGAAATGTACTTCAGATCCAAACGTGAGAGAGGTGAGGGAGCAGGGGGCTGATCTCAAAATTGTAAATGTCAGTGTTATATTCTTTTTCTTCAGTAAAACAGGAAAAAAACCCAAAACATTCAGAAACGTTTTGCATTCAACTGTATTAAACAGGTTACAACACTTTCAGCTGTTGACAGCTTAAGTTCAAATGTAATGTAGTTTAGATTAAAAACTAAATATTTGACAGGTTCATTCCGGTACTAGGATGTACAGTGATAGGTCTCTTGTGCCATACTCATTCCTTTGCCTGTGGTCTGGTTTGGAAGAAATAATCTATACAGAATGTAATTCAAACTGGAAATATCTGCATTGAACTGGTAATGAAATAAGGTTTGGACACTTTTGGTCATCCAAAAGCCAGCCATTTGCAGGCTGTGGAAGTCATATTTCAGAATGACATAAAGGGCAGCTTCCTTGAATTTCACTTCTGTGATATGGTTACATGTTACTGTGGGAACTGGACTAAGTATCCTGCATGGACCTCGTGCCTTATATTCAGACCAGTGAGCACTCAAATCCTACACCTCTTGAGAAAAAGACTGGAAACCCCAAATACCAGTGGATTACAGTGGATTGTATCAGGGATGGAGGATCTGCTCAGACTATTTTTCACTGCATAACTATGGAGCACTGAGAAATTAAAGCAAAATGTCAATTTAAATAAGCCATTTTATAGGATTTTGGAGGAGATTTAGGCTGCAAATGAACACACAAGCAAACACACAAAAAATCCACAGTGATAGTTGCAAAAATTGACCCCTCCAGCTAACAGTGATCCAAATGGAAATCAAGGCACTTAGTGTAACCAATAGAGACTTTTACAGTGATATGATGTAAAATCCCAGCTGCTCACATGAAGAGCTTTCTAAGATACATGTTACAGTTCTGATTTAACAAGTGTTTCTGAAGTTTACCAGTTGAAGGACAACTGATTTGGGCTTTAAAAACCTATTAGCTTGAGCTAACTTACAAGTAAAGTCATTTTCTTTCAAATGAAAAGAAAAAACATTAAAGAAAGGATGATGGAGATCCTGTGCAATTGCATAAATACATTTCAATAGGTAGTATACTTAAGGTGAAATCTCACAGTCTTCTATCTATAATTTAAATGGCCTCACTGTCAAATTGGCCTCCTGCCAAGTTAGCTCTGAAACTAAAATATCAAAGTGGATATTAGGTTAAAGAAGATGAATCATTAGTCATTCAGTTTTCTAAAACTATCACAAATAATTGTTATTACCCAAAAGACCTCACAATCGGACATTCAAAGTGAACACTTTTCTTCCACTTCTCAGTTTGCTGCTGCTTTCAACTGCTTTTTGTATAAATGTTTTTCCACCTGGAAAGTGCTAACTTTAGGTTTTTAAGCTCAAAGCCAACAACAAGGACTTTTTTTTAAGATGGAGCAGCCTTTCAATATAAATTGCTCACAGTCCCTGGAGTTAATAGCCTTATTCATCCTGTATCCAATTTGCTTGTAGTTATCAGGGATGTTACAATATGAATATTACTGAATGTTAGGCATCATATTGTAACATCCAGTCCACAATACTAATGGACACCAATATATTGCCCAAGTAATATTTCTCTTTTGCAGAAGCGTTAATAAAGCAATGGTGGAAGCTATAAACTGTGAGGGTGCAAGTTACAGCTGTGCGTTGTTCCAGGGAGGAATTTCAGATGACCATTACAGTCCCACACCCCATCGGTCATTTCTATAATCAGGAAGAAAAAAAAAATCCTATTCATAATGATAAAAAACCCACCTGTTAGTCTTGGGAGTGACTGTTGGCCTTTGAATCACTGGTAACTTGTCTACCTGGTGAGTTTATCTACCTGGTGAGGCAGAAGACTAAGAAAAACGGATTTTTAGGGAAAAGATTTACCATATTTTGAATGCTCACTGCTTAATTGACAGAAGCTTCCTGCATTTCTAGGGCTGAGAGAGAGGCGAGGCTGAAGTTCAGGTTGTGCATTAGAGGCTGTTGAGCCCTGGCTGGCGCTGGCTCGTCCCTGTGAGTTTGCATCCGGATAACCGGCAGCTCCTGCCTTTCTCCACGGTAGTGTTGCTAGGCAGTTGCTAAGGCTGCTTTTGCTCCAAGCAAGGAGATGATCTATGTTTTCTGCTCTAAACTGTGGGATTTAGGGGTGGATTATTCTCCCTACCCTGAGTAGTTAGACCTGGCTACTCCCTGCTGATATGCAGAAGGATATCTCGTTGCTGTGCCCCAATAAAGGTCTGCACAGTGCTAACATCTCAGTTGGCGGCTTGGATTAGAGCCACATGGCAGCAGGAGACTCCCAAGGCCACAAGGAGGGATTTTCCCTGGGGATTTAACTCCTCAGCATAAAGACTGGGACCTCTTCCTCTGAGAGTAGCTGTCACAGGTCAGCATCAGGGTCCACACACTGGTATCACGCAAGCAGGAAGGATTGCTCTGCCTGAGTTTTTCTGGGGACTATGGCTGATTTTGTTCCTGTAATGATTTATTTTTTATTTTAACTGGTTTTTCTAGTTATACTCAAAGTAGTTTTCCCTTTAGAAAAAAATCTTTTATTCCACAGATGGTAGCTAATATTCTGTAGTTAACGTTGTAGTTAACAGTGTTTTCTGCAAAGAATTTAGAGCAGGGCCAGGGTGGTCAGATCTCCTGTGTTCAGCCACTGATGACAGTACTCGCTTTTTCTGTTGCCAAGACATAGCCCTGAACTGGCTTCTGCCTTATATAGGGACAAATGAAATGTGCAAAACACATACACATAGGTAGTATACTTAAGGTGAAATCAGTAACAGTTTTGATAAAATTTAATCTGGTAAATTGGATTCAGGATATCGGGGATTAATTCTCAGTTCGGCTGTTGCCAGTTCTTCTGCTGGATATCTATCAAATGAGCCGATCGTGCTACAGTTCTATGCACTCTCAGGTAGCTCACTTATCCCCTTTATGGTTTGGTTCCTCTTCAGCAAAATAAGGCTAATACCTTATTACCTACCTTAGCAGAGGAGCCAAAAACCATTACTGAATATGAACTGTTCAGATGTTTGGAGAGCTGTGATACTCAGAGGAGTGTATCTGTATTTTTTTCCGTATTGAGTACAGTGATATTTTCTAAGGAGTGTTCAGTTATCAAATTTTATTTTGGAAGAAATATTTCACGTGGCCAAATCATTCTTTATCATATCAGTTCTTTATAGTCCCTTCCTAGGAAGTCTTATTGTACAGAGTTTTCTCTGTCCCATCTCTTAATATAGTTGATGTCCTGCTGGGTGCTTCATCACTTCTCCCCCCTCCAAGTTTTCAGAACGGCTTTCATTTCTCTCATGAATTATCATGATCTCTGGTGATAGTTGAGAAGATGCAACAACACTGAGATGCTTGCTCAGCACCTTCAGCCACAAATTTGTGTTTTATCCTTTCTCTGTGATTACTACAAAAGTTGATTCACTTAAAGTGCGGAGAAAGATCTAGCATCTAAGTGAAAGAAAGTGAAATGAAGTATCACAAAATTAGTACAGGGACTTTTCACAGACATATGTAGGCTCTTTGCATCTGGGCATTGTCTATTTCAGTTCCAAAATGTCTTGTTTACTGAACTCACTGCAGTTACTTTACAGAGCTTCTGTAGGCTTGTGAAAAGAGCTGGCTGGCAGAGCTCCAGCTTGCAGCTTCCCATCTCAAAAACAGGTATATGACCAGCCCAGAAGGGACCTAAAGAGGTTGCCTTGACAGTCTTTTGCCTGAAGGAAAGCTTAGCATTGCAGAAACTATTTTTGACTGATCCTTAAAAGCTTCCAGTGATGGAGATGGTGACTGCCTCTGAAAGAGATCACTACTAGTATATTCCTGGTATTGGACATCCCTGGTGATGTGCAGATGTTGTTTGCTGTCATTGTCTCTATCATAACACCATCCGTGTATTTCCACCAAAATAACTTCTCCTTTAGTGTTATGCAGGCAAGAAATGAGAAGATGGATCTGGATACCAGGTCAGTGGTTTATATACTGTGACCACTATGAATAACATTTAGTAGATTCAATGAGGACAGCATTAGCCTTAACCTAGAGAACCATTAGCCAGTAACAGCTTTTTAGCACTTGCTATTGCAGTATAAATTTATAATCAAGTAGTCAAAAAACAACATCAAAGGGGCATGTCTTTGGGACATACTGTATTGCTGAACACATACCAGGTAAACCTAATGTTGAACTGCTGCTTCTGCTGGACCCTGGATAGCCAGATATAACAGAAGAATAAATTCCTTTCCTCATGGCTTACACATGAAAGTTGTTCCTTCTGCCAGCTACCTTTCTTCTCAAATATTCCCCATAGACCTTACAAAGCTTTTTCTCAAGTGGAAGTTTTCTGTTCCCAGTTTTGTCTCCCCATGCCAGTCCCATCTCTCTCTGGAAGTATACCATGTGTATCTGTACCAGATTCCATTCTCACCCTACAGACATTCTTTGCTAAGTTGTTTTTGGGGGGTTGGGTCTTTGGAGTAAACTACTTGCATTGGGATTGCTTTGGAAAGTATAGGCTTATTACAGAAATTGGTCTGAAAAAGGGTTCCTATCTTACTCAGTTGTGAAATCATGGGTAAATGAGGAGAAAGCTATAAAAATATACCTATACGTATGTAAAGATTGAAGAAATGGAGTGATTTGGGGAGTAAGAGAGGGGGGAAATTAGAGAGTAATCAAGTGCCACTGAAAAATACAGAATTCAGACTGACTGTTGATTACACCAGAGTAGTTCAACAACAGCAGCAATAGAAAGTCTGCTAATCACGAGCAGCTCAGATCTGACAAACTGTGAGCTAGTGAATAGCTTTATCTTCTTGCCTGTTCAACCAGAATTTATTCTGTCTAAATTAAAGCATAAATGGTGCGTATGGCAAGAACTATTTTGCTTTAAGCTCCTTATATTATTCAGGGGAGAGATGCAGACCCCTCTAGAGTTTGCAAGAGTGGGCAAAAAGTGGGTGGGTTTCTCAATAAATGGGTAGAATATCTCTCCACAGGGTGCTTCCCTCTCTTCATTTGCTGCTACAAGAGTCTGGGAAATATCAGTCATTTTGGAAGCAACCTAATAAAATAAGGCCAGTTTACTAATTTGCCCGAGTACTGTTGTATCTCAAATCCTTGCATATCAAATGTGACTTTTCCATGAGAGAGGAAAATTTTATTAAAGCTCCTTTCCAGCAAGGTGATTTGTGCATGTTAAGGATGATTCAGCAAAGCACTTAATTACCTATCTCAGCCTATCCCTAATTAACAGAGATCTTAAATTCTTGCACAATACTAAGCATATCCTTGAAGTTAACTCAGGCACGTACTTGAACTAATGAGTATGCCTAGTGGAAAGCAGGTAAGTTAAGCAAGTGCTTCAATAGCAGGCTGTGTAACTTGCCAAAAGAGACACATGATATCTCTGGTAAAACCAACAGCTGAACCTACAGCAGCAGAATTTCTGCTTTATTCTATAATCACAAAACGACCTTTCCTAAGTACATAAGCTGCAGCCCATTCCCTCTTCTACAGCATGGATGTGAGTTTTCTCCATCTCCCTGATACTGGAGCATTGTTCTCTGCATACTACTGGGTGTTTTGTGATAAAGGATGTTTTGAAATGTAGAAGCTTGAAATATCCTTTGGGTATCTGTTTCTCTTCACTGAACTTCATTGAACTTGACTGCCTTGTGTTTCACTCTGAGAACGGCTGACTCTCATTTTCCCAGGCTTTTGGAGTTCACTTTTCAAGTGTGGGGAGGTCAGTATCATTGGCTTTTTTCCACCTCTGAGCTCCTGAGTTTCTGCAGAAGAGAACACAAATTGTTAATAGTGAAAATTTCTCAATATCCGCTGGTGTTCTGATGGATGACAGTATCCTTGCTCCCTGTCTCTTGGTACAGCAAAACACTTCAGCTGAAGAGGCTTTAAAAATCTATTTTGTCTACTTGAATACACAGGTTTTGTAATAATGAACAGCCTTCATACCAAGGTCAAATTAGAATAATTGTAACTAAGCAGATTTGGTAGTGAAAACAGGGCTGTATTATCCTGCACTCTTGCTAGGTTTGGTCTTTACTGAAAACTTCCAAGAAACTTGGAAGGATTTCCTAAGGGAGATTTGTTCATCCTTCTTCTTTTGCCCTTCACATTGCCCCATGTAGGGGGCACAGTCTGGATCTTGTAATGGCAAAGGTCCTGCCATCACCATTATCCAGACATACATACCGGGTAGCTGGATCCAGCCCAGTGCTATGAATAGTCTTCAGTCAGCTGAGTCTCAATCGGTTTTTATTTTATGACATTTATTTTGTTCCAAACCCGTACACTGGCTGGTTGCCTGTAAAAGGTAATAAGGATATCCTCCACCCTTGGTCTCCCAAACCTGGTACATCACTTGATTTGTCACCTTTTTGTCACAGGGATTGTTACCTTTTTGTGATAGAGCAGAGATTGGCTGTGACAAGAGATGGGATGATGGCCAGAACACACCAGTGTTCCTACAGGTGCTAGATGTCTTGCTCCAGAGTTTCATTCATGCAACCTGGGTTAAAGTGACTATAAGATACATGGTTTGGAGAAAATTTTCTCTGTTTTGGATGTCCAAAAGCTGGAGGTTTTTTTTTTTCTCTTTTGTCACTTATGTAATTTGGGGTGTAATCCACTACCCAGGAAGAATAGGGTATTTTCACCTGAATGCTTTTGCAATTGAAGGAATGAAGTCCTTGACCTCTCCTATTCTCTTCTGCTGTATTGTGTAGTTCTGGTGACTTTTGATCCTTTGTACTTTTACATTGTTACACTGTGTAAAGATGACTTGTGCAGCAGAGGTTTTGTGGATACTTCTAGATGAAATGTCTCCATAGTTACCTATGCATAAAATTGCAGACTGAGTAGAGGCTCAGCTGGTCTCATCCATCCTGTGTTCCCAGTATACCGATACATATACCCCTACAAGCAAAGAAACATACAGGTATTTTCAGAAGTTCCTCTGAACATACTTGCTTAAACTCTGCCAATCCAGCCTCAGCCTTCTCTGACTGGAGATGTTATCCTTGCATCCAGTTTTATATAACTGTGTAGCGTTGCTGTCTTTGTCCTTCATGATGTGTTGCATAAGGAAGTTCCTTATAGATTTTTAAACAGTATGTCCCATTGACCTGGACAGAAAAACGAGTCGGTAAAATCTTAACTTCATACAAGCTAATCCTTGGAGTATTTGTAGTAAGTCACTACATAGTGGTAGTTGTCACGTACAGCATTAGTTGCCCAGCCACGCCATCCAAGGTGGGTTATTTTGGTAACAGAGTTTTAAAGCCAGACATGTTTCCCAAATAATTTTATTATAATGCATAATGAAATGAGACAATCTGCTAGGAAAACAAACAGCACCCCTCCACTGCTCCCGAGATCTGTGTAGCATGAGTGAGTTTGCATTTGAGAAAGATCCTAATCACCTGGTATGACTAGAAAATGTTTGTAACTGGTTTTTGGGGTAACAGACGTGATAGAGACTTCTTAGTAAATTCACCATCTGCTCCCTCTTTTTCACCCATACTGCTAGATTCTTTTCTCAGTCCTGTGGGAAGTGCTGCAGGAGAGGCCCAAGACTGATCAGAGGCTGTCCACTGGGATGTGGCTCCTCATGGGTGACACAGTGAGGGTCCATGTGTCAGCACCTGTGTGCAAATCTAATGCAGTGTAACATACTGGTGATAACTTCTCATTTCTTTCCTTGAACTGTAGTGAGACCTACCATAATCAAAGCTATCTCAATCTTCTGTCTTTCCTGCCTTTCCTCCCGGTTGTGAAAGTGATTTTTATGCAGGGAAGGATGTCTGCCTTGCAGAAACCTGTGCTGTTCTTCTCCGCTTTTAATTTTTGTTTGCTTGGTTTTTCTTGAGTAAAGATAATTCCTAATTGCTTCAAAGCAGACCTAAACTTGTAGGGGTGGGGCAGGGTGTTAGAAGGCACAATCAGAATTTCAGTGTCTACCTCAAATGAAGTAAATGAACCTCAGAAATACTAAGGAATTAAATTACTATAAAATTCCTTCAGGCTTCATCATTAAATTTCTAATTAAAAGGCCATTATATGGCAGTATATTGTTCCAATACCTTGTAAAAGATATTAGGCTGGGGCTTCTTCCACCTCAATGTCTGCTTTCCTTCCTTCCTTCCTTCCTTCCTTCCTTCCTTCCTTCCTTCCTTCCTTCCTTCCTTCCTTCCTTCCTTCCTTCCTTCCTTCCTTCCTTCCTTCCTTCCTTCCTTCCTTCTCTTCCTCCCTTTCTCCTCCTCTCTCTCGTTCCCTCCCTTGGTCTCTCTCAGCAGCCTGGGCAGCAAAAAAAATTTGCTTTATTTTGAATATAGAACTGTACTTTCCAACCTGGGGTCTGCAGACCCCCAGGGCTGCTTGTCAGAAGTGAAAAGTATGAAAAGAAACTAGGAAAAACAGAGTTACTAAATCCCTGCGTGATAGTTATGCCTCTGAAAATAAAATTGGACCTTCAAAAAGTAAAAAAATTTAGAAGCTACTGGGAGAGAAGGAATTATAACAAGAAAAAACATCAGGAGGTTTGGAAGGTCATTATGGGCAAATATATAGGGGAGGTAAACTTCAGAGGAAATCTGTTTAGTGTTAATATGATTTTAGATCAAAGGAGTAACATAGTACCTGAGCTGTGGACAGTTAGTGGAATTAAACTTTTGAACCTCTTTAAGATTTTTCTGCCACTTTCTATAGCCATTTAAAAAAAAATAATTGTCCAAGTTCCTGGCTGAAGTAAATTGACAGAAGTCAATCAATGAATTTGAACTTGGACATTAAGGCTCGAAAGCATGGTATCTTTGCGTACGTAGGAATTTTCCTTCTAGTGGATCTCAGAATGATTTATAGACATGCATTTCACAGGGCACAGGTGCATCAGAAGCCACATTTCATACAGATGTATCTGGCACAGCCATAAATAACTTAGCAAAAACATTTAGGTTGAATTTTTTAAGAGCTTTATAAATAAGTGAGGAATTTGTTTACAAAACACAGCAAAACTGCATCACTATGCCAGGTCTGGAAGTGATGAATTCTCCAGCAGGTAAAGGCACAAAGATGCAGAATAAATGTATTTGTAATTCAAACATTTAAGCATTATGCAATAAGAGCACACAGGTTTAAGTCAGGAGAATCTTTATATGCTTGTGCATGCAAAGCTTGTCCACCACTTCTTGGATCAGGCCAAAAATGTCCAAATTGTTTGTCTAAGGCACTGTGATTTAGTAACATCTGCTCTTGAAAAAAAGTCTTAGGCCCTTTGCATAGACAGGTTGAAAGGACCACCCTTCTCTTCCCAACAACAAACACCCTACACACCCACCCCCACCAAAACAAAAGCCCAGATTGTTTCATTTTTAATTTTGGATAAATTGGGAGATGGCAGAAGCATTATTTACTGTCTGTGTCCCTTACCCTTAGCAGCATGTTAAGAACTGGCTAGGTTTAGGAGCACGTTTTAAATCCTGTTGGATTTGGAGCATATCAAAAGCATTCTCCTTCCTGAGGTACATCAGGAGGTCAACGAAGCTGGTGAGCGGTCTGGAGAACAAGTCTTATGAGGAGCAACTGCAGGAGCTGGGGTTGTTCAGCCTGGAGAAAAGGAGGCTGAGGGGAGACCTTACCACTCTCTACAAATACCTGAAAGGAGGGTGTAGCCAGGTGGGGGTCAGTCTCCTCTCCCAAGTAACAAGCGATAGGACAAGAGGAAATGGCCTCAAGTTCTGCCAGGGAAGGTTTAGATTAGATATTAGGAAAAACGTCTTCACTGAAAGGGTTATCAGACATTGGAACAGGCTGCCCAGGGGAGTGGTGGAATCGCCATCCCTGGAGTTGTTTAAAAGCTGGGTAGATGAGGTGCTTAGGGACATGGTTTAGTTCTGGTTTTGACAATGTTAAGTTGATGGTTGGTCTTGATGATCTTAAAGGTCCCTTCCAACCTAGACAATTCTATGACTCTATGAAATCTTATCTGGCATCATTCTGGTGTCAGTTAACACAGTGAACATTGCTGTTGCTTCTCATTATATTCAAACCTGCATTCTCAAAATGAAGGGCACTGTGACAAAACTCATGGACAGTTTTAGCAATAGTTAAGCCAGAAAAGCCTCCAACAAGCTTTTGGTCTTAGACATGAGTTTATAGTGATTACACCTCTGGGACTCCTAGCAAGTGGAGTTAGTTTAATACTGGGAAGGAGTGGTAGGAAGATGAGGAGGAGCTGAGCAGCGCTTTCCTAGTGCCCAGAAGCCACAGGAGTGTGCTGCTCTGCTAGGGAGGAGGTGTTGGGAGCATGTGGGAATGGTGATTGTAGAGACAAGAAGTACAATTGCATTCCTCCATTCAGTCATATATGGTGGGGAACTATTCCAATTTCTTCCCGATTTGCAGCCTGTTCGGGTCCTCAGTGCTCTCAGGGCGAATGTTATACCTTGTACAGTGGTTGTGAGTTTACTTAGCCTTGACACAAGCCATAGCTTTTGGAGTGCATCATTCTCATAAGCAAAATGCCCAGCATGGAGCTGCTACAGACTTGCAGGCATGCGTCAGTGGTCTCTTTCACAAGGATAAAGATGTCTTTGGATTTGTGCTTCTGTTTAGGTGAGCACATTTTATGGCCCAGAGACTGGTCTTCAGTTTCTGGGGTACAGCATGGAGATCTGCTTTATTTCTGTTATTTAGTGTTTCTCTGGAACAATATTGATGTATAAGATGATATGGTTTTTCATGGACACTGCAGTGTGAACAGCTATCATCTACTTAGATTCTGGCCATTATTTGTCCACTAGCCCAGTGGTGTTAATGAGGTGATGAGTATGGTCCCCAAAATAAAAAAAAAATAAAAATTCTAAAATTTAAAACCAAAGTAAATTACCAGTTTTCTGAAGTTGGACCTTTCATGTCCAATACTCTCAGACTTTTTGTATAGCTGTCACATCAACAGATTTTTTTTTTCCTTTAATTTGCCAAAACCAGAGATTCTTGTGTAATCATATAACTCAAGGAGTGGGGCTTAAGAAAAGATACTGAGTGTTATGTTAAATTGTTGCAATTTGTCAGAAGAGTTGCTTCTCTGAGAAATTGAGGTCTACAAGGAGGTTCAGTTTAGATTATCCAGAATAAATTCTCCCTAGACTGAGCATCCAAAAGAATAGTTCCATGATTATTATTTTGGGAGAACCTCAAAGCAGGATTTTCCTCCCTTCGCCCTTGCCCTGCCCCCATGCAGCAAGCTCTCTCCAGCAATCAGTTCATTTCTTTACAGGGATTCCCCCCAGCCATGAACTGGGGCTCACAACTCCCAGGGGCTGCATATGCTCGGTTTCCTGCAGCAATTGAAATGTGAGCAGTAAAACAAGTCTTGCATTTTCTGGAGCAGATTTTCAGTAGGTGTACAGAGTGATCAACACCTTTGGCTGCTTTCTATGCCCTCAATATCCATGTTAGGCAGAGCCCAAATTTGGAATTGGGGGCTGCTTCAGGGGGGTGTATTGCAGCCACACCTCCAACACTGCGGTGGTCCATGCCAGGGGACATTACACCAGACCATTTCCACTGTCAATGAGCTTTTATTCCGCCAGAGCAGCTGAAAAGCCCTTCATGGAATGGAGAATCAGCCTCCTTTCATGCACTTCCAGCACTATTTCCAGCTGCACAGCTGAAGACTTTTCCCACTCTCCCCACACAGATCCCCAGTGACAAGAGAGGGCCCAGTGGGTCCCTACTGCCAAAACGGGGAGCCTTGTAAATCTGCAGACATGGGTTTAATTGCCTGCCAGGGCCTCTGTGTTTCTGAAGGGGTAGGATTTAGGATCCAAAGAGAGCTCATATCACTGCAGTATGGAGCCAGGACTTGTCAAATCAGTTGCCAGCTGCTGATGATTCACTAGATGCCCAAGACAAGCAGCTTAACTTTCTTTTTCCTCTGTTTCTATTTTCAAAGAAACCACTTCTCGGCTGCACACCAGGGGGCTGTTGTGAGTTTGAATTAATTTGAGACTTCCAAATTAAAATTGCTGCAATACAGCAATTCATTTCACCCTGTGAGGAATATCTAAGATCCGCTGACTCTTCCTGTGGAGGCACCTGTTTCTCTCCAAAGCCGAGCTCAGCTAACTAGCTTAGACTTTCCACCAAATTAGGCACCGACTGATGAGCCCTATCCGAGTGTTAACTCTTCTGTTTGCAGGTCTTGGGAGCCCACAGGCAGAAAATAGCACCCTAACTTGGGTCACAGGGGAAGTTAGCTGAATATTGTGAACATATCCTATTTCCAGCAAGCACAGGCGTGCTGCTGTTGTATTTATGCTCTGGCTAAAAAACATTCACTGGAGGATGTCATTAGGGGGTTAATTGAAGCATTGTACTTAGAAAGTCTCTCTGTAAGCTAGGCTAGCCTCTTTACCTTACTGTGTGATCAAATTCATTATTTCCCAGCTCCCGCTGTGGTTGCCAACAGTCAGATTCGAGCAAATGAGCTGAGGATGTATTTATATCAGGACAATAACATGAGGGGGTTTGCGGAATGGCATGCTATGACAAGCTCAAGAAATAATGTAATTAAATTATTGTTTACAGAAAGAAGACTGGCACTTCTGGGTAGATGATATTTTTAAGCTTTCTTGAGAAGAAACTAGAGTCTGGAACATCCTTTACAATGAGAAATTAGAGGTCAAACACTGGATGAGAAAGTACGAATAGAAAAATTTCAACTCCAGAACGTCAGTGACAACACATGCATGTGCACACCCCCACCCCCAGCCCCCATGTATGATTACAGCTGCTGTATGGGCAGATCTTAGGCAGAACGAGAGCATCTCTGCTATCAAGGCATCACTCAATTAAGGTTGTGTGAGCAACTACTAAACTCACATTTTCCCAGCTTTCAGGAGATTGAGTTTGCCTGAACTTGACATTAAAAATGGGTGAAAGATGTCAATATGCAGTCTTCACCCTATGAATGAGGGAATATATTGGTCAAGGGTTTGTTTTGGTTTGTTTTGTTTTTCTTTCATTTTGGGTGGGGAGGAGGGGGAAAAGAAAGTTACCGTTTTGTACTTAGTTTGTAGTCTACATGTAGGCATCTAGTGCCACTATAGATGCCACAAAGTATCATCAAGGGGCTGTAAGTAGAACAGAGAGAAAATCCCCCACGGCAGCTCAAATGATGAACATGCCTGTGCAAATAAACCAAGCCCTATATCTCTACTAATGACAACGGGAAATGTAGACGCCCAGCCTACCTGTGGATTGAGCACATACGCGTAGACGCCTGTGCTTAATCTCAGAATTAACCTTGCCCTGATGCTTTTATTGTGTTTGGCATTATTATTTCAAAGAAAGAGTGAACATATTCATGCTTGCAACTCTCCTTACAGCTGGGTTACTAGTGTGACCAGGTAAATAGTGCTGAGTGACTTTCATGGGCACCTCCTCACGGCCAGCTCTTCTGTTGTAGCGCTGTCATGACATCGGAGAGGTGTGCTGTGATCAGACATGTACGTCGTGTTCTATTTTACTAATTTAGCTTGTGTACAATATCACAGACAATCTCCCAAACCTTGGTTACCAATTCCCAAAAGCTTGACAGATTTATCTGATGGCATTTAGACTGACTTGAAAGATGTGCAAAGCTTTGTCTGTCTCCAGAGCCAAAGTAGAGAGCCACCTCCACCACCATACCTTGTTTGCAGCCTCTTCCTATTTCAGGAGAAACTTGGAGGCCACAAAAAAATGTCTGCTGTGCAACCACTGTGCTATAGCTTATGCAGTCCAGACCCTTCATCCCTGCTGTGTCTGTAGCATCTGGGATCTCAAGTCCTTATTTTTTCTTCAATCAGATTTCATCAGGACCATGGCCCAAAACATGAGTTTCTGTTATAGGACAGCTCCTGTCTCCCTTGATATTATGACATCCCCCCTACTATCTATTGACTTTTCTCTTCTCAACAAACATTTGGATATGCCACTTTTTGATTCCCAATCTCAATTTGATCACCCTTCTGGTTTTCATTCTCAGATTGCATTTTACTAATATGTCATAAAATCATCCTTGACTGAGCTAGCAAGATAAACTTTTTGGAACGATTCCTTATTAGAGCTAGATTTTAGACGAATACTAGCAGAATGGAGAGATCCACCATTGCTAATACAGCAGTTGTGTATGTTGAAAAAGTGCAGGGAGTAGACTGGAAAATGTGTTACAGTCTTAGTATTGCGCCTACGTAGTATATCCTACTGCTGTTTCTGGAAACAGAACACCTGGATGGACCACTGGTCTGAGCTAGTGGGATATTTCTTTGATATCTCTTTTCCAGGATAGTGTGTGTTCAGGCAGGTCACGCAGCTCACCTGAAAAATGGTCAGGGAGAAAATTTTTGGCTTCTCAAATTGTAGAAAGCATGCCTAGTAAGGAGATATATCAGAGAAACAGATTACTGCCTTTTCACCCACCTCAACCTGGAAATTACCACCCTCTCAGTTCTGCTAGAAAAGATGCGGTATGAGCCCTTCCTATCTGGTTTCTGTCAAAATGACCCACAACAGAAAAGACATTCCTGTTATCCTGAGCAATCTAACATCTTTCAGCTTTCCTTCCCAAAAGGGAAGCAGATGTCGTCAATTGAATAAACCACTGTGATGGAGAACACTGTGGGCAGGTTCAGAGGTGTGGTCTGATCCTCAGAGCTGCACAAAAGTCTGTTGCCATTAAGGAAAGAGGTGGGAAGAAGATTGTGATGTGAAAATGGGAGAACCACCTGATGAACCATCAGGTGAACCACCTGGCTCCTACCTGTGGAAGGTTTGCACACTGCGTTTCAAAGAAATGTCTGCAAGTATAAATCACATCAGTTAAACAGAGAGCCATTTTGTTCTTAAACAAAAACAGAGCTGATGTCCTTTATGTACTAGGGGAGATGTGTAAAAGTCATCTTTCAGATTTAGTATATTTTGCTC
This sequence comes from Numenius arquata, assembly GCF_964106895.1. Classification (NCBI taxonomy): domain Eukaryota; kingdom Metazoa; phylum Chordata; class Aves; order Charadriiformes; family Scolopacidae; genus Numenius; species Numenius arquata. The sequence goes on along the minus strand of NC_133578.1, from coordinate 68,872,881 downwards.
CTTTTGGACACTATGAAGGGGGTTTCACAAAATGCTGCTGAATATGCCAAAATGGAGTAGTATATTCCATTTGTTGCTTATCTTCAAATGGAAACTCATACATTCTCATACTTTAATTCCTTCATTTTTAAGGTAAGAAAGGATCCTTCTGACCAGCTAGTATAATCAACTCTTATAATGACAAGGAGACCCACAATGTCATCCTGTATCCATGAAAGAATTCTGTGAATTCTGTTTGTTCAGAGCATCTTTTTTAAAAGCAAATGAGATTTAATTTTTTACCAAATTCTGGGAAGGAAAATCCAACATAGTGTTATCAGTATAAAAGAAGTATAAAAAAAAAAATAAAGCAGTTAATAATCTTAAAACTTTAGATAATTTATTGTGTTTCTAAATGGATAGTTTGGCCTCAGTAAGTTTTCAGAGAAGAATGCTTGATTCACTGTCAGAAACTGAAACAGAGTCCACAAGTCCTGACTCTCAACCCCCTATTAAATCCAAAGGAACCAGAACTGTCCCTGAGGAAAATTTAAATTAAAAATAATTTCTAATGCACTCTAAAGGCCATAGTCTCGTGGCTCTCCATCACTAGATTGTTACTGATGATCTGTTCCAATTTGGAACAGAGACAAAATGACAATTATGCTTCCTAACAAGTCTCAAAATAACCTGCCAGCTTTGTGGAGCTACAAGAAAACTCTATTTCCAAATATTATTATTGGCTGGGACCCCCAGGTTCTAGTCTCATTTCTCTGCAGATATCCCTTTGCACCAAATTCTGATTTCTTACATAACTAATTTGTGAGCACGGAGAGACCAACACAGAAACTTAAGCATAGCCTTAGTGTGTACTCTTCAACAGCCACCAGACCAGATGAATTCCCAGCTTGGGTGAGGCCGTGTGACCACCATATATGTGAAGAGAGTTAGGTGCCTGTCACTTCAAGTAGATGAACATGTGAATTAGTCAAGAAAAAGTAAAGAGAAGATAAGTAAAGTCTAAATTCTGACATGCTATTGGAGCTGGCTGTTTAGCACTGGACTAGAGATACTGCCTTCACTTGCAACTCAGCTATGAACCCTGGGCTCGGAAGAGGTAAAAGCAGTCCTGCTTTTTCCGTAATACCGGAGGTTTCTCATGACCACAGCTCCTTTCACTTAGAACCCCTCGGTTAGAGTTCACATTTGGATCTAGAAGAGTTCAGTCAAATCCATCAGGTCCTTTTAAAAGTGACCATTGAATAACTCAGAGCTCTACAAACCTCTTTGGTCTCAGTTAATCCTGAACATGAAGTGGTACCTGAAGTGTAATGAAATAACAGAACACTACGAAAGAAATGGTAGAACAGTTGAAAAACACCCTGAAACTCTGTGGAAATGCAGATTAACAGAGGGAAGGTTTTTAATCAACAACTTCTGAAAAACATGGGAACTAGAAAAAAGGAATCAAATGTAGTTCTGAAACTCTAAATACTTTTAAGTAGTTTCCAGTGGTGGAATAGGCAGCATGTGAAATGGTATTATAGAAACCTGCACACTCAGTGGAAATGAAACACGTGAGCAAGTATGTTCTAAACAGATCATACAAGGTGAACTCACAGAGGACTTTAGTTTCTCTAAGCCTGAAGATCCAAGTTAGCACCAAGGGAAAAGAGTGGCAAGGGAGGCTAATCCTTTCAGAGACCAGACTGGACTGATAGAGGGACCTGGTCTGTAACGTTGGCAAAAGAAAGTTGATCCTTTAAAGGAAAAGTAGAATTTGCCCAGCAGGGGAAATCTTCCAGTCCATACTGGAAGCTTACAAAAGATGATCAAGGCTCTAAGAACATAGCTGTGAGAAAAAAATAATAAAATATCAAAATAAGGAAAGAGACCTGAGGCAGAATGGCATTTGAAATTTGAGGTCAGAAGGTATTGAAACATGTCAAACTGTGGATTGTGGCAATCAAAACAGTACTCTTACTTGGGCAAAGAAATAAGTGATGTGGTTTATCAATTGGTTACTCAGAAAGTGAAACGCAACAGAGGCTGAAAAACATAGAAGAGTACAAGAGGGCAAAGCTGATCTTACTAACACAGGTATTTATGTATGGGCCTTGCCAAAAAAGGATGCAACAGCTCAGTCTTGATTATTTACCTGAAAGCAAATGGGCATCTCAAATCAGTCATAAATGTTTTAGGCAAAATGGTATTATTAACAGGTTGATCCAGAAAGAATGAGAAGCTGCTGAGATGTTTGTTCATTAAATTAGACGGTAGAAGGAAGGCACCAGAGATCTGATGTGGAACAGCAAATCAACAATTATAGAAATAAAAAGGTACTGGAGTTGCTGCAATGATTGACATACAGGCACTGAAGTCAACCACCTGGTCAAGGAAGAAAGGTGTAAAAATAAAGGTAGTGACTTTTTCTATATAGTAAAAAGTCATTAAACCAAGGACTTTTGCCTCCGTTCAATATTTGCATCTCTATTTCTTGATTAAAGCCATTTGGCTACATGTCCTATTCTAGTATATAATCCTCAATGTAATCCTTCAACTAGTGCAGCTGCATGTCTGTTCAACAGAATCATTTGCCAGAGCTATTCTGTTGCCTTAGCTCATCTCTTCGTACTTCTTAGTGTTTTGAATACAAGGAAATAATTGTTCGAATTGGCTTTGTATGATATTCTGGGAATAACTGTACATAAGACTCCACAGTGGTGGTGCTGGAACACCTAGGGTAGGTCCATATTAATCATATACACAGAGCTCCATGAAGTTACTTGAGAGGTGAAAAATCCTAAGGACAATCAGTAAAGAAGATTTTAATATCTTCAGTGCAGTTTGGAGAAAAGCTGCAGTTACAAACCGCCAGTTCAGGCTAGTCCTGCACATGTAGCTGACATTCTTCTTCACTAAATCATTGCTGAACCAGCAGAAGGTTCTTTAGATTTTATTTTGTAAACAGTGAGGTCGCTGTTGAAGGCTGGGAGGGTTGGTTTGCTTTCTTGTTGTTGTTATGTTTTGGGGTGGGGTTTTTTTGTTGTTTTTTTTGTTTGTTTTTTTTTTTTTCCCCTTCTAAATACTATCAAATCAAGTGACTTGCAATGATTAAATTTTGAATAAATGAAAATAAGTTTTTCTTTGAGAAAAGAGGGGGTCTAAATACTGAAGTCATTGGGACTGGAGACCTCAGTGAACTGAATGTGGTATAAACCTCACATTTCTTCTGTCAAGGGTATAATTGGCTATCAAGAATTTGAACCAAAAGAAAGTAAAAAAATCTCAAAAAAAAAAAAGAAAGAGAAAATTGAAAGCTATTTAAACTATCCATGTTAAAAATACATTTTAAGAGTAAAGGGAAAAAAGGAATTGAGCAAGAAAAGTAGTGTCTTTACAGGAAGTGAGGACATAGTATGCCAATTGCAAAACCAACTGATTTAAACGTCCTCTCTCTTATAAGGAGAGGCGGAGGGACTTGGGTCTTTTTAGTCTAAAGAGAAGACTGAGGGGGGATCTGATCAATGCTCATAAATACTTAAAGGGAAGGTGTCAAGAGGACGGGGCCGGTCTTCTTTCAGTGGTGCCCAGTGACAGGACAAGAGGAAATGGGCACAAACTTGAATGTAAGAAGTTCCACCTAAACATGAGGAGGAACTTCTTTACTTTGAGGGTGGCAGAACACTGGAACAGGCTGCCCAGAGAGGTGGTGGAGTCTCCTTGTCTGGAGACATTCAAAACCTGCCAGGATATGTTCCTGTGCAACCTGCTCTAGGTGGACCTGCTTTGGCAGGGGGGTTGGACTAGATGATCTCCAGAGGTCCCTTCCAACCCCATGTGATTCTGTGATTCTGTGAAACCTTGTGAAAGAAATTGAAAGAAAGGACAGAAGGTTTTCTAGCAGTATTAATAAAAAGACAGTAAGAACAGAAATGCAGGGGAAGTGAGGCCAAGAGTAAAGTTTATTTAAGCACAAGAAGTACAAGCCAAAAAATACAAAGTAAATATATAATAAAGGAAGGTATTACATCCAATATGGAAACAAATCTCAAAGAAAATAATGCTTTCACAGTGAGAGAACATCCCACTCTTTGTCCCAGAATCCTGAAAAGCTTCCATATTGATTGTTGTGTGAGCGTTTTTAGTAAATCTATCAAACAGAGTGACAGCATGTGCTTGAGGAATAGTCAGCGCATTACCTGTAGTCAAATGCTGAGAAGGGGATCTGTGCAGATACCAGCTGGCAGTGTGGCCTCAGAAGCATACAGGGCTATAAGAGTTTCTTTCTTTAAAAAGAAAGAGGTAAACAGAAAATGTCACTTGACTGTGAAAGGGCAAATGCACTTGTGGGATACATCAGAAGTTTTTGCCACTGGAGAGGAGGAAATATTGAAGCAAGCTATTGCTAAGATAGTACAATCTAAAATGCTGCAAGTCTACAGTTTTTTTATTTGAGGTCCACGGACTACTTGTAGTGACTGAACAAAAGGCAGATCAGAAAATCAGCTTTGTTTTCCGGATGCCTTCTGCCACTTGAAAGGGATCCCCAACTCCATTCAAAAATTTCTGGAAGGCCAGAGTCTGAGAAAGCTACAGCCCATATCCATACGCAATTCTGGCTGTCCATATTCAGAGCAGAGAAGTTCAAACTAGGTCAGTTGCAGAGGTGGGCCATGGGATAATGAAGCAAACAGAGAGATTATTTTCTTATGAGAAGAGACAAACTGAGTCAGCTTGTTTAACTTCAGCAAAGTGGGGGCTGCAAAAATATATGCTGTCTGTCAATACATCAGTGTGTGATCACTGGGGAGGCAGAAACAATTATTAAGCAGACAGGACAGTGCTGGCAGAACCAAATGTGAATATATTGCTTATGAATATTTTAGGTTGAAAACAAGAAGGGTTATGACTAGTTGAGGAGTGAGATTCTGTGACACTCTCCCATTAGAAGCACCAGAGGGGAGTCAAACACAGCAATGGAGGTGGAATCTGACATGCTTTTGCACAGGATTAAGTGATGTCTCAAGATAGCAGGGATGTAATGACCCAAGGGATCGATTTCCCTCAGATGTTTTATATTCCTGTAGTTTGCCTCACTGCACACTGGTCTTTTAATCCCATAACCTGTCAGACTGAAAAATCCTAGTACTATCAAGGTTAAGGCAGGTGTTTTGTTACTACAGGGTAAGAAAATGTTCCCTGTGTGTTTAAGTTTCCTAAAAAGCTTCAAAGGCTTCTTTTACATCTCCACAAAACACTGCCCCTCCCTGAGGTCCGACAGAATAAAGTTCAACTGGTGCAGTTGGTTGGGTGCTAGTAGTTATGATAACAGCTTATTGTACCTTTACATGGCATTGTTCAGCCGAAAGGATTTCGTATGGCTTTGAAAACTAATGGCCTGATAAATCTATTCATAATGAGCTGTGTTTTACTCCATGACTAGACCTATAGAGTGAATGAGATCAGCTGAGAAGTAAATGTGTTAGAATTCAGTTCTCAGCAAAAAGGTGTGTAGGCACCGTCTGTACGTGTGAATCCGATCTATCAGCTCCAAAATGCAAGCACACGGGGAATGAAATGTGCTAAGACTACACCGTAGTTTGGGAAGACAGAAGTTTAAGGCAGGCCATCTATTATATGGTTCACGATAAGACACCAGAATGAGGAGCTATGCTGCTCTTGGCTGCTGACTGATCACAGCTGATGAGGAGTCCTGCTCCTCAGCAAAATCCAACATGTACATCCCAAAAATTTGCTGGGAAGTTGTTTCAGGTTAGAAACAGGAAGACAGAGCTAATCCATGCCACTCCAGAATGCCTTGGACACTGGCAGATGTCACAGGCTGTGTACCTGAGACCTCCCAAGCCCATTAGACCTGTTGTACGTTCATGAATCCAGAAATCCCGAAAAGACGTAGTTATTCAGCCAGATCCACCAGACCTGCCTCCCAACCCAGAAAAGAAGATATGCTTGGTGCAGGGTAGAGAATAAACAGCAGATGAGATGTTGGCCACTTCACCAGTCTCCTTCCGAGTATTTCTTTCTATTGATGACAACATCATGGCTCCACTGTCATGGGTATAGCACAAACATAATATAAAAGGTAATATCCACACCAAGTTTTTACCATTGAGATGGGACAACAACCTAATGCTAGAAAGGTAACAACAACTATAACAGAAAATATGGCTTAGTCAAATACATGCTTTTTAGAGCCTTTTTAGCATCCGTTCACTTGAAAAATGAGAGCTGTCAAATTTTGAAACATTAGTGAAAATCAGCAAGAACTTTACAAGCTTGCAGGAGACAAACAACGAGCTTTTCTGTGCCACATTTTGACCTGGTCTGTTAATGAATCAAGAAGCCTGGCTGTGTGATTCCTTGTAATAAATGAAGGACCATACTCCAGTCTCTCGTGCTCCTCCCTTGTGCAGGGTATTTGTTTTTAGGGCTCTGATTTGCACTACAGTTACATGGTGACATATCACTTCAAAAGTTACGTTTCCTACTTGTTATCGTACGTCATACTTTTCTGGGATAAAAAAAAAGATTTGTCTTGCTTTACTATTTTTTCTAGTCTCATATTTACAGAAGCAGGTAACTGTGGTTGAATAGCCTGCAGCTTTCCCATTTCTCGAGGTCAGCAGTAGAATTTTTAATTGGGTTTTAATTTGAAGCCATTCATTATTTCATCTTTCTTTTTTAATTGAGTCCTTTCATATTTTGTTACCTTGCTCTTTCCTAATGCAGCCCAACATCATCCTTCTGGTTTTGCCCAGCACAGAGCACTGAACAGATGTTTTCTTTGAGCTGTGCTCAGTCATATCTAGGCCCTTTCCCTCAGTAATTACAGTTAATTTTAGGAATCCTCAGTGAATATTAATAGTGGAAATTGTTCCATCAAATATACATAACATTACACTGAATGCTCTTTGACAATGCACTGCTCAATTACGCAGATGCATTACATCATCCTGAAGTTGCATGTAATTTTCTTTATGCTTAATTAGATTGAAAGAGAGTGCCAGGAGGAATGGGGGAATAGAAAATGGGTTCCTATAAATCCCTAAAGCCCATTACACCCTACACTCAGAACTGTCTCTCTCCCTAATGTTCCTCTGTAATTTTGGGTAGTTCCTACATGTTTTATCTTCTAGCATGACAGAAAGGAGCTAGTTGCCTTAAAAATAATAAAGATTTTTCCCTACCCTCCCCTGCTCAGTTTCTCCTGATTGACCCTGCAGTAAAAACACAGATCTGCCATAGTTATAGGCAGGCCAAAACACTGCCTATAACTATGTCATTGACTGTCATCATCACAAATTTAGCCTGTGACTTCATCCCAGGGCCAGACAGGGGAGGGGTATGGGCAGCAAAGGAGAATGGCCGTGATTAAGTACAAATCACCAGAGCAATTAGAGAACGTGACCAGACTGTAAAAAGCAGGAGACGTCTCTCAGCCCGATGGATTCACAGATTTTTTTCATAGTTACAAAAACCTGTTTTTGTTGTTTGCCATATTCTTTGTTCCTGCTCTATTAAAGGAAGGTTGGCTGTGTGTAAAGGAGAGCTACAGAGGCAAATAGCCTGCGCTTTGTAGACAGACCATGTACATAGCAGCTGTAGTTCTGCAACCCATGGTGGAGGACAGAGAGGCAATTCTGCAAGGCATATGATGCTTCCTGAAGCCAAAAGGAACCTATATCTCTGTCCTCTAATTTGGGCAAGCAACCTTTTCTTACAGCTCTCTCTCATTATTGACTGATTTGCTGAAAGAAATCCCTGTCTTGTTTCATTTGGTTTCAGTTACCAAATCAGGCTCTCAATGAGACTTGGTTCTCTTGCAGCCATGCAGATATTTGCCTTATAAAGCTGGAATCATAATGTACATCAATTAGCCCTCAAGGTAACTCAGTCTCCTCCATGCAGTCAGTAATTAAGCAGGACTGAATTCTGCACAAAGTCATATGAAAACAGAACTCTCGTTAATGTGATAAAAGTTAGACTAAGGGTGCTTCAGATCAAAAAAGCAAAGAATGAGAGAAAGGCTAAGGAATTATATTGTGCGGGAGTGTCCTGTGAAACAGGTTGAGACAGACCGTCTGACCATCACTTTTTCAAGGGTCTGTGTCCTAGGAGCCCCAGCCCATACAAACTGTCCTAGCAAGGTAATCCTTGGTGTTGTTGTTCCCAAGAGCCATATAGACTACATGACTGGAAGCTAGGACATCAGCCGACCTCAGGTATGATGTTCCCTGTCACATAAGTGCAATCAAATGTGCTGTCAAGTGATAGTAGTAACCTTATGTATAGGGAAAAATGCTAATTGTTTCAAAGTCATATTTTGTAACAACAAATTCTCACCACGTGACAGAGGATGCTCACATGGGGGTCATGGACCAGATAAAAGCCCTATCATATCAACAGGTGTCTACCTGTATGTAAGCAAACAGCAGGTACCTTATGAGGATGTTATCACATGGCAGAATATATCAGCTTTCTGGATGTGTATGAATACATATGATCTGACAGTGGAGGGCTTGAGGTTGAAGATCTCCAGGTATCTCTGCAAGATGTTGCATGCATCAATTTGGGCAACATTTGGGGTACCATGGGTATCAAGGTCATTATTTCTGTTTGTGAAACATGCAACTAGTGCTACGGATAGTCCTTGTTAAATGACATAACCATTCAAGCATGCTGTTGCAATCATAGAACAGTTTCAGTTGGAAGGGACCTTTAAAGGTCATCTAGTCCAACCCCCCTGCAGTCAGCAGGGACATCTTCAACTAGATCGGGTTGCTCAGAGCCCCATCCAGCCTGACCTTGAATGTTTCCAGGGATGGGGCACCTACCACCTCTCTGGGAAACCTGGGCCAGTGTTTCACCACCCTCACTGTAAAAAATTTCTTCCTTATATCTAGTCTGAATCTAGCCTCTTTTAGCTTAAAGCCATTATCCCTTGTTCTATTGCAACAGGCCCTGCTAAAAAGTTTGTCCCCATCTTTCATGCAGGCCCCCTTTAAGTATTAAAAGGCTGCAATAAGGTCTCCCCAGAGCCTTCTCTTCTCCAGGCTGAATAACTCCAACTCTCTCGGCCTTTCTTTATAGAAGTGCTCCAGCCTTCTGATCATTTTTGGGGCCTCCTCTGGACCCACTCCTACAGGTCCATGTCTTTCCTGTGCTGAGGGCTCCAGAGCTGGACGCAGTACTCCAGGTGGGGTCTCACCACAGTGTAGTAGAGGGGCGGAATCACCTCCCTTGACCTGTTGGCCACGCTTCTTTTGGTGAAGCACAGGATACAGTTGGGTTTCTGGGCTGCAAACACACATTGCCAGCTCATGTCCACCATGCGCATCTCAGATGTGAAGAGAAATAAACCCAGTGGCCCAATGCTGTAAAACTCTGTCCAGTAAAGGGCACATGGCTGCATTCAACTTGTGTGTGTTATGTTATAGGTTTTGTTTTCTCATAAATATTAATAATCATGCTTTAGCACCTTTCGTCTAAGGATCCCAAAGCAGTTGACAAGTATAAATTGCCAAAGCTTTACAAGACCCGGAAGGGGAGGTGAAGTGCTGCATCTTTTTAACACTCAGGCATAAAATGGCAAAAGGAGGTTAACTGACTTGTCCAGGGTCAGGCAGTGGGTCAGAATGGGAGCTGGAAAGTGGTACCCAGGAGTTATCATTCTTCTGCTGCTGCTGCTGAATATACACAAGAACAGGCAGCTGGGGAGTTGCCTGAACAATGTTTGCTACATCTGGTGCTGAGTCTCACAGCCCCTTATCTCTGCGTATAGTGTGCTCGAGAGCTGAAGCTCACACTCTCAGCCCATATGCTCAGGTTCTGGGAACATCCCAGAGAGTTTCTACAGGTGCTGTGGAGAGGATTTCTCTGGGCTGATGAATATAGAGATTGATTTTAAACAGTGAGTTTGGTATCAAAGGAGAACAGGCACTGTTGGATGCCTTTTTCTGCATTTCCAGCAACTTCTTTAGAGGAGTTTCTCTCTTGCCATGGTTCTTTCAGGTAGGAAGAGGTGTTAGGTTTTTTTTGGAGATACCCTGCATCAGTAACAACAGTAACTACAATAATATTTTATTTCATTGGTCTTCAGTGTGGATAAATCATTGGGTTTCCGTTTCACAGATGAGTAAACCGAGACTAAGGAATTGCATCTGTAGCAGAACTAAGAAAAGAAAATCTTTCACTGACACTGGACAGCCTTCCTTTAGTTTTAGGGAAGTTTTATATATGTATATGACAAAAATCTGAAGTACTCTTCACTGATCCACCCAGAAAATGCTCGTCACCATTCTGCTTCCCTAGATTATGAGCACTTATAAATGAATCTGCTGAGATATTGCCCTGGAGACTGACACTAAAGCCACTGCCTAAAAAGCAGCACAATAAAGATCATTATCACAACGAACAGCCTAGCCAAAGCTATTACTAAAACCAAAGTCATGGCTGAAATCATTGATGGCTCCACGGTTCAGAAATTCGTGCTCTAAGCTAACATGTCTTATTTCACAGCTGTAGAAGGCTACAGACGTATGCATGGCCAGTTACCATGCCCAGCTGATAGTCAATAACCTATTATACAATGATGCATTGATTGCTTTGGTTTAAAGGCTCACTTAGACTTCTGGCCTGAATTTTGGCTGCATTAAAATATCCTTCATCTATCAGGCTTTTTCTCACTGTAAGTGGAGTTTGTTCGTGTCCCCTATATGCACTAGGCAGAGGCTGCTTTACTCCACCTGTCAAATGGGCACCGGGAATGGCTCTTCCACTCTGTGTGTCATCCCAAAATAAATTCTGCCTGAGTCAGCCATAAATCAGTAGATGATGTCTGTGGCACAGTGGCTCCATATTGCTCACCCTAGGCTGATACAGTGTAGGGCACAGAGCCACAATCCAGCTGTTAAGATATGAATAAGCTACCAGGAATAATTTACAGAGAAATTTAAATACTGCTGACTTAAGGGAAATAAAATCACTGAAGCACTGAACGTTGCTGGCAGGCTTGAAGCCAAAATCACATTTGCTTTTGTTCTGCTCTGACATGGAGTGTAACTGGGTTACAGCTACAACTTTGAAATAATCTTATTCTCTTTTTAAGGCAAAGAACACAAAAACATTTCTGACAGTGTCCAGTAGAGTGTGAACAACACTAATTGTTCATCAAGAATCAGGTACCTTCCAGACACTCAGACAGGCAGAGGTCATTAACTCCAGAAAGATACTAGTAAAAACAATATTTTTCTAGAATGGGTGTACAGAAATAAAGATCTTTTTTAAACTTTGGATTAAATAATAAAGAAAACATTAAAACATCCAGAATGTATAAACAGATGTTTGGTCCACTGAGGATAGTGGGATCCACCACTGATGGTTGCCTCAAACCTTCAGAGGGAAACATGGACTGGAAGCGCTTCCCCCCGACATCGGGGGGCACAGGGCTGGGGATGGGGGTTTGGGTCCATCCATGGCACCATGGCAGCCCCTCTGGGCCACTCCTCCCTCCTCACCCCTCTCCCTGCTCCAGCGCGGGTCCTGCCCCGGGCTGCAGTCCTTCAGGGACACCCTGCTCCCGCCTGGGCTCTCCAGGGCCGCAGCTCCTGCAGGAAATATCCCCCCTCCCCGGGCTGCAGGGTGGGTCTCTGCTCCAGCGGGGTCTCTCCAGGGCTGCAGGGGATCCCTGCTCCGGGCCTGCAGCACCTCCTGCCCTCCTCCTCCTGCGCCCTCGGGCTCCCTCTGCTGCTGCTCCCTCCTTGCCTTCCTCCTCCTCTGCCTGGGCCGCCTTCCGCCCTTTCCCAAACCTCTTTTCCCCGTTCCCGGCGCCCCCAGCTTGGCTGAGGGGCTCGGCTGTGTCCTGCGGTGGGGCCCTTGGAGCCGGCTGGGACCGGCTGTGTCCGGCACGGGGCAGCCCGAGCTGCCCCTCACAGAGGCCACCCTGAGGCAGCGTGTCCCCTCGGCCGCAGCAGAGCAGAGAGTTCAGTTCAGGAGGGCTGAACCCTCCCTGAGGTAAGCGGGAGAGCAACAGATGGCTGAAACAAAAAAAAGAGGTGAGACTTGGAAATGAATTTCTGCATTTAAAAGCCCTTGGCCGTTGCAGTTTCAGGAATGGATTTGGTGCATGGTTGCAAAAGTATTTCGGGTTGTCTGGTCTGGGGACTCTTGGTTTTGCCAAGTATCGCGTATCACCATGCACTGTCTGAAGGAGCCAAGTCAGGTCCAGCCGTGTCACCTCTTGGAGCCTATCCATCACAGCAAGTGACAGCTTCAGAGGATTTCACTTTGACATTTACTCGGTTCCTGCTGTTTTACCATTAACACACTTCTGGTGCCTCCCTGAGAGAAAGACAGGGTGCCGAAAATGCCTTTAAATCACCTGTTTCAGCCATAAAATTTTATTAACAAAGAATGAATTTCCATCATCAGGGAACACTAGTTGCTTCTTGGCGGCTACACCGTGCCCTTGGTCCTCCAGTCTGACAGACGGAGCGGCTCATCGTGGGCTGCCTGGTGGCACTGCTGTTAACCTTGCAAGCACTTGCTAAAGGTGTTGAATTCCTACCTTCCCCTGCGTGGCTATTATTTATTAATGTATTAGACCTTCACTCGCTGTGTATTCTTGGATTTAGCTTGAAATGAGATACACAGACATTCAGCCTGTTCATCCAGCCACTGAAAGTCGATAAAGTGCCGTAACCTGAAGACGGAGAGAAGTTGCACCTTGTAGGTTCTGAATCTTAGTCCAGCCGAGACTGCAGACAGTGTATCTTTCCTAGTTGCACCAGAATGGCAATTATCCAAAGAGAACTGGTAGGTGAGGGTAGCCTTCATCCTTTCAAGTGTTTAATATCTCAGAGCCAGAAAGATGTGTTTTAAAATGAAAGGTAAATGGATAAATTTTTAAAGCAGACCAGGAAGGGTTCATTTTGATGCTTTGAAGGTGGTAGCACTGTTTCGCTAAGGTGAGAAAGGAGCTGCTGTGAGAGATACCTTGGCTTTTTTTCCCCAGTAAAAACGTTTTTGTTTTTGTTTCTTTTTTTTCTAGGACAAACTTTGTACCTCTTTGTAGTGTAAAGTACAACATGTCCTCAGGGTGGGAAGGAGTAATCAACAAGATTAAAAAAAAAAAAGCAGTGGGCAGTTACAAGATAAATTTCAAAATCTTTTGGCACTGGCAAGCCTTAGAGGCAAAAACCACTAAATTGCTTTTTGTGTATAACCCAGGAGAATGTTTTCTCCTTTGGTGTGGTGAATCTGCGTGTTTGCTCATGTATTAAAATTGCTGCTCAGTCTGCAGTGTAAAGATAACATAAAATGAATCCTAAATACCAGATATAGGTTTAGAGCCTGAGATACTCTCTGGAGCTGTCATCACTTCCGGGTTGTGGTTGTGATGGGATGTAATATTTTATGCTTGCAGCTTCTGTACAAAGCCATAGCTAAGGGGATTTAGAGAAGCTGACCAACAGATGTAGGCTAGGATACTGCTGGAGAAACACACAGCAAACAATGAGGAATTGCCAAGGAAGAGAAAAACAGTGCAGAGGGACACCATTAAAAATGTGGGTTATCACCTTGCAAAGTCTATCCCACCTTGCTGTGTCAAAAACTCAGCTAGGGACTGGGACTTGCGGACACCTGGAGACCCCCATAAGCAGGTCCCAGACTGTCATGGAGAAGATAAGGGCGAGCAAGTCACAGCTCTTGGGCAGACAAATACTGTTCTCAGTCCCTCACCAAGGTCACAGCAGCCACTGTGCACTAGAGGAAGTTGCTTTACCACTGTATTCATAGTGCCAAAATGACTTGCTCTCTTCAGTGGGTTGGAGAGTGGTAAGACTCAAAAAAGGATGGCATCCAAGGGTGGCTATCTTTGATGTGGTCCTGGATAATCAAGAGTAATTCCTCTTTCCTCGAGGTGATATTACCTGTGAGTTTTTTGCCAATATCCCCCTTTATATACCCACAGCCTGGGAGCTCACAACACTGCTGAAATAAACTTTTGCCGAAGCAGAGCTCTCTGCCTGGTCTAATATGCCATGTTGCATGTACCAGAGATGGTTTTTACCCTATACCTCAGGAAAGTAAGTGCTCCTGGAAGTGGGACAGGTGTGTTGATCATCAAAATGGGACATGCTGGCAGACACCACGTGGACCATGTGGCATTCGGGAAAGGAGCAGGGAGGGAGAGGGGTCCTTGCTCTCACTGTAGGTACACCTCCTCCTTACACTGTGAGCCAGGGGCTGTTTTACTGCAGGGTTTCATTTGTGATTAATGAGTTATTATGGGCACCATTAGAAAATCCATCATAGTTGTTTGTTGCCAATAACAGTAATCTCCTACTCAATTCCTGCTTTTGGCTGTCAGGTTTTGGCTGAAATCAGCCACTGAGGTGATAAGTGCTGGAAAGCAATTCTTATTTTAGGCTGTATAAAGAGAACAGTTACTCTTTAAAAGCACCTGTGTGTGTTTGGTATTGATAGGATTAGTGCAACGTAATTCATATTCCAAGACTGTAACTGGGTTCCAGATTAAATACTATGTCATGCAAAGGAAATTACCAAGACATTGTGTGTTAATAACACTGCACACTTTTTTTTTTAATTATTTATTATTAATTTTGGGTACCAGCCTCACACTTCAGGAGTGTCTCAACAAGCTATTACACCTCCCTTAATTAAAATTCTGTTAGCACACTGGCTTCTTGAAATTTCCAGGAGATATTGGCCCTGTAGCCTGTGTTAATTTGTACTTGCTAAAGTCTGGCTTTCAGCTGAACTCTGGATTTGTGCTGCATACTGGGGTTACCTGTGTACCTCAGGGAAAGCAGCATTAAATATGGCGTGGAATCAACCAGGAGAATTATGAAGATATCAGAATTAATTTATTGGGTTATTATTAACTCGGTTCCAATAGAAACCTCCTGATAGAAACGTTCACCTTAAGGGAAGCACAAATGTTGCTGCTTTGGGTCCTGCCTCCGTGGAGTGTTGCAAAAGTATGGGAATCACAAGAACTCTGCAAGACCGGACTGAGTGGCTGTATGTGACATTACATCTCAGCTCCCTGTCTGTAAAAATAAATTACTGAGACCTAGTGCTTTAAGAATCCCTTGCAGACAGACACCAGATTAATATCAGAAAGTGAAAACCCATAATTTTAAGAAATGTGATTGGAGTCAAGCAGATTATTTGAATTATCTTATCTTGAATTCTGTGCACAATCTCTCTTACTCTTAAAACAGGAAAGTGTAACTGTAAAGCTTCTGGCATGTATTTGTGTGGGATGACACTTGCCTACAATTTCAGTTCCTCCTTTATGTTTTTCCCTTGTCATCAACAAGCAAACTACATAATGTTGGGCAGGTTAGTTAACCTTCTGTCTCATGTTTGTCAGGCTGTGGAAAGCAGCAGGACATGCATCATACAGAGGTTTGGTAGGTCTTCATCAGCAGTAGGGTTTTAAATGGTTTGAACATGGACATGTAGAATAAATGCAATTGGTTCATTTTGGCACCAGGCTGTATAGGAACCAGTGGCTCATTCTGAATGTAGACAACTGTTGGCCATACATCACTCTTCTGTATTGTTCTTCCTTCCACCATTACGTGCAAGATGGTAGAGATCTTACTCAATTTAGGTGATTCCTCTCACTGTAAATATTTGCATTAAAGTTAATAGCATTACAGAGACACCATAATACTGAGCATGCATAAAGATGCCTGCCACTTTCTGGCTTTAAATAGTTTTCAGGTCCCCTTAGCAACTGGGTTTTGCATGTGCAACAAAGTGCTTTTAATGGGTGATAATCATCAGACATCGATGCCCATGCTGAAGAGTTAACATTAATGCCCTCTTCATGCTGCAGCTGTTATTCAGAGATTTCCTTACATCATATAATTAGATTGAACGATCCTCTTACATGTTTCTCTTTAACATTTCCTTGAGGGTGAATGGAAGGATTTACTTAGGAAACAATTTGTTATTTATTTTTCCCTCAGACTGATTTAGCTTTGAAAACAGCGACAGTTTCAAATCAGTGCCCATATTGATGGAAAAATTTACTCCGTTAGTTTGCGGTGGTGTGTTATCCTACAAATCCATGAAATGATCCCCATTTTTCTTGTTTATTGAATCACTGCATTCTAAATTAAAATAAAGCCTTTTCCAGTAGCTTTTTTTTTCAGCAGCCAGTGGCCTCATTCATTCTCAAGTCATGGTAAAGACCTGCATTCGGTTGCCAGCCAGTTTGATCCAGAGTTTGACTTAGCCAAAAATATCCACAGGCCTCTCATTTGCCTAACACTTTTCTTCCTCCACTTTAAAGGTAAAATATTCTTCCTTGTCTTTAACTGTAAATTGTCTGCTAGAACAAGAACTGCAGATTTTTTTAAAAGAAATAGTTAATAATGGCAGGGAGGAAAAAGAGGGATGCAATTTCATATTCTCCTACCAAGGGGCAATGAAGCATCTGAGGTTTTTAACCTTGACTTTGAAATGGCTTTGTAATTATGCCTTCTTAAGACATTATGTTTGAAAGTCTGCTCATCACTGGCTGAGTGGGAGAAGGGATCTTGTCATTCATGATGGCTGATAACTTGTTTGCCAGATCAAAATTAAGAATAACCTTTCACCACCAGCTGTAGCACAGCCATCATCCTCTCTGCCTTCTCAGTGGGTGCCAATGAGATTACAGTCAGTTTGCACATGACAAACCAAAAATAACCCCAGCAGTCTGTTAAAATTTAACTCCCCCAAAGGACTACATCCTAACAAGCTCTGCAGCCTAGTGCAGTTTAGCTGATCAATGGGAGGTGTATCATATGCTTTATTTTTTTCAAAGTTTTCAAAAATCTCAATCAGAAAAGAATTGTGTCGTGAACAGAGGATGATGTATAGTGTTGTAATATCCAGCACAGATTGCATGGTAAAGTCTTTGCAGGATTAAAGCCCCAGGCCTTCAAAACTGCCACGGTAAAATTCAAAACTAATTCTTTCTCCTAATAAAACCTTAGCTAAATCCTCACTGCTTCCAAGCCTTTCATTGCTCTAGCAGGTTTCTCCTATTCTGTGCATATCTGTCTGTTGG
The DNA here is from genome assembly GCF_964106895.1 of Numenius arquata. Lineage (NCBI taxonomy): Eukaryota > Metazoa > Chordata > Aves > Charadriiformes > Scolopacidae > Numenius > Numenius arquata. The sequence goes on along the minus strand of NC_133578.1, from coordinate 68,855,786 downwards.
AAAGCACATGAAACTACAGTATTAGCTAAAGGGCATCTCAATTTGCCATCTGTATTTCAAGCTATTACAATGTAAAGCTTCTCTTTACATTTGTAAGATCTCTCTTTAAATTGCTCTTTAAGGCTTCTCTCATTCACTAGAGACATGGGTACTCAGAATTGATCAGCTAATTCTTGAGCTGACAGCAGATAGACAGGAAAGAAAAAAAAAAAGGAAAAGAGAAAACATCAAAGAAAAATAAGCAGCAGCTTTGAACGTCTTGAGTTCAGTGAATAGTGACAGTGTATTTGGGGCCATCTTCCCCAAAGAGGGAAATTACCAGACACCAGAAGTGCGTAGGTCATTGAAGCACGGAGGTTTTTACATGAAAGTGTTTGGCTATGGGCTTTGCTGTCTGACTGTCATCATTTCTGTGTGCCCACTGTCTTTCATCACAGACCTGTTTCTTCTCTTCCTCTTTTGGGCTTGTGCTTTGAGTTCTGATCTTTCACTATTAAAGCCACTGAGAGTTTTGCCGGTAATTTCTGTAAGCATAAGATCAAGCTCTTACCTGCCATTCATACTCTTTCATAAGTTTCCCAAATGTTTCTTTCTGGGCTTCGTTCCCCCAAAGCACAGATGTTCTTTCAGTCTCTTTTTTTTTTGGCTAAAGAGTAGAAACACTTCAGAAAAGCAGTGAATAATTTGATTTGTCAGATTTCTTCAAGCATTTTGGGAAATCCTTTTTTTAGGATACGGGTGATGATCAAGCTAGTTCAGATTTTCCATCTCTCATGGAAGTAGCAAACGATGTCTGTAGGATGATTAGTTGCCAGAAAATGAATTCAGATACACATGCACATGCTCACTCCCATGTACAAACCTGCTTGTAAGTAACTGGTATTAAGGTATTGATATTAAAAATAATTAATTAATTTCTGGTTGCTCACATCTAAGCCCTGTGAATAATTCATGCAGTTACAGTTGTTAAATTAAACCTTCCTGACTCCATAATGCTGGCATACCAAGCAGATGTATTCTGGAGTACTACCCACTGGCATGCTATCTGCTGACTTGCTGCATTTAAAGAGAGAAGAACACTCATGTAACACTATCTATAAATATAGCAACCAACATACACTCTGGAGATGTTGTAAGGGCTCCAAAGTTAAGTTTACTTTGAGATTTTGAGCTTAAATCAGAACTAAAACTGCTGTAAAATATGTTATGATGATTGAATATACTTTCTAGATTTAACATCTTCACAGCCCTATTTAATTTCCTGTAATATTTTTAGTTCACATAAGAAGATGTTCTCCCTATTCATCAAAAGATATTTTAGTCCTGACAAGGAGAAAATGAAGCTACTGATGTCTGCTTCCTTTATTTAGTACTTTTTGTTTGACACCCTGTGCTCCCACATCAGCTTCTTACCACTGTTCTGGGAACCAGGGAGAAGAGCTGGGTCAGTGAAAGTGTAGGAAGATGGAGTAAGGAGACAGATGTGCATCTTTCTGGGTTCATTTCCACAGTTACAACCCTTCCTGCACCTCCCTGCTGGAGGGGTCAGGCTCCTGACTATGAAGATGAGGTCCTCTGTTTTATTAGAAAAGGCTGCAAGGACCAACAGCTTCAGTCATGTGCAGCCAAAGAAAATTAGGTGTTTTCTCCAGGTAATATCAGAGACTCATGCACTGCATTCAGCAGAGCAATGACACTGTCATCTCTACAGTGAGCCTGAAGTGTTTAAAAAAACAAACAAAAGCCTATACTGAAGACCAAGCATCTCAACTGTAATGTACTTGAAGAAGAGTGAGTCTGTAATCATTTCCTGCTATAGCAAAATAATAACCCTAAGAAATGGGCAATGCCTTACGTTGCAGGGAAAAGAAAAGAAAATATCTAGGCCTAAGCCAATACTCAATGCCAGAGTGATGTGAAGATATATTCCTTCCTGATACCAAATCTGGTGCTTGGCTTAACTCAGACTGTGGAAGTAAGATATACAAAGTGTGTCATCCTGTGCATCAAAGACTTTCTGGATTTTATGACACTTCTGTTCAAGCTGTCATTACTTTCTTTAAATGGTGGCCTTTGTATATGTATTCCATTTAAGAAACAAAAAATATGATTATGGGACAGTTTTCAGTGGGATGTAAAAATACCTGAGCTAGCTTTAGCCAGGGTACGATGATAATGGAAGTAGATTAACTGTGACAGCACAGGACTTTCTGCTGTCAGATTAATTCATTGCACCGGTTAATTAATTCTCAGGATGGAAAATTAACCCATACTACTTCAGTTACATTTGCTTTTTCATTCTAGCTAGCTTGATGAATTCTAATGTTTTCATACTGGAACATCATACAATTAAGTTAGGTAATAATAAGTAACAGTAATAGCATGACTTGCTATTTGTCTAGGTTTAGATCTCCAGTTTCAGATTAAGGTTGTGAGGATGTGCGTACAGAAAAAAGTCCTCAGGGACCACAGATAATCTTTTTTTTTTTTTGCTAACCTGGATTGAAATCCCATTGCAGAGCAGAAAACATACAGTGATGTCAATAGAAATTTGTGGTGCTTAGTGGAGACTAGGAAACAGATTCACATGGCCTGAATACCCCTAAACCCAGTATTTTCTGTTGCCAAGGTGCCAAGATCCAACCTAAAGGGATGAGGGCAGGGAAAAATTAAGGTGGATGAAAAACTGGACTTGAGCTAGCAATGTGCGCTCGCAGCCCAGAAAGCCAACCAGATCCTGGGTTGCATCAAAAGAAGCATGGCCAGAAGGTTGAGGGAGGTGATTCCGCCCCTCTACTCCACTGTGGTGAGACCCCACCTGGAGTACTGCGTCCAGCTCTGGAGCCCTCAGCACAGGAAAGACATGGACCTGTTGGGGTGGGATGGAGCACCTCTCCTATGAAGAAAAGGTGAGAGAGTTGTTCAGCCTGGAGAAGAGAAGGCTCTGGGGAGACCTTATTGCAGCCTTTTAATACCTAAAGGGGGCCTGCATGAAAGATGGGGACAAACTTTTTAGCAGGGCCTGTTGCAATAGAACAAGGGATAATGGCTTTAAGCTAAAAAAGGCTAGATTCAGACTAGATATAAGGAAGAAATTTTTTACAGTGAGGGTGGTGAAACACTGGCCCAGGTTTCCCAGAGAGGTGGTAGGTGCCCCATCCCTGGAAACATTCAAGGTCAGGTTGGACAGAGCTCTAAGCAACCTGATGTAGTTGAAGATGTCCCTGCTGATTGCAGGGGTTGGACTAGATGACTTTTAAAATTCCCTTCCACCCAAATCATTCTGATTTTATGAACCTGTCCAAGGATATTCAGGTTGATATTTCAAGATTTATCAGATGCCACTGGGCCCTAAGGGATAAGAAACTCTCCTAAAGGTTTCAGTAACTGTTCTTCTCTAGTTGAAATATCCCTGAGAGGAGCAGCACTAAACTGGAGCAACAGTAGACAAAGAGTTAACTCAGGATAACTTTGCCATACCCTTTCATTTAATGCTAGTTCTCCTGAATGATGGTAGCTGGAGTGCCACAAGCTGCAGTCTTGCCATCTGTCCTGATCACTGTTATCTTTCGTGTCTTACGCAATGGTGCTCAAGTGGTCATTCAACTTCCTCAGCCAAGAAACTTCTGCATCAGCCTCTTAGTTTTATCCTCACTGTAGAGGCTGTGAGGCACTGAAGTCCACCAAACAGCACATAGGATTTGAGAGATTACCGGCTCTTCCTCCATGTGGAGTTTCCTTACCATGCAAGCAAGATGTGCATGGCATGTTGACTCTAAAAGCTCATTTGCAAAAAGTTTTAGGCTATATGCTTGTGAAATAAAATGTGGTCTGGATTTTATATTTGCAAACCCTAGAAAATATATCTATACTTAATATGTTCCTATCTGGAAGTGGGGAATGAAGGAAACTTAGGCATGCAAAAAATGTCTGACCTGATGCACTGATATCAATTAGGAACATTAACTGAGGCAATTGTTAGCGTGAACCCAATCTGTCTAGCTTGCTGTACCATGAAAGTACATGGAGAGGAACAAATAACCCCCAAATTCAATCTGGTTTTAGCTGTTGCCTCTTTTTTCTTTTTTTTTTTTTATCGTCTATCTGATGAAGTTTGGGTCTGTGATATCAACTGATAGGGATTGCTACTAAATCAGCCTATGAAGTCATTGCTGCAGCTGATGCCTGCAATATAAACCATGCTTTTGAGCTGATAATGGAAAGGTTAATGCTGTAATAAAGGATGAATAGACAGACATGTGCAATTTAGTCCCTGCTCTGTAAACTAGGGAACTAATAAAACCTATGCTATAAATAAAATAAAATTAAAAAAAAACAGGAACAGAAAAACCCAACCAGCTTTCACATTTCCACATATTAAAAAAAGACAGAAAAAATAAAGCTGATGTGAGTTTAAGCACTGGAGCAAGGTAGAAAGATACAACTGAATGTACAAGATGACTGCTGCATTATTAACAGGTTCAAGGGAAAAACTGTTCCTGCTTTTATGCATGGCATGGCATGTCTTGTATAAGGAGAATGATTCAAAATTACTGGCAAAAAAATATTTAGGTTTGAAAGATTTCATATGCTTTTGTATCTTTTTGTCCTGTGAAGGAAAGAACACAGTGATCCATGCTAGAGGAAGGAGCACAAGTTCCCTCAAGAGTCTAAAGCCTAAAATATCTTATCCTGCCCCATAACTCCAATGATGGTGTGTGCAGACTTAACCACACGCTTTCTGTTGTGGGCATGTCGAATCATTTGTGTTAGATAAACAACATCCATAGCCGCACTACAGCTGTTTAGGTACACTTAAAGTGGGCACCTTGAGATACATCTAATAACCTTACAAGCGAGCTGAGTGCAAACCTGTGCTAATTTTTAAAATGTCACAATAAATGAAATAGTGCTAGTAATTTAATGTGAAGTGTTCACGGTGAGAACCTTTCAAATTTTGACCTTGTGAGTAATTAACTTTATCATCAGACTTACCACAGCACCCTAAGAGTTCAAATAACTTGAAAACTAATAGTTACCAGGTCTGATAATTTTACTCGATGAGGTGGGATTGCAATATTTGGTTTCTTCAACTTTTCTCCAAATATAACATTAGCTTCATAGGAGGAACTAAGCTTTTGTTCTTTAGAAGCTATTACTTTAATAGTTATCTTGGCCATGGAAAAACACTAGAATGCTTGCATCCTCAAGGGTAAAAATGTTGGAGGGAGGTATTTCTAAGAATGTCTCATTATTAATTTTGGCTTCATCTCGTGTTTTTTTAATATTCAGTTTGGCAAATATTTCAGTGTCAAACATGTTATGTGTAAGACAGAGTAAGAAAACAACTCTTTTTTTATGTATTGTTAAAGGTTGTGTTTAGACATTTGTGCCCTGGGGCCAAGTGGAAAGCTTTTTTCCTTTTTACTTCTTTTTTATCATTCCCAACATTGCGAGAGAATGTTAGGTTTGATTCATGGCTTGTTCTCTGACACTGTAAGCGAGATTCATCTGACCTAGTCACCTGGGGCTCTTTCTTCCAGTTGGAGAAGTAGGCACTTCTAATACATAGTTCCTCCTAAAGTAGATACCTAAAATAGAGCAGATGAATCATGCTCTTAATGTCCCCCAGTTTTCCCCACTGCTTTAAAGCAAGCCAGGCACACTGAGATGCAGACACTGACAGTGTCTGCAATAAGTTGAGGTGAATCCCAGCCTATATTTCACATGCATCTGGCTTCATTTTTATTGAATGAAAATGCAGCCAGAAACCTTAAGTGGCAAAAGGGTAAGGCTGAGCTCCAAAGCTCATTGAAGCCAATGAATATGTTCCCATTGATTTAAAGGCACTTTGAATTAGTCCCTAAGAAAAAATTAAGAAGAGAGGGATGCTGCAGGAGCAATCTTGTCCCTCTCCTTAATTTCCTGTTTAAAAAAAAAAAAAAAAAGGACTACTTTGACTATAGACCAGCCTTCTGAGGACTGCTGGTGGTGGTAAGCAATGGAAAAATCAATGTACAATTGGTTGCCAGCATCTTGATCAAGGCTTCTCATAAGTCATTGTAACATCATTGGAACAGTTAGAACCTATGACCCAAATAATTCATCAATGTGGAGAACAAATTCAAGCCATGCTATACCAAATACAAATATAAAGGCAGTACTGTAGATAGTCAACACTAATACCCATGTATAATCAGAGCATTGAGATACTGGAGAGATTGTCTGATTCATTCAGTACGTCTTTCACCCAGAAAGGAGTTTCTGCCTAGTGTTCACTGACTAATGTTTTCTCTAATCACATCATAATTGTGCTACCTCATCCCTGGAGTTTTCCTGTTGCAACGTGTAGGGAGAAAAATCTGAGTTCCCACACACTTTAGATGTCTGTGTCAACCATCACAGTTGTCTGGAAGGTCAATTAAAAAGCCCAGACCTGATATTCATCCCTGTGCAAGATTCCTAATTTTACAGGAAAAGGGGAAAGCTCTGCATGTCTGATGCTAAGCTTCCCCTTCATCCCAGTATTCGGGACAGGCAGAGGCACTGCAGTATGTGAGCACAGCGTCAGTGTTGTTGCTTTCCGCTCCAGGCTTTCTGCGTTTCTTCACTTACATGAGATGAGATTCAATTCGTGATTAAGAAATTCAATACAGCCATCGAAATATCTGTGTGCATATGTATGAGTGAAGTATCTACTAGCCCACTAATGTGGTCGGTACCGTCCGTGGAGCTCAGAGGGTAGTTGAACTCACTGAACGAGCATTATTGGCTGGCTGGTCAGATCTGTCATGCTATACCTGAAAATGGATTTAACTTTCCACTCTTACAGATTGATTATTACATTGAGATTCCAGACACTCTCTGCATTAATGGCACAACAGAAGAAGGTGGCAAAGCTTGAATTAGGAACAGGAATTTCTGTTCCCATGGATGTCAAAAAAGAATAGGAAACTTATGTGTCCCACTGTGCCAAATACTTTGTTGCAGAGGACCTTCCTCCAGTAAAACCAGCTGCTACATTTAGGAGAGAACCAAAGGTACATATTCTTTGAGGATATAAACATGTGGGTCCCCACAGAGCTGCTTAGCACAGACTTAACTGCTTTGCTAGATTGTATTCTGCATGCAGAACTTCTCATTACTGCAAATTGGATTTTATTTTTCTAAATGTACTTATGTATGCTGAATTCTGTGCTGTTTCAAATTACTTACTCAACTAAATGGAGGTCTTTCTTCAAAGAAAAACACGTAAAAGTATTGCCTTCCATATTGTCATTTTTTTCCTGCGGGTTTGATAGAATTGTCTTTGTTTGAAACTGTCAGGTTAAACAGGGATAACGTAATAGATAGATATTAACGAGTCAGCTGAGCAGAAGGGCCATCATACACTGAGTTGGGAGGCATTGTTGCAGATGCTGGTGAAACACTTCAGGAATAAAATTGGGCAGGTCTGGAAAAGGCTGATAACCTCCTCCAAAGACTTCAACTCCAGACTTCAAATGAAATATCACATGCTTACAGATGATTGTTCTGAATTTTGAATGCTGATTAATTGCTTATCGTAATGCAAAGCAGCAGAAATACTTTAAAACTGCATCAAATTTACATAGGTACAAATACCATGTGCTACTGTTATTCTTTAGTTGTATAAATCAGAGTTCTGAGAATACAATGACCTCTACAGAGCTTACCCAAAGTTTACCTTCAAGAAGGACATGATTCATTTGCCATGCTAACGCAACTCATAATTTACTAATGAATGTGAACTGAAGAAGGAGCACATATAACTTATCAGTATTATATGCTTCAGCTGCTGCTGTGTTGGCCTCAGTGGCTTTGTTAGCACCATGGGTCTGCAGCCCACTGGGAGTTGCAGATCCTTCAATGCTCTTTCCTGTGGAGATGCAGAACCTATAGCAATACCATATGACACAGCTTTTGTAAGTACCTTCACTGAATCACTTTAAAGTTATCGACATACTCTCATTGTTTTGAAGATGAGACATTGAAAAAACACTATTATAAAGGGATTTGCCTCGAAGCAACTGACCATCTCACTCACACTTCTATCCAGACCACATATTTTGTCATGTGTTAAACCATCAAGGCAGCAGATGACATTTTAGGGTTGAAATCCACTTTCTGTCCCTCTTCTCTCTTCTCAATACATTGTCCAAAAAATCATCAAAGTTCATATAGAACTATGAGAGAAGAGAAGCCCTCGAATATATTTTGAAATGCAGATATTAAAGGGCATAAGATCTGTAGCAGTGGGTTGATTGGGGTGCAGCCAAGTTACAGGGGGTGGTCTCAATTCTACAGTGTGAGAAAGGGCATGGCAGTGAGCATTTGGCCAGCTGGGGAAGGTGTGATTTGCAGACCATGCTGGTCAGGTTGACATCCAAAAAGCATTTTCATCCATGTTGACACTGATTTCAGCGCTAGGACTCTGGTGATACTCCCAGTGGGTATAATGAAGCCATCTCCTCCAAAAAGGCAAAGAACTAGCCCTTGAATTATGTACACCTAGTGTACTATGAGATAACATGGGGGACCCTAAGTATCCATAAAGGGCTGGAAAAATACGTAGCAGAACCTATAGGACATCTGTGCCCTTATGGAGCAGTAGCTAGAGAGTGAAGTTGCAATGTCCATCATTAACTGATAAAATCCCATCCTTTGGGTGGCATTCTGACTGAGATAAGATCTTTATGGTGACATGTTTTCATGTGATCTCTGAGATAATCTAAAGCCTCTGAGACATCCTCAATTAATTTGTAGAAAGAGATATTAAAGAATATTCTGCATTCGGCACTCAGTGTCCTTTCCCTGGCATCCAGATAATGCCATTTTATGGGGTACTAGCAATGGGCCGAAGCTGTGAAGCCTTGTTGCCTGACTGATCATCAAAGCAAACTACAGCTTGCTTATCTATGGAGCATGAAGGAAAAATAAAGAATCTGTTGTAAGAAATGGTTTATAGGAACAGCACCGAGTCAAACTGAACTCAAAATCTGCTTTAATTTATACGGAAGTTTGGTCTGTCTATTAACACAGTGTTTTGTATGTCTTGATTTGTGTATCCCAAGAAAAAGCATTCCTCCACACCACCACTGTTCATTTGATCCACTGTTGCTGTAATGTGAGTTTAGCCCTTGCATCTTTTAGCAAAGATCCCTTCTCCTTCTCTTCTATCACTGTGAATAAAGTGAAAGCAGCTCAGCTCATCTACTTCGTATTCTACACAGTAAGAAACCCTTTCCTGGCTGATTGATGTGAGCTTGTTTTGAAGCCCCACTGGATTTGTGAATGGGTCATAGGCTACAGACCAGTTTGTTAAGGAAAACTGATGTGCAGTGTTGTCACATAGAGTAAGATGCAGGGATGACTCTGCACTCTTCACTTATGTAAAAATTAGAAAAAAAATCAGAAATTCCTCCTGGATTAAAAAAAACCCAACAACTGGATAGTTCAAAGCAAGGATCTGAGACCTTTGATTTTCTCCAGCATAGGCAGCAATTAAACACTATGTGGAAAATATCTCTCTTCTATTCTTGCTGTAATACTTCATGCTTTTAACTGGAAAAGTCCTGAGTCAAGTGCCCCGTGTCACAGCCAAAACTGTGACCATCTCAGGTGCAAATTGGTAGAGCTCTCTGTGGAGTTAATGCCAGAAAATTCAGGAAGGGGTTCTTACAATGATAATATTTATGTCCCGTAATCCAGAGATCCCAGTCAATCTGCCAGAACTGAGCCGTGTATCTGGCTCCACAGGAACTGCATTATCAGGACTCCCTTCATTACCCATAATGGAAAACCCACTAAGCTGTTACCTGGAGTATACTAGCAATGTTCTTGTGGGTCGTGTGTAGCCACGCACCTTTTCTTACACAGTTGCCCATCTTTGACTATGCAAAATGTCCATTGGGAATGGCACCATGCAACTTTTCTTCTGAATTTCCCACTCCAGGTGAAAACAGAGATCACTGCATAAAATGCTCATGTTAACACATAAAAGTGAGCGTGTGATGGAGTTTGAGATGGCACAGACAAAGAAGATACAGTCCAAATTGGAAATAGCTTTTTCACTTGGAAATCTCACCTGTCTGAAAGTGCTAGATTAGGTTGGAAATAGTGGCATTGTTTAACAAAAAAATGTTCTTTTGCAATGTAGGGTCAAATATAGAAAAAAGCCCCAACTGTCAAAACTCCCAAATGGGTCAAAGTCACAGAATCACAGAATCACAGAATCTTAGTGGTTGGAAGGGACCTTTGAGATTATCGAGTAAGTCTTGAGTAAAGAGAAAAGATTCTCTTTTCAGTTCACTGTAAGAATCTGCCCAGCCACTGAATTAATGTAATCATTTCCCTACCTCAAAATCCTCTATTAGAGACTACAGAGGTTATTTCTGGACAGTGCTATCTTCCTGGTATTAGAAATTCACTTTCAACTATATCACCTTTAGAGGACCTAATATCTTAGGAGGACTAAGGAGAATCTCCATCCTTTATTGGATGCAAGGAGAAACACAGGGACCAAGGAGGAGGAAAAGGCTGAGGTACTTAATGCCTTCTTTGCTTCACTGTTTAATAGTAAGACCAGTTCCATGGGTACCCAGCCCCCTGAGCCGGAACACAGGCATGGGAAGCGGAATGAAGACCCATAATCCCAGAGAAAATTATTAGCGAGCTACTACCCAATTTAGATGCACAGAAGTCTATGGGGCTAGATGGGATCCACCCAAGGGTACTGAGGGAGCTGGCTGAAGTGCTCACCAAACCTTATCGCACTCTGCAACTACCTGAAAGGAGGTTGTAGAGAGGTGGAGGTAACTTGCGAGTAACAAGCAATAGGACAAGAGGAAACGGGCTCAAGTTCTGTCAGAGGAGGTTTAGTTTGGATATTAGGAAAAATTTCTTCACCAAAAGGGTTGTCAAGCATTGGAACAGGCTGCCCAGGGAAGTGGTGGAATCATCACCCGTTGAGGTATTAAAAGCCACGTAGATGGAGTGTTTAGGGATATGGCTTAGTGGTGACTTGGCAGTGGTGGGTTAATGGATGGACTTGATCTTAAAGTTCTGTTCCAACTGAAATGATTCTATGATTCTAATCTATAATTTGATGTGAATGCCTGTGAGAAAAGGGAATTTGGTCAGGCAGAAGAAAGGGAGGGGAGGCTGTTTCACTGGGGTTTTTTTCTTGGTTTGTTGATTGGGGTTTTTTTCTCTCCCCTATAGTCTTTTGATTTCATTTGATTTCAAATAGGAAGGTAGAAACTATCACTACAGTGTGTTCAGCCAAGGCAAAAGGCATGACAATGGATTCAGAAGTTTCTCCCATTTGCGTTCTTTGGAGCTCCCTAAAAATTCATTCAGAGGATGTAACACATTCCTCTCTTCCATTCTAAAGAAATGGGAAGGGATTGTGGGGAGATGAGTGCATGTCTGTGTGAGAGATCCTAATTCTTGGGTATCCTCGAGATTTTGTCATATTTGGCAGTGGACTCTCTGATCTTTCATGTCTCTGGACACAGCAGTGTTGGTGATGCTTAGAAAGGTACCTTCCTGGAAATTCTTACTCAGGATGTTTAAGCATTGACATGGATGATTAATGCTCTTACCTTAGGCTCTTTATATACTCTAAAATCACTTTACTTCTTTACAGGGTTTACTGAAGGTTGGGCACTTGACTGCTTAATTACAGGCTGACTTTCAAATGTCCTGCACTTCCATTTCACAAAATTTAGCAGAAACCAATGTACGAATCTTAAAGTTTACCTTCAAATGACTTCACACAAATTTGTTAATGTCCTTTGGAGAAAGTCTTGTTAGAAGCATTTCTGAAACTCATTTGATTTGTGGTTATTGCAGCTGAGGCTTCTGGGTAATGCGGTTTGGCTGTCTGCTGCCCCTGCTTTGCAGTGCCGCATGGCCTACCGTGTTTCATAGGCTGTGTGTCTCAACTCAATTAGCAGCATGCTGCCAGCCAGAGATAAGCCTATGGACAGGCATACTAGTCATGGCAGATAAAAGCGCCAAAAAATAGTTCAGTCCAATGTCATTCACTTAATATAAAAATAGAAATTAAAGCCACTAACAGAGCAACTTGGAATATTTAGTTGCAACACTCAGAAGCTTTTCCATCCTTATTCAAGCCTCAGGAGGACAGGAGACATCTACCTCCTTGGTAGCTAATGCTGCTACTGTCTCTCCTTCACTTCTGCAATCTGTCCCCCAGTTGCCCATGTGATAAGAAGTTTAGGCTTCTTCTTGTAAGCTATATATGCTAGACCTTTCAGAGCATCTTTAAGACTTGTCTCAGAGACAAGGGGGAAATGAAATGGGGTCTTAGTGGATGGCTCCTGTCTTCCAAACTGAGAAAAATCAGGCAGGGAAATGCAGTGCACTGAGCTTTCTATTTTGTACTCTTATGCCAGCAAACCTGAGAAATGTGTCAGGCCATTCTTCTGAAATGTCCCCTACAGCAGAAAATCCAGGATGGTGGTGTTCATGCTGTCTGACATTGCTGACCCAAAATATTTTGTACCAGCATGCTAGACTCCATAAGGAATCTGGGAACAGTGGTACACAGGGCACTGAAGCAAAAAGTTTTTAGGACTGGACCTGAAGAAAAAGCTAAAAGAAGAGGAGGCTATAACCAGGCTTTTGGCTTGGATGTGGAGGACAGGAGAGAGGAACTGTCTGATTTAAAAGCTGTTCTTTTGTACCTTAAATCCCCTGCACAGTTTTCCTTTCCCAGATCTTGCTTTTTATAAGCTTTCCAAACTTAGGGAAACAGCAGTGAAGCCATTCAGAGGAACTCCTGCCAGTTAAAACCCAAGGTCATAAAAAACATGGCATAAATAAGCAATTAGGCTTTTCTGGCTCAGCTTCCTTCTGGGAGAGGGACAATGGCTCTCACTTCTGTCACCAATGGACTAGTGTCATTCTGGGCTACCACTCATCACCTGCAGATCGGCTGGTATGCCAAAGTGACTAGGGATCTTTTGGGGATCTTTTTTTACTTCCTAGGGTTTCTCCCCATATCTTGTGAAGGGTCTCTCTCTCTGCCATTGCAGCACAGCAAGAGTGCAGCTCAGCTTACTGAGCACGGCATTTCTACCCTGCCCTTGCTGTATGATGGGATTGGGCCAGGGACTCCTTCACGGAGCTGTGGATATGTGTGCGCGTACTCAGTGGAATCTGTGGATGCAGAGAAAGAGGAACCTGTGAACGTCCCTAACTGAAGCACTTGCTGCTTTTTTCCCTCCTCCTCCAAGACCTCCACTGAGTTTCTCACTGGACTTCCCCATACCCCTCTTGCACAGTGCACATTTGTAGCCTCACAAAGTTTTTGGATTTTTCCTGTCACCCCTATCTCAGTACTGATCTCTGTAAGAGTAACTGGCCTACTGCTTGGGATGGCAGAGATGCAAGAATCTAAATATTAAACAACAAGTATTCCCAAGTCTGTGAAAAGCAAGCATGCATTCCCTTCTCTCTGAAGAGCTGTTCTCAAATATTTGGTAATGTCATTTTTATAGTGTTAAAAATCCCAACTCAAGCCTCTCATTAGCAACCATAAAACGATCAGTGCAAGATACTGCAGATGTTCTGTGAAAACTGGAGTTCAGATGCAGAGAAAAAGATGGTGGGTAGGAACAGAGATCAACTGAAAGAACTGTGAGAAAAGATGCATTTTTAATCCTTATGGGTAAAAGCCAATAGTTGAAGAAAATAAGGTTGTTCCAATATGAAATTTGGGAAAGTGTGTGGGAACCATGGTTTTAGGACCATATTGCATTGGGAACTGTAAAGCAAAGATTGAACAAAACACTGCCAGATTTTCCTAATATAATCTTACAGAATTCCATTAGCATTTACCAGGTGGCAGAACATAATGAAACTAGAACACAAGTTTTGAGGGAAAACAAGAAAGGATCAAATGGAGGAAAGGATAAAAATCCCAGATTTATGCGAACATTTAGAGACAGAGGAAATTCCAATGGCTTGCAAAAAGTGCTATTGAAGATGTGAGAGCAAACAGAAGTCTATGCAGTGTTGCACTGGAGGGGATTTCTTACTTGTAACTGTTTAAGAGGCTTCCAACTGTTTAAGACTGCTGTGTTTTGGAATAGATTATAGGCAAATTACTATGTGAACTGCTCCTAAAGCAAATCACATGAACCCTAATCCTAAAATTCTATGATTCTAAAATTTTGAAGCAAGAGATGGTGAATAGTATACATGATAAGAACATATATATGGAAAAAATGTAGAAGTTCTCAGCTAGATCTGCATTATATTGGCTTCAAACGAAAGCAGATATAGAAGAAAAACTCAAAGAATGTGAAATATTAAAAGAAATTTATCAAACAAAACAGTCTGTGATGTTCATCCAAGAAACATGAGATTCATGGTCTAGCGTAGTCATAAATCATTTCTTCTTTCCTGGAAAAAATGTGTCTTATTTTTGGAATAGTGTCTTTAATACACCAAAATGGTACAATTAGAAAATATGAATGTTAAACATGATTTCCAATAACAAGAGCATTTATTTACTAGAATAGTATATTAGTTGTGACAGTGACAAAAGAGCACTGCTATTTGGTGGTCTAGAACTTATGCATACAACAATTTAATCAGGATTTTAGGTATAATACTGCAAAAAGGTACAATGTAATGGACTGTGCAAAATGATGTAAAATGATAGCAAGGATGATTCTAAAACCAGAAGAATCAAATTCAGATACTCACTTGGCATATCCGATCTTGAAGTCTGGAATGCCACCTGCTGAAACACTGTTCAATAGGAAACTTAAGCTTAATAGGACTCAATTTTCATTCCTAAACCTTGAGTTTTAGCCTATTTCTTTCTTCTAACCCTCGGTGCTTTATGTCCCATGGATAGTATCATTATAACTGTGAGTAAATTTGGGACTTTCTCCCTCTCTGCCCCTTGATTCCCCAGGTCAGTGTTAGTCTCCCCTCTGCTCAACCTCTCTGAATGCAGTGGTTTCTTTCCCTGCAATTTGCCTGCTAGGATTTTGCGGTCAGGCTCAACCGCTGGACCCACACTGCTATCTCTAAAAGACGAAATTATACAATATAGACTCAGTTGTTGTCCTGTTGCCGTAGGGCAGTATAGACTCAACAACTGTCAAGCAAGCTGAGTCTTCATGTTTGCAAAGCCGCAATATGAGTATAGATGGTGCATACGCCCACAATATGGGCATAAGCAGCAAGTTAAAGATGTACCCTGTTATCATCTTTGCTGAGCAAGGGGATTGATGAAAGAATCATGACACCTTGGTAGCAACTTCCATAGAAAGAGGACACAAGAAGGCTTGCAGGCTCCCTATACACCAAGATCTGAAACAGAAGAGGCTGAAGGGAAATCGGTGGGTTGCATAGCGTCAATGGAGATTAAAAATCATGAAGTGCTCTGAATGTGGTTGCCATTTCAGATGCTAAGAGAGGATTGCTGAGATGTGATTTGATTAACTTGGAGTGGGTGTTTATCCTTCGGAAACAGTGCGGTAGAAGGATAGTTGAACCTTCCAAGATGGATTGTGGTTATGTATCCCAAAACAGGCTTTTCATCCCTGCACACCCCAGAGTACTGCAGGATGGAGCAGGAGCCTGGCTCTGTGGGCTGTGTGGTTTTTGGGACTGTGGTTCCTGCTTAGCAGTCGCACCTCTGGGGCACTATTCTGGGCTGCATTCATGCATTGCCTGCGCTGGGGGGTTCAGACCACATCCACTGCTCAGTTTTGCCATCAAAATTATTCATGGTGACTTCTGATCTCCGGTCTCACTCTCCCACCTCATTTTTACTGGTTTCTTTTTGTTTTGTTTTGTTTTTTTGTCTTGCATGATCCGTTGTTTTCATGGGTGGGCTCTCACTTTGATTAATGGGACTCACAGCACAGGCTGTGGCTCATAGAGTAATTGAGCTGGCAGCACCCCTTGTCTGTTGACGCCCAGAATTTGGATGTTTTAGTGACCAAGGAAAATCCTTTTCACTTCTGTGACACTCCTTTTCTTGCACATCAAATACATGGGTGTGATAACCTGAACATCACCTGCATTGAGTGTGTTTCATAGGGAAGGAAATAGCCGTGAGAGCCGTATCCCTTTGCTCTATGGAGCACTGATACCCTCTAGTGGTAAAACCGCAGGCATTTTTAGGCAAAAGACGATTTCATTACTGACTTATCTTCTGTCTTCCTCTTGGACAAAATTCTGCACATCATCTTTAATTGACAGTGCTATTCTGTTGAATGATATCATAAATTCACGTCTTTAGTTTAAGTAGCAGATGATGTAATTTCCTTGGACTGTTTTCAGTATGTTTTGCCTTCCATTAAATCATTTAAATGATACCTGTGAGCTGATGGGTGACCAAATTTTTACATAGTATAAAGAAAAGGCTGTAATGGAAAGCATCAAGTATCAGTAGCTCAAGGATTTAAATGGAGAATTAGCGGTGGTACCACTGTAATGGCTGTAATGTGGCGGATCATAGGTGGTTTATAGCTAATTGAAGGAATTGTTGTCTCGGTTGAGTTCTCACCAGTTTGCTCATGGAGGCACAGGGTAGCTGGGTCATGGCTCTTGGGATGCCACTGGGCCACTGGCTTCGTAACTGCAAGGTGGGGACAGCAAGGTATGGTGGGACAAAGCGAGCTTGAGGGCATGGCAGGAGCATCACAGAATTGCCAAGTTAACAGCCAAATGCCTCGAGCAGCAGGAGTGTGGTTATAGGTAGACGGTAAAGGGCACATTCTGGACCCAAAGGCTATTTCCTACCAGTCACGTAACCCTCACTCTAGAGCATGGCTGGTGAGTGGGAGAAGGTGAAGCTTGTCAAAGAAGTCCAGAATTATTTAGCATGAGCAAACACATTTGTTTCTGTTCTAACCTTGCTTGAAATGGCTGATCTAAAATTTTCCTGGCGTAGGAAACTTCAGTCTGAATAGGTAATGTTAGGAACACCACAACAAATAATCCTTCAGGTCTTGCTGTGAAGTTTCACTGTTGTCTCTTTGTTGCATGGAAGATGCTAGTTAATTCTGTTTAGGGGAGATTCCCCCCCAAAAGTCAGCAGGAGCTACGTGGAGCTCACCTCTCTCCTTTTACTCCAGCTGCAAAAATGTTGCAAATCCTCAGAATGCACTCCCTTAGCCCTAGGTTTCCCCATATGTCAAGGAAACAAAACCCCAGGACAGGTTAGAGGACACGTGTGTCTGAGCTGAGCCTCCTTTCCCATGGTCCTTGCTTGCTGCCTCCACACTGCAGGTTGTGAACTCAACTCTTCACCCACTGAAACAAAGTGGAGTTTTATTCAGCAAGAAAATGAAATCACACTTTAGGTATCAGATTGAAATTCAAAACAGGTAGTACACACTAAACACAGTTTGAGTCTTCATAAGCTTTTTTCCCTGGATGATTTCAGTGCCTGATGCCTGTCATTTCTTTGATGTAGCCTAACTCTGAAAGCAAGGGATCCAGGGCTTTTATGGAGACATCCTTCCAATTTATTCACTAAGCTCTGAAATATTTCCACGGCCACCTGCCCTTCTGTTCCTGCAGATCAGGTTTTGGGAGCACATTAAAATGCCCATGATCTGGGTACATGAAGTACTAGAATATGAGCTTCCCCCAGTCTGCTTCATAGTAATCACTTACGAGACTCCCTTGATTTTTCTTACCTCCTTATGTATAAAAGATTTTGAATAGCTTGAACCTGGGAATATTTTTACAAAGCAGATCAACGTAACTTTAGGTTGAACTGAATTGAATTTACCAGCAGTGGGAATTAAATTTTCTGTCAAGTCTCTGTGTTCTGGAGCCTCACAGACAGGCAATAGCACAGGGGCAGTGATTTATCATGCACTGTGTTTACTGGAAAGCAGAACTTTACCTTCTCTATTGTTTCTCTTTCAAACCTTTTTATCTTTTCATCTGCATAGAAATGAGTGAAAAAAGGGAAAGAAAAAAAAGAAATGCAGTGCAGTTTTCAAGGGATGGTTTGTCCTGGTGCTGCATTGTACTGAAGCGTTTACTGTTTCTCAGGTCTCAGAATGTGCCAAGATTTATTCCACTGTAACTGCAGTGCCATTTTGTGAAGCACAAAGGACACCAGCTTGGAACAGACCTCCTAAGTTTTACAGTCTTCTGCCATACCATACAATCCCTTCCCAATATAAAGTATCATCCATTTCCTTCCTGAAGAATGCAATCAAGTCGATTAATGCATGTCTGTCCCAGAACCATTCTGATTGAGGATCTTGCCATAATTTCTTGACTTCCAGGCCCCCCTGTCCAGGTTGAGAACCCTTGATCTTCATGAGAGCCCACCTCACTGCTCACTGAGGAGAAGTAGCCATCCTCTGAAGTTCTCCACTCAGGTTTTTATACATATCTTCAATGCAAATATAGAGAGGGTTAACAATGCTGTGTTTTTTCCTTTTGTTTCATTCCAGATTTCTGATTGTCTTGGGGTGTTTGATCTTAGCTGTCCTGACAACTTTCAAGGAGTATGAAACTGTTTCGGGAGACTGGCTCCTCTTGCTGGTAAGTAGACTGGCTGCTGCATCATCCTGGTAATGTCCCTGAATTGAAATCAGCCCCATCAGCAGTGATGGAAACTTACTCCAAGCTCTGCATGCAGTAAGATTTCTTCTGTAGGTCCTGGAGCAGTGACCATACACTTACATATTATTGGAGAGTTCCCAGTCCTTTGTCAACACTCAATGAGTAAAAGGGAAGTAAGGAGAAAGGAAAAATACTAGCCCAAGACTTTTAAATAATAGCTTTTCAGCATTTGCCTAACATGTCTTCCACCGAAGTATCAATACATTTCCAACTGACCATGCCAGACCTGAGCATTTTTGGGGGGTCCTACCAATCCCAGTATTTCTTTTGATAGCAGCATAACTGAAATTGTTGCAAACAGTGCCTCCAATGACTATCCATGAGAGGAAATGTATTTGCAGCAAATATATTATTTTCTCTGTGTTTCCAGCATGCTTGTTTTATAAATGCTGGAGTTTGTGCTCAAGACTCTATTTCTGGAGGCCTCCCATTTGGCAGAAGAAGAAAAAAATAGGAAAAAAAACCCTCACTAATTATAAATATGATGTATTCATTATTTTATGAAAATGACCCTAAAAAAGAACTTCGTCTGCTCCCACAGCTGTCATGAAATAGAAGGTGCACTGTCTCACTTAACCTGGCCTTGTAGAAAAGCATCCCTAGGGAAACTGCACAGCAAGAGTAGTTCCAGGATCTCAATTTCCATTTCCCCTTGTACCTCCAGAGACAAGTAGATCCGAGCTGGAACTAAATGGCAAAAGGAATGAAAGGTGAATTCCCCTTGCATGTTCCTTCTCAAAAAGTGCCTGTATGAAAACACCCTCATCCCCTAGGGAATGTGAAACTCGCTTTTGGTCCCCATTACCCTGCTTAGACCTATCTTTTCACATTTGAAAAAGCCTGAGGTTATTTTTCCTTCTCCTGTGCTTCCTTTTATGTGGCACTCAGCGGTTTTAAGAAGCGCCTAACAGTTGTGGGCATGAGCATCAGGAAAAAAACCCTTTCCTCCTTGTCAGCTATTCACAGAGAGGAAAAGTAACTGCGTGCCCCATGCTGCCCTTGGCCTGTCTCCACTGAGCACCTCAGAAAAGCCCATTCCTCTCCATTCCCTCCCCATGCTTAGAAGAGTTATTGAGCAAGGTGGAAAATCCCATTATTAGTGCACCAGAAATTTAAGGAAATAATATATGACCTAAATTTGTCTTATATATGCCTTTATCATTGCCTTAAATTTATGAGCATATGAATATACTGTATCCTATCCCTGTCTCTGTAGATATGGCTGCATGAACGAGCTGCTGGTGGGTAACCCTGGTGTGGGTATACAGTGCACTGGGGACTTTGCAGCCACCACTCACATATGTCTTCTTTTTTTGTGTGAAGCAGGAGGTCTTTTTGTGAAGTAATTGCCCTTCCGTCAAGGCAGGGTAATCATTTCACATTTACCCAACATCAGAGGCACATCCTTTCTGCAGAGCACTTAGCAGGCTGTGAAGTTATGTCCTACTTTGCCTTGCCTCTTTCATCAACCTGGATTCTCCTCCCCACTTTTTCCTCTCTCTCTCTCACACTCACATACCCCAGCACTTGTACCTCATCTGTTTCCTTCAGCTACCTCTATGTGTCCAGAATTACTGCAAAACTCATTACAAGTCTAACAATGTAGTCTGTGTCTTTGATACAGGAAACCTTTGCCATTTTCATCTTTGGAGCAGAGTTTGCCTTAAGAATCTGGGCTGCTGGGTGTTGCTGTCGCTACAAAGGATGGAGGGGGAGACTCAAATTTGCCAGGAAGCCTTTGTGTATGCTGGGTAAGCACGAGCTCTCTACTACTGTTTTCCCTGTTATGTCCTTTTCCTTCTAAGCCAGTCTGGGGGGTTGTCCAAGGACCAGTGAATGGCAGTGCAAAGAGCACTGAAATCAGATCTACCCTTTGTGCTAGGAGGTGTGTCCTGCTTGGAGTAGTTGGTTGAAGTACCTGGCAGTAATGATTCATTCAAGACAGTCTTGAGTGGCTGGTCAGTGAGAAAAAAAAATAGATCATTCTACTCTTCAAACACATTTTTCATGTCCTGAGTCCCACTGCATCTTTCTTATGCTCATCCCAAAATAACAAACCACTTCAGATCCCAACACTGTGCCATCTTCCCCAGCTCTCTTTCATATTCAAATCTTGTGTTTTACCTTTGCAATGTTGGTCTGCATTTGCAAACAAGTGTCTTTGTGATTTCACCCATGTTATCTTTCAGGCTTGGAAGGTACTGCTGTACAACCCTCATAGAACTACTATTATTCATATTTGAATCCCCTCCTAAAACTCCTCATTATGTCCACAAACCAAACCAGCCAGCATTTAGGAGCTCACTCTGCCTTGAACACCTGTCATGCACATCCCCATTCGTTCACTGTTTCCAGGACTCCCTCATTTATTTTGATGCTTTTCAAGCCAAGAACTAGCCTTTTGTTCTTTATTTGTACAGCACATAGCACTCTGGGGAGCCGTGGTGCTGCAATCAAATGAGTTCGTGCTACCCTGTTCCCTCTCCCTCCTTTTGTTCATCTTCTGGGTCTAAAAGGGAGACAAAATTGGAACAAATTTTCTTTGTGCATCTATGCTATCTTCAATTTAGTAGTGCTCCTTTGGGTGCTACTGTTGTATAAATACTTCTTATACTTCTAATAGCATTGTGAAGGCAGCAGAGCGCGGTGTGAGCCAGTGGGATTGATACTGTCTCATGCCTTCTTGGTAAAAGTGTCATCTCAGTTCTGAGAATAAATCTTCATTGATATCTGGGTAAAGAACAGAAAAGATCCCACTGGATTTACCAATGTCATCTCTTGGTTGTCACTGGCACAAGTTAGTTTTGAGAATGATTGAAAGTGAATAAATCTGAAATCCATCCGGTGCCACTCTTTTTGGCTGGAAATACAATGTGAAGACAATTTAAAGACCAAGTGCCCAGAGAATGTTTGAAGCCTTTTGGTACCACTTTTTTTCTCAGATATGTATAGGATCAAAAAAAACAGGGGGGGGGAAACAAGGAAAAGAAAGAAAAAGAAATGAAATAAGAAGAAGTGATGTGATTTGCATTTCAAACCTCTTCAGTTGATCAGCAAATTGGTGCTGTGAGCATTTACAAAAAGTAGTATTACTGACTTTGAGTTTTTAAAAGGAAAACTCAGCCAGAAGAACAAACCACTAGATGCGCTATCAGAAACTGAATTTCTCACCTGCTGACCTGTTCACTAAGGTATTCCTGTGGGACAGGTGAATTTATGGTTGTTTTTCTTTCAGCATTTGGACGCTGTTTCATCCCTAAACTAGTTCAGACAGTGTCTCAAGTCCAGTGCATCAGTCTGTAAATAGATGACGATGCTTTCTGGTGGGTTCTGTGCATGATGCTGGCTGTGTGGCAGGTGCAGATATCTGTTTAATTGGCAAAAGAAGGCATTTTCAGGCAACTTTAAAATTTGCCTAGGGAAATTTACAGCACCACCAGATGGGATTAAGAAGCAGGTGACAGGGCTACTTTTGTTGGCAGGCTTTGTTCTTTTTGCCTTGCAGATATCTTTGTGCTGATTGCTTCAGTGCCAGTGGTTGCTGTTGGGAACCAGGGTAATGTTCTGGCCACGTCTCTCAGAAGCCTCCGCTTCCTCCAGATCCTACGGATGCTCCGAATGGACAGGCGGGGCGGTACATGGAAACTTTTGGGATCAGCCATTTGTGCACACAGCAAAGTAAGTGAAGAGCTTGCAGGGCTTAGCTGGGGCTTGGGGGAGAGATATTGAAAGGAAAGAGAGGGGATGCACAGGTACAGCAATGCCATGGGATTATGTCTTTTAGTTCAAGCAACAGTTTTGTCATTTCAGCTTTATTCCATCTCCCATTGTCTCAAGCATTTCTCCCCCTTGTTTTACCCTTCTCTACTCAATAGTGGTGCTGGGAAGTGGCAAGAGAGAGTGTTCATTCCCACACTCATTACAACAGGAATTTTGCCTTTACACTGAATGAAAGCAGGGACATCCCTTTAACGGTGAAATATGTTGAAATATTTGACGGAAATGCCTCTGCATTTACAACATGTTTGTAGTGGCTTCGCAGACTTGTATGATCAACAGATGGAGCAGGACTCTGGAGGGATGGAAAGAGGCTGGTTAGCAGAAATGTGGTTTCAGAGGGAGCTACTGGTATAATTTCTCTTTGGAAGCATGGGCCAGGCAATAAAAAGATGCACACAGTGTGAACCAGACAGACAAAATTTCTAAAATCATCTTTGCTCAGACTAACTTGGTGCTATAGTCAGACACATCCTGTCTCACACCAGAAAGACACATTGTGTTCTTGCATTTTCACCAAGCATTATTACAAGTTAAAAACTATCTGCATAAAAATCCTCTAAATGAGATTTCTCATCTGCACAGAGTGTAGAAAAATTGCATACACTCTGTGCTACATACTGCTTTTTCTTATCCTTGAATGACATTCCTGACATTTTAGGGGTTCTTTAAAATTAAAATGCCAGCTGGCACAGCATAATTAGACTTTGCTTCTTTGTAGTGGCTGATAGGGATACCCACCCTGCTTTGTTTCATACCAACTTCTGTTTCTTCCCCATAGTCCACTTACTACAAGGCAGGTGGCACGTAAACACTTATGTCAAAAATGTTTCTCAGGAATCTGAGATCACGGAAGAAGTCTATGTGCTGAAGACACTGTTTAGAAATTGTTTAAGACTTCATTGTATGGGATTTCATTCAAATATTCCTTGTTTGATTCCCAAACATCACCCTTCAGACCTCAGCTGGCTGTGGGAGATAAGAAGCAGTTGCAAGAACTTTGCTTCACTGGAGACACTAAAGAAACAATTTTGATAACAAGGTTAGCCAAAAATTTCCTTCTGTGGTTGCACACCAGAAATCAGCCAAGAAAGTTGATTTATCTTGAGACTCAATTATTAAATTCTCAGCTGCAACTTTTTTTTTTTTTTTCAAATGCAGTAAGGCAGTTCTCAGAAAACAAAAGGAATATTGATTTTTTAGCCACTTGTGATACTTCACCCAAAAAGTTTCTGCTTTGTTTCAGACATTGCTGGGGTTTGAACTTAGTTTGCTGCATCTTCTACCTCAGTAGGATTAGCCACACACTCCACTGTAGTCACTCTCTAAAACAAGGAAGCTCAGGTTTGTTTTCACACAGATGATTTTCAAGGTCTGTTCTTACTGCATCAATTCATGATGAAATCATACATTAGAACCTGCTTTGGTATGCCTAAAGAGAATAAACTGCATCCTGCAGCCTTGGCTCTAGGGAGAGAGCAGAGCTGTTGATTTGCCTGCCAAGGCTGATGAAGCCTAAGGGCAGCAGGAATGGGGAGAGTCAAGGTCAGGGACAGAGCCCTGCAGCACCCTGTGTCATGTGTGTAGCTAAGCCCTTAACCCAGCTTTAAGCAGAACTACAACTGCAGATTGCTCCAAGCTGTTCCCAAGGAAGATGCCATGTAAGGGCTAATTCTTGTAAATCTCTGCATTATTTCCCAGTAAGTGCTGAGGTAGGCTGGTCATGGGCTGTGTCCAAGCAAGCAGCGACAGCTCTGCTGTTATCCTCAGTCCTTCTCTCTTTTCCTGACGTTTACTCTGCCACTGTGGGTATTGAGACTGCTTTCAGGCCCTCCAGTGTCCATCTGTTTCTTTTGCAGGAACTCATCACTGCTTGGTACATCGGGTTCCTGACACTCATCCTATCCTCATTTCTTGTTTATCTGGTTGAAAAAGATGTTCCTGAAAAGGATGCTAACGGGGTGGAGATGAAGGAAGAGTTTGAAACCTATGCAGATGCACTGTGGTGGGGGCTGGTAAGTGACTCCAAAAATACCTTATCCCCTTCTTAAAAACTTCATATCCAAGAAGAGATAAAGTATTGGTGTTAAGGATTACACTATAACTGCTGCTAAATTAAGGTGAGGAGCATGTTACCAGTATAACATTACCAAAGTAGGGATGTCCCTACAACCATTTAACTTGTATCCCTGTTAATTTTCAGTCAGACAAAGGCCCTTAGGTGCTTAAACCCCTTTCAGAAATCAGTCTGTGCTCTTGACTTCTAGAAAACCCCTCTTTTAGAGGAGTGTCTCTTTGGGTATAACTGCACTGGCAGAGCCTATGCCTATGGGAGACCTAGCTCTCATCACAGCAGTATCCTGCCTGTGAGAGATACATCCCTCAGAAAATGGCAAAACCAAAGCTGGCCAAACTGGGAGGTGCTGTTGACTGAGTTACAAGAGGCCTTGCAGAGGGATCTAGATAGTTTGGAGCATTGAGCAATGATTAATGAGATGAAATTTAACAAGTCCAAAATGCCTCTGGAAAGGATAACTCAACACTTTTGCATCTTACATGCATTTCCCAAGAATCACTCAGGGAACGCCATTGGTGGTAGGATACTCAGCAAGAGGGACCTTTGATGCGTCTGCTCTTGTCTCTTCTGATGAAGAGAGGAGTATTGGTTTATGGCACTGCTCATTTGATCACAAAGTATTCCTGCCACCTGGTAGGCAGGGTAGTCTATATCGTGCTGCCACTAAAATGCAGCTGCATATTTTTTTCTTTACTGCAGTTCACTCATAAAGGGCAAGATCCCTCCCCACCATTATTAATCAAAAGGTCCCAAGTGTTGCATAGAACACCTGGATATTTTCGTATCCTTGCATATCCAGGGCGTTTAGGTAGAGCCTCACTGGTAACAAGAGGTACACAGCCAGAAATTAGCAATTGTTCAGGAAAGGAGTAAGTTTTCACAGTCATATTTGTTTTACAGAGACTGAGACTTCAGGAAGAGATAGCCCTGATTGTTTCTTAAACAGTTACAGCTCTGCAAGCTGTAAACTGGCAAGTCCCATTCCTAACTGCACTGATAGCGGGCAGGAGACTCACTCTGCATGCAATGTCACATGGAATTCGCTTTCAGCAAATGCATCCTAGGGCGGCAGCTCCTCTAAGACTAAATCCATTCTCCCTGGTGCAATGCCTCTGGACTAAGATGCCATTAAAAAAAAAAATTGGTTGGCCCAACATCAAGATCCTATTTTAAGAAGCTGTGCATGAACACCCATAGAGCTAAGTGAGTCATGCAGGTGTCATGGTGATATCTAAAGCAGAGCTGTTGGCTGTGTTTTTCTTATGCAAAGTCCTGGTCATTCTGCCCACAGATCACCCTTGCTACCATTGGGTATGGCGACAAGACCCCCAAAACATGGGAGGGACGGCTGATTGCAGCTACGTTCTCTCTCATTGGAGTATCTTTCTTTGCTCTTCCTGCAGTAAGTACCTTCCTCCTCCTCTCTTAGGCACAGCCCAGCACTGTGCACTTGCAAAAAGAAGGTAAAGTGATCAAAACTGCCAGTGGAATTAAAATCCCTTTTTAAGAGTTGATTACAACACTTGTGTCCAGATTTTAGGATATTTTTCCTTTAGATTGAGACTTGGAAAAAATTTCATGGAGGATGAGAGGTCACATACACCCAAATACAAAGTACGGTTGGCATAACTGTTTTGTCACACAAGTATAGTTTCACTGTACCCTGAGTGGAAAGTAATATACCACTTGGACACCTCCAGCGTGGAAAGGCAGTAGACATTCAAGAAGCCTGTTGAGGACTTTAAAATTATTTGGTGTGGCCTTTGGTTCTCCAGAGGATCATGACAACCTTGTGTGTCATGAGTGGAGCAGTGAGAAAGGCATGAACAAAGGTTCCAAGTAGCCATCCCCATCTCCACCCACAGACCTGTTTCCTCATCACTAATCTGATTTTTCTCAGTAAAAAAAGTCTACAATCTTGCGTCATTTTATGCTTTCAGGGTATTTTGGGCTCAGGGCTGGCACTGAAGGTCCAGGAGCAACATCGTCAAAAACATTTTGAGAAAAGAAGAAAGCCAGCAGCTGAACTCATTCAGGTTTGCAGCCACTTAACCCTTCCTTGGAAAAGTGTTGTGTATGAAGACTGCTGCATCATGTTATCAAGGGCCACTGCTTCCCCCTGCCTATATTTTCATTTCCCATTTCAGGAGGTGAGAAGCTGTGGTTGTAAAGGAGTCAGGTTTTTTCACATCAAACTAAATAATCCAGAGGTCCTTGCAGTTTTTGAGGAATCTTTCAGTTCCCAGAATATCTTTCAGAAGAACAGTGTCTTTAGAAGAAAGGGTCTCATCTGCTAGCTTCTGGAAACCAACCAACTTCTGCATCAGTGCCACAAAATCAAAGAAAACAAGCTGTCGAAAACATATTCTTTCCAAAATCCAGGTTTTGTCAGTTCCCTTGAGAGAGCGCTTTTATGTTCAAACAAAGTTATGTTGTTATTGATGTGAAAACAGCAATAGAAGTGACTGTTTCAATTAAGGCAAATGAGGTAAATAGTATGTGTGGTTTGTAAAATGCCAACCAAATCGTGGATCTTCTGTTACATCACTGGTCGATCAGAGGATTCAATGGCAAGAGACTCCTTAGCTCACTTGGACTTCAGTTTGTTACAAATTCAGAAAATTGAGCTTAAAATTATTAGTCTGGGGGCTGACAAATTTGACAGGAGTTACTCGTAGTAGTTGTGGATCACACCCTGATGGTGGTGAGGTAAATGGCAACGTTTCCACAGAGGAAAGCATCTGTGGTATCAGATGGAAGCATTGATGCTCAGGACCGCTCAGGATCAAATCAGTCCTCGGGGGAAACAGGCTTAATGGTGTGTTATGCTGTTCTCATTAAAAACACTCCTTAGCAAACAGAAGGGACTGCAGGGATGAGTTGTGAAATGAATACACCTTTTTAAATTAAAGCATCTCCACTTAGCAGATAGCTAATTTAGCTACAGTAATTTTTTGGTATGTACTTAGAGAATTTTGATTGGAACTAAATGCTGAAATAGAAAATTGCTCAGCAAAATTTCCTCTGATGGTACACTAGATGATAGTAAACCAGCTGAAGCAATTCTAGAAATATTGGAGAAGTCCAGCAGTGCTTGAAGCTCTTTTAGACATACCAGACAGGAGAATAAACCTGCTTAGTCAAATGTAATGTCTTGTTGATGTTGGTGGTTGTCTCCATGTTCTGTCTCCTTTAACAGCCCTCCCAGATCATAATCCAGGGTCAATAATTTTGCCATATAGTGACACCCATTTGGTATGGCTGATTAGTAATTAATTTCCAGATAGTCACTCAGGTGCATTGTTATGTTCTTTGAAACAATCTGGCTACTCTCAGACTGGGGACCTAACACTAATTACTTCCTCTCCCTTGTAATTCAGGCTGCCTGGAGATACTATGCTACTAACCCCAACAGGATTGATCTAGTTGCTACCTGGAGGTTTTATGAATCAATTGTTTCATTTCCATTTTTCAGGTAGGTGCATTGTCCACCTCTCCATCATTTTCTGTGGAGTAAAGTCAGGACAGGAATGATAGACTTTATATATATCAACGAGGCTTTTGTAGTTAACAAAGAGTCGACAGTTAACTTCCTAGCTGAGACTGAAAAACATGCTTCTTGGCTTCTGGATCCATTTCTTCCCCCTTCTCCTGATGGGACATAGTAGAGGCACATGGATAACTCCATCAGTGGCTCTCATATTGTCATTAAACAAAGAAGGTTACATCACCATCACCTTTGTAAGACTCTGGAGTTTATTGACGGAAATCTCAATTTCTCCCTCTGTAATGTAGACCCTGATAAAGTGTTAGCCCTGGATTTCAGAGGTGCCTGTACTTCTCACACCCTCTATGATGCAGTTGTATATTTTAAAATATGGGCTATGCTGAAAATTCTTACTTTTCCCCGTTTAACTCAACTGGCCTGAGCCACCAGTTCACAGAGGTGACTGTGTCATGTGAACATAATTAATGCTTGTTAAATACTTGTCTTTTGGCAACACCAATTGCTCAAGGGGGTAATTCAGTGGAGGACAGCCAAAGCATCTTTAAAACCGTCTCCCACTGAAAGTATTAACTGAAGGTTCACAAGGAAACTTTTTGGGGGGAGTTGGGGTCATGGTTTTATTTTAGACACCATTTCTGAGTTCAGTGGAAAACATTCCATACATAAAGAAATTCAGACTTAATGGACGCTTATATGTTTATGGATATGAGTGTGTCTGATCTTCACTTTTCTTGCTTTTCAGACAGGCACCTTCCTTACCTTGAGTTCTTAACATTTTAAAATGTTGGCCCTATGAAAGCCAAGACTTCTAGCTACATACTATCAGCTGCTAATAATGGGCATTACTTATCCAAGTTTATGCTTTAAAATTTTATTCTGGACTTGCTGTTATGCCTCATTCTGGCAAAAAGTGCCCTTAAACTACTGCTTAGCTCAAACAGAGGTCTCCACATGTAAGTTGTGTTCACTGTGCTAAAACTGCAGCTCCAGCTGTTGCTCAAAACTGACTGGAAGAAACATTTCAGGCTCCTGCCTTTACATAGGGCAAATTGCAAATATTAAATCTTTCTTGGGTTTATTAACAATATATCTCTTTAGGATTGATCTCACTTAGGTCAAAAAGGAAATGTCTAAGAAAAAACATGGCAAGTGTTTAATTAAGGCTCTATATGTTTCTTTCCTTTTCTTTATTCCTTCTCACTCTCTACCTATTCCCACCGTATCCATTATAGAGTGATTTCTAGAGGGTTTCTTGACTTCAGGTTTTTGACTGATTTTCAGTCTTGCCTGGAGTCTAGACTCATTACCGTGACTTCAAGCTTGTTCATTGTATGTAGGGTCTTCTGTGATTCAAATGAGACCTGAAATTTAATAGGTGTTTTGCAAATAAGGTCCTGGGAGAGAGGGCAAGGGAGTTCAGTTCTCACCAAAGACTAGATTGCCAGTCTAAGCAGCACAGATTTGTTTCAGGAACCTGTATCCCTTCCTTTGCTTCATGACTAGTTGAAAATTACACTTTTAATCTGGTGTCAGTGATGGGTCACAGAACAAAAGAGATATAAACCAGTAGCAATAGATTAGAAATTTTTGTTTGAAGAAATCTGCTGAATTTATTATGTAATTCTTCTCTCCTTGCTTTCCTGTAATGCTTCCTCTCTTCTATAAAAGGAAAGAGCAGTTGGATGGTACTGCCAGGTATGTAGCTGCCATTATTATAGCCTTGTTTTAATACAGTTACTGGAGGATCCAGGTTAAATGATTCTTTGTGGA
Organism: Numenius arquata; assembly: GCF_964106895.1. Lineage (NCBI taxonomy): Eukaryota > Metazoa > Chordata > Aves > Charadriiformes > Scolopacidae > Numenius > Numenius arquata. Next base: position 68,825,991 of record NC_133578.1, on the reverse strand, counting down.
TTCATGAGCTGTTAACCAAAACATGCTACTAACACCACAAGTAGTCATTAAAAATGATTAACCAATCCATTTCCTAATTGCTTGCCTTTTTTCCCAATTTAACAGCATAGCTAAAATACTAATCGTACAACTGCAGTGTTGCTTGTTGATTGTTGTTGATTGTCTGTAAACAGCTTTATTGTGCATTATGATTAATCATAGTCCAGATTTCTCCTGATCCCTGCTATAAAGTCATGGTTTAGCATCCAGGTTGTTCCGGTGTGAATTTAAAATTCTGTTTCACATTATTGCTCAACAGTCCTGCACAGAGCAATGTTGCAGTGTAAGGGATCAAGTCTGTGGTCATTCATCTTGTGCGAAGATTTCTTAATGATGCATACTAAGACGGGTGGCTAAGATGGATCAGTAGGATAGCCAACCTCTCTGGCAGTACTAAAAAAGCTACATGAGGTTTGAGGCCTTGTCCCACCCCTGCTGAAACAGGTGGGAAAGCTCCCAGTCACTTCGGGGAATTTACAAGCAAAGAGAATGAAGCAGGCGTTGATCCTAATGCTGGTCAGTCACTGAAGACTACAGCAGAGTGGTCGTTGTCAGTCAACCTGCGAGGTCTCAAATGGAAATGGTATATTTATAACCCCTTCCAGCTAAGTTGCAGGTTCAAAAGTACATAAAATAGTTTAACCTCTTAGGTCAGAAACATGAAATAATTAATGGTAAACTGCTATCAGTGGTTCACCCACAAAGAGTCAATAATGATTAAAGGACAAATAGTCCCAAAGACTCGTGCTGAAGCTATTTCCATTTGCATCTCCATTTACAACACAGAGAAAAGGAGAAAGAACTGTAGCAAAATTTGAAATCCATTAGTAAGAGGACAGGCCTGGGTTCCAGTCCCTGGTCAGAAGAAAAGTTAACTTTTTCGGTTTTAAACATTTCATGCAACACATGACAGCTACAGTAAAGGAAACTGAAAAAAAAACAAATTCACACTTGCTGTTCTCATGTGATTTTTTTGGGTTCAAGCCTCCTTTATCAGAAAAGAAAAATCAATCTCAAGTTTTCTTATGATACAGGAAAATTCTGTAGTGCTGAATTACTGGAAAAAGATAACTTGATCCTCCTGCCACCATCATCATGAGCTAACCTGCTCCTCTCCAAAGACTGTCTGGGTGGGAGTTATCTAGTTTGTGAACCCTCATGAACTTTAAGTACTATACATTCGTGTTACTGCCCAGGCTAAGCAGTCATGAGCAAACTCAGTTGCATTAATGTAGATGGCTGGAGATTTTAGCCAGCTCCAGGGTTGGCAACAGCTGAATTTTTCCCTTTAATATGTAGGGGAGAACTTAGGAGCTGAAATCCTTTTGAGTATGTAATTCCATACCTTGAGCCAAAACGTGTTCTGACTCAGATGCAGCAGCAGATTAAAATTAGGCAAGTGAATGATTGCTGCAGTTTGCTGTCGGTCACAGCTCCCCCAGAGAAGCTCCTGCACCTGCAGTGACAGAACAGTTTGTGGAGCAGCTTCAGAGTTACTGTACCTTCCAGGCCAGTAGAAGAAATCATTTTATATTGACGCACTGGATTAGAAACTGAAAAGTATGACTCACAGCTCAAAATCTTTAAAACTGTAATCCCATGGCCCCTCTTTCTAGCTGGGTATATCTTGCTTTTATGTCATTACATGTGTAATAACCTTCAGCAAAATCACCAGTAAACGTGCACAGGAGCCTTCCTGTTATCAGGAATGTGTTTATGGTAATAAGCATTCAGTAAGGGGGACTGGAAATCCTCCAGGTAAACAGAAGAATGATTGTACTTGTGGGAGCATCCACTGACTTCAGTAGACATGGGACTGAGCCATAAAATCTGGTTGTTTTGACAGTCCCACCTCCCATCTCTCATAAAACTCTTATTTACAGACCAGATAATTAAAAAAAAAAAACCAAACAACTCTTCCTCCTACAGTGATTTAGTATAGAAAGTATGGCCTGTACTCCATTGCTGTTTGCATTTAAGGCTGTATTGAAATAAATGAGCAATAAGGGAATGCAGTCCTAGTGGGGAGAACAGCCCGTAAGTGCAATCAGTCTCCAGGTTCTTGCATCAGTTAAGTGCTTAATGAGAAAGCTGTAGTAATAAACTACATTGTCTGAGCAGCAGTTGATAAAGGAGAGAGAAGATTTGGTCCAAAGCTTTCCCAGAAGAGTCAGAAAATTTAACTAGTTAATAAACTCAAAATGAGGCCTGGCTGTGTGAAAATTTGAGGATGGGTAACACTTCAAGTGGCAGGGCTCCTATTCGGTGCTGTGAAAGCTGTTTAGGAACTCTACAGTTGTAGTGTTGTAGATCCTTCTAGGATCTGTCCTTGGAAGCAGGCACTGGCCTCATGAAAAGTCGCAGCTAGATGCAGCTCCTTGTTATGAGACCATTTGGGGAAAACACAGGGAAGACAACAGAGTCTTCCCTGGAAGACTCCTGGAAGTGTCCATTTTGGAAGCTGGATCCAACTTTTCCTACATCCATACATCCTACCTACATTTCCCAGATTTCTGGATGGACCTTTGCTTGATAGACCTGTTGTTTATTTTAACCAACATTTTATGTCTATATTTGAGGAAGGAATTGGGGGTCTCACTTTTCAATGCTGTTAGCAGCTGTTCCACTGATTTCAACTATTGTAAGAATTGTGATCACTTGTACATACAGGCACTTTAGTGAAGGATTGTGAAATTTCTTCTAAGGTCTTGCTCCTAATCAGCATTGTCCAACTGTAGAACTAGACATCAGGAGAGCACATTCATTCCAAGATCTAATATTACATGATTTCAGGAAAGTAATTTATCCCTGTTTCCTTATCTCTACACGATAAATAATATTTCTCTGCCTTTGAAAAGTTGGTTTGATTTTTTTAACTGGCAGAATTGCTACTAGTCTTTCCTAATATGTGAGTATGAAAGAATGCATATAATGTGGTACATTTTTGTATTGCCAGTAGTAACATCATAATGAAAACAAAGTCATAATTTGCAAGGTGGAAAATTTCACTGTCAGCATTTCTTCTTTATGCATCTGCCCAAAACAGGAAGGAGTAAAAGTCCACTCTGATCTGCACACTACATTAACTACAAATGAAAGGCTGTTCCCATTCTTTTTCATAGAGCTTTTCATGGGTAATCATTAACGTCTCATCTTAATAACTTTTCTTCACTTTACAGTAATGTCATGTTTAGTAGGGAGTCATTCTTTGGATCAAGCCTCACAAGAAAACTTAGGTATATACATTCAAGTAACAATTGAGCCTTACTCTTTTCATATTTCTTGCATGCCATTCTCTGCCTGCAATTTCTGTTTTTACTAAAGTAGTTCATCTAACCACCATAAAAAATAAGGAGACATAAGACTGAAAAGTGATTTAAGCATAAGAAGAAAGTTGCATGACCTTGGAGATAGTTCATTGTTCTGCTGTTCAGAAAACATGGGATCTAATCCTGGCTCTGCCCATGATTTACTTAAAACCAAGTGCTTTTCTCTGTTTTCATAGAATGGGAGTGATACTAACCTACTCTGGAAATAAATTAGAAATTTACTGTAAGAAAAATACACTGTAAGAGCTAAATACAGTTCCTCATGCAGTCCCAACCTTGCCAACACAAATTCATGCAAGTCACTTTGCATTCGAGTTCAGTAGAACAACATCTCTGCATGTGTATTTGCAGGTTCTGGTTCAGCAAATGGAAAACAAGTGGATGCTTTTGATCATCTGAATAAAGTTAGTGACGTGCTTAAATACCTTGCTGAACTGTGACCTAAGATGCGAGGCAAGAACTTTTTCTTTTTGCAAAGAAACATAAATTCTGAAAAATCTGAAAAACACATCATCAGAAATAGTATATTTTGACTAAATTGTCAAGCATTTTATTCTATCCCACACAAACACCTTGCTATTATTCAACTTTAGCTCATTGTTCTCTTTTCCACTTCATTCCACAAACATGAAATCATCAACACACAACTCAGCTTTCCTAGCCTAAGCTCTTCAACTTTTGGAGAGCAGGTAGCGAAGCACTCCATTTTTTCATTGGATGATTGGCCCATGCACAATAGTCAAGAGACATTGATTTTGCAATTTGGTTGGCTTTCTAATAGTTGATACATGAAGATATGTTCACTTCAAAATAAAGAGTGGGTCAACATCCATATGGTTTCTACCTACATTGCTGGCTGCATCCATTGGTGAAAAATATCCATCCTGTTTTCACAAAGAAATGAACTTGGATTATTCTCCCCATGGATTTGCGTGGCATAGCTTATTTTTACCCATTTCCAATCATTTTAGAAAGTGTGGATGAGAAGAGGGGCTAAGAAAAGGCCTTTAGTATGTATAAAGGTTCTTTCCCTTTCTGAAGGGCATCGAAGTTGAGCCCAAGTTAGGACTTGTGTCCATGTTTCTAGGCAAATAACCTGCATGGTAGGTGAGTTCAGATTTAGAGTCATGCCTAGAATGAAATACCAACCAGGACATACATCACCAAAAAGTGTGGAAATCTGTTGGCTAAAAGAGGGTGTTTGCTTCTCAGACATCAGAAACTTGCAAATTTAGACCTCAAGATTCAGGGTGAAAAGTGGCTTTTTAAATGAAGACATCAGTTGTCAAGAAGTTAAAGTCAATTATTTTGAGATTGAATATTTTTGTGAGTTCCTCTCTATAGAAAAGAATGTGACTAGATTTCCTTAAAAGGGAAAGCTGATTGGCAAAAGTTCAGAAGTACCTCAGAAGTGTGGAATGATCTTTGTTTTATATTAAGAAAACATGTGAATTCTCTGAGATCAGCTGAATGTATTCAGTGCAGGATTCATGGTTGTCCTCACAGTTTCATGCTAATTTCTATTGGGAATAGTTCAAATTTCAGAATATTTCTGGAAATCTCATTCAGAATGTTTGATTCTGAAGTACAGCTGATAATGTAGTAAAATATTGGAGTAAACATGACTGCGTTTTGCTGCCAGTTACTTGAGACCAACTAAAGTTAATGATTAGCTAAACTGCAAAAATATGAAAAAAATTCCTGATTATTATTACTCCTTGTTAGGTGAAAGTGGTAAATGCATGGAAGAGGGCTGTGTTTGATTCACTGTTAGCATTAATTCATTATCTTTCTTCTCATACATATATCCATTTGTTTATGAAACTCCAATACTAGGCAAAGCACAGAGAGGAGAGTATCTGACTTGCATGATGGGATGTAACTGCATTATTTCCTTGCATGACTGTTTCTGCAAAAGTATTCCTAGTTCAGTGGTTCCCACTCTTTATTCTGAGGAAGGGTAAAACATCTGCTGCAGAAGCCAGCCATCTCTTGTATATCCAGCCAATGAATTCGTCTTTCAGATGTTCCAAAATAATTCCCAATGCTCTTGGGGAGCAAGAATCTGAGAGCTGAATTGTCCGTTAGCTAGGAAGCTTTTGAGCCAAACTGTCTGCACTGCTTCTGCCTTCTTCCTATTACGGTGCTCTGTATCTACTACAGAAATAAGGAGTTCTCATGCTGGGACTCCACTTCAAAGACAAAGCTTTTGCAAAAATTTTTATTCCACCACAAGGGAGAGGATGCAATAGCATGCAAGACAAGCAACAGCCATGTATCCAAGCTAGTCAGAGAAACTACTCTGCCCTTTTATCAACATGTTGGGGATGCATTTGAATCCCCCCAGTTTCTGGAATTGTTCTGGAAGTCAGGAATCACATTTTATTGAATTTAAGGAAACCAAATGAAGTGGGACCACTGTCAGTGGGGGGAAGAGTAGCTAATATCAGTAGGATGAGTCTGAAAGACAAGCAGCAGTACATGAACCTGTGGGTGGGAACCACTGTCCTAGCCACTCTCATGAAGGATGATGTGATCTGCGCATGCTTCATACTCTGAGACTGAGCCCTGCGCATGCTGTTTTAATGAAGTAGATTATGTCGTGAGAACAAATGTTTCCTAAGCCCTTTTAAAAAGTACAATGAAAACAAAAACCCCAGCAGACCCAGATTTCATCCCTTGGAAATGAGAATAAAGTCTATTTTTTTCTCTGATGACAGCTAGTCATTATCTGGAAAGAAGCTTGGGTTTTGTTTTGGGTTTTTTTGTATACAACATACTGTTGTATTTTTTCATGTGAAGATGATGAATTATTTTCTGATGATTCTACTGCTCTGGCTGCCTGGATATGAACACAATTGTCTATATTTATTGCATAAACATACTGTTATGAATCTGAATGTTACTTTAAGGGTTAATCATCAGGTCTCAATTAGAGAAAGGCTTCAGCTCAGGTAACTTTAGCTTAGACTAGATTCTGCTTAGAGAGAGACTGCTTTTTAGATGACTTTTCATCTAGATCTTTCTGTAGATAATAACAAGAGACAAGTTCCTCCACCTGTAAGGTCATTCCAAAGTGAAATGGAGCTGAACTGCACTCTGTAGGTTGCTAACTTCCTGCTGATTATAGAAAGGGGCATGAAGATTAGTCTTAGACAAGACATTTAACTTTTTAAGCAGCTTAAGAAAGATCAAATGAGTTCTAGCTCCTAAACCTAAGATGCTCGAGCAACAGTTTTGGACAAGAGTTAGTTCCTAAACTGACACTTATCAATGGGGAAAGCTGAGAAACTCCCTAGAAAGAGAATTTGGGGATGCTTTTTGTTTATATTATCTACCTTAAACCCTCATCCCACAAAAAAACCCAACCCCAACCCACAAATGAGTGTACCTACATGTGCAGTGGAAAACATCACTGCAAATAAGTAGCCTTTTCTACTGAATGCAGAGGAATATTTTGATCTGTTTTGATCTGAGGACGATATCAAATCTTGATCACTCTTATTCTTGTATAGCTCCACAGTAGGGATTTCTGAATATATTGCCTATATTTCTGTCCTATATTGAAAAAATATCTGCAAGATTAATGTTTTGGATACTTTCCATCATCTACTGACCCTTTTCCTGCTGATGTGATCCCTATAGTTCCTTGCAATGCACTTTGTACCTCCTTGTCTTTTGGTAAGGAAGGCAGCTATTACAGGAGTTTTAAGGGGCAAACTTTGACACATCTGTATATGTATTTTGAAGGACCAAGCAAGTTTCTGGAGAGAGAGTCAGAAGCCATATGTAATGACAACTCTATTTTTCTAATATAGTATGAAACTGCTATTTATAAACAATAGGAATCCTCTGTCTCGCCTATTTTTCTGCTTCTTTGTCTTTCAGGTTCTCTGCCTTAAACATATTCTTCTCTTGAGAACTTCTCTCTAGTGTTACTAAACCAAATCTTGTAACATTTAATACATTGCTCAAAGCCAATGTGTAGTGTGTGACCACTTCAGTACCTACAAAGATACCCCGATGCCAAGCATGCTAAATTGCTCTGTCTGTTTTTCTTCATATTGCAGACCTCACAAGCTCTCTCCCTCTAACATCTTCATGCCCAGCAGTTTATATTGCCTGGCTGACTCATTGTTATCACTCAGCTAGATTTTTGGTGCCTTTCTTTGCATTAAAATCCTTTTCAGTGATGTTCCATGATTCCAAACTCTTCTTGACCGTTTCTCAAAATTAATTCTTCCTTCAAACTTTGGTTTTATTACTATTGAGACATTAGAATTTCTTTTTTCCTACTTTACTCCCCCAAAAAACCACACACAATCCATTCAGCTGAATGTTACTTCCTCACCTTTGTTTTTCATGCCCTTTCAAAACTTGATCACTAACTGTCATCTTCTCCTGTATGTATTTTTCCTGTATTTGGTAACTGAATGCTTGAAGAATTCAAATTTCACAGAAATGCCATGAAGTTAACACATCTGTCCTGTAAAGCACTACTTCTCTCAAACACGGTCTCTGAAAGAATAGGGAAGTGAGGGACACGGAAAAAAGATCAGAGCATTCTCCCTGTCTTAGTAGAGCACAAACTGCTTGGGACCCTGCACTCACCATCAGTTTAACTTTTAGAGAACGTCGGTGGATCAATCAGATACAGTTTCTAATCCAAAATTGAGCACTATGGAAACCACTTTTTAAACAAGTGCTTAAGACCGAACATGAGACTACCCTACACGTTCTTAGATGACTAGTTTGCCACAGACATCAACAAGTAACATCTCATATTTTTCTACAAAGAAGGAATTAATCCCTGATTTTTGGTCTACACATTTGCCTGCGCTTTGTTTGTCTTTCCCTTATGCCATGAATTTCTCAGGAAATTACATTAGGGCAAAGCCTGGCTAATATTTATACCATTCACTTAGACTGTTCTAATTCTTCACTCAAATCAATGCTTTTATCTTCTCACATCATTGACTTCAGTCCTGGCGGTGCTGATCTAGCAGGACTAGCTCTGCATCTCCATACTCACACAAGTCCTTCTTAGTTGCTACTTCCATACTTGCACACACATATACACGCAATGACAGGGCAAGTGTCTGAATTTACTAGGATACAGAAATTGCATTCACAAGTATTGTCATGTTGTCAACAAGAAAATTCAGAAGGCCTGAAAAAACATGCTACACAAAGGTTTATTGCTTCCATCTTTTGTGACAGGGAAGCCCATATTTCATTAAGATATTTTAATCAGAAACAGATAGAGATGAGGGCCTCAGTAAATCATATTTAAAAAAAAAAGAAACACACAAAACCCTGCAGCAGCTGTGATATTCAGTGCTCATATCGTATAGAAATTTTGTCTGCTGTAAACTGCAGTGTTTCTAGACTTATGAAAGCTGCAAAGTCATCATACACGTCTTTAAATCCATCTTGCCTTTATCATTTTAAGAGGAATGTCCTAAGAACTTCCACTGTTGAGGGATACTACCACAAAGAGAGCTCTGAAATAGACCCTTCTTTCAAAGAGGAGCACCAATGGCACCAGAGATGCCAAAACACAAAAATAATCTATCCGAGCAAGATAACTCCTTAAATAGAGCAGAAGTAGTTTGTGAGTGAGACCCTTCACTTGCAAGGTGCACACACAAGTCTCCATCTTTACCCACTATGTCCTTGCATGGCGGACCCTCGCCACGCTCGCCTCTCCTGCTAGCAAGTTTAGTGGCTTCAGCTGAGCATACTTGCACAGGTATCTCCTTGCATACCTATGAAATCTCTTTCTTCTGGTTACCACTGCTGTTTGTCGCTTGGCTCTGCTCCCACCTGTGTCTCTCAGAAACCTGATAGCTGCACTGGCTTCTTCTCTCCCCCCCACTCAACCTGCCTGCTCTTCTCTCCTAAGTGTCTCTTGACCGTGTGGGCACAATTCACCTCTCCCCAGAGCTGTCCCATACTGCAACGTCCAAGAATGAGTTAAAAGACAGGCTTTCTTCCCATGGCTTAACCCCGCATTTTTTGCACAAATTTGCACAAATGCACACATTTTGCACAAATGTGCAATTGACAAATATTTAAGCAGCAAATTGAACAAGCAAATCAAATAATTATACCATCTTTCACCTATGAAGTGTTCAGAGCATATTTAAACTGATAGGCTCACTAGCAGAATTCCTTTTGTGTTGATCCCTTCAGTGGCCTTTAAGGCCCTTACAGTCAGAAGGGCTGTCAGAAGGGTTATTGGTCAGAAGGGATGCTGGTGAGATGGCAAGCATATGTGATTCTAGCTATATGTTTTCACTGAAGGAAAAATGTCTTTGGTCAGTAAATCTGTAAGAGGACAGTGCAAGGAATCATCAGAGGAGTAAAATATGTCACTTTATTACAATTCGTATAGGTCACCTCAATTTCTAGTATAGTGAGAGATGACTGAAAGTAAGTGGTGGAGAGAACTGGGTAGCCTGGCCTACCATGTACCTAGTAATTGCTTGGCAATGCCTTTCCAGTGTTTTACTGATAATTTATTTGGTTCACAGCACATCTGACTCTTTCAGTCCTGGCCATGCACATGAGTTATTCATTTAATAGCCTGCCACAAACCCAGTAGTTAAAGAAAGCACTGAACAGGAAGGGCCAAGCATCCTTATCATTAGACAATATAACTGCCTAAGTAGTGGTGTTTCTCTTCTTAATAATAAATCTGCTGTTTCAGACATGCTACTGGAGCTGAAGCACTGTGATACATTACATAGAGAGGATAGAAAGACCCTCTGGTAACATTTTCAACATTGACACAAATAATGCTCATAAAAAGCAGTTAATTATCTGTGGAGCTTAGCTGTTGCTTACAAAGGCATTGATGTATTACGGTAGCCCCAGCAGTGTCTTTGTGTACAAAACATTTATTTAGCCCATTATATAATTAAAGCATCATGAAAACAAGTTAAAAGTGTACAAAGGAGGAAAATGATTACTTTTGCTTATTTTGTAGCCAAAAGCTGGGTCTCTTGGATCGGGTTCGTGGTACCAATACTAAAGGAAAGCTATTTACCCCTCTGAATGTAGATGCCATTGAAGAAAGTCCTTCAAAAGAGCCTAAGAATGTTGTCTTGAATAATAAGGAGCGTTTTCGCACTGCATTCCGAATGAAAGCGTACGCTTTTTGGCAAAGCTCAGAAGGTAGCCCATCTGTGTTGATTTCTTTCTATCCATCCCCTCTTCTCCCTGTTTTACTTTGTTCTTCTGCATCATATGTTGAAGGTTTGTGACTTTCTGGGCCAAGCATGGCCAGTTCCTGGTTTTACATGGCATGTTTGGGGAAGCTCCAGGAAACTAATGCTGTAGTCCAGGCACCACAGTGCTTGAAATAAGATAATGGCCCTCCAAAAACCAGCAATCGATATAGGACATAGCCAGTAGGTGTAATCCACCTATTTGACCTGGAACAAGAGAGCACACTGGGCAGTGATGTTATGCTAAGGTAGCTCCCTCCTAGACTGTGTCCAGCCCTGCACTAACCTGTGTCCAGGCATCCCAAATATCTCCTCACTGCACTCTCTTAAAACTTTGTTTTATAGAGTCAATGGCTGCTTCCCTCCCACTGTCCCAAAGACTGCTGCCCCTTAGGAGATTTCTATTGGGTGCCCATGCAACACCATAAGGCATTTTTTCTCTCAGCTTCCCTGGGCATACATTTTCCTCTTATGGTCTATAGTGTCTAAGTGGTCTCTAAATAACAGTTTCTCCTTTATTGTGCCAGCTGGCATCAGTGTATGCTGGGCAGACTACCATGGATGTAGTCTGGGTGTCCACAGTGGGAACTTCATTATCCTGTTCTACAAGCTACATGAGCTCCAAGCAGCAGAGTGGGAGGAGAACTTGGCCTGTAGCTTCTACACCTGTTTTAGCCTTAAGTAAAAATCATTTTGGCAAAGATTTGCCATTGTGAAAGCTCCTAAAAGTGGGAACTTCTAAATCCATTGGAAAGGTAGAAAAGCTCCCAAGTTTCATAAGTGCTAGAATCTGAGAGGAGATCCCTCAAACTGTGTCTTACATCTGTCCCAGCAGAATTATGAAATCCCTTTCAAAGGCTAATCAGAGAAAGAGGAACCTGCAAGAGATGTTCCTTTACTAAATTACACTTACTTTATGTAGTGCTTTAGTTGGCCAGACCTCCCCCTAAACATTGTGTGGTCCGATGTTCACACAGCTTTTTTTTGACCTGCTTTGCAGATGCAGGAACAGGGGAACCCATGGCAGAAGAGAGAGGCGACAGTAGCGACTTCCTTATGGAGGATATGATCCCCACATTCAAGACAGCCATTCGAGCTGTCAGGTAAACGTCTCTGATGCTGCTCAATGCTTTGCTTTGTCTTTGAATGCTTATGCTTCAGGAAATCACATTACCACATTGCTACATGTTGATTAATTGTTGCTGTTATTATTTTTTTTAAATGCATAGATTAATTTAGATTTTAGATCTATTGAATAATTTTAGATATATTGAAAAACACGGGAAAGGCCCTATTTAACATCCTCTTTGAAAATATGCAGAAAGGAAAATGTTTTTCAGTAACATTGACCATGCCATTTTTGCAAATTACTCCATAAATATATTTATTACAAAATAATATTGTATACAGTTCCTCATTAAAATATGCTATAAATATAGTATTTTGCTTAATTTAGTGATTGTAATGTTTATGTAAAACTGGAATTTTTTACTTAACAATAAACTCTGAGCTGACTTAACTCTTTTTTATTCACAATTGTAAGAGTGTGCGATATACTTCTCAGCTGTCATATTTTAATAGATGCTGAGGTCTCCATTTCAGCACTCTTCAGCTTGTGACGTGTCACCTCTATTTGTGTATCACAAGTGATATTCCCTAGCGTTAGAAAACTCCTCGTAAGGCTTGGTAATGTGTTTAGCATGTCAAGTACACAGAATTCATTCACTGATGCTGTGTTACTCCTCCACTCAGTATTTTTTACTCTATTCCATTCAAAAATGTCCCTGCAGGAAAATACTCTTGTTCATTGCAATTGCTTTTTATTCCAGAATTTTTTAAGTTTTGGCCCAGGGAGTTATTACCTTCCAGGTGAAATACTGCAAGTCTGGAGTGCCCCAAAATTATCTTCTTAGAAAAGCTTCAAGGAAGGTGGTTTTAAGTATATAAACATATAGTTATATGTATATAACCATAATACATATTCTCCTGGTTCTGTTCCAACTGGGTGTAGGAGAACTAGTCATTAAAAATTCCAAGTTTTCTCAAGCCTGCTGAAAGCCATGTCCCACAGGCTTTGCTCGTGTTACCCATTACTGCTTCCCTCCCCCTGGAAGTTTCTTCATCCCTACTTCCTCCATAGTTTTGCCCTTCTTTCCCTGATACCTGCTTGCTTTCAAACACAAACTGTACATCTGTCCTGTTTTGCAGCCCCACCTCCATCAAACATGCTATTATTACTTTTGCAAAACTTCCTTTCCCGCATCCTGCGCAAATCTAATTGATTCATGCAATTTCCCTTTAAACTTGATCACGAGCCAGACTTTTTTTTTCTTGTATAGTTTGCCCAGACCCTGAATGCTAATGGGAAGTAATTCTTTCAGGCAAAACCTTTAATGGGTTTTCAGGGTCATGATCAAGGAGATTTTAAATTGAAATTGCAAACAGTGTGATTCCTATTTTTCATTTATTTTTTTAAATTATGGTTTTGCTATTATCATACGTAGTTAGGATATAATAGGCACAGGTATAATTCTGAAATCTTGAAAGATTTATAAGTGACAGAGTTAAAGATAGGCACAGTTATAATTTTGAAATCTTGAAAGATTTATAAGCGACAGAGTTAAAGATAGGCACAGGTATAATTTTGAAATCTTGAAAGATTTATAAGCGACAGAGTTAAAGAGTTGAAAACCCTTAGAAACTCAGAATTATTTTTGCTAAATGAAAGTTTATACAGATTTTTTAAAAGTTAAAAAACCCCAGCTGCCTTGAATAAAAAAACAGGTCAGAACTTAACAGACAACAGTAATTCCCCAATTCAGAACAATAAGAACATGGCGACTCTACTGAGAAAATAAACCCTTAGATCCCAAGCCTAAAACAAATAAAGAAATGTAACATTTTTCATTCTTTACATACATTTCTTGTCTATTTGTTTAATCTACCAAGATATAACAGTGTAAAGCAATGTATAAACAGAAAAGAATGAAAAAAAGAACGCCAAACAGTTTTCAAGTGCTCTAGCCAGCACTGGTCCTTGCTATAAGAATTTTATTATTAGTTACTAGGACATTTTATAATAATAGTAATAATAACAGCAAGTCTATTATTATTATTATCATTATTATTATTACAATGAAACTATCATGTTATACTGCTGTTTTTTCAAGGACATTTTAGGCAGTTCTAATACTTTTTCTTTTCTCTACAACTTGAACTGCTGCTGACTTCTCAACTTCCACATTTCTATCTAATTAACATTTCCTATCCAAAACTTTCCCAGGTGCAAAATGAAAACCAAGCTGAAAATGATTCAGCATTACATAGACTATAAATTAGCTTTATAATAGGCTGAAGCACAAAAAAGCAGCTGCATCTTCACAGCTTCAAAATCTCCTGTGACTTGTGTTGTTCAAAATTGAATTCCACATACGATCCTGTAGCTTTGAACCATTTCTAGTTATGATGATAATGTTGAAAAAGACATTTTGTGTGTATAATTTGTTTTAGGCTATTAATTATGAAAAGCCAACTATTGTATCTTTACAAATGTGGTGTGATATTAGAGATTCTCTGCTTGTTTTATTGCCTTGTTTTAAAATAACAGGTTCCATTTCCAAACATCCAAAGTATTTATCAGTTATTCAATAAAATAGCAAAATTATAATTCTGGAATTTATATAAGGAGTTAGTAATTTTTTCTGTTTATTATGCAGAATACTACAGTTTCGTCTCTATAAAAAAAAATTCAAGGAGACTTTGAGGCCTTATGATGTAAAGGATGTGATAGAGCAATACTCAGCAGGGCATCTTGATATGCTTTCCAGAATAAAATATCTTCAGACAAGGTAAGAATCCTCTGGTAAATGGAAAAATATATAGCTGTGCCGGCAAGATAAAAACATAGTTGGCCTATTTGCATGCAAGGCCACCCAGAAGCTGTGCCTTTGCATAGCATAGCTGGTCAATAAGAAAACCGTTTCCCCAAAGAATAAAGGCAAGTGAGCAGTTAGCAGAGGTAACTGCAGCAGAAGAGATCACTGGTTCATATTTACAAGGAAATTGGAGTAAAAAGTCCTGTGAATTTTCTTGACTATTGTGTTATTTGATTAGGGTCATGTTTCTCCCCTTCTCACAGATGATAAATAAAAGCAATAGTTACTCTGTGTAGACCTTTTTTTTGGGCTGGATTCTTTGCTGACCTGTGCCTGGTGAAACGCCTCATACAAGTGCAAATGTACATCAGCCCAGAAGGTTTTACATCCCCTTCACTGGGGTGTAAATTGACCTGAATGAAAAAAAAATTGGAATTTCAGGCCTTTGTGACTGTTCAGGTGCAATCTGCCCCCATAGCTTTTTCCTCACAGAAGTGGTTCACCCTGTTGTGCCTTTGGGGCACTTCTACAAAAACGTGTGCTGCTTGAATCCGGAGCCGTGGGCACAGGTAAGAGCTTGAGCTAGTAAGTCTGAATTTGAGTGTGCATCAGTGTATTTGCATGTAGCTGTATTAGTTCAGTCCCAGCACAGCACTGCCCATGTTTCCTGAGCCCCTCCAGTCACTCTGAGCAGCAACATGCCACACAGACGTACCCTTGACTTCTCTCAAGAATGGGCTGAGCAAGTGCAAATCTTGCTGCACATTTGGACCTTATCTAGACTTAGCTTGGACTTGGAAGGCTGCTCTGGTCCTTCTGTTGAAGTTCATTTTTTATTTCAAAATGCTTTTCCGTGTACTGGGCTATCTTTTTTTCAAGTATATAACATGCCTAGTTCTTAACTCACTATTATTGCTCTAGAAAAGCTGCTCTCTTTAATTATATACCACAAAACACTATTCTTATTCTATAAAATGATCTCTGCATGACATGAGCTTAGGTTTCAATGCAGTAATATCTTTTTGAACTCAGGAAGTTGAGGAGGACTCATGATGTTAGAAATCTGCACCTACGGAGGGGTCTACATGCCTTACACTGGAGATCCTTCCTTTACCTCAGACTGAGGTGGTGTGTGATTTTGGACAGCAGAGTACCTCTCAGATACTCGCGTGAGTCCTAGCAGCAGTAAAGGTGCCTGACATGATTAGGTCCATCTCACACAGTGTTTATGGCAGAGTTTTGTGGGAAGAAGACACATTCCAGGTGAGTCAGGGCAGGAATCACAGCACAGTCTCATCCCTGTGATGTTCAGCTCAGGAACGCCGTGCCCCAGTATAAAGAAACACTAGTAGCAGAACCACAAAATTTCAGCAGCCATTTTGCTCGTATACAGGGAAGACCTTTTTAGAGGTCCTTGAAGAAAAACCATAACCCTGGCGAGCTATGTGAGATTCCTTTTATTGTTAACAGAGAGCTAGTCAACATAATTAATCATTCCCTGGAATTTTCTCTGCTGTGTTGACTAGGTCTCCACTGATTGTAATCGGACAAAGCTGGGGATGTGAGTCCTACTCATTGTGTCTGTGAATAGTGAGATGCCACTGTAGTTTGATGAGACATTGACTGATGGCTCAGCAATGCTCGGGTGCCTAGAAAATATCTAGCTAGCTACGTGAGGTTTCTCTTGAGCTTTTTTAAGTTCCGTTTTCAAAACTCCATGGGCCACCATGAAGCCATGCAATGTATCTGCATGGATTGTCTGATCATACAGACAACTGCTCTGTGGATATCTGGTCAGTTTGGTGTGTGGGCTGAATGAACAGAGGCTTGCTTGCACCTGAGCAGTTGAATATGCCAAATGAAAGAAAATATTGATATAGTAAAAGTGTGTACTTATAAAAGCTGGAACCTCCAAAACAATCCACCAAAACAACTTTTGGTTTGGTTCCAAATAAAAAGTCAAGTAGGATTCCTTGTGAAACTTCATTTATAGTTATATTTTTCAAACCAAAAGAATAATTAGTAAAGACAAAAAAAAATACTGATAATTAGGCACAATAACTGCTGGGAAGTCGTTGGTTTATTAAGAGTATCAGGAATTGCCATCTTTCACCAAATTCTGCTTTTTACTATCAGGCACAAAACCTGATGGGTCTCTCATGATATTTTTAGAAGCAGCTGTTATTGGAGGTTTTTTGACAATCACACTATTTAGTTACTTTAAAGGAAATGAAGTCATGCATTTCAAATGTCAAAGTTTGAAAACAGTGAGCTAGATAATTACTTAATTACAAGGTAATTAGAATTTAATGTATTGATTGTCAACCCAGAACAGAACAAACATGTCATGGTCCTCAATATATTGCCAAATCAAGATGTGCTTCCTTTTTGAATCTTTGCTACACTTTGCTGCAGAGATGCACAGCATTTTCTACCATATGTTAGCATTTAGAGATGGACTTATGCAGTTGCACTTTTCTTTTTTTCAGAGTAGATATGATTTTTACACCTGGACCTCCATCTACTCCCAAGCATAAGAAATCCCAAAAGGGAGGAGCTTTTTCTTATCCTTCACAACAGTCTCCCAGGTGAATTTTTTTTGCCTAGTCTTTTACACAGACCAAAACAGAAATAAAAAGTTCATTCATACCGATAAGCATGCCTTCCATTCATCCAGCCAGTACACTGTTATAGCAGTGATACTGAGAGGATATGTTGGTACAAGATATGTGTGTGTAAACGTTGAACCAGAAAGACACTAGCTTCCCTAAGAACAATGTATGATGGAAATATAAACTTAATGGCTTCTTAATTGTCTAGCTCAACTTCTCCATGGTTTGGAAGTGTGATTTTATATGAAATATATACATGTGATTGCTGATGTGCTTGAATTTCTAATATTCAACTAGTAAACCCACTTAAAAACTCACTAAAAATCACCAATAGTTGGAAGGTAAATAAGTTATCTTCCTGAAGTGAAAAAAGTTTCATTATAGCCCCTACCAAATGGCAAGCACAGAGTTTTAATAATGCTGTTTTTAAACCAGTGATTGGTGAGAATTACTGAAAATGAATTGCAATACCAGGTTTCTGGGTGTGAAAGTTACAGCATGTTATTGTATTGCTGCATTCCTGGTAGCAAAAATTCAATAATAAATGACATTTCTTCTGCTATTTACAACTATCAATCTGTCAATAAATACCCATGAAGAACCACACAAGACCATCAACAATCTGTCCCCAAAGCTGTTATGGTTGCTCGAGCAAAAGTAATCTCACAGAAAATAAATTAACTTGGCTCTATCTGGTTTATCCCACCCAGTGAAAAACCAAAGAATATGTAAATGTGAAGACAGAGACCTACATATATGGAAGAGGCAACGATCATTTGGGAAACAAAGCAGATTGCAAAATTTGAATGAGAAAATACCATCAGTAACCCAATGTACAAAATCTGACATATTTTAGTTATAGTTTCTGCTTTAGTAATATATATTCACAGTTATATTTTGAATTTTGTCAGAAAGAAGAACTGAACCTGTTAAAACAAAAGTTTTAGCATGTATTTGTTCAAAGTCATGTTAAAGAACAAGTGCTTAGAAATTGATTTTCTAGACTTTTACATAGATTATGGAAAGACAGATTCCTTTGAGATTGGTTTGGAAACCTTTTGATTAAGATTTAACTTGATAATGACCATCCTAGATCCCATGAAGTTCTAAATCAAAGTTCTTTAGTTAAGCAGAGATCATCTTCTTACCTCCTGAAGTTAGTCCATCTGATGGACAGGCAGTAGGAAATTACATAGAAGAAAATTTATTCTGGAATCTACTTTAAATCTCCAGGCCAGACGTCTCTTTTCAGCATTTCCAGTCTCTGCCATGTACCATTTGGTTTAATGAAATTGAGAAAAAAAACAAAAACACTCAGACTTGAAACTCAAATTCAGTCATCAAAGACACTAATTATAAAGAATTAGATTTAAAAACACATGGCCATCTGTAGACCCATTTTCTAGAATATCTCAACATTTTTGACAAACCTGAAATTATTCCACCAAGTCTGAGATTGATTTCACGTTCATTTTGAACTTTTTGCTTGGTTTTGCTTTTCCTTTATCTTAATTTCGAACAAGAATAATTTTAAATTAAAAATCAGGAATAAATTTTTTAGAAATGCGTAGGAATCACATAGCATACACTTTTGCTCCTGTTTGTGTGAATATAACTAAATTCAACCTTTTCTTAAGTGGGGCCCCAAGGACCTCTATGAATATACACTGAGATGGTAATTCTGTTTTCTGATATAAATTGCTGTAATGCAAACAAATACTGAACACTAATAGAGTTATTAATTCTTTATAGAAATGATCCATATGTAGCCAAAGCATCTACAGCAGATACTGAAGACCAAAGTATGATGGGCAAATTCGTTAAAGTTGAACGACAGGTATGTAATCTCATGACGATGATGGAGGCTGAAGTGCTTGTACAGAAATTATAAAGCTGACATAAATTCTGTATGAGCCTTTGGCTCACCTGGATAGATTTGTACTGTTGATGATCGAGACTCACTCAGATCTTATACTTATGATCACAAAACTATGTTGTTAGTTTCTCTTGAAACAATTTAATTAACTGAGAAGTGTGCATTTTGAAACCTGTTGAATGAATCACTATATATGGCAGCAAGACCCTAACCATGATGTTTAGGTGGGACTTTCTCATTCCCTTTAACACAATATTCATCATGTCTGGTGTTTTGCTGGGGCACCACCTTCATCTGTCACTCAAAAGGATTGCCTCCACAGATATTTTTGGGCCCTTCTTCTGCATCCTAACCTATCCCTTTGCAAGCTGAGGGAAATTACGTATTTAAAAACTCTCATTTTTAAATACATAACTAAGTAAGATGGAAGCAAGTGTCATTGATTCACATCATTTCCTTTCATGGAATATAAATGTTCGTGCACAAAGTACTACCAACAGAGAAAGGAAATTAGTCCTGATATTTAACCCTGATGTTGTGGGACTATTAAGAGCTAGAGAATAGGTCTGTGTGCAAAGGTAATTCCGTCTGTTGTATTTTGGTAATAGCTATTTACCATATGGTACCAAGACTTTGGTCAGAACATTGTAGACTGCTGTTAGATGCTGGACTGACAAATATCCAGCAACAATAATAATTTTTTTGGCACAATTCATAGGGATGGGTGTTCCTAATCTGAGGCGTTAGAGCATAAGGTGACAGTCCAGCTTATCCAGCAGTACTGCAGTCCAGCTTCCAAGGGAAAGTCATGATTATCCTGTAATTACCTTCACCACCAATAAAGACGGCAGCACACTGCTGGAGGCCATGCACCTGTGGGATCATTGACTTTTTCATTGAACAACTGACTTAAGACAATATCATAATATTGGTATTTTTCAGGTTAATGACATGGGGAAGAAACTGGATTTTCTTGTTGATATGCATATGCATCATATGGAACAGCTGCAAATACAAGTCGCTGAGATAAGTCCATTGAAAGAAACCGCTTCTCCTGCAAAGGAGAAGAGAGAAGAGAACAAATATTCTGAATTAAAAACAATAATATATAAATACACAGAGCAGTGTGCTCATGAAACTCCTTACAACTTCCAGCAGGTTCCAGTCAACAAAGTCAGTCCTTATGGTTTCTCAGCACATGGTCATATGACTCATTCAAAACCTTTATCAATAGGTGGGCAAAACTCTGGCAAACTGCAAGCCACACCTTCCTCAACTTCATATGCAGAAAGGCCAACAGTTTTGCCAATATTTACGTTAATGGACTCCCAGGTTAGCTACCACTCTCAAGGAGACCTACAAAGCCCTTACTCAGATAAGGTGTCACCAAGGCAGAGAAGGAGCTTAACGAGAGACAGTGATACTCCATTATCCCTTCTCTCCGTCAACCATGAGGAACTTGAGCGCTCCCCAAGTGGCTTCAGTATCTCCCAAGACAGAGACGACTTCCCGTTTGGCCCCAATGGGGGTTCAGCGTGGATGAGAGAGAAACGCTACCTAGCAGAGGGGGAAACGGACACAGACACTGACCCTTTTACACCAAGTGGCTCCATGCCTTTGTCTTCTACAGGAGATGGGATTTCAGATTCAATATGGACCCCTTCAAATAAGCCAGTTTAAAAGTGCGTGTGGGGGCAGTCACTGGTTGACTTCTCCATGTAATGTAAGCATACTTTGTATATCTCACTTACTCTACACCCAAAGCTTACTAGTTCAAAACACCAATGGCTGCATAAGATGCATGTGATATTAGTGGTAGTCATTCTGCACCATTTCATACAATTTACTAATGCAGTTTTTTTCATGCTACCAAAACTAAGGAGCTTAGTTTTGAGCATGGTTTGCATGACTTTACCCTATATAAATGGTACAGCTGATTTCTTCTATGATACATATCTATCTGATACTCTTCAATACGACAATGGCGAATTGGTAACAGGCGAGATATGGTGGTCCTTGCTACATTTTGTGAACAGAGCAGCAAAGTAAAAATATTTTCAGGAGCAATATCCCTTTGTGGAAACATAATGTCTGAACCCATTTTCCAATGTAAGTAAATCAATCTCTAACCAACCTAGCCAAGAACATCTAATATTCAAAGCAGGGAAAAAGCTGAGTCCAAGTAAATGACCTTACTGAAATGGTTTTGTGAACTAACTGCTTCTCATGTGATCTATTATACAACTACCCGTGAAATAAAATGTCAAAATGAAATTAGGGATAGAATTTAAAATTATCAGAGGCATCTCCTGGGACTGGTCATGGATATTTATTTATTATAAAATGTAAATATAAATCCTTCAAACTGCTTTGAAAATCTCCACTAATGTTTATAAAATTGCTTGAAGCAAGACTACAATGCTATTTTGTAGAAAATCTTTTGCTAAGCCCATTTGCTACTTACGGAGCCAAATTTTCTTTCTGTTCCAAAAATAAGGTTGTTCAGTGTAGGGAACTCCAGGTTTATACACTCCATTCTTTTATTGACCTATGTGCTGCTAAGTAAGCTGCATAATTGTGACCCTGCCTCAGTTTCCCAATCAGCTAATTGGGAGTTATACTTCTGTACATAAACACAGGTTGTAAGGCTCAATTCACTAGTATTTGCCAAGCGCTTTGAGCTCCTCAGATGTGCAGAGTCTCGCTACTCTGTTCCCTGGGAGTTCCACAATGTGGGATGCTGCCAGCATCTGTTTCTCTCTGTTTACTGTTTCTCTTGGACAAGGACAGCTCCATGAGGGTGTGCCATATTTAAGATCAATGTGAAAATAAACAAATACCATTTTTGTCACCTGTCCCTGAGCAACAGAGGGATAAGTATGCTCCTTAGGCCTTAGCCAAATATTTTTTCATGGGAATTGGAAATAGGTTGAGGGAGAGCAGGAAAACAATCCAGCACACTGGGAACAGGGCAGAAATGAACCAAATCTCACCCAGTAGTGTGATCTGCGGGATCTGTGTGGTGGGATAACATCCCACTACAGTGGGAATGTAGTATCTATACAGACAGTGAAACCAACCTGTCCAAATATTTTATGCAGGATTCATCTGATGCCAATCCAGGTGTCCATGAAATAGGATGCATTTGATGTCAAGTTCGTTGGCTATGCAGTCTTTACAGCTGGTGGAAAACTGATCAGTACAGCCAGTGAGCACAGGGTACAAGAACCAAAGCACACATCAGCTTTAGGATGAGGTTAATCTCATCTTTAACTGTATTACCTACAATTACCAAATTTCTACTGACTTCAAAAAGAGCAGAGGGTGACTTGCTGAAATGTCAGATGCTCAGGGACACCCACAGTCAGTGGGAAGGGTCTCACTACCCCACTGATCCAAGGTGCAGCCTCTCTACTATGGCTCATGCCCACCTCCTGTTGAGAATGACCCCTGTCCCTCCACACAATGATTTCACCACCAAGGCTGGAGCACTGACCGATTAAGACACAGGGATTTGGCCCTTGTAAGATGTTAGAAAGTGGACTTTCCACAGTGACTGCTTGTATTACACTGCAGCTGCACAACTGACTGTCTTTGGCTCATCCCATCAGAGCACAAGAAAGAGATACACTTTACTGGCCTTCCCATGTGTGACTGGGTATTGCACAGGCCTGGACAGAGTGTGCTTCAATGGAAGACACCTTCCTGGGTTTTGCCCACTGTAGTAAACTTCATGTTTGATTCCTCAGTATCATTGACATCTCTTAACTGTCATTCCATCCAGGGAGCTTCTGTTCTCTTCCAGATGTAGGCATTGCCTTCATCTTCATTGTTTATTCTTTATTTAAAGAGACAGCTAAAGGATTAGGATCTTCTTACTTCATCTGCTTCTTCAACTAAATCATGATACATCCTTCTGGGACAGAGCTTCAGGGAGAACAAATTGCTGTAGTTACTCGAGTAAATACTGCAGACCAGTTACAGCCTTTGAAGGCTGGGCTCAGTCCATGGAGATGTTCCGAAGCCAGTAACTATGATGATATGAGACACAATTCTGGTAATTACTTAATTGACAAAATTGACATTGACCTGAAAGATAATCTGTATTCGGTACAGTTTCATGGCTAAACTTGAAGAAAATAGAACTAGCTGACAAAAGCATAATTATTATAATTTGGCATATTGAGAAGAATTCTTTGGCCATCAGTAATTCTTGGAAATACCTGTATTGCACCTGCTGTGGGCTTTCTGATACAGTAATACATGTCTGTGGCAACTCATAAGATTTAACCCTCACATGATGAATGAGAAAGAATGAAAACTGTTTTTAACATTGCTAGACTTCTTCTGAAATTAGTGTAAGTATATACTAGACAAGCATGCTTCACTTTTCTTATATGTCAAGTGCCCGACATTCCTACTGATTTCATTTGATTTTGGCCCTTCTCAAAATGCTTTCTAGATCTGAGTAATCAAAAATCAAGGCAGCCAAAACCCAAGTGCAATTTGAGAAATTTGCTTGTGAATGTCTCTGAGAGGGGCTGTGCCATGCAGTTCCCTGCCCAATTCCCCCCTCAAATTCTTCAGTTCACTTTTCCCATGCCAGGTTATATAAAGGGAATATTTTCTCAGTATTAAATCTGGCTGAAAATCTGTAAATCGCCTCATTATAAAGGTATGTTCATTTCAAGAGAAAATCCAAGCAAGGGTAGAGACTTGGATGATTCTTCACCTGTACACAGAGTGCACCCCCAGAGCAAGGGGGACTTGGACGTCCCTGCACTGTGTACACTTAGCAGCTGAACTGCCCTCAAGTTAGCATTTTCTATGGGCTGTAAGCACCAATTTACTACATGCAGCTTACAAGCACCAGGTAAGGTATTTGTAGCCACATCGTAAAGTATTTAATGATGAACTAACAGGCCAGATAAGGTCTGCCTCTTCCTTAAAGGCACTGGTGGTAAGGTCAGCTCTGGATCCTCTGGAAGATACCCAAGAAGAGAGCCAAGGAAGGTCTGATTAGCTTATTGTAATATTTATTTTTTCTAATACTGTTCACTGAAACCAGTCACTGCTCAGTCAGAAGGGTGACATGCTTAGCAGCTCCCCACCTCCTACATCATCTGATTTAAAATAGGGCGTGCATCAGTTCTGCTGCCTGTGCTGACAACAGACATGTGCCAAGATGTCTCCAGCAAGGCGAGATCTGGAGACCATCCCGGACCTGGGATGTGCACACAAACTTCATCAGACTCCACTTCAGGTTGAGTCCAGGAAGTGAATCCACGTTGGAACTGCAGTTTGTGTTCCTGCCATAGATAATGGGCAAAACAAAGTAAAGTATCTGTGATTTCAGCCCTGGCAACATTTAAAAGGTCAGGACCTGTTTTGCAGAGTAGGCTCACCACATACAAGGAATTGATTATTCACAATTTCATTTGAGAGAGGCATCTGTGTCAACAGTACTCTGCACAGCAGGAATGGATTAGATTTATCCCTTCTTCCATTCACGTGTATTTTGCTTGGGTCAGATCTTCCTGGCATCTAGACTGACACCGACACTTTGTTTACGTATAGCTAACATTAAAGAGAATTAACCATCGGAATCCACTCTTTGCTGGCTCTAAACTCCTATGAGTGAGCAAGGATTTACTTCAGGACTTGAGATGTTTTTCAAAATCAGAAAGTGTGGGGCTTTCCTCTGCTCTCCTCGAAGCCAGTAAGAAACCTCAAACTGGTGCACTGGGATTGGGTCCTAACCTATCTTTATTTATTACTTTCCTTGTGAAACACGGCACTGATCTGGAGATGTTTTCCTTAGCTACATTTTGATGCTGATTTTTTCACTCACTAACAAATGACACACATCTGGAAGTCTTTGAAAAGGTGAATCTGTGTTTAAATTGTGTGCCTCTCTTGCAGCATTGTTACCCGTCAACCTTCCTCGCTTTAGGTTCAAACTGAGAATATTTCATTAAGGCAGAAGTGAATGTTTAGCAAAAGTATGCAGGTATAGAAAATGTGGTTTATGCTCCATTTAAAGAGTCGGTCCTTTAAAAAAAAATCTAGTCATGTAAAAGGTTTCTGTCCTATCCTTGGCTTTTCCCTGCACTGAATTAATCAATCTGGCTCCTATTGAAATAAAAGGGAATTCAGCACATGGAGAGATTGATTGAAAAGTCCCTAAAACTGACTTTGGCTGTATTTGCTCTGTTCTTATCTGTGACTTTGCTGCATTGTTACGGTTCAGAGTGGAAACAGTTTGAAATTTTTCAGCTTCAAATTGTGGCCATCAAGTAAAGCCTGCCTGAACCCGTGCGTAGCGGGGCTGCTGCCTGGTGGCCTTCAGGCGAGCACTGTGGTCCGACCAGTTTGCAAGATCCCAGCCTAAAGCAATCAGAAAATGCAGATTAAGGAGCAAATTCAGCCCTGCTGGGGGCCCAGATGTTGCAGCGGTGTCACATCTGCCTCTGTAAGAACCGAAATTGTCCCACTTAGTGCAGAGCATGTGAGAAAGAACTGGATCTTGATTCCTTGCACCCCACAGCCCCCTCCACTAGGCTTTAGGTGCCCAAGTGCTGCAAACCTAAATTTTCTACAGCACCTCATGAGTTTGGTGTGATACCGCGTTTCCAGGAGCCCAGCTGAATGCGAGTGTTCACTTTCAAAGTGAACTTTTGATTTCCAGAGGTGCAGAGGAAAAAGGGGCCATTTTCAAGTGTTTTGAGCTGGGCGCTGTGGGGAGGAAGATCCTGAGTATCGCTATTGCTTCTGATTATTTAGGCTGTAAGATTTGATCCTGCCCAATTCAGCTTTTAGTAGCTTCCCTCTGAAGTTAAGTGAAGCAAAATACTGGAAGTGGGATCCTATTTCCATCCTCAAGAATACGCTGAGACTGAAGGTTACATGGCCAACCGCATTTTGTTTTCTAGTTATGGCATCTTATTATTACTAGTATTTGTGCCTTGCTCACTGAAATTTTCTCCATGCTACAAAGATGCTTTTCAGATTCTGGCTGACAAGGGAACACAACTTTTATACAAGTGGCCTTTAGTGCTCTTTATAATATTATTTATTGTAATTTTTAAACTGTATGTGTAATTTATATTCTGGCACTGTCCAATATTTGAACAACTTTAATATGTTTATTTCAATATATTATGCAAACGATACTTCTTAACTGATTTTTTATGTTCTGTCTTTAAAAACTGCACCACTTATTAATAAATAGAAATTTCAATTATGATGTGGAGGAGTTTATTTTCATTTAAATCGTAATATCTTCACACGCATTCAAAGAACACAGTGTCAAATGTACCCCCAGCAAAAACGTTGGCAAAGACCCTTTTGACTTCATCTATGCAGGACTGCACTAAGCTGCAAGTAGGCTTTATCTGGCTTCCACAACTAGTCCTGGTGTAATAAAACACACAGTAGATCCCATTATTTGGGACTTCTTTTGATTAGAAAGAGGGGTGATTTGGATTAGATATCAGGAAGAAATTCTTTACTGTGAGGGTGGTGAGACACTGGAACAGGTTGCCCAGAGAAGTTGTGGATGCCCCATCCCTAGAGGTGTGCAAGGTGGGCAACCTGGTCTGGTGGGAGGTGTCCCTGCCCATGGCAGGTGGGGTGGAACTCGATGATCTTTAAGGTCTCTTCCAACTCAAAGCATTCTATGATTCTATGATTCTTGTGAGACCCCTTTTGTAATGAGTGGAGGAAAATCAGCACTTTTCACAGCATGGTCCAGTCAGTCCTACATCAAATGACCCAGACTGCCTCTGTCTCTAACTGGCATCTTTCTTAACTATAGAGTTGAAGATGGCCAACTTGGACAAAGACATATCTTTCAGATTGCTAAACAAGATGAGATGATTCCCGTCCTATCAGTTCAGAGACAAGATGACAGGTAATTGTCCTGAATGAGGCAGGAAGAGAGGATGTGAAACCACCTCCTCCCACAAATATCGCTGGACCCAGTGATGTATTTTTAAGACATTCCCTGTGGCTTCAGCATCATAATTGTCACCAAGGAACCAGCTCCGCTCAACACTTGAAGTGCAACCCAAAAAAACATTTCTTAAATTTTTGTGGTAGGTAAAAAACTATTCAGCAGTTATTCTGGTTTCTTATCCCACTTCTATATCCCTGTAAATTGTGGATAAATAAAAAACCCTATAGTACAACATCCAGTTGTGGTGGTTTTGGGATTGGAGTGGGGGGGGGGTTAGTTTGGGGTTTTTTTTGGGGGGGGGCTGGTTTTTGTGTTTGTTTGGGTTTGGTTTGGGGTTTTTTTTGTTGTTGTTGTTGTTTGGTTTTTAAATAGATCAATTTAAATAGGATCCATACCAGGCTCTTAGAGCAAACTTTAATCATTTTTTCTAAAGATTGACAGTATTTTTTTAAACTACTGCACCAGAGTATGGAATTTTAAATCTTGAGTTCAGTTTTTCACACAGCTCTAAAGGCTATGTACAACACTAACAGTTTCTTTATTCCCTGCATTTCTTTCAAGGCAAACACAAAGGTACTTCAAATGAATTCACATCCTTTTATAGGCAATATTACCACGCATTATCATTACTTAGTTTTGAACTGAACAGCAACTGCAGGGCAGAATTCTTTTGCGAAGAAAAGCAGACAGCCACAGCAATGACATTTAAATGAGCATTTCACAGACACAATAGATGAACCACTCAGCTTTTGTTCACCTGAACTGAAATATATTGCATTATAATTTCCCCTTGGCTGTCACCCAAATACATAAGCGTGCCAAATCACTGGATTTCACTGCGGCACTGGGTCTGATCTTTTAAGAAATGGATTCTAAAATGGGAACGAGAAGTGATATCTATCCTCAGGCAGAGCCCTGCTTATATCGAGGGAATTTTCACCTCTTGCAGAGTCTCTTTACATCTATATGGGACTACCAAGGTTACATATATTTGTCCTCTACCTGAGCTGGCTGAGACCAAGACTTAATGGTTTAGAAAGGGTAAATATCGATGCTTCCAGTGTGGCACAAGCACCAGTGTCAGGAGTGGAAGTTTGTCAGTGTATCCTTCCCTTTCTTCTCAGGATGCTTATAGAGAGCTTTGATTTTCAAGACTTTCCGGAGTCTTTATAACTAGTCTAGATAAAATAGTCTCTTGATTAACATGGAGCATCCTCCTTGGGAGGGAAGGAGTCAGGAAAGCCAAGTCCCCTGGCACAGAGCAGCAGGAGAGCTGGACCATCTTTAAAGAAATTGCCCTCTAATATGAATTTTTCAGGCATATGGTCCTGATGGCTTGTAGCCCAGTGGGTTTGGGACAGCACCACAGCTTCTCTTCTGCTTCCTTGTGTCAGATGCAGATGGCCAGCAGAATATAGACCAGGGATCATGAAAAAAGGAGATGTAAGATGTGCTGTTTTGTGGCGTTAGAAATCTTAGCAAAATATTAGTAAGAAAGATTAAAGAAAAAAAGTTATAAAGGACAGGATTCATTTGCAATTCTAAATCAATTACCTGAAATGGGAAGGAAATTTTATGAACAGGAACAAATAAATGGCTATATATAAAAATATATATAGGAGATGAAATTTGTTTTATGCATCTAAGAGTAACAAAGAAACATTATTACATTTAGTGAATTTTCCTTAATGAAATTTGTGCAAAAATAAATAAAATATAATTAGAAAAACATTGATAACATCTGAAATGAAAATTCAGATGAAAAGAAACTTTATAGAGCTAGTATATTTCTTAACAAAATAAATATCTTGTAAAATTGTAATGGCAGAGGACTAAAGGAGAAATGTTGAATTATAGTCAGGCTTTTTCAGAAAAAAAAGTAATTTACACAAAGTTGATACTTTTCTAAACAAAGTTGATTAAACAGTTACTCAAAGGTGCTTTCATGGAAGTATTTGCTGTAATGTAAGAAAGTGTAACTGAAGATAAAACTTCAGTCCTCTCGAGGAAGCTTGGATTAAGTTTGCTTGTTTGTTCTTTTTTTTTTTTTTTTTAAAGTGCTTCATTCTCTGTTGCACGTTACCATCTGACGAGAGAGAGGTACAGCTGGCTACGTGTTTTCCTACTAGGAGTAGAAGACAGGCAGGTTTGCAAGATGCTTTAGGTACCACAGTATTCCACGTGCCACAGCTCGTCTTTTTCGGGCAGAGACGGTTTATATCCCCCCCAGGGCAGTGGGTAGCCGTACCTGGGGACAGTGGCAGATTGGGACAGAGTGGGTGGGAGGGAGGGGGTGCTGTTTGCTGACACTCGCACAGGTCACAAGAACGTATGGCTGTAGCCCTTGCAGTCTATCATGCATAATGTTAGGTAGAATCATGTATTTATATTGCCTAAGAAAAAAGCCACAGGGAAGGAGCCGTGTGTTGCTTCCACACTGGGTTCTCCCCCCACAGAGAGCTAAAGCACCAACATTCAGGCTTTGCTTTGTCCCTCCTTCCCAGAACTTCATGTCACACTGTCCTCACACTTACAGATAAATCACAGGCATTTGGCTTAAATGTGTGTTTATTTAAATTGCATTAGTGGGGGACTTATACTGCATAGCTTTCAACAAATTTACTGAGTAATTTATATGAATTATGCACCTACACTGTGTTACTGAGATGCTAAAAATGACTTCTTTTCGGTTCTGGATTTTGGGATGCTAACTATGGACACAGTGCTGTCACACAAAGAGACGCTGCAAAAAGGAGGTGCGTAAAGACTATACTCCTGAGAAAGCACCTTGCTCAGAGTGATGCTCTTTGAGAACACGGCATTGTCCCCAAGAGTCAAAGTTGGGGCTGAACAATAGCCCCCTCCCTGGTCACCTGAGCATCGCTCTGCAGCTGAGGAAAGTTAAAATTACAGAGTCCCAGGGTAAAGCGCAGCATGAGGTAAAACCTGCTGAAAGTCAAATTATCCTCATAGCCAAACTTCAAACAGTTGGAATTGATCCCAGCGCACATATTTTCCTGGCTATGCCTGTTTTTGTCAGCTGTTACAGAGAGGACTTTCATCCCAGCCTTCTTGATGAGATATTGAGCAACTGGTAATTAAATCAGTAAAAGTAAGTCTTGTCAAAGAAAAGGTGTTTCCGTATTCCTCAAGCTGCAGCATTTAGTCACGAGCCATGAAAATTTTCCTTTTATCACATCAGTGACTTCCATACGGCATTAGATAATTTTAGATGAAATGACATCCCACTGGATAACATTTTTTTTTCATGAAAGGCAGAGTGAAAGAAAACTAAGGTAAAATTGTGCAGGGGTGTGCACACACATGTGCGAGCATCGTTATAACTGTTAAACGTGGCTGCAGTTGCCTTCCAGCTTCCAAACTTCTTGGTGAAAGCAGGATTGTAGGACAGACAGAGACACAGCCCTACCACACACATAACGTGATCCCATAAACATCTTTTCTGTGGGAAACCAGGACCCTTCAAAACACACAACTGAAATCTGAAAACAGAAAAAATCACTTTCTCGTGTCTGACACACTGGCAGGTTGCAGTGTTTTACCCATTGCAGTAAGTTTCTTCCTTCTTTGGGTAACATCACAGCTTTCTTTGCCTTAACTGGTGGAAGTGCGAGACTGGGACAATACCATGAAAGAAACACAAATGACAACAAAAGATTTGATGACACACCATTTACCCAGGCAATATCTAGAATAATATATTAAGTAGTGCTGGGGAGCCCTGCAACCCGAATGTCCATTGGTAGGACCATGACACTGAAAGGACAGTCCCAGAGTGCTCCTGACCAGAAGATCCAACATTTCCCAAGCCTGGTTTGGAAACTGGGGAGACTACTCCCAACAGACAGTTTGTCCAGCCGTCCTGTGCATTGCATTTGCCACCTCCCCTTTGTCCTCTACAGGGGTCAGAATATTCCTGCGTTGACATTTTGCACAGTTCCTTAAAGTATTTTTTATTCCATGGACCGACTGTGAATCCTTTTAGGTTGCCTCTCTCTAATTGCTACAGAGTTTTGAATTAATTCACATGTTGAGGTGTTTGGTGGCTTATGATGAAATTGCTGAATGGATGACTATCTGCTTTTAACAGCGTTGCATCTAAACTCACAGATTTCAGAGGAATCACATGCAGTCCATGGGAGTAAATGGGGGCAGAATTTTACCCACTGCCTCCAGCAGTGATCGTCTCTTGGGTAATCGTAAACATCACTCATCACAACCAAAATTGCCCTATGTCATTGCTGTGATCAGATCTCTCTTCCTCCCTCACCACTTAACCACAATGCCAGGCAATTTTCTGTTCTAACTGCCATCTTGTTCTTTTTGATTTTCTACATTGAAGATACACTTTAAGTGTCTTCTGGTCATCTCAACAATGCCCCTCGTTTAAATTGCTTCTCCAAGGAAAAGCTCAGGCTTTGCCAAAGGGGCTTACCCTGGCCTACCTCTCACCATCTAAGGTGGCATTGGGCTAATTGCAGTAAAATGAGCTGCCCCTTTAAAAGGGAAAGAAAATCCTTTCTCCTCCACAGTTTAAGTCGTTACTGCCAAAAGGAGCTTCCAATCCTCACCTGAGCTGCCACAGAGACTTTCCATGCAGGATTCAACACACACTTTGTGTGCTTATGATTGTTACCTCTAGTTAGTCCTTCTGGGATTAGGATAACAATTTCCACAGGATTTTAAAGCAAGATTATCAAGCCTGTCTACTCAAAGCCTTTCACAAAGTCATTATTAAGACCTGGCAATAACTTCCAGTTTTATATAGGCTCTGAAGATAATCATCTTTGACAAGACAAAACAGGTAAGTTGATATTAACTCTTCCAGATCTTGGTGGCTTCATATGTACTTGGAGGAAACCATTTCAACTGTGCTATTAATGCTCGGTGGAAATGTAGAAAATGAAATGTATTTTTATTAAAGGTATATTTATTATATTTTATTAAGTTCTCATACAAATAAATCTGAACTTAGAAATTAGTTGTAGCAGTTTAATGAAGCATGTGATTATAACATGGGAATATTTTCATATTAACGTGCGATATGTCTTTAGATCTGGTGTATCATGGTGTGCTTAAAAGGAGAGATGACCTTTACATGTTGGAACTGAATGAAGGTAGGGAGATTAATACTCGAGGACTTCCCTTTTTTATTTTTTTGTTCTCTTAACTTCTGTTCCGCTCTGTTTAGTATGAAGACATGGAAAAACTACTTGATATCTGATTGCACTCTGTTTGTACAGGAAAAATTAAAACAATTCAAACTTTATGGTTACCTGCCGCATTAAATTGAGTTCAAATGAAGCATAGTTAATAAATATGTTGATTTAAGACTACACTTAATCTGGAATAACAAAGAGATATTTAAAAAGAGGTTTTCATGAGTGTATAAAGGTAATCTGAACTGGATTAAAATCTCCCATTCAGCAGTTCAGGGAACTCTGGATCAACAGTTCTGAGTAAAATGAATTCTAATAATATTATTCTACTTAAAATAAACACAAGAAGAGGATTATCATATCCAGTAGAAGCAAAGGAGAATTTGTCACTAAAGGCTTGACCTGCAGTCTTTATCAGACAAATGGTTGGAAGGAAAATATTCAATGAGAGTCAGTTTATGGGATGGTTGTGTGGTACCTGTGCCTTTGAGGCACAGGTTTCATATTTTTTTTGAGGGTTTCATATTTGCAATCTGGACATGTATTTTAGTCACCACAGTAGTGTCACTTATGCTGGCAAATTAATAACAACTTGTCTCTGATAAATTAAAATTAGATATCAGATACCCAGAGTAATGCAAACATGACATGTTGTAAGAGTTAATATTACTAATATCCACATTGCTGAGAGATAGGATATTTCAGGCAGCAATTCTAGGAGTGTCACAGATGGCTTTGAAATTTAATTGGACAGCATAAATATTCAGAGAGTTAATGATTTTGGAATGCAGCTAAAACCTAATGCTTCAAATTTAAATCAGTCTCTACCCATTGAGGTGTAAGGGTAGCACTTTCTAGAGCGATGTTCTTAGCATTGAAATTTCTCTGCTATTTCTTTGTAAGCATCTTGTACTGTTAAGAGGACAACACAGTGGTAAATCTGGCATTCAGGCAAAACAAGCTTTCCCATGAATGGAGGATTTTCCATTCACTTTATACAAACCTTACTTAATATTTCTTTGCTAGAAATAGAACAGGATTTAGTTTATTACTATCCGTCCTTCCAGGTTATGTTTGCATGTTGTCCAAATCATTAGATGTTTTGCTTGATGGAGTCTGTAGGGTGTAATCACACCTCAGTTAAATGTGGGTGTTATTGCCAGACTAATGCCTGCTCTGAATTCCTGCCGCAAATCAGCGTTGTATGCGGAGAAAATCGTGTACATTGGTTAGTGTGGAGGAGCAGCTCAGTGGGGAGGACAGCAGGGAGCTGCAAATTCAGGTGAGCAAGAAAGTGTCTCTCGATGTGCATGGGATGCTTCCAAGCACAACTTTGTATCTCACTCTCTTTCAATTTTGTTTCTTTATGCTTTTAAAGCTGTTTTTTTTTTTTTTAATTCTCTCTCTCTTAAGGTGCTTTGATAAGACAGTTCCTTCATAAGTCAATCTTCTGCCTCTTCCCTATCTCTTGGGAATGTGCTGTCTCTAGCCCCTTCGCTAGTCTGCTGCACCAAGTCCTCTGTCAGATGATTTTCCCCATCCTGCCACCGTAAACCATTCTGGGTCAGTTTAAATAGATCAGTAATGAATTTAAATCCCCTACAGGAAATTATCTTCAGCCTATCAACCCTTTTACTTGTGAACCTCTGTAGAACAGCTGTGTTTGCACATCATTCTGGGAAATACTCTTACCAAGGATTTCTGTGTTAGTCCAAGTGTGATTCGCTGGTGACCCAGGAGAGGACCCAGGAGCCCAAGTTCCTCAAAGCACGTGCTGGAAATCAAGTCTCCCCTCTCTGGCACAAGCACCGACCACTGATACGTAGGGGCAGACTGAAAGTGGGGCAGAGGGTATCCTCTCCTCCCACCTTCTAGGTCTCAGTCTCTCACTCGCCATGCAGCCAAAATCCTCACAAAGGGTAGAGGTTTGGGTTCCTTTGCAGCAGAGACCCTCCAGCCAAGACCAGCCTTGTGCCGCAGGGACAGTACAGCGGCAGCACTGCTTTTGACCATATTTCATATTGATGTCCCCTGGGTCTCCATGCACAGGATTGGCACTGACTGTGCAGCCTGATCACACTCTGTGTGCAGAGAACAGGTCATGGGGTACTTGCTCAGGGGGAGGTCTGTAGTCCATAAACACTGAACTGTCATTGTGAAGCACAGCTCATTGTAACATGGATCTTCCAGAGCAAAGGAGACAGCCGCTTCTCATAATACAGGAATAAAAATTCATGGTGATCCATTAGAAAAATGGCAAATCACCCCACTGTTAACCTCAGTCGAACACACACCACAACAGTTCCCCCTTAACAGGACACTTAATTAAGTGCACCAACCACTATAGCACTCCTGCTCCAAAACACAGGCAGGTACAAACCTCCCCTTGACATGATCACCCAGCTCTTCATCCCACAACCCCAGCTGACCCTAGAGCCTGCTCTTCCCCAACAGCCACCTCCCCACGTCTTTTGTAAACCAGTTCTTCAAACTCAACACCACTGCGGAGGTTTCTCTCACTAACTCCTCTCTGTTTCATACAGTCAAACCAAAGAGGGGAAAAAAAAAAACCCATGACATCGAGCAGAATCCATAAGCGTGGATTAGTTTTATACCTACCTCAGTGCAGATTACATCACCACTGCTTCCACCCCATCAGCATGTTAGCAAGCTTGAGCTACCGTCCTAAAGTCTCCCCTAACTACAGAGTTCACGGGTTCATAGAAAAAGCTGTTACAAGTCCCACTAAGCTTCATAATACAGGATAGTGGAAGCAGGGATAGCTTTGACAGGGTTTCAGGCCCTGTGATTCTCCTGCCAGCGATACATTCATGGTCTGTAGTCTAGTTGTTGCAAGAAGAGCCGAGCTTAGGATTTTTGGTGCTAGACTGGTCCACGGGACGCTGGACTCCGTCCATGCATAATTAGTCCAGCTCCCAGGAGGGTGAGGGAGTGTGAAGTCTGGGAATGAGTTTTGGCCATGGCTTTCTCTCTGTCTCAGCCCCGCTCTTCTGCACATGCTGCGCAGAAACCATGGATGAGCATAGGCTCGGGGTCGAGTAAAAAGGATTAGGCAGATGGACTGAATCGACAGGACAAACTACCTAAAAAGCTTTTCTGAGCTTGCTTTGAATTAGCAGAGCTGGCACTTAAATGCTTTTGACTCATCAGATGAGCAAACAGACATTTCAAACACAGAGCTGCTTGGTATCGTTTCACCATCCCAAGGAAGAGTCTCTTTAGAGCTGCTAAGTGCAAATTAGCTATTTTCAGAATGTGTTAATTCTCTAGTGAATTAAATATGAGAAAGATTTAAAATGTGATGATAATAGTTTGTTAATCAAACAGTATTATCTTCAAGATAATCGTTTGCTGCATACATGCAAAATTAGCTACTCCGAGAGGATATGAAAAAAATTTTTGGACTTTTTTTGCTAATTTTCATATGGTCCCTCATTTTCTGACAACTACAGAGCTATTTGGCGTGTTCTGATATTACAAAAACAGGGGGGAACGTGTAAAGAAGCAAGGACTCTCCTACTTTTTTTCTGACTACCTCTAATTAAAATCTCTGAAACCTGGAAAGCAGCTCATTGTGTGAAAGTTAATCCCTCCCAAGCAACTAGGCAAGGAAGCACAAGGACACAGCTTGGTGACAATAATTAACTACAGAAATGCAAGACTAGGGGTGACCGAGCAAGCAGAAAATGAGCTCAGTTGACGTCTGGTCTGAAATTGAACATAAGTAAATTTTATCTTGTTTCAACAGAAAGGGTTTAGGTGCCTGATGTGTCAGTGTCCTTTGGGCACAGGTCATCCTGCCAGAGAAGAGGACTCTGCAGACGACCTTACCAAGTCCCAGCAAAGCCACAGTTATGTAAGACTCGAAAATCAAGAGTTAAATACTGAACTTATGATCCCCACAGATACACAGAAAATACTGATTGTGTGATTTCTGATTCTTTCCATTTACACCACCAGCCTTTTCTCTGCATCCCAGAGACCTAATATTTCTCTCACGCTCACGTCATTCTGGGACAGGGGTTGGACAAAATTGCACAACAGCTCAAACTTTAACAGCACCAAAACAGTATTTCTTTCTCCTAGAGCAACCCAGACTGCTGGAAGTCAGAGTCCACAATGCAGTCATTCTGCTGGCATGTGCCAGCGAAGATGAGCCTGGGATTTCTATGTCTCTTTCTGGTTTGCAACACAGGTAAGAACCATGGTTTGGTGCTCCCCAGGGTCTGTTTCCCAGTTGCTCCCATAGCCCCATTCCCACATCCATGTCAGGCTTGTTTCTTTCACCCTGTGTAGGCAAGGCTGATGGGCTAGAACTCAAGGGCTAGTGGCATGCACAAGGACAGACCAGGTGATGGCAAAGGTCTAGTCTTGGCTCCCATGCCATGAATCTGGAGTCAGAAGGGTTTATGTGGAGAGAGAAGGGTTAGAAGAGCTCTTACCAGCTAGACTGTCGGTCCAAATTTAACTCATACTGAGAGTTGTTCATGCAGTTGACTAGCACCATATGAGAAGCCACGATTTGCAGGCCTTGTACCATAGATTATTCATGGGATATATCTCCTTATGTAGAAAGAAAGAAGGGGAAACGCAAAATGTCTTTGGAATTGTCTTCTGTGCAAGGCATAGATTTTTGTATGAATAGGGACAAGCATTCAAGTTTCACCAGTTTAGATACAAACAGCCAGATCATGCAGTCATGCCTCTTCTTTCTTCTGCTGCTTCCAGTCCTACAGATTTCCTCTTGATGAAGAGGAAGCTGAACCCAGGTTTTCTACTCCCTGGTGAGAGGTCTGCTCATTACGTTATAACACAGAGCAGGGCATCACTACCCCTGATGTGAGTGCTCTTCACCACCAGTTCCCAAGAGAAGACTTGTCTCTGGGGAGTTTGGATGGACTGAGAAGCTGAAGATTCAGAGAGGCATGGGAGTTTAGCATTTGCTAAACTGGCTCATTTGGGCTACTAAGGGCAATGAAACTGATGAAGGGTCTAGAGAACAAGTCCTGTGAAGAGCAGCTGAGGGAACTGAGTTTTTTTTGCCTGGAGAAAAGGAGGCTGAGGGAAGACCTTATCACTCTCTACAACTACCTGAAAGGAGGTTCTAGCGAGGTGGGGGTTGGTTTCTTCTCCCACGTAACAAGTGATAGAACAAGAAGAAATGGCCTCATGTTGCACCACAGGAGGTTTAGATGGGATATTAGGAAATATTTCTTCACCAAAAGGGTTATCAAGCATTGGAACAGGCTGCTCAGGAAAACAGTTGAGTCACTGACCCTGGCGGTATTTAAAAGACATGTAGACATGGTGCTTAGGGACATGATTTAGTAGTGGACTTGACAGTGCTAGGTTAACAATTCGACTTGATGATCTTAAAGGTCTGTTCCAGCCTTAATGATCCTATGTTTCTATAATTTGGAGAGCTTTCTGGATTAGTCTTTGGGGTCATTCAGCTTTCCACCAATTGGATAGGGAGCCTAAACACCAAACTACTGCACTTCAACTTGTCATGTGATGTCTAAGTCACTGCTCTTCACCTTGCCCTTGTGGATCACCGAGGAAATCCCACCAAAGCAAGTTCCAGCTCCTGAGCCTCGCACCAGTTCATTTCTCCCACAAGACAGCTCTTGAGAACAGTACTCAATTGAATGACTGCTCTGAATTACACACATGCACACAGCCTGGGAAGATTTGTTTAGATTTGGCCTTATTATTGTATGTACCTTGCAGACAATGTTGTGTACGAGCCGAGTGCACACCTCTACAACAGTTTGCAACTATATTTTTGTCTTTGGTTCTTGAGTTAAGGGGGCAAGCTCTGACATTTAGTCTGTGTTCTTTCTTTAACTGGCAGCTAAAGGACCTGGCAAGTCCTTTAAGACATTTTTATTCTTAGGCACCTGCTCAGTTGTGGATACTTGGTGTCCTGTTTTGCGGTGCTAATGTCCATCCGTTTCTGAGCTATAATAAGTAAGAGCAGCAAAATTACCCAGGCAGAGATCTCAACAGTTGCTCAGTAGCTCAACAGGGAAAACTGTTTCTTCTTTCTCAGTCTTTTTCTTCACTTCACAGCTTCGTGCATAAGAAGAGAAAATAAGAAGGAGAAGCAGGTGGCAGTGCTGGCTACCGCAGGTAACAAGCAGCACGCCAGGAGACCCTGTGTGGGGCTGTTAATGGGAGTGGGAGGAATTTTGCTAGACATAGAGGTGGTGGCAGATGGGCCCTTCTCCCACAGAGTCTGTGAGTCCCAACCTGTGAGTCGCTGCTGCAAGGGCTCTTCACCCAACACAGGGGTTTTCCCAGGTTCCTGGCGAGTTTTTAGCCTCCCTCCTTCCAGGAATCTAAAATGTTGTTTTCTCTTTTTCCTTTCTCTCTTTCGCAGGTCTTCATTCCCTTTGGTTTTCCCTTTCCGCTCTTCTACGCTGTGGACAAGCCCGCGCTTCCAGCCTTGGGGCGCAGCTTGGTTTCGAATTGGTTAAAAATAATACTGATGTCATTGGAAAATTTATTTCTCCCCAAATTCGATTTTGTCCTCATCTCAGCTTTCTGTGTTTCTTTTTCCATCCTGCTCTGTTTTTTCTCTCTCTGTCACGCACACACAGACCTTCCTCCTCACACACACACACACAGATCCCACACTGCTCTGCTTCTGCATGACTTTGTGGGAGGGAAGCAAAAGAACATCTTCAGAAATTTTGCCTTGGGAAAAAACAAATAAGCAACTTCAACAGAAAGAAAACATGTTAAAATAAAAAGTGTGATTCAGCTGCAGTCACTAGCAGTATAGCCATCAAGATAGTTAAAAAACCCCAAACACCTGCGTTTTCATCCCCGTTCCACATAGCACTGGGAAAGGTGGAACATTTCCCGGGTACTTTCTCTTGGGTTTGTGATCTGCAAAGAGAGATCTGCTGCAATTTTGGCAGTGAGTACCCATTGCCCAGCAGGAGGGGGCACCAAAACGTCAGGACTGGCTTTGGCTCCCTGGCAGCCTGCTCAAGGGCATGCTCACAGGAAGAGGTGACACAGAGCCCGACCTAAATTTTAGGCTACTGTTGCACTGCCCACTTTATCTTATTATTTTCCAGACTCCTCTCTGCACTCCTGGCATCTTTATTTTCTCACTGCAGGTTTTTCAGTGCACCCCAATGCATAACCCGCCCATTTTAGTTTTCCCATTCTGGAAGATTTTTGCCCTATATAAATAGGGGATTGATAGCCATTTATTTCCTCGTGCCCTTGAGCCGCCAGCTGCTCAGAGCCCCCTTCTTTTTCAGAGCTGCCTGCGAAGTCTGTGGACCTGGCTGCTATTAACCTGACCGAGCTGGTGAACGGTATGCTGAACACGGCGCTCAGAGGTAACGTGACAAGGCCAGCAGGTCACACAGGCTGTCAGCCCGACCGTGAACGGGATACAGGGCTAAGGGTGTTAGCAGCAGCAGCCGTGAATGCGTGCCGTCTGCCTCCAGAACTGATTCTAGGAGCACGTTAGCCTGGAGCGTTTATGATGCAGATAGCTCTCTGCCCCAAAGGATCTAGAAATTAGTGTGTGTTTATATATAGGCACCCTATAATTACTTATGGGATGCCTTTCGAAAGCACTTTATAATCCAGTTTAGGTTTGAATTAAAAAAAAAAAAAAAAAAGAAACACTACAAATGATCCTTCCCTCGGTGGAAATGAGAAAGAGCGGAGTCTCAGGCACCTGTATAGTATCAGCACCTCAGGAGTCTTTTAGAAATTAAATGAGCAGAGTCAAAACATGTTGTTCTCATAATTTGTTCCAACCGCTAATAGCATAGGCATGTGTTTCTGCAGGTACCAAAAAACTCTTCTCTTTGCTGAGCATCACGTCTTACAGCTCATTTGCCTTCCACAAAGTGTCAGTCACCATTTATAACCGTGAGTGCCTCAGTGCTTTGCTCCGTGCAGGAGCATTTTCTCTCACTCACCCTGCGCAGCCAGATACTGATTTTTCTCTGTCTCTCCCTACAGTTTCTAATGTAAAAAATGTTGACCCTGGCAAGTTCCCTATGCATTACTGCTACTGTTTGAGCAACGTGACAAATGACCTGACAGGTGGGTACACAAGAGAGGGTGGCAATTGCATTTGCTTAAGCTGAATTATTTCCTTTGGAGCTGAAATCTGCAGCCTGAATTCTTCAGACTTCATCCTTATGAGCACCATCGCCATACTGAGGTCCACAGCCATCACTCACAATGAGTGGCTGCTCCAAACCTGGGGGAGACTTGATGAACTCAGTCTCACCCAGCCAGTCTGGGATGGAGCCATCAGTCAGGTGACCAGCATGGCTTACCCAGAGGAAAGACTTCCCATTCCTCCTCGGAACACAAATGGCAGTACAGGAGAGACAACCCAGCAATGTGTGATACTTTACCTTAGCCACTTTTGTTCTCCTATGATAACCCACAGGAGATGAACAAGGACTTCTTTGTACCAACAGACTCCAATGACTTCAATGA
Source organism: Numenius arquata (assembly GCF_964106895.1). Taxonomy (NCBI): domain Eukaryota; kingdom Metazoa; phylum Chordata; class Aves; order Charadriiformes; family Scolopacidae; genus Numenius; species Numenius arquata. The sequence goes on along the minus strand of NC_133578.1, from coordinate 68,785,386 downwards.
GCTCAACAGAAGTGAAAAGCAGGGATTAATGTTTTCCTAGAACTGTTTCATGGCACGTAAAATGCTGTTGGGCAAATCCTTCACCTATAATCCTCATTCACACCCCTGATCTCACAGTATTTAACATTCCCAGATAGGTCTGAGCACTCTGATTCAATGGCTGGTTAATCAAGAGTAGCTTAGCAGCTAGGGACCAGAGCCCATATCCTCTAAGCTGCATGTGATGACCACAGATGTGAGCCACAATGGTTTTCACATCTTTTTCTGGACCCAAATATCTCACAAGCCTTTTTTCATAATGACCCAGTCTGCCTTGAAGAGTAATGGAGAAACTTGAATCTTTCTGCCTCAAATCCAGTATATCTTGGTGACTAAAACTTCCCCCCAAGTAGTAAAAATTGAGGTCCCAGCACAGGGCTCATGTCTATCACTCTCTAAGTGAGAACGTTGACCTGTTAGTGGTAGAAACCATTATAGAAATGTCGTACTGCCACCACCACAAGCCATTTTTTGAGTTGAGAACATCGTCATTGGTATGTCTGAAGTAGACCTCAAAGGAGAGCATCAGATGCCTCCTGGGAGATCCTACATGGTAGATAGGGAGCTAGTACAGTCAAAGCCTACAGCTTTAGTTCTTCTTCTACATTTAAGCAGACTAAAAAGAGTGTTACTTTAAATTGTTCTCTTGAACAGATATATTCCATTTAAGTTTACTTCAGGCTATTTTGGATATAATCTTCGAAATATACTTCTAGAGTATTCCAGTGTCTTCCTAAGACCACTCCCATTGAGCAAAACCATTTTGAACCTTAAAATATTTTAAGTCGTCACCTACAAGCATATATCCAAAATATGACCACATATAAAAGTGATGTTTTGACTTAGCATAGATATGTGTTTGCAATCATAAACTTTCTCTATTTTGTTTTCTAGATTTTACAGCTTTACTTGTTGATATTATTGGAAACTCCACCAGTTATCTCACAGAAATTTTCAAATCCACTTCTATTCTCTCAGGTTTGCGTTTCCTTTTAATGTTTATAATTGTCTTATTTGTCTGGTTTACTCCTGACATGGAAACAAGCATAGAAATGTGTATAAAAGCCTATTGCTCTTACTCAGCAGCATTTTTCCTGCAAAGTATGAACTGCAGTTGCAAACAAAGTCTCCGTAGAGGAACAAGATGTGTATATATATATAATATAGAGACTTACGTGATTCTATGAGCAGCTATGTTTTGTTTGAAAGTTTGGTGAACTACTATTAAATACTGGTATTTGGGGCAATGATGGTTCCCAAAGAATGATTATGGTCTATATTAGCTGAAGAATTTTTTTTCCATGTAAAAATGGTTGGAATTTGGAATTTTAATTAGATATATACCTTTCCCCTGGAAATTCTAGCATTTGGATTTGGTGTTGGTTCAAGGTTTTTGTTAAAAATCAGATCAGAAAGAAAATATTTGGCCAGTTGTAGTAGCCACATGCCATTTTGTGTTTGTATTTTCAGCTGTTTAGGATTATATCATATAATGAAAACTGGTAACAATGATCTGGTTTGCATTTTTTTTGCCTTGCAGTGCGTCAGAGCAATGATTCAGACTGCATCTATATCTGTGTGATGACAGGGCAGACAGGTAAATGGTGAAACCATTCCCCCCCAAAATATTGCCCTATTTATTCTCAGTGATGACTTATACTAGAAACAAGCCTTTCTTGATATTTGTAAGCATTACTATCTGCAGGGAGAAATCTGTCTGACTTTTGGGAAATGCTGGAGAAGTCTCCTGTTGTTAATTACACATTTTCCAGTAACACATCTTCTGACCTGGGTAAGTATATCCTGAGGAATAAAAGGAAACAGCAACAGAAATGAAAACCACATCCCGATAACACTTGCAATAAATACTCCATCTTCATAATGTAAAAATATTTTTTTAAATATTATTTTATATTTTAATCATTATTTGTATATATTTATACATTGTTATAGATATTATTAAATAGACTAGTATTTTATATTATTATAAGTGTAATATAATATTTATCTTATAAGTAAAATTTAGAAACTTTTAAATTATTATCTATGAGATCTTCTAGTGGAGGAATGATCCCTCCTGGGTTGAGAGCTTTGATAGAGTTCAGCACTGGACTGGGGAGGATTCCTGATGTTCTTAATCTAAACGGGTACCTCCCTTAGCTCTCAGCACAGATTATCCCCTACCTTTTCTTGAATTACCTTGAGAAAGGAGTTGAATATATTCAGCCTGTGTGTTGCATGACTCCTCCACCCAAAACTGCTTTGCCAGGTTGAGCGGCATTTCGGGCATTCACCCCTCATTGCTGCCCATGATTATTTCTCATTTTCAATGCTTGACTAAAAAAGGCAGACAGTGAAATCAGTGGCAAGTTCACCAGTGCTGAAAGCTGTAGGATGCTTCAGTCCTTTAAAAAAAAAAATAATCAGAGACACTTTGCGAAATATGACTTTGATTTGAAAAGACAACAGCTATTTTTCTTATACTGGAACTTGATTTATTTCATTTTTATCATACAATTTGCAATGGATGGTGAGCACACTAACCCTATCTTCTCATACCTCAAAGATCTAGATTCAATATTTTCAAGTTTCATGAAATTGCAGGAAGACCCAAACAAAACAGTGGATCCATCAGCAGAACATGTGTGGACATTTAAAAGTGAGCAAGTATTGTCAGACCTAAATTTATATTCTTCTTGATTAATGTCTTGTTAAGTGATTATTTATGTTTTCTGTGATGTTGTACTACGATTACAGAGTAAGATAGAATTTTGTCCTAAACAGCAGAAGTTCAGGTCAGTAATGCACTGAATAGCTGAGGAATAGAAAAGCTATTGTAAAAAGACTCTTTTTTTCTGTATTTTACTAGAAACACTTTTCTAAGGAGGCAGAAAAGTAAAAAAAAAAAAAAAAAAGATTGTTGATTTTTGGTTTTGTTGGTTTTAAAACAAGAAAAAGATAGTTCAAACTGTTTCCTTCTTATTGTAATTTTTTTTCTCTTCAACTTTATGCGATGTTCAGTTGTGAGTACCTGAATAGTTCATAAACTTCAGTGCATTTAGCTTTGCCACAAGGCTAAAAGATGGAAAAGTGCTGATCTGCCTCATTTTGAAAGCAGAAAAGCGAATCTGCACGTTTTCTTCCACACAGTAGGAGCAAAGAGAAATTCAGAATTTTACTTTATACCTCCTCATCACTGCAGTTGCATGTCTACAACAAAATTTCTACATTTTCCCTAGTCACTCTGCTGTCTTTTTATATGCTCTTTTGTTTTGCTCAACCACATACCGGGGTTTATCTCTTCCAGCCCCGAGTGTCATTCCTGCCACAAAATGTCATCAGTTCTCAAATTCCAGTATGTGCCCTCCAATACCTGACTGCTCCCCTCCACATAGACAAGAGCTTTCATCTCTTTCCTCTGTAGTGAAGCAGTTCAGAAAATAAAAAATAATTTATCTGAAGAAAAAAAACAACACTTTGAAGGAACATTTCAGTTTCTTTTTTTTTTTTTTTTAAATAAAAACTTGCGCATCAAAATGTTCTCAGTTAAAATTTCAAACGTTATGGTCGCTCCCCATGTTTCTGTATTGAAAATGAAATGGAGAGGTGGCTGCTCAGCTGCCAGGGGAAGCACTCAAGGAGCAGATGGGATTTTCTGGGTGTATTTTAGATACTATTTGTGCTACTCTCACTGCTGCCGTGGGGCACCAGCATCCACAGTGCGTTGCTGGTGCCCTCCCTCTGTCTCTCCTGCCTCTCCAGCTACCAGAATCCCTCTTGCCCTGAAAGGGGAGGAAATCCCCACCACGAGGTTCCCACCATGGCCAAAGACAGTTGGACTGAAAGGATCGGGGTTTCCATCACCACACTTGGATGTTTCCAGACCACGAGGCACCGCCGGATCCCCTCCGACTGCTGGGGGGAACTTGGTCTCATCACTGGCCCTGCAGCCCAGCCCCAGTGAGTACGGTGTGGAGGACTGACACCCGCTTTAACCCATTTACGGTGGGGTTTGGCCCAAAGCTGAAACCCCATCTCTGAGGTCGAGGTTGGGAAGCCCTCCAGGGAGACCCATTCTGTGTCACTAGTGAGTAGATTTTTTTATTATAGAAGTGCTAAAATCAGTTATAGGGTCCATCTGTAGTTTTGTACTCTTTGGGGAAAAAACTAAGCCTTGCTCCTCACGGATACCTCTGCCACCCAGGTCTTTGCTCACATTTTGCTCCACATACGGTGAGGAGACTTGTGAGAAAGCTGCTTGTGAGACAGAGCTGCTTCTCTTGGTCTCCACTAAATATACCTTCTTTAAATCTTACCCTTCCCCAGCCCGTGGACTTCGCAAGATCTAGCAAAGTACAGCTTTTGTCCTTCCTTTTTCATCTTGACATTTTTATATGCCACTGGAAGTACCGGGTGAGGGACTCTGGCTGTTGAGCTGTCTCATACAGAGCAGTTCTCAGCAGACAAATAAATAACAACTATCCTGAATGACACAAAGCTTGTGTCTTTCTGTTCCCATAGCTGACATGTTCGCATTTTGGATGCAGACGGAGTCTCCTCAAGAAACCAGCAAACTGATGCAAACAGAGCCAGGTGAGATTGATCTGGGATAATAACAAAGTGTGTCAGTTGGCACATTTATGAAATAAAAAGTAATATATAGAAACAGGTAACTGTGAATGTACATCGATGTCCGTGTAAGTGTTTATTAGTGGTCTGTGACTTCAGCTTTTTTTTTTTTTCCTGTTTTTCTTTCAATCAAACTTCCTTTTTTTTTTTTTTTTCCTGTTAAGATGTCAATGCAACTTATATTCTTTTCCTGCCTTCAGATTTACCTCCCTCGGTTCTGCCTACGCCACCCTTCAGGCCTGGCGTGACACTAAAACTTTACTCAGCTACCAGTAAGTAGCTGCACCTTGTGCAGCAAAAATAGTAGTACGTTTGAAAGTATACCAATTAACAAATTTTGGCATGCAGAAACAGCATATACATTTAATTTACATGATATCTTATGTACATAAAACACCCAAAATATATGAGACTGCTTCCATATTTGTTTGTGAGTCACATAATCAAACATTCACTCTGACCCGGAGCATCAGGGATGCAGCCAGCTCCCTGGCTCCATACAGGCAACAATCAGGTCTTCATTTTGGGATTACTTGGAGTCTTAAAATCCAAGTTCTGGACTAGATTCCCTGCTAATCTCAGCATTTCTAATGATATTTTGAATCTTAACTTCTCTCAGCTAATTGCTGAATTCCAGCACAACTTTACTTGTCTGCAAAGGTTTGGGGGGGCGGGGGGCGGGGAGCATATTTGAGTCAGAGAGAAAGGTTCTTTCACTAATCTTCAATTTTTCTGTCACTGGGAATAATCTCATAGTAGGTGAGTAGTGGTATCTTACAGTTTTGGTGTCACTTGCTTTTTCCCTTGTTTTTGTCGTTGTTGCCTATTGCAGCAATACAAGACCAGGATCCTGTGCTGTTACTTTTTGTAGCTTTTGCAGATTCTGATCAGGTTTTTCACAGGTCCCAGTCCTGTTCTGTTTGGCTGAGTTTGTCAGCATATGCTCTGTTTCTTGTCTTTTTTTTTTTTTGTCTTTTTTTTTTTTTCTTTTTTCACTCATGTTATTAGAAAGAAAGCATTTGAGAGCACACGACTCAGTGAGGCACCTGTTTTCAGAAGTAAATAACGTTGTCAGAGTTAAAAACATTAACTATGAAAAGCAAAGCCTGACAACAGCATCAAGTGACCATACAAACACAAGTCCAGCAGAAAGGCAGTGGCAGGAGAGAGGGGGAGGGAGGTATTGCCTGGGAGGCCTGAGAACAATGCAGTAGAAAAACTGAGACATGTTTTCAAGGAGAAGACACGCTGGTGCTGAGCCAAGGAGCAGTTCTTGGTGTAAGAGGCTTTTCGAACCATGGAGATAGGAAGGCAAATATTCTTTTTTTATCCTTCTCTCATTTTACTTCTGTTTAAAGAGCTCAAAATACCAGAGTTCTCATCTTACCCCCCCACGATACACATTGGTTGCATGAAGAAAATGAGCCAATGTCATATTACATGAATATAGCTTGACTTCTTGACATTCTTGATGGTGTGAAGAGAAGAACTTAAGATGAACTAGGTCTTCTCATCTTGGTTGGGAGCAGAGGAATATGCTATGGTAATTCTCATTCATCAAAACCTCTGCACAAAACCAAAGTTCTCTGCATGTCTTGTTTGGTTTGGGTGAGTTTGAGTTGAAGATTAAGTAACAGCCAGTCGACTGGAAGTTGCTTGAGTGAACGACTGGACTTGCTCAGAATGACTGGGGTGTGCTCAATCCAGAATTTGTTCATGTGCCAGTTGCTGTCTGGTGGGCAACACTATAGACCCTGAAGAACCTAGGACTGGGAACCAGCCTGTTTTGAAAAGGCTGGAAAACAGGGATTTCAATGAGATCAGGGAACGGAGAGTCAATAAATGCCTCTCTATCAGAAGCCACAATGACAGAGGCTGTCTACCTGCATATATCAATCCTACATTTGGAGAAATAAATCAAACAGTGGGATCACAAAGCAACGAAGAGCATCCACAATGCTCTGAAGACTGAGACGTTATTCTAAGAAGTCATTTCTTAAATTACAAAAGTGGATGCCAATTGATAAAATATCCAAGTGTGCATATTAGAGCAGGCATAGAGCATAATTGTAAGTCTGAATTATTCACAGTAGCCATAACGTTGCTTTTCACTGACAGCAAAATTTAATCTCAGTATCATAGAGATGTGATATTCATTTAATAATGGAAAGGGACGATTACTGCAGCAAGAACTGGTCACTGATCTGCCTGTGACAGTAACCTGGTAATTTCAAATAGACAAGAGCAAAGCTTTGCCCAGGGAGCTGTGGTTCCTGAGTTTTCTGGCCTCTTTTGATTGATTCGATTTCTTGGGAAAGAAAACTCTTAGAAAATAAAGTTCTGAAATAAATTCCTACTTTTAATTTTTTTTTTTTTTTTTGTAATTTAAATCCAAATCTGTAGGAACTTACGAATTGAACCCAAAAAATATATTTCACAGTAGAAATTTATTACAGAAGAGATACAAAACATTACTAAGAAGGACTGAAAATTTTAATTTCACCAATATGATGTGAGTATACTATTCAATCCAAATAAAATTAAATGCAACATTAATTGAAAGAGAATTTCAGCATTAAATAAATATAGTATTATGTAAATGCAGCATTAATTTAAAAATAAGTGATTGTCAAAAATGAAAACCAAAGCAATCTGTTTAACTGTCAGGTTTTTCATTTGACTCCTCTTTCCTACATAGACGAATCCAAATTGAAATTGCAGTCATTCAATTTACTTTTCGATAAAGACGAGTTTCTGCTGACAAAACACACAGCTTGAGTAAAGCATTTAACACTCGCTCGGCAGGACACTGAGTACCCACTTTGGTGGAGACTTTGAGATTCGTTAGAGGGTGGCCTTTAACAAGTTCTAATTATTCACAACAACTCTAACATCCCTTTTCATGGACACCATGTTGAAACCTTATAGCCTCACGTTCTGATGTTTGGTTATTAACATGAAGAGTATTTATTAAAGCAAGAAACCATTACTTTTTAACTGCAATTGAGTGGAAAAAAAATCAAGGTGTGTCAAACAATACTAAGTGGACAAAGCTTAATGACATTTATGCAAAGTTGCTGAAATGAAGAGAAATGGGGCTCCCTCTTGCCCATCCCTGAACAATTATATTGCTATTTGTGTAGCACCTTTGACACACAACTAGTTTTCAGAGGGACCTGTGAGTTTGGGAGCTGCAAGTGTCTGTCCCTTCCTCCTCCGTGACTCCTGCTATCTTGGGCAAGCGCTGGCAGAAGAGAAATAGTTTCATAGCGATCTCTTTCAGGTTGGCAGAGCCTCTATTTTCCTCCTGCCCGCGAATGCCATTTCATATTAAACTTCTTGTCAGCACTAGGTGACTCAAGCTTATTTCAACAGAACTTCATTAGTCCGAATTTAACCTCCGTAACCTCTCCTATCGCATAGCATAAGCCGGCCCAAAGCTATAAAGCATGCGAGACGTGAACCTGGAAATGCAATTACACTGTCTAAGGAGATTATACTCTGCAGGTAAGGCAGTTTATCTACACACGGCCAAAGCCTGTTCCTGGTTACACAAACGGAAAAAACCAGTTGACAGTCACACTGCAGCCGCCTTCGCTCTGCACGTTCGGGCTCTCCCACCCCCGTGGGTGCACGTGAGGGGGACACCCACATCGTGCAAAATGTGCTCTCTCACAGCCTGGTCCCTGGTTATCTTTTCAGAGGCCCAGCCTGGCGTTTGTAGGGTTGTTCCTTATTTTTCAGGGTGCTGGCGGAGGGTAGACCTCCCTTTGGAAGGATTGCTGTATGCAGGGGACAACATGATGTGTGTAGCTCCCCAGGGTCAGCTGGGATGCCTTGTAGGGCAGGTGGCTTCACTGCAGGGACCTTCACTGCTGTGTCCTCACACACAGCATCTTCTCTTCAGAGCATGCTTATTAAATATGCAAAACAGAGGTTGTTACACACCTACTTTACCAATGCCCTGGTAGCCTTTTAGCATATTGTAAATATTGCATTTTTTTTCTAGCAAGTCCTTTGATTCTGACCCATCGTAACACAACTGTTAGCTGGGGTTGAAGGTCATGTGTGATTGGAGAAGCCAAGACTATGGCAAACGTTAGATTTTTCTCTTAGTATAATGAAGAAAAGCTGAAAACAGCTTCAATTTTGCCTTACATTTTCTCAGTTTCCCCCATTTTCATCTTGCCTTCCTTTCTCTTTTCTATAACAGAAAGGGAGTCTGGAGGGAGATTGTATTTGACACTGAAAAACCACATAGCAATTCAGAATTTTATTATAAGCTGCCACCACCTATTCTGTATTATTGTTTTTCCTGCAGCCTGGCACAGCTGCATTTTCCAGTGGGATGAAATGTTTGGTGTGCAAATGTTTATCTCTTGCTGCTGACTGCAGGAGATTCAATGAGTAGAGTAAACTAGATATTTTCCTTTTAGCTGGCTCAAGAGAGAGGAAGAGGGAGCCCATCCCCAGGTACACCCTCTCCCTGCATTTTTCTTAAGTTAAAATAATACAATGGTGGTCACTTGAAAAAACAACTAATTAACCAGACAGCTCCTGGCAAAAAAAATAATAAAATGGAGAAATTACTCCTACCTTCCTCTCAGTGCAGGCAAAAAAAGTGACCATTTCTCCTCCAGTTACTTGTGAGTTTTCATGAAACCTGTAGAAATGTATTTATCCAGAAGATCTTTACCCATCCCTAAAAACTGGGCTGAAATTAGCTGATTATTCAAATCCCTAGAAGAAAGAAGGGCAAAACAGATGGATGGAGAGATGGACAGAGAGAAAGCCATGCATAAATCATGTTTATTTTATTAATGAGGCTAAACAAAAGTGATGGAGAGAGCAGTGAGAGTCTGTTTGTTTATTAGCTCAGTCATATTTAATCTAGGATTCTGATTTAGAGGGTGGGTGTAGGGAAACATGCAGAACTGGAAGTGAATTTTTCGCTAAAGTAGAATATGCACACAGAAAATGTCAAATATAATAAAGGTACAGTGCTGTTCTTTGTCTTACTGGTTTACACTGTGGAAAAGTCATGCTTCAGTGGCAACTGAACCTCTGCCTAAACAGGTGACAATAAATAAATTACATCTTTAGAGTTGTTCCTTACATTTGTGATAAACAAAACCAACATGGTTTTAAGTAACTAACTAGTAGTGATAAATAATAATAAACTGAACAGAATAGTTGTGCTTTCACTCAAGCCACTGCGCCTGGCAGTGTTGTTTTCAATTATCTGCCTCACACAGATTTGATTTTAAGATACCTACATGAGTTTATTCATCTGCATGTTTCTCATAGTCCAGATAAGGCATTACAAGAAATTTAATGAGAGAAATATCTGAACTACTTCAGAGCTGTAATTTTTCCTAGGGTGTCCACAGGCGATCCTCAAGGAGTCCCGTGTGACCTCGCCTCCTGTCACTCTTATAGTCCAAAAGATCAATCCCTGTGTGATGGAGCTGTGTCGGTTTTTTCAGCTGTGCCTCTGCGTTGGTCAAAGAAGATATTCCAGAAAGGAAGCAATGAGGTAAAACCTGGCGCTAATTTCTCTCTCTACTTAAAATACTCCATTGGGCTTTTTTCAAATGACAATTTTCAATCACCAATGCTTACTTTTGAGTGTCTGTGGCTACTGACTGAGATCTAAATGAGTCTGCAGTGCACCGATCGATATCTGATATGGCTTCCAGTATTCAAACTAAGTGAATAAAGCTCAGTTGAATTTTTCCAAATATCTAATGACATCATTGCAGTCAGAATCTAGCTTTTTCTTTCCATATTCAGTATTAGCAGTATGATATGCATACAAGTGTGCTCATCATAGAATCATAGAATGGTTTAGGTTGGAAGGGACCTTAAAGATCATCTAGTTCCAACCCCCCTGCCATAGGCAGGGACATCTCCCACTAGAGCAGGTTGCTCAAAGTCCCATCCAGCATTGTCTTGAACACTTGCAGGGATGGGGCATCCACAGCTTCTCTGGGCAATGTGTTCCAGTGTCTCACCACCCTCACAGTGAAAAATGTCTTCCTGAGATCTCATCTAAATCCCCCCTCTTTCAGTTTGAAGCCACTATGAGAGATAGCAAGCTAGTATTCTCCTAACTTTAACTACATCTTTAGGTACTGCGTTGAATACTATTCCTGGTTCTTGAAAAATGCAATTTATGTCTGTGAAAGAGTCAAAAGACTTGCTTACTCCCACAGTAAGTATATTTTCTCTTTGTATCTCTACATGCCTTATTATGAAGGTATAACAAAATGTTGTAGATATCCACCGAACATTTGCTGTCTTTCATCACATAGCTATTTTATCTGATAATTATTTTTTAAAAGGAGTTAAAAAAAAATTATTTAACCTTCACGTATGTTTTTAATATTTACCTCATAAAACCTCTTCTGATAGCAGTTTTCTTTTGTTCTTCCAGCATTAAAGCAAAAATGCCTTAAAAATATCTGTACGTCGGTCTAGAGCACCGAGGAATTTTACTGCAAAGTGAAAGATTGGTGGCAGTTTTAGTTTTCTCTTTCATTTCTCAGTGTAAAAATCAGGATGTAACAGGTTATTTGCAAATATATGTAACAAGACAGACTATTAACCAGATGTTAACCTAGAAATGTGTCTTCCTCCAAGGCATTGTAAAAATAATGTGTAAAAACAGATATATTTTATACAAATTATGTAACTGGTGTAACTGCAATAAAAGCATTAAAAGACTTTTAAAAATTGTATTTCATAAAGGCTATTTATATCAATGGCTAACGAAAGTAAATAGTTTATTCCAGTTTATTTACAATTAAGATGAAGTAATCAAAATTAATAAATACAAAATAATTTAAAAGTAACCTCAAATACTAAAGAGAAGAAGGATTTTTCCAGCTGTTAAACACATGCAGATTATCCATTATTCCAAATCAAGAGTTTCCCATTACTTCAGCAATTCATCTAGTGCAGAGTTCAACCAAGGAAATGTTCACACCTCTTGTACTCTCACTCTGTGACATATTTGCGTGAGCTCACCAAGATTCCTCGCCTTCCTTATACACACCTCTGGTGAACTAAAAGCCAGTTCTAAAAAAAGGACAGGATAGCCAAACAAATTGCACGATCCTATACTTTGCTATACTGCAGCAATTCTATGAATATGTCCCTCAGGGCTCTGTTTTGGTATCACCACTCTTCAGTATCTTCATCAATGATTTAGACAGTGGCATCGAGTGCACCCTCAGCAAGTTTGTGGAGGACACCAAGCTGAGTGGTGTGGTTGACACACCCAAGGGATGGGAAACCATCCAGAGGGACCTGGACAGGCTCGAGAAGTGGGCACATATGAACCTCATGAGGTTCAACAAGGTCAAGTGCAGGGTCCTGAACCTGGGTCATGGCAACCCCCAGTATCAACACAGGCTGGGGGATGGGGGGATGAAGGGACTGAGAGCAGCCCTGCCGAGAAGAACTTGAGGGTGTTGGTGGAGGAAAAGCTGGACATGAGCCAGCAATGTGTGCTTGCAGTCCAGAAATCCAACCACATCCTGGGTTGCATCAAAAGAAGTGTGGCCAGAAGGTGGAGGGAGGTGATTCTGCCCCTCTATTCCGCTCTGGTGAGACCCCACCTGGAGTCCAGCTCTGGAGCCCTCAGCACAGGAAAGACATGGACCTGTTGGAGCAGGTCCAGAGGAGGGTCACAAAGGTGATCAGAGGGCTGGAGCACCTCTGCTGTGAGGACAGGCTGAGAGAGTCGGGGTTGTTCAGCCTGGAGAAGAGAAGGCTCCGGGGACATCTTACTGCAGCCTGTCAAAGGGGGTTTATAAGAAACATGGATTAGCCTGGTCTACTGAGGAGCCCAAAACTTGGTGAGTGGTCCAGGTGTGGTCTCACCAGAGCTGAGTGGAGGGGGAGGATACACTCCCTCCATTTGCTGGCAATACTTTGCCCGGTGCAGCTAAGACTATCGTTAACCTTCTTTGCTGCAAGGGCACACTGCTTACTCAAGTTCAACGTGGAGTGCACTAGGACCCCATATACTTTTCTGACAATCTGCTTTCCAGCTGGGTCGCCCCCAGCCTGTTGTGGTGCATGGAGTTGTACCTCCACAGGGGCAGGACTTAGCAACTTGTTGAACTTCATGGAGTTCCTGTCGGTTCATTTCTCCAGCCTTTCAAGGTCCCTCTGGATGGTAGCATGACCTTCTGGTGTATCAGCCACTCCTCCCAGTTTAGTGCCATCTGCAAACATCATGCAAAACACACTGTTCCAGCATCCAGATCATTAATGAAGATGTAAGCAAGCCTGGGCCCAGTATTGACTGCTGGCGTATACCACCAGTCACTGACCTCCAACCAGACTTTGCACTGCTGACCATCACCCTTTGGGCCCCACCATTCAGCCAGTTTTCAACCCACCTAACGATGCTCATCCAGCCCATGTATCAACAACTTCTCCATGACGGTCTTATGGAAGACAGTGTTAAAGGCCTTTCTGAAGACAATGCAGTTCACAGGGCCTTGGAGGAGCCAAGACTTTTGTTAACATAAGGATTTTTACAGTTCCCAAGTTGTCAGACTTCTCACTTCTCCATGCAAAAACTCAGTGGACAGTTTGCCTTTGTCGATGGCGTCTTTGAAGGGTAGCTGTGTCTTACCCTGGCAAAAAGCACACCTTCCCTACGAGGAGAAGCCTTCCCAAAGTTCATTGACTCAGCCTTCTCCTGGATTTCACTCAGCTTTGGATCAGAGCCACTGTGGATAGACGAGCGCAGACTTCTCAACCCTGAGGAATGCCAGTGTTTAAAGCTGTATAATTTTTCACTCATCTTTCGTCACTGAACACTACCTTTGCTAAGCTTTTAAAGCCATATTCACATACCCCAGAGATTTTGTGAGTGATTAATAACAATGAGATGATTGTTATTTAATTACAGCCAAGAGTATTAGAGAAAGTTACTATACTGTGAATGCACCTGCAGAACAGACTTCTCAGTATAGATCCTTTACATGGCTGGAGCTATATTACTAAGATACACTGTGGGCATAATGACTCTAAGGAATCTCATGGAAGAATTAATTAATAAATGTTGAAGTGGGTTTGATAAAGGAAGTGATCACATGGGTGAGGTATATACCCAAGTGGGTATAAATAACTTAGTACTGACTTTGTTGAAATCCATTTGTCCTCCATCCAACTGCTTTCGAATAATATCCCTCAAGGTAAGCCTTTCTAGATGTACTCTATAATACAGGAATCAGGAAGAAAACAATGTAGAATAAGCTATTTGGGACTGTGGAGTTGTGGACTAAAGTGTAAGTAAGATATTTGGGGTAGTAGACTATAAATATTTAGTGCTATTAGTTTTATAAACTCACTCCCTGATGGATTATTACAAGATTTTTTGAATAAAAATTAATGTAGTATTTGGCCTTAGGGAAGCAGATAATCAACAGTAGATATATATTAGAAAACTGATAAACAAATGTTCATTTATTTGGCTGTAAAAAACTCTGTGCTTGACTTACTTAGAAAATCATTCTAAATTTGGGGTAAACTGTGACTGTAGTTCAAACTATTATCTGTCATTTAATGAATACTAGTGCAAGGCTTTTAGCTTCAGAAGAATTCTTTACACACATTTCTATTAAGGACAAACATACCTAGAACCTGAAGATCTCCAAACAAGATAGAGTTTATCATTAGGAAAATACATTAAATTAGTCTCAACACAGATTAGAGTAAAAGTTTGACTACAAAGTGGGAGAGATTTTTGTAATGTGAAGCAAACATAGAATGGATTGCAGATTAACTGGGTTCAATAGAAGTAATCCCAGAATGTCTCTTCATCTACACATTACAGAGTGTTTCACAATATCTGCATTTAAACTTAATGTGAAGAATTGTTTAAACACCCTATGAGATCAAGTGAGATGTGAAAACTGTTTGTAAAATAAAAGAAACTTCAAGTACACCATTTTATTGCTAAATGGACTTTCCCTGTCTATGGCACTTCGGCAGAGACCGTTGGCTTACTTAAAGCAATATTAAAATAAATTGTTAGTCAGGTTTGTAGAGTACATTGCTAAAATTTTAAGGATCCGTAAGGCTCGTCATCACTGTAATATGTACTTTTACTATGGTAAGGGTAAAAACTGAATTGCATCAAGTAGAAATACGGCCAGACTACAAAAGAATTAGTCTCTAAGATGATGTCTTCCCACTCCCAGATTCAAGAGATAACATTCTGCCTAATATTTTACTTAAATCACCAGGCACGCCAGTCTGCTTTGTGACTTTTTTTTGCCTTTGGATTAAACAAAAAATGATTGTAATTCTGCTGGTGTCTATGTCAATGGTGTCATACAGTGGTAAGTGGCAATGTATTTTTATGATTATTTGACACTTATGCCTAAATACTGTTTTAAGAATGTGCATTTGGAAACAGTGCTTTAGAAGCATGCCTTCTGTCCCCTCAAACCTAGTTGTTCAACACCTAAATGCACTTAAATAAATTTATCTATGGAGGACTTATATTTTTCTCAGGATTTATAGTGAAGCAAGAAAGATTTAGTGGGATTAAAAATATAACCAAAGATTGTAACTTCCCTTCTGCCAGCATTTGGTCATTATTTAAATCCTTTAAATAATATTTATAATAAATAATCCTTTAAATCCTTTAAATAATCCCCCAAAAAAGATTTACAAGTTACATATAAAGAGACTCAACTCATTAAATATGTGTGTATTGTCTAAATTCTCCAAACCATTCAGTACATCCTGACATATAACTCCTGTTCAGCTAAAGCTCCTCTTTCAAATTTTACTATGATTTTTTTTTTTTTCTTCATATAATTCTTTAGATTTTACTGTCATGGGTGAATGAGCTTCCCAGTGACAGGAATGGGCAAAAATTTCAAATTTCTGCGGTTCCTGCACTGTGTAGGAATGTCATTAAGGGCAGCACTGTGCAGGTGAAAAGAAGGACTCTTAGAAGGTCTAACAGCATTTCTGGTCGCTCCATGGGGTTACTTTTAAAGGGAAAAGAAAACTCAGCACCTTGGCATAGACAAAACTCTGCACCGACCTACTTCAGCTTCACCAGTGGCCTCTCTTCTAAGGGGTTGCGTTCAGTAGAAGTCAGTAAAGAAACAGCACAAAACACATGGGCTAAAATATATTGACAAAGCTGAACCTTGACTCCTACTATACGAATAGAAATCAGTAAGAATATTAGCATTTTCCACTGCAGTGACAGGGAATGCCAAAATATTTACACCTTTTATTCATTAAAAAAATAAAGGGATATTTAGTCCCCAGATGTAAAAGGGACTATACATATCGATAATATCCAGTGCACTCAGAAATATCCGGACACTCAGAACTTTTTCAAACATAATGTTTGAAAGAGATTTCCCCTCAAACCTTAAAAGGTTGTGCCACAGTTTTTAGATTCTTTTCCCCCAGCTAAGCACAGTCTGAGCACAAAGATTTAAAATGTTACCATTTTTAGTTTTGGAGAGGATTATTGATATATATTTATGTGGGATTTATTCTGCTGATCTCTGCTTTGAGATTGAAACAAGTATCTGCTCATGAACTAGCATCTTTGTGATACCTTGAATAAATCAAATAAGGTGGGTTTGCGGCACCCTGACTTTTCTTAGCACAATCAATTTTTCTGCTCCCTAAGGATTATAATGACTGTGTCCATGCCCTATATTGTGACATTTTAACTTGCCATGATTGCAAAACACAACTGGAGGTGCACTGATGGTTTATTGATGGCCTTTTTTTCAGATAACACTTCAGAAAGTCTTTGTCAGAGTAGCAACATCACAGACACAGTCCAGAAATATTTTTACATATATCTGAATGGTGAAAGAAATTCTGTGGATAAGGTATGCAACTGGAAATCCCAAGAGCTGACGTATCATACAAGTCTCCTCAGGCCCCGTGCCAAGTCATTTAGCAGGTTTTAGAGAAAGGCAAGAGTTGTTGACCTTCCCAGGGTCTTTTGAGGCTTAAAGGATTGATTTTGGAAGTGCAATCTTTCACTGGCTATACAGGGGAATGGCATAGGACCAATAGCCCCAAAAGACGTGATAGCAAAAGAAGAAAAGAGAATAATTCATCCAGAAAGTATTTTCTCTTTGTCCTTTCCCCACCAATTTAAACAAAATTAAGCCATTTTCTTAGCAAACATCGGTTCATTGATCTTGACTTAGTGACAACTAGAAACAGCATTCTTTGTAATGAAAGGATTAGAAGAGCCAAAGGTTTACCAAGCTGCAAACCCTGTGATGGAGATTTTTCTCCAGGGTGGCCTCAAACATTTATGTGTTAATTGGGTGTGTGCAAATTAAGTTTGCTGAGAAGAACTAAGTGCAAGTGAAGGATGTTGGAGCAATCACAACTTCCCACAGTTCTGTGACGTGGCTTTATCAGTTCTCTCCTCTGGCTTGTTTCAGCTCAATGGGATTTTCACGTTTTCCAAAATTTTGCTGGAAGGACCGAATGATCAATGACTATTCATCAACAGACACTGAGTTGGAGCCATGGAGCTATTCAGAGTGTCAAAACCTGGCTTTGGATGCACTTGATAGAACATGGCTTGGGGGAAGGTTGTTTGTCATTGCAGAGGAAATACAGGCTTTAAGCCACAAAATAAGGGGCAGTTTTAGTTTAGCTAGCATTTATAAAAATATGTGCCCTTCAATGCTATTTATTTTGCACACCATTAGTTTGCTTGAATCTGAATTTCTCATGGTCGCCAAGCTTTCAACAGACTTGTTCCAGTTCTGTGAAAAAGGCCAGCCTTTATCAGGAGACCTTTTCTGGTTTGTGGAAAGAAGTCTGTTCCCCTCAGACCTGCTGTAATGAAGGACACTTCTGATGGATTGCTGTTCATCCAAAAGCTTTTTGTTGTGACCAAGACTTTCAGGAAAAGAATAACAGAAGAGAAAGCACCTTTTCCTACCTCCCCCAATCCCATATCCATATTTTGGCACTAAACTTGAGATAAGAATTGTTGGAGGCGTATAACTCTTGTTCACTCCACAAAAGTTGTGGACATCCTGAGAAGGCTGTTATACACTACCTAAAAAGAAAAAAGTCCTATTTTTTCCTAATCCTTTGCTAAACATAGATTTAAGCCTTATATCTAAAAACCCACTACTCCACTTTATTCTGTTATATTTATTGCAGGAAAATGCAACAGATTAGCAAGATAACTGTCAGCTCTTTCCCAAAATCTTTCATAGAGAAAATGGACAGGTTTCCTAATGCCAGTTATTCTGAGACATAAGCTATGCCATGCACTTAACATTACTTTTTTTCTTCAGCTTTTAGATCCTTGAGAAAATAAATACCTTTGACTAATTATCGTAAAAAAAAAAAAAAAAAAAAAGAAAAAAAGAGTCAAATTTAAATAAATCCAAAGTAAGTCAAATCGTGCAGAAGATAAGAACAAGGAAAAAAAATGGGAAGGAAGAGAACAAGTAATAGTTTTCACTCTAATTCAGGACATGGCAAATAGAAAAATATAACAGCATGGAAAATATACCACAGAGTCTTCAAAAGGAAAAAGATATAATTAACTTAAGAAATAAATAGTGACAGAAAAAGAGGCAATAAGGCAATAGGCAATAAGGACTCGGAAAAACCAAACCTCTTGACTTCAGATAAGTGTGTAGCACAGGCTTACAGAATAGAAACATTCGGGACGATGAAAGTAGTTGGGCAACTAAAACAATTTTATACAATTCTACTGATTTATCCCAGGAAGTGTTACTGTTCAGAAGAGCAGGGGAATATAAGGCTTAGCGCATCTCTAGCAATACCTCAGTTTAATAGAGGACAGATTTTTAAGCTGAAGTCAATGTGACACTTGTGGGCTTTCCTGGGTGCGGATGGAGCCAAGCAAGTGTTTCATGGCTTTGATAAATCAGCTTTCTGGTGTGGGAAGGGATTCAAAATGCCTGCAGTGTATGTCCCATAATGAAGTATATGTTATTAGGTTTTGGGGTTTTTTGGGTTTTTTTGGGTTTTTTTGTTTGTTTGTTTGGTTGGTTTGGTTTGGTTTTTTTTATTTTTAAATCTTTTTCTTCTCAAATTTGTTTGCTGAGGTAGGTGGCCAAGAACTGGAGCCGCCAGCATTCCTGCCAGAGCTTCTTGACACACCTGAAAGAATCTTGAGTAAGAATGGCTTAAGCTTTACTTTCTACAGTATTGCGTGGCAGTGGGGAATCACTCGTACTTCAGCAGCATTGCAGGAAAGTGTGCTGTTAGCAAATAGCTAGTAACTCATCTCAAAATGGTTTATGAGCTGAAGCAAGACTGGGGCAGACTGGGGACAGTTCTTGTAATTTGCTTTTATAAAAAGAAGTGTGGTTTGTTTATTTTTTCATTTAGACAATGCCACATTCTTCAATGGAGTCTTTCAAAATGTGGAAAGTGTTGCTTTATTTTTTGGTAAGTATGTGTTCCGGTTGTACTTGAGCACTGAATAGAAATCCCATGGAGTTTGCTTTTATATACACTGAAAAGGAACAGGGATTTTTGAGGCTGTAGATTTCCCCAAAGACTATTATAAAACTAAATACTGCTGGGTGTCAAGCATTGCTCAGTGCCTGTGTTATTGCCCTTTTTAGGCTCTGTGTTCGTGCAAATATCACCCATGCGTGACCCACACCCGGCTTACCTCCGTTTACCAAGCATTCTATGGCTGTTCTCTTTCCAGACTGCCTGGGCTCTCACTTCACTTGGTTACAGTCCATCTTCACTAACTTCCCTGCCCTGCTCAACTTTGTGAACAAAATGAAATGCGTTACTGGTTTTTGTCCCAGGGATTTTGAGGACTATGGTTGCTCTTGCCGGTTTGAGATGGAAGGGCTCCCCGTGGATGAAGCTGATGAGTAAGTCTTACCCATGAGATGTCCTCTTCTGCCATGACCAGCTGTCACTGCCCTCATGCTCTGATGACCCGAAGCATAACACTTGCCTAAAAGATTTAAAGACAGTAGTAAAAAAAATAGATTATTTATTCGGAGGGTAAGTCAGTCCCACACCAACCAGCTCTGCTTAATCTAGTCATCACTCACTTGCAACCTAAATATCTGCTATGACCTACAAAAGATAACTTCAGCTCTGGTTTATCAGCCCTGTCCTTTGTTATTCCTACCTGCTGGTGAGCACTATCTTTTTGCTGAGCTGACACCCAATACCAATTGCCTTACAGCATGACTTGGAAACAGGTGAAGTCAAGGTGGTCATAATCTACAGCATGGGATGATCCACTTGCTTCTTTTTTCTCATAGCTCAGAGTCTCTCTTCATTTCCTCACACTTTGACATGGAGAAATACTCCCATCCTACAGATAAAAGCAGAGTCCCCCACACCTGCATATAATTCCATCACTGCAACTCAGGTGGCACAGCTGATTTAAACTGGTTGCTAAGAGTGGCCACTAATGCAATAGAGAATTAAACACCACACCCATCTCCTTGACATATCTACCCAGAAGTCTCTAAATTCTGAACAGATCTTTGTGAACCAAGTCTCGCTCATTTCTTTGTACTGAAGAATTCTGTCTCACGCTGAAATCGGTGCCAAAAACTGGAGGGCCTGTTAATAAGGTGAGTGGGAGAGCATTATTCTGAGCAGTCTGGGTTTACAAACTTACCAAATTTTTGGTATCGGAAGCTGTGTAATGCACCAGCAACGTAAGCTCATAGTGGACTATAATGGAAATGTTGGCATCTGAGGGTCATTTAAACATCAACAGAACCAGCTATATAAGACTTCAAGTGGCAGTTAGGAGGGTGAGTAGATCTTGCCCTGAATACCTGCGTACATGCAAAGGTTGTAAGAGGTTGGAACATCCAGGCACAAAGAAGAACAAAACAGCTCAATGGCCCTTTCCAGTACCATGCACCAGGAACAAAACCACCCAAATTCTACGCTGTGCTTTGGAGTGATACTGCCCCAGACCCTGACTGAGCTAGTGAGAAAAAACATAATCTCAGGCCAGGACAATCAAATGGTTGTTCACTTATGGCCGCAGGAGGTGTGAAAAGAAATTCAAAGAGAATCCAGATCCACCCATGTCTAAATAGAAAAAAGCTTTTTCCAACAATGTAATTTAATGTATTAATTCCCTGAGTGAAGACAGCAATGGTTCAGAAAGAGCTAATGCCTAGAGATAGATGGAAATTAATCCATCCACTTTCCAGCATGGGATGGTTGGGAAAATGAAGGTCTAACCCTGCTACTGGAAAAAAGCCATTTCTGAACAATCGTGATGACATGCTGAAATGAGAGCTCGAGTCAGTTCAATGGACTGATACTCGAAGAGCTGAGCACCTGAGCTTTCACTTCACTCAGCTTCATTTTAATGCAGAGCAGCGTAAATGCCAAAACAGCAGAATGATCTGTCAGCAGTTTTGTCCTGAGAAACAGCCACAGAGTCACTTTGTGTTTACAAATTGGTTAGCAGTCCTGCGGTGAGGTCTCCTTAGCAGCATGGCAACCCCACTGCAGTTTGCAGTAAATGGAGACTGATTATTGTTTTGCCACTGACACAGATATGCCCTTGGTTCAAGAGAGCCTCCAGACAGGTGGCTGCTACGTGTCTTTCTCAGACACAGTTCCCACAGTGTTGTAATTTTTACACTAACTTTCCTTCTTATAAACTAGTTTGGCAAACCTTGGATTTTATCACTGCCATTTCTGTTTCAAAAAAAAAAAAAAAGGGCTCAATAACTCATGTAGGTTTTCAAGGCAGGGGAAAATGTTTGTGCCTGTAAAAGCAACCTTGTCCTATTTCCTAGAGTAGCTACTTGTCATGTCTAAATTAGATAATTGTCATATCTATGTAACCTGCTCTACCTCCAAAGTCCATGGGGACAGAGAAGCAAGGTTTCTAACTACCTATGATGTGGGGTGGTAGGAGAAAGCTGCTTTACTTCAGTGTGACAAAAATATTTCATGACCACTTCCCATGGATAAATGGTGCGTTTTAATTCTGATTGCTGCATAGAAATACAAGAAACAGAGGATATATAACTAAATGCACCTAGTTATATAGTCTTGATGAGACACAGGGATCCACAAGGTGTTGCAGAGACATTAACCCTACACGAGTGCCAGGTTCTGTGTAGTTCTCCAAATCAGCAGTGAGAAAGGTTGTGGCAGGACTGGATCCAAGACCTCTGGATCCGAGCCATGGGTCACTGTTTGGCAATTAGATGGCAGCGCTGTGGGTGGATATTTGGGCACTGATAGTGGATTTCTTATTTAAACTGCTTGTAGAGTCCTTGTAAGAACACAACAGAAATATAAGCCAGGTCTCCCACAGCATGCAGACCTGCTCCTGCCATGGGAGCATCCAGTTGTACTCACCCCACATGACTGACTCAGGGGAAAAAAGGTACTCAGCCCTTCTTGTGTCTAGGGACCACACTAAGGAGCCCTTTTTCTCCTTTGGCCTCTTTTGCATTCTTGTGTAGGGCCAACATGAAAGCAATGCAGTCTGATCTTGAACTGAAACTAAATTGTGTAAACTCTGTGTTATTTCACTCTTTAAGATGCTGTTTCCAGCACCGCAAATGCTATGATGAAGCAATGGAGATGGAGTGCACGTGGGACCCATCAAAGATCTCTACAGATGTCAGCTGCTCTACTGAAAACCTGACCTGTGGTAAGATTAAGCCTCACAATAAATGAGATGTTTATTCTGGCCTATCTGCCAAAAGTCATGTATGAATTAGGCAGAAACCACTTCCATGTATGGATTTTTAAGGGCTTAAGTTTTCTGCTTAACAGGGGTGAATGGAAATAAGAATACATAGAAGCATCAAAGCCCAGCTAGGCAGGACATCTGAAGTCCAATAACCAGAACCTTGTCAGGGTTCCTCTAACAGGCAGCCTCTTGCTGAGGTTTCCCTGACTTCGCAGGACCACTAAGCATTGCTTGAGATATCTCCACACGTCAGAAATGCAGCGGTTTTTGGAAAAAGACCTGAAAAACAGTTTGCTTCTGAAGATTCAAAGCCTGATTTTTATATACTTGGAGGGATCCCATTCTTTGTCCGCCAGGTCATACACACTCCTCAGACACATTGTTCCATGCAATACTAATACAGTCCTGGCAAGCGTGGGGTGGGGCTCTTTAGTGCCTAATCAATTTTAATATAATTTTTCAGCCAAGTATTGACTCTCAGAAAAGACCATATGCTAGAACATGACTTGACAATACCAGCAAAGAGGAACAGAATGCCCAAACCAAAACTCTTGCAGCCTGTTTAAGAAACGATCTGATCCAATTTCCTTTTCTTGTTTTAAATTAAAACCATTTTTGCTATTGAGACCAATCTATACAGGTCCAAGTTCATTTAAACATGAATAGTACTTTTTTAGCTCTTTCCATACTTAATAATCAGAAAACATTTTGTTCAAACTAAAAAAAAAAAAGAAGAAAAAAAAAAATAGTTCCCATCAAAAATGTGAAATGTAAGAGTGACAGCTCCAAAAGGTCAATGGTGTTTTTGAAACCCTGAAAGGTAGAAAGTTTTGAAGTGGGAAAATAGTATTTCCTGGGAAACTGTTTCATACCCTTTATAAGGAGCAAAACACATCTTACATGAAAGTCTTGGCTTGTGGACTATGACTTCTTGAGGTTAGGAGGAATATTTTAATGACGTCTGTGAAATGTCAGACTCTGCATCAGCTGGGTTAAATTTTCCATGGGAAAACCAGAGGCAGGAAAGCACTGCGCTGTTGTCCTCACTGCTCTGCAGAATGACCCGGCAGAGGCAAGGAGTCTATTGCCAGCCGTGCCAGGCTACATTGGGTGGTGTTTGGAAAACAAACCACGTAGGACTATGAAACTTGACAGTATTTAATGTGGAGAAGCACAGTATAAACAGGTTTGCACTAATGAATATAGACACAAACCTTACAGGGAGAAAAAAGCAGGAGGCGGAAAAGATATTTCAATAGTACTTTGTTTGGATTTTTATTTTATTTCCAGAGTCTGGGGATCCTTGTGAACAGTTTCTCTGCAACTGCGACAAAGATGCCATTGAATGCTTTGTGAAGGCACACATTAACTCTTCCTTGAATGGGCTGGATGTCTCCTTCTGTCCATCTCCCGTTACAGGTAATGATAAGGATCTGATCGACTGCCGCCTCCTGCCAGTTTTTCCACTGGCATCAAATTTGACCTGAGGACAATGAAGCAGCAGCTGGGTGCTTTCCTGCACTAAATCCAGCAGTCTGTCCTATTCTCCGTTTCATGTGTCCTTTCCATTTACTGCTACTCAAGTGAATACCAAGAGAGAAGAAGGTGGACTAATTGCCATCCTGGAGCAAGTCCAGGGGAGGTTACTGACCTGGTGAGGAGGTGGGAGCACACGATGAAAGAGGAGGAGGCTCAGGGGAGATCTTTTTGCTGTCCTCAATATCTAGTGGGATGTGTAGAGAAGACGCAGCCAGACTCTTCCTGGAGGTGCACAGGGACAGGACAAGAGGGAAGAGAAACAACTGCAACAGGGACATTCCTGTTAGATATAAAGAAATATTTTTTTTTCAGGAGGCACCTGCCAGCCCTGGGAGACTCTTGCCAATGTGAATGAATGGGTGATATTTGGGGTGATTAGCGACCCACTGAGGTCACTAAAAGGAATGCCAAACTGAAAATACTGCTAGCTCAAATCTCCCCTTAAATCATGCAAAAATTCTAGCTGGAAAGGCAAAAATAGACCCACTCTACTCTGTTACTTGGTTTCCATCTTGGAAGGAAAAATCCTCTCTAAAGATGAATGGGATATTTATCTTCATTGTCATACACTGATCTGTGCTCTGCAGCTGAAATTACAGCCTGGTAAGGCTGAATACCTGTCCTGTGGGAACAGGGCCGGATTAAAAACTTAATTCATATGGATTGCAACCAGAGCATGGCAGGGGGAGGCCCTTTGAACTCCCAAGCTGACATGGATGTGAAAAAGCAATGCTAGCTTTTCTAATCCTTTGGCGCATATTCACACCCCCCAGTGCTAAGGACAGATATAGACATCTATATCATGCTCCGGATGCGGGCATCCTCTTGTGAACAGGTCAAGGAAAATGCCACAGGAAAGTTTGCCTCAAAGCCAGAAAACTGTTTCATGTGAGCCAGTGATCTTTCACTGGGATCAGATGCCTCTTATATAAAGTATGGCAGTTCCAACACATTCCAAATAAAGGGGAAATTGTTAGGTGCTAACAGGAAAATCATGCTGGTTTTACCACTGCTGATAAAGATTGATTCGATCTTAACTCACTGAATACCTCCACTAATTTTAGGCTCCTGATTATATTTCTTAACGGGGAAAATATCCTTTGAATGAAACATTTTTCTTTAGCTTTCACTCATGTTATTATCTTTCTGTGTAGCCGTTCTGTCCAGTTGAGGGTTTGAAAAAAACCTAAATCCTATCTGACAAATTTCTAGGAAAAGGATTTTGGTAGATTCTTTATTACAGAGAAAAATAGGGATATATTACAGAGAGTGAAATGGAGATATATTTGCCTAAACCTCTGCTTTAATAGCAATAAATTCAGTTAACTCCTGATTTGTTGTAGTAGTCAGATTAAACAGTGACAAATTCCCTTTTCGCTTGTTAGTCTATGAGAGAGCTTTCTCCTTTTCAGAAACCACCAGCCAGAGAGCAACGACAACACTTCACACAGAGGGTATGTCCTTATCTCTGTAATTCTTTGATTGGAGTATTTTAAATCAAGATAAATTTATATTCATAAAAATAACATGAGTAGTTTTAGAATTCCTTTCTGAGAAGCAAAGACAAGTTTTAGCAAGATGTCAAAATATGAACGGAAGAGAAAAAAGCCTAATAAACTAAAGGCCCATTTTTGTGACCAGCTTTTGCACAGGTGCACAGGAAAATTTCAGCCAAATGAGTCATTTTTCTGAGAAGAGAACCCTGAAGCTCATTTAGAAGTGATATAAGAAGAAACAGAGTAAAAGCAGCTTAAAAATAGTTTCAGATGGATCCTTTTCTATTTGCATGCACATTTAAGGCCCTGCTTCAACCAGGTTCCTAGCCAGGTGCCTGGGTTTAAACATTTAAGTTTTCTGTTTAAATGTTTAAATCTTATCTTCATACCTTCCCTATAGGCCATGTATTTAAGTACCTGCTGAAGTGGGAATATAAAGTATGCTGATTGCTAACCAATTTTTCTTGTTTAGGTTGAAACTCTGTATGATAGAGACTGAGGGATTTTTTGTTTATTTTTTATGTTGCTGAGTGGAATTTAGTATCAACACTGAATAAATATTAAGGCAGGATTTTAATATTGTTACCATAATTTTCAATAATTATGTTTGTATTTGCTGTATTTATGTCATACAATAACTGTACAAAAAGCACAACAGTAGTAATATTTAGAAATAAGTTGCATTTTGATGACTCTGATCCTGTTATGCCGAGATCCTGCCTAACAGGCATCGTTAAGTCATGACTCTTGGGAGTAAGAATGCTTTTGCTTTTGCAGAATTCCTTCATCATGGGATGGACAAAACGCAGGCTGCAACTGCATCCATGGAAGAAGGTTTGCAACTTAAGAGCGCACGGAGCAACGTTTGCAGCTCCCAAAAGCCGAAAGAGTAAAATACAAGAATGAGCTGTTTGCTTGCTTTCTGCCCTTCTAAAAGGACAGATATAAAAGTAGATACAATGTTTTGGTGATCAAATTCAAGACGGAATGAGAAGGTGCGATTTTTCAGTTTGTGCATGCGATGTGCTTGGCCAGTGTTTACAGTAAGTCTCCCAAGGGCTGAATATGAGCACTCTACAACAAAACCTGTTTTCATCCAAACAGACCTGGGAACAGGGGTTGCATCAGGTGAGCTGTTTGGCAGAGACGTGCTGTGTGGGCGCCAACCACAGGACCCACAGCCCACTGCATATTTGTTGTCTTTAAAGAGACATTTAATTATACAAGATCAAGCAGTGGCATGAGGAAAAGTTGGGCATGGTTTGTTGCAAACGAGCCAGCAGTTTGGTGGTTTATTTACCTCCAATGCAGAGACCCAGATTGAGGTCCCTCTCGCTCTGATACCTCTTTGGTGAGTTCTTAAACCATGGGATCAAGTGGTTCTTCTGACAATCTTCATGTTTTTCTACTACAATCAATAGTTATGTTATTCAGGAATGGATGTTTGCAAAATCTCATTGCTGTATTACAAGAAAACTATTCCTACCTACATGGTGTGCGCTACAACACAAGAGCCCGTGGAGAGAAGTCATCCAAAGCCCGGGATGGCTCTGGGAGGGCACACCTAGCAAGCGAGGGCCAAGCCATACGGTAGTGGAATACAGATGGAGACCAGTCTTAGATCATCCACTTCCTGATTTAGCTGATGCATTCTTGTAAAATGGCCCCATCACAAGCAAAGCCCTACAGTCATGTACAGAGATCCTGTGTCTGCCAAGCACAGAAGCAATGTGCGCTGTATGGGTGCCACCGAGCCACTGCTCAACTCGGAGAAACTCAGGAGTTATTTTTCTGGGAGTGGGGAGAGGTGGAAAGTTGCACTATTTGAGAACTGAAGAACCTGGTTTCAATCTGTAGTGTGCTCTTCTGGGAGGCTTGGTAATAGAAAACTGAGATCGCCTGAAGGAGTGAGTTCTCCTGTACTTGCACAGCTGTATCAATCTTTTACTTCCCGAGAAAATGATTACTTGTGCTCTCTAAAGAGACATAGTTCATCCTAAGGCTCAAATTACTGCCAAGGGATAAAAACCTGTATTAGAAATTTTAGAAAGCTGAAAACGTATCACAGATAACATCTAGTCAGACTCTGAAGGAAATATTTGGAAAACCACTTACCATTTAACTAGCTGTCTCCCTGTTTAAGCCCCTAGGAACTTCACCACTGACAACTGGAGGAACTGCATTAAGATGAAGCTAAATCCTACTCAGAAACTTGTTCAAACGCAAAGCCATTATTCCTCACATCGCAACGTCCTAAGAGCAGACATAAAGATGCAGAGATATTTCTTTTAAATAATGTTTATAACTTATCAAAATGTAACTGATGATAAATGAAAAAAGTTTAGCAAAAAATAAGTTAGAGATTAGGGAAATATTGGGGCTTGTAGCTGCCCATCTGCACTTGGTTTTCATTGCTGGTAAACATGAGGTGTTTGTGAGGAATGTAGCACATCCTTCTGTGCACAACACTGAGATTTTTAGACCTAATTCTCTTTAGTGTACTTGTCTGTCGAATGGTTTTAATATTGCATTTGCTGCTTCAGTCACAGGTATGCTGCTTCTCTGTTAGTGTAAAGCACATTATTTGAACACAACAATGAGATTATTTTATCAGTATCACTTTGTCTACAACAATAGATGCACGGCAGAGAAAAATGGGCAGTATAAAATATGCCCAGATCTTCCTGCTTTGCTGAGAAAGCTCTTCTTGGCAGCCTGACGTCCCATAAGAGTCAGCGCCGGCAACTTGTTTTCTGAGTTTACCTTTTTTGTCTTCAACAGTGATTTCTTTTGAGCCCAGTGAGTTGGTCCTGGGGACTTCCAAAGCTGAAGGTAAGACTCTGATTATGCTTTTGTTGATGAATCAGTCACTCCTGACTCCAGATGAAAACAAGTTTTGGTTAACGAAGCTCTATGGTGTCACAGGCAAAAATCTGCAGCTCGGGATTTCTGGCTTATACCCCTAATTCTTCTGCTGACTTGCACACCCCTAAGCAAACCATTTGGTTTCTCCTAATTACCCTCTTCATAAAACAAGTCTAATAGTGGTCTGCTTAAGCTTTGTGATGTTTTCCGTAAAAGCCACTCCAGAAATGCATTGCAGAAATGGAGAGTGTAAGTCACTAACACGATGCCTCTGCTTGTTGTACAGTTACCACAAGGGACCACAGAGGAACAGCTCCCGCTCCCTCCCTCCCCTCCATCAGAGGTCAGTGACTCTCAGCTTTCCTGTGGCTGAGACAGCAATACCTCATCTAAAAGCATCACAGTTCAAAATCCATGCGTGGTGACAACAGGGTTGTCAGGGAATCAAATATAGACCGGGGTCAGATAGCAGGTACACAAATAATAAAACCAGACTGGGAAGTATTCGCTGTCTGTTGCCTCAAGCCACTCGTTTGCACCCCTCGCGCAAGTATTTGTGAAGAGCTCTTCATATAAGGTTTTTTCCAATATAATGGTTGATCCTTTAAATTCCATTCATCGCATCTGCTGCCAGAAGGGTTCATTTTGATTGTGCCTCCTCCTTTATTAATACAGAATTTCACAGAATTCTTTCTAAAACCTACTTCACCTTTTGCAGTTGTTATTGCTTTGAGCACAGCCACACCAGCAGCTACAGAAGTGGAGCACCGTGGGAAACTTGGAAGTTTTCAGCAGCCCCTTTTTTTGTCGAAAGGATTGTTTAGGCAGACTAAAATCCACCAGAAAAATGTCAAGGAGCACTGCATATGGAGAGAAGAGAGTAGTAATTTTTTGCCTCTGATTACACTGCTGGTCCATGTTTCCCACCCCTGTACAGAAATACAGCATCTCTGTACTAAGCACTGGTCAAAATCACTCAATGTTCCCTTGCATTAACTTGAATGTACCAGAAAAATCTGTGTGTTGTGCTGTGAGGTCTGCGTGGCTCCTGGAGGATTATTTGCAATATCTATTCTTAGCTAAGTGCAGAATTTCCCAAACTCCAGTTTTATTTTCTACATCTAGCAGGAATCGCTTTCAACACATCACTGTCAACGAAGCGGCATAAAATGTGCACCTTGTTAGCTATTAAAACTAGCACGTTGCTATTGCTCCCTTTCTGCAGCCTTTCATGGGCTTGTGTTCTTAGCAGTTCTTTCATTATTTTAACCTATTCTCCTTTCCTAGACAGGCTATTTTTAACACATACTAAAAACAGAACTTCAGAGGAACAAATTTAATGAATTTGAGCTTAATCCAATTAATAAATTCACCCAAGGAATGTAAAAGGAAATGTGGAAACACATGTTCACTAGTATTTCCAAAGTATTTTGTTTGTGAAATGCCACATTCTTCATATTTACATGACAGTATTTTCATTTTCAGGTTAGCTTATATAAAAAATGAAACCACCAAATTAAACAAAACATTCCTGGCCAACAATAAACATTCAGATAATCCAAAAATAAATACAAATTTAATTTTTAGGATGAAAAATCTCCTTAAAATTACGTTTCTATTCACCCTCAACTTATTTTCTCCTTAATATTTGCTTGTGGTTACAATGAAGCAAATCCTTCAGTTGCCCCGCTCTGCATCAGTGAAATCATTTTCTACCTTCCCTGATGTTACTATCAGTTTTGGCACCCTCATGTGAATGGACTTTTTTTTTTAATTATTATTATTTTTAAGGAATTTACTCAGAAAATGACATCTCACCTGCACTTTATCTCTCAGTATGGCTGACTAATCAGTAACCCATATGATTTTGAGCAGCTGGCACAGCTCTTTACCTCAGTATGCAACACATAAAATTAAAAAAAAAAAAAATCAGTAGTTATACTGGTTCTGTTTAACCAGCATCTTGTTTTCTAAAAGGCAAGAAATGTGAAGAAATGACCAATGTGGGTACTCCTTGCTTTTCCAGTCTTCATTTTGAATTTTTTTTTTCTCTATGACCATCAGTTCACATGAGTTCTGCCTGAGGATATTACTCTGACCTGCTATCTAAATGAAAATCTTGCTTTTTATTGCTCCATGTCTTCTTCCGCTTTCCTCTTTCTGCTTATTCAGAAAAGGATGGATTTATGGAAGCCGTGGCCCCAGTGGAAGAGATAACCACCTCCCCAGCCTTGTTCTCAGGAGATACTAACTCAATGCAAGTCAAAATTGTCCCCACCGAGAAGGCTCCTGCACTCACATCTCCAAAGACAAAAGAAAAAGGCGAGTAAAAACTGAATTACACCTATTCTAATTTACAGCACTCCCCTATTCCTGTTCCCAGCTATCTGAGGATTCAGCATTTTTTGCAGACATGTAGAATAACACTATTTTCTTCCTAAATCTAGATAGATTTTATAGAATACAGGGTGCACAACACTGACCGCACTGGAAAGGGCAGTTCACTGCCAAACACAGACCAGGAGAGCCTAACTACCCGTTAATGAACAGTCTTCCATCTATGAATTAAAAAAAAATTTAGAAAACGGCCAATTGATTGTGGTTCAGAATATGCACTTTTGGACACGTTACTGAAAGAAGAGTTTCCTCTCCTTTTGCAAGTCTAATCTACCCATATGCCATCTCCAGAGACAAACCCTGCAAGGGGTGGGCAGAGCACAGCTTCCTCTGGAGTAGCCCCGGAACTGGCACTGTCTGATACCGGACCCCATGAACCTGCAGGAAAAGGTAAATGAAGGGTTTTTCCCCAGTTATATCTAATGAAATATTCAGCTACCTCTATATGAAAAGGGAGGTGTATATTACATATAAAGACAATAGTTATTCTAAACCAGCTAGACAAGCACGTACGCATTGACACTTATAAGAACAACAGGAGATGCAGTCATCTGCAAAAGCTTCCATAAGTTCAGCCTCTCCCACCAATGTGCTGTCCTTAACACTTATGAAAGCTATTTATGATTAGATTATAAGTACATTTTTCATACAGTACAAGATCTACAATGAGGTCAGTGAATATTTCCCATTGCTTTTGTTTTTAGGCAGTAATTTAATCACATCTTTGAGTTACCTGAATTTTACAAGCAGCAGAAGCAATAGAAGGAACTTCCCCGCTCCTCCTTTGGGATAGAGGCATCATAACTCTAATTGAATTGCAGTTAAAAAGCGTGAATGTGGTAATCCAAGGTGGTCTTCCCTGGTTTGTAAGATCAGGAAACAATTCTTTTTGAAGTGAAAATCCAGAATCTTTCCTTTGGGAAAGTAACACTAGCACCGATTGCTCTGTGACGGTAGCCAAGCTTTACTGGGACAAGTTGTATAAGCATACCATGAAGGAATCATGCCCATCTTAGCCCTACTACACCTTTAATGCTAGGTGGAAGGTATTTAAAAACAAACAATAGTTATTGTTTCCTCCAGCACACCTTAGTCATTGCCCAGCTATCACTGTGTGTTAACACAAGAGGTTAGGACTCTCTTTTCTGAATTAGCCAAGACAGAAGCTACTGAATACCCAGCTAGGTTTGAATATTTGAGAAGGAAAATTTAACTATGAAGGATTACAAGGGATTGCAAAGCACTCTCATTGCAATCCAATTTGACTTGTAATTTATATCTTCCTAGGCATCTCTCTCCCCTTTAAATATTTCTGACTGACTTGCTCTGTAGTACTCTAAGAGCCATGGACTGGAGCACTAATTTAGAACTTGTAAAATGTTGCCTTTAAAAGTTTCTGAGAATTCTGAAAATACTTCTATCATCACAAGAGAGCCCCTAACCAGTGAAAACATCATGTGTCAAATAACATTTTTTGCTTTACAGTATGTGAGCGATTAACCTTTCTGCAAGAGAGAGGAAACGGAAGAGTGAAGAGGGAGCTGCCCCAGCTGGGAGAAATGCTGTTGTGTTTAACTGAGCGATGCCCAGAGGAATTTGAGTCTTACGGCTGCTACTGTGGCCAAGAAGGAGGAGGTGATCCTACTGATGCACTGGACAGGTGTGGGCTCTTCTACACTCTGCCATTAACTATGGGCATTATCGGGGTGCCTATGGACCAACAAAGATCAGCATAAGTTTTGCCGGGCCTTGTATTGATACGTGTCAGTAGTTAGGCCACATTTTGAAAAATAATAAGTAAATAGCCACTTAAATACATAAAACATGAAATAGTCTAATGTCACTAAACCACGTTCTGTTATTGCATCAATGTTTTGGAGAGGACTTCCTAACTCAATTAAAATAAGAAAGGAGACTGATGGGAGGTAAGCAGCGCAGAAGGAATAGTATATCAAAAGAGATAAGGATGAGGATTGCTGTGAAACTTGGCTACCAGTTTGGAAAGTGATTTACGAAGAGTTAACGCACATCTGTGCCACACTGTCCTTCAGAAGAGAGTACGGCTCAAGAGAGACCTGCCGCAGCCAACTGTGTGCGGTCATGGCACAACTGACAAAGAGGAGCAACTCTGGAGCAATTCAGCCAAAGAAACCTCACTGAAGAGCGTTGCATTTATGACTAAAAATCTCTCCCTGTTTGGAAGTTCATAATCGCTGGGGCCACATCAGGTTTAAGTTTAGCACTTAGGATACAGCACACACAATTTTCCTGCACACAAGTAAGACTGCCTATGGGTGATCAAGTAGACTACATGAAGGCTAGCCATGGCTCTGGCTATCATGATGCAGTTTTCAGATGTTCAGCCAGCAATATTTGAACACTTGAAGACACTTCTCATAGAGGATTAGGTCATAGTTACAGTTGTAATTTTAGGTCATAGTTACAGTTGTAATTGTATGTCTTAAAAATAAAACAAAAACCCACCAAAAACCTACAGCACTGTTAAGAAAATGATACCAAAGGAATGAGGAAGGAATTTCTGAACACAAGAGGAGAGTAGGAACAAGTTTGTTTTATTTTTCCTTCTTCCTTATGGAAAAATTTTTTCCATATGAAAAATAAATTTCTCAATTTTAATGGGCATTGAAAATACATAGATAAAATAAATTGTGAGTACTCTGTGGTGCAGGAAGAGCAAACACTTTTCAGTTATATCTGCTGTTTATTTTAGGTGCTGCTTCGCTCATCACTGTTGTATGGAACAAGTTAAGAAACTTGGATGTCAGGCAGAAAGAAATTCAAGATCTGAAGTTGTATGTTTTGATCACAAGCCAAAATGTAAGTTCGGGTTAGAGGAAATTCCTTCTGTCCTGACGACAGCGTATCAAAGCGTTATGGACTGAACGCCACCAGGCCTGTGAGCTGCTACAGCTGAGTATGGGGACAGAAAAATTTGGCTCAGAAAATGTTAGCAACGCTTAACAACAAAATGGAGCTTTTTTCCTAGTTGAGATCAAGGTTATTACACCACTGTGTATGATGTGACCAGGTCAGGCTGAGAAAATTAGATGCAAATATTTTATGATTGGAGACAGAAGTCAGCTGTTGGGTGTCTTTACGTTCACAAATTCAACTAAAGCCACTCAGACCTTCAGCTGCCCAGCACCTTGGTACCAGGTTTATACGTAGATGATTAAAGGTGAATTTGGAGACTAAAATTAAAGGCAGATTTGAAAATTTTACTTTCAAAAGCTCATCTACCCATGGCAAATTACACATTGACTAATTGTAACTGCTTTCAAACATTAAATCTGATGGGGCTTTGAGCAACCTGGTCTAGTGGGAGGTGTCCCTGCCCATGGCAGGGGGGTTGGAACTCAATGATCTTTAAGGTCCCTTCTAACTCAAACCATTCTATGATTCTTTTTAAGGTATTGGTTGGAGCATGTGTGAGAAACTACTATGTGCTTGTGACAAGACAGCAGCCGAGTGCATGGCTTCTGCCTTCTTCAATGAAAGCCTGAAGTTCCCACACAGGCAGGAGTGCCAGGAGGAGAAACCTGCATGTCAGAGAGACCCTTATGAAAGGCCTTCCATCGGCACAGAAACAGGCACCGGGACTTCCAGCTCCGAAGAGAGCAGTGAGGAGGAAGGTCCACTGTGGAGTGCGTTAAGAAGAGCAAGGAGAGAGACACACCGTCCTGTTGGAAGCTCCAGAATGGAGCAACATGAAGGCAGATAACCAGCCACCACCACCACGTGGTGGAGAGACCGGCACGGAGACTTTCAGAGCCAGCCGTTGCGTACATTGCTCTTTCTTATCACTCTACACGCTGCTTTACACTTTCCAGCACACAAATGACAATCATAGACTAGGTATTAAATGTTAGGCTGTAATACTCCTTACCGTAGGGAAGTCGGGACTATGGACTGCCTATTTAGGTCAGATACTGCCTTAAATAATTAGTTGACAGTATTCTGTGTAATTTCATTTGATTTCTATGTAAAAACTGTTCTGATCAAAGATTGATTCTTGTTTAACTGTGTAGTTGGTTCAGACTCGATCTTGCTGACAGTGGCTAATATTTTAGGTTTTTAATTAAACCAAACTGCAACGACTCCAGCTGCTTTTGCAGACATTCTTCCTTTACTGAGCTTAGCACAAGAAGACACACAAAAGAAAAGGTAAGGGAATTACATAAAAATGGGTTCCTTCTTCCCTTCTTATCTAATTGCAATTTTCAGCCTGCAGAGTTTCTGCTGGTCAATCAGATCATGACAGTAAAAGCCACATTCCTTGTGCCAGAGCTGTGTACTGTGTGTAGTTATCTCCAGTTTTGAGAGATTTCAGGATGCTAATGGGAATAATTTCAAGGTTCTGCTTCCCAGAATCAACTAAAAGTAATATATTCTGAAGTATGCAATGTAAAGCTGGAATAACGCTTTTTGCTTTTTACTGAACCCAAGATTGTTT
This sequence comes from Numenius arquata, assembly GCF_964106895.1. NCBI lineage: Eukaryota > Metazoa > Chordata > Aves > Charadriiformes > Scolopacidae > Numenius > Numenius arquata. The sequence continues at coordinate 68,750,213 of NC_133578.1, read as the reverse complement.
GCCTTTTTTTTTTTTTTTTTTCTGCAAATTCACCACCCACAAGGTTCACCAGTTATCAGACAACAGCAGTATAAAAGGATAAGCACAGCTTTTTCCTTGATAAGGTGCTAATTTAGACTATGCGTTGATCATAAAACACTGCCACAAGAAATAAAATTACTAGAACACGACTACTAATAACAAAGCTAAACAACAACCAAAAAAAACCCAGCTAAGGTCAAAATCACTAGCAACCTTGTTACTGTGATATGAAAGGTGCACACAAAGGTATAATCTTTCTATGTCTTTATCGTCAGATTTCAGGTGTATAGCACACAACCATGCAAATACACAGCTCAAACCCAGAAGGTGACCTGCCCAAAATAGCACATAACCTCTTATTCAATTGGATTACCGACATTTCCATATTTTTGCTGAGCACGTCTTTGCAAGAGCAAAACCACACTCATACGGAACCTCCTCTGTAATCACATCTAATTGTAACTGAAGGTTTTTACTTCTCGATCGAAAGAAATCAATAAAAATAGTCACAAAAAATGATCAGGGGGCTGAAGCACCTCTCCTGTGAGGACAGGCTGAGAGAGTTGGGGTTGTTCAGACTCCCTTGGAGAAGAGAAGGGTCTGGAGAGACCTTATTGCAGCCTTCCAGTACCTAAAGGGGACTTGTAAGAAAGATGGGGACGGATTTTTTTAGCAGGGCCTGTTGCGATATGACAACGGGTAATGGGTTTTAACTAAAAGAAGGTAGATTTAGACTAGATATTTTTTACAATAAAGGTGGTGAAATCCTGGCACCAGTTGCCCAGAAAGGTAGTAGATGCCCCATCCCTGGAAACATTCAAGATCAGGTTGGACTGGGCTCCGAGCAAACTGGTCTAGTTGAAGACGTCCCTGCTCATTGCAGGGGACTTGGACTAGATGGTTTTTAAAATGTCCCTTCCAACCCAAACTAGTCTATGATTCACTAACATGTCTTGGATTGCTACAAACTTTCTAGTGGTTCAGCTGCTCTGAACGGTCTGGATTTTTTCTCTATAATCTCATTCCACATAAGCGTTCCTTACAGATGGATGACTGCGTCCTAATGCTGGATACGGAAACGCTACCCGTGTTCTTCCAGGTCATGAAGCAGTTAATTAAACCGCATCATTCCATCTCCTTGCACAAACTGAACGTTGGGAGAACAGCAGGTGAAAACGCCAATGGATGTTCTTCAATGAGCAGTTAATATTCTGTAAACCTCTGGCTGGTGCTATTCGCCCGTCAGTATTTTTCCTACGTTAAAACTGCAGTGCAGAAAAAAAACCACCAATAAAAGCAAACCAAGTCAAACCCAAAGGCATTTCACCACGTGAATCCCAGTGCCTACAGCGGCCGCACCAGTAGCACTAGTGAAAAAAACAGGAGAACACAAAGACTTTTTCTTCAAGGGAAGAGGACAGCTCTTCAAGAGAGAGGACAGCTAAGTGATGGGAGAAATTCTATCAGCAGACAACGTTTTAATTAACTTTACTCCCCCCCCCCCCTTATGCTGGATAGAAAGAGGGCATTTCAGTACTTGATGTAAATGCTACAAATCTGTAAAATGCCCATTTTTGTCCAGCACTGAGGATGAGATCTGCATTATGCTGATGTATTTACCTGTTTCAGAACTGGAGCTTTTATCAGCCTTTTATCATAGTGATGAAAAACTATTTTATATTACACAGTGTTTATACATAAAAATGATAATGAAAAGGTCAGATAGCTAATTAGGTGAAATGGGAAAAATTGGCCTTTAAACAAGTGAATTAAGTGCATTGCTGCTTAATAATACCACAAGCTCATTTCTCTGATTGATGCTGCAGCTCTGAAGCCTGCATTTAAAATACGCTTAAGATAAAAAAACATCCCTTTCTGCTAATTATTAGAAACTAGTATTCCATTCATGGTTATGCAAATAACACATGCATATATTCAACTCAGAGATATGCTGAATTTTCTGATTGCAGAGATAGAGATGGGTCATTTGAACTGACCAAGTAAGAGAGAAATTACAATATAAATAAGCTGTTATTCAGGCAATGTTGTCATTACTTCCTTCGGGCTTTTTTCCAGTATCTCTTATTTTAGGAAGACTCTAACACCAAAGTTGTTCTGTAGAGTAATTACTACCATATGAACTGTGTTGATAAAGAAAAGCTGAAAATAATCTAGCTATGATTAGCTAGATTTATTCATTTTCAGAGAAAATAATAAAGAAAAGCAGAAAAAGATGAGACATTTAGCACAGCTTTTTTCTTCTCTTATTCTCACAGTAGCTTTATACTATATTTTTCAAAGATTTGGGGCATAGCTGTCCAAAGCCCAGCTGTTTCCCTAAAACAAACAACTAATCTATTAATTAATAATCTAAAATGATTTCCTACTTCATTAGATACCGATTTACTTATTTTAAATTGTTAAGCACTTCGCTTACTTTGCCCGTAAGTTGATAAAGAATTAAAGATTCGGGAATATGATTTAATAAACAACTTGTCAAAATTTAGGAAGACATAAGCTCTGAAAACCAGATTCGGGTGTAGTGGTCATCTTGATCACAGTATTGTTACAACTGTGAGCATGGAATGAGTTAAGTCTTCCAAATAAAGGTAATGCTGTGAAGCAGCAAAAACTTTCAAAACAGAAACTCCTCCAGTACCCAAAAAGTGGCTCTTTACAGGTCACCTTTGTTTTGTCTTACAACTGCAGTGGCAACCACTTTTGTGCCTCCTCCTCTGGTCTCATGCGGTAGGGTGACAGAATCTGTTACTCACCTCCACACCTTCTCTTTAGGTATGATTTTTTTCTCCCCAGACTGGTTTGAGGTATCCATCAGCAAAATCCTGCTCAGACCAACCAGAGCAACAAGAAAGGTTGACAACCACACAACAGCAGGTTCCGAGATCCATGAGTCACAGATTATAGAAAGAAGACACCTACCCTCTAAAATTTCCTAAATACACACATTTAATGTTTGCAAAAATTAGGAACAAGGGGAAAAAAGACGAGAATATAATCCTCTATATATTAGGATACATCTCATGTGAGCTAGAGAAGGTCCCATCTTCCCCAAAACAGAAAAAAAGAATTCTTCCTGCTTCTTTCAGGGCATAATATGAAAACCATTTAAATAAATGAATGCTGCCAAAAAAAAAAAAAAAAGAGAGTAACAAACAAAAGTATGTATAATACTCAGCCTCATTAGAGGCATCACTGTTTGAAAAACGTTCCTTGTGGGTGAGCTGCACACAGATCACTCACACCGACAGCTTTATTCCTTGAAATCAATACTACAAACCTCAAAACATTCCTTAACCAGGAGGGCAGGTCCGAAAAGCACAGCTTATTTACCTTCCTGAAGCTTGTTTGGTATAAGGAACTGGTTTTTGAATTGCTGAATTCTCAACTTTTGGTGGGCTTGGTAATAGTAATGGTTTAACGATGAATAAAAGTAGTAGTTTAATAACGCTGCAATGCTGTAACATTCAGAAAAAAAAAAAAAAGATGTAAAATGAGGTTTATTTTAAAGGGCAAAAAATTATGCCATTGACACTTTAATTGTGAGCAATAAAAACTGACAACTTAGAAAATATTAATTTTAAATTTTGATTTATTTTATTGCTTAAATATAGATCGCACAGTGTGTTCTTACATTTATTGAAACTGGTTCATTACGTACAGTACAGAATATATGACCATCAGAACAATGGACAAATTAGCCCTACTCTGATTTTGGACAACCAGCTATCTTTTGAAATTAACAAGGATTTAATTTACTTTAAAGTGACCCACTACCAAAAGCTATAATTTTTCAAAGTGACACAATGGGAAAGAGAACCCAAAGCAAAAGCTGGAATACATTTAAACAGCTGGATACCAATTTATAATCGTGACAGTACTCCATGTGTTGCAGATAACACAGGGCTAGTACACACACGGAGCTCTAAGTTCTGCAACTTGTCTCAAAAACATAAAAAATCCAGTGAAAGAAAGCAGCTTTATATGGTACAACAGCATTCTTAATTCATTTGGTTTCATTCATTAGCTACATATTGTAATAGCTACCAAAACAATACAATTCACAGCCCCTCCCATCTCCCAGCCGTCTAGAAAGGCCAGAGCGAACCAATTATCAACTTACAGACTCCCTGAACTTCCAGAAAGGAAGAAATTCAATATCCCGTGAGCACACCGAGTGTTACAAGCTCTTCATCCCCTGCGCGATAACCTGCACAACACCTGCATTTCCCAAACAAAGCTCATTTGAACGTCGAAAACATGGAAAGCTACCATCAGCATATATGAAAAACACTTCATAAACAGAACAGAAGATGAAATGCTGAGTCTAGTTATTTTCACATGCAGCATTCATGCAACAGAATTCAGTCACAACAACAATCCTGTATTTACAGCACAGTCTCCATTCTGCAAGAGTGCAAACAGAAGTACATTCTTTATTTCTCAGACTCCTTATTTTCTTTTTGTACAAAAGTGCACAGTGTTATTCTTAAAAAATGACAGAGTGGATAAGTGTTTTACATTGTATCCCTAGGTTAGATTTACTGTTTAAAAAAATTACACTCTTCATATAGGCCAAAAAACTATTATGTCTTACCTTAAAAAAAAAAACAAACCCAAAAGTGAAAACTAAAAGCTAGAGTCCTATTTATGTGTAGACTGTGGTCTGATCAGGCTGATACGCTGCAGCAGTAAAAATCACAACGGAATGCTGTAGGTAAGGGGCTGTTTCGTCATCCACTAACAGCTGTGATTGCACTGTTAAACTGAAAAGAAGGTCTCAATTACCTTTTGAGTTTTGTGAATGCTTTCTGAAAGTCTCAGCACGTTATCTCATAGGTTTAAGTACCTGATATTTCTCTGATGTTATGTCACATCAGGCTTTTAAAAGCAGTCCATGGAACAGTGGTCTCAAGCTCGAAAAACTTAAAATCTGTTTTACAGTGGGTTTGCAAATGTTCAAAACAGTCAGCAAATTAGCTGGGCCTGGTGACCATTCAGATCTTACAATTACACAATCATAGATTAATTTAGGCTGGGACTTCTGAAGGTCATCTCAACCAAGCCCCTGCTCAGAGCAGGGCTAAGTGACGTTAGATGACTTTGTTCCCGGCCTGATCACTGCTTATCTAAGCTGCTGGCTGACTTAATGACTGACATTTATTACAGATATTTGAGATCGTTCATTCATGTTTATGCTGCTTCAGTCAGATTCAGAGATTTCAAACTTACTATTCATGGCATCAACGAAAGCTGTTCTTTCATTTTGCCTGCGGAATTTGGTGAGTCATAAAGACAGCACTGACAATTATCATCAAAAGCTCAAAGATTTACTGTATGAGTTTTACTTTATTTACATTTGAATAGTATACTCAGATACATAAACCTATGAAAGTTACCACATTTTCCTTATGGTTTGAGAAATGAAACAAGAACAAACATACAGATGCATCTCTAAAAATGCTTTTGCTTGAAAACATAGGTAATAAATTCTTGGTCTTTAAACGGTTTCACCCCATTTTCTTTCAATTTCTAAAATATCATTAAAAAGCTGTAATAAACTACAGTGAAATACCTCATAGAATATATTTTTGATTTCTGTATTTATGATTTAAAATGCCCTCTTTATTTTCTGCTATACTAAATATATCTCTCATATTTATACTAAAGCAGACAGTAAAATACTACTGCATTTTCAAAAGTACAGTCTGTAAACCATACACCTTAAGACATGAAAAATATTGCACAGTTCAGTGCTTCAAGAGGAAATTTCTCCTCTTTATGCAAAGCATTTAACTTTTAGCAAGAAACACAGGACATATACTGGGCGTATATATCTAAAAAGCATGTTATGTGATGCATCAAAAAAATACTTAACAAGTGTCCATTAATTCACTTACTGTACTTGAACACATGTAAGGTATTGGTTTTTTTCCATATATTCCAAAATAAACAAGTTGACTACCTATGACAGCATGGACAAAAGGGAGCTCAGGTAGCACTCCACTGGTTACATTTATTAAAAATGAAGCAAGCCAAAAGCATTCTATTTAGATATATAATTGAGGTGGAGATGAAAAAAAAAAAGACACAACAAAACAAAAAAGAAAGAAAAAGCTTTAACAGGTTCTTCAGTTACAATGCCTCATACTAAAGGAATTTACAGAAATACAAATTCCTAGAGTAACTGAAATATTCATCGATATGGCAAGACAAGTTTAAAATCTGACTTTTACATGTACTCAAATATGAAAATGAAGAAACACGATATATGAAAGACCTAACTTCAAATATATTACAGAAGAAAACAACTCAGGACAGTCTCATGAATTTGGCTAGAGTAATCTGTATTTGGCTCATGTCCATCATTATTTTAAAGTTAGTTTAGATGAAATAAACAATAAAATTTGAAAACTCATCTTGTTCTTTCTATTGTACTCTACTCTAAATAATGTCCAGCAGACTTCAGAAGACACTTAATACACACAAAGATCCGGAAACTTCATCTCATAGACTGGAACAGACTGGTAATGAGCATGTCCAGCAGTAATGGTCATCGTTCCTGAGGGGCTGGGCGGAGGACTGTGTGAGAAGAATGATCATTATATATAATTTGTAACTATATGGATGGCTTTCTTTTTTATAACAGCTGAGAAACAAGAGTAAACTATCCACCCCACCCCAAGCCCAAACCTCAGTAGTTTATCCTGTTACTGAAATTCTAATGAAATTATCACGCCTTGGGTTTGTGGGGGTTTTTTTTGTACTCTGGTCTAAACCACCAACTTCACGAGTGTCACAGAACTATGAAAATCCATTTTGTTACTAACAAATACTATTTATACTGCTCCATAGATGTGCACAACTCTCTATAATAATGTCATGTACCATTTTGACTGTTCATTTTCTAATTACTTTCTCAAACAATAGGAAAAAAACCCAGCATTCTTCAATACTACTGGTATACATCAAAATAATATAAGAAGAGAAGTATACTGTGACATAGTTTCTGGATATTCTTCACTATCTAAAAGATTCAAAATAATAACAAGAAAATCAAAGTGACTGTTTTAGATGAAGACTGCTCTTTTTCAGTGTGCTGGTTTTGGCTGGGATAGAGTTAATTTTCTTTATGGTAGCTTGTATGGTGCTGTGGTTTCAATTTGTGACCAAAACAGTGCTGATAACAAAGGGATGTTTTCATTATTGCTGGGCAGGGCTTACACGGTGTTAAGACCTTTTCTGGTCCTCACACCACCACACCAGTGAGTAGGCTGGGGGTGCACAAGAAGTTGGGAGAGGACACAGCCGGGACAGCTGACCCCCAGCTGACCAAAGGGATATTCCATACCACATGACATCATGCTCAGCAATAATAGCTTTATGGAAGTAGAAGGAAGGGGAGGACATCTGGAGCGATGGCATTTATCTTCCCAAGTAACTGCTATGCACACTGAAGCCCTGCTTTCCTGGAAGTGGCTAAACACCTGAAATTGTGAATGAATCTTTATTTTGCTTTGCTTACACACGTACCTTCTGCTTTACCTATTAAACTGTCTTTAACTCAGCCCATGAGTTTTCTCACTCTTACCCTTCCAATTCTCTTCCCCATCCCACTGAGGGGAGTGAGCCAGTGGCTGGGTAGGGCTTAAATGCATACCAGGGTTAAAGCACAACATTCAGTTAAATCAATTATTTTCTGCCTATTACATGTGAACACATTGACATGGGCACCTGAAAGTAGTCGCAATTGCTTTATAACTCATGTTTCATTCCTCATATTCTTCTTGCATAAAACCTTACCGAATGGTGAGTTCCAGTATCTGTGCAAGTCTATCATGAAGCAAGTTTGCCTAGGAAAAAAAATAAAATTTAATTATTAACTACTATATATTGAACCAAGCTAAAACGAACATGCCAGGCCACACTCCATGAGTGTGTTCCACATCACCACATGGCAAATCTAGGCAGCGTTTCCTATCTTGATTTCTTTTCTCACTGCTGCAAGGATTCTGAGCCCTGAGGAGGGGCATGAGACTGAACGAGCCTGTCTTGGAGTGAAGGTGCTATATAGCAAATGTTGCTGTTGCAGATAGGAGTTTAACAAACCTGAAATACACTTAGTTATTCAAAATATATAATGGGTTAAATACAGCTCCAGTTATCCCAGGATGAAATAGGAATGGACTGTCAATCTAGATTTCAAAGACAGTAAGGAAAACATTAAAATGAAGAGTGTATGAGATTTCCATTCCTTTTCAAATGGTCTGGGAATGCTCAAAAGCACACTTGAAATAACTGGAATTTTTCAACATTGATAATAGTGGAGACAACAGCTGAAGACAAAGAACCAAATTTCTGTAGAATTAACAGCAGCAGTGACACGGTAACAGAAGTCACCTTTAGCCAGCACATCCCCACTAATGGTTATACCAATGTTTTCAATGCTGCACAACATTTTTTAGAAACTCACTTTGGTTTCACACTGTGCTGCAATTTCTTCAAATGGCGCTTTTTGGAACTTTTCAATCACAAGACGCCTTTTTTCTTTTTCCTGTTCTTCAAGTCCATTGTTATCTTAAAAACAAAAATAAAAAAATAATGACAAATGTAATCTTTGTGTATCAAGTATAAGTGATATAAACCTTCAAATGTGCACTGCAGAAGCAAACAAGCACTGTATTTGAAGTGATGAAACCACACTCAAGCCAGCTGTCATCTGTCATTGCTCATAAAGCAAAAGGCAGGTACAATTTCAGGGACCTGGTTTGAGTTTTGCCCCTTTCTTACCAGGTGCTTTAATTACGATTACATCCAGCTTCCTTTTGCTTTATTATCTGGGCTCAAGACTGCTCTTCTCACTCACTGCACACAAGTTCAGCTTCAAGAGAAAAAAAGGGAGGATCCTCCCCTCCCAGTATCATGCAGGCAGGTGGGCAGGAGTTTCTGTTAGAATTTGGGAAAAGCGAGTTCAATCTCCACAGGCTGAATGAACCTCCAACCAGCTGGAACTTCCCAGCATCTAACGAATTTAAGTACCCCAGTGATAAGGCAGGTTTGGAAAACTGTCAGATTGGATTACTGTTTAAAATATGAGCCTCTGTTGTTTAAAACATCCATGTCTAATCCATGTTTTTGACAGGATTTTGGTGCACTGGACAGCATTAACTAGTAATTAATTATAGTGATAAGAAATAAGGAAACTGGTTAGTTCTGAGTTCTGAGTTCTGGTAGGTGGCCCAGAAAAATATTATTTAAAACAAATCAGACAAATGTCTATCAATACACTAACTGAACAACTGTTTTTGAAGTCCATAATGTGTGTCTTTTAATCTATTTTCTGAATGTATTGCAGACCTGAAAATCTTAACATGTAAAGAATATTTAAGTTGCTTTGTAAATAATCACTCAATGGAATTCGAAAATCTCACATTATTTATAGCTTGGCCTGTAGGGACAAATTTAATAGATGACAGGCATTTCCAGATGCTTTTCATTCAGTCAGAAAATGAATTCACTAAAATTATCCAGATACCATTTCAGAAATTTAGAAATAAATAACTGAAGTTTTAAATAAATTTACTAGCTGAAGAGAAACAAATGTAGTATTTTAATTATGTTATTCTAGCAACATCTTTTTTCTCTAGCAATTCCACAGTAATCGCAGTATGCTGCATAAACACAATTGTAATAAGTCTTACCAATTGCTTTCTTCAAAGCTTCAAAGGTGATTTCTTCAGTATTATCAATCTAAACACAAAGAAACAAAACCCCCTTAAACCTCTCATATAACAAGATTCTAAAAAATAAGGAATGTGATAAATACTGAAGGTTAAAACGGCCACAGAACTTTTCTGCCTTACAAGTTTCTAATAGCTGTATCTGGAGTTTCTATGACAGCCGACAGATCACTAATTCAGCGTTTTGAACCACTGCAATTAGTGAGGAAGTTTGCATCAAATGAGATCAAGGAAAACTTTCCGAATTCTAGTCAAGACACTCTATGGCAACAATACTTTGGAAAAGGACTTGAATTTTGGCAGAATACTCCTTTGGGTCAGGAATATGTGTGGTGGTTCTATCCTGCTAAGCCTCAGTTCTGGTTCTTAGACAGCTGTTGTGAATTATAGCAATCATTTCCTAAGACTGAGTTACTGGGAGTGTGATACTACAGCGAGAGATGGTACTGGTGGGTAGAGTGGAAAAGGGGTTTTGCTTTAGGCTAATTTCATACCAGTACAGGCTCCAAATAATTTGGTGCTCACGCCATAAGCATTAGAGCTCAAGGGCTCTTCCTAACAAGCTTTGTCTGATGCGGTGAGAAAATGTGTTCCTTTAGCAATACAAATACCCATTTGCTGCTACAGATGTACTTCGTTAGGAATTGCTCGGGGCTGCAAAATTACCACAGGCACATGAACATTGCTCTGAAGAGCTCTGGCTCATGGATTTTTGCGTTTCAATTCTTAATAGACCTACCGTTTCTATATCAGTAAGTGTATATTACAGTGAAACCACTGTGATAATATCAGGGGAGAATGCTTAGGTGGCAGAGCAGCACTCACCTGGACACAACATGGTTTCTTGGCTTGGACTGCCTTACATTAATCCTTCGCAACTACATGTAAACAGGCAGCACTTTCATTTTTCCTTATAAACACTAATTGTTTAGAATGGTCTAACATGATTTAAGATAAAAGACCTGTACGGTAGCAAAAAGTTATTTCACCCAATTCAGAAGACTCTGAACTCTTTCAATTTTTTAATTCATTGGCTTGACCTATGGTAAATGGAAAAGCCAGAAGTAGCAGCCATTTCCTTTTTATATCAGTGTTATTTCAGAAGACGGAGCTGTAAATGATATTTTTCTAACAGATTTTACTACAGTACCATTGTATTCTCTACCACTGGATATACAAAAGGTTAATAAATTAACAGCAAAACACCCTTTATGTCAAATGTTTGTGGATATAGCTAGACATAAAAAGTAGTCAGGTTTTGAAATAATCACCTTTTATATGATTCACATTTGGTGAAAATTGCTTGTCTATGGCAGCCCTTCAGATTTCTAATTAAGATCCATAGTAGCTGCTAATATTAGCCAGCATTGTATGTGGTTATTAATACCACAGAAGCACTAGCTGCTTTTACAAGTGCTTTCATCTTATAAATGGAGATAACTATGGAATAAACCATCTTCCTGAACAGGATTCACTAAGAGACTTCCCACAACAAAAATTTTGACTGTGCTGACAAAGAATTGCATTCATATTGTATACAACAATAGATATTTTATGGATAAACAGTCTCCTACCTCAGACAGTGTAGAAATGACACCATACATCATTAATCCTAAAACTTCCATTAATTACGCAGTTTATCCTTTCAATCATAAAGCCTTATGTTCCTTTTTTTGCAGTTTAATTCTGCTGACAGTTATGGATTATGTCATGTTTACTAATCTATATAGCAATATAATCTATATACTTTGTTTCAGGTGTTTCCAATTAAGAAAATTCTTGCTTTTAAGAGACAAACAGTAATTCATTATCCAAGATACTGTATCACATTCAACTGAGAACCCATACACAGATTTTGATTTATCTACAACTGCCAAATCCTGTTCAAAAAATGTCTATATATCATTGCTTAACATAACATCAGCATAAACATTTCAAATCTGAAAAAGAAGCTTCTCTCATTTAATTCTACCTTCAAAAGAAATGTTCAGTCACATATAATACATGAGATTAAAAAAGGATACCAAGAGCAAACACGCCCATTCCTACTAAGAGCATTTACTTCCTTCAGAAAGCTAAAGAATGTGATAATCTGGTTTATTTTTTAAACATTTCTTTCTTCTTTCTCCTAAACTTTTACCTAGTTTATCTGTATCCTTGTTAAAACACAACAGCAAGAAGCAGACACAGAGTATCATCTGAGGTATCATCAGCACAAAGCAGAACAGAATAATAATAATAATAATGACAATGCAAAATATAAATCACTTCTGTCAGTAAGTTCTAAAACAAGGCTTGCTCCTTTGCATCACCTTAAAATTGCATTTTTAACTAATATTCAGCCTGACTGTCCCCACATTCTGTTTCATGTCCCTAGCCGGCAATTTTAACAGCTAATCTCCACCGCAGCCAGCAGAAATCTGGTTAATAAAAATCAGCAGAACCTTGAAAAACATTCAGTAGAAATGGAAATTTATTTTAAGAAATACTTCAAATGAAGTGTCAAAAGATGTGGGATAATTTTAATTATAACGCAGTCTTCCTAAGGGATAATTAGCATCAGCTCCTGTACCCTCCATATGAACTTTTTGTTGCTACCTTATCCTTCCCGTGTCTTTGAAGCACTGTGTGTTAAACTCTTCTGGAAGGGAAAAGTGACACTGTAGCACCGTGGTGTATGTAGCCTGCCTAGCTTTTACCTGCCCCTCTAAACGACAGCAGGTCTCCCACTAGTCTCATATCTGTAAGCCCCACGGCGATGAACGAGACTCTCAGATACTTCAAACGACGCGGGGATACAGATGCAGGATTTTTATTTGATCCCTCAAAAGGCAAAGAAAATATTTTAGAGCATTTAGTCATAAAATAGCAGTTATATATATACTTACTGCCACCTGTAAAATTCTGCAGTACCACCTGTAAAACCCGTACTGACAAAATACTTTACATTTTTAGATGGCAAAATCAGTGCCTTTGACAGCACATTTCTACAAATGTAAGAGTTAAAAAAGACAAACCCCCAGAGCATTTAAGCATTGCTAAAATAATTAGATATTAGACTTTCCAGGAAAACTTCATTTGCATTCACCCCTCACCACCCCGAAGATGCTGCTTTAAAATATCCTGTGATTTTCATACCTTATCCTCTGTGTTGTTGCCAGGCAGAATATCCACCTGAATGGACACCGTGTCCACAATGCTCTTCCTCCTGGAGAGTCTGTCCTCATCTAGAAGAAAAAACACTTATCTCACTTTTTGTATAACAGCTGAAACACGATCAATCAAATTTCTACACATCAGATGCAAATTTTTTTCTATATGCCTGTTAAACCCAAGAACCTTTTTACTGTCCCTTCTCCCTCTCATCCCAGATCTTGCCAACTTTCCCTTGAAAGCCCAGGGTTAGAAAAATGAGATGAGATCTTATTCAAATACATAATAAATAACATAACACATGATGTCATATTGCTGCAGAGTAATTTACAAAAGCCTGAACTTAATATTTCAATTTCACAACGAAAAAAATAAGGTCTTAATTTGAAGGTATTCTGAAAGAGAAAAGGGATTCTCAGAAGATGACTCATTGACAGAAGAAATAGATTTCTGGACGGAAGTGAACAACAATCCTTCCTTATTCTTGTTGCTACACGTACCATACTCAGCAAGTCTAAAACTCTACTTGGGGAAAAAAACTCTCTCCATTTCTAACTTCCTACAAACATTTTAGCAAGTCCAGCTGGCCTAAAAAGTATCCAGAATAAGACTAACTGTGCTGATGCTGCCAGGAACAAGATTTCACTAATGCTTAGGTAGATATGAACAAATGATCCATCACGTGGATGGATCTTCCTTTTGTGACTGCATTCCTGAGACAATACACCAAAAATCTTCTCTTTTTTGACAATTAATATATTAAAAAAGTAGTAAAAATACATTTACAGATGTGTCATGAGGATCCTCTGACAAATGGAGACTTGAGTGGCCTTTCATGCATCTCACTTATAAAACCATGAATTGCAATGTCACATTTTAGATTTTAACCAGTATCAAGCCATTCGGACCAGGCTATTAGTATTTAATGACTTGCACTGCACACAGAAGCACCTACAGGCACTTGATACCAGGATAAAGGTAAGGAGAATGACTGTAAAGCTCCTTCACCACAAGGTAATTTATACTGGTTCTTCCACAGACTTTGTTTAAACCACTTTAAAGAGCTTTTGCAGTGCAAATATTGAGCATGAACAAACAGAATTCATTCCAGCAGAGATAAACACACTCAGCTTTTAAAAATCCTGAAATAACTTTCAGAAATCATATAAATGAGAGTCCGATTTAAGATCCAAGAGGCAGTGAAAGAACAAGATTAGTGAAAAACACCTGAATTCCAGCTATCTTTGCCAGGTTCTCAGAGTCCCTGAGCATTTCAAGTGGCATTTTGAAGGATTTACTTAATTTTTAATCCCTGACTGCTCACTGGTACATGACCCAATACATACAGAGTCTGAGGAAAGCACCTCAGCTCTCAAGAATAAACACAAGACAAACCTACATCTTTGCTGCCATCTTGCTGCTCTCTCTATAATTGACATGGCAAACACCAGAGGGTAAATTTTTGGGACTACTTTTGGATAGAATTAATTTTCGTAATGGATGCCTCACTATACTTGCTTAATAAAAATGCCCATTCATCTCTAATTTCAATACATTAAGTCGGTAGAAAGCTATGAAAATGGTATTTTTTTCTGCGATATGATATAAAGCTCGTCTCCACGCACACAAAGGAGCTCAGAGGGACGAGGGCAGTGGTGGAGCCCCAATACCCGCTGCCCCAGTCCTCACCAGCACTGTCCCAGGAGTCTTGGCCTCACAGTCTGGGAATTATCCCATGGGACAATGGGAGCAACTCTATGGGCCACCTCACTGATCGAAGCAGGATCAGTGACTGGGGTACAGGACACATTGTGGGATGCAGGCAAAGAGCATCTTGGGATTGCACAAGGTTTAGTGTGGGATGTTTAGGGGAAAAGGAGGGTTGAGATGGTTTGAGAAGGAGCAAGCAAGGAAAACGGAGGGATAAGGGGATAAAGGCATAAGTCCCATGTAAACCGGTTGTTGATCAGCACGCGCATCAGGCCACGTCCTAAGCCTCATCAGTGCAGCCTGTCCCGGCTTCTCATAAAATCCCGTTTCTCTTTCCCTGGGTGAGGGACTCCATTATTTGTGCAGGTGTGTGCATGAGGATCCAAGTGCAGCGACTGGAGCCAGACCATGGGTCAGAAAGCCTACATACATCTGGAGCGAGCAAAGGTACATCAGTTCATGACCACAAGGGAATACCAAGGTGGACCAGCAGGCGAGTAGGTGAAGTGGCCTGGGAGCTGAGGATGTCCATGGGTGCCTGCCTCTCTGTGTGTCTCTGAGAGGGAGAGCACCCGGGGCAACCAGGAGGTCCAGGCCAACTGTCAGACAGACCGTGGAGCCTGGGGGGAGTTGACCGAGATCCATGTGTGCACAAGCGAGTGCATTACTCGCTTGAGTGTGCACCAGAGGGATCTGTGCCAGCAGCTGGGCTGGGGCTGTGGGCCTTGGGGACTCACATGTCAGTGACTGGGGAGACTGGGAACCAGGAGACAGCTGGTGGGCAGACAGCGCCTAAGCCCAGCTACAGGTGAGATGCACACAGAACATATGCACAGGTACATGTCCCACTAATGGACCTTTACCCTGAACAGCCAGTGAGTGAGAATCACCATTCTGTGAAAAATGTGAGCTTCATCCAACTTTCTACCAAGTTCTTGTAATGTCACTCAAGGAGGCAATTAGTCCTATCACTAAAATGGTACCTGTAGCCCTACAACATCCTCAGGAACAGAAAATAGGAAGCTACCACACCATAGAGTTGCAAATAAAGAGTAAACACAAAGGCAAACCTTGCAGCAGCTAACATTGCTACAGATATATCAAGGAGATAAACAAAAACAAAAGCGGAAGGAAACACTAAGAACACCACAATTTCTGGCCTAAAAGTCTAAAGGCCTTCTAAAAGCATATTTTTTTTTTTGACTGTGCACATCCTATACACACAGCACATCCATATACACACTAGCAGGAGAGCAGGCTGACCTACAACTCATTTTTACCTTTTGACTTGTGTCTGCATTTATGAGGTTTTTTGCCTGATGGAAATAGAGCTAAATTAAAACAAATTATATATGTATCGACAAAAAAAATGATCAAATGTACATGTAAATTTTCAGCTTCCTTCCTGCCCCAAATAAGGAAGAGAACAAGGTACAAAAAGTTACAAATAGGAATTGTCTTTCAAACTGGTAAGAAGCACCAAAAACTGAAACAAAGACATTGTGATGATTTTATGTCTCTAAGTCACTGTTAAACATTACATCACTAATACTCAGAAATAATACAAATAACTAGGATAAAATCTTTACTGGCTTTTTGAGTCCAACCATAACTTTGGTAGTAATACACAAAAAATTGATCTATCTTTTACTAAAATTATTGATATATTTTGAAGCACTACATTCTAGCATTATATATATTAATAGTAGAATTTAAACATCTATGTCAAAATGAAAAGTTTTAGAATTCCAAAATATTCTCTTTGGTCCTGATTTTGTTAAACGAAAACAATTGGAAGCTCAGTATCTCACAGGATCAGAGATTAATGATCCTAATCAGATATGATAATCAACATGAAACCAGTTTTGGTTACTGCTCTTTGCAAGAGACTACAACACAAACCCCCCCATACCCACCTGATTCACATACTCTAAGATTTAGCATTAAATATGGCAATTTCTCTTCACCTGAAGAGGCAGATAATCACATACTTGCAGCTAAACTTGCTTAACCTTGTCAGAACTTACAAATCTTCCTGTGTAGGAATCCATTTTTATTAAAATATCCAAGAAAACCCTAGCAGGGTCATTTGGGTGTAAATACATCTCATTTTCTAGAAAAGGCTTAACATAATTTTCCAATCAGGCTATCTTCCTCATTCCATTCTCATTCACTCAAAGACAATAAAAATTGAAAACATGACATTGCTACCTACCTCTTCTGCCAATACTAAAATACAATGTTAACCATTTTTTTGGATGCCATAAGAAATAATCTGTCAAATATAGCAACATTTTCCTTTTTAGAAGACGACAGCCAGCAACAGAAAACACAGACATGGCAGCTGTGTCTCAGAATGTATCACTAGTTGGCTGCTAGTGCATGGGACAAAGCCACATCTGCTGTTCTGGAGAACTCCATCTTCTCCCATAACAGCCATCCAAAAAAGCTTATTCAAGAGCAGGCGACAACGTCTCTGAATCGTGCCGCAAGTGTGGAAGATCTGGCATTTACTGTCCATATGTACCATGTTTCTTTCTATGCATGAGCTACAAAATATAGGAATCTCATTTTCCTGCTAGGAACTTTTATTTCTCAAAAAGGTCACGCTTCAGACTGGGATGTTCCAGAGTCTACTATAATAATAACAGTTATGTACAGCCACAAAACACGCCCGGTCAGTAAAACAAATGTCTCAATTTTCTTCAGTAAGTTGCTCAATTGACTTTTGAAAATATATTAAAAGCAGAAAACACACATTATCACATACTAAACTAGTTATTTATACACTATTTCTGCATGCGGGGTAACACGAACTCTCACAGGTCCTCCTCAGGCATACTTTATTTACATTGTGTTACCTGACATTAAGCTAGCATAGGTATCTAATGGAGGAAAACATAACCTTCTTGATTAAATTAACTTCTGCTCATTGAGAATTTGACTAAGGAAATAAGTTAGCATAAGGCCAGATGGCAAAAGGATCGGATATGTTCCATCCAGCATTTACATAAAAAGGGTAAAGTATGGTGACTTGTGTAATCCTTCCTCATCTGCTAATTCAGATTAATATAGAAAAACATTAATAATCACCATCATCATCTTAGGTATCCTTTCAAAAGCAAAGACTTCATTAAAAAGACTTGAAGTGGGCTAAAGAACATTCTGCCCCACCTCCTGAATTTAAGGGAAAAAAAAAAATAATCTCAAAAGGACACAAAGTTGAATCTTCTTAGTAATAATAGAGTAGTTTTAATGAGAAAAAAGAAGCATCTTGAAAAAAGTAGTTATACAAGAATTAGATTTTGTTGCCAAGTAGTCACATTACATTTCATTTCCACAAAATGCATCAAGAAAGCATTCTTAATAACGGGTAGTTAATAGTTTTGCCACTAATCACTACTTACCTGTTACCTGGGGTACGTACGGAACGGACAATCTTTCCACGCTGTATCCACTGCCTCCCAATGATTCCGCAATCTTGTTTGTCAGGAAAAATAAATCTTTTTCATGCTTCTCTAAGGATTTTGGAAGACTGTCAAGATACATATTTGAAGTTATTATCTACCAACAGAGATTTGTTCATTAAATAAAATATTTTTCCAATGTCTGCCAGCAACCAAAAAGGGTCAATCTTAATGACTTGATGGAAATAAAAGTTGCCCAGTTCTTTAGGAATGAATACACACCCCAAAATGAGTCCACTGAATACCTCTGCAATATTTTAAATTACATTAACACTTCTTAGTTATCTGAAATATCTTTCTTGCCTATTTTGCTACATCTTGAGAGTATATGGTCTCTTGTTAAATAGAAAAAACTGCAGAGTAATAGTGTTTGCCATTCACCAGCAATGTGTTCTTGTGGAAAAAAAGGCTAAGGGTATCCTGGGCTGCGTTAGGAGAGCACTACAGCGGGTCGAGGGGGTGATCCTTCACCAATAAGGCCACACCTGGAGTACTGTGTCAACTGCTGTGGTTCCCAGGACAGGGGAGACAGGGACTCACTGTAGAGTCCAACAAAGGACCACTAAGGTAGATTAAGGGACTGGAGAATCTCTCCAATGAAGAAAGACTAAGAGAGCTGGGATGGTTCAGCACAGAGAAAAGAAGGTGGATCTTATCAGTGTGTACAACTGCCTTAAGGGAGGGAGGGTGGACAGACAACAGAGCCAGGCTCTTTTCAGCAGTGCCCAGTGACAGGACCAGAAGCAACGGGCACAGACTGAAACACAGAAGGTTCTGCTTGA
The DNA here is from genome assembly GCF_964106895.1 of Numenius arquata. Classification (NCBI taxonomy): domain Eukaryota; kingdom Metazoa; phylum Chordata; class Aves; order Charadriiformes; family Scolopacidae; genus Numenius; species Numenius arquata. Next base: position 68,731,322 of record NC_133578.1, on the reverse strand, counting down.
TCATCAGGGAACACTTTGCTGTGAGGGTGACCAAGCACTGGCACAGGTTGCCCAGAGAGGTTGTGGAGTCGCATCCTTGGAGATAGCCCAAAGCCATCTGGATGTGGCCCTGGACAGCCTGCTCTAGGTGACCCAGCTTGAGCATGGGGGGTTGGACCAGATGATCTGCAGAGGTCCCTTCCAACCTGACCCATTCTGTGATTCAGTAAAACTGTGTTTTGCTGTGTTAGCACTTATAACAAACATCATATCGTGCAGATATAAGTGCTTCTGACTACTTTTTTTTCATACATGCATATATGCTTTTAAAGCTTGGTTTTCTTCTGCCTATCCTGTACACTACTAACCTCTAAATTATTTTTCACATATGCAACATATTTCAATGATGTGCAATTTTTAATAGTAAAATAGGTACTTCGCTGTTCATTAATTCATATTCTGTATCTACTCACTTGCATTTGTCTTTGAAAATTGTTTCTGGTAGAAAATAAGATGCTTCCAGACTTCTAGTTTCAATAACCTGAAAAAAAACCCAAGACAAATAGTACAAATGGAGTAGTCCCGTAGCTATTTTCTCCAATGACTAAATTGCTTAAAGAGGTTCTGCTCTAGCAGATTACCATTCCTTCACTAACATCCACCTCAGCACAAATGAGGCCTTTAGAATTTCTTTTAACTAGAGAAAGAGATTGTTGCACCCATCCTTTAGACTAAAAATATGGTTCTTGTGGTCTTGTGCATGTCAGTAGAGTTTTACCAAAGCCAGCGAGGCTGTCAATTCTTATACCAGACGAGGATTTAGCCCATGATATATGGTACCATAAACAAAATAAGAATGCTATACCTTGAGAGAATATTCTGTGCATAATTTTAAGAGTGACCAAGTAAGGCCATCAGACTGAAGAAAAAGAGAAACACTGATGGACACGAATACAGAAGACCAACACCACAAGTAATTACTTGACAGAAGTCATTTACTCATTTTACAGAAAAATGTGTACTAAATTACTTAATTATGTGTTACCTTGCTGACGTGTTGACAAAAGGCAGGAACTGCAATCATCTGACTCAGAAAGTTCAGATAGGCTGCAACCAATGCCATGATACCACAACGATTAAACATTGGCAGATTATCCTCATTGATGATGGCAATGTCCTGAAATATAAAGGATAACATTATACTCTAGCTGACATATGATGACTCTCTGGTATTACTCAGCATTTAATACCTCTCATCTTAAAATCCTAGTCTTTCAGTTCACTCCTAAATGATGTATATATTGATATGAAGTTAGCTTGAAGGATTCGACCCCTAAGAAGAGAAATAATTCTACTCAACTCGAACTTGTATTTCTCAGAAAGAGACTACAGATTAATGACTAGTAGTGTCTTGTCATTATCACCTGCTGATCATAACTTTTTTCTGGAAAATTAGAAACAGTAGTTTAATAATAAAAATCACTCTTGTGAGTCACAGGTACAGTACCATAAAGGGTATTATTTTATGTTTATTAGCAATTCTATGTTTATTTAGCTTGTACTATTTTTGTTCCAGTAAAACATAATGACATTTTCATCAAGTAAGGATTTGGTTCATTGACGTATTTTAGAATTAAGGATGCAACTCTGCATTTCAGAGGTTTCATAACGCAGGTGCACATTAGGGGATAAGACTAATGACAGTGAACTGGGAATACAGAACACAATTTCATCACATTTCCACAGCACATGCTGGCACTATTTTTTTTGAATGCTTAAATTTCAATACAGATAAACCTACTAAGTTACACAGTTTCTCTGAGGAATGTATGCAAGTATGAAACAATGTTTGATCCCGTAAAGGAAATATTAAGGAATAAAGCCTGTCAACACCAGCTAGTTTTACTCTAAGTTAAGACTGAATAGCCTGGTTTGATAAACACTTCCAACCAACCAATTAACCATAAGCTTTCTTCCAAGGTGAGGACAGTTCATATATTTTATATGGAACACTGATGTAAGATCACAGATCGTAATGACACCTTGTCAATCTGCTCATGAATATATCATTGATTCTAGGGAATGTTTCAACAAATTTCCACATCTGCTGTATTTCCTGAAGAGAAGTTTGTAACAAATCTGATTAGTTGAAGTTTCCCTATTAATAAGTGTTATGTATAAAGTGCATTTCCTTAATGGATCGATCAAATTAGGACTGAAAGATGTGATTTCCAATTTGAAGATCAATATGTAAACAAAAAAGTAAGTTACCCACATCTCCAACTACAAATATAAACTGTCAATCAATGAACCCAACACTGATTCAGACTCATACCTGCAAAGCAATAGCTAATCGAATGAGGTCAATAACCACTTCTTCATTGGCGAGTTCAATTGTGGTAAGAGCTAGAGATGTAAACAGCAGTTCAAAGTTTTTTTGGACATTGTCTTCTTCTTTACAGCCTAAGTAGATGTGTCTGTACAACTGCTGACCGTGCTATAAAAGACAAAAAAAGGGAAAACGAGTACTAAAATTACATAATAATTTAGGTTAGAAAGGATATATTAAGATCCTCTGGTCCAACTGCCTACTCCAAGCAGGGCCAACTTTGATGTTAGATGATTTTAGGTACAGAATTGAAAACATAAAGCAGGATAAAATACACGTATACACATACACACACAAAGAAGTACATGATTAATCAAGACCACCACTAGTTTACTACCGTAACAGCAGCTTCTTTATACATTACTGCTCTATTTTATGTAGAAGTGTACAGATAGGGAAGATGTTACAGAGAATTGTACATGAGTACTGCACGGTGTGTCAGACATTGGCATTCATTTCCTATTGAAATATTCAGAAAAAAATTTTGCCCATTTATGAAAAGGAAAAAATAAAAAGTAGATCTTGAAACATTCTCAAGAACGGTCGAGTAACTGAGGTGCTTCAAGGGTTATCCTTGTGAAGACACAAATCGGTTCATTAAGCAAGTCTCCTTGAATAGCAAACTGAGAGGAAACTCTTCTGGAGGGTGTTTCAGGAGATGAGATGGGCTCGTTGACCACTGCGCATAGGGAGGCTCTGGTGAAGAACAGATTATCTAATGAAAGAGCCTCAACTTCGTGACTTTCCTTTCCTGGTAACACTGTGCTTAGCCAAATCCTTGTAAAGAAACTATTATTTCAATACAAAAAAATGAAAACACAGAAAGGCAGGTTAAGAAGCACATTTTGCATGCAACACGTGACTCAGTACCACCCCAGTATTCTTAATCCGTACAGGATACAGGTCTGTATCAGTTGACACAGTTAATTTTCAAGATCTAAGGACTGATGCTTCACCTCTGGAAGTACTAGTTCAGCTTTAGAATAAAGAAAGAAACATCTGGTTTTCAAGCAGGACATATTCATTTAAGAAGTAATAAAGATGGTTTTGGTCTTTTTATTACTTCTAAAATAAAATATATAGTTTTTCAAATATATGCTTTACTTAGAAAAGAGGGTAGCAGCTATTAGCAAAGCACAGAAGCTGCTATGAAACAAGCACAGCAAAGGTGAGCTGTTTAAGGATAGAGTATACTTGGAAAATAAAAGTAATGAAATTATGCACTTGGACATGAAAATAAATTATTATGTGGATTTTCTTGACATGTAGTATCTTTCTAGAAGACTGCAACATGCGGGAAGTTCAACATTTCCCTTTAAAGAAATGATAGAAATAAACTTCCTGGCTTTTAGAAGGTGGACTGAGAAGAAAAGAGCTTTGTCTGGTTTAATTCCACCTGATTTCAGGTATTGAAATTCCTGACTACGATACAGAATTGCCTTAGGATCCCCATCTAACATCAAACAAGTCTGGATGGTCATTAAGGTCATAACAGACTTCTGGAGGTGCTTCACCCCTCTTCTTTGATAACACAAGGACTCTAGGAAGAGTAGGCTGCTGACACATCTAAACTAGGTAAGTCACATTAGGTTTATGATATGCACCTGAAACAGTATCACATGGATAATTACAGAATTACTTCATTCCCCAGGGTTAATATATATTTTTTAGAAGACTGTATAAACTTTTCTTGACTGATGAGAGTCTCTGTTTCTCTCCTGCCCTCTTTTTCAGATGTGTTAACAATTCATGTTTAGTTTGACAATTAAAATTTTCACCTAGCAAAAGTCAGTAACTACAACTTATCCAAACTGTTTTAAAACCTATATGTTAAATCAATGAATTAAAATTTAATTTACTTTTTACAAAGACACAGGGCCACAAAGATGATCAGAGGGATGAAGCACCTCTCCTATGAAGACAGACTGAGAGAGCTGGGGTTGTTCAGCCTGGAGAAGAGAAGGCTCCGGGGAGACCTCATAGCAGCCTTCCAATATCTGAAGGGAGCCTACAGGAGAGCTGGCGAGGGGCTCTTTGTCAGGAAGTGTAGAGACAGGACAAGGGGTAATGGTTTTAAATTGAAAGAGGGAAGATTTAGATTAGATACCAGAAAGAAATTCTTTACTGTGAAGGTGGTGAGGCACTGGAACAGGTTGCCCAGGGAAGTTGTGGATGCCCCATCCCTGGAGGTGTTCAAGGCCAGGCTGGATGGGGCTTTGAGCAACCTGCTCTAGTGGGAGGTGTCCCTGCCCATGGCAGGGGGGCTGGAACTAGATGATCTTTAAGGTCCCTTCCAACTCTAACCATTCTATGATTCCATGATACATTTCTAATAATTGCCAATGTTGGAGTATTCTTTCTATTATTCCAGTATTAATCAAAACAACTATAACTATACCACAAGGAATATCGACTGCACTAACTTAGCAAGAACATTTATGTTGCAATGTTACTTGAAAGCCGCACAATTCTATTTTGCATATTATTATATATGTAGCATTTTTGCCTCTGGACAAGTTAAACTGCAATTCTTGTGATTTTTGTAATTAGCATAATCAATTAAGTCAGCACTCTGAAGACACTCATTTTTTTATTTCACAGCTAATAGGAAACAAAAACAAAACAGTATGGGATAGCTGTGAGAAATGAATGCAGATAACTGTGACAAACTTTCTAAAGCCTGCTTGAGCTGACTTCAGTAATTTGTATTTTTTGTTTACAAACATACCTACACAGATAAACTATAGTCAGGAATGACAGAGCACACTAATAACTATATGCATTTTTTCCCCACGTAGGAATTCAGGTGTTTATTGTAAAGAAGTAATTTTACTCCACATAAGCATCATCTAAAAAAATAAATCAATCTATTTTTCTTTGGAATCAAACATACTCAGAAGTCAATTGGCACAATGTGCTACAAAAAGGTGGATTTTCCAGAATCGTGGTTAGGATACACACTGTTCCAATTTCATGCATGGAAGGATTTTCGCTCAACACAAATGAAAATTTTATTCCATGGAACTACCTCTCAAGTATCCAGAACATCTCAACATTGAAATCGCTAATTTGAAATAAAATCACTCAATATTGATCTTTGAAACTTGTTGCAAAAACACAGTTGAAGAAAAATAAAGCAACTGGTTCAGTTACTTTATCTTCTTTCTAGATAGAAAAGTTAACTTTTTCATCTATTACCTTTTTCATGAAGCTCACGTCTTGCCTTGAAATTTTGTCTCGTTTTATCTTTAGATCAGAAACATCTGGTATTATTCTACAAAGGAAACAAAAATGTCGTTTTAGCAAAAAGAAGTTGAAAGGGAAGAGAATATGAAATATGTGAACTATTCAAACAAATCTTGAAGCAATTTCCATTTTAATTATATCCATGTTTAACAATGACATTCACATTTCAGTTGAAGAGGGAGAAACATAAACAGAATTATGACAAGCACTATTTTTTTTCTCTACATGAAATACCATATTCTGTCTTCCACAGTTAAACTAGCAGGTATTTGGAATGATCGTTTAAGGTATCACGCACTGAGGCTTACCTGTAAAACTCTTGCCATGAATAAACAACACTGAGCACTGTGCATTTATCAAAACAGAACATTAACATTTCATATTAGGAAAAATATTTAAAAATCAACAGTATTTATAATTCAAATATTAAGCTAGAATTTAAAGCAGGCAAAAGCAAACAACAGGAATTACCGTATCCCTCTGAGCTTCGCTCTGTTGTCATGCCGATCAATGAGATTATGCAGAATTTCCAAGACCAGCTGCCTCAGCTCAGAGTCTTCCATGAGCGACGGAGACAATAATGGGTCCAGAAACGGGGGAGGAAGTGCATTAGTTATCGTTGTTGCTTTGTATCCTGAAGTCACCTGTTGATTGTTGGAAGTAAAATTAATGTGTGTCATTACTGCATTGTAAGAATTACTTGCTGCTGTCCCTCACTTTATAGTGGGCTTGCTTTGCAATCTGAAAGCTGGATTCCAATGGAAGTATTGTGTTAGTTTTGAAAATTCTTAATGTCACTAAGAATTTGGAAGGACTTTAATACTCATGTTCAAATGAAGTCCCTTGTCTGTTTCAAAGTGGTATTTCTCAGGTTCCTTCCTCTACCAACACACCCAAAAGAAAAAATAAAGGTACCACTTATGAATTTTTTGTTAAAAAATAGCCCATGAAAAGCTGCAGGGTGGTGCTTTGCCGCCTGCTGGGGTTAAACCACAACATGTGAGCAAGCGCTTATTCCTACAGCACAACGGAATAGAGTGAAAGGGAATTGGCTGGCAGAGGAGTAGGAGGGCACATGAAGGTATCTAATCAATCATTTTGAAAATGGAAAATTACTAATATTACAAGATGTAAGGCTGCAAATTAAAGAAGTGCCAGATTTTAATTGCCTATACAACATTAAGTTGTCTGCCTGTGTGTATGCACGACAGACTAATTATGTCATGAAGTATTATTCTTTTGTAAAGAACACGTGATGTACAATGCTCAGTTCATATACAGAACAGGCAGAGTTCACCAGTTTCTAGTTCTTTCTTATGTATATAATACTATACACCTTACAAACCACAAAAAACGCTTTGCTCTGAACACAAATTCCTTCCCACATTTTTTCCCACAATATTCATCAATGTCTGAGTAACTCATTAAGCATCAAAACATTCACTTTCACATCTTTGTGTCATGATGGGATTTTACTCCCATATTCTAAAAGAGGATCCACAACAAAATTTGGTGTCAAAACTGCTAAATTCCTTCCATGGAATTCCAATTGGAATCCCATAAAGCATACTGAAAGGCTATGCAGCACCCTAAATAATTAGAACAATTCTCACTGACTTCAATGGAAATTTTTAGAACTGGTGAGAAGAATATTGTCAAGAACAGTTTAGGCATAGCTGAGTCTATCTTTAATGAAGACAATGTGAAAAATGACTCCCTGAGATCCTTTCTAACACGTTTGCTATCTTTAAATTACAACTGTGAATGCTCAGCTCTTCCGCACACCAGAACATAGGATTTCATATTCTGACAAGCAAAGAAAGGTTTAACTGATTTGCCGAACACCACACACAAATTTCACGTCAAAGCAGGGTCAGAAACTCATTTTCCAGGATGGCATTCTACTGCTGCAGTCGTGAATGAAATCATTCTTTACGCTATTTCGCCTACTTCAGTCACTAAACAGTTTTTAGCTTCCGCAACAAAATAGGCCTGGATTGTACAGGCAAGAGCCTTCTTTACTCTCCACTTGTGATTCTTACCATCAGGAGGTATTTCCAGAAATACTCTTTAAAGGTTTAAAGTTGAAAAAAATCTATTTGTGATTAAACAATTATACCTTACAAAAAGCTTGGGAAATACTAGGAAGGGAAGAGCAATGGTGCCTGAGGCTCTAAGGGCTTCAAGATAGGCATCCATTCCTACAGTTTTAAAAATATTAACCATTTTACTAATTACAGCTTTTCTGGTATCAGAGACAAAAGTGATTTCACTTTCATGTTGCTAGCATTGCTGTCAGAACTAGTCAGCTCAACCTATTCTATAATGTCCTTTTGGATTTGCAGATCCAATTGTAACTGATATTCATTAAAGTGATCTAAGGGATGGAGGAATATTTCTTATAATGTGACAGCATTTGCCCCAGTTACAATTTTACCCAGTAAAACTACAGATCTATGTAATATGAAAGTATGTTTCATTTCATATTACAGGGTTCTAATACTGTACTTATATGTATAAACACATACATAAAGAGAAACATGGTGTGCTTGCAACATAATATACTGAACACTGAAGGCTTACCATAAGTAAAGATCTCAATAACATGATTTGAATCCTCCTAGTTCCCAAATCTCTGCAATTGGAAAAAAGTTGAAAATTAGTTTCCTTGCATAGCTTGAAAATTTTATTTGACTCCAGACATCATCCTAATAACTGTGGGTTTGACAAGTGAATACAGCAGTCTTGGAAGGGATGCCAGATAATCAAAAATAAAGGGCAAATATCTTCAAATGAGGTCCATTTTGAAATGGATATTTATAGGAAGGCTTTAAAAAAAATAAGCACATATAATTGAAAAGACAGTAAGTAATATATGTGAAGCAGATCTAAATCTTCACGTTTCATTCAGAAATCTCTTTCTATCTGAAATATTCAACCGTTAAATGCTTGGATTAATTTTCACAAACAAGAATTTCTTCTGAATTAAAATGTAAGAGTCTTTTAAGAAACCAGGACACTTCTTGTTTGAGTCAGACCCCAAAAACTTTGAAACTGAAAAAAAAAAAAAAAAGTTATCTGCAAGAAAAACTGAAAGAACCCTCAGTTTTCAGATCACAGGAAGGTACAGGGAACATCACTTCACCTGTTCCTCATCTGTTCTCACTTTCCATCTGCTGGTACTAAAAGAAGTTAAATACCTATTGGTATATAGTCACATACACACGGTTCTTGCAAGACCTTAGAAGATAGAAGTGCAGTTGGAATAAATTGCTCCATTCAAACAGACTCTTTCAAGAAAGTAAAAAAAGGTACAAACCCTTTTGTCCACCAAATACAGTACAGAAAGAGCAAGCTTCCACTTTCACAGGCTCTAATCCTACTGTGTCCAGTTGGCAGCATCACTCAAACGTAGCAGAGGCCAAATTTTCAGGTTAAGTGATGCAAGACTGTATCAGCAGTCAGAAAGGCTGGTTTATTCTGAATGACATATACACACCACGCTAACATAATTATTTTGTATGGGACACTAGAGCAAAAGCTACCAAGAAGCCAGGAGAATGACAATCATTTCCTACTTACGCTCGCAGGGATCAGACATACGTGGTACAAAAAGTATCCATGCACACCTCGAAAGAATAGCTGCAACTTTCTCAGAGACTTTCCCCGTACTGAGGAAAAGCAGTCTTTTAACATAATTATTCATGTTACAGGGAAAGATACTACTTCAGAGTATGGAGGCTTTTTAATCATGAGTTTATTACAGGAGTCTGCCCACGTATAGTTTTTACCTATTTCTAGACAAACAGGGAAAATCTATACCAGTTTACTGGATTTTCACTGGAGAAATTCACTAGAATTTCTGCAGTTTATTTCTTAATCTGAAGTCAGCTTGTATAGAATGAAGAATAAAACAAAAGCCATTTGTAAACTATGCAGCCATTTGGAAAAAATGTAGTCGTAGTTCAATTTCCCTCATTCATAAAACACACATATAAATAGTCATGGACTAAGCCACCATTAAGTGAAATTCAGAAACATTTGTACAGATGTGGACAGAATAAATGTTTTAGCGGAAAAAAAAAAAAGTTGCATTCCAATTAGGTATTTTCTATCAGTAATGTGTTTGGAGATTGATTTCGTACTGCTGACAATGTGCTTGCCTTGATTCTGCACAGCATTTAATACAGCCCCCAGTGAGTTAGAATTTGCATTTCATTCTTCCTTATTTTCTTCACTTCTTAAGTTATCAGGATTCTAAGAATCTAAATTTTTAACTGGAAATTAAAAATGTAGGATATACAAACCCAAGGTGACTGGTATCCAGTGACTGTGAAGTTGTCCCCAAAACAGGTACTTTTCCCATAATGAACATCATAATCTCTGATCTCTGGTAATCTGGGAGATTGCTTCCAAAAAATCCTAAAAAAAATGGAATGAAATCACAGAATGAAAGAGATATAGGGCTATTCTCTTTATAAGAAAAGCCTTATAAATACAAGGAATACATTTACAAGGTCAAAATAGTTGAAGAATAAAACTATGATTTGTTTTAGGGTACAATACTCTCATGTTCATTTCTACTGAATGGCTTTACAGAGTCTTTTCATGACACTCACTTTCTTCTTTGCATCCTTAAGCTTTTTAATTTAGCCAGAAAAGTCCATAACACATTACGTGAGCAGCTGGCTGACGGGTCAGACTCAAAACATTAGAGTAAATGAGGTTACATCAGGCTGGCGGCCAGTAACCAATGGGGTTCCCAGGGCTCAATTTTAGGGCCAGTGCCCTTTCATGTTTTTATAAATGATCTGGATGCAGGAATCAAATGTACATTAAGTTTGCCAACGATACTTAACTAGGAGGAACTATGGACTCCCTTGAGAGTAGAAAAGCCTTACAGAGAGATATGAATAGACTAGAGAGCTGGGCAATCACCAACCGTATGAAATTGAACCTGAGCAAGTGCTGGATTCTGCACCTGGGATGGTGTAATCCTGGTTATACATAAAAATTGGGGGACAAGAGTCTGGAGAGCAGACCCATGGAAAGAGATCTGGGGGTTTGCGTTGATGGCAAGCCTAATATGAGTCAACAGTGTGCCCTGGCAGCCAAAAGGGCCAACCGTGTCCTGGGGTGCACCAAGCTGAAGGAGGTGACTGTCCCACTCTGCACTGCACTGGTGCAGCCCCACCTCGAGTACTGTGTGCAGTTTTGGGCGCCTCCATATAAGAAGGACATCAAACTATCGGAGTGTATCCAGAGGTGGGTGACCAAGATGGTGAAAGGCCTTGAGGGTGAGATGTACAAGGAGTGGCTGAGGTGACTTGCCTTGTTCAGCTTGGAGAAGAGAAGGCTGAGGGGGTGACCTCACGGCAGCCTACACCTTCCTCAAGGTGGGCAGTGGAGGGGGAGGTGCTGATCTCTCTCTGGTGACCAGCGATAGGACACAAGGGAATGGAATGAAGCTGCATCAGGGGAAGTTCAGATTGGAACATAAGAAAAAAGGTTCTTCACCAAGAGGGTGGTCAGTCACTGGAACAGGCTCCCCAGGGAAGTGGTCACGGCACCAAGTCTGGCAGAGTTCAAGGAGCATCTGGACGATGCTCTTAGTTTTAGGTAGTCCTGCGAGAAGCAGGAAGTTGGACTTACAGGTTCCTTCCAACTTGAGATATTCTGTTCCATTGCTGTGCAATAGCATAAATGTAACTTCGCTTGAAAGAAGCTTTACTTTAAAGGATTATGTTGTGGGTTTTTTTGGACTTTTTACTGGTGGGGGAGACTTTTTTTAAGATTTTTAACTTGGATTTTTACTGTAATGGTGAGAAATAATCTACTACATATTTGCTACTGCTCCAGAAAGCTTCAAGGCATAAGCAAAGGTATAGATCAGTGAACATTTAACTTACATTCCTCCTTGTTCTTAAAGAACTTAAAGGAACACACCTGATAAATGCACTCCAATATATAATATCATTGCCATAAAGAGAAAATCTGAAAAAAGGATTTCATAATATCATTTACAGAAATTGTTGATCTCATTTTCAGTATTGTGCTTATAAGTACTTCAGTTAAGTCGTGGTAGCACAACCAGCCATTAGGTGTCATTGTTGCCACTATGTTTAACATTGGTTTCTACAAATTTTCAAGTAGCACCTACTAAAAATGTATTACTGTGTATGTGCTTGCAATGTGATTTTCATGAAAGGATTAATACTAGTTCTGAACAAAGGGTATAGAATGATGTCTGTATTTCAAGACTCATATAATAATATAACTAACACATTTATTGTCCACCAGCATTTTTAATTTTCATTGAGCTTCTTGGCTATCTTCTCAGTTAATAATTAGAAGAACAGTCTTTCAGAAATCAAATACGTAAAGCGAGCCTGAGAGGTAGGAGGAAGTACAATCAGAGATACCACACTTGCCATTTTTCCTTTTTGATTTAAGTTGTTTTAATACCATCTCATTAAGGAAGGGGGAGCAAGGGAGGAAATTTAAATGAGTCTCTGCTACTGTCATTACTCACCAATTGTTTGAATAATTGCATTCTGGACAATTCTCTCATCACTCTCCTTGGAGCTTGTGCTGAAAGTGGCACTTCCTGCTGAGCTGCGCCTGTCACCCAGCTCAAAGTCAACACTGATGCGCAAGTGCTTCAACAAGGTATTAAAAACCTCCAGAACTGTGGGGCCTGGAAATAACACATAACAACCATTGCAGCTGTCAAGGGAAAGATGCTTTAAGAAAATGAAAACTAACCTTTTCAATCCCTTTTCAGGAGAAATCAGATTAAGGTGAAAAGAACAAGTGAAATTCACTGCTTGAAGAATATGGCCTAGGGATAAACTTTTGAAGTGTGCCTACATCTTGATATTTTAGGAATTATTTTGCAATCAGGAAATGTAATCAGGCTTATATGCACAACCCATTACTATCGAGTTGTACTGGGTCTGGCTGGGCTGGAGTTAACTTTCTTCCTAGCAGCTCGGGTGGTGCTGTGCTTTGGATTTGTGACTAAAATAGTGCTGACAACACACCAGTGTTTCGGCTGTTGCTGAACAGTGCTAGCAAGTGTCAAGGCTTGTTATTTTTCCCACTCTGTCCCTACAAAGAGTAGGCTGGGGGTGTGCAAGAAACAGAGGAGACAACTGGGCCAGCTGACCCAAACTGACCAAAGGGCTATTCCATACCATATAATGTCATGCTCAGCAATAAAAGCTCAAGGAAAGGAGGAGAAGGGGGGCACATTTGTTTGTATGGCATTTGTCTTCCCAAGGAACATGTTATACATGTTGAGGCCCTGCTTTCCAGGAAGCGGCTAAACATCTGCCTGGCAATGGGAATTAATGAATAAATTCCTTTGCTTTCCTTATGCACGCAGCTTTTGTTTCATCCATTAAATTGTCTTAAGCTGATCCATGAAACTTCCCCACCTTCTCTCTACCTTCTCCCTGTCCTGTGGGAAAGGGGACTGTGCAAATGGCTGTTGGCCAGAGTCAACCAACCATTCAAGTTTTACAAAGAGAATATGAGTCGTTGCTGAAATTAAGCCTAAACAATGGGTTAAACTGCAGGTACTTGCACCTGAATTTCAGTTATTTCAAAACCTGCTACTAAAGTCCAGTTCTCTCTATTAGATAAAATAATAAGCTCTTGTCATAATATGGTAAAAGACTTCACAAGTCTGTGCATGCAAGTAGGGCTTGTATAAAGAGAAAGGGCAGGCTCAGATTCAAGCTAATGAAGCAAAGCAATAATGTTTCAGCAGGAGACCAAAGAAAAACAACAGCAGAGCACGTGTGTGTACACATCTTCATAACTACTCTTATTCCAAAGAACTATGCTACCTTAAATGATGTAATTCACCTTATTTCAGCTGCTTCACAGTTACTAAGGTAAGTTTTCTCAAAGATCATTCTACTCTTGACTCCCATGTTACCACTCATCTCGCAGCAGCTGCATCACAAAGTGACAGTGCTCTTGACATTTTGTAGAGTCACACACAGTTCTCTCAGACTTTGTGACTTCTTACCAGACAGGAATTCCTGCCTTTCACAAGGCTGTAAAAATACATCTAACCATCTTTTCAATGCAAAAGATTATAAAATAGTCTAACAACCAATTAAGTACATTTGAGTAATTGTAAACCTAGTATGATTTCAAGTATTTTATTGGCACAAATGAGAAAAAATTAATAAATACAAAATGATCTCAAAATACAAGCTTTCATTCAGTCTGAAAACAAAGCAAAACCGAGCACCACCCTTCAAATCTATTCTTTGACCTGATGCCCTTAATTTAAAATGACTTACCTATTGATCCTTTAGCTGCTATTGCAACTGCTTCCAAAAGAACCTGAATAATGCCAGCACGAACTCGTGGTGAGTCCCTTTTGCGAGCATCAAGGTGTCCAAGAATTTCTTGTATTACGTGATGGGAATATTGTGCCTATTAAAAAACAAACAAACAGAAATTTCTTTCTGCTTCATCACAGCTTCATCTGTGACTTTAATAAGAATAAACTCATAAACCATTCAGCTATAGTCACAACCATGTTTCTGTTCTGCAACATTCTTACTCATAAATTTACCTAAATTTCAATCAATTCATGATTAAATATGGATTAAAAAAACTACCATGAAGATAAAGCCACACAGGTCCATCCAGCCCAGTATACAAAAGCTTACAGTATTAAATTATCTAGGAACATCTACAAGAATAGAAGCAGCATGAAGTGGTACTTCATTCAGCCAACTGCCGTTCAAAGACTTCAGCTGGTCTTACAAAAAAACCACCACTGATACAAATGCTGAGGAAACTCAGCTTACTTCCACAAACCTGGAATTTTATGACTTTATCTTTTGGGTGTCCGTGCTTGATGCAATCCAAGAATTAGACTTTGATCACGTTTAAAGCAGAGGTTGCCCAATAGTAAAAATCAATTAGCACGACACAGTTCCATGTGAAGTTGGTTTCTTGGGCTGTAAAAGCTGTACAGCTGTATTGGCATGGAGACATGATCAACTTAAGAGAGATTTATTTATCAAGCACAATGTCAGAGGAGTACGTCCAACCTGCTCCTTGTTCTGGAGCTTGCTGAGGGACTTCCACACTATCTTCCTCTGAGAACTCTTTAATATCTTTTTATCTTCTCCAAGTGTGCATTAATTGAAAGTAAACCAGGTAACTTCTGATCACAAACCACAACTAGATTACTGTTTGAAAAGTTTAAAAGGGATCTTCTGGATTCTTTGACTTCATCTACAGTCTATCATTACCATGGTGAGGTAAGCATTTCACCCCGTCTCATGTGCTTGAAACACGTATGCAAGGAAAACAAACCCTGGAGAAAATCCTACCTGTATGGAATACATGATGATTTTGAAGCAGGAAACAGCAAATTCATTGGGATCCCATAGTCTATGATGGTCTAAATGCCTGTAACCAAAAATTAAGGGATCTGAAATAATGACATTCCACAGATATAATAAATGGCACCTTACAGTTTTCTCAAAATTCATCTCAAAGGGATTATTTCCTTACATAACACTTCTAAACAATGATTTATTACCTAGATCAGAAAGCTAGAACTTCAGAAAAGCATTTGTTTTCAAGGTTTAGGATATGATCACAAAACATTTGGCTGTAACAGAAACTGCCAATCTTCTAGTTTCAGGATTTAAAGAATCTAGCCATACCAAAGATATACGCTGAAGTATATACTGTTTCAGTACAAAGTGCATGCATAAAAATGGTTGTGACATTATATGCTTATTTACATGAGAGACACACTGAAGAGGATGGCTATAATACCTTAACAGACTTCTACTGTAAATAATATACAGAATATGGTTTGAATCAGGAGCTACAGAACAATTAAGGCTGAATGTTATATACAGAATAAAGACTCTAAGAACTATTTGCATTTTCACAGGGGTTTCGTGAATAATATATACAGAAAACAAAAAAGAGCTACTCTTTGTGTATATACTCCTTTATCACACTGAAGCATTTCAACACTTTCTGCAAGCAACAACAGAACACAAGCAGAATGATAAATGCATCGGTTTCTCTTTAAATGGGATAGGAACCACCAATGAAAATGTTTGTCAGAGTTTCAAGCAAAGGCAAGAAAGTCTGCTTAAATACTATGCTGAAAACTATGAATAGAGCACACATCAAATTTTCCAAAGAGTAGATCTGAGTACCTGGGAAAGCACGACAAAAATAAATGTATTTTTAAATCTAGAAGATTGAAAAAGTAATTTTGGATCCCTTTTAATTGGTATGATTAACAAAAAAAACCAAAAAACAAAAACAAACAAATAACAATCAAACCAAACCAACCAACCAACCAACAAACAACAAAAAACCCCAAACCAACAAAATACTTTCTTACAGAAACTGAATTTAGGTAGAGTTTCTAAATAGGTATCTCAGCTACAGAATCACTATTGGTCTGCCCCTTCCCAAAGAGTGTAGTAAACATATCAAGATGCTTCAAATAAGAAAGCAGAAAGCATACGGATGAACGAAGTCAGTACTCTGAACAGAGGACTGAGTGAATGCTTTAACTTACTTTGCCTAGAATCTCGAGGTCTCAGTTAACTCTCTGCCCAGCTGCTCCCAGCTGAGTACACAGGTCTCCTTCAAGGCTGATTAAACCAGCTGGCATAAAACTACCCTCTCCTGTGCCCTAAATGATCTTGCAGTCCATTAGAGAGCTAAGAAAATGTACTGCCATTTTGACACATTACATAACTTTAATAGAAATCCCTACGGGAAAGATTTTCAGGAATTTTGAAGGTGTAAGTTTTTCTGCCAAGGTAACAGCAGATTTGCGTTACTAAATATTAAACTGGACTACCTGTTGGGGACAGCTGCTTTTCTTGTGCGCATTCCAAATACACAGGTATATTTAATCTTGTCTTGGGGTAGAAAGACAAACATAATTGCATCTTTAAATCCTTCAAGGCTTAGCAGCTCGTAATGTATTTGTTCATGTTTTCTTTCTCCCTAATATCATTCCAGTACAGTCCATCATTTCTTGTACATGACAGCTTATTTTAGCTAACCTATTTTCTTTTTGTCTCATCAAATACAAAATCATACTCTTTGCAGTCTTCTCCTGATTAGAACTGATCCTTCAGTCTTTTGGGGTAGCATGTGTTCTCTGTCACATTCGACAGTTCCTCTTTACCTGCCCCAAAGATCCATTCAGGCACATTATAGTCAACTACATCTTATACCAAGTTTATTTTTTAAAACCCTTTCCCCTCAAAACAAGACATTTTCCTTTTTCCAGAACGGCAAAATACTAGCTGCTTCAGGTAGCTGAACTGATGGGAAGAGAGCAGGGGGAAGGTGACAGCTTAGGTCATGTTTTGTGTAATAGCTCAATGGGCAGCGTACTTCATATACTCTTTTTCTTAAGAGGAAAATTCCAGTATTAGATTACTGTAAGTGATATATTTTACCTGTCATAATGCAGGCAATGTCTTCAATGTAGTTTTGTAAAAGGTGGTAAATGGTACTTTCAGCACAGTGCATTTAGTTAAAATCAAGTCACATCTTGCCTATTTTTTTCCAATTACATTTATTTTAATAAAGAATATCTAAGATTACAAAACATTGTATTGCTGGATTAACAAATGCCAAACTCTGCCTTTGGTTAAGACCTGCTGCATGTAAGTAGCAAATGTGCACAATTAGGTTTCTCAAGTTAAAAAGGAATAGCAGAACCAGTGGTGCAAACTATTACTGTATGGAGTAAGAGTGATTAACAGTCCCTGAATTCACTCACTTTGTCACACGTGTGAGCAGTCCTTACAGTACAAAACGATAAATTGATAGTGATGGTTAGAAAGCAGAACTGAGGCACATACGGGAATACATAAATAATCTTCTCATGCATCACCTTTGCTGAAAGAATACTAAACACCAGTCTTTTGATATTCAAAACCCTTGCACAGATTATGTGATAACTCACAAGAATGGAAATACAGTGAGATGAATAGGGTGTGACTTGTTAAACTTGGGAAGTTGTTTATATTCGCTAGATTTCTGTATCCCTCTGGATCTGCCTAATCTATTCAACATTGCAAATTCATGCTAAGTAAGTCTAAATAGCTTGTGGCTTGACACAAAATACAGGTTTTTTTCATATCATATTAATATAAAATTTTTGACTTTCATTAAGCAGGTTGCCAGACTGATCTGCCAGATTTCATTAAAAAAGAGAATTTGAGAGTTTCTAGCTACTAAATGTAGAGACAGTTATAACCATGGAGATTTTCTGCCAAAGGCAAGGAGAATTAAGGTCAATCCAAACCTATACCAGGAGACTGAGCAGATTTCAGCTATCTTCATTATATTTAAATCCTTCAATCTTTGAACGTACTCAGCCTCATGAAGCAAGAAGCACTATTCTTTCAGTTTTGCAAGGAAGTGACAGCATGCTGACCGATATTCCGATGCCACGTGAAGCAAGGCTTCAAGTGGGGAACTGAACCTGCATCTTCAGTGTTAGCTCTGTAACAAATGGCCTTATCTTTATTTCCAGAGCTTTCTTAAAAGCTGTGAAATTGTTGAGAACCGTTAGGAAAAACTGTTTTCTAATCAAGTATACATAAACTAAGTCAGGTTTTTCAATCAGATAAAGTGCCATGGACTCACAATCTCAAACTTACTTTCTACCAGTTCTGCTCATTCACAAAGTGAATTAGATTAGACAGAGCACTCACTTTTTGTTTAGGAAAAGCAGCTTGGAAATTGCATTTTCCGCATCTTTTGTTCTTCAAAACTACTAAACCTTTACAGCAGTTATTTATGAAATGATAAATTTATTTGACAATTTTTCCTCAAAATGGAATACAAAAATGGTGACCTCAAAGACTCTCTATTCATAGAAGAGACAAGATATTCTGAGTGACTGGTCATTATCTACTAATTTCAGTGCACAAATGCAGCATGCGGCACGTAGAGGTGCACAAAGACTCAAAAAGTTCCTTAGGATCACACTGAGTAAAAAAAGAAATTAAGCTGGGAATAATACCTTCAATACTTTGGATCTGTCACAGGAAATGCACCTTCTCAAATCCCAAACCAGGTACTAACTCTATTCTAGAGAATCAGAAATTAGTTTCAGGAAATTTCCCTGCTACTGAAATGATTCAAAAGACTGAAGTAACTCCACATGCTGACAAAGTTTCGAGATAATCCCCGAAAGAGAACTTTAAAGTGGTAAGCAAGCAGCTGCAATATAGTTCCAAATAGTCCATGCAGACTCCTCAGAACCTAAACATTCAATCTACTGGCAGGTATTTCGGAGGAATGCAAATTTTACATGTAGGACAGGATGAAAATCTTTTAATAAAACACAAGTTTGCAACAGTTAAACTCAGATTGGTGTGACAGGTGCACATGGAAAGTAATAGGTAAATAACAGCACAGTTCTTTGCATTTATTGCAACATGAATAACTGTTAGTAAAGTCCTTTGGGTTGAAAAGGACAAAGGAATTTAATGCAACATAATTAGAGGATGAATAAAAAAAACCAACTTTTAAGACCTTCCATGAATTTTCAACTTACGCGAAAACTGGTTTGACAGCATTATTCATATTTCCATAGGTTGCTCGTCCTAGTAGTTCCCTGAAACAATTCTCAGCCAGAAGTGCAGGATTTTCCTCTTTCTCTCCTCCTGTAGGAGAGGACGGAGGGCCTATTCTGCTGAAATAAGACAAAAATACATTGATTTTACTACTGATAAATACTCATCTTTTTTATTGTACACGTTGTTTCTACAATGTTCATGAGTCACACTCGATCTAAGCAAGAACTGTATCTCAAATATGCATCAAAACAGAATTCTGAATATTTTATTCTCTTATAGCAGACCTATAGATCTTCATCTGTTCACTCAGTACTGACCACTGTATTAGTAAATATGTATGTGGCAAACCAATGGCTGTTAATACTGATTTGATTTGTGAACCACTGCATTTTGACAAACTACTACCCATTACTAACAACGAACGAAGGCCATGAAACCACACAAAAAGTTAGGCACGATCTTAGTCATTTTGTTCAGACTAATGATCTCATTCACCTGCCCACTACTGAATCCACCCTGCGTGGGTAAGCGTTAAATAAAACTCCAATACTTCTGGAGAAACAGATGGCTAGGGAGCTGAAAAAAATTCTGATTGAACTAATTAGAACATTATCACCCACACAGTTACCTCTAACTAGAGAGTGTACAAGTTAGTCACCTTCTAACTGACTGTCCCCCAACATTACTATGGAGAGGACTGTGCCAAATATCCGTGCCCACCTTTCACATTTGGAAATGTATTTTTAAGATGTAGAGTAGATATTGGTGTTAATTTTCCCACACTATATTTATAAAGGTGGCCCTTGTTGAAGGAGGATTCTTCTTTCCCTGAAAGCATTACTCTGAAAAAGAAACACTGCAACTGAGTTCGACAGAAAATAACAAAAAAATACAGACCGTGAAACTTTGCATCAGACAAATACACCGTGAAGTGTTAAACTGCATAAATTTTGCTGATAAATTTGTCCTTTAACAAGAATATTACAGTTATTTCAACCGTAGAAATGTACTACTGATAGCAAAGAACTATAAAAATGATGACACAATGGGAGGGTGAGGAAAAAAGCAATGGGTGGGGGGAGAATTTATTACTCCCACAGCTACTATTTCTTCAGGTGCTAAAATACCCCAATGAAAGACTTAAATTAAGAAGGAATTCAAATCAGCATTTAAATATCAACTTCATTTCATATGGAAAATTTAACTTATGACTTAATAAATGCCACAATGCAAAGCAAGGCTTTAATGTTTTAGTCTAATGACAGCAGCAATGACCAAATTTTTGTTAAGTTTAAATACTGTCATTTGCAATTATTTCTTGTCTCTTGGTGACTGGGAATTAGGCTATTTAAAATCAAAATGGTAAAAAAGAGAGTAAGAGTACTGAATTAAAGACCGAATCCAGACATGAGAGAAGCAAAACTACAGAAACCACACTTTGTTTTGGACAAACTAAAACCTAAGACTAAGGCCCAAATTTTACCACTGAATTCTGAAGGGAACAGTCTGTCCCCACCTTGGAATAACTAAAAATCAACACCTGCACCATAAACAGCGAAAGATAGAGCCTTTCCAGAAGCGTTTCCCGCTTCTCAATTTTGATAGAGGCATTGGTAATGTTCTTTAGTTCATTTTTTGGGTTGTGGGAGTTTTGTTGGGGTTTTATTTTTTGTTTGGTTTGTGGGGTTTTTTTTTGCCTTTGCTCAAAATCACTGCCTTTTCAGTATACAGAGACCTGAATTACTACAGCAAATTAAAGGCATTTGAAATGTATTTCTGAATTTAAGTGCTTCACACATCATCCCATTAAGCTGTTACTAATATTGCATTTGAACTGAGCAGTTGAGAGGTGGGAGAAACAAAAGAACAAAGAAAGAACACAGTTCCCCCTAAAGTGCAATATTACTTATTGAGAGGTACTGTACCTATACGTGGCAAGTATTTTTTTTTCTTTGCACAAAACACATTACAGAAACTTAAGTGAGGATTCATTCACCTACATTAACATTATGCACCTCTGCATTACAAGATTAAATGTAGACAACAGAAATCAGTACACTAAAACCTTAAACATACTTTCAGTTCTGCCCTGCAAGCTCGTGCATTAAATGTTTAAAACTGTTCATTAAGAGCATCAGCTTTAGTTCATGTTCATTCTTCACCACCATAAAACCGTAGCTTTAGAGCATTATAAAAAGTCAAATATTGAAATGCCGCACGTCAAATAGAACACGTTAACATCATAGCTGTAATACCTTCTGATAACAAAAGACCTCCTAGTATTTCAGGACTGCTGCAATCTGAAAGTTGCAATATAAAAATCCTGTTGCCTCTGGTAACATCAGTGTTTCAGAAGTTACCGCAACATTGCTGGCTTGTCATATTTTAATAATAAAAAAGCCCCAGGCACCCTGTTAGATAAGTAAGGAGAAATAGTTTTACAAATGGAAAATTATTAGAATTTTAAAAGGCATGACAATTTGTATATAATCCACCATGAGTACCACTAAACTGCAGCTTTATCCAACTGCTGTGCCTCTCAATCTCCTTATTTTTTTTTCCTGTACTGCCTAGACTCCAATCCAGCCAGACGGGCATCCTTTGGAGCGCAGAGAAGGTACAAACAACCTCACGAGATTGTCATTCCCATCGCTGTTCTGACACAGATTCCCGGGAACACAGCAGCACTACAAAGGTGGGCGGGTGGGGGGAAAAGAAAGCAGGGTGCAGAACACACACACCCCCACACCCCCCGGCTATCTGGAAGAATTCTAGTTAAAACGCAGTAAAAATAAGTTATCTTTTAAATGGTCGTAGACGCAATCCCATAGCAGGTGATTTCTCAGCGCTGCTTGGAGACTTTTTTTAGAACAGGTTAAAGGAAGAAATTGCAATTCAGCTCTTCTTAGTCTACAACGTTAGTATTCAGCTGCTTCAGAATGTTAATAATTATCTCCCATTAGCTGTAGGAATCACATTTTCGTTTTGAACTTTAACAGCACCTACCTCTAAGTATTTCTCACTGATAAGTGTTCCTTAGCAATACCAGATGAAAGGCAAAGAATATAAAACTATTCTTTAAATTTTTGAGTTTCAAAGGAAAAAGATTTCAGCCTCTCAAGTTTCTACACTCAAATGAGCAATCCATGCTCATTTTGTTTCACTGACTTGGTTTTTAAACAAAGATCAGGAAAACCTCTGACAAATCCAACTGCAACACTTAAAAATGTTACTATTCCTCCACTTCCAGACTTTCTCTACTACCTCAAGTCCAGAAGAGTGAAACTTGAAATGCATTTTGCAATGAAATGGGCAAGAACTACTCCTTTACCTGGTCCTCTAGCTTTCCTGGGAGTAATCTCTATCAGAAAAGGTGGTAACAAGGAACTGGAAGGAGGGACATTTTGAAGTACGGCAGTTTCCGTAGCAAACGTCTAATCACAGGCTTAAAGTGGCTCTGAGCAACTCAACATCTCATGGATGGGATTTCTTTAATACCACAAAAGCAGGATTGGCCATCAAATATGATGGGACATGTGAAGTAAGACTTTACCACTACTTTTGGACAGAGTAGCTACAGGAATGTTTGATTATGATTCACTCATCCTGAGGAAGAAATACATTCTAATCTACCTCTAAAACAGAATCTATATGAACATTACAGATATATTTGAAGGATTTGAAGTCAAGTCAACAACAAGTGCTGGAGTGTCCTTCTGCTTTATATAAGGCTGGCACTTAGCTTTGCAGTTATCATAAAGAATAAGTTACAAAGTAAATGAAAACACTGTTTCAATTTCCAATTTCATACACCTCAGTTTTAGAGATGCAGATAAACTGCCATACATGATTGTCTCTTCTGGTTTTTCTTCTAGAAAACCTGAAGGAGGGAGGTAGAGTCTTCCAGGCAATGCCTTATACAGTACTGAAGTATGCATGGCAATTTATTTAGTAATACAGAATTGCAGTAAAGCACAACTAAGAAAAAAATAATCTGATTTTTAGAATATGTTACACTTGCAAATTTGTCTGATAGTCACGTAACTGAATTTCACTGAATTTTTAGAGTTGGAAGGGACCATAAAGATCATCTAGTCCAACTCCCCTGCCGAAGCAGGATTGCCCAGAGCATGTCAGAGCATGTTACTCAGGAATAACTAGAATAACACTAACTAGAATGTGCATTCATATATATTGACAATTAATGACATCCACAAATACAAATATACTTTTACAATGTTGTTTAAATATTAACTCCCAAAAGTGGCTCATCTGACGTACTCAGAAGAATCTTGAATTAAGCTATTAAGGTTCCACAAGTAGAAGTTACACTGATCTTTAAGATAAGCTTTACCTATGTGTACTTCAGCTTTAACCAAAAATGGTTATTTTCTACAGATTTAAGTTGGAGGTATTTTCTGGAATTTCTGCTCTTTCTCAAATAATGATTCCATCTGCCAGAACAATATGCTTCTTACTCCTACTCTTCAAGATGCCTCTGTTTATGCTCCACAGATCTGAAGTCACATATAAAACAAGATGAGAAATTCTCTGTAACATCATTTAAGGCCAGCAGATCAACAATTTATAAATATTGTTTTCAGCTTTTCTGTCACATGTGCATCATACAGGGCCCATACTTGCCACTTGGAAAATCATTAGTCTTTTTTCTTTTTCTGTTGAATGTGCATTATAGAAAAAGTTTTAAGCAGCCAGTTCAGATATTTAATTAACAGTTGCTTTTTGACAGATTTGTTTTTCTACCACCACTATTGCATTGCTCAACAAATGATAAAAATTAGTCCTACGGTACTTATAAACTGATTGGCTTTAAGTGGTTGATCCAGATCCTATTTCAGTTGTTTCTTCCAACAGCAGTTAGTTTAATTTTGCTATATAAAGGAAAGTATATGCTTGAGGGCACTGTAAAGAGTAACAAAGGAAAGGGCCCACCTGCATCTAGAAGCCCTGTAAGAGCGAGCAAAGGCAAACTGAGCTCTCCTCGTTCAAACAGCAGTTTCAGAAACCTATGCCTCTTATTCAGATCACTCTTCAGATGCAAAATACAAGTGGGTATTTCTGCACGTACTGTGTGGGCCCTCAGCTATATGCAGTAAATAGATTTAATGTGGACAGATAGACTACTATTGATTTTAGTAATTTAGCTGAAAATTTGTGTTAGGAGAAGAGACTGGTACCAACAGTTAGAAATAAGAAAAGAAAAATAAGGTGGAGGAATGGGAAAAAAAACCACCATCAAAACCCAACAAACCAAAAAAGAGAAACCTGACAGATTTAGCAAGCTGAGAAAGCATGAAAAGCGTGTTGTTATAGGAAGGCCGCTGAGACTACGTACCAAGGAAGTTTTGAAGCAGCTAGGGCTGGACATGAAACAAACATCTAAGCTTGTCTGCACAGCTCAAATTGGTTTTCTGGAAATTTCCCAGTGCTACCAATAAACACGTGTTACGTGTTACACCTACATAGTGTTTAGCCACAAATACAGACATGGACCAAAAAACGTGACTTTTCAGTTGTAAGGTCACTGGCATATCCTCAACATAATTATCATATGGATGTTCTGTAAGGCATACCTGGCAGGTAACATGCCCAGGAGTCATTGAAAGTAAAAAAAGAGAATGGTGTCTACATATACAGAAATTTTAAATCCACACTTTACGTACCATTGCAGAAGGGAAAGACAGTTGTTACTAATGGCTATATGGGAATTAAAACCTCAATTTTTAACAAGTGTAACTAACAAAATCATTTTGAGTCACCTACAAACCTGTGCTTACTAATCTCTCTATCTGACATCACAAAACAAAGAGTTTACAATTTCTAAAAAGTCTAAACATGGATATACAACTTCTGGAGCAACTTTTAGACAAAGAATCTAGAATGAGTGAAATGCAGATGGTTGAAAAGACTTATTGAACAGAAATATTAAGAACAGTTAAGCAGAGCTGTGCTATCAGTTTTGAGAAGAGTCAGCTAGTAAATGTCAGTAGTTATTTCCAGTAAAAAGAAAAGAGAAAGGGAAAAAGGTATCTACCATAAAAACTAAGCCCAAAGATTGCTTAAATAACATGCCAGTGACCAGAAGTAAAAATACCTGTCAATATCTTCTATTTTGTGCATGTTGAACAGCAATGATGGTACGATCTTGTCCATGTGCTGGGGTTCCCATATAGTTGCTCGAAGTTCATCATTAACTGTTTTTCGAACCACTCCCTGAATGCCCCTGATTCCAGCAATTCGGATCCTAAGGAAGTAAAAAAGGGATCACTGAAAAGGAGAAACACAGCACCTCCCAGTATGGCTGGTTACCTATTAGGCAGTAGTAATTATGTAGCATGGAATTCTCTTTGGTTCTCACAAGCAGCCATTTGGAAATTTGGCCAATTCATCAAGGCTGCCATTATTGCCTTCAAACACCTTTAGAGCTCATAAGGAAGCTGACAAAAAAAACTGAACAGCAGATGATCTGTAAGGATCACGCTGACAATGATCCATGAATACTAAAACTGTGTATATCACCTCCAAAAGAGAATCACATGGGTAAAACCCCATCAACTCTATGCAATTTACCACCCGTCATTTGAAACTGTGCACATTCTCAACCTATTCCAGTGCTGAACAAAAACATTGTGAAGTTATCACAGCAAAGCTGAAGCAATATCTACCACAGCCATGTGATCATGTCCTTAAAAGTTGTAATTAAGGCTGTGGATTAATCATAACAAAACTTGAAAGATTTGTGCAAGACTCACAAGATGCAAAGCAAAGGATAATTCTATCAGTTTAACCCTGACGCACAAAAGGGACCATCACTTTTATCCTAAAACCGTTTGAATCAAATTATCTGAGAACTGATCAACAACAACAATTAAACGGAAAAATTAATGTAAGTTCAAAAAAAGCCTTAGTCTAGCTGTTTGCTATTTTCATTATTTTGTTGAACAAAAATAGTTAGCAGGGGAATCTGTACAATTAAACAAATGGCAAAATATTATTTTCTGAAGTGGTAATAGCAAATTAGTCATTATTATAAATGCTAGGAAGAGAATTTTACTTACTAAAAAAAAGTAGAAGAAAGGGTAATACAGCCATCAGGTGAACTAAGCACAAGCTTCGCTAAAATTTGAAATTATTTCTATTAAAATCCATCCCTCAATTTTTAAATCTTACCTTCAGTACGGACAACACATCACTAGGCCTTTTTCAGTCAAATTCGTGGCATTAAAACATTTGCGGCATTAAAACATTTGCTAGATGAACTACAGAGTTAATTGATTATAATTAATATTTTTGTTTAGTTTTCATTTTGTAAATACTTAAAACAGTAGCTCCCTGTTTTTCAGTTGTTTTGTACATTCAATCTGGATCCAATACCGGGAAGCAACATTTTTTTTTAATCAGAATACTTGCTTTTTAATTATTAAGGTAATCAAATTTTGCTGATACTATGGCTTTAGATACATTAAATACTAGCACTAAGCTCCCCTGCTGAAAGGGAATCTCACTCACCAGGTGAGATTCAGACTCAGAAGCCTGCGTTACCTGACTATGTGCGTAGATGATGTTCAAGCTCCCATTCGAGCCAGTCGGTTTAGTGGAACCTCAAGCTACGGAGGAGAACAGTGAATCTAGATGTCTGGTTTAGGATGAGCTGAATTACTCCCTAGCCCCCATCAGCGGTATCAGCTACTTGTGATAACTGCGGTTAGAACTGTAATTTGCAGTCATAGCTCATCTGTTTTGTTGAATTAACTCTGTACCTACAGCAAATCTGGTACGTCAGCTCCAAGAATGACTGCTGTTCATAAAGATCTCTTTTGAAAGGAATGCAGTCAAACCATCTAGGATGATGTGGAAGAAGTCATACTGCTATACTTTTCTTTAACCTGAGCAAAAATTCATTCACGTATGGAAAAAAAGGCCACACTTTTGCGTATTGGAGTGCCATTAGCACTAATTTCACATTCTTACTCTTCTACAGATCAAAAAATGAGAGCTGAAGTACTGAGGAAAGTGCAGCATCAAATTTCACCACATACAGAAAAGGTTTCATCCCCCTCAAAGAAGGTTCAGATAGGTATTAAAGCAGAGATTACATTTAAATCAAGGTCATGTACAGTCCTAGGTCACTAGGATGAAATTCCTCCTTGTCTAAGGGCACATCAACATCGCGAACTGAAACACAGACAACAGTGCAGGCTGACAATCTGAAGAGCAAAAGATTAGCACAGTTCTCTTATTCCAATAGCAATCACAGTTTTGAGGTATGTTACTCTGGGGTATCCTTATGAGTGGTAGATCATATTTGATAGATGAGACAGGGATTTACTAGTGTCTTAACTCACTCCATGTTCTAGTGCATTACTAATATTACTTCTCATTTGCAAGGGGCAATGAAGGTGAAAGCAGCACTAGAATCCTGAGCTGAGCTTCATATCCTAACCTTGCATGAAATGTTTTACACTAAGTAAGCACTTTAACATTCTGGTTTAGCTTCACTAGGCGTAAAAAGGTAAAAATCTCAAAAAGCTCATAAAAACATTTATGAATACTACTTGTGACCATCAGCTTCAGGTAAATATACTGTACCTGACAAGCCTAAGTTATGAGGTAGTTGCATGATCCACTGGCTCCACTAGTGACACCTGCTTAAGAAGTTTCTATCCCCTCTGCCCTTTGGTCCCATCCCGTCAGTTCCTCCCCAAACAAATCACGGCGTCATCCTGTAAAATCATTCACTGCAATAATCTTACCAAAGGGAAACAGAGTGGGGACAAGGGGAAAAGTACAGGAGAAGCAGGAAGATTTAATCCTAACCGTTTTAGAGGCAAAGTTTCCAGCAGAACCCTACTCACAGCAATAAGGCAACAATAAGATAGCAGCAAATGACCAAAAAATGAGGAACGAACCAGAAGCCTAAAGCAGGAAGGAATTTTTCATTTTTTTTTTCCCCCCCTAAGTGATGTACACAGTATTCATTCTGTTCACAGATTTTTGCAACTGCAAGCTTTAAGAAAAATCCTTTACGCATTGCGGCTGACACAACAACAGTGCACCCAAAGGGTTGAATAGATGTTCAGCACATGGAATTTTCCTAGTTGGCTGAACAATTTAGTGCATGGAAATAACAAAGATGAGTGACAACAGAGTTGCAAATCATATAATCTGAAAAGCCTTACGTTTTCTAAAATGCTCAGGAGTTAAACGCTGATTAGCAATTCCCATAAAGAACACATCGCTAGGGGGAGCTGAAGTAAAACACATTGTGGTGCTTACATAATAATGTAAAAATTTGTAATACTAATTCATGAAGACATTTCAGTTTCACACACAGTATCATACTGCAGACATCTATGAAAATTCAATTTTAATGAGTAATTCTCAAATAGAAGACTCAAAATATGCTTTTGCTATTCATATAAGTAGCTCTATTAATTTCTCAAATGAGTTACGCAACTCGCACACATTTACAATAATAAGTAGTGCCTTCCTGGAGAGAATCCATGCAATTTGGCAGGCATTATTCCAGTTAAGTTTGACTTCAATATTCTAGGAGTTCTAGCCACCTAAAATTTACAATATTTGGTGCTATTTAAAAAGTCAGGCTTTCATTTTCTGCCTATCAAATGAACTATCCACTAAATATCATAACAAAAGCTGCATTACAGACTATATAATGTGTTAAGACAGTTTTCTGTAATACATACAGAATGGCACTTACTCAGTTTGTATTTCTGGATCGTGGTCACATGAATGGCACATGGCACTGAATCGAGACACAAAGAAGTCATAGCGTCTGTGGTATGAAGGTGTGTCTTCCTCAATGTTGGCAAATTTGACAAACTGGAAAATGAAATACATTTAAAAAGCTTTTGATACCATTTCCCAAAAGAGAATAATGAATACTAAGCTTCATGTAAGAAGTAACGTAAAACACTGCATTAGGAAAGAATCCAGATTTGACAAGAGTTAAATATTTAACTTCAGAGAGTTAAACTGGAGAGTTTTCTTTTAAAGTCTTCCCACTAGAACCTCCTTTAGATGATTATAAAAGGGGGCAATTGCATGAAATACAACGTGATACGCAATATAGAAACATCTAATACTTGAATAGCGAACATCACTAATTCATAGAATCATTTAGGTTGGAAAAGATCCTTAGTATCATCGAGTCCAGCCATTAACCTAACTCTGCCAAAACCACCACTAAACCATGTCCCTCAGCACCACCTCTACCCGACTTTTAAATACCTCCAGGGATGGTGATTCAACCACTGCCCTGGGCAGCCTGTTCCAATGCTTGACTACCCTTTCAGTGAAGAGATTTTTCTTAAAATCCAATCTAAACCTCCCCTGGTGCATTTCCTCTTGTCCTATCGCTTGTTCCTTGGGAGAAGAGACCGACCCCCACCCCGCTATAACCTCCTTTCAGGTATTTGTAGAGAGTAGTTCAAGCAATCAAATGGTACACTATCACAGTAACTAGCAACATTCCGACTTATCATAATTCAAGGGAAATAAACTTGGAGGCATTCAGTCAATTCTGTCTATCTTTACAAAAGGGAAAAAGGAGGAGTCAGGGAATTATAATCCAGTCAAGTTTAATTCCACTCACAGAAAGACACTCTGAAAAAAAATTTCCAATTTGCAACTATCTATAAAGTAACAAAGGGGTAAGTAACAGTCAACGTGGATTTGTCAAGAACAAATCACATCAACCCATCCTAAATTATTACTGTGACAAGGAAATACATTTTGTGAATCCAGATGAAGCAGCATCTGTCATATCTTAACTTCAGGGATGCTGTTGACAAAAAAATACACAAAATTCTCAAAGGGAAGCTAGAAAAACACTGTCAAACACTCCCTGTAAGATAGATGCAAAAGAATTTGGAAAAAATACAGAAACACTTGTAAATCATCAAACTACAATAATGTATTGAGTGAACTTCTGAAGGGGCCTGTCTGGAATACAGGAGTATTTGAGTTTCACTAGAGACTTAAATGACAGAGCGGGCTCATCAAATTCACAAAGAATGCTAAACTGGCCAGAGCTGTAGGCACATTTGATGCCCGATTCTTGACAAACTGGAAATAGGACCTGAAAAAATCAAGGGAGCAATTTAGGAATGACAAATGCAAAATACCATTTATGACAGCTGTACAAATATAAGCCAGACACAGCTGAATGCAGAAAAGAAACTTAGTGTTATAATAAACTGCACATTCAACGAAAGTCAATGTCTTTATAGTGGCACAAAAAATAAAACAATATATTGTGATAGATGCATATCACCTGTGACACCTATGAAGAAATTTTTGCCATCTAATTGGCACTAATAAGCCCTTAGATGAAGCATTGCATCCAGGTGAAGCATCACAGCTGAAGATGGTGATTAACTGATGCAGTCCTTCAATTATTCAGGGGATGAACAAAGCTTTAGATAAACGCCTGTTCAAGAAGACCGAAAGACATTAAATTATCTAGTCTAGAGCTACCTAAGAGATATTAGTCTTATGGAAGTACAGAAGACACCTATAAAAAGAAAAGAAGTAAATAGTTTTCTTTGTCCAATGGTAAAAGGAAAAGCAATAATGGGCTTACACTGAAGCAAAGGCTACCTAAGTTAGATGTTAAAAAAACTCCTCATTTCTATAGCGAGCAAACCGCCTAAAGACCTTTTGGATTCTCCATCACTGACAGTTTTAAGAACAGGCTACAAAGGGGAAGAAAAAAAGGGAAAAGCAAGGCTTAACATAGTGCTGGTTCTGCCCTGAAGCAGAGAGATATCCCATTAAGATCCCTCCGCTTTTTCCCTCTCCACTATTCTTCTTACCAGTTGCTAACTAAGCAGAGGCTGAGGCATTTCTTGTTCACCTTCCGAGATGTAGAACCTGCTTTTATCAGCGCGTTGCCCACACACATCTAGACAAGCCCAAAGCACTTTAGCATAATCTACAGCATACTGATTTGTGGAGGTTTTGAAGTAGTTTTCAAGCTGAAAGCTGTGTATTTCAGAAAAAAAAAACTCCGCCCCCTTTTCTGCTCTTTTAAAAGTCTTGTTTTCTGTTTTATCTAGAAAACTTATCCTTTTCAACTGCACTGCCAGCTCACCCACTGAAAGCTACAGGCGCAGCTGAAAATCATACAGTTTATAAAACTATTCTCAGCAATGACGGAAACCTGAGCAAAATTGTATAACACTAGTCCATTTTAGATGTCCTTCTGTAGAGAATATCCTGTATAGTCAGGTGAGAAGAAAGTGACATACAGTCAAAAAACAATTCTGTATAGTCGACTGCCAGAGTCTGAAAGACAATCCACAAAAAGCAACCACATTTTTTTCAATACAGTGAGTTATAAAAATGATCATTTCCTTCCCAAGAGACCCTGGAAAATGCTTTAATTGTCTTACCTCTCACTGGTTTGTTTCATGGACTTGTTAATTACAAAACAGAAATAGATTTTTCTGAAGTTTTTTTGAAGACAGGAACCTAATTAGTCCTTACAATTTAATAAAGTCCAAGGGTAAAAAAAAAAAAAAAAAAGGTCAATATGATCTTAGTATTTTCCAGACATTCAAGTCTATAATTGATTCACCCAGTAAACTTCCATAAAAGCATGTAAAAGAATAGAAGCAAGTGTAAAAGAATAGAAGCAAGTTTAAAGAACACAAAACAGTATGGGAGCGGCCATGAGAATATTAATTCATCTGGCATTTAATACTAGCATATTAATGTTATCTAAAATATATAACTAATTGATTGACAGGATCTTCCAAGATGAAAATGTAATATAACTCTAATAACTGTTTTGCTATAAGAAAGGTTTATTGTGCCAAGAAATTGCTTTGTAAGAATAAATAATGAATTTAGGGCAAGAAAGTGTCAGGGACTCACTCTCTCCCCCTGGACATTTCATGATGTAGCTTTGTAGCAGGGAAGTAAATACCCAGAAGTTCTACCTCTCAAACTGGCAAATGCAGTAAAATGTCCAGAAAGGGCAAAATTTTTTTATTTCCTCATGTGTATAACAAAAAAAAAAATATAAAAAAAAAAAATCACTCATTGAACATAAAGCATTTCTGAAGCATATTGCAGGATTAGCATTCAGACGACTGAACATTTAGGCCACAGGAAAGCTAACTGTGATAACACTGCTTTGAGTTGCACTGTCATTCAGTAAAGTATACAATTCCATTTCATTATAGAAATTTTAAGGTTTTACGGGTATATAGTCTATACTTTTGTATACTATGTATTACAGTACATAGTCTATACTTTTCCCTTAGCAGTGGTGCTCCTAGGGTGTTATTTTTGTTAAGTAAAGAACATTTTACTCCTAAGCATCTAAGATATTTTCAAGCATACTTCAAATATAAAAACTACTCAACCTAAAAAAGGACAAAACTCTTACAAAAGTTCATGCACATGCCTAGGATATACTTACAAAGCTTTTATAAATGTAAACATGTCATTCAGTCATAGTAAGTGCTTGCAATCACCCACTGGTAATTTATGGAAATTTTACCAGTACACATGTTCTATATCTGTACAATACAGACAGTACAAATAGGAACTTACACTGGTAATATCTTGCTTCCAATAATTTTGAAAACAATAAAATTCAATCAGCATAAAAACTTATAAATCTGTCAGGAAATATAGAAGGAACACATTATCTATTCAGAAGATGTTTGTTCCAGACTGAGTCAAGAAAGTAGGATGATATTACCAGGGAGAGAGAGACTGTGCGAGCCCTGTAAATCATGCAAGTTCTCAACTTAAATTCCTACAGACATAATTTCTTATATATATTTATGCTGTTCTATCACTCTGATGTATCCAGTACAGTAGAAGAAAAAACATTATTTTTAAACCACCCTGTTTTTTGCAGCAATTCAAGAACAGACAAACAGCATGCATCCTATTAGTCTTGAGTTGTGGTATTTAAAGTATTCCCCTGTAAAAAATGTAGGCTGGATCTGAGCAGTATTTTTTCCTAATATTTAAGCTCCCAAGTCTGTCTTCCACAGCCTGCAATTTTCTCATGTTTCAGACAGGGGAAAGGGGATGCTGATAGTTACTGTCTTTTATAGACAAAGGTACTGTATATCATTATTAGGAAACTATCACACAGGAAGACAGAATATCCTATAAACATAAGACTCTTGTAAACTACACAGTACAGCATTAATGAGAAGTGTGTGAATGTATGTACATACTTCACCAAAGGAGTGCAAAAAGGACAAACACTTCAACTCTTCTAAACAGAAAAGTTTCAAACACTGGATTTATACATTAACTTCACAAGCACAGTACTAAAATGATAACAATAAATAATAACAAGATATAATAACAATAGAATAAAATAATAACAATAGAAATTGGTGATTTAATTTAGTTATTAATTGTTAAGGTCACCTGACACTTCTCATTTTGAATTTTATTGGAATTGGATGGATAGCTTCATATTCTACTTTACTTCATGCCACTTGGATGAAAATTATCCTGAACGCCACATGTGCAGTTGTGTGATGAAGTCTGTAGCAGTACGCTGGCTTACAGGTGAGAGTAACGCACGACCAGAGAGAGTGAGCATGAGGTGGGGGAAGCAATACTTAACTGTGAATGACCCTAAAAGGATGACCTAAAGCGATTTATCCAGCATCACTCAAATTCTAGCAGATGCAGACATAGAATTTAGAAGATAATGTAATAACCTACAGGATGAGGAAAAGTGCTTTGTGTAATTCTGTCTCTCTGTACCTTTAACTCCTATAAAGAAAGACAGAGCAGGGATCCTCGAGATGAAATACTTCATAGCGTATTAAATCACTGCTAGCACATAATTCAGTATTGGTACATGGAATGAAAGAAGCATCTTGTAATAAATACAAGTTTCCATCCCATACTTGCAGATTAGGATGCTGCAGACAAGACAAACAAAATGAGAACTCTACTGGGAATATTAATTCTGACATTCTTTAATTTCACAGTCTTGACATTTATACTATTTTTACATATACATACATTTCAATCCTGCCAAAACCAACCGCTTTTACAAGCCAACACTAACAAATATAAAAATCTTCTTGTTATATCAGGCACTGACTGGTGACGTTTCCACTTGGGATACTGCTTCTCTTCTTTTAAATAACAAACGATGACAACTAGCAACAACAGTCACCTTCTCATGCACAGGAAACCCAACACCGTCACTGATGGTATCATTATTTCACTGCTCTTAAGAAGAAACTGCCCTTCTAAAACGAAGCACCCTACCAACTAAAGAAAGCATTCGTGGTAGATAATTTTAAATTAATAATTATACTGGATTCTACATATATCTGCTGTTTTTCAGATGAAAAAGCAATGCTTTACTACTAAAATACAAAGAAGAATTCACCCCATCAACATTCCAAATTAGCTTAAAATGTTTTGTATTCAACTGAGTTATGTCAACATAGTTTAAGATGAAAGTTGTACTAAATTACGCACCCCATTGTTTTTGACCAGCTGCTCATTAAAGAAATTTTCTGGACCCTCTCTAAAAAACATTGACAGAAAATTAAAAATAATCTTAAAAATTCTCGCATCCCAAAAAAATTTGAGCACAAGTTCAAAGATTTTAATGCTGTTCATCCCTAGACAGGAAGAACAAGCATAATTAATTCATTCCAACCTAGTAATATAACTACTATGGAACTAAGCAATACATTTAATTATTTGTACATGAGAGATAGAAATGTTTTACATGATATTTGGTTACTGAAATTCTGTAAAATGGTTACAGAGAGAAATTTAGCATGGCCATAAGTTTCTAAGTAAAAGCTTGTTACAATCAGCCTTCAGATTCTGTACTACTTAAGCCAAGGAAATCTCACTTTTTCCCACCACGTTTTTTCAGTTTCCTCACCAGCATATGCTATCCTAGCACACGATTAATAAAAATATCTTCCATGATAGAAAAAGACATTTTAAACTTCATAGACACTGCCAATTTGAAATCTGGTCTACTTAAAAAAATATAATTCAACATAACCACTATTGAATTTCACCTGTTTTCGAGTATCTGCCTATAAGTAGATTTACAACTATGTTATAAAAAAATCATTGTTGCTACAGGAAACAAGCTAACACAATTTACATACGCAACATATAAAAACGTATAGGAATTAATTATACATAACCTGAACATTGGGCATAATAGAACATAAATGAAAAACAATTGTTTTTCCAAAACAGTAATCTTCAGACTTGCTTTTTAGAAGTAAATCAACTTAAAAAATGAAATTTAACTTCAATAGAGAATTTAAGAAGTCAAACACTGAATGAAACTTTCATTTTTTGTAAGATATAGAGCACCAAGTAGAACAAATTCTGCATCCAAAACCAGATATTTGGAAGTCAAGGAAAAAAACCTGGAAGACAGTAGGAGCTCCAGATCTTTCCGAGACTTTAAACTACTCTGAGTCATTCAGAACACAGATTGGTTTCACTTGAAACCCTGACTTCTGAGCAATCACAGGAGGCCCCACAGCTGAAGCAAAATTTGTTTGTAAGGCTGAAAAAAAAACTACAGCTCAAGTAAGAGAGTTGAATCATGCTTGAAAGACATCACTGCTTTTCTATCCCAGTGAAGCTCTGAAAGTCAGCTTTGGGATGGAAAATAATCAAGATCTACTTATAGCCACAATCATATTCCTTATCTTTTTAAGTGTTAACAGACTATAATTTGTACTGGCCTGAAACTGAGTTTAACCTACAAATATTATGGAAACCTTTCCAAAGGTTGTCAGACTTTTCACCAGTTTAAAGAAATTTACTTCATATACAATTTATTCTTCTCTTCCAGACAATACCAGTTTCCACTCCAAAGCCGTACATCGGAATAACATGCAACATTATTCAGCCACTCTACTATCTCTGCTATTTTTTTTTTTTCCGTGTGTGTGTGTTTGTTTATTTATTTCCTTCAGGAGGAGAGGAAAATCTATGAAAGGCTAAATTTGATGGCAAACTTTCTCCATGTCCGGCAAAATTTATTGAAGAGCAGAGTAGGTCAGTGTCCTTGGTAACAGACAAGCTGTCAGCACCAATACACTTTGCTCCTCTTGAGTCAACAGAAAAAGACTCCAGCTTTTCTCTCTATTGACTACAGAAGGCACCTAGGGAAATTAGCATAATTAGGCTAAAATTAGCCTTTGCAATACTGTTGAAGAGCCATGTAGATTTACCCTTCTCATGGAACTTGACATCTTATTTAGGAAAACTTAATTTTTTTGGTTACTGAGTTTTACAACAAACAAATACAAATTATCTCCTAATTTCGGAAGTCCATTGATCTGCTTTGCTCATAGGCGGCTTCATTAGGAACTGACAGGGATATCAAACAAATTACCATAAGGTAGAGTTCTGTTCAGTGACATTTGTTCGGAAGTGACGTGTGTCTTGTACATCAAAGCGGAGGCTGGCAGTAACTGCCAACAAGGATTTTGAACAACTGGAAACTGATCGTACATCCTGCCATTTGGCAGCCCAGGAAATAAGTTCCAAAGCTATTTTCATAAGAGGTTTTGCCCAGGCATTATTATACAAACAAATCAAAAGCAGCAGGGTAGTCTGGCTCAAAGATATTAAAATAAATAAATAAATGTATCTTATTAGCCTCGGTAAAGCTACCCTGCTAGTTTAGAGCATAAAGGGACACTCTTCCCCTAGATCGGAGCAAGAACTCTGTGTTCCACCATAATAAAAAATCCTGGTCCAGAGTATCCTCTCTCTACTACACCCTCCTGTCTCCCTGAACTGCAACTCCATTTAATTCCATCAACTGGGAATCATGCCCAAACGAAAGCCCAACAGTTTTACAGAATCCACAACGAAACCCCACACTGGTAGGAATGTATAAGAAATGCAAGCATTACTTTTTTACTCAGGTAAAAGCAATCACTCTAAGTGAAAACAGTCCACATAACAATCCAGGAACTTATGAGATTCCTACTATATCAGCTGGAAATGCAGTGGTTAGAAGGGAAGAATGACAGAACTCTAATACTGATTGCACCATCACTCTGTTTTGAAAACTAGACCTCCTAACCTTTGTTTTCATGCTTTTAGTTATGCCCTTCAAGCCTGGATTTAAATCCTGAAATATTTAAGTTAATAAGATGGTGAGGTTGTAATACCAAAAGTGTTTGCCTCCCGGCTACTTTTTGGCTAACAGGAATCTTCCTGTGTAGTGTCAGTGCTGCAGAGAAGGATGTTATTTCCTCCTCCTCACACCATCGCTGTTGTTGCTGGAGAGGAAGAAAACACTGTCTTACCTACACAATGGCTTCAGGAGGTCTGTTTAAAGATTCAAAATGTGAATTCACAGAACAGCTTTCCTGTTCCTTCCAAAAGAAGTAGTTATTTCTGCAGGGGATGAGCCCAGCCATCAAAAGAATTTTAGAGATTGAAAGGAAACAGTTTTTCTGCCTCCAGCTGGTATCTGCTCTGTGTTTAGGCCCAAATGGTATAACCTGCCACATACAGAATCTTCTCAATTCCCGTTAACTGGCAGATTCTTTGTGACTTCTGAAACTACTTTCCTGTAGCACATAAGCAAAGATTTATCCTGATTTGGTTTAGTATCTGAGTTTACTCACAGAATTAGTTCCCAGAACTTGCAGCTTTGGTTCGCCCGATTCCAGAAGCTTGGCCACCATATGAAGGAAACTTTCGACAAACGGTTTTATGCTTTGAGAATGGCAAGCCATTAGAAGCTGGTCCAATGCCTCCATGGCAATTAAAACATACCTGAGAATTAGAGGGATTCACATAAACACATGCTACATTTATCATTTTATTTCCAGCTATAAATCCCAGCTTTCTAGTCTACAGCCCCTCTGTCTATCCAAATCCCAGTACGAAAAGCAAACAACTCATTCATGCTCCTGCACAGTCAGACAACATGCTAAGTAAATGAAAAAGAGTACAGAAAAGCAGGGAACAAAATTAAGAATGGCCATTAATCCATTTTATAAAGTTATAAAAATAGCTTTCGACATCACGAAGGCCAATAATGATGGCCTGTGATGGATATTGCCACTTCCTAGACTCAGCATTTTCCTACTCCATTTCCACATTCTTTAAAATCTTCTCCCTCTTTGGCTCTACAATCTTTCAAATTTCTAGCTCAAATAGAACTTAAGAGTATGACAGAGTTTTAAAGTTCACATTGAAATACAATTTAGCCAAAAAGGGCTGAAAAAAAAGCTATCCCCACTTCCTAATACCCTGAATGACATTCAGGGGTGTACTGGGTTTGCACGGCAAGGTTTTGGTAGCAGGTGGGCTGCAGGGGTGGCTCCTGTGAGAAGACACCAGACGCTGCTCCCATGTCAGACAGCTCCAGCTGGCACCAAGACAGACCTGCCGCTGTCCAAAGCTGAGTCTGTCAGCAACGTTGGTAGCACCTCTGTGAGACCACATTTGAAAATGAAAAAATGTTGCAAAGCAGCTGTTAGAGAGGCGTAAGAAAAATGTGAGAAACAGTTATGTTCACTAGGGTTGGTGAAGACAGAGGGGGAGGAGGTGCTCCAGGCACTGGAGCTGAGATTCCCCTGTAGCCCGTAGTGAAGGCCATGGTGACACAAGTTGTCCCTCTACAGCCGATGTCGGACTGTGGGGAGCAGATATCCACACTGTAGCCTGTGGAGAACTCCACACTGGAGCAAGTGGATGTGCCCTGAAGGAAGCTGCAGCCCATGGAAAGGCCACTCTGGATAAAACTCCTGGCAGAAGCTGCAGCCCACGGAGAGAAGCCCAAGCTGGAGCAGGTCCATTTCTGAAGGACTGTACCCCTTGGAAAGGATCTACGCTGGAGAAGCTCATGAAGAACACCAACCCATAGGAAGGACCCATGTTGGAGAAGTCTGTGAAAGACTGTATCCTGTGGGAGGGACCCCATGCTGAGGCAGGGGAAGAGTGTGAGGAGGAAGGAGCAACAGAGACGAAGTTTTATGAGCTGACCGCAACCCCCATTCACCGTCCCCCTGCGCTCCTCAGAGAGGGAAAGAGGTAGAGGATTCAGGAGTGAAGTTGTACCTGGGAAGAAGGGGGAGAGGGGGGCAAAGGTATTTTTAGCCTTATTTTTATTTCTCACTATCCTACTCTGCTATTAACCGGCAATAAATTAAATTAAATTTCCCCAAGTCGAGTCTGGTTTGCCCATGACAGTAATTGGTGAGTGATCTCCCTGTTCTTATCTCAGCCCACGAGCTTTTCCATCTTATTTTCTCCTCCTGTCCTGCCAAGGAGAGGGAGTGAAGGAGCGGCTGGGTGGGCACCAGCCAGCCAAGGTTAACTCACCATGAAGGGGCTGGATCTGTCTTACCTCCTAAACGCGATCAGAACAAATGATGAAATGCAGCTCCCTGGTAGCATCTATTTTTTATGCTGTGACTTATTTTCTTACCCGTAGCGATGTCTGACGACATCTCTGCTCAGCCTCTCTGCTAAGTAAGCACCAATTCGATCCAGCTTTTCTGGTGCAGAAACCGCATAGAAAGTCAGCTTCTCCATATCAGCTTTAACAAGACCATCCTAAAAAGACACACAAAATATAAAATAAAAAAGTTCATGCAAAGTATAAAGCTTTTGAAATGTTTTTCTTTTTGTCTGCTCAACATTTAAAGATCTGAGCCATACAGATGGGAATAAGCTACTGAAAAAAACCCCTAACTTTTGAGCAAAATTGCCAATAGCTTACCTGCAAAAATCAGCAACATAAAAAAATTAAGTATAATATTACAGAAATGAAGCAACTATCTTGGGGGGAACAGGTATTCCAAAAGAAGGTATTTAGTGAGATATGTCATCAGTTCTAATGCTTTCAACATACTGTATACATGGAAAACATTTTCTTTGAAGCCAGTAACGTACACTTATATAGTAACCAGTACTCAGTAATAACATATTTTAAAGAAAAGCCCACATGCGTTATAAGATATAAGCCAAATGTTATACAAATACTGACAGTTCTACTTACTTCTACCATAATAAAAGATAACAAAGCCTGGTAACACATTTAAAAAAATACAGCAGCACAAATATAAGCTCTCGATTAGTCTGAACCACGATGTGACTATGTACAGATACAGGCATTACTAAATAGTAACACAGAAGTTAGTTATTTTCACAGAGAGTAAGAGCTGGACTGTAATAGAGTTCAAAAACTGTTCAAGCAAAATAAAAAACTGTACATGAATAACCAGAGAAATTAAAAAACAACAACAAACCACCTTTTTGGATCACAACAGTGATCAGGTGTAGTACAGGTGTAGTACCAGAATTATAAAAACTTACATAGTCAATATATCAAGAGTAAGAAAACTAAAATCTTGTAGAAAAACAGAAGATATTCACACCTGCAATCGTAACAAGTGTTTGTGGTTCTAAGTAGTTATGGGCTACTTCTGCTGCAGAATACCCTGCTTAATTAAATCTCCGTTTCTGTAAACAAAACATACCAATTTCACTCTTCAATATGCACAGCCTTGTTTTGAAAAGGGAATTAGACTGGATGACCTGCAGAATTCCCTTTCCAGCTAAATTATTCTGCTAGCCTCTATTTTAAAGCTATGAAGTGCTAAAGCAGAATTTAATGTAAAATGTTAAAATAGAAAATAAGAAATAATAAAAAAAAGTAATTGCTAAAGCATTAGTTACTAACCAAAAATTTTCAAATGCCAATTCCTTAAAAATTTTAAGTCATCACTCACTTTTGGATCTTCAGGAAATATGTTATCTACCAGACGCTTGTAGCGAGGTCGCAAAGCAGCACAGCAACAGCACACTCCTGCGAAGAGATTTACCCAACAGAATTTAGAATTAAGTTTTAAGAACTCCGGTATTTTCATCTGAAGTGACTAGCTGACAAGCAAAGAGGAAAAAGATACAATGAATTCAGCTGCTTGTTACTACCAGCAATAAAGCAAAATTAAGGTAATTGAAAATAACTGAGAAATCAAATAAGCAAAACTACTATTATAATGTAATACATGAGAAAATATGCAAGCATCTTGGGTACTAGAAACGTACCTGTCATCCAGCCACACTTAAAAACATGCAGAAAAATCAAGAAATTTCAAAATTTAGTAATATTAAAACCAAGGCTACTTCATTTGCTGTTTTATCTTCATTCTGGAATGATCATTTCAAAACATAACTAAAGGTGCATTATGTTCACTCTTCTCCAAAAAAAAGTCAACTATCAAATCTTCTGCTCTACAGGCATCAATATAAAGCAATATAAACTACAATATATATAACAAGCTCTCCCTTCATTATCCCACTATTTTACTGGGCATCAGACAAAAGACAGTCGCTTGGAGAAAGGAATTTTTCTGATCTCATTTCTGCTGTACTACTAATACTCTATTCATATAAAGTTAATTAAAACAATACATGTAATTGCAGTTTTATTAATTTAAAGAGTCATACTGCCTGCTCCCCAAAAAGATAGAAACCATACAAAGCACAGTTTGTTTTTTCTAGCACTCAGGACTACTAGAACTTTGGAATAATTCCATTTTATATAAAAAAATAGCACTTGAAGTAAAAACTCAGCACCGAAAGAAAATAAAAAAGTTTCTAGATAACTGTCCAACTGTTCTATCAGTGCAGATTTATTCCCAATGAATTTAAGTGTTTTGACAAATCAGGTTTTAAATGTTTCAGTGGACATATTCGCAGACTAACTCTGTGGTCAGGTCTCAGATCAACATTAAAGCAGCTCTGATGCACAAGAGCCACTAAGTAGAAAATGATACACTGAATAATAATATACCAAGCGTGCATGTAGATCAGTGGCTTTCTAGTCTTTCAAATCTCAATACCTACAGCATTCAGAGTTGCTAAATATCTTATTAAAGGTATCCATTTATGTACTCCGAAAAATCATAAAACACTTTGCTAAAAACAGTAAAAGCTGCAAAAGCTGTTACTGTAAATCAAAATAGGGAAAAGAATAAAGGGTATCTTCCCAGTAACTCTGATTACAATTTATCTGCAAATTTTTCAGGCTATGAAGAAGTACTAGACAAATACATCAGGATTTACTTAAGATACCCAAGTAACCCCAGGGTTTTTTAACCATATTTATCAGAACATCTGGGAGATTCATGACTAAAACTTTCCCACATGGCCCAAACCATGACAATTTGTTTTTATTACAAGGCTCTACATAAGCATACGTTCTCCCTCTATTTCACCTGTTTTCTGCTACTACTTACCTTTTGGACAAAAAAAAATGAATTCTGCTCATAGGCTGACAACTTAAGTATTGCAATTCATTTAATCAAAAACAGTATCAAAGATAGATCTACGATTTGAAAACCACACTTTAAGTTCTCCTCAGTGGTCTTTTAACTCATTCCATGAATTATAGAGTCATACATCACCAGTAAGATGAACACAGACTTACAACTTCAATACATAACTGAAAAAAAAACCTAACAAACAAACCCACAGAAGGAATAAACAACTAGAATATTAAGAATTTTTGGTGAGATAGTACTCTGTTACTACTGTCAAGTTCTTCCTAAGACTCCTGTTGACATCTCCTACTTATAGAGATCTAACCAATGTAAAAATCTGCATTTACATAAAAGCTCCAGGTATGAAACAGCTAAAATCAAAGCTATTCATATGCCACTGGAAAATATAAGTAACAAAAGAGGTTATAAACCTACTTGACTTAAAACAGAAATAATTCAGACAGTTGTACAAAGATATTCTATTGAGAGCATTGTTGTGTAACATTTTAAAAGTAAGGAAAATCATAAAAAGAAAAAGAGTACTTCATTAGAATCTAGTATATCACTTGGTATTGGGAAATTCCAGTAAGACCATAAAAATCCACCAAAACAAGACCTAATATTATTAAATGTTTCTTGAGTTAAGTATGCAGCTCTGTACCTGGCTCAAAACTCTTCGTACTTGTGTCTTCCTATTTGATTTTCTACCTTATTGACTTCTAACGTTGGTTTACACTATTAAGTATGGCAAAATATTCTTATAGTAACTGTAGTA
The DNA here is from genome assembly GCF_964106895.1 of Numenius arquata. NCBI lineage: Eukaryota > Metazoa > Chordata > Aves > Charadriiformes > Scolopacidae > Numenius > Numenius arquata. The sequence continues at coordinate 68,687,987 of NC_133578.1, read as the reverse complement.
AAATATTTTGCTACAGGTATCTAAAACATAACAAGAACAGAAAATATTGTAAAATATTGCATGCAAGCCAGAGGCAATTAAAATACTTTTAGAATTAGTTTCTCCTTCTTTAAGCGACAGAAGAAGAAAATCTTTGCAAAGAACCACAAATTAAATCTTCAAACGGTGTTTTAGAACCATGTTAATTACATAAATTTAACATAAAACCTGGATACAGTTACTCCTTTGAGAAGGATAAAAAATATCAGATAACAGTACCAACTCATTCTGGCAGCCTTAGCAGATGGTTTCAGTTAATGGAAACTCAATATTGTTCAAATATACTGCTTTTCAAATTTATGACACCGTGAATTTTGACATTAAAAAAAGGCCTAACAATAAGGATATTGTTTAAGATTCGACAATTTTCTCTTCTCCCCTTCTCTCTTTTCAGTAATATCTTTACATTGCTATGTATTTAATTATAGCACAGTTTACAAGAAAAAAAAACAACACAAACTTTTCAAAGAATTCTCCATCATCAAAATATAAAACTACACTTGTTATGACTCATTAAAAAAACTTCCTAAATTAAACAGAACATTTAAGTATAAGAAAGCAAGAGTTATCTATCACAGCTTTCAGCCTCCAAAGATATTTAGAGTAGAGAAATTTAAGGTGAACACTATCAGAAAAAAAAATTAAGTGACAGGCTCTCCAAAGAACACAGAAAAAAAGAAAGCCAAAAGCAAAAACCAAAAGAATTAATAGTCATGAGACAGATTTTCTGGAAAAACTATTAATCATTGTTCAGGGTTTTGATATAACAGGGAAGATTAATGAAAACATAGGAATAGGTTTAAAAAAAAAAAGTATGGATATAAAAAAAACCAATAAACTGTACACAAAAATCAAGTCTTAACAAAAAATACATTAAAAATAAATTGAACTTAAAAAAATAAAACAAAAGCTAGGAACATTTCACTACGTAGACCACAAAAGATGAATTTGTAAAAGATGGATAGAAGCTGAGCAACTGAAAATGGATTCTCTATTTCTTGGATACAAATTTAACCCTCAGAAAAGTTGGTCCATATAAATACATTTGCTTCACACAAATAAGCTGTTTTGTAGGTCTACAGAACGCAGTCACTAAGCCAGGTAAAAATATCTTGTTCCGTTTTATGCAGGTTTATCAATGAAAAATCCTATGACATTTCCCTTTCAGTGTCAGGCAAAATTTGCATTTTAATGGTCTCCCCCTTGAAGACATCTTTACGTCATTTTATAGTAAACCTAAAGGCTAAAGTAGTATCTACAGAGAAGTTCACATTTTTACACTATAGTCAATGTAAAAGGTTTAAAAATACTTATTATTTACTTTTTCAATAGTGGGATTTTCCAAGTTCAAACATGCATGTTCTCTTCTGCTAAAGGAGTCCTGTAATCTGCATTCTACACGCTAAGACTGTACACATTTACCAGCTGTACGGGTACTTCTTTTTACACACATTTATTCTACACAATAGCAGTAAGAAGAAACAGTCCACGTTATCAGGAAACGGTAATTTCACCTACCTAAACACATACATGGTCTTGGTTCAAAAGCAGAATTATAATCATAGGTTTTTTCTTGCTCAACAGTTGGAACTTGAACATACTGCCTCATCCTGGCTATGATTTCACTCCCCGGGTACTCTCTCTCTCCTTTTTCCAGCAATTTGCTCTCTCACACCAGCATAGAAGCAGTTGCTTCACGCGAGGGCTCTGCGACACTGTAAGCTTATCTGATTAGCTCTGTGACATCTACATAAAGCCACCAAACACGTGAAAAACTTCAGTATCAAATTCTGTTAAGGAGGCCAGGCACAAGAAAAAGAGAAAAGAATAAAAGATACATTGTCAATGTGTGATTCACAGCTCATCGGATGAAACTGCACAGAGACAGTTTCATTACTTCAACTTCCCTGGAACATATAGTTCATTATTTCTGTGACTAGATGCAAAATATCAGTAGAGTTTCGGGGAAAGAAAAAAAAAAAGCTACCTTCAGTCAGCTGCCACATATCCCTGCAGAGTGATAAATATTTTAGCAAAACATACTCACTTGATCTTGCTGAAGAACAGCCAGAAAAAAGTTATTTAAGTCAGACTGCTGACAAAAAAGGCTTCTTAAACAGAAGAGTTGATCTCCAAGATTAAAGAAGCACTTCGAAACTTCATAGGTTAATGAAATTAACATTATCTCTAATAATACTTCAGAATTTAAGCGGTGAGGATTACAGAATTTATATCCGTAACATCCTTACTCACAAAGATTACGACACATCAGGTAGAGAATCAATTTTGAGTTAAGTGATTCTCAAGTTACTTTCTGGCTTCCCATTACTTCTCCTCATTTTATCATTTTAATTCCTACATTACATCCACTTGGGTAACACAAATCCAAGATTTTCATATAGGTATTTTAATAAACCCTGGAAATTATAGAGGACTGTTTTTAATAAACTCATAACTAATAATTTCTACTGAATAACAATTCCGCACCAAGTCTAGACTTAAGGGATTAGTGCTAATAAACCAGTGTTTACTGGCAAATAAATTCAGTGAAAAAAACTGAGCTGCACAGAAACTATCACCACATAGTTTACTAAAGAAACCCTACAGTGTGAATTAGAAAAATACACATTAAAAGAAAGTTTTATTTCAAATGAGTTTGTCTGAATATTCACTGCTACATCTTACTCATACAAAATTACAGAAGCCCAAAACCTTCAAGCTGGCTTTAAACATAAAACACCAAGTTCTGCCCATCAAAATTAAAATTGACAGAGTATTTTCCCCTTTATCAAACCCCAGCCAAACAGAAAACAAACGGATCGTATGGACTTGTCTAATGCAAGAATTTCTGCCAAATTTTTTTAATGCTGCCTACTATTGTCTACTGTTTGCAGAATATTATCAACCTGAATGAAGACTTCATGTTCACTCACTGAATATTTTTATTATGTCCGAAGCTTGAATATAGTCATCCATATCTTTGTTGCTTATCTTCCAAGATTCATTAAAAAAAAATAATACCCTATTCTATAAAAATATAGTATAATTATCATAAAAGTTCAAATCTACAGAAAAATGTGTGCTTTGCTACTATCAGGAAAGCGAGCAATATTAAAATTACATTTGGTTGCTCAATGTACTTAAATATTACTACATAAAAATTGAGTACTTCACTTCTATACATTAAACTTTAATTTTACTTATTTTCCTATATCTAAGATAAGAAATATAAACGATAACAAATTTTTTTCAAATATCCACAGAAAAATGCTTAAAGTATCACTTGAACAACTACACTAGCTATACATGGTTACATATATATCACTATACTAGCTATACTGTTAACATCAGCTGATGCATTTAATTCAGAACTAAAACTGTTTTCAAGGCCATTCCCCTTCCACTATAAAAAGAAAACGGATCAAATATTTTGGAACAAGACAATTATTCTGACCATATAAGGGAGTTAATTAAAAATATTATTCAACCTGCTATAAAAAGAACAGCTGCTGTAAGGACACGCTCATCAGCCATTACACGTCCCTGTAACACACTCCCAAAGAGAGCAGAGGACTCATCATTTGGACAGCTTGAAGTCCCATCCCCAGCCAAGCCTCTCCTCCACCTCCCACCCTACTGCTACTTGACTTCTAAACAGCTGGTTTCTAACCTCTCTTTGCCAAAACACAGCAAAGAAAATGTCCAACATGCACTGAAATTTCTGTCTTGAGAACACGATATTCATCTTGATGTCAACTTCGGACCCCCATGACATTAAACTCTCAGTAACAGCCAGTGTGGAAAATTCCATTTACTACCTAGGTTTGGCAATTTTATGTTTATTTTTAAAAATATTTTGGTGCTCAGTTAATTTGAAACAAATGAAAAAAAAAAATAATAAAAAGAACCAAACAACTTTCTCCCAAGAATTTATTCTTACAGTAAAGCTGTACAACTAATTATAAAGCTTGTTCTGGTGCGATATGACTTCAAGGTGTGGTGTTCTATACTTGAATCAAGTATAGATGCATACTATATATAGATGCATACTATACAGATGCAGGGGGAGATGCATACCATGCTACAGTGAAAAGCGTGCAAAAATAATTTGAATATAAGCTTTTTGTGAACATAAGAAGTGACAATGCATGTCAAGCTACTAGTAAGAAACAGAAAAAAACAACTAACCCAACAATCTAGTCAAATAAGGCTTACCACTAAGCTCCTCCAATGAAGTATTCTTTTCAGAACCATTAGCAATTAAAACAAATCCCTGGGGAAGATATTGTCTTTGGGACAGTGCCTTTCAAAGACTTCTAATCCATTAAAAGGAAGTTTTCCATTACATCAAGTTCTCCGGTTGCATTCTTTTTCACAAGTTCCACCGCCTGCAGTGTTTCCAGACTGTCTCTTCTTTCTCCCACCTTTGTTGCCTTCACAGAGTAACTTTGTTTTACTTGCTCATTTCTGTTCTTTTCAACACCGCCTCCTCTTTTCCTACTCTGTTAGTACCAGCACTCTCTATTTTTAATAACAGCATTAAGAATATCTAATATTACACTGGTTCCAGTGAAAGAAGCTCTACGGCTTATTATGAATTTTGCTTCTCGGTTCTTGTCCTTATTTACCTTTCTATTAAGCTGGCCATAAAAAGGTCATTTCTTCTCATCACTAAAGCAACCCCAAAAGGAAATTTTGTCACTCTGACTTCAGTAGACACCTAGAAAGACAGATCTACATGAATCTCCTTGACCCCTCTCCATCACAGCTGGCACTAATAACCTGTTTATGGTAAAAAAAAAAAATGCATAAAGTCCAGCTTTCATTCTTGCTTTCAATATTGGAACTCATTTCCTGACTGCGAACCCAGGTGATAAACCCAGAGGAGGGAAAAAAAAAAAAAAAAAAAAAAAAAGAGGTTTTGTGTCATGATACTCCTATTTCTAAACAAATAGTGATTTCATAAATCAGTGAAAAATGGGGACATAAGCAAACTACTGGATTAAAGGAGAAGAGGGGGGAAAAGGAGGCTTGGGGTGCTTTGTGTACTCTTTGAAGCACATGAACTGGCATTATTCCTCCATCCAGAGCAATAGTAAAGAACGGAGCAGATTCATTACAAACACTGATAAAATCCCCACTGTACTTAAAGGCCACATCCAGTAACACACAGAGTCAGCAGGATACCCTTTACCCACTATTTAATTTGGAATAAAAAAGTAAAGAAGGATTGACAATATCGCAGCAGCCTCCTCCTACTCTCTCTACTTAACACAAAGACTTTGATCCGTCTCCCCCTGTCCAAATGCCTGGCTCCTTCCAAGACCAGTGGGTACAGGAGAATGGAGTGTCCCCAGCACAGTGATGACTGTGGCATGGAAGGAAGCTCCCAATACCAGACAGACTATCCTGTTCAAGGTCTGGCTTCACCTCGGCTCTAACGTAGTCTCTAACCCAGCGAGCAAATTTCGGAATACTGCATCCTTGAACGTATCACAGCTGCAGGTCAGGTGACTGTAACCTTTACAGGTACTTAAAGGCCAACAAACTTGCTTCACAGTCCTCCGTGGGTTCCACCAAGGAGGGGGGCTGCAACGCCTTTACCTCCCCTACCACCTCATTCCCACATCGCTGCAGGTGGGGAGCGACATCTAGCACAGAAGACCATTCTACAGATGATGCAGCACCTCAGGACTGAGACGGACATTGTGCTTGAAGGAGAAGAAAGAGACCAAGGAGATATGGTTGGAAGGTAACAGGCCAAGCAGCAACCTATCTCTAGGGTGGCCAGGGGTTGATAATAAGCAGTTCTTGAGGAGTGTCAGTGGCAAAACTACTCCAAAAGGGCCACTGCCTCCCTCTGGAGCCTTCAAACCACACATCTGGTCAGCAGGTTGGCTGACTACAGGTAAAATAAATGCTAAATAAATGCTAAATGCTTCAATAAGCTTTGGTGACTGCTACTTTAGCCCAGGCTACAGAATCCCTCCCAGATGCTCAAGGTGGCCAGACCTTTTCTTCCCAGGACCAGCACCAGGCAGCAAGGCAGATGGCAGACAGGGATTTTCTCTGTGCCAGTTCTAGTTTTAAAAGTTCTAAACCATATTTTCCACACTCCCTTTTCCATTGCATTTCCTCACAGATTACAGGACACAGCCCTCAGTCCCAGCAAGGAACAAAGTTACCTCATTGTTTGCACACTTGCTGCTTGCTTCTGTTTTGCTACACGAATTTGTGTGTTTTGAGGATGAGAGGGGAGGGGAAGAAGGCAGCACCAAGAGGAAGCTGGGACAAGAGCACAGCTCTGGGTACAATTCTAGGCAGGGTGTTAGGACACAGTATGTTGATAGTCTATTAAGTAGCGGCTGAAGCAAAGCAAATCACCTCACAGCGATGTTGCAAATTACACAAGCTCCCATTGTAAATGTGGTAATGTTACAATTAATGGTACATTTAAAGTCTCAGGTTTATGGCAGTAGCACTTATGGATTACTTGGCATCTCTTAGAACATAAGTGGTCAAATACCTTTCAGCAGATGTCTTGATTCCAAGGTCAGAGCCAGGAAAGAAACTGAAATGACTCCTGACACATGGGAAAGTTGGCAGAATGTCTAAAGATCTACCTTGCTGGTCAACTGAAATCTGTATTATACAGCAGATTCTTCTCTTTCTGAAGCTGTGGCTTTCCTACACCAAGCAACATATGGAACAGTGTCAAGAAGATTTTACTATTACTACATATTTGTACTATTTGAAGAGAGCTTGAAGGATGGCAGCGGTAAATCTTGATCACCACCTGCCCTATAGAAGACAGTCTGACTTCAAACCAGCCAGTAACCGGTCAGCAAGTGCCCACGGTTGCAAGTCTTCTCAGGGTGACAAACACCTGAAACTTAGTGCATTGAAAACTGAATGGAGAGAAGCATGCAGAAGTTTCCCGATTATTGCTACTTCTTCCATTTTCTTAAGCCAATGCTGCTTGTTTTCTTGATCCAGTCCACAGGGGAAGAACACAGCTGCCTTGGCAAGAACTCCCAGAATCTTATGCTGCTGCCCACCTATTTCCTCAGACAGAAGGATGCTCAGAACAGTTGTGTCATTCCTTTGCCACAGGTATCCTCTGACTGCAGGCTGGGAGGATTAAATTCTTCACTCCTGCCCAATGGTGCAATGCACAGCCGAAGTAGATCAGGGAGTGGGTACCTCATTGTCACTTGAATTGCCTCATGAAGAAAAATGAGGCATAAGAAGCCTTCTGTGAGTGAAAACAGCATATGTGTCATGTTTAAAAGTCCTGATAAGAAGGAAACAAAGGTTCACAGGCCCCCTTTCTGGAAGCCTCAAAGCTAATGCAGTGGAAAGGTTTAGCTCAGGGAACAAGGTTTTAACTACTTCAGAGTAAACCACTGAACTGCATATAAGACATGTAAGAGCGTGTTGATGTCGATATTAATTTTTCTATTAAAACACGCCAAATGATAACATAAGCACGGCCAGAGCTTCAAAACCAAGTCTTAACCTCATTTGAGCGCACTCAGCTACAGACTTCAGTAAACATACACTGAATTACAAAATTTTGAAAAACATTTCCTGGTTAGAAAGAAAACTTTCTGTATACAAGTAATTCAATACCACATTCCATGAACTTTATTCCCCCCGCCCAAACACATGGTACGTAAAAAGCAACATAAAAAAGAGAACGGGTGAAAACTTTTCTGTGAATCTAGAACCATACTGTGGTATCTACATTGAGAAAACCGAGTGCTGTAATGTTTCTGAGACACAAACACAGGGCTCAAAACATGACAAAACATCTGTTCCTGTTCAGTAACAAAGTGTTTAAATTGTATTGACATTATTGAAAAATGAAATGCTAAACAAAAATATCGTAATGTTAATTTGAAAAACAGTCACAGAAGATACATAATAAGCTTAAGAACTCAAATTCTTATTCGAGTCACACCAATCTTCAATTAAGTACCCTCTTTGTGCCTATACCTACCTACCCATTCATTTTCACAGAAAGTATTGACAAAATGGGATATTGCAATTTGGACATGCGAAGAAGAATATTAAAATAATTTGGAATCAAAAGTTTGAAAAAAACTCTTTACATTTTATCAAGAACAGTTCCACAGAGCTGCCCACACACTCCATTACACACACTTGCTTTTCTCTGCAGAGCGCCTTACCTACTTCACCCTGCCTTCACAGAAGAACAGGTTTGTGCTACAACAGTCAAGCAGAAGTTCATGCAACAACTTTTCAATATTAACAGTTTTAAACACAGACATGGAAGACAGAAGTTACACTAAGAAAACTTCCTTCTATATCTTTGTGATTGTTATCTGTCCCGTTAGTTCTAAAAAGTGTTCCAGCTTGGATTCAGGTTTCCCAGAAAAACTGAAAAGCTGCAGTTGAAAAATTCTAAAATATCTTCTCCTCTCCAAAACAGTGAGATTTAAAGGTAGAACACATGCCTATCTAGAACCACATATCCCAGGTAATTAAAAAGCAGTTTCCCCCCTCTTGTAATTTCTAATCAGCCACAGAATACACAAGGAACACACATGCAGCTGATTGCTTTTCTGTGCATCTTTAGTACCTAAAGGCTATTTATGTCCCTTTGCTACTGCCACCAAACTGTTCAGTCTAGGAGACGGACAGCTGTAGTAGCAGTGATATATATACATATATTGTTAATCAGCAAGTCTTCAGTGTCCCAGCTTTCTGTAGAAACCAGACAGGACAGGACATCTGTGGGTACACAGACTCATTGGTTTCTAGAGCAAGCATTCTTCCCCACAACCAGCGCTTCTCACTACGCTGCAATTCCAAATCCAGATTAAATTTGCAAAAATAATGTTTGGTCAATTCTGAAGAACTTTAAGCTCATGCCTAAACCAATGTCAATAACAAATCACAAACTCATTGGGGAAAAAAAAAAAAAAAAAAGAACACACACACATACAGAAAAAGTCTTGGATCCAGCCTGCACTGCATTTATTACAAGATGAGAACTCTGGTAATCGTATCAGATGCTCAAACACATCAGATCCAGACCAATTATACTTTAGTAACTATTCATATTATATTACTTAGGAAGTTTAAAAGTAGGGTGTCAGCATCTCAAAATCCTTTTCTAACCTTTAAACAGTTATGTTCTAGTTTAATGAAAATGAGAGAATCTATTTTAATCACATAAATTATTTTGTATTTGTTAGAACTACAGGTGACCAACAAAATATCTGAAAATTTATCTTCACAGGTTTTCTTACGTACTAACAGCTTTACAAAAATATCAGGAAAGAGAACTGATTTAATATAATGACATGGCTAAGTGTTAGGTTGAAATTCCTTACTCATTGTCTTACTAAGGAATGAGTAAGCATTCTCAAGGCACAATTAAATATTTGGGGTGCCCATTTCAAGCCAAAGTACAGACCTTAAACAGCAAAATACTGTAACGTGTTCCAGTACAGTTTAGAATCACAACTATGCTCTTCTTGAAAATGAAAGGACTGAGACCTTTAATAGATCTCAAGTTGGATATGAAATGGAAGGCTGAGTTATAAAGACACCAACTATTTTTTGAAATCTTGGGGTCTAGAATTCTACTCAGACTTTACATGGTATAAATCTATTTTTTAAAAAGCCACTGAATTTAAAAAGAACTAAAAAAATGTTTATTTTGAAATCAAATATTTACCTTTTCTCACATAATTGTTGGGGATTTTGCATGTCTTTATGAAAGATTAGTTCTTACTGCCATGTTTCTAGTCTAGAAAAATGATTCAATATTTGAAAGAAGGCAAAGTTCTTAAACACAAAATACCAGTACTCCAGCAGCATTCATTTCACGAGCTCAGTTATTTGCACATGTAAATTATCAAAGACTAGACAGTTCTTTACCGACAATGAAACCTTTTTGCTCTGAATTAAAAGCATGCAAGTCACACTCCCGCAATATTTGTAGTACACAAATACATTTACTGATTTCAACTTCTGTTGAAGAAAATTAATTTGCTTTTTATATTTTGTACTTAGGCATATTAAGAACTTTCCTAGTTTACAAATTACTTGCTAGTCTTAAGATTCCTAAATATACCTGTGCAAGACAAGAATTCTATAATTGTTTTAACCTTTGAAATGTAAACAATTATGACATGTCCCTTATGTTATAAAAACTCATACTGACCTCTACGTGGCTTGTATTCTACCAAAAGGCTTGCACTGTTGAAGCCAGCATGTTACCAGCAAGTCATATGCCATTGCCTTGAACACATCAGCTACAAACAGAATTTGCTAGTATATTCATAGACACGCACTCCAGAATACAGAACCAAGTAGAACTTTGGCTGCTCAGCTAAGCAGCTTCAAAATAACAAAATCCAGAACTTTTCTCACCTTTGAACATGACCATTAGTTGAAATCTACAAGTGAGTAGATACGGAAGAATCTCATTCATCTTTTTTTAATACTCCAACTTTCTGCTCATTTCTGTCTAATTCCTGCATGAACTAATCTTGAATGACTCAACTTTCTAGAAATGAAATAACACTCTTTGAAATCCAAGAGGCATGCACACAGTTCACTTCCATCTTCAGCAATTCACAAGGTACCCAATTCTCTAGAGAGCCACTGGGGTTACGAGCGGTCAACGATGGGAGAGAAAGTCCATATACCATGTAAAGGGAAAACCAACATATTTTTAAAAGCAATTTACCCGAGTCTTTCCACAGACATGCATTTTTAATCACACAGTGGAAAACTTACCCCCCCCTCCCAAAAATCAATTTTTCTTTGTTGTCATGCATAAAAAAATGGGACACTTGCATGCATGATCAGCAGGAGCCTCCTTACCCTTTCGTCCCATGATTGAGAAATCAATAGCAAACAATGCTGCACATGAAGGTTAATCGACTGACAGGAAAACCAGCTGCAAAGTGATTTCTGTAAATAACAATGACAGCCATATTTTAATAAAACCTGAAAAACTATTAAGCTACTTTTCAACATTTGGTGAACTGTCCATGTATAGTTTAAAAGCACATGTAGGCTTTGATGGGGACAGAATTAAGTTAACCTCTAAAGCATTTGATTTCCTATGCTGTATGTCCAGATTATGCACACATAAATTATGGCAGCTGAAAAAATAAATTCTTCAGGTTGAGATAAGAAATGGATGAAACAAAATTGTTCATATCTTGGCTATACCGAAGTGTGTTCCAAAACAAATGGAAGGAATGAAAGGAGAAATAACGTTAATGATGTTACTAGTTATTTGCAATGTGTTAGTATGAGTGCTTTGCACTTTCTATGGAACTGCTCCTAAACATTAACTTTCCCAAATGGGGTTTGGATGTGTACATAGAAAGAACTAACAGCTAACAGAAAACAACAAAATGAACATTTGTTCAAAATGAACAAGTCTTAAAGAAAACCATGCAGATTCATCAAAGAACATGGAAGCCGCCACCAGCACACAAAGTTGCTTAGAGTATCATGAGTGAAATAAACAAATGTACAAAAAGCTACAGTTTTCCAGCTACAAGTTTCTGGAGTTTTTGTTCTTATCTTAATCAATGGGTACCTCTGGAGAAGTTACTACTTTTTTTCAGTATAGAAAAGACAATCACCTAAAAAACAGATGAAAATATCTGCATCTAAGAGTTTGCATACTGAAAGCATTTATTGTAAATTATTATGTAGAGAATCCATTATATATTTTGTGGCCATAGTATTATAATAGTTACAGATATTCTGAAATACGGTTATTTTCCTTTACTGGCCTCGGTCTAGCAAATGGCAAACTGCCAAAGGCAGCCCAAACCACAACATTCTCTGTTTTTCAAGTTCCCATGTTGGTTGGGTTAGGAGCTGAAAGATTTACTTGATACAGGGCTGCTTGTGTTTCTCATCCTCTAAGGTACTAGAATCGAGCAGCAGGCAATGGTTTGAGATACTCCCCCATTCTGTAATAGCCAAAATATGAAAATTGTATAGGATTATAATATATTTAACACCATTCTAATTGGTCAACAATATGTCAGAAAATAAATAGGGTTTCTACTGCATATAAAATAGATTAAAGCAATTACAAAAACTGCTTCATTAAGTGGAAGGCCCCATTTAGGGTTTTAAAGTATCAAGGGTACATGAGAAACATACTCCAGATGAGAAAAAAAAAGTACACTAGTCAGAAAGAGTGGAGAAAGTTATTAATTAGAACTATGGCTCAATTTTCACTAAAAACATTAGAATACTTAGCCCATGAAATATTTATATAGACTGATTTAGGAACACCTCTCCAGCCACCCTGGGTATTTTAGAACTGTATTTTGCAGGGAAATAAATATTCCCTTCTCATTAAGAATCTTGTTATTACTTACTTATTATATACAGAATAAAAACTAGAATTGCAAAAGACAAATAAATGAATTCCCAAAAATTGACGGAAGAAACCCAAAACGAGGGGATTATCTGCCACTTAAAATGCATTAAGAACATTAAATACGAGTTAAGAATTCACTCATTTCAAATTCCATTTCAAGTGCTGCTTTCCTTCCTACGCTTGGCAAGGAAGCTCTATTCAAAAAGAAAATTCTAATTTTAAGTTTGTTGTCATTTTTTGGTTTTGGGGGGAAGGGTGGATTGTTTGTTTGCTTAAAGACCATGAAGCAACTTAACTGAGAGAAGTAACATCCTTGAACAAAAACAAACAAAAAAAAAAAGGCAACCGCTATTCAATTGTTCTATCCTTATTTACTTTCATCTCCCACAAACTAGGGAAGCCACCAGTACACACCAACTGCATACTAGCTGTCTCTGCAAAGACAACTGGCAAAAAGCCACATGGTGCCTGGAAAGCTGAGGAAACAAAATGTTACGTAGTTTAATGAGAAGCAATCAATGCATTGAGCATATTTGGAGAAGCGTTTTGAAGTTACCAAAACAAGTCATTTCACTGTAACCAAGAACAGGCCAAATCATGGATTTTTCACATAACTGATACTTGCATCTCTTAAATCAGTGGTCTCTTTCTACCTGACGAGTATTTGACAGAATAGCATAGGAGATGTTCATATTTCTAAATTTCACAGCAGTAATCCAAGGGAAGAATGTGGGACAATTATATTTGTCAAAATCATTAATTTTATTTATTTGCTCTCTTAATTTCATTTTACAATCAGTCAGACAAGGACCTGCTAATCAGCCACTAAAATCAGTTTAACATAACAATCATTATTAACAAAACCTTGAAAAGCGAAGCTATAATTAGGAATGTAAATGCTAAGAACAAGAGAAAAGAACAAGAAAAAAATTCACACACATAGCTACCACAAGTAAAATACATTCATAGTCAGCAGGTGTTCTCATCTGTATCACACATAATTTTTCTAGTCCAAGCAATTTCCTTCGGTATAAAATCTACCTTTAAGTTAAATATTTCACTGAAGTCAGGGAATACAGCCAGTAAGTGGGTTAGCTTTTTCTGAAAAAAAACTCATTATCTACCAAACCGTATTTCAAGCATCTGATTAAGTGTGAGTATCTGGAACATAATGTCCAAAAGAAGAGAGTCTTAAACAAATGTTTTGATAAAGGATTTAGCAATGCTTTTTTTCCTCAACAGAAACATTAGTATCATTTCAATCCAAATGCAGCCAACAAAAAACCCTACCAAAAGACACCCATGTTCCATAACAGAAGTATGTTAAATGAAATGATCTGTACAAATTATTGCATAGGAAATTGAGAGCAAATTTGTGACAAATGAAAAAAACATACTGCCTGCACTGCAAAGGCTATCTGGTTAAAGTTCTTTGCTTTTGTTTTTAAATAAAAGAAATAATTAATCTCTTAATCCACGGTTTCTTTGTGATGAGGAACAGCTAAATTGGTTAATAAAATAGCTGTGGCTCAAACCAATCTAATCCTACTGTATTATATTAGCAGTAAGAAAACACATTTGCTTTCTCAACATTTCAGAACTTGCATTTCAACTTCAGATGAAGACATCATGTTCGTAAGCATATCTTGCATCAACGCCCATGGTATTTGCACAAGAAGAGCTACACATAAAAGTTATAGCTACAAAGGATATTGGGGGAAACAATGCTTTGGCAAGGATGCTAATAAGTGCTGCAGCAACTACAGGGCATTACACTTCCAATACAGACTAGATGTCAACACAAACGCCATGCCATGACTAGCCAAAACCAAGCACTTCTACACTTTAAGAGAGTAGATTGAAAATTTTGTATTTATGGGCTATTACTGCACTGGGACTAAAACCTAAATATTGTTTCATTAAGGACTCAATGCAGTGCTATATCCCCATATTCTTAAGTGGAATCACTAAGCAGCAACATCAATAGAAAACTGGATAATCCAATATGTAACAAACAACTACTGCAGAGACAGCCCCCACATGACTGAGATGAGGTTAAATGAGAAGAACATGACCTTTGGTAAACTACCTGTGTTCATCTCTCTCCCGCTCAATACCACATGCCAGTTCTGACTACATGCCTGTTTTTTGGACAGTTAATATCGAGGGGGATAAGAAGTATATTGTCCTGTGAAGGTTTCACGTACATCAACTCCAAGGCTGATTTCTAAAGCCTCTCTAGGAACAGCTAAAGTCTCCAGAAAGACTTAACTAGGTCTCCCTGTCCAGTCTTTCCCTAATACCAGTATCTCGGCCTCTCCTGACCTTCCAAACTACCACCTTTAGACCTAGACATTCCCTAACTACTGTACTGCAAAAAAAGGGGTAAAAATATTGCCAGGAACTGATAGAGACGCAGGACAGCAAGCAGGACAACACTGGAAGAAGGAGTTGGTTGGTATGACCTGAGAACTCCATCAAACTTGCCTTTTAACTAGATACTATTCTACTTTGTTCATAAAGAACTCTTTCTAGCATGACAGAAAACATTTTTGGAAATTATTTTACTCCAACAGTCTTTTCCACAATTTATTCCAAAAGATGCTCAATGGACTTCTTGATGTGTGGGATGAGAGAACTCCATGTGGAAAAAAAAAAAAAAAAAAAACAACAAAAAAACCACCTCAGCCTTTAGAAACAACTGAGCTTTTCAGATTTCAAAGATAAATGCTTTAAGATTTCAAAGTAACACTAAATAGCAGTAGCAACCTGTTTCGTCAATATGCTCTGAAAAGAATCCTGCAGAATCTCTAAAGCAGCCTAAATTAGCAGGCAGAAGCCTTCCCTTTCACATGCAACAAAGTTGAAGTCTTGAAGGCTGTCCCTATGCACATTCATAAAACATACAACTAGCCATAAAGTGATGCTTGCGTGCATTAAAATATAACCATAGTTCTCCTTCACCACAATTTTTGCAAGGAAAATATTAAAAAAGTACTGTTATTTTGCAAGAATTACAATACATACACATCTGTTAGGTTGCCTTCCCTTTACCCACACACTTAAAAAAAACATCAAATATACACAGAAAAGAAATAAATGGCTATGTAGTTCTGAATGTCCCACAACAGACAAATATCGCAACCAGTTGTTTCAGTCTCCTTTAAGTTCCGTCTGACTTTGTAGTAATGCAGCCTCTACAGACATCAGGGTAAAGAGTGTTAATAACGACCCTGAACAAAACATACCTGGTTTAGAAAAAAAATAAAATAAAATCTTACTTTTCCATTTTAACTGTTTAAAAAAAACACACACTCCATAGCAAAAGTGAATATCACGATAGAGGCCTTAATTGTACTAAACACAGCAGGAGTTCATTGCATTACCAAAGCTGAACTACAGCACAGTTGGAACAATTTATGTCAGCTGCTTCTCATGTAAATATACAACATAATACACACATATTGGCCACTGTTTTGTTACAAAATGTCATGTCTACGTAGAGGAATAATTTTAACTATTTACCACAAAAGCAGAAAACACCTAAATAATTACAGTAAGGTATTTTACATGAGAGTGGTTCAAACAACACAAAACATCGAAGTATTTTCCCAGTTACAGACTAGCCTTTTGTGTGTGACACAAAACCTGGAATTACTGTAAGACATTTTTAAGTACCCAGAAGTCACAGCTTACAACAAATATCAAGTCACCGCAAAAAAATAAAAAATAAATAAATGCTCAAACATTTCGTCATGAAATTAAACATTTGTGAAACTCATTACAAACCTATAACTAAAGATCACTCAATATGATCGATACTGGGATTTTATGAAGACCTCTTTATCCTCTGGATAAAGCAGTCTGCTTTATCTAAAGAGTCTTGTTAGTAACTTTACTAGAGACTATGCAGGATTTCTCTAAATACAAAATAGAAAAATAAAAAAAAAATTAGTTGCAATTTTTAATATAATTTTTAATGTAATTTGAGCCTTTGTGTTAGAGAAATTTGCTACTCTTTAAGGTAAATAATTTTATATTTAGAAACAGCAAAATCTCATTTAACTCTGAATGTCAAAAGTCTTATTACTTTATGTCCCAAATAGTAATTCTTCTGACAACAGTATTTGTAAATTTTCCAAAGCTAGGATTATAGCTATATCAGAATATCTTTTTCTTTTCTGCATACAACTATTTCAGAATGTACTTTAAATCACAAAAATTCATCAATGTTAAACTGTGTACGTCTTACTGAAATGGAAAATGCAGAGCACATATTAGGTTCCTTTGAAAATTACACAGAGATCTACAAAGGCAGAACCTGGACAATACTGAGATCTTAAATATCTTAAAAATGACAGCAAGTATCATAATTTGGCTTTATTCCGTTTTAATTTTGGCAGAATCTCTAGCCCACAAAGAAAATACTGCAGTAGTAAACACCCCTAAATACTGTCTTAACATATTTAAGGTGACAATACTTACTGCCAGGCATGGTTAAGCAGGAATCTGTCTTCAATTTTGCAAAGATACAATAAGCTATAAAAAAAAAAAAAAAAAAAAAAAAAAAAAATAAGTCACAACAATAGCTTTAGACAATTAACAGGCAAATAGACGTCGAAACTTAAGCAGAAAGAGCCAAAGTCACATACTTCAGCTCCAGTATCACAGAGGCTGTTACCACAGAAACCCAGATATCATTTTATCTGACCAGACCATATGTAGTTTTTTCCAGTTCTTGAAATCTAGTCGTTCTGTTCTTCCACTTGAGGCTTGAGCAAACATTCTTCTGTGTATTTATCGGGATGACTTTTTGAACTGCCACTGTTGATGATGCTAAATGGTGTATAGCCTTACAGGATCCTTCCAGTTCAAATGTAAATCTCAGCACTTCTCCGTTAAAAAGCCTGGGAAAGGTCTCTGCTCTATACAGAGAAAAATGATGCTGAAAAATCTGTGTATGGCACTGTCTAGGACATTTTTCTTGCAGTATCAAAAAATATAGATTTTTAAATCAGAGAGCAAGTTACTATAAAAAATAGCTGCTCAAAGGATTTTTTGATGCAATTAGGTATTTTCATACAATTAACTTAAATGGAGTTACAACAATCTATTTTGGGGATAAAAAAACCCTGATCTAACATTTAATTAATTAGTATTAAAACGCAAACCATTTGAAGATTTTTCTATATTAGATCACTGCATTTGGGTTTTATTAACTGCCCAATGCAACCTTCCTACAAATGTACCTTTTCATAAATAAGAAAAAAAAAATTCAGTTAAAAAGACTGTGTTGCTGTTTTCAAAGATAAAATAAAAAAAAACTAATTAAAAAAACCCAGCTAATGTTTTTTTTTTTTAATATGAACACCAAAAAACTATAATCCCAGACAGTGATAATGGGAGAATAAATATTTCTTTTGGTCACAAAATATGGTTAATGATCACACACTAAAGCAATGTTCACAGTTGCTAAAAATAAACTTTTTTCTCATCATATATGTATTTCAATCAAAGGTTCCAATTTGCTGATAGCAACTGAGATTAAAAATAGTGATTCAAAGTAATTTATTGAAAATATCCTATCCTATTAGAAAGCTGTAGGTCCCTCTCCAAGGACAGAGTTTAGAAGCAGCATAATTTTATATAAAGGAAGCATGTTCTGTGGATTGTGATGTTCAACAGACAAATGGAAGACTGAAATCTCCAATTTAGAGTGCAGTTAAGAATTTAGCTGAGAGATTACAGAAGACAGATTTACCGACAGAACATAAAACTGCAAAGAGCCTGATGAGAGGCTCAAGTAAGTCGAGCGCCAGAGACTCAGAACGTTTTACTGGCCATCACTACCAATCAGGAATTCAATAAATTTTGCTAGAACATTATCACTGTTACTGCTAGCAAAGTCAACTAACTTTAGAAGATATTAATGCAGGAATTACTAGAAAAGTTGTATAAGCAAATGAGGTGTTCAAATTGAAGATTTTTGGTTTTATTTTTAAATAGTTCACTGGATTTCTAGTCATTATATCATCTGTAACAAAACCAAAAATTCAGTATGGAGGTGGCCTGGTTTCTGCACGCAGAACAGACGACACAATTTCCTCTCCATAAAGTGTTCAGTCACAGGCTCATTACGCCTAGGGCAAAGTTAAGTCCACAGATGCTGATCTGTTACAGTAGAAGTAAAATAAATTAAGAAGCTTCCCACCATGAGTTTGCTCTGCTCTTTGTCACTGAATTAAATTTTATATCGGGGGGGGGAGGGGGAAATCCAGAATTTGATAAAGTAGAACTTGGCTGCAATTAAAAAAAAAAGAAAGAGATATAGCAAACCATGAGATATAACTTAGTTTTCCTCAATAGTCTAACACTTACTGTTTAACATTTTCCATATAATTTTGTGATATTTGACAGATCACCAGAAGCAAGTTAAGGATGTTATGTACCGATACAACGTCTCCTGCACCAAAGCAGCTGACTCCTAGATTTTAAAGAGGTAATTAAGAGTCACATCTGCTTCTCTACAGAGGACTAAGTTATTTGGTTTTCCTAAGAATATAATAGAAATTCTAAACACAATTATAATCAAAGTACAATGCTAGTGAATGTACCTTAAAAGGCAGATCAACACTTGTGTAACACATAAGGGTCATTTTTCTTAACAAAATATTTCAGTTTAGTTTTAAGGAGATTCTACACAATTTGGCTAGGATAAGGAAATCCACGGTCAATTTATTGTTCTATCAGATTCAGGCAGCAGTAACATAGAAATAAAAATACACTTTGTTCTACTTATTAGTTCTGATCATCTTTCTCCAGTTATATCCTTACATGTGATATTTTTGTCATTACTTAAAATAACCTGGGATCTGAAATTAAAGGATAGTTTATAAGCAGAACTATTTCTTATTATCATGAGATTCCATAAATAGCATTGAAAGCCAAACAGAAGAGCAGACATTTTTTTCCTGTCTGCCCTAAAACAACAGATCTCTGCAAAAAATCTAAAATGGAAAAATGTATATACCTTTGTGCTACAAATAAAGAAATAGAAGTCACCATACCTGAGGTTTTGTATTTTCTTTCAGTAAATCCACCATTATGTTATTCTATTATGTAACACAATAAATGATTAACTTGATTTTGAGTATTCAAAATGAAATTGCCATCTGGGCACCTATCCATTCCTCCACATTAAGCCAAAGAAGAGTACAGGTTTAAGGACCTCTGACAGCCAGGCAACCCAGGCTGGGCAGGCATGAGCTGAAAAGTTAAAAATACCCTGCACAGTAAGTTTTTACATCACTTGGTCCCCCACTCATATTTCCTATTTGAAAAATTAATCAGTGCCTTTAGTGTTGAAGGTAGGCAAATGGCCAATGCAATGCAAGATTAATAAGTCACACACTCATCCCTAAATATAGACAGTTAGGCTCCAACTACAATTCCCAGGATCCAAAACATGCAATATAAAATGGATTTTCATAGCACAGTGCAATTCTGTACCTGACTTTATTTTGGCTTAGCCTTCTCAGGTAGAGAAGCGATGCCACACATGAGTCTGGCTGTATTAATAAGGCTACCCTATTCTCTCACCCAAGAGAGTTCACCTAAACAGGCCCATCTAAAAGGCCATTTGTCCTGGCTCACCTTAGAGAATTCTAAGAGCAGGTGGTTTTAGGACAAGAAAAACCCTGCACATTAACTAAGTGTTCCTTAGCAACCCTTCCCACTATCTCAAAGGCTAGTTTAACCCAACATCCATTTCACTGGCAAAACTGAAAGCAATGCTCCCATGCCTAGGTACATACGTAGCCAGTGGTGGGTTAAAAATCCATCAGACAAATAGTTTTTGCTCTATTCCAATTATAGAAAAAATTACTTGCTTTGTTTAAAAATAACACAGTAATTTTACAATAATTACTTCATTACAGAGTTAGACTGGGCAGTTAAAGGTCACTGATACCAACCAAAGCTGTTTCTAACCTGAAATTTTACGATTTACTTTTCATAATTAGAAGTACAATCCCCGTTCATTATACCTGAAGTTCAATTGCCAAGTCTGATTCGTATTCTAATGCCTCCTTCCACTTGCATGTAACACAAAAATTGTTTATTCTTTTCTCCTGCACAAGTTTGAATCAGAAGTGGAAAGGAGGTACAGTTCATCATCAACCGCAAATATTTTCGTAACAGGATGCCAAACTTAAATATTTAACTTTAAAACCGTTGTTTAATTGCAAGCTATATTCTAATTACCCTTTTTGTAATTTTTTCCTGAATCAGAATTTAATCCCATTCTAGCACCATTTTTTTAAACAAATATTGACAGTGTTATTAAAATGCTTAAATAAAAATTATGTGTAAGACTTTACACTTATCAGGGCATTACAATCAAGACTTCAACCCCAAACCACCAATTTCTCAGGGAAATTTTACCACGTTTAAGACTGCCCATGCACTGAGTCTTCCAGCATGATGCCCTGAATACTAAAATTACTTAAGAAAACGTTTCAAATTATTTTGAACGCATTACAAAGTCTTCAGGAAGTAGATTACCTATACCTTCCCAAAGCCTTGGCTATTACTCTGGTTTTAGCTCACCTACTCAATTTGCACAGCAAACATCTGATGTAGCTTTACGAAGTATAACACCTTGAATGGGAATTAAAACTCTGGTTCTGAGTTACAGGCTTTTCCACCAGTTCTCCAACAGAGCACAGAGAACTCTCACTCTATAACAGGATCTCTTCTTCCTAGCATCTCAGGTCAAAGTACCATGGGATACCTCCCTAGATGTATTTAGCTTAACGAAAGCGAAGTTGTACTAAATTAGTTCTCAGTAACAGGATTTGCAAACCTACACCTCAATTATCTAAAGTACGGCTCCGTGCTGCACAATTAAGTTTAAAGTAAAAGATGAAGCTCACAGTGTAGTCCTTTTGTAAATTTGCATTGTGTTCGGTTAATGCTTAGCAATACCTTGCTGTGTTACGGTTCTATTTGAAGACGACCAGCTTGGGGAAGTCCCAAAGCCAGAGTCCTCGGATACTTCCCTGCTTTCAGACTGATACCACAGGGATGCCTGACCACACCGGACACGGCTGACTGCTGACAACAAGGTTTTGACTTATGATGGCCTCATGGAAGGCCCCTACCTCCGGAGGAGCGTCGAGCAGACACCACTCACGGGCCATAGGACCCCAGGTGCTCTCCTGGGGAAGGCCGGGGGGGGTCCCACTCGTTACCACAAGCCTCCCGGGACAGCTTTTGTGGAGGGGGAGCCCGCCCGGATGGAGGCCGGGAGCCTGCCCGCCGGCAACGGCGCTCAGCAGCGCCCACCGGGGCCGCTCCGGACTGAGGCCATGTCCTGCGGCTTTTCCTCCTGCCTCTCTCCCACCGCCCTGAGGGCTCCCTGCCGCCGCTCCCCTCAGCGCCCGCCCACTGCCGCGGCCTCCCCGCCCCTGGAGAGCGGGGAAGGGAGCGGAACAACGGGGAAATGAGACGGCTGCGAAGGTGAGGACAAGTAAAGGAAGCGCTTCCTGGCTGCCCCAGACTCACCTCAGCCACCTCTCCGGCTCGGTTGACCAGGCGCCATCTTTCCCCCCAGCCCCTCCATTATGCGGCCCGCGGCGCAATGCACGCCGGGAGCTGTAGTTCTGTGAGGGGCCGCGCCGCCTCCTCTCTCCACCCATCCCTCCAAACACACACAAGCAACGGCAAGGCGTCAGGGCGGAGGAGAGAGCACCCGAGACACTGCTCGGTCGCCCCGGGGCGAGGGGTCGCCCAGGTCGGGCGGAGGGCGAGGGGCCCTGCGGGCGGACACAACTCCCGGGAGCCCTTGCGGCTCAGACCGGCCGGCGGCAGAGGGGCGGGACCCAGAGGGCGAGGCGATCTGGCCCCGCCCCACTCCGCGGGCCCCGCCCCCGT
Organism: Numenius arquata; assembly: GCF_964106895.1. Lineage (NCBI taxonomy): Eukaryota > Metazoa > Chordata > Aves > Charadriiformes > Scolopacidae > Numenius > Numenius arquata. Next base: position 68,665,621 of record NC_133578.1, on the reverse strand, counting down.
CTCGGGGGGTCCCGTGACCGCCGGGACAGGGCGGCGGCCGCCAGGGCGGCACTGGTGCTTTGTCTTGCCCGGCGGGGACCGCAGCTCCGAGAGGCCCTGGGCAGCCGCTGTGGTAGCCCGGGTGAGGCGAGGCCTTGGCGGGGATTCTCCTTCCGAAGGAGATTTGGCTGTGCTGCCGCTACAACCTTCCCGTTCCTATGGCGGGGTGGTTCCGGGGGAGGTGTGTGTGGGGAAAGGCGGTGCCCTCTGTGAAGGACAGTGGCGTGCCCGAAGGGGAAAGGGTGTTTATTTCGTTAAACAGTTCGAATTCAAAGTTGGACCCCACAACAGTGTGTTCGCAGAAGATCATAGGACCACAGAATGGCTTGGGTTGGAAGGAATCTGAAGGATCATTGAGGTCCAACCCCCCTGCCATGGGCAGGGACACCTCCCACTAGACCAGGTTGCTCAAAAGCCCCATCCAGCCTGGCCTTGAATACTTCCAGGCATGGGGCATCCATGACTTTTTTGGGATCTGTGGCCTGGCTGTGTGTTTCTGCAGAACCGGGCAGCGGGAAGGAGCTGCGGTTGTGCTGGGCTCTGGTTACCCAGGGACTGAAGGAAGGAGCTGGGCTGGGCAGGCTGTGCTTGGTGGCTTAACCGAGACCAGCCTTGAACTGTGTACAGGCAGCGATGAATAACCCCAATGGAAATCATGTGAAACAGCTCCTGATCCCAGGCAGCGTAATCTCTTAATCTGTTTTCCTCAAAATAATAGTACCAGCTTCAAAAGCTTGGTGCCTGATTTTCTACACAGGCAAGGGGAAATCTGAAAAGTTTACTCCCTGTTGCAGATGATAGTTCTTTCTGAAGGAAGTCGTGCCAGTCCAACTGTCAAATCAGGTGGATGCATCCACAGTTGAGTATTCTCCACATTCGAGTTTCTGTATTTCACTGACTTCAGGTCTGCCTATCTTAGATCTGGTGAAAAACAAGCATTTAATTTTCTTACCCTTTTTGGATCCATTTTCCTTCTTTTCACCAATAGTAGAAACAGGATCGGTGTTTCTGACTTGTGTTCCTTGAAAATAATCCCTAAAAGTGTGAAACTGGGGAGGTGAGATGTCTCCATGTCTCGCAGTTTTCAGCAGGATCGAAAACATATGTTAATTTGGGAAAATCAGCAAGACTATCACATGTGGGTGCAACTGGGGGAGTTAAAAGAGTAAACTAAAATCCTTCTTATTTGTTTATATGATTTCTGAAATGCAGCTTATGGTTTTTAACTCTTGGGGCCTAACTTAATGAAAGTAATAACAAGTGAACAGTCTGGCTTCCGTAGATATGCATATTGAGTCACTGCTTATAAAGCTTAACCTGTTGGGATCAGAGTGCAATTTATTAATGTTTCAGCCAACAGTGGTCAGCACTGTGAAATTCTGTATAGCTACATTTGTCCTTTAAATATAGCTGGTGATAATAATCCTCTTAGTTCTTCTCTGAAATGTAAAACAAAATTTTTAATAAATTTTTCATCAGACAAAAATACAAATAAGTTATCATGCTCTTAACTCATCATGTCAGTTCCAGCTTTAGTTCAAAGATCATTCTTCCGACCATCAGCCTGCTCTCTTTACTGAAGTGTTTCATTCAAGCTGTTTGTCTCATTTTTCTATTAGCTGGGCATAAGGCAGCACAGGCTCTGCCGTACTTGTCATGCCATATGGTTTCAGGAAAATGCTGGCAAATAGTGCAGCTACTAGTTCTTATAGTTGTCTGAATGAGACAAGCAGCAAGCCCGGTTAGCGTTCATTCAGCCACTATTCACAGATATAAATGTAACACTCTGGGTAACATCCTGATTTCTTTATTTTTCTTTTGGTTTAAGAAACACTAAAACAGTTTAAAACCGAAGTTTCTCTTGTCCAACGCTACAGCCCCTGGGTCTGTGATGAATACCTTTTATTCTCTGAGGGTTTATAAAATGTTTTCCTCCATTTGTGTTGTGTTGCAGATGTCTGTGAATATGAAGTAGATTTACAAAGCTCAAATCATAGTATAAATGCAGTGTTGGGATTGAAGTTTGTTTGAAGAGAGCTGATACGTTTTAGAGCAGCCCTATTTTATGACATTATTACATAAAGCATGCGGTATCTAATATTCAATAAAAGTCAGTAAAGCCCTTAGCATAATTGTAGAGCTGTTGTATAAAACAACTGTTTCCCTAACTCAATTTCAAAACAGAGAAAACAGCTGTAGTCTATGAATATGTATGTGCTGATCTCTGTGAGCTTCCTTGCGTGTTATGTAATGGGAAGCAAATTTAGTTGTGGAATACAAGAGTTTGTTGGTTTAGTGAGGACATCAGAAGAGTATCCAGCCACCTTTCTGCCCAACACCAATTTTGCATTTACTTTCAATGAAGGATGGACCTGATCCTTTGACTGCATCTACAGTGATAATCAAACTACCAAGTAAGATTAAGAAAAGGTTTAATTACACACATATTAAATTGCTGCATGGCTAATTTGCAGCCAAACTGTCTGGCTTTAGTTCCCCTCATCCCAAGCCCATCTAAGTGGACTGGCCACTTTTGCTTGAACATCTCCTAAATCTTCTGGAGCAACAGTTCATGCCTGTGTTGATCCACACAAGCACAAAACTCCATGTCCCGTCTGACCTGCCTTTAATTATTTTTTGAAAAGTGATAATCATTACATGGGCACAGCTTTTAGAGCTTTCACTCTAGAAGTATCTAAAGTGTGAGACAGACATGTCCTGTTCTGTGGCCAATAATAAAAGGTGAATTGCATTAGTAATTTGGCAGTAGCAGTTCTATTTTCTAATTAGATTACTAATTCACATAAAAGAACCATCAAATGTTCAGTGTCTGCAGAAAGGAGCAAGAAATACCTTAGTTTTAAATGCTAGTGGGGGTTCAAAAGGGTAACAGGAATGATTAGTTAGCCTTAAATTGTCTAAGAGTATCAACTCTTTTCAAGGAGTGTTAAAGAAAAAAAGTAAAAAACTCCCAAGGGAATTAGTGTACCCCAACAACTGTGTAATGCAGGAAGGGCAGAAAGTTAATGTTACTTTTATATTTCTGCAGGAAAGATAACAGTTAAGTTTAAAATGTTGTACATAAATAAAAGTAGATGAGGAAATGTACAGTAGTCATCAACAGAAACAAGTAAAGGCTGGACTGGTGAGTGGTTTACAGCTGCTCACCACCGTAGGGTGAATTCTGGCTTTCAATAGTGAGAAAACAGTACTTTTCATAGCAACGGCTTCCTGGCTTGGTGAGCCACCAGTGAAGAAAAACATTCACACGCCTTTCATTGAAACATTTTTATCTTTATAATTGGTTGCCAATTAAATAAACTTTTTGTTAATACTTATTCGGTGCCGTATTTTTCCAACCTGCTATGTGTATGGTTGATTCTGTAAACGGGTGGTAATTGCAATAGTTTATGAACATCCAGACGTAGTTGATGATAGAAGATGTTTCTACCAAGCGTAGTAAAACTGCGGAGATTAGATCCTTGGGGCCTGTGTTAAGACATTGACTCCGTCATGGTTCATTTTGGCAGGAGGCAGAGTGGGTGCAAATGGACGATATTAACCAGCCCTGAAAGCAGAGCAGAGAGCTCACGCCAATTCAGCCCCTCAAACCATCCAGTGGTTCCTGGTAGATTTTTTTTTTCCCCCAGTTACTTCTCAAGCGGGAGTTCTCAGTGACAGCTATGCTTACTAGGAAGACAGCTGTCAGGGGGACAGCAAAAATAGATTGGAATGATTACATTTTTTTTAGAAATTCTCAGAAAGTGCTGAGCAGACGCTGTCAGAAAAGTTAGTCTTGCAGATGTCTCAGAACAAGAATCTTAAAATTGCATCCAAAAGCCCCAAATACTTTTCAAAACTATGGCCATATATAATGGAGAATAAATTCCACATCCAAATTAAAGTTATTCATATTACAGAATCCTCATGTGTGTAAGAAAAGTTCTCCTATGACCTGTGTATATATATGCACACAAATTTATGTGTTTGAAGACAAGTAGTGTATGATATAAATGATTCACAGATGCTTGGGTTTAAAGTCATTAATTTTTCTAAAATCAAAGAGACTTTACAACAAGTTTTTTTCAAAGAAAGAAAGAGACATTCTTATTCCATTGGATTACAGACTTTTCATCCTTTCCTCTGGCCTCGGGAGTGTCTACAGCTATAATTTCTCTGGCAGATTGGAGCAATTTTGATAAATTTTATTTTTAGATCTGGTACTGTTTCTGTGAAGTGAATGGATTTATAATACCATATTTAAATGAGGTCTGTGTTATTAAAATTTAACTTACTTGTCCAACTGGGGGCAGAAGGGGAATGAAGTACAGAACTTTTCAGCCATACAGCATGTGAAACTCAGATTTCCTCAGGTGGTGTGTGTAAAGAGAGCTGGCTGTGTCGCTGGGTCTCGGCTGATCACACCACAGGTTTTCATACTCCACATCAGTGGCGTTACCTATTAGTCAGGATCCCAATTCATTCCACTGAGCTGCTGATGTACCTCAGCGCACTCTGTATATCTTCACTTGAAGCTTTCTCTTCCCTCTGCTGTAAAATAGGAAGAGAAATGTCAAAATTTATGATTACCATAGCATCCAAAAATAGAATCTAATTATTCTCTTCCATTTTCAGTCTCAGCTAATTTTGTTTTCTGAGAATCGATTAAAATCCTATAGAAAAGAAGGAATGTGCCCCGGTTTTGCTGCAAAGGGTATTTATTTTGTGTCATTTAAAACACTGATAACAAATAATGCACATAATGTTCCGTGCAATTTATTTTGTTTCCTTTTCCTTGGTTTCTAAGGCTTTTGCAGTCACACCGGTCAGTCCCTAAAAACTTGGGAATCAACAGGCCAATTTCAGCCACAGATAGACACAAATAGAAGTCTCACAGGTAAAACGATTCCGGAAGGTTTGTGAAAATCTATAAAAGGTTAGGAAAAGCAAAGTGAATTAGTGACCTCACTGAGAGAAAAAAGCATCGCATGAACTCAACAGTTTTTTGTGCTGCTCAGGGATGCTGTGCTGCAGATACAACCGGCAACAGGCAGCACAGATGCAACACCAAGCCAGGCCTGACACGTGCTTCCTTCTTCCCAGATGGCACTGAGGGAATGGGGGGGGGGAGGGCTGCTAAAAGTATTAGGGGATGGATGAGGTCACGATGAAAATAAGAGAGGAACTGGGATTATTTTAGTGGAGGTACAGGTACGTGGGACGCAAACCCATGGGAAATCCAGTTTCACTAGTTCCACTGATCACAGGAAAAAAGATTATTTATGTTTGTCCTGTTAATACCTTTTGGAGAAAGACATGCCACAGCCATTAAAATAACCAAATAAGCTTCTAAAAGGCCTGTGGGCGAGAGCCTCCGCTGAGAAAAAAAAGACTTAATTTCCTATCACAGTGGGCCAGATTCTTAGCTTGTGTGAACTGGCAGAATTAATCTGAAATGAATTGAGTTGTGCTGACTTAATGCCAGTTGGCCTACTGTTTTAGGATGTTAAAAATACTTCCAAGCAAATATAGAAAATAAACACAAAGTTTAGGCAGGAGTGTGTTTAGGGAAAATGGACATAAAATTGCAATATGAAAAGCTGTAATGTTGTAATAGGAAATGGTAGAGAGGTAAAATATTAACTATGTTAAGATCTAGTATCAAAACCAAGTGGAAGATTCATCCCTTTCTATCCCAAAACATTTCTCAGTTTTCTTTCTCCTGCTACAGGAAGTAGTATCAGTTTGGCAAGAAGACCTGGGCTGGGATAAAATCCTGAGGAATGGTAAGGAGGAGACTGGAACTGTGAGGAGTCAGTGGCATGGTGACACACGGAGTGGCATTAGGAGACAGGAGCCTGGGATTCATCCCTGTTTGAAATGCACAGGGTCATCTGTGCTCGCTACAGCATCTCCTCTCCTGGAACAGACTCAGAGGCACAGGAATCCCACTGCCCCCCTGCTGTTACCTCATCCTTATAAGAAGTACTGGTTAACTCGAAATACTAGGGTTAGAGGTAGCTAACAAATGACTTGGATCAGCTTACATAATTTAATTTCTTTAAAAAAACAAATTCCCCCCACTCTGACTTCAGGTAAGTCCAGAACTTTTTGTTCAGCTGGTTTATAATGTTTTAACCCTTTCTGTCTTTTTAGGTCAATTTTGAAATAACTATATGGAGCAAAACCCCTGTTAAATTTCATTTTGAAAATAACAATATAGATGCAACCTTTTTTTCTACTTTTTTCCAGTCATAATTATTTGGCACATATGTCAGATTTGCATTTCTCTGTAAATTTACAATGTGGGAAATGCATAAATAAATTGCTAAGTTCTATTTAAGAAGTGCCAGGAGGTGGCGTGTGCCTCCTTAATTTGCTCCCTCAGATTCGAGCACAGTTTTGCACTGCAGGTACCTGATCATATGCATTTGCTTCTACTTGGACTTCTGCCACGTTTTAGGTACATACCAATTAGTGTTTATCAAATGAGGAACTATTCTCTAATTTGTTTGCTCATTGCTGTTCAATGTGTTCCAGGGGAGCTTTTGTTACCTCTTCAAATTTTGCTTTTGAAACTTAATTTCCTGTGGACTTTTGTGTTAGTCCTCATCGATCTTATCTGAGTTCCTCACAAAATGTAATGTCTTAATTTGCTTTGTATAGCACCTTTTTGATAAGACACTTTTACCTTGTTTGAGCTGAGGCAGAGAGAGATTGTTTGGGATATAGAGTTTGCAATGCAGAAAACTTGAGTTTTTCCCTGGAATGTTTGTCCAGAAGGGCAATTACTACTGCTATATGAAAAGGCCCCTTGCAGAAGCAGTCACTGTAAATACCTAGCCACTCACTTCCAGTATTTCCAGTGGTTTCCCGCTTCAGTCCTGTCTCCTACGTCTGAAGTCCATCTTTTCCTTTCTTAATGCCTCTGCAGCAGCATGGGTGGAGAGGAGTGGATGTTGTTGCTTCTTTTCTGGAGAAATGTGAACAAAATGTTGCTAAGGGCAGGAAAGGGTTTGTGGGTTATGGGAGAGGCGGGGAGTTCCATAGTTCAGCGGAACTAAAGCAAGAGGAGGGACACTGTGGGAGATGGTGGGAGAGGAAAAGGGTAAGTGGAGGCAAAGTCTCCCCTTCCCTTCCCTTCCCTTCCCTTCCCTTCCCTTCCCTTCCCTTCCCTTCCCTTCCCTTCCCTTCCCTTCCCTTCCCTTCCCTTCCCTTCCCTTCCCTTCCCTTCCCTTCCCTTCCCTTCCCTTCCCTTCCCTTCCCTTCCCTTCCCTTCCCTTCCTTTCCCTTCCCTTCCCTTCCCTTCCCTTCCCTTCCCTTCCCTTCCCTTCCCTTCCCTTCCCTTCCCTTCCCTTCCCTTCCCTTCCCTTCCCTTCCCTTCCCTTCCCTTCCCTTCCCTTCCCTTCCCTTCCCTTCCCTTTTTCATGCATTTAGTTATGCCAATATGCTGTTTATAAATAGAAAACTGTGATAACGGTGTTGCTTTATCTAGTTTGTCTTGGATTCAGCAGCCTGGGAAGAGGTCATGCCCTGATGTGACATCTGTGACTATCAAAACTAGTTTCAGGCTTGCTCTCAGGTACACCAGCCGGTCCTGCATGCCTACAGCCTGATTCTGGGATATCCTTCATTAAGGATTCCCAGGAGGTATCACACTGAAGACAAAATTCCTTAAGGCCAAAACTGATCAAAAAGGTGGCAGCCAGGAAAGCCAGCACTTCCAAAACTAGGTTACTGCTGTCAGTAAAGTAGTCTGATGCTGTCTGTCATTCATATTTTTTTTCCGTAGGCACTGGAATTTATTAATTTTTGCCTGAAGTGATCTAGAACTTGCACAGCCGAGTGCCGTGTCCTGCCACGTACTTCTTAATCCCCTGAACCTTGTCTCTACTCTGTGGGAGCAGGTGGGATTCTCAAATTCATCTGACTTTGCCAAGCTAATTGGGATGTCTGTAAGAGAGTGAAGGAGTCAGTGTGTATTTAAGTAGTATGTAATCTGACTAAAAAAAAAACCCAAAATGCAGAAAATGTAAAGAGAACACCGTGTTAAAATGCAGCTTTTTAGCATTGCTGACTTATAAAACCATACAAGAAATGCTATTCAGAAAATCACTGACAGGGTCGATTTCTCACGTCACCTTGTGTTATGGAAGTTCTCTGAAGTAAGCAAGACTGCATACATGTGAGTGCAGAAAATTTAGTTTTTCATCTGCTGTGAGTGCCACGTAGAAAATACTATCTGTATCTTGACCATATTCTGTCCTTTATCTTGGTACGATTTTGACAGAAGAACAGATAAGACATTTATACTGTGTTTACCACATCTGAGGAAACTCTTTACAGTTTTAAATAGAAAAATGCGTATAGCCCTTTCTAACCAATCCTGTCTCTACTGAATAGGTAATTACTGAGATTAAACAAGCGTCTCTAAATTGCTTATGTATTCCAATTGCTTCTATTTTCTACTGGCTTTATGAATGCCCTTCTAAAGAAAGCATGAAAGAGATATTTGCTTTTTTTTTTTTTTTTTTTTTTTTTAAAATAGCCTGCAGAAGAAATTACTTTCATTTCAGGAATAACTACAGATGGTTGTTTCTGAGGAATAAAAACATTATTTTGCAATACTTGAACTGGTTTCCATTTCAGAGTTTCTGAATCAGGAGAGCTTGCATGTATTTTAATCTAGATTCAAATCATCCTAGTATTGAAGAAAATAAAACAAACAAAAAATTCTAATTGAGTTAAAATAATAATGTGACTCCTTTCTCCCAGCCAAAAGTCATTGATGAAAGGAATTGCTGTACGTGATCCTCAAACCTAGTTCCCAACTCCTGCGGCAATAGCAGCAGTTAATTTTTTAATCCTTGATATTGTAGTGTTGGAGATGCTCTTCCCATTAAGACTGTAAATAGGAAGAGATCATGATCCTGCTGAAAGATATTCCTTGACTTTAGCAAAACAACGATTTAATTCACAAGTTGCTGCAGTGCAAATGTGAGCAGGACTAAGCACAGGCTTTAAGTTTGCTAATTTCTGTTTCTTGTTGAGTTTTCCAAGAGGAAATCATTCATTTTCTGCATGGCTTTTCATTCACGAACCACAAAAAAGATGCAGAAATGCTGCACAGTATTGGTAGTACTCATGCATAAGTTGTGAGTACCGTATTTAATGCAGCTTTTATCCAAAGTAGCTGGACAGACTTTTCAAATATAGAGTCTGCAAGAATCTCTTTCCAACTACTTGCCCTCCAATCATTCCTAGGGTGCCTTGCACATGGATATATAGTTATTTAAATTGTAAATGGGTCAGTGAATAAAAGGTAGTTGCATCATGCTCTTAAACTATCTGAATCTTTCTTTTGCCTTGTTTAGAAGTTATCGTGGTCATTTTGCATGGAGAACAGAAAAACAGGAACAAGTCATTGCTTCCCTTAAGGAGTATTGTTTACAACCTGCTGGTATATGGAGAGGAAAGCAAGTAGGTGCAGCAGTTGGAACCACCGTCCCTTGTTTGTCACATGAATGGGTTTTGAATGCAGATGTGGGGTTGGGTTTTTTTCAAGTATAGACTTTATATGCAATATTTTTAATTTTCAGAAGAAATGAACCAGGTAAGTGAAAAGCTCTACTTTTATCTCAAAGGACTTCTAGTAGTAGTATATCCTGTTGTAACTATTCCAATATCATGTATTTTTTTTACTCGTAATTTATGGAAGGATAACTGGGTTACTCTAATAGCAGTCATCTATTTCCTCCCACTAAATGCTTTTATTGTTCAGATAATTGATAGAATTGGCTGACCAAAAACAGGATCCAACTGGGAAATCTTTTACTCTGCACTGTATTTTTACTACAGGCGTGCAGTGTTTTGTATCCATCAAGATGTGGTTCCAAGAGAAAACAGACTTTAATATCAAACATACGATGTGGTAAAAGTCTGTGAAGCAAAATTCAGGTCATCTGGAGCTAAAGGTTCTTCTTCAGGACTTTATTAAAATCTTTCATAACGTTACAAAAAGGCTCATTTAAAATGCTTCTGTGGTGTCAAGATACAGGAGTGGGATTCTAATTTACCACATAATCCCTCCCTTGGTGATTGTGCATAATAAAGACAAAGTGAGATGTGTCTGATTTTTTCATTTTGTTTTCCTTTTACAAATATTAATCAAGTCTTCAGAATTTCAGATCAGTTCTGTAGACAGATCTGTCAGATTCACTTCTTTCCCTCCCTCCCTCATTCCTTTCCTCCTTCCCTTTTCTGTCTGTCAGGGTATCTTCTCTGGAAGCTGTGATGACATTCATTCTGCAATTGGAAAATAATTCCATCATATGTTGCATCAATATGACTAATCGTGGGTGACAGTACTATCTCCTTATGGTTTTTGAAAACATAAAAGCTGATTTCACAAGGAATAAGGCTTGACAGACTGGAAGTTCTGCCTTGCACTCATCTGGCCTTTCATGTTATGTTTAACAGATCTTATTATCTATATTCTAGAGTAAAAGGAGAAAATTGCTGATGGGAAATGTTTCTCACTTAGGCCTAATACTAACATTTGCTTTGCTTATAAGATGCAAATAATAATTAAAAAAATATATAAATAAGTCATTTAAAACAAACCACAACTATCAACTTGTGTACTGCAGAGAAACCCATGGCTACAACCAAAAAATACGGTGCCATGATGCAATTCAGATCTGTTTCAGTCGTTTTCTGACTGTCTTCAGTAGTCTCACAACTATAGATACACTTGCAAATAAATCAGTCCAGGTTTAGCCTCTGCAGGCACAGGATCAAGTTGTTGGTCATTACTGCTCGTAGTTGATCTGCAGATTTATTTACAGAGCATTTACAGTTTAAGCCATCTTCAGTATGATTTACACAGGCAATACTGTTACCTCCAAATGCAGGAGCTCATTCTGGATAGTGTCCAAAGGATTCACAGCTTTGAATGTCTGATCTGACTTCTCTCAGGGAATCTAAATGTGTTGGGATCCCCCACAGGCAGGCTGTGGTCATCATCCTGCTGTGGTCTCCACATCGCTCTCTTTCTGTTCACAAAATCTGCAGAGAGAGCAGTCCTTAGTTTACAACTGGTATTTGGGTACCTGATTGTTAAGTGAAAGGCAATTGTGTGAAACGTTTTTAATGTATTAACAGTAAAATGTTTAATGGCAAGATTAAAGGCAAACTATGTCTTTTTTTTTTTTTCGGTATTATATAAAATGCAAAAGATTAACCCATCCTGCTTCTTCTCCTACTACCTTTGGACAGATGTTTGTCAGTGATTACAAACTTCTGATGTGATTACTCAGTCACTTTCATGTTGCATCTTCTTCTTATTGGCTCCAAAGATACCTCAGTGTTCCCTGTGTTTTTTGTACACTCTTTCAAAGGGTGGGTAGAAAGCATTGCTGTCACATAATCAAAGACATCTTGAAGGAAAGACTTTGTCTCCTTGTTTGACCTTTTTAGAATAACAGGCTCGCATAAACCTCTCTTCCCTCCCAGCTATGGTGCTGTACCTGAGCAAGAGATGTACTGCTTCCTACCTCAGCAGTCCCATTCCAGAGAGAAGGGGTCCATAAAATTATACCTTTCCATTTGACTTACAGCAGATTATCTTTTTGCTCTCTTGCATAGGGCAAATCTTCTTAAAGCAAAAGGAAGAATAAAAATAAATGAAGGAACATTTTTTTTCAGGAACTCTCTATGGTGACAAGAAGTAACTTTACTTACAAGTCAGGATAATGAGAGGCAGTAACCTGTCTTTGAAGCAAGTTGAAATTGAGAAAAAAACTGAAATGTTGTTTGACAATTATCTTGACATCATGCTTAATTTTACTTCTACTCAAAGAAGACTGAGAAACTGAAGGACTCCATCAGCCTCTCACCTTCAGCGTCTTGGGCTTTTGTTAGGGAGCTTCAAATGGCTCTCCAAAGCAGGTGGAAGTGGTAGGTTTTCATGGTTTATTCATATGAGGTTGCTTTTATTCTCCCATAGCATTCATGAGGAATGGAGTTATGTGATTGCATGTCCAACTTGAGCTTGAATAATATCTTCCCAGAACTCTCCTTGTCTTGAAAAGACTCAACAGATAAAATTTCCGATCAGAATAGCTTGAAAAAATTTTCTTTTAATTTTTTCTTTTTCATCTATTTTCTTTAAATAAATGATCATGATACCAGTAACTACACTGTAGCTGAGTGAAGTTATGGCAGGGACAAGGAAGGAAACAGGAGATGAAGTAAAGGTTGGCGGAGGACCTCATGACTGGGAATAATTTCTTAGTGTTATCTCAGCCACAGCATCTCCTCCTAGCTGTGTCCCCAGCTGTGATGGCTGGCTGGAAAGGTAACCTACGAACATTCCCATCCCATGCCTTGCTGAGGAAGAACTCCCAACAGATTAGGAAATTCCCACAGGAAATTAAAATCTCAGCTGAACAGTCACACTACTTAGTTGATGTGATGGTCGATTTCCTTTGTGGCTGTCAGTCTAATGAGGACAGAATTGAGGCCAGTAACTGATGTCACCCAGGCTGCTGCATTGTGACTTGGCATTCAAAATGATGAACAGCTCAAAAAGGCCACCTATTACACAGCTTTCCCCCTAACGTATGAAGCCCGCTGAAGGTTCAAGCTGATTCAGCATAGGGAGGGATGTGCTAACAAATGCTGCATTACAGAATTGTGTGTTCATGAAACAAATTGTTATAGACCCGTTGTTGCATCTGCTGAAGTGAATGGGACATTTGAATATAGATGATAAGCAGTACGTGATTCCTCATTTGTAATACACTAACTCACAGTTCAGTGTTACGTGAAGTGTTCTGGCACCACAGAAGATCCTCTTATTCTGGGAACTTCTGTCGCTGGAGAGGACCCAGTTAAGATGAAGCTGGGGTGGGAGGAACATAAAGGATGACAGGAATGTTAGTACCATTCTCTTATCACCTGCTCCTACTGATTCTGCAAAAGCCTCTCTTTATCTCCACCAGCAGGTTTCAGGCACCAGGGAGTCTGCAAGGCCATTCTCCGGGTACTTCTTCCACCCTTCAGGGACCGTCATCATTGATGGGAGTAAGGGAAGTGCAGGAAGGGACAGACGGGAGACCGTGTCCCCAGGCTGTGAGGTACATTTAGAACTGGGAGGCAAAAAGCACGAAAGAGTTGCTGGTCTTTGAATATTTGCATTTCACAGCACAAATCCCTAGTGTTTAGCCCACAAGGAAGAAAACTGAAATTTCAAAAATGATTAAAGGATAAGACTAGCCCTCTCCCTGACACAGATTCTGCCTGTGGTAGGCTGACCCAGTTCTGTTCTTCCTTTCGTGAGACAGTATCTGGCTAGAATAACAATATGGTTCAGTTCATACACAACGTCCCTTGCCATTGCAAAGATTCAGAATATAATTCAGTTATAAATATAGCTATTAGTTTCAGGATCTCTAGGGGTATGCTGAGACACCGATGCCTAGCTCCTACATTACTTTACAATGTATCTTACACAGATTGCAGAAATATTTTTATACATTCTCCAGTTCTGATTAATAAATATGCCTGCAGGAAATAGAGTTTATATAAGAACATTTTGTTGCAAATTTACCTTTCCTGTTAAACTTCTTGGGTAGCTGAAAAATGTAGTTTGCGTAAACTACTCTTGTCATAAATAAATCCATTCTCCATGAGCAGGGGCTGAGGACTCAGACTCTGCCCTTGCCCTACTGTGTGCTTAGGGACAGTGAAGACACTTCATCTGTTCTCCTGTTCCCCGTATTCGAAATGGGATCGATAATTCTTGCATCCTCTATAAAGAACATTCACTTCCACTGATGCAAAGCACTTGGACTGGAGCAAGATGTTCTGATAATATTGCAAACTGGCCACCCTCCCACCTGCTATCTTGGCCTGATACCGCACACACAGCATCACCAATCCAAGCACTAAAAATGTGTTAATCTTCTCCGCTTCTCTTCCTGCTTCTTCCAATCCATGAGGCTGGCTTAACGTAAGATTTAAGCAATAATAAGAAGCATTAGATTTTTCTTCTTTCCTTTAGATGCCTGAGACTTAAGGTTACAGTTGTATCTTATTTCAAGCTTTTGGAAATCAGAGACTTAGCTGCTTGTGTGAAATTTTGTTTCTAAAAATCCAGTTGTCAGGGCTTTGCCACACAAATAAAATACCATGGGTTGTCTAAAATCACAGCACTTGGTGCACAGCCTGCTTTTTACCATAGTGTAATTTTACATTACTTCTAGTGTCATGTTTTATGTAAAATTTTAGTTCTTGGAGCCCCACCCCTCCTAGCTTCAGATGTGTTCTCATTTTCTCAATTGCTATGTGCCTTTTGCCACCTGAACTCCGTTCCCCTCAGGGGGACGGGGGAGTGAGAGAGTGGCTGAGGGGGCATCTGGCCACCCGCCAGGGTCAACCCACCACACAACTGAAGGAATTTTGCTTCTGAGAACTTGATCCTGAACGTTTATCTTAGTACCTAGAAGAATTCACATATTAATTGTGGCAGATCAGACTGTATTAACATAGCAAAACAACCCACTTTTCCAGAAATTGCACGCATTGTGAAGCTAAGGACATTACAAACAGCAGGAAGCGTATTTCATAGCACAAATTACTCCCTGCAATACATGCTGCTTCGCTTGGCCTCCAATGGAATCCTTTCATAAATCAATTAAAGTATTTTTTGAAATAGTATACTAATGAAAACATAATCACATCTCTAAATGCCCCAAGTAGACACTGATCTTAAAGTGGGCAGAGAGGAAAAATGTTGTATGCACGTTCATTGGAGGCTGATCTGACCTGAAAATAATTCCTGTGAAACCAAATCAGCTACACCTTGAGTCAGCTTCTTTCTGTAGATGATCTGCTGTCTATTCCATTTAACTTGATACACTGTTGGCAAGTTTAACTTGTTTCTCAGTGTCTGATTAAGAAGTGGGGTGAAGAAAGAATCTTGTTCCTTCATTTCCTCTTGGCGAGTTCCAAACCCAGTAATGCCTCCTGCCAGGGGCAGTCAATGGGTATTCAGGTTTTTCAAACTCTTGGGCATTAACCTAAACGTTGAACAATATGAGTGATGGTCACCAACAACGAAGCTGGTGAGGGGTCTGGAGAACAAGTCTTATGGGGAGCGGCTGAGGGAACTGAGGTTGTTTAGTCTGGAGGAGAGGAGGCTGAGGGAGGCCTTATCACTCCCTACAACTACCTGAAAGGAGCGTGTAGCCAGGTGGGGGTCAGTCTCTTCTCCCAAGTAACAAGTGATAGAACAAGAGGGAATGGCCTCGAGTTGCACCAGGGGAGGTTTACATTGAATATTAGGAAAAACTTCTTCATTGAAAGGGTTATCAAGCACTGGAACAGGCTGCCTGGGGAAGTGGTTGAGCCACCATCCCTGGAGGTATTTAAAAGGCAGGTAGATATAGTGCTGAGGGAGATGGTTTGTGATCGATTCTGTGATTCTATCATTTTATGATTTAGAGTATATTTGCATTTGTGCAGGGAAAGGGGAGAAGTACGTATGATACTGCACTGGGTCTCCATGCCCAGTGTCTGGCAGTGGGGCTGCCGGGCGGCCTGTGTGTGGAGCGGCCGGGGCTGCCCCGTGCCGGACACAGCCGGTCCCAGCCGGTCCCAGCCGGCTCCAAGGGCCCCACCGCAGGACACAGCCGAGCCCCTCAGCCAAGCTGGGGGCACCGGGAACGGGGAAAAGAGGTTTGGGAAAGGGCGGAAGGCGGCCCAGGCGGAGGAGGAGGAAGGCAAGGAGGGAGCAGCAGCAGAGGGAGCCCGAGGGCACAGGAGGTGCTGGGACTTTGTCTTTTTGTTTCCCACTACCTAAATGAGTATTTATTTATTTTTTATTTTAATTGGCAAAAAATTAATTTTCCTCAAGGAAAATGTTTTTCCCAATATTTTTTATTTATAAGATTCTGGTTCTGGCTTTCCTCCCCCCATCAGGTATTTATACACATTGATAACATCCCCTGAGCCTTTTCTGCTCCAGCGTGAACAGTCCCAGCTCTCTCAGCCTCTTCTTGTATGGCAGATGCTCCAGTCCCTTAATCATCTTTGTGGCTCTTTGCTGTACTCGCTTCAGAGTCTCTCTTGACTGGAGAGACAAGAGCTGGACCTAAGTCTTCAGATGTGTCTCATCAGGGCTGAGTAGAGGGGGAGGTTCATCTCCCTCAATCGACCTCAGCAACACTCTTTGTAATGCAGCCCAGGAGGCTGTTGACCTTATTTGCCATAAGGGCTCATTTCTGTATCATGGTCAGCTTGGTTCACCAGGATCTCCAAGGCCTTTCCTGCCAAGCCATTTTCCAGCCAGTTGGCTACCAGCCTGTACTGGTGCATGGGGTTATTCCTCCCCAGGCGCAGGACTTTCCATTTTTTTTCATGGGATTTCTGTCAGCCCGTTTCCGCAGCCTGTTGAGGTCCCTCTGAATTGCAGCACACATATCTCGTGTATCAGGCACTCCTCCAGTTTTGTGTCACCTGCAAATTGCTGAGGGGGCTGTCTGTCTCATCATCCAGATCATCAATGGAGGCCCTCGGGGTACACCGTGGTGACTTGCCTCCAGCTAGACTTCATGATGCTGGTGACGACTCTTAACCCAGCAGTTCAGCCAGTTTTCATGCCACCTCACTGTCTGTTATCTAGTCAATACTTCATCAGTTTGTCAACGAAGAGATGATGTCAAAAGCATTGCTGAAGTCAAGATAAACAATATCCACTGCTTTAACCTTGTCCACCAAGCTAGTCATTTTGTAATAGAAAGCTATCAGGTTGGTCAGGCATGATTTCCTTTCTTAAATCCATGCTGACTGTTCCCAGTCACCTTCTTGTCCTTCATGTGTCTACAGATGGCTTTGAGGATTACTTGCTCCCTAACTTTCTCAGGGATTGAGCTGAGGCAGACCAGCCTGTAGCTCCCAGTTCTTCTTGATCTTTACAGACTACTTAATGCTTTTGGCCAGTGCTAGGAGCCTGTCTTCATCAAAGTAAGACAGAAGCAAATCTACTGCTCAGTATCACACTCAAGACATCGGTTCAAACAAGGCCAAATGACATATCCACTATGTTTTAAGAATAACTTCCAAGTTTTCATGCATAATATAGTGACTTAAATCCCTAAAGACCAACCTTCTATCTATAAGCTTTGTAGTAGATCCGCAACCTGTAGTGCTTAACTGAGCCCAGATGCTTATGGAATATCATTTCAATAACAGAGATTCAGTTTTTGCATCACTGGCAATAAAACATCTGCCACTAAAGCTGTAGAACACTTCGGTTGAAAGGTTCAGAGGTCACCTTGAATTTATAACCACAACTGATGTGAAGTGCAAGTGAAAATCAGCTGATGCACACTTGATACTGCACAAATCTCTCTGTGAGAGTGGATATGAAATCTGTCGACAGCAGCAGGGCAAGAAGTGTTGTAATGCTCTTGTAAAGAAGTCAAAGGTTTGATTGCAACAACCCTGTTGTAGATGGGTAACACTTGCTTCCCACTCCTCCTTCCTAAGCAGCGCTGAGCTTCAGATGACACTTAACTCTACAGTGAACGTACAGCACCACCTCTCGATGGGATTGCTTTCTGCATTGTGATCGGTGCAACGTTCCTCTTCTCCCTCCTCCCCACCCCCTTGATAAATGCAATGAGAATTTGGGACAAGTAACGCAGTATTTTGCGGTTATGAATCTGTAAAAGTACAACTATTCTGCCATCTCTGCAGGCTGCGGGATCAATCTGCTCACACAACTCCTGTAAAGGGTTGCCATCGACAGCCCTCAGGTTAGACCTCTCCACTTTGGGCAAACTGCCCGCTGGAGACCTCCGCGTGCTGGCATCCCAGGAGTACTCCAGTGAGTACTCCAGAGATGCCAGGACATCTGTTGTGGTTTAACCCTGGCTATCAACTAAGCCCAAGACCACCGCTTGCCCTCTCCCCACCACTGGGGTGGGGGAGAGAATCAGAAGGGTAAAAGTGAGAAGACTCATGAGTTGAGGAAAAGACAGTTTAACAGGCAACGCAAAAGCCATATGCACAAGCAAAGCAGAACAAGGAATTCATTTGCTACTTCCCATCAGTGTTCAGCCAACTCCAGGAAAGCAGGGCTCCATCACACATAACAGTTACTTGGGAAGACAAATGCCGTAAATCCGAACAATCCCCCATTCCTCCCTCTTCCCCAGAGCTTTTATTGCTGAATGTGATGTCATATGGCATGGAATATCCCTTTGGTCAGCTGGGGGCAGCTGCCCCAGCTGTGTCCCCTCCCAACTTCTTGTGTACCCCAAGTGGTGTGTGAGAAGCAGATAAAGCCTTGTCGCTGTGTAAGCTCTGCTCAGCCATAACTAAACCACCCCTGTGTTATCAACACCATTTTGGTCACAAATCCCAAGCACAGCACTATACGAGCTGTAAGTGAGTCCCAGCCAAAACCAGTACAGCATCTTAAATGAAACTAGAATTGGGCAACTGAGTCAGTTCCTCTGCTGGGAGGTAGGAACCCACATATGGATGCTTTAATAAGGAGGGAGATGTAGCAGGGATAGGAATCTCTTAAATTTTATCTTCTACCATCAAAAAAGTAATATGGGTGTCAGCCTTGTACGTATTTTTTATATAATTCAGTCATCCTCATGATGTTAGCCAATTTTATTTTTATATGATTTTTTTCCCGCTTGAATTTCACTATATTGCTATAAAAATCGATCATTGTTTTGGGCTGGACTTTTCCTCAACAGACAATAAAGCAGCAAAGGTTAACAGTTATCATAACAGACTGGCATAAATAGGTATTTTCAGGCAATTTACTGCTCTCACACACTTTCAAATTAGTTAGCCATCTTGGACAAAATGAAAAAAACCACCAAAAAACCGAACCAGTGATGAGGCAGTATGTATAAATGATCCACAATGTTTGCATTCAGAAGAAAATTGATTCACGTATGGCCCGTTTCTTTCACAAAGAAACATGAGCTCAGAACTTTGAGGACCTGGGTGTTTAAACTAATCAACCTGCTGGCTGAGTAGATCCTCACAACAACAGTATTTGCCTGAGAAAGTCCTAGCAGCAACAGATTTTTTTTTTTTGAGTGCTGAATTCTATGCTGACTTTCATTTAAGGAACAGATAAAAGAATATTTTCCATCAGTGCAGAGCCTGCCGTGGGAAAGACGTAAATGCATGCTTTCAGTTAGCATGAAATCTATGGTATAATCATAATTTTATTCTGTTACCAAAACATGACACTGCAGGAATTCAAAATTCTTTGCGTGTTATACATCACATTACAGTCTTGTGTAGGTAACAATAAAACACCACAGGCTGATTTATGCTTTAAGGGTAAACAGTGGTTGAGAGTGTATGTACCAAACTTTTGGTCATTGTCTCAGAAAAATAAATCACTTTGTCATTTTTATTTTGTAGGCTATTAAAAAATGTGACGGCTAATTAGAATGAAAAAAATGTAGCTTCATTATGCATTGAATTGAGTTGCATAACAACGCGCTATCAAAAGGATCCAGAGAAGAAAAGATGCATTAAATTAGTAACACCAAACTTGAAAGTTTCTAAAAAGTGCACATAAATAATTAATCTTAAAGAGGAATATAAAAAAACTAAAAGTAACTTAAATCTTATGAACATGTGCAGTCTTTATGCAAGCAAAACTCCCACAGAAACAAGAAGTTAGAGAAAAGAGAAGAATTCAGGGCTTAGGAGATGAGATTAACTGAAGGAAGAACAAGCATTTTGTTAAAAATGATCTGATCTGAAAAAACTGTTTCTTGAATTGAAGCAGATGTCTAATCGTTCCTAATAAACATGATTATTTTCTGATCCTGCTTTTTCCACCTTATCCTTTGAAACAAATACAAGAATACTGATTTGCAAAGGAAGATGATCCCGTAAGAGCTTGCTATTTTTACCCCTGTAAGTTCACTTGACTTTTAAAATGGATCCATGCCCATAACTTTAACTATAATCTTTGTTTTGCCTGCATAAAGCAAAGAGGCAGGGTGGAAATAAGAACTGTTTAGCGACTTTTCTTCCAGTGCCCAGCTCCAGGGAAGAGAGAAATGCACGGTTGTCCAAAGGTGATGGGCTAAGGATGTGCTCACTGTGGGTGATTTGTGGGGCAGCTGACTGCAGATAC
This sequence comes from Numenius arquata, assembly GCF_964106895.1. Lineage (NCBI taxonomy): Eukaryota > Metazoa > Chordata > Aves > Charadriiformes > Scolopacidae > Numenius > Numenius arquata. Next base: position 68,645,391 of record NC_133578.1, on the reverse strand, counting down.
CTGATGTGCTCAGGAGACAACACCGACCCCTACTGCTCACTTACTTCTGGCTATTCTCCTTTTCTGTTCTAGTGCATATTTTTACGCTTAAGTCACAGCCATCTTCCATTTTCCCAGAAGAGCTGCAGCAAGTCCAGCAGATGACAAAAGTCAATTGAAGGAAGAGAGCTTCAAGTGCTGAAGGTAAACCTAGTTAGCAGAGGGTGAGGACTATGGGACCTGTGGTGCTCCCCATCAATGGCACCTTGCGGCTGGGCATAAAACAGAGAAATCTGTCAACTGCTGCTACGTCGACTTCTCACAACAGCTGAAGTCTTTGGCTCCTTTTTAATCCTCTGCCACTGCTGTACTCTTCCTCAATCTCAGCGAAAAAAATAGTGTTTTTTTCTGTTTATTTATGGACTTGAAAATTTCCTGGTGGCCCTTTTGCTGAAAAGCCCATGCCATTAAGGGTTCTGTCTGCTCTGCTTTCTCCCTTGTTCTCCCTCAGGCAAGGAAAAAAAGGACCTCTGGAGAAACCAGGTCCAAAACAGTCACTAGAAAATGCTGAAATGAATGAATGTTTTTTTAAAAGAAAACCCACTCTCACATAGATAGGACTATATTAGTAGAAATTATAGTTTTTAATTGCATTATACATGCCCATTGCCTTAGCAAAAATAAATCCTGATCATGTCTAGTTGTTGCAGACCTACGCGCTCACCTTTGCTGATGGTTTGCTGGGATGAGCAGGAAGATGGAGTGTAACCGATGTGGGACAAGTTCATGGCCAGATGTGCACACGGGAGAAGCAACTCTTACTCACTCCTGTAGCCACATTTTAATCAGGTTGCTATGCCTCTTGTTTTTCTCTTGGACCCTTTTCAGGGGGCTTTCCATTTGTTTGCCGGGGGGTAGATGAGCACATGCTCACTGACTCTTCCGAAATCCCACAGATCTAATTTACTGAAGGTAGGAGCAATTGAATGCACATAAGAAACCTCAGTAAAGTTCAGTTTAAGTAAAAATCACAAGTGTTTTTAAAGAAGAATACTAAAACTATTTCCCTTTATTGTTTTAGGCAATAATACAGAAATCTATAGGGCTTTAAATATCAGTAGAAAAACAACCTAGTTACCATCTTGTAAAACGTGCTGTTCTTCATTAGCTCTTGAGTTTTCAGAAAACCTGTAAAGACTTTTGTGTTTGGAAATGCAAAATAAATTGAATTGTATAGGGCGTCAGCAGTCTTTGGCAAAATGAAGCTTTCAGGGAGGCATAACGGCACAGAACATAATGGTATTTAAATTGCTGGGCCATAAGGATGGAACTATCAACAAGTGAACAAAAAACCCATGAAGAAAACTCCCAGAGCAAAGTACAGTTATTTCATTCCATTAAGGGATTCAACTTCTTTTCTAATTTTTGGAACAGATGGTATGACACGATTGGCAATGCTCTACAGCAGGAGCATAATCTAACTCATTCAAAGCTGAGCTGAAAATAACAAAATGAAACTCAGCATGGAAAAAAGACTCAAGCTAACACATGCGTGGGGAAGGAAATTCAAAACAAAGAGATGCAAACAGAAGAGGAAACCTGGAAAGCAAGTGTACTAAAGGAGGCCAAGAAAACAGTGGCACACAGATGATGTCCACTTAAGCAGGAGAGGGATTTTAGCTACGCAGACTTTAGTCATCCAAGGTGGGACATGCCTGAGATGCTGGGACTTGCACTTCTACACTTATCTAATAGATAAGCAATTGCATGGCTGTTAATGATGGGAAGTCACTGGAGCTCGAGTTTCTATGCCTTTTCTAAAATTTTCCATACCTTCCTGACATTCTTCACGGCAGACAAGATGCACCATGTTTTATGGTTCAGAAAATTTGTAAACCCTTTTGTCAGAGTTGAAGATTGCTCTTTTTCCTCAGCCCCCCAGGGAAGATCTGGTTCAGCTCCACAGTGCCACCTTCTGAAACACCAGCACCGAGTGCTGCATATTTGGGTATTTGTCATAAACAAATACTCACCAGCAGCGAGATCAGACAAAGTGACAGAACCACCCTTCCCTGACCAAAGTGTTTGGGGGAGTCTGTGTCTTTCCTGATTTCTTTTTTTTTTTTATTTCTAGCAATTAGCATACATTACATTTCCACAATACATTCCTTTATAACTGGTTAGGAATAATAATTCAACATATCCTTTATTTATTTTCATGTGGGTGAAAAATGAAGTTAATTATAACGCATTCAGAGATTTGATGGCTGTGAGCAATTCCAATTCATAAGTCTCAGGACCTGGGGTTCTTGTCCTTTTGTTGTTTGATTCTGTAGCAACTTCAATACTTTTCGTAATGGTCTCTTTCTTGTGACTGCTAATGCATAGATTCAAAAAGCATCCTGAGTTTAATTATCTGTTAAAGAGAATCAGAGTGATACTTCATGTAATGCTTAATTTTCCCTGGCTGGCTCAATTTTTTTTTTTTGAATCAACAGTCTTTTGCTCTACTAGCTTAAATTTAACATGGATTATTTGGAAATAAAGACCAAACCTATGCAGTTTCTCATGAAAATAAGTTCATTGATATCAATTCAGAAACACTAGTAAATACTTCAGAGTGCAAAGTGGTTTCCTGAGAGGTTAGGAAGGAATCCTGGCTCCCGCTTCCCTTCCCAGACACTTTGTACACAGTTAACTCAAGTGCTTTCCTTGCTTCCTTCTGTAAGCTATGTTGTCTTATTTGATCTGTGCAAAATGTTTATAATGAAAATTGAAAAAAACCCAGGATTTTTTCCAAGCTGATTCTAATTTCACCAAAAAGTGATGCCTGGTCCAGTTCAGAAAGAGAAAACCACAGCCATTTTGTGAAATTCTGTACTTTCTTTCCTTACACGCTGGCTAGATGTCCCGCTCTGGGCACCTCTGGTTTTGGCCAGTAAAATAATGAGTGAAAGGGTAAACAAAGAGTGGGATAGTAATAATAGATTTTTGTATCATGCACTTTAACGCATTTAATTTTTATTTCCTGAAGCTAAGAGGCTTCTTTCATTAAGATTGCTACAGAAGATTTGGAGAGACACAGTTCCATCCAAAAGGGTGCCTCAGAAAATGTAAACTGCATGAATTTTTTATCTGACTTTTTCTTTGCGAAAGCCTCTTCCTGCTTATTGACTGCCTCTGCTTCCTCAGCCTGGAGAAGGTCCCTCGTCTAAAAAACATGTCCCCTGGTCTCAGTAATTGATTACTGGGATATCTCCCAGTAAAGCAGGTGGTTATATCCTTTCCTTTTCTTCTCCTCAGTCCTCTTAAGGTCCACTATGTTGTTCTTTTGTCTCTTCTCCTAAGTAACAGGCAATAAGAGAAGAGGAAATGACCTCAAGTTGTGCCAGGGGAGGTTCAGCATGATGGATATTAGGATAAAATTCTTCACAGAAAGGGTTATCAAGCATTGGAACAGGCTGCCCAGGCAAGCGGTTGAGCCACCATCCCTGGAGGTATTTAAAAGATGGGTAGACGTGTTGCTGAGGGACATGGTTTAGTGGTGGTTTTGGCAGTGTTAGGTCAATGGTTGGACCTGATGATCTTAAAGGTCCCTTCCAACCTAGTCTTCTGAAAACTCAGCAGTACCTATGCTCACCTTGTAGAAATCAAGTGAAAAGGCCCATTTTATTATTAATAACCTAATTAAATTCATTAAATTCATTCTGTCATGGGCTTCATATTGAGACCAGACACAGTATAACCAATGACAAAATGAAGAAAACGTGCTTAAGCCAAGCAGCAGCAGCCCATGGGCACTTTCAGTTTTTAGGAGACTTGTTCTTGACATTTAGTAATTTTAATTTTGTTTGTTTTGAAAGAAAGTTTCTAAACATACATGGTAAAAATTGAGTGAAAATTATTTCCCTTCATAATTCAATATTTAAGAATAACAAGAATTTTCTTGGGCCAGAGTTTCTATTTTCCATTAACCGAGCAGTTACCAAGGCAAAGTTTTGCATTAGGTTTGTAAAAAAATCATTACATGAACAACAGATATTTGATATTTCCTGAATAATATCTCACATTGCCAATTAAAAGTATCCTTTTACAGAAAGTATCTTTTTCTGACTTGATTTTAATTCATTACGGTGACTCATTAAAATATATTGTTTCTGAAAACTCCCTAAGGCAGCAAATGAAATGTCATACAGACAGATCATCATCTGTAAGGCATTGCTTTGCAATTAATATGACTTTTATAACACAACTTTATTTTTTTTTAACTGAACTTCTTTTTTTTTTTTTTTTTACAGCGTGATAGACAGCTCTGAAGTGCTGGGAATCACTCTGGGTATGTACAGAGAGGGGTGATGATGGATGATGGAGATGCATCCCGTCATTGCCTCTCAGTATGTAAATACTGCATGTCTGGACTTGTAAGTGCAAAGGTTCACCGTGGGACTTGGTGTATTCAAATGTAAGAAACTGTTTGCAAACCGTCACGGTGAGTTTAACATAACTGTAGCATATGTAACGCGCTGGCTGACTGTACAGGTCCTTGTTGGGATAAATGGCCCGTACTGAGGGGAATGGCCTGGGCAAAGACATCAGAAGGTTGCAAAAGTGAAAGCACTAGCACTAGAGAGTGGAGAGAAAGATCAGGTTTGATTTTACCCAGCCCTTGGGGGAACTTTGGTCCAACTGTATCCCACTCAGGAATATGCCCTTCTACCCTCCTAGAAAGGCTGGAGCCTTTCATTCTCTCCTGTTCATGCTTTTAAATGCTCATTATATCCCTAGGTAAGTGTCCCCACCACAGTCACGGGGGAGTATTTCATATAACGCAAAGTATAAAAAGGTCAAACTGAAATCCTGCTAAATGACAATATTAGCAGTATTTACTACAGCCAAACATAGCATTTGCCTGACAAATCCAGAACTGTTCGAATCACTCTATCATGCAGATCGTTTTATTAAGAAATAAGAGATGGGTTTAGTTTTCCAAATTGACATGGTTTCCCTATCCATTTATTCAGCTAATAAGCTGCAATATCAGATGGGGAATTCATCAGGGATGAACCAAGCAGTTGGTGCTGAGGACGGGACCTCCAGGTGCTCTGAAGTGCCCCGTGGGAATGTCGCTCTTCCCCACTGCCTCCGTACCCAGCCTGGGGAAATCTGCCTGCTGGTACAGGGCTCAAAGCAGGCAGGGCAGCAGGATGCACACAACCTTCCCTTCCTACAGGTTCATGCCCTGGTGGGGCTGGGATCCCCCAGGAGCTAAATCATGCCTCTAACTAGGGAAATAATACAGTAATGCTTTGCTAAGACACGTACAATCTCCTCTCGTGTTAATAGCTGGGCTGTCTGAAGCACTGCTAGTGCTATTACTCCTCTGCTTGCAGAGGGGCATGTTTCTGGCAGACATGCTTCCCTGCCTAAGAAGTTAGTTGCTTGAAGTTTTTACTCCGGCTGCTTTGAAAATCTGTATGTTGTGACATCGTTGCCAAGCAGTGATGCGACACCCTCAGTAAACATGACGGTGTCAGGACAGAAGGGGTTTCACATCGTGGTGGCTGGACTGAAGTAGTCTGCTTTCCCCTCCTTGCTGCCTGGCTGCTTTCGTCCTCGTTCCCCCCTCCCTCTCATGCCCCAACTCTCTTTCCCTTCCCTCCTTTCCCTTATGAAAGGATAAATGTTCCCTCTCCAATTCTTTTTAAACTAATGGGAGGGTATTGCATCTCCCAGTTCCATTTAGTTCTTTGGCTCTAATCTAACCAAAACACACCCAAGGAGGGTTTTATCATGCTGTGGAGACCTTTATGTGACTCTAGGGACTAATAATGAATATTCAGCAGCTCAATTATATACTATGGAAACAGAGATAGATAACCCAGGGGAAAGAGAAATAAAAGGCCTAATCAAAGGAAAGAGATAACTTGAAGATAAAATGTGATGGAACCATGAACCAGAGAAATACAAAAGGCTCTTCCAGATTTCATAGGCTGTGGAGGAGAAAGCTTTTCCCTGTAAAAGATAAAACTGTGTGAAGAGTCACTGAGGTCAGGAAAAAATATTCTGGCTGTCATAGTTTTATGGCCCTCAGACTAAATGATACCTTTACTTGACATTTGTCCCATTAAGGTGGAGAAGTCCAGCTGCTGACCTGCTGTCAATATCTGGCTCATCCATCCCACCTGGAGCAGCTGTTTAGGCAGCAAGAGTTACCCGAATCCCCAGGTGCCTCCTTTCCAGCTCAGGGGGTCCCAGTACAGAGCATGTCGGGAGCTGGTCCTGCCTCTGCTGCCCAGAGGGGGTGAAACAAGGAGCAGACATCTGCTTGCACAAACAGCCGAGCCTCATCTAATTGAAATGACGGGTGCTGTCACATCCACGTCACCTGCAAGGAGAAGGAATACGCCCTCTCTACCCAAATCTGCCCCCCACAAATAACATATTTAACCCATTTTTTGAAGCTGTTGAGCTAGATTAAACAGATTGTCCATAACAAAACTAGTAACAATAAGTAAAAAGCCTTCCCAGCTGAAAAACAGGTCTGCTAATTGCCTTTCGGTGCTCTTTGCTATTCTATAAGGTGTCTGATTTTAATTCTATTTCCTTAATGCATTAATAACAGGACACAGCCTCAGGTAATTACTCTTTGCTGCTGGAAATGAAACTGGAAGTATTTGAGCCTCCTGTGCTGCTGAAGGGTTTTCTTGCTGGGTCATGGGGGACTGCACTGAAATTACTTTGCAGGTTTTTCTTGGTTTGGAATTTGTGAATGATCAGCAAGTGGTTTTCTGCCATCAATCCGGAGCTGTATTTTATCTGAATTATTTAGATGAGAGACCTAAATTCTGGTCTAGATTTTTCTTAAGCAAAAACTGTAAAGGTAAAAGCTGCTTTCAGATTGAAATACGATGTTTCATGTTTCAGGACTGAACCTGAGGGGCCTTGCAACACACATTCCCCAATCAGCTGCAAATCTGGGGAGCATCCCCCATAGAGCCTCTCTAAATTTAGGAATTAAAAAGCAGAATCCATTTACTCAAGTCCCCAAGCAAAGCAATTTGGACTTTGATTTCTCATAGCATCTTTCGGCTGATTTATGCTATGATTAAAATTTTTGTTGCTGATGATGCATTATGTATGCAATGTCTGATGAAGTAAGATCACAGTAAAGTCTAAAAATAGAGTCATTCAAGTATCCTTAAAAGCAAACCTGACATGAATACTACCTCAGACATCAATGAAACTGAGCTGCAAAGGCACACTCCTCTTACCCGCACTTCATGCAGAATTTAAAGCATAGGCAGATCTCTGTTGTGCACATTTCTACCATCTAGAACCTCAGAGGTGATTTGATTTAATTTAGTTTAATTTAATGAGACAAGAAGGCTGGCAAGGTGTACACCGAGTTCTTCCATACTGCAGAGTTTGATAGTTTTGCCCATTTTGCCCTACCCAGTTAATGTGTTGCAGTTGGCTGGTCGTCACTGCTCCTCGGCAGAGCAGCGGGTGCCACCGCAAGTCAGGGGGAGCACTTCAAAACAGCTTTTATTTTCTCTCAAATAAAAGAATGAAACAACTCAACCTTATCGACAGCAACAGAGGAAAACATCCTTCTCTCTTTCAAACTAAGCAGCCACAGCCTAAACATCTGCTCTCTGCCCGAATCATTTATTCTCTCCTTGATTTGAAAATGTGCTCGGGAGGGTTCAGGGCATAAGGCTGATTCCCATAACCTGCTTATTGGTGTCCTAGTAGGAGGATCAGATGCCTTCTTGAGTCACTGGGAACATCATTCAGCCTCCTCCAGGGTGGTGGAGAAGTTAATGAGTGAATCTTTGGTCGGCTAAACAGAGCTGTACACGTGTTTTAATCTGTATATTCACTGAGTGAACATGTCTCTATGGGTAAGATACAGTTATCCAGCACATGATAGGGGATCCACTCATCCTCGGGCAGCACATCACATCAATTTTGGCCCCTTCACATAGCTTGAAAGGGGAAAAACAGTGTAGAGAGATCCTAAAAAGTTACAGTAAGGGATTCTTCCAGTTTAGGCACAGAGCAATACAACAAAGGGTGCAGAAAGCATGAACGACAGCTAGAGAAATGGGAATTATTTGGAAAGAGAAGGGCAATGGAAAAGCAGTGTGGCTTCTGGACTTTTCCCCTCCCAGAGCCCAAGTGATCTCAAAGCTTCTCCAGCGTGTGTTTTAATGTTCGCCTCCGTGCTGACATCGCTTTCCTCTTCTCTGGAGTTAACCCCAAACAATACAGGTCTCCCTTTGAAAAATGCTTGGTGCAATTTATTGTTTTGGTTTCAGTGTGATAGTATCTGCTGTCAGCACGTGGGAATCGACAGCGAGCTTTGGTTTTGAACACAGCAGTTATAAACAGACCTGCCTGGAGAGAGCATGGAGTTGACCTTGCAAACATTGTGTACAGTATTGACGTCGGCTTGCTCCTTAGTGAAGGGATTTATTTGTTTTACCTCTGTATCTTCAGCAGTGGGAGGCTCTGACAGAATATCAATGCAATGGGTTATTTGTCAGGCATTTCAAGACAGCCTTCCCCTGAAATCGAGATTTCATCACTTCGAGACTTGAGAAAAAAGCATTTTTTTTCGCTTTCCCCACTGCGGCACATAGTGTCTCTACCTGGATCATTAGGGGCACATTTGGAATATTTAAGTAAGCTTTCACTGCTTCACACACAAAAAAGATACAGGCTTTTGGTAAGTGTATGTAGAACAATTAGCCTCTTCACATCCAGCCGAAGAGAGAGATGACTTTAATTATTTCATTTGCTACTTCTAGTCTGTTCTGTTTTGAATAACACAGCTACGGTGGTTAATGACTGCAGCACAGCCAGAGAAATCAGCAGTGAGGTAGACGTGCTTGGCAGCGGAGCTATGTCCAACCTGTCTTCATGCCGTGCTTGGTTCTTACCCTTTAGAGCTGATCAAATGAGGGCTCCACATTGTCTGCTAGCACCTCCATACCCGACATTATAAACAGTGCTTAATGCATGCAGATTTGCCCTCTCTATGGTGAGTAACAGTGACGGTAGCAGCCTGTTATTTAATACTATGTGACAGAATTGCTGCTTTTGCCTAAATTGTGTGGATTTGTACTTTCAGAGCCCAAAGCTCCCGGTTTATTCCCAGTTAATGACAGCAGCACCAGTGCCTGCGCACATGCATTATTTACATAGAAACGAAATTAAAACTTTGACAGCGGAGAATATTTTAGGTAGATTGTTTCTGCTTTCATGAAGCAGTGGGAAGCAGTGATGCCGTAACTGAGAGAATAACACAGTTAGATCCATCTTTGATACACCCAGAAGTGACAATGCAATTTTGCCAGGGGTCAAAGTATTCTAGACGCGTTCCTAACTAATGAGCTAGTGATCCATCTCCCCAGCAAATAAGGTCCTTTCACACCATGAAATTTTGAAAATTACATGAAATCCATGCAACATAAGTGCATCCTGAGAATTCTTTTTAAATTATTCAAATCTATAGGAAAGATAAAGCCCGCAGCCAGAATGTCATTTATTTTTCTATGAATGTGACAATATAGTACATACAAATAGTATGCAGCTGAGACTGCGGTAAATTGGATTGCTTACTGGTTTTGTCCTAAATTTATAAAAGTCAGGTGAAAGCTCCTTTCTATCCAGAAAAAAAGCAGTTCTTCCCATGATCTACTTTCTTAACCATTGGAGGAAAATATTTCATTTAAGCCAGCCAAGACAAGAATAACAAATATCTATTGGGAAAATAAGTAGTTTTGGCTCCTGAAATGCTAATAGAAACATGAATCCCTCTAGTATCAAACTCCTATAAAATTTTCAATAGTTTTCGAAGTAAAACTTATGAGCACGGTTACTGAAAAGTCTAGTCTATTATTGCGAAGGTAAAAAAAAAATATTCGCCCATGCTCACACACTCTACAGATTTGTTTTTATATTTAGACTCGGTTCTTAAAGTGTAGCTGCTTATGAAGGTTTAAGGTGAAACTCCATTTCTGCTCCACTTCCTTCCTCCCAGAAAATGGATTTTTCAAAACAAATATTTTTTTAAGACCATCTATTTCAGGAAAGATGGCATTTCCACTCAGTTGCATGAGACCTGTTCTACAGCAGTCCTCAGGGATATGACAGCCTAAAGATTATTCTTAAACATACCTGATTGTCACTACTGCCTTATGTTCTGAATATGTTTCACTTGTTTCTCCCCTCCTTAATTCCTTGGAAAAATCTTGGGTTTATTATGATATAAATTGATACAGTTCTTCAGTTTCTAAAATGAAACATTTTGAATCAATTTTGATTTTACAGATTAAATCCTGATCTACCCAGGCGAGTCAGAATTTTGCTATACTTTTAAAATATATCCTACAGCTCAGTAACTTAGTGGCAGACATATGATATACTGTCATTTAAGGGTTAAGCTTGTGCTCCAGCCTCATTCTACTTAAATGATCCTTGTCATGAATCCTCCACCAAATTTGACTGAGAAAAAAGGAGAGGCATAATTTGCTGTTTAAAGGCAAAATATTTGGACTATTGGAGACACACCTGGCAAGTGGATTCTGACGCCAGCTGGTCCCCAAAGGAGGGCAGTGTCCTCTTTGACTCTTTCCATTGGCGCCCAGTATCTGCACCTCTGAGGATCTCACCTCTGGCAGGAGGACATCAGGGGAAGACGGTCCTCTTAGATAGTGGGTTTCAATGCACTGGGGGTTTAAACATCAAATCCAACAATTCATACCCCAACCTGCAAATCCCTGACAGTCAGGTCACAGAACCATGGCTTGGTATGGTCCTAGTTAGACCCTTTACCAAGGTTTTTCGTTTTGATGTAGCTCTAATAATGTGTGAAATACACAGAGAAAGAGAGTGGAAAACTCTATCCTGCATCAGGGCCTGAAGGATTTACCTAAAACCAGCCTGAAATAAGGTTGAGCCTGTGTTTTAGCACTGCAGAAACACAGTTCTCCTACTAGAATAGAATGAAAGGGAACATTTTCAAAGCTGATCTGGCCAAAAGAGTGAAGAACACTTGGGTATGGACATATTTAGCTGTTTCCAGGTCAGGAAAGCACCTGTGTGTGTGATTACACAATACCAGGTGCTTGAGAGTTGCCCTAAATAGGGACAACGCTGCATATCTAAGGTCTCTATGGGCAACCAGGCTCCGACACAATGCTTAGCTCAGTGTTTATGAACAAAAAAGCAATCAGATATGACAAAGAGTAATAAATTATGTTTATCATGGAAAAGGGGACAAATTCACCTTTTTTCAAATCATACTTCAGTTTCACCGAGAGCTCAGCACAAGTGAGAATTACACTGGAGGGCAGAAGTCTGCTGCTGTTGGATCAACAAAGCCTCTCTCCATTTGATAGATGAATAATTAAGAAAGACAGTGCTTCCGTCAATCCCCTCTTAACCATGAAATGCTTCAGTGCTATATTTACAGCTTTTACATAATCTTAAAGGTTGTTTATGACACGATGAAGAAACCCAGCAGGTTGCCAGTTTAAATAATATTTCATGTGTTTGTTAAAATGAGTTATCCATCCCTACTCATTTACATCGTTACAGTCCTCGGACTTGGACAATCTTCATTTTCGTTTATTTACAGTATCATAATAAATTTTGCTGCAGTATGGAGCTGAATTATTTTTTAAATAATGATGCATATTGGATTATTACTCAAAAGTAGAACAAAAAATCAACAGATGTAACAGATATATTTAAACTAATTACCAACACATCGCAGCAGAAACAGGCACATGGCGCGTGGATTCTTTTTCCTGTACCAACCATCTGATCCGTGACTGTGATCATTAATTTAGCACATGCTGAATTGTATTTTCAAATACATCTCAAAAAAAAAAAAATCGACATGTTATTCAGTTTTCAGATTCCAATCATTCTGTTGTGGACACCTTTCATTTAAAGGCTACCTGGACCTCGATAGCCAACAGCATTATTTATCAATTAAATGTCGAATGGCCCAGTTCTGCAGATGTTGAAATTACAGAATCACAGAATCTTCATGGTTGGAAGGGACCTTTGAGATCATCGAGTCCAACCACAAAAAAAAAAAAAAAAAAAAAAAAACACCCCAAAAAATTCCACCACCAAACAAACAGACACAAACCAACAATCTCGGGCACTCTTGCTGGCTGCTCTTCAGGAAGACTCACTGTCACAAATTCCCCTACTTCACACTGGCACATCTGTGCTCTGCAGGTCCACAGCCCACGTGCATTGGGTACAAAAGGGTGAGGGCTACAGGACTGGGTTATTGTAGACCATCTACAGAGCTCTTCCTTCCCCTCAGCACCAAAGTGCCACAGCAGCGATCTCATTCAGCCCCTGCCTCCACAGGCTCTGCTCATCCTCTGCCCCTATTAATAAAGACCAGTTTGAGAAAAGCAGGCAGGGAGGTGGGTGGCAGCTTGGGGGAAGATTAAGAAACAACAAGCTGAGATTGTAAGAACAGTAAAAGAAGCAAGTGTGAGAACTTTGATATTTTAAAGTACAGTTCACCAGGAGTCTACAAAATCAGGCAGATGCATCACCCTGCAATCTTGTACAAATACTCTAGCCTTTCTGCAACCCAGAGATAAATTAGAAGGAAGGTATATTAAGTGTCCCAGCATTGCTTTTTTAACAGCTGTGAAAGCCTCTTTGCATCTTTTCAAAGAAGAGCTTCTTATATGGGAAAACTGAATAAGCTGCCTTTTGTTTTCAGGCGAGCTCTACAGCAGAGAGGCTGTGGAGGATCAAGCTGTGAGGCAAACAACAAACACCACCTCCACACGGCTAGGCTACAAACATGCTATGTGTTAGTGTATCCATCTTCAAAATTCTGTGATACCTGGTAGGACAAAGAATCACAGAATTATAGAATGTTTTGGGTTGGAAGAGACCTTAAAGATCTAGTTCCAACCCCACTGCAGTGGGCAGGGACACCTCCCGCTAGACCAGGTTGCTCAAAGCCCCATCCAGCCTGGTCTTGAACACTTCCAGGGATGGGGCATCCACAGCTTCTCTGGGCAACCTTTTCCAGTGCCTCACCACCCTCACAGTAAAGAATTTCTTCCTAATATCTTATATAAATCTGCCTTCTTTCTGTTTAAAGGCCACCATCCCCTTGCCTGTAGGCTGCTAGGATGTGACAGCTAAGAACCATTAAGTTTTTCAGTGCCAGAGTCCACAAGTTTCCACTAACAGCCCTAAACATAAACATACCTTCCCTTCCTTGCATGCCTTGGGGACCGACTGTTGGCCAGGTCTCATCGCGATGCACAGTGGACTTTAGCTCCAGGTACCAAGAACTTGCCTCAGTTTTCAGAGGAATTATAACAGGAGAAGGAAATTAATAACAAACAGTAGTGGAAAGGTCTGGGATAACGAGGGTAATGGGAAACATTAACACAAATTGACTGTGCTCTTAATTGCCAGTCAACAGGCTGGGTGGCAATGCTGGTTTCTCATGGCAGCTGCTGCTTTAAGCCAAAGTGGGTTTTGAGGTGAAGCTGAGGTGCAGACAGGTTGACAGGCTTAAAACTTTTAAAATGATATTGATCTTACACAAGAAAGGTGGCATAAAGGAACTTGAGGCAGGGAGGAGGATTTAAACCAAAAATACAGCCACCTGAACAACAATGGAAGGACCCAACCTAGCTGCTAACTGATAAGAAGGACAGGTAGGGCAGAAGTGACTGGAGACCTTTGCAGATTGGGAGAATAAACTGGGATTTGCTCTAGGGAAGGAGGATGTGAGATGAATTAGCACACCCAGAGTAGCAAATCAGGCTGGTAATTGCAGCAGCAATCGTACTGAAGGCAATACTGGAGATATCACAAGATCTGGACAAAAGGCAGCAGGTCCACAGCAAATTGTCAGCCATGCACAGCTCCCCACTTGTTCCCACTCACACAGTTTGTCATGTTGCTGCCACCAGTGCAGCAACCAGAGCTGACAATGTCCTGATCATTCACTTAGACCCAGGACAGTGTTTGCAGTAACTGCATCTGCTGCCGAGAGCCCATTCTGAGCAAAGTAAATAATCTCAAAATGCCAAGGCAGAGCTGAGTCTCTGGGTCTACTCGTCTCCTCTTCCTGCTCTTCTGGTTTGACACAGGGCTGTGTTTTCAGAAGCAGGCTGCACACAGCTTCTGATCAGATTCTGCTAAGGTAAATGCTGTGTCTAAAGTCAGACTAAATCATTTAATAAAGCTTCTTTCCAGAACTTGCATAAAAAAAAGGCTCAATAGAATTGTTAGTTTAGCAGTTAAGGGACTTTTTCTCCACACACAACCCCTAGACTCTTCTCTTAACAGTCTCTGATACCCTCATTTACTATTAGAAAATTAAATTCTGACTTCATTGGGGCTTTTGCGGTTGTTTTGTTTGTTGGGGGTCTTTTGTTGGGGTTTTTCTGTGGGTTTGGGGTTTGTTTTTCCTCCTGGTGAGGATGGAGAGCAGTATGTTCTGTATTAAAGAAAGGAAAACAGATGCATTTCTTGACCGTACAGGAGAAAGTAGAACTTCCCCCCTGCAGCAATCCCTTGCCAAGGGGGTAGATAGCTGATGCTGGAAGGTAATGCTGATTCATTTTCGGCATTGTTTTACTGGTGTGGGAGTTATACCAGAAAGAATAAGCTAAAAATGCTTGTTTTGCTGTTTACTCTTGGAGACTTTGCACATCGTGCTGTTTGTTTTTTTCTTTTTTTGCTTATGTGGACTGTGATTCTGTCACCTTCTCCCCATTTTAAAAAGTAAACTCTTTAAAGGTGCTCTGTGTAATGTGTTAAGTAACACTATTTCAGGCAGGTGTCTTTGAGGCTATCTACTTACTACTGGGTTTACTGAGTAAAGACTAATAGCCCCTTTCAGACCTCAAAACCACGTAATTTCAGCAGTGTAACTTAATGGCTTATTAGGAGGAAACTCTATGGTCGTTCTGGGAATGAGTAAAGGTCCCTCAGCCCATCAAGGTTTGTCCAGCCCTTGTACTTCACTTCCCCCAGGGCAGCCTCTAATTTGTTTTCAGTGATCCTAATATTTTTTGCCTCAACCACCTTGCTTTGGTAACAACGTGCACATTTACGGGTCTGTTTACCTGGCTCAGACTGGAACTTGTTTTTCTTTGTTTTATTTGCCTTTCTTTTAGAAAGAAAATCCCAGGGCAAAAGCCTCACTACAAAGCACACCCTGAACTCTGAGGTTGATCTTTGTCTGTCCTTTTAGTGGCAGTTTTTTAACTCATGCACAGTCATCAGATATCTCTCTTGCCTCCTTTTTGCAGTAAAAAAATAGGAAACAAGTTAAATGTTTCTTCTTTTTTCTTTCTCTTGTATCGCTATATGGTATCCTCATGTATTGGAAATCTTATGGCACTGAGACCTAAGCCAGTGCCCAAGGTCAGAACTGGGTGTTCGACATGTGCCACCACAGGATAGATCTGAAAAAAACCAACAACACTAGTATTGAAATCTGAAAGAGTAAAATGCATTTTTTTCTGGAATTTGTTATTGCCTGAAATAAGTAATTTTACACTGAGCTTTTTTGGTTAGATGCTCCTTTCTTCATTACCAGGTGGCTTCTTTTAGGGGGCAAATTTTCCTAGAAACACTTGAATTAAGAAAGAAATAGAAACCAAAGTCTCATTTTCTTGAATATGGCAGGTCCACAGTACGTAGTCTGATAAAACCCAGACCTCTTACAAAACCTGTGAGTCCTGGCAGTTTCTATCTCCCAGAGGCTTTAATGAGGTCTCCATTTGTCTTTGGCACCAAAACACATCCCACCTCATCTCCTTCAGGCCAAGCAACTTTACTGGGGCCCAGTTTTTTTCAGATTTAAAGTACTCACCCAAGAAGCTTCCTTCAGTTTAAAAACTGATAAAAGCTGCTTCTCCCGTAACAATAACATAACGTAATCTACAGTTAAGAAGCAGCCAGACTGCATGGGGCAGATAAACAAAAAACCCAATCATATTTAGGATCAGGAATCTCCAATTATATCAGAAGCGTGGTTTGTATTTTTATTTATTTGTTTGGTTTTTTTCCATGCTGGTAAAAAAACAGAATGAAAGAAGCAGTGAAAAGAAAGATTTTTTTGGGATGCTGTATAACTGTCGCTGAGAAAATTTTCTTTATTTAATGGAACCATTCAGTGATGGAGCTGTACAGTTTACCTTATCTTGACCTACGCTTGAGTGTTTTCAGCATGATTGCTAAAGAAAAAAAAAGTTAGTTTCACATTCCTTGAATGTCATACTGCAATGTCTAAGTACAGAGGCAATTTCTAAGGCTAGAATAATCCAAAGCATTTTAACCAGGAGCTGGGAAGGAGGAAGGCTTAGCTCCACAGTTGTGTGTCCTCTCCATAATGCGGTGCAGAGCGTGTGCCCCAGGTGATGTTAATGGGGAAGGCTGCAACTTCCTTACACACTTCTGTCAACCCATTCTCTTTATGTTTTCATAGGTTAGAACAGATGAAACTTCACTTAGAAACTGAATGCAGCCCGTGTGCATCACAGAAAGTCACTGCCAGGTACTTAACGTTTAGGTACAACACTGATAGAAGGTTGTAGCAAGGTTACCTCTTCTCCCAAGTAAAAGGCAATAGGTCGAGAGGAAATGGCCTCAAGTTGTGCCAGGGGAGGTTTAGGATGGATATTAGGAAAAATTTATTCACCAAAAGGGTTGCCAAGCATTAGAACAGGCTGCCCAGGGAAGCGGTGGAGGGACCATCCCTTGAGGTATTTAAAAGACATGTAGACGTGATGCTGAGGAACATGGTTTAGTGGTGGTTTTGGCAGTGTTAGGCTAACAGTTGGACTTGATGATCTTAAAGGTCCCTTCCAACCGAGACTATTCTACGATTCTATAAATTCAAACCTTTTCCTGCTGCACAGTTCTCACTCTGTGGTGAGAACAGTTGTGCACAGACCTGCTGACCAAGCTGTTCAAATACAACAAAATTCTCACTGCTTTTTCCTCAACCAATTAATAAGGTTGGTTTATAGACTTTTCCCTTCTTCCTGTGTCCATTCATGAATCAGTCCACGAGCACTGCTATTTTGTCCTGTGCCCATTCACATCCTTAGCCCTTGAACTGTGGTAATTAGAAATGGTTCTTTGTAAAGCATTGCTGTTTTCACCTTTAGCTTTGGGAGTACTTGAAGGGAAGCTAATGGATTAAAACTGGCTATATGAAACTAGTAATATTTGTATAAACAGCTGTTTATCCAAAAATGAGAAGGGCAGAAATGTTTTCATTTGAAAAAGAAAAAGGTGGCAAATAATATTTTCCAAATTTGGACTACATTTGCACCGGATCAATCTCCATGAAAAAGCATTGGACTTATATCAGCAAGTTTAATTGTGCCTTTCCCATGGCCCCGTATGTTTCTCTTTTGTCCTTTCTTGATTATTCCCTTGTTCAACATGATTGCTAGTTTTCAATATGTAGCACCCCAGTTGAGCTATTTGCATTCATTAACCTTTCAACCTGCATTTTGGATTTTGATTTGACTTTTCAGCTTTGGTTTTACTCTTTCTTTTTTTTATCTCTGCTAGATTCCTTCCCTCATCCCCCCCTCCATGCTTCTTCCTGAACTAAAGAGAGTCAGAGACACACTTTGGCTAAAAGGAGCCCAAGTTTTAAAAAGTAATTATCTGTGCAAATGAGCCCTCCAGATAAACCTACCAGTGTTTTTTAGTTCATTTATTTCTTGGATGTTGTCAAGCAATTCTTTGCACTGTTGCATCTTCCCTCAGGGCTCCCCCTTACAATGATCCCGTATTTTTCTTTTCCCACTGATCCCGTATTTGACTACCGGCTGCAGAAGAATAGCTCAATTTTTATACCACTGCAGGGTTCTTCAGACCAATGCAAAATGATGCCTCTAATTGTAGCTCGGCCCTAACCTTTCAGTCTTGTTTCCTCCTCCAATAGTTGCTATCAGCTCTGTCTGTTCACTTCAACAAAGTCCTTGCTGTCTGGTCGAATGCCTCACATCAATTATAGCTGCAGGGACATAATTGTCCTTGCCATCCTGTTGGACTCTGAATGCTTCATTGGCAACGGGAAAAATCCACTAAGGTTGCATTTGGACTTCATGCAGATACTTAACGATGCCCATGATCCTGGTCCTCCCAGTTGTAACCCTCTTCCCACTCACACCGCACGTTCAGATTTTCTTCCTTCTGCGGTGTTTCTCACTTCTTATGTTCAGATGAAGTCTCAGTCATCTTTGTTGTAGCTGCTCTTCCGACAAAGGACTTGATGCAAATCTTAGCTCAGCAGAGGTGTCCTGACTCATACATTCAGGATAAATCTGCCTCAGAGCTGATAACAGGTAACACGTGAAGCAGCTGCAGTAGTTCTGGAAATTGAGCTAGTTCAGGGCACCTCTCCCCTAGAAGACAGTGGGCCATGAGGAACCATGGGCTGACCCCAGGTAAGTAACTCCATTGAGCAAATCACCTCAGTCCTCTAAAAAATTCCCCCAAATGTCTGACATTCCCCTTGTATTTTGTATTGTTTTCCTGTGTCCCCTGATGTACAAGGTCAAGGTGCTGAGGCTGGATATTGACGCCTGTGGTGACTTCTCTCTGGGTTGCTCCTTACAGATTGGGAAGAGGAGGGTTTGCGTGGGCAAGAAAGGAAAAGAAGATTGGTCATGAGACAATATCTGTTAAAATCTAGTTTTCACTTTGAAAAAACCCCCACAAACAACAAAAACCCACAAAGAACCTTTGGAAACCTGAAGGAGGAGATGTGAAGATCAAGAAGTATTGACTGATTTCAAGTTTTCAATCTGTAGAAATGCATTTATACTCCTTCCATTATTTCTGCACTGTAATTTCCCTCTGGCTGATCCTATCTGGCCTATAGTGGCAAAAGCCCTTCCTTGATCCTTCTAAGCTCACATTTCATTTTTTATTCCCTTGTAACGTGTCTCTTCCAGAAGAAAAGATGGTCTTTCTTCTGTTGTCCTGTAACAAACCTCTTATCACCTCCTGTGTGCCCTTTGCTGTTGGACTCCGCATTTGCTGTATTGCATTATGTCATTCGCAAGCCCACGGTAGGTACTTGCAAATGGCAACTTGGCACTTACTCCTCTGAGCAAGATGCTACCCTTGGAGTAAAATTCCAAACCAGAGCAAGTGTTAAGGGATGTATGTTAGGCAAGGATAGAAAAAAAATGGTTACTCCGGGTTATGTTTTCATAAAAAAGACCTTTTCAAATATTCTTCAGTGGGGGTAACATGAGAGGGTATGACCCTAGCTCCAGTACATCTGGATTACTGGATTAATTGCTGTTGCACACAGGATAACAGCAAAACTGAGTACTTTCTGGTGTACGGTAACATGTAGTTTCCTCACCTGGAAAATCACCTCCTCAAGAAAATGTCATGGCACAGGAAACCTGTATCAAAGCTGAGCAGTATCCCCGTTGTTTCCTTTTAGCAGTGAAGAACACGGAAATGAGGATGCTGAAGGTTCAAATGAGCCTCAGAAGTGCAAAATTTCTCACCCAAGAAGGAGGAAACCAATTTAAGATAATGAGACTTTTTTTCTTTTCTTTTCTTTTCCCCTCTTTTTTTTTTCTTTTTAATTTTGCAAATGAAGAAACTTATTTTTAAACAGGTGCTTAAATTCTCACCTAATCATACAGAGCTGGCACTTTAGAAAGAATGATTTAAGTAGCAGGAGGCTGAGGATAGGACTCTGGGTGTCTGGTATGGTCAGACCATATCATGCCCAGGGCCAGGACCAGAGTTACAGGAACAGAGTAGCCCTCTTGCTACTGTTTGACCATGGAGCCATTCTGACTCTTTGCTTCTTGGTTGTCTCTCGCTCCTGGAGAAGATGGCACCTACTGCCTGGCTTTCAGCAGTTCCCAAAGCATGCTCTGGGCCTCCTGAGCTCTTCTCACCTTGAGAGTATTTACTGTCTAGTAAGAGAAGGAGACAAAAGCTCTGAATAACCAAGGATAAAGAAGCAAAGAAATGATATTTCAGGCTTCTGTTATTGGTTGCTCATAACAGGAACTGTGGCCTGTTAGTCACAGCACAGGATATTACCATTGAGGTACTTTTGGATGGCTTTGCAGGAGAGTTGGGTAAAATGAGCAAACCCCTCCTCCTGAGTTACGTTGGATGAGGGTTTTTTTGGTTTTTTTTTTTTGTTTGTTTGGTTGGGGTTTTTTGTTTTGTTTTAGTTTTTTAGAGCGAGAGAAGCACACTCACTTTAAACTGAAAGAAAATTTGCCTTTCTGCCTGAGGGTGTCAGCAGATATTTGGAATTCTCCTGGAAAAAAAAAAAAAAAGAGGTGGTGATTGTGCCTTAAAAACAATCTGCACTTTCTGCAGTCTTGTGAAATAAAGAACATTTCTGCACCAGCAACTGTTTATCAGCATCTTTAAACTATTTGGCTGGGAGACCTGAAGGAATATAAGGTTTCCTGAAGGCTTGTACCACCTTGACCTGCATTTTCTGACTACCAGTGGTCCCCACTTGACTTAATATCCTCGCACGCTAACTTTACTGATAGCTTGCACATGGTTTTTGCCATCGGTGATAAGTCTCCAGCAGCACAAGTTGTATTTGAAATTTGAACTCCATGAGTTATCTCTCTGGATGGAGAGATACTCTATGGATGTCTTTGGCCTTGGAAAGCTTCTGTCCTGAAAGATGATGTGACGGCAGTGGCCAGATAGATCAAGGCTGAACTCTTCAGGCCCACTGAGCTCCCACCAAGAATTTGGAATATGTCCTTCAGTTCTTATAATCTTTTCTTCACTGCTCCTGGTCACAGCTGGTGTATGGCTGTGACTTTGTGATCAGTGTGTAGCATTTATGAACTCTGTAGCTACTACGGGACTTCTGACTCAGTTGTTAAAGTAAAAAGGCCAGAACATATCTTTGTTCCCCATGTAGTGTGAATGGCGTCTGTGATTTCCAGACTGATACTTCCACATCAAAGTATAGCTGAGAGCAAAGGCTTTAGTTTCCAAAGGAGGCAGTAGTCCCAACAAGTTTAAGTAGTCAGGTAGCTCCTCTTGTAATTGGGCAGAGAACTACACAACCTGCTCAACAGTACATTTTAGTGTATGGATTACTCATCCTGAGGCTCCCTTAAGGCTTTGTCATGAGTCTTGCACAAAGGCAGCTGTATCTCAGTGGGAAGCTGCTGGACGCACTCCCTTACTTGGGAAGAAATACCTTACACTGGAGATAGTGTTGCTCAAACACTGGCTTGGACCTCCCCATCCTGCCAGTAGGTAGCACATGGACAAAACAGAGTAGAAGGGTGTGAGCCACCGTCACTCATGGGGCCACTGCCATAAGCAGGGAGTCTTGCCTTTCTTCCAAGCCCGTACGGCAGCACTTGGTGTTGATCCTCACGTCTCTGCTTTGCCTGACACTGAGCTGCCACTTTCCCTGAGTGAATGGGTGTTGAACACAATCGTCCTCTTCGGTCCACTCATTCTTCCCTGCACACACTGGCAGAAGGAAAAACACTGACATTAACTGATACATATGTCCACATTGTTTTACCCACATTTATTTCATATTCTGAGTAGGATGTTACTGTTAGGTTAGATTTTTGTTGAGGAGGTTTGCTGTGTGGCTTACAGCGTTCAGTAATGAACAGTTAGATAGACATGACGATTTCTCCCTTGCACTTATTTTTCTCTTAGCACTCCATTGTCAGCTTTCAAATCTGTGTTGATTCTTTCAAGGCATCACCCAAATAACTAAAAAACTTTCCTGCACGCTGGAGCCATTTCAGTTAGATGTGCCTTGAAAACTTATAAAAAGCATTGACAAAATGTCTAATTTCACTACAATTTCTGGGGAAGATCTGAAATACCTTGTGTACATGTACTCTGATTCACAGCACTTAACACAGTGCGAAAATGAGCTTCCTGAATCTCATAATAGATTTTTTGCCACTGTTGTGTTTTCATTTGTTTTGTAATGGCAGTAACTGACCCAGTTTTATGTGAGTGTAATTTATATGATTTTAATCTGAAATCTTCTATATTCCCAACTGTACTTAACATCCTTCTTCTAAACTAATATGCTTATTTCTTCTCCCACAAAGTATTCCATTCTTCCCCAGAAATGTGGTATTTGAATACATACAGAAATAATTTCCACCTACATCAAGGTTCAAATTGATTCTTTGTGTTTAAGTCACAGTGTCCAATATTGTATATTTATTTTACAGTTGGCCAGCTTAAATTCATGTAAAATATTTCATAAAATGCTCTTTCTCATTTTCTTTCCAGTCAAATGCATAAGGAAAATGGAAATAGTGCATCAGGTATAAGTTCAGAGTTTATTTTTCATGTTCAATTACTGGGATTGGTTCCCAGAACATAGCTCAGCTGCTTCCAGAAACAGTTCTTTAAAATCAGACTGAAGCCCCAAATCCCAAAGTGAAATCTGAGAGATGCTAAATGAAATGAGAGCAAAAAGAAGTTTGCACACACTTCTGTGAATCTAGCCCATCGCATTTCAGACAGCTATCATATTTTCCCCTATGTTTCCACATCTTATTTGTATTCTATATATAGTTTTTTGCTCTGCTAGACATTTTAATCCACTGTGAAGGAATTCAGCTGGATATTAAAGAGAATTTCCTCTCTCCTTCCTCCCTGAAAAACATTCATTTGGGGGTAGTGGGGTAAATTTCTATTTTGAACCTATATTGAGCCTGTTGAGCTCCTCTCTAAACAACTGTGAACAGAGTCACGCATTTAAAATGTGAAGCCCCTTAGACAGAAAATCCTACACCTTGTTATTTTTATGAGAACTGCAGCTGCTGCATTGTAGCATATAGCACATTATGGTGCTGGTCGAGGCTTTCTGTTGGTGTGCACTCTGGAGTTGGAAGAGTGGGAAGAGCAAAAATAGTAAAAAAAACTCTAGCCAGCAGCTGCTGGGTAGGGTTGGTGTTCTTGGTCACCTTTAGCCACTTGTGCCTCCTGCTGCCCAGTCATTCCCAGTCTTTCCCAGTCAGCTGCGCTTCTTGGAAGACGTGTGTGTGGGGAATACCAGTGTGGAGACGCAACTGTACCAGTAACACGGAGGGACACCAAAGGGCAAGGAGATCTTTTGGAGTGTGCCAACAGGGCAATGAAGGCAAGACCTTGCACAAAATGGAATGCCTTTCTGTGCGAAAAAGCACTCTAGGCAAATCGTTATCAGCTTTAAAGGTTGGGAGCATTCCTATTGTAATTCCTGTATCTGAGAATATAGCATTACTTTTTAACAATATGCATACATTTGATGTTAATCAAGTGCTGCAACTTTCCGTAGCAACAAGTAGGAAAAGCTGACAGGCTTGCCACAGCAGGTGAAATCACTTCGCTGCTTTCTTCTTCGGGACAGAAAGGTGGCTTGTGTTTGTCCTTCACTATTGGGGCATCTAACGCACAGCAGTTCCACCAGAGGAACTTGACGGCAGGAGAGAAAGTCAACATGTGAAGCATGAAACATAAATAGCAGGATGTGCAATAAATGTTCCTCGGCGTTGCTAAGCAATATGCCAGGCGTGGGCAAGAGCGATGCCATCCTGGGAGTGCTCCAAGTTGCGAGCCCTTAATGGAATATTCTTCTGCCCAAAATGCCCAAAAGGCGAAGTGCATTTGAGAACTAGAGGAAGTGCAGTGGAGAGCGCATTTAGAAACCACTGAAGAGAAATAACAGCTTTAGAAATTAATAAAACATGTGGCATAAGTTTGAAAAGCCCTGGTGAAGTCATTCCCAAAGGTCCCAGTGAAGTTTATCAACTCATTTCTTAGCTTTGACTAGGAAGTGTCTCCAAGCCTTCTGTCCTTCAGACAATTTCCTATTTAATTCCAAAGAACAGCACAGATACCACTGCATCTGGTGGCCTGGGCCTTGAAAACATGGAGCAAAATCCCCCAATGTTCTGAAATCCCACAGGAAGCTGTGGGCAGGAGGAACTCTATGATGTTCCAGATGCAGCTTTTTCAGAATTTATTTCTTCTGGATGAAGATCTGGTATGAAAAACGAAACACCCTGCTAACCATGGGAATAGAAGGAATTTGGAGGAGTATGCTCTGATGAAAGAGCACCTGTATGAAGGGTATTCATCAAGAAACTTCTCAAAGTGAATGTGAAAAAGGCTGTTCATTATTTTCTATGGCCAGTTTGAAGAATATTACTCCTATGGACAGATTTTAAAAGTGTGGAGCCAGCTTGTATTTCTGGTCTCTTCAGCTCAGATGAATGTCCTGGCCACATCCTAGCTGCATGTAAGGACATAGTAGGATTATCCATTTCCTGTTTTCTTCAGTGCAATTGTGTGTTAGCCCTGGCTAGCAGCCTGACACCCACCCTTCAATTTGAGAACAGAAATTAGAATGAGAAAGCTCTTAGGTCCAGATAAAGTCAGGGAGATCCCTTGGCAATTACCATTGCAGGCAAAACAGACTCAACTTGAGGAAAATTAATTTATTGCCAGCCCCTCTGGCCGCTCCTCCCTCCTCACCCCTCTCCCTGCTCCAGCGCGGGCCCTGCCCCGGGCTGCAGTCCTTCAGGGACACCCTGCTCCCGCCTGGGCTCTCCAGGGCCGCAGCTCCTGCAGGAAATATCCCCCCTCCCCGGGCTGCAGGGTGGGTCTCTGCTCCAGCGGGGTCTCTCCGGGGCTGCAGGGGATCCCTGCTCCGGGCCTGCAGCACCTCCTGCCCTCCTCCTCCTGCGCCCTCGGGCTCCCTCTGCTGCTGCTCCCTCCTTGCCTTCCTCCTCCTCTGCCTGGGCCGCCTTCCGCCCTTTCCCAAACCTCTTTTCCCCGTTCCCGGCGCCCCCAGCTTGGCTGAGGGGCTCGGCTGTGTCCTGCGGTGGGGCCCTTGGAGCCGGCTGGGACCGGCTGGGACCGGCTGTGTCCGGCACGGGGCAGCCCCGGCCGCTCCACACACAGGCCGCCCGGCAGCCCCACTGCCAGACACTGGGCACGGACACCCCCCACTCCTCATTTCTATGGGACTGAAGTCTGGAAACCAAGGCTGAAGAAAGACAGGACACACTTTTGATGGTGTCCTTGGGCTGGACAGTTGGGGCCAGGACCCAAACCTCTGTGTGGAGCCCACCCATAGTGTGTCAGCAGCCTTTCCAGAGCTCAGCATTCTAAACATGTCTTGGTTCGCCACATCTAGTGAGGAGAGCCTGTACACATACAATTGTGGACCCTCACGGGGGCAATCCAGCTGCAGGACAAACCTCCTAAATGGAGCATGTCTGCAGTAATCTGCGCCACTACCTGACACCCTAAAATGTGAAAAATCTGCCAGTCTTCTCATAGGCTCGGTCTGACCTTCAAAGGTCCTTTTGAAAGCGCACTGGGAATTGAGTGCCTCAAGGCCCACCTCTGCCCACAGTTCTTGCTGAGGAAGATAAGCAGCAAGCTCAACTTTTCTGTAAAATTGCTCAAAGTTCACAGAATAATCACATACCTGCTTTTCTGCATAATCAGGATATAACCAATTTCTTCCTTTCTCCTTTCATGAGAATCTGCTTTATCAAGAAGGTCAAATCTGCAAAAGAATCTGATACCCAAGAGGTTAAATGGGCAGAAAGGGGTTGTAGGACTTACTTCTGGCCAGCAGCAAAAAATTACGTACAAACAGGCCATTCCTGTTAGCTTTTAATGTCAAACTGTACAGGAACAGAGTAACATCAGTGACTTCCCCAGTCTCAGTTGTTAGCATGTTTCTTCTGTTGAAAGAGCTTTTCTTCCCCAAAGGCGGCATGTTTTTCAGAAGGTTGCATCTACACAGATGTCTGGATACTAGATAAAACAACAAATCTCAGTCCTGAATGCTCCTCTAAGAACCAATATCTTACTTCATTGGTTATAATTTAACTTCAGCTCAAGAATACTGATGCACATCAATTCAGTAGGACTGTGCACTGACTGTTCAGATTTTTGTTTCCATCTTCAGTCTGACAGGTAAAAAAACCATCTTGGGTATTTTAAGCTTGTGTACTATACAGAAATCAATAATAATAATGTAAAAAGAAAGTATGCAGTGAAGGGGAGGCTGGAATTCAGTCCTAGGTACCAGGAACTGCATACGCATTTTGCATTAGTTACAGATTTAAAAAAAAAAATGAAAAAAAGAAACAATTCCCCACATAAACACAGACCAGGGCCCCAAGATTTCCTTTATTATAACAAAATTGTCTGAACATTTTCCTATTGATTAAAGCTTCTGTCTGGGTTTTCTCTTTCTTGTTCAATAAATCCTGCAGTCATCACTGGATGAGGAGGTGGTTTAATCAGGATGGTCAGATACTCTCCAGCAACAACCTATTCACCTGATAGTTTACTCATATGTTCCCAGTGAACATAGGTTTGGATCCCTGAGGTTGAGAAGAAGTCTTATTAATGCTTGGGTTTCCCATTTTCCCAGCAGAGTATGCTAAGCCCTGGACTAGCTTTGGTTCTATGGGTAGAAGGAGGCATTTCTCAGAAGAGCAGATAAAACTCAGAAGAGAAAAGTAAACTCAGGGAATGCTCCTCTTGAGTATCTCAGGAGCTTGGATCCACAGAGGGGTGTCACGGCCCTGAGCACACCAATGGGCTCAGCAACCTCTGCACCCCTGCCCAGGGGTTTGGCTGCTGGTCCTCAAGGCCAGCTCTGACATGATAAGCTTGGATTGGACTGCAGTGGAGAGGGCCTCCCCATCCTCCTTCAGGAGCTCCAGCTCTGGATTTTGGATCCTATTCTGAGGGACAAGTGCCTAAAATGAACCTGTCACAGAACCTAGCCCAGAGGAATCTCAGCCAAGGTTTCTGTACGACAACTGGCATGAAGCATCTGCTGCTGAGAATTTAATGTCGTCTTGATGATTTTAAGAACAAACGAATGAGATTCTTCGGTATGACTGTAACTCTATTAGACTTGCATTTGTTTCTCTGAAATATAGAATTTTTTTATAAGTGGAAGTACTCAAAGAGTTCTTGGGGAAACCTTAAAGGAATTTTTCATAAATTGGAAACTATGACCCAAAAACTGTCTAAGCTGGATGGAGTTGCACAGTATCCAAGGATATGAATTTATATCCACAGACTCCTACATACTGATTTTCTTAAATAAAAATAAAATTAATAAAAAAATATGTATGTATCCTACCAGCTAAGTTTACTTGTATGCTTTTGTCCCTTATAGTAGATCTACCTCTTCATCAGATATAAGATGGGACCACATGCCTTTCTTCTCCAGAGAGAAGTGGAACCAGACCTGTGCCTCCACCAGGCTGTGGAAATACCTAAGGCCTGTGATGTCTCTTGACAGTTGATCCTCAGTAAGGGATTCAGCAGAATTCAATTTCTTGTTTCTTGCTTTCTTTTGTGGGGGAGAAACCAGAGCACTATGAGCTTGGAAGTCACAATAAGGCATAGCTGATTTTCTGTTTGGGTTGTCCTCACCTTTTACTCCCTTTTACATTCAGGAGTCAGGACTCTGTGTTACGAAGGTTGCACTGGGTCTATACTCTGGTTACTAAGCATGGGTAAAGGACATAAATGTAAGGTAAAGGGCAGTTTTGTTCCCAGATCAAATTCAGCTCTTTGTAGTTATTTTTATTACAGATTAGCACAAGGCATAGACTTTGCTGGCTCTTCATGTGCCAAGGTCATTTGGGTGAGATCTTTTAAGTGGGGAGTCATTCATTGATCTCATATTTATTCTGGGTCTGTGGTTACCTCTGCTTGTCTTTCTATTTATGCTCTCTTGTTATATAATCTAAGAATATGGCAAAGCAGATGAGCTCTCCTGTGCTGCCACAAGCTGCCTTTTCCCAGTTCAGGCTGTCAGAAGCTATTCTATTCGTTTGACTTGTTGCCACAGTTGCCTCGATTTAGCTTCTAGTCTCTGCTTCATGTTGACCCATGTTCTTTGATGCATAGATGTGCATGTGATCCCTTTAGCAGGAGGCTAATTGGTTGTATTTTGTTCTTCTCAAAAGAGAAATAAAAAAGGGAAAGAGGGGGGTGAAGTTTCACAATGGTGACCAAATCTAGCTTAATTTCTAGATGGCTAAATTCCTATGAAATTTGGCTACCGAGGTGTGATCTCTCAAAGCTCCTGGTGTTAATATGAATGCAGAAGTTCTGCTCTGAATTCTAAGCAAGCACAGCCAATCCTGCTTCTCTGCATGAGCTCTATAGCAATTTTTTCCTTCTTCTCTACCTCCTACAGATGATTTATCACAGATATTAAACTGTCCCTTGCCCCAACAAAATACTTCACTTTTCTGCTAAGAAGCAGATGCTTGCCAGCTCACATTTGTTATGTAGTAATGACATTCTGGAGCGAACTGAAAATGGCATTCTGCAAAATTGAAGTTTTTTGCTTTCCCTCCCTGTTTTCTCTTTCAGTATAAATAATTATGGAGAAACTAAACTGCACTGTGTTTTGCCATCATGCAGTCCCATGAATGACAGCTGTGTTGGATTTACTCATCAAGGCATGGAGAATGTAGTAATAAAAGTGCTGGTCAACACTGTTTACTCGCTCAACAAAACTCGCTCAACAGGAAAAGGTGGATTTTTAGGTCTTGAGGATTGGTGTAAATCAGGACTTCTGTTGACATGGAACTATTAAAACCCAGGTCAGAATTAGGCCTTTGGAAAAAGGGAACAGTGCTTGCAAAGTTGAATGCTGTGTCAGATCACAGATATCTGTGAGCTCTTGGTTTCACATGGTCATTCTAACCTGAGCAATGGCTGAAGTCACCTCCTGCTGCAAAACCTGAAGGGCCACTGTTCTGTCTAAAGGCTCGGGGCTCTTGGCTTGGAAAAACCTCAGCACACAGGTGCTGGGGGCTACAGCTGTGTTTAGAAGTGATTTGGCACAATGGAAGTGGATCAGTAAGTTGAAGTGATTTGTATTGAACCTTTACCATCTCTGTTACAAACAGTTCAAAGAAAGGTCTATGAGTTAAAGTCTAGTTGCTTGGGGCAAATGTCATCACTGCGCATGGGGTGTGCAACTTCCTGAAGGGAAACCAACCCACAAACCTTTGTTTCCTTGGCTGTAGGCTCCTTTACAAGCGACCTCTCTGCTTCTTGCAGGTGGCAGGGGCTTATCAGAGCAGGTCAGCATCCCTGTCACCATCATTCACAGGGAAAAGATGTGTTGTAATCCTTCCTGTGGTTTACAAGTGACACTCCAGTACCTGTTGCCCTCTCCGTCTCTCCACTTGGAGTTTGGATAACATGTACTGCAAGATGCCATACGGGAGTAATGAAAAACTGAATTCTGTGTTTTCAGCAACAGGACGGACTCATTAATTAATTAACGCAAAGAGCTCCCCCTTGCTCCAGGCCTCCTGGTACCTGAGAAGGAGGATGGGCAGAATGGCTTCCTGGGATTCCTTGCCATCACAACTGCTTTGCCCATGATCGGTCGAATGCTCTGGATCTGGGAGACTGCACTGTCCTCAGGATGCAGGGAGACAAACAGTTAGTGGATGCAAAAGTTTTGGCAAAGGAGGGGAAGCATCTGAGGCTCTCTGGCGTAAGCTACTCCAAACTTCTCATCTTCATGTAAAATGTTCTGAGCCCACTACCATGCTTGAAAATCTGGCTATATCACCTTGTGGTACCTCACAGCCCTTGTTAGCTAGTTAGTGGGTTAGCTAGCTAACCAGCTGTTAACTATTTAGTAGGATAGTCACATGCAATCCAGGCCGAGTGGTTATGGAAATGTGTGGGGTCATCTTCCCACCCTTTACCTTCCTGCAGTGCATAGCTCTGATTAATCACCCAGCATTTTAGTCTCTCTGGGTTCCCGAGCTGTGAGGACACTGCTGAGAGGGTTCATATTCCCACCTGGTGTCCTGCTTATAGTGGCTAGAGATGTGTAAGCAGCAAGAGTCACACTGCACTGTGGGGTCATGCAGTCTTTATGTCCTTCAAGTCAAAAATCAGCAGCAAAGTTCTGGAATGCACTTAGGGGCACAATTAAATCTATCCTCACAATTAATATTTCCAACCACTGTGAGAGACATTCAGAACTAAATAAGAGAGGAGTGTAATTGTTATTTTTTGTTGTGTATGAGGCTTTCAGAAGAGCACAGACTGATGAATTTCAACCATGGTGTTTATTTGCAACCATCCCTGGCAGAAGAAGGAAGGTTTTTTCCCTATGAAGCCATTTGGTCCAAGTCCAAATGACGGCATTTCTCAGAAAAAAGCACAAAGCCATTTACTTTCTCGAGGCCGCACAGGCCATGCTTATTTCTACAGTATCTTCTTGACAATCGGGCAGTATCTTAATAAACTCTTTTAGTGAGGACTGTGAAAAAAATTAAAGTAAGCAAATTGTTACTTTCCCACGGCCATAGTTTGAAAAGAAACGCAGTTCTCCGTTATTTTGTTTTATTCTCACCTGCTGTGAAACGCCTCATGAAACCCCTTAAAACCTGAAAAATGCTTCTGGGAAGTCTGGTGTATCTGCACTTATGGGAAGAGTTAATGAAACATTTCCTGTCAATCAAGACCCCAGGACAGTGATTAGCGCCAAGATTAAAGAGAATATTTATAGTCTCTTTAAGAATATAAATATGTATAAATAGTCACATCCTTAACTAAGGCACATCAAAGAAAATCAGGGAGAGAAAAGATGGAGGTAACTCCTCTGTGCTCTCTGTCATGCTGCTATATTGATGGCTGAATTGCAGGTAGCCATATTGTAGTCAATAAATGGCACAATTTTAGTGGCTTTGTTTCAGTTCATCTGGTCAGCCTCAAAGCCACCTGAGGCCTCACTGAAGTAGGTGTTGTACAACGCATAGGAAAGTGCATTGCCTTACCTTGGTTGTATTTAAATACAAGGGCTCAGGATTTCAGGGTCTGGAGGAACAAATTCTCCTGTTACTGATGCTGGAGGAAATGAACTGGAGAACCGAGAGGAGCACAGCTCTCCCACGTGGCTGTCATCTTCCATATCCCTCAACTACAGTAGCGCTCAAATTCAGTTCCCTTCTTGTTAGACAAAATTGCCTCTACCTTCTGCTGGAGTTAACCGCAACATACCATAACATACTAAAGACCAAAATATTTTATTAACTTACTTCATATTGAATATTTGTTCCTGGAAAGATAAAATGAATGATGGTGACTGCTGCAGGGCAAAAATCAGGATCAAGGCTGTTTACAGAGATATTAATAAGACATAATTAAGTAGCAATTAGTCAAGTGTACATTCAGGATCAGTATTAGCAATACAACAGATAACATCCAGTAGTAGACAATTGCAGAATGTTTAAAGATCTAAACTAAACACCCTGCTATAAACAGTCAAAGGGCTACTTCTGGCAGTGCCAAACCAGGGTCTGCCTGCAGGTGTGTTAACCTCATTTCTCTCTCCGCTGCTACACATTTTCATACTATTTTGCTATATCACACTGGCGTTGTGTGACGATTCACTGATGCGAGGTTTGTATTTGCGATAATGGGGCAAAGGAGTACATAATACAGCAAAACCAGGCAGTTTGCTCAAAGCCTAAAACCCTTCCTCAATTTTAGTTTTGTACGCAGACTTCCTAGTCAAGGGATATATATATTTCCAACTCACCTCATGATTAGTTAGTACTTATATATCAAAATGACAAATATTACGTGCCTCCCATTTGTGAATTCTGCAGATGAATTGATAGTTGCTGCAGAAGAGAATACAGTAAATAAAGTACACAGTGTCAGCTGTTATACACTGCGGAGACTTGTGAGTGCTGGGGGGAGAGAAAGGATTATGGATGTGGAAAAAGAAACATTGTTTTTTTGGATCCTGACTTTCTCTTTCTGTTTGAACTTAGAATGAACATGGTGTCAGAAATTGATTTATTCTTATGGATGTGAGAAATTGGAAGCTAAGAAACGCATAAGATTTATAGATAAATTTTCTGATCCTTCTTGTTTCTCCTCATGCTCCGCATCTGCATACTCCTCTGTAACAGCAACAGAAGAGAAGAAAACCCCCAGATCCTTGCATAATAGGGGATTCCTGTCCCTAGCAGAAAATAGGGTCACAGAAGCAGCAGAAAATTCCACAGGTTCTCCAGAAGAATTTCCAGTGCACAAACCCCATAAAATTAGGTATGCTGAACACCATAGTAATTGGAACTGCAGAGGAAAAAGTAATGGAAACGAGATACCTCTGATATTTCTCATATGGCCAAGGAATAACTGCTATTTGGTAAAAACAAAGATGATGAACGTCGATGGACTCAAAGATACTGGCAAAGTTAGTGCCCAAGTTCACATCAAAATGCAAGGCATTAGAGGAAAAGACTCAAAGATCCTCATTCGGCGAAGCAAAGCAATGAAAATACAGATGAAAATACAGACAAAAATGCAGTATTTATGAACTTAGCCAAGGGTCATTAGGAACTAAACTAAGCTAGTTTCTGTGGGAAATGTTAGAGAATATTATTCCATCTGCAGCTACAAATTTACACATTTGCATGTGTGAAAGAGCAGCTTTGCAGAGAATGCTTCATTTCTTATGTACAGACACACTTTCGTCTTTGATGACAGCAACGTTAAGTTACTACAGAGCTTTGCTGGACATATCTCTGAAAGATGCATTGAATAGAGCATCCCTGGACTATTCAGTTTTTCCCACAATGGTTTTTATTGTTGTTAGATTTTGTACCATTGTCCCTGGAGAAACGTTCTGGAAAGGAGAACTTAATGAGTATAAAACAGATAGCTGCTGTAGACAGTGCTTTATAAGCTCCATAACTCTTGAGCAATTTATGGTCTTTCCTGGTGGTCAAAAGATAGGAACAAACACAGGTAGAAAATGGGACTAGGGGATTTTACCTTTAATCTTTCTGACTTTGTAAAGGAAAAAGTGCAAGTTTTAAAAAAAGCCTTTTCTTTGCTCATTTTCTTCTGTCATTGGTAAAAGTAGGTTTTGTCAGCAAAAGAATGGCACCATTTAGGAAGGCAGCGGAGAACCCAAAGAAATACAAAGGATGAAAAGAAAGATAAAAGTTAGAGAAAAGTTATAAGTGGAGACATGGAGGGAGCTGAATTTATATAGTCTATTACAGTGAAGATTCAGGAAGGATGTGATCATGGTTTATATATAACTTCAGAGTAACAATAAATACAAAGAAGATAATTCTCAGAGGATATATGATAATAAGCAATGGCCTGAAACTATGAACAGAAAACTTCAGGACAGATATTATGGGATATTTCATAAAGAGAATGATAATCAAGGGGAGTGGCTGAAACAGCATCCTTATGAAGAATCTCACCTGGGTAAGGTAAGATCTTGTCCTTAACAATCTTCTCATAGATTTAAAGTACCAAACTGATATTAAATTGATTGATATTGAATTCAGTCCAAGAGTCCAGCCTTTCCACTTTTCTCGAGAGCTGTAATGAATGTCTGCCTTTCTAGAAGGGGCTTCAGGCCACTGAGGCGTATTGTAAATTCTCTGATTTTCTGATCAGAAGTAACAAAAATCCAAATGTTGTAGGTCAGGTTCCTGATACAGGGAAATTCATCAAGCAGGTCATGTGTTATCTTTTATTATTTGCACTTCTCTTTGCCCCTAAGTGGGACTTTTTTCAAGACTCGCAGACAGCATGCCAATTCCCAGCTCCCAGAACCCATTGGTGTCTCAGGAACTGTCATAAAGCACATGAAAGCAATGAACAAATTCCCTTACTCTGTCTCAAAATTCATGAAAATAATTCATATCACACAATGCACTAGTTCTTCAAAGGCTGAATCCTGCACTAAGAAAACAAATATGAGCACCATCTTGTTATTGCTACCAAAAGAGGACCTGAAAATCCCCGAGTCAGGAGAGTGGGAGATACAAAGATGCTGAGGCAAAGATGAAGATAGTGATTACAATCAGGGAGGAGAAAGCACTTTCCAGTGGATCTCATGGCGTTAGAGCATTCAAAGCATCTTGCCACTGAAGTTTACAAGAGGTAGTAATTATAGTTTCTTAGGTGGGATAAAAGGAAATCTTTGCCAGAATGTTTTAGATTCTGAAATCCATATTCATTTCCTAGGTGCCTTGTACCAGGCTCTGGTGGATGTGCTGGACTTTTAAAGCCCCAATATCTTATATTTGAACTAAAGAACAAGGTTTCTCCACTGGAGTTTTTATTGAACTAATTCATCTTCCATGTGTAGCAGCTTCCAGAGGGAAAATAAAAAATATATACTTTTTCTCTATTATAAATGACAGCACTCAGAACTGATTTTGTTGATGTTTTCTCTTCTCTCGTAGATTGTAGGCTTTTTGTTTGTTTGTTTTAAGTTCTTATATATGCCAGTTAGAAGAAAGTTGTTCTTTCTTATGGAGAATGAAACAGTGTGGACTGAGAAGGAAGGAAGAAGGTCCCATACTGTGGAAGGTGGATCTTTGGAATTGCATTGACAAAAATCTCTGTTCACAAACCTGACCTAGGAGTCTCCAAATGGATATGGAAATGGCTTGTCTAAAATGGTGGAAAATTATTATAGAGTGCCAGTTTAGCAAGAAAGTTTAGGAACACACCACGGAGAGGCTGTTTTTTTTTTTTTTTTTTAAATTTAGATTGGAAACAAACACACCTAATATTGATACTGTCTGTTTGCAATTTGTAGTGATTTAATGGATCAAGAATGATCCAGGGCAGTGGCAAAAGGAGCATTCCCTAGTAACCTGGAAGCTGAGCCTTTCAAAAAATGTGAAATAAAGACTTCATGACAAAGCAGTGTGAATATTGTGCTTAGTGTTACAGAGGCATCTATGGCTGTCCAGCTTGCCTTTAGAAGAAAGCATATGGTGGGATTGCATTAGCAATACATTAGCTGGGATGCTCGTTGTTTATGTGTTGCAAATGCTAAATTTGTAGAAAGTTACATAATTTTCTGAATATCAACACTTTCCACTGAGGATTGCCAAAATTTTGAACGTGACAGGAGAGAAAAGCCAAGCAGCGAGGGTAGGAATTCATGTGTCTGGTGGCATATGGTGTCTGCCTGTGTGGAATTTGCTGAATGATCCATCAATTACCCATACCTGTCAAGCAGTCGGTGAGGAAACTTGTTCCATGAAGGTGAATAGCTAAAGGGTTTTTAACGGCTGTAAAAATCACATCTGTTATTATTTCATATGGTAGTTTTTATCTGAAGAGGAAATAATTTGCTAAATCATAAGAAAATATTGGCTGTGGTCTGATCTGTAGCATCTTTGTTATAAATAAGTGATGAAAGTCTCCTTTGTCTATTTTCTGTTCTTTGGATATTGTTATACTTTTGTGTCAAATCTGGTAATTTTATTTTCATTTTTTTCCAAAATGTTTCTAAAGCTTACAAAAACTATTACAAATATGATCCGGACTGTGTCAAATCTCCTGTAGTTTACTCTGGTAGTTGCATGGATAGCTTTCATCCACTATGATGTTTCCTCTTCCAAAGAGCTATTCTGGATTTTTGTTGCGTTTGGTTTACATACTTCTGCTGGGATGACTAATGTCACAATCCAACTTGTGTTTCCATTTTTACTCTGGTGATACTCATCTTGATTTTTTTCTGCACTCCTAATCAAAGAGCGACCTCATATAATCATGAAGACTAGCCTGCAAGAGAATTTCGTGCAGCTAAATTTAACTAAGCTGCAAACTTCTGCAGGGGATCAGGAGAGCGAGTGGGCTTGGGAAATTGATTCAGTTGGAGTATGGTGCTAGTCTTTTAACAAGCTCGTATAACAAGCAATTTTGACCTGGTTCAGCCATGCTTTGATAGATGTTTTACTTTTTATCTTCTTCCCCTTCCTTCAGATTAGAGAAGGGGATTTTTAACCTCAAGTGCTGTAAAACATTTCACTGATCTAAAGGTGCTGCTGCACATCAGTAAAATATGATGTGACGCTTCTTCATAGCCTGGGCTAGACCTGAAGGTCTTACCAATAACGTCAAAGCTAATAAATTAATCAGAGACTGGGATTAGCTGAAGTAATGACCCAGGAGGTGTTCACACTGTTTAATGATTACCATGGACTGGGTCACGGTGTGGTCTGTACCAGTGAGCTCTCTTGCGAGCACTGCCTGGGCATGGTCCTGTCACATCCCCACCAGTGACCCGTGCTTCTTAGAAGTTTGCTTGAAGCCACCCTCTTTTTCTCCTGGTGGTGATAGGGAGTTTATCTACATAGATAACAACAGTGCTGTGCTGCTTGACCTTAGGGTCAAAGAATGAACATTGGCCTGTTTTATTTATAACCACATATGTAGAAAATGGGATCTAGTTTGTGCATGACTAGATTAGAAAGGAAGGAAGTCCTCAAGTAGGCTACACCACTTCTTCTGAATGATGGTACCATAAAAGCAGGATTTCACTGCCTGCTCCTTCCTGCTAGATGAATCCATGAAGACCATTGAAACCAACTTCCAGGCTGCTCTGAACCTTTAAAGATGTAAAAATTAGAAATTAGGGTTCACTTGTAGATGAACACAGAACTGTGCAAGAAACCTGACATTTCTTGTAATCTACATAAAACCTCCTCAAGAAGATACCTACATCATCACTGTACTGCTTACAGCACAGAAGTTGTCTGATAGCAACACCACATCCTTGGTTCATTGCTTCAGCTTGGGAAAAAGGTACACAAATCTCCCAAAACTCAGCTACCCAATTCCCACATCTCATGTAACTCTGTTGATATGGTTTATTCTACTGAGCAAATATGAAAGTACATCAGGGAGAAATATTTAAGAGCGGGAAGATGTAGAATCAACAGCAGAAATTAACTGATCAGATGTACAAGGTGGAACTAACATCCAAATAAGATGTCCTCAAAAGATGCTGGGGGAGAGCAGGGAAGGACAGATATAATCTGTAAACTCACCTTGTTTCAGAGAAGACTAAAGTAACAGAGAAGGAAATTACAGAAGTGTCTGTGAAACACATAAAAGATGTTCCAGCTTCAGTGAGAAAGTGAATGTACTGCCTAGGAATAGACAAGAAAGATTATCCTGAATTATAGTGAGGGATGTTTATATTAACCTTTAGGAGTAATATTAAGAGTAGGATAGTTAAACTCACCAAAAGGTTTTAGGATGAGACAACAAATCTCTTCCATCTGTCACAAATTATGTCAGCATTATGAGACTGCCAGCTACATGGCAGGGGACTAGATAGATGACTTCTTCAGGTTGCTTCTAGACCATTTGTTTGGTGATTTTTCTGTGGATGGAGTTGGCAGTGGCAAATTTGGTTGAGCCCTCATCCTGGAGTTATTGTAGTGATGGCAATAGTGCTTTACAAAGCTAGAATCAAGAACAGTTCGGCTTATACAAAAAAGCAGTGCCATTATTGTGAGGTCAAAAGAGGAATTCAAGTATGGAAAGCAGAATGGTTTGGAAAGGCAGAAGGATGTTAAAACACAACTTCTTAAGCTTTTACTTATAACCATGTCCAATACTAAGATATAGCATTGTCTTCCTTTGGTCATTTGTTCTAAGACCTTCTGCTTACAGAGATCGAAGAAACATGATTGCCACTAACATATTAATCAATAACAGGGAGTAGAGAAATGTCAGAGAGCAGCTGGTAATGTGGTTAAAACAAGCTTTGGATCAAGCTGCTCAAGGAATGTAAAGGCCAACAAGTAGAACAGATCCTAGCTGCAAAAAAGCAGCTTAGAGACATTGCTCATTTAACAGCCTTAAAGCAGAAGCTTCTTA
The DNA here is from genome assembly GCF_964106895.1 of Numenius arquata. NCBI lineage: Eukaryota > Metazoa > Chordata > Aves > Charadriiformes > Scolopacidae > Numenius > Numenius arquata. Next base: position 68,607,627 of record NC_133578.1, on the reverse strand, counting down.
GCAAAACAGCCCTTCATTTGCATCTGATTCTGGACTGAGGTCAGTGGAGAATGACAGGGATGGTTATCAGAAGCCTACAAGATGCCTACGAAAAGGGAAGAATTAATTGTGGATCCATCTCAAGCAGATTCAGAAGGGAGATCTTATTGAAGGAGGCTGTGGCTTACCATGCAAGAGGTAAAGGCCCAGGAAGGCAGAGAGAAGATACACAGTTTTCAGCAATGGTTTACAAGAAGGCTTATACCTGAAATCTTGATGGCTCTGGACACATGAGTGTGGGACTGGACAAAATGAGAGTGGTCGGTGTATTATATGGCCCTCTGTGAATGTTTTTCCTTGATGAGTCTATGCAGAAGTATGAAATGTTAAGTAGTCCTTGTGGAGAGGCTGGTTCTTTTGATTGGCATGGTTACCTAGGCAATGGGCTGATTCAGTCAAAAAATAGAGACTACTGACAGCAGTTTGATAATGTCATGTTTTAGAATGAAAGCAAATACCATAAGAGAAGATATTGAGATGTTAAATAAGCTATAACTAAAAAATAAATTATTACCAAGCTTGCAAACAGAGAGAGATCATCTTCCAACCCGTTCATTGCCATAATGCCGTGAATTGATCAGGATGCTGAATGGACACATCTAGTGAGCTATTTTCTTCTCCTTTGAGTCTTCAATTAGCCACTTCCAATCACTTCCATGGAAAGTACTTCTATTCATACTGTCTGAGCAAGTCAGAGGAAACACAGCGAGCACAGACCTGCAACATGGGTAGGGAGGGCAGGCTCTTCCATGGCAAAAAAAAAGATGTGTCCATACAGTTAGATCTGAAGATAGATGGCCCCTGGGTCAGACAGGTTGAACATTTGAAGTCCATCTGTTGGATCATCCTAAGTTCCAACCTTATTCTACAGCAATGATAAATCTTAATGACTGAAATCACTATCTGACTTGATAAGTATTTCCAATGAGAATCATGCAAAGCCCCTTTAGCAAGCCCTGGATTTGGGTTCAGGGCAGGTGTATTTCAAGACTTGGCTGCAGAGGGTTGATGGGATGTATTGCCAGCTCTTGGCAGAGCCCGTAGGGCTTGCTGGGCTCTGTGATCCATGCTGGGGCCTTTTCAGGTTGGAAGTGAAGGCACAAATGGGATGAAAAGCCAGTGTGCCTTTCTTGGTTCTACGTTGTGTGCTGCTCATGTCCAGGCAGACAGGATGGATAACTGCAGCTCGATGGGATCCATCTCACATGAAGCAGTTGCACAGTGCCTTGCTTATGGTGAAGGAGAGGAGTGGAGGAATAGTTAATCCCCAGCTGACTTCATCAGAAAGCTTCCAGTACACTTCTTTTTGCCTGAACCATGCAAAGCTGCCAGAGAGAAGAATCCAGCAGATGGGGCATCTCTTGTTGGGGTCAAGTAGCAATGTCCAGCACTTCAGCAATGTTAACAGGAGCTGGGGCTGCTGCAAGAAACTGACCAGATAGGGGATTCAGAAATTTGCTACTCTCAGGATTCCTCCTTAGATGCTACACAAGGAGCTGCATCCAATAAATATTGTGCATAGCATCTTCCAGCAGCTTGCCAGTGTCAGAGATGGAAATGCCCTGATGTGCTGCCCCTCCTGGGTGGCACTGGCAGGACCAGTCATGGCCCTACTGCCCAAAGCTCCCAGCCCCTGCCAAGGGGGTGCCAGCATGACAACACACTCTTCCTGAGAGCTCTTTTGACAAAGAAACTGGTGGTACTCAGTACAGCTGTGTTCCATCCTGGCATGACTCACTCTTAGTTAAAACATTATGATTCATGGAAGAGTTTTAGCTCCATGATTCATTCAGGTCCACTTTTCACTACTGCCCAAAAACTTGTAATCAGTAGGTGACTTGCCTGAGCCAAGAAAAACTAAAAATGAGCCAAACTTAACAGTTCTTCCAAGAGAAAATTAAGGCCCTTCTTTTTCAGAGGGACACAGCCAGCACTAGGGCAAGATTAGACACACCAAAGCTTGGGATATTCACAAAGCAAATGCATTCCAGCCTGAGCAGTACAGCAGATGCAAATTCACGAAGAAATGGTTTTATTATTGCGTACAATAAACTGGCATGAGATGCCAATTCTCTCTGTTCTCCTGCAGATAATGTTCCTTCTGTCCAAGATGTTTTGCCCCAGAGTTTCCACAGCTTTCCTTCTTATAAATGTGTAGGATAAAAGTTGTTTATTATGTCTATAACTTTAAACATAACAGATCTAGGAGTAGCTAAGGGAATAGGTTCCTGGTCTTTCAGTCTCTTCTTTTCCTGAAGGTTTTCATCTTGTCAGTTGTGCTGAATGTTGGATCAATTCTTTGCGGGGGGGCAGAAAACTTCAGCATGAAAGAGGAAACAGGATGAGGCAGAGGGAAGCAGAAACATTTTGAAAAGGTGAAAACAAAGAAAACTATATTCATCTGCATGGACATTAGCTATAGATTGGATTGTGAACTATAATAATTCCTTGGGAAAAGGACAGTTAGCCATATTTGCTTCATCATAGACATGCCATTTATCATGAGAACTGCTGGCAATTTTACAGAGCTGGTTTCTATACTTAGTGTTAAAGAAGTGCCTAAACCCTGATCCTACACAAATAAGTATTTTGTGTACTTCAAATAGTGTACATTTCAGCTGGACAGGGACCAGAGACTCCAGCCAGAGATCTGAGCCTCAACATACATGAGTAACCCACTCACTGATTCTTGGAGGTGCAAGTATCATCATTGCCTTTTGGTGTAAAACTCTAACTTCTAGCAAACGATTAGGGCCAGAAATGCTTGGTTTGCATGTTCTTGACCACAAGGGTTACACCAAAAGTAAATTCAACCTTCTAGTTTGGTAATTAAGAAAGCATAACCATGTGGGATTTGAGGGATCACAAAGGTGATGGATTTGTGTTCAGTCAACAGCTTGTAACGAACCACTTCGTGTGTGTGATGAAATAACCTCACTAACGCTTCCCTAACGTTCTGCAGCCACAGGCTTACCCTGTGGGAATCCCTCAGCTCCAGCTCTCCGGGTTCCTGTGGAGGAAGGGGTCACTGTGATGCTTGAGCTTTACAGAGCTTCACTTGTAGTTCAGCACAACATGGATTAGTTCCAAGCCAGGGGCCTTGGCTCCTAGTGCTGAGGAAGCTGTCTCTGTTTCAGCTCCCGTTACAGTTACACTCTCCGCAGCCTCAACGGTGACCTCCTGCCTGTGTGTGTGCCTGGACTGAACCCTAAATCAAATCCAGTTATGGATTTGATTGCTTCAGTGGGTTAGAGCTCTAGGAAAAGAAACGAGGTGCCTGAAGCCATTGAATGTAGCCTGCACTCCCAATTCTCATTTGGGGCAGGAGCAGTCACAGTCAATCAGCTAAAGAGAAATTAAAAGTCAGTTTGATGTCCTTTTCCAGAAGAAGTAATGAGGATAAACTTCCTTTATACATAATTGGTACAAGTGAACCACAAAACAAGGGGACTGACTGACTGACTCATCTTTCTGAAAAGAACAGTGTGCAACAACAGTAGCATCTCTCCTTATATAAGTTGAGCTTGGCTGGCAGCCAGGCGGAGAAGAAGCGTAGAGATGTATTTAAAGCTAATTCAGCTCTAGCCAGAGCTGAACCTGAGCTCAGCTGGGGCTGGGCAGGTTAGGAAAGAAGAGGCTGGAAACTGGTGGCAAACAGTTAAATGTTGCCAAGCATTGTGCATGGCATTAATTTGAATGTTCTGCCTCTTATAAAACCTATACACGTAAGTGTCTGTCATAAAACAGAATGAGTTTCCTCCAAAGTACCTGAAAAACAAGCTAAAAAATAAAATATAATTTCAACTTCTGATACAGAAAATTGTGAACTTCCAAGAAATCAGAGATCATGCAGTCAGGTCCCTGTCCATAACGATGTCTGTCAGTCCAGGGTACCACACTCATATATTGCAGACTAATGTCTTGAGCTTCCTATTTTCATGTTTCATGCAAATGTAATACAATGGCTTATGCTAGTGCGATGGGGTGAATAGCCCGGTTAAATTCTTCTCTTTTTTACCACTCAGTTTAATTCTCTGCTGAACCTGCATATTTGTGAAAATAAATTTCATGAATTAAAAAAAAAAAAAAAAGAATTGTGCAATATTAAATTTCAAGAAAAATCTTGATTTAACAGATTTAAAATAGTTCTTAAATGTCATAGGTACTTGTATATTATAGCATCCACATCAGGAAAAGGATCAAGCTTCCTGGTTTGTGATATCCCTGGTGTATTCACGTCTGATAGTGTCCTGGGTTGAGAGACACAAGACTAACTTTTCTTCTAATGCTGGGGAAAATTGCACTTTTAGAAGACTCTAGTGTCTGAATTTGTGAAAATATTTACTTTATAGCCAGCCAGGCTCTGTGGGATTCAAGGTTAGTGTTTTCGAGCCTTGCCAGGTGCAGGGACAAGGAGGAGCAAGGCCTGGGCATTTGACCCAGGCTGGCCAACAGGAGTATTTCATACCATGAACGTCACATCCAATATAAATTAGAAAAGTTTGCTGCGTAGCTCTCTCTCCCTGATGGCGGCGGGTCCAGACAACTCCGTGCCCCGGTGCCGGAGCCCTGAGGCCTTCCCTTCCTCCTGAAGCCATTGCGCTCCCAGTGTCCGATACTTGCTGTCCACTGCTGGGAGTGCACGGCTTCCTACTGATATAGTTGGCTGAGTATAATTTCTGTATATTTTATATCAGTATTAGGATTAATACTGGTTCTTTAGTATTATTGTTAATTATTTAGTCTTAGTTTATTAAATCTATTTATATTTCAAATATAAATATTTGAAATATAAAACCCTTGTGTTTCTTTGTGTTCCCCGATTCCCCTTTCTGGGTGGGGAGGGGTCATCGGGTGACAGAATAATTGTCTAACAACAATAGATTGTTATGGGTTCTCTCAAACCATAACAGATAGTTGATGCACAATGCCCTTGGCTTTCTCACAGGCAGGTGTATTCTGAGCTGTGCGTATGCCCGGCACCTGCATCCTATTAAGAAAAAATTATTTCTGACTTACTTGTAAGACAGCAGAGGGTGGAAGTGTCCCGTGTTGTCCTCTTTCCTCTGCTACAAGAAGAAGGCTGGAGCAGAGTCAGGGAAAAAGCATTATGGTGCCCTCTGTGCTCAAACCCTTGCTTTATTTAAGTGTAGACCTGGGGTCCAATGCCACTACAACAGCCAGTTCCCTATTCCAAAGGTCCAATTGTTTCATATCTCTGAAGAGACAAACCTTTAGGTTTTCTCTGTGCTCCTCAGATGATAGTCATTTTGAATTTCCTTGTTTGATTAAAACCCAACAAAACCAGAGTAATGCTAGTAAATGATCACAACTAATGTCAGTCACTATGGAGACCTTAGGGTAGGAATTTTCAAAACCAGCCTAAAATTTATTACAAATAATAGCTCTCAAACTGTGGTGGGTGTGGAGATAGGAATCTGAAACTACATGAGAGGCATGAGGATGCTCTTTGTGGATGTCCACAGCCAATTCAGCCAGGTAGGATTTAACACTGAGCCCTGCTCTAACTCTCATTGGTGTTAGTGTAAATCTGACAGGACACGTTTTTTCCTGTATCCAGAGGTGGAAATAGTGAATATGCTGAGCTCAATTTATTACAGATTTGTAGTAGTAGATTGGCTTACTTACTTATTACTTCGTTATTTGTGGCTCTCCACAGTCCCTGAACTGAGTAAACATCTGAGCATTGAAAGTTGAGCAAACTTCAGCACAGAGTTTGAGGAAGATAAATAACAAATATTGAGGCACGAGCATGGGGCCCTTAGAAGCTTCCCCGACAATAAACTCTGTTGGTTTAGTTCTGGTTAGTTGTACTGATCACCAGGAAGATTCCAGAGCATACAGCTGTCCACGTGGAGAGAGAAGCAAACTCAAGAGCGGTCTGGCTGAGGGTGAATGGAAGAAGCCAAGCTCTCTGAGGAGCCATTTGGTAGATACTTGCTTTTCATAGTAGCCTGTACTGACACTGCGTTGTGACTTAGCCCACCTTTTGAGACAACCCATCTTAAAATTCTAAGCAGATCAGGGGGATCAAACTGTTCCCAGGTATTTTCAGCACGTAATGATCTTAATTTTTGTAGTATTCTAATTAAAGTCTCCTAGAATCTTTCCTCTTTTAACTGCAGCTGCCATATTCTCTCATTTTTTTCCTTCTCACTTTCCCCCAAACAGCATTGAGAGCGCTAAAGAAAACAGCCCACTGTCAGGTAGTTCCTCTCCTTCAGCTGATTTCGGTTATCACTGTAATGAGACCATTTTCCCAGGACCATGAGACAGTGGCATTCCCCCATTCAGGTGACACTTCTGGGTTTTCTAATATGTGAATGATGTGATGGCAGGTTCCTCAAAGACCGTTTAATAGCAGTAAGGTCACCAGGGGCAGGGGTATGCAGCATCACCCACTGGGAAGCTACACAGCGATCTGTAATAGGGAGACTGTAAAAAATTGAGCATGGAATCTCTTTTAGTAAAATAACCCTGCTTCATTCACGTTTGATACTACAGTTGCAGGCTTTTGATGGATTCGATTTAATTTTAACTGTAACCAAGCTGTCAGGTACTGTGACAGTAGAAACAATGGAATAGATGTACACAAAGGGGGCTTTTTGTGCTCAGAAGTACATGTAAGTGCTGCATTGCTTTGCTTCTGGTTCTCTGCTTTCGTTAGGTATTCTGTGGTTTTGGGAATGTTGCTTATGCACATTAGGGCAAAGGAATGCAGCTGTGAATTCAATGAGATGGGGGTATTCAGAACTGATAACTGAATATGCAAGTGACATTTACAGGCTCTGACACCCAATTTAGCAAATACATGCACAAGTTAAATTTGCAATCCTATACTTATATGATATTATAATTGTGCCTTTTAAAGGCAGGTGTTTGTTGAAGTTGTTTATAGGTTCATCTGGCTTTTTTTTTTAAAAAAAAAACCAAAACAGTATTTTCCTTCTCCTCTAATCCAGCTGGAAAAGGGCTTGAGTGAATTTTGTTTAACTTAAAAAAAAAAATTAAATTACTAGCTGGTTGTAATCAATCATAAAACATTCATCCTGTAGGTGAGCTTGGCTTTGTTTTGAAGCCCTCTGCAAATGTAACAGAGGTGTGAGCAGATTCAGATTAATGGCTTTGCAATGAACTGTACACATCTAATTCAGTGAAAGTATTTGTAGGGCAAATATATGAGAATCCAAAGGTATGGAATTAAATTTGTAATCTTAACTACACCTATAGCTATTGCTGTTCTCTCTAGCATCACCATGGCAACCCATGGATGCCACAAAGCTACAAACCCTACTATTTCAGTTACACTCACAAGACCTATTGTTTCTCTTTTGTTTTATTTGTGTGTGTTTCAGTCAATCTCTGGAGCTAAGTAGGTCAAACCATGCTCCACATACTCACAGTTGCGCAGCTGCTGATCTCTGGGTGAAAGAGAGACAGAGAGTGAGGTATATGCCAGGGCTTTTTGCTTATTGCGCTGTGGGCCAGATTATTACACATAATTGGGTATCAAAGATGCCAATAACTGTATTGTTGCATGCTAGGAGTCCTAAATTTCTTCTAGACTATCTCGGTGTTTCTGAAATTTCACCAGGAGCATCATCCTTAAGTACCCAGTTCCCATAGAAATCTGCCAGTGAAGGCACCGTGCCCGTTTCTAGGCATTAATCTCACAACTATACAAAAATTAGCATTTGTCTTCTAAACTTATATTCATAGAAGCAAGCAAAGCCCATTTATGCCATCCTTTGAAGAGAAGCGTAAATTACTGATTTGGCTGGGAAGGGGTTGCAGTTGCTGCTCCAAGGTGTACTGAGGTGAATTACAGATATGGAATACTGCATCCAGCTTTGGAGTCCTCAGCATAATAAGGACATAGACCTGTTGGAGTGGGTCCAGAAGAGGGCCACAGATGATCAGAGGGCTGGAGCACCTCTCCTATCAAAACAGGCTGAGAGAATTGGGGTTGTTCAGCCTGGAGAAGAGAAGGTTCCAGGGAGACTGTGTAGCAGCCTTTCAGTATCTGAAGGGGGCCTACAGGAAAGCCGGAGAGGGACTTTTGACAAGGGCATGTGGTGACAGGACAAAGGGTAATGGCTTCAAACTGGAGGAGGGTAAATTTAGGTTAGATATCAGGAAGAAAATTTTCACTATGAGGGTGGTGAGACACTGGAATAGGTTGCCCAGGGAAGTTGTGGATGCCCCATCCCTGGAAGTGTTCAAGGCCAGGCTGGATGGGGCTTGGAGCAACCTCGTCTAGTGGGAGGTGTTGGAGCTCGATGATCTTTAAGGTCTCTTCCAACCTAAACTATTCTATGATTCTATGATTCTATGATAACCTATCCTAAACCTCTCCATCATTGCTAGGAGAAGCCTAAACAAGGAAGTAACACTGGTTGCTTGACTTGTAAAGGGTTAAAGTGAGGTGAGATACACCTCCTTTCTAAGCCTAATAGTGTAGCCTAGGTTAGACTCACATGATCCGGAATGAAACACAACTCCATGCTTTACATCAGCAGGATTCCCAAGAGGAAAGGTGCTGTCATCAGAAAACACAGCTTTCTCACATAATTCTGCTGCTGGAGAAGGAGTAATGGATCTTTACTTCATATGCTGTCTAATGGGTGCAAAATATCTGTCTGTGGGGATGCCTTCATGCTTTTCCAGCTTTTATGAGCACTTATACGATTGAAAAAAAATGTCAGGGATGGGGCTGAATGCTTTCAGGCTTTTAATAATCTTTACAGTTTGGCTTCCTACCAGCCAGTTACATAATCTATTACATTGAGAGGTATTTGTCCAAATATTTATTTAAAGGACCACTCAAACTCTTTGCTTTATATTCATAAGTAATTAAACAGACACACTGAGTGCCTCACATGTATTTTTCCTTGGTGCAGCAGTTGATCTGAGTTTCAGCACAGATCCAAAAGGTAGCTGTTGGGTTGTCCCTTCTCCCCTCCACAGAAAGCCCTGAGTCTCAGAGGAGTGACAATTATCCAGTGCGTGACAGTGGATGGATAACTGGGGCATTGCGTCTTACACTTCCTGCTGGCATTTTTGTTATCTTGCTGAAGCAGACTACGCAATGGATTCGGCAACCAGAGGACCTGAATCTGTCTTGTCAGCAGGGGATAAATATGTTGCAATGACAGCTTTTTGTGACGGTGATTAAGGATGTCTGGCTGTCATGGTGCATTTGCATTGGTTGGTGTGACTACACAGGTCCAGAAAAGAGTGAAGCATCTCTTTTTTGTCCTTAGAGGCGGTTCAACTGAAGTGCTACTGGGCCTGTTTGGTAAAACATCCATTTCACTTTATTCCTGTATTGTAAAGATCACTAAGAAGCTCTTCTTTGTGGTGGCTTTGTCAGGGAGGAAATGCAGTTTAGGAAGTCTGTAAAATTACTCCTGCCCCGTGTCAGGTCACAAAGCTTGCTTTTTGCTAACATTGTGTCTTGTCCATCAAGTTTTCCTGCCTTCAAAAGAATTTTCAATCAGAAGTATTGAGAGCAGTTTCTCTTTCTCTGCAATGCACCGAACTAGCTCAGCAATGTTGTGTGGGAAAGAAACGTCTTCCAGGCTCGAACCCTACCCAGCATTCACCCTTAAGCATCTTTGCTTCCCTGGGGGTAGCACCAGGCTGCTTATAACATCTGCTGGAGACAGCAAATGGGAATATCTCATGGGTCCCTACGACTAACTGCAGAGAACTCTGCGCACTGCATCAGGGCTGCTTTCTCCAGAGCCCAGTTAGAAACTTGGGAAGGGCTTCAGGTCATGACTAAAGAATTTAGATGCCGAAATTCACATGTCCATGTGAGTCAGACATTTCAGGTCCCATTACAGTCAGTGGAGACCTATTCAGCTGTCTAAACTACTGCGTGTGAGGTAACCACATGGGGCTGGTAGACCTATGGCAGACCTGTGCCTTTCTGGACCGGCAGCTGGAGTCCAGGTGACATCTCCTGGGGCATCTCAAATGGAACCAACCTCTGCTGAAGCCACTGAATCACATCTCTAGAGGTGGGCACCTAAATTAAGATGCGTATATGTTGGAGCTGAACCCCTTTACCCAGAACTTTAATGACCGCAATTCACACTGGATTTTGGAAGCAAACTGGAAACTTCTCAGGTTTGCACCAAAGTTTGCAGAAGTTGATGCAGATTCATTAATGGCTCTTGGAACATGTCCTTAAAGAAAAGTCATGCCTTAAGGTGTGATTCATGGTAACAGCTTTGGCTTTTTTTTTTTTTTTTCACATTATCAAATGTACCTAGTTTACAGGGGAGAAAAACGAATGATGTTACTTTTAATTATCAGGGATATCAACTGACTCTGGAAATCATGCTTTGTTCTTTCCTTCACACTTTATCACATTTTTCCACTAGATATAGCACATCTGAATGAGTACACAATATTTTTTTTCTTTACTAAAACTAGATTGGTGCGATGGAAGTGACTAAATAAAAAATACACAGATTTTTAGGTTGAAATGGAACAATACAGCCATTCAGTCTGACCTCAAACATAGAAAAGGTCTGAGAATTTTACTAATGATGCCTTCAGGGAAGGAAACTGTTCTCTCTCTGGGAAGGCTTCCCCAGCTGGTCAGTAGAAGTGAGCAGGTAACTCACTCATCACCCCGTCTGCTTACAGCAGGTGGATGGTTATATGTTTATGACAACTCAAAAATCAGGATAAGATGATGAATTTCACTAACAATCATAAATTCTCTTTAATAGCAAAGTATTACTGTTTGATGAAATGAGCACTTCAGATTAAAAAGAAATGAATGGCTGCAGCCATGGGTAAAAATATATATGCATCCATTGTACCTGTTTATCATCCACATATTTTTCCATAAAAAGCAATGAACAGGTCACTAAGATTTTTCCCTCTGCATCTTTTTTTATTGATCCCATGTACAGAGGTTGGCATCTAGGCCATTCTGTGGATGAGGTTAATCTTTTCATGGCTGTAACAGGAACACTAGTTTAAAATTTATTTTCGGTTGGGGTTTTTTTAAGTACCTTGGTGAGAATTTTTGAAACGTCATTGAATTGCTCACTGAAAATTCACCTTGACGTTTCAGAGCAGACTACCCCAAAACTGTCACTGAACTTTAAAATGTCGCAGTACCAGAATTATATGTTCTAAAAATAGAGGAAAGGCTTAAAGAGGAATTAAACTGACTTAGACAAGTTTAATTAATCACTATGCTTTGGAAAAAAAAGGAATGTGCTTTTCTGTTGAAGTGGAGAGACAGTTCAGATGGAAATTGGGTTGCACAGAGGCATTATTGGAAGACATCAGTGCACTAAGCAAGAGCGAGCCCTGTTCTTTTCAGCTTCTGCTTTCGGAAAGTATGACAGAAGCCATTTCAATACAGCCCAAGTATCTCAGCCTACTTGTTTGCACCACGGGGGTCTCATTCAAATCCACTAGAAGCTGATGCAAGCATCTCCTTGTCTCAGTGGATTGGATCCATGCTATAGCATGCTCTTAACATGTTTGTATGACACTTACCTTCAACTGTGTGACCAAAGACAAGATAAGAAAAGGTGACCTGGGACAGAAAGGGAAGGAGAAGAAGGTTCTTGGCCATGTTGTTATGTGTTAGTTGGAGTTCAGGAGGAGCAAGGTGAGGCTGGTGGCATCTAAAGGGCACAAAGGAACAAGGGCCAAAGTGGTTTGCCACCAGCCCTGTATCCTGCTATGTCTGACTGGGCTCTGGTGGACTCTGGATCTGAATCATCTCCTCATCTTCTCTGGAGCCGTCAGTAGAGCTGGACACTGTCACGAGCCCAGCCCCACTCTGATGCTGTGGGACTGTGCCCTGCTACTGAGGGCTCAGTCTCTGCCTGGGCATGGTCTCCTGGCTTGTGTCCCTCTTGGAGCAGCCCTACTCCTACTGCTCCCTGACATTAGGTAATGTATATGTCAACACACCTCTGATTTAGCACCTTGGATACCTGGGGAGTCAAGAGCTCACTCGCCCACTGTCCGCAGTGTTGGCGAGAAGCTGGGGCTTTTGGAGCTGGTTCACAGCTGAACCAACTCAGCAAGGAGGCAGCAGCAAGTTTCATGAGTCCTTTCCCTGGTCAGCTCTCCAGCTTTCACTCAGACATGGAGGGCCCTGCTTACCTGTGCCCCAATTTAAGACCATTTGGAGTGCACAGACCCATCTTGTGGCGTTGTGTAGGTGAACTCCAAAGCCCCGAGAACCAGTTTTTTCTTCCTAAACTAATTGCACCTCACTTTGTGAGGCTGTCAAATGCAGCACAGCGGTGAAATGCAGGGAAATGGCTCAGCTGTACTGTGAGTACCACAATGTTTTACTAACTCATCCTCTGCAAAAGAACTGTTAATATCAGTGTATTTTTTCCCAAAGAAGAAATAACCAGTATGATCACCCACCATCTTCCCTATATAAATGAAGGCAGTCAGGCACAGTGAAACTGCTTCTGCAGGAGAGGTGCCTCGGCTGAACTCTTTACCCATGTGGTTAGTGGGGGGTCTCACCCTGGTTTATTCACTCAGACCCACATGGACGTTGCCAGCCAGTGCCAGAAGCAGGTTCAGGTCCCTCTGCTCTGTAGTCTACCAGATGACACAGCCATACCCTTAAGCACTTCAGCTGCCCAAGTGAGTTGAGAGTTGGGCAAGGTTGTCTCTATAACCTGTGTGCAGCAAGGATTTGCACAAGCTCTTTGCCAGGCCAAGGCTTTCAGCCTGATCACAATCCCATCCTCCCCTTCCTAAAATCATGCAGAGAACCTAAACTCAAGAGTCTGTTCTCCTCGCTGATCTGTAATCAGATCTGAAAACCAGAATTTCTAATGGGAAAACCGATAACCCCTCCAGTCTGTCGGTGCCGTTGAGTGCTACTGTAATAAGGTAGTGTATATTCAATGTAAGGATTATGGATAATGTGGGATTTATAACAAAGCCGTAACTCAATAGAGGGGGTTCAGATGATATCATGAACCGCAGCTATGAAGTATGATTGATCGATGAGATCATTAGAAAGCTGAGATTGAATTACAGGTCTGGTAATTTATCACTCTACAGCCTCAGCATTTTTTATGATATTTGAGGAACTCTTACAAGTTTTCCTGCACTGTTTTTCCCAGGTCCCTAATTATAAATAAGGTGCCTGCAGATGCTTTTAAATCAGTGGGCAGTCTAGTGTCACTGTCTTTCACTGTAATAAGAGTTGCAGGCATACAGTGAACTTCCCTTTTGAATTATTTAAGACATAGATCATTGCCGAATTACAACATAGCTTTTTCTTTCTCAGTGTTCAACACGGCAGTGGAAAATTCCAGTGTACTAAGACTGGAAGGTAAATTTCTTTCATAGTTAACATTTTATTGTGCTCATTAGGAAGCAAAACAGAAAAAGATTCTACATTCTAGGTAATTGTTAATCGCATTTCATATTAATTAGTAAACATACACTAGTTAGTCTGAGGCATGAGATTTTGCAACACTTTTTTTTTTTTTTTCAGCTGGTTTAATAGATTAGACTTCCATCTCTGTGCATGATATCTGGCCCATTGCTTGGATATATTTCGTATATACATACAGGCTGTCGGGAGCCATAACAGTTTGATAAAGTAACTAGGCATTTGCTTTCCGGAGGATGAAAATTAATAGCCATAGGCAGACCTGAAAAATTAATGGATTCTTCTTCATCTTCTGGCTCTGACAGCTCCTAACCCAGAGCGTTATACAGTAAAATGTCCAGGATGGCTGGCATCTTTGAAAGTAGTCTCCACAGTCTGTGGGACTGGGAAGTGAATTGTGAATCCACCTGGGTGATATTTCTGGATCTGACTTTAAGAAAATGAAAACCAGATGTGCCACTTACATTTCATGTCTAATCAATATGACACTTTTGTCCCTCTAACGGCTGGAGGACAGAGACATTCTGTCTTTTCCTTGCTTCTTCCCACGTCTCGCTGCCCAGAGTCTCTACCCAGTGCTGACGCAGTTATGTGCTTTTCACTCCCTCGCTTCCAGCATTATGGCTCCTGCGAAGCACAGTCTGTGTTCATGCATCTCCCATGCCCACGGACCCCCATCTTTCTCGATTCTTGCAAGAGGGTTAAGAGTGATGGAGTTGTTGCAGGTCTCCGTTTTCCACCGATGTTTTAAACCCTTGTGACGATCTTTTTCATGTAGCAGAATGAGAGTGATGTGATTACCTTGGGCTTCCCTGCTGTGTTGCTGCAAAAGAAAAAAAATATCTTTTTTTTTTTCCCTTTTCTTTTTTTGCTGCTGTTGTTGTTTTGATTTGGTTTGTTTTTCTTTTAATTTTTTTTTTTTTTTCATTTCCTTGGTGCTGTCTGGCAGAACTGGTGGACAAGCAACATTCCCCATTTTACTAAGAAATTTCTTAGGAAATTTCACCTAAGAAGTGTGTTCAGTCTGAGTTAGGCTGGAGTGGACAAGAATATTCAGAACTTTCTGTGAACTGGGAATTCCAAGGAAAATCTCATGTCTGACACACCAGATTATTATGTTTACAAAACAAAAGGTTCTCCTTGCAGCTGTAGTGAAAAATTGACATTCTTGACCATTGTCCTCCCCCTGCGGCTGTAAAGAGGCTGATGGGAATGGTAAAAAGTCACCGTGGGGTGGTCAGGATGCTCAGGATCTGTGGCTCACTCACACCCTGCCCTGTGCTGCTCATCTGGGTACGTCCAGGGTACAAACGCTCAACTCCACAGCAGGGACTGTAGAGTCTTCAAATACTTGGAGACTTTTGAAAGTTAACAGATATCCCTTGTCCAGCTGAAGATCCAGGTGACGATTCCTTACTCAGAGCTCTGAAACTCAGTTTAATCAGCTCTTACTGCCTGAGTAAAGCATGAGCAGCAGCAGGGCAGTAGTGGCTTCTTCTTGCAAGCCGACAAATCCTCACAAATCTACTCTCAGAGATGGTCGCCTGTATCTTACCTAGTCAGCAGTTTTGCACGTATTAATTTCTCCCCCAATGTAAAACTCATCTTTCAGGCAGAATCCTGTAAAAAAAAAAGATTGTTCTGTTCTGTCACTGACATAAATTGGCATCATCAATACACACATATCAAATTAGGCTGGTCTGTGTCAGGGTCCACTATGGCTGTGTTACTGTAGTATCTTACACATTTTCATTAACTTAGCAGTTATTTAATATTCTGCAATGGTAATATTCTTAAATTTCTGGTGTCAGCCTTGTGGAATGAATATCAGTCAAAACCTGCCCTACTTAGGTTTCTTTGGGATATTTCTGTAGCTCTTCACCTAGCTTACATGAACATTTCACAAAACTTAATGACTTAGTCTTCATAAACCTTTCTGAGATATTAAGACACAATTCTCTCTATCTGACAGCGAGAAAGCACAGAGAATTACAGGTAAAGAAACACAGGCTGATTTGGAGATACCCAGAGTGACATGGCTGATGCTTGTGTTTTCAGGGCTTGTGCCTTTGCCTGTCTCTCTGTTTCTCAGCAGCTCAGTTCCCACTGACACAAAACGCAGCTCTGAGTTTTCAGGTAAACTGCAAGTCACCCACTGGGGAAATAATTACCCTTCCCATGCCACTGTAAAGACACGGAGGTGAAACCCAGCTCTCTGGCGCAGTTTCCAGCTTCCTCACCACCCTTTCCTTGTCTACAAACCTGCAATCCCTTCTCCCCATCCTGCCCTCTGTCGAAGGAGGGGAATGCTGACACCAAATCACTCCAGCGCGCTCCATGGGACTCTGTCTGCCCAGAGGCAACCCCTGCATTACAGTGTCTTAATTCGATGCGTGTGCCAGCAGGGTGGGGATTGATTTACGGTGGCGTGGGGCAGCACCCCGTCTGTTTGTTCTCAGCCTTTTACACACAGGTCTCGGTAACTTTAATGTTCTGTTTGTACATGAGTGAGTTAGGGAGAGACCTGGCACTGCTGAGCAGATGGTGAATCTGTCCCCTGGTGAGACAAGGGCCATACCAGCCCAAGGAGAGCTGGGTGACCTTGTGCATTTAGAAGCCATGTTTTTCTATTGCATTCTATTTATGTGCTTATGAAATGAATCTTGTAATTTGAAACCGCAGTCAAAATAGAAAAGCAAAGGAGAATTCTCTCTAAAACACTCCTCATTTATCCTAGGGAGGTGGTGGTGGGGAATTTTCCAAGTTTGAGGTTGAATTATTTGTTATATTCTACTCCCATCTCAAAAGCTGCAGAGATTTAGATAGTGCTTATGTTACAGGCAGGGTTTTACAAGGCAGAGTTTCAGTGTTGATGAGTGCAGCTCCGGTAATTCATGATGCTGACAGCTGGGTTAACGCTACCTTAGCACAGTGATGTCCCACCAAGACCAAAGCCTTATTGTTCCCAACCCTACACAGATGGAAACAGGCAGCCTTCCTTTCCCGCACTAACCACTTCCTTTAAAGAGGCAGGTAAAGTGGGGAGAGGAAATGCAGGCTGAGCTGAGAAATGAAACCTTTTTCCTTTCTTTTAGCTAAACTGTGTTTTCATTGAAGGTGAGGTATTTGTAGGCTAAGCTGATCCCTGGATTCTGATCAGAACTCCTCAAATCAGCTGCCGCAAAGAGTGGGACCTCTCCAGCATCCTCTCTGTGGCAGACAAAAGGGCCAAGAAAGGAGACTGCAAGAACCTCAGCATGGCTCCATCCCACCACTGCCCAGATGATTGCCACAGATTTTATTTTTTTTCAAATTCAATCATAATTTTTACGGGAAATACAAAACCAAATCTCACATGAGCATTGCTTCGTGGTGGAGAAACCTCCATGGTGCTTCCCAGGTTGTTCCCTAAGCTTTTCAACACCCTGGCTGTTGAAAAGCCTAGAAGGTCTGATTTCCTAAGCACAAATGGATGTTAGCATCCCTGCCATCAGCCCCCACAACGTGTTTAAAGACTCTCCAGATTATCAGTATTCAAGACCTTCCTACACAGGAAACACTTCTCTTCATAATTTTTCTAGAGCGCATTTCAGAAAGTTTGGAGAAAATGTCATTGTCAGCATTATTTCCTTCACAACAAAAATTTCTCAATATTCAGATCTCTATAAATACCTCTGTCTGAATAGATGGCAATAGCTTTAATAAATTATTCTGAAATTTTAACACTTTTATATTTTAGATAATGAGTGAGGTTTCTAATAGCAACCTAACAGAGCTTGCAGCTTTTTCTTTTTTTTTTTTTTTTTTCCACACTCAAATAAATCCATCCTTTATTAAAAGTATTTGGTATAATTACTTCTTGTCTATGCTTCCTTTGCCTGCTTCCTTCCAGACCTGTTTGCAGCTTTGGGCGTTTCTAATAAGGTTTTAGTGCAGTTTCTTTCTTGATGTATTATATTTTTCTCCCAAAGTGGGAAAACTGCAAATACAAATGCATTTTTGGGGAGAATACATGAGAAAGCTACAGGAAGAGAGATTCAATTTTAGATGTTATGCCATATCAGATCATGTGATGTGATTTTGAAGCACACGTCCTTCTCTGACAATTTACAAATTTCAGAGTAATTCAGAGAATTTGGGGACAGAGAAAAAACACTTGCTTTTCTTCATTAATTAATTAGATTGCATTAATAAGATCCAAAAATATCATGCTGTTACAAAAAAAAACCCAAATCAAAACCAAACCCAAACCAAAAAAACAACAAAGAAAAAAAAAACCCAGAACCCACCAACAAAAAAACCACCAAAGAAATATTGTGCTGATACTGTATTAGACGCTTGAAATGACATTCTGAAGTTCAAGGTCCAGGTTTCAGCACCATAGCTCAAGAAAGAAGTAGACTAACTTGGACTGGATGATGACAACCTCGATACGATGATCAGACATCTAGAAACCATGACTTACAAGGAGCAATGGAATGAATAACAGCTGCTTGGTCTTGAAAGAGGAAGATTGACTGGACACACTATAACAGCTTTCAAATGTATAAAAGGCCACCACGACGAACAGGTAATAATCTCTTTGCTGACATGGCCGGGATCAACAGAAAACCTATTGGATTTAAACTCTAAACAAGGGAAATTTCCACTGTTTAAGATGAGACACTATTTAAAACTTATAACGGTGCAATAATTGAATCACAAAGGAGAAAACAGGTTGTCTGAAGAATTCTGGTGTCTCAATCACTGGATGTTTTTAGGAAAAAAAATGACAAATGTCTCTTGATTTAATTACATATAATTAACCCTAGTTTGAAGCAAGACGATGGGTAAATTACCTCTTTCCTCATTTCATCTTTTAGGATTCAGATGAGAAGCAAGAGATTAATACCATTTAGGTTTTCATGGGGCTTTTAATGCCGGGCTTTTAAGCACGAGGTGGGAAGGAGACACTTTCTGAATCATTCTGACAAGCTGTATCTTGCAAATAGAAGCGTGAGTACAAATGCAATAAGCAAAGTGAGCAAACAGCTCATCACGGACAGGAACTTCAGCCAGTTTGGATATCATCAACAGAAGGAGTTTACCACTGCAAGATGACTCCTTGTTGAAGTATTTCGGAGAAATATATTTTTGTGGAGAACCTCCCTGTCTCCCACAGGAATGTAGTTTCATAACTTTGAATGTTCTGTCCTGATGCATTCAGAATAAAATAGATTTTTACTTTTCACCTTAATTTTAGATGAAAAGTTTTTTAATATGTATGTATATTTAATTAAAAATTGAAGAAATCATGATCAGAGAAAAGTATTTTGTTTTTTTTTTTTAAGAAATATTTTTATTGGTGTTAAATAAAACTTTTAGGCAAAAAACTTTAAAAATTAATCAGCTATCTTTGGGTTCTGCCTCAGAAGAAAAATAAATGTCAGACTCATTCAATGTCCTGTGGAACGGGCCTTCTACTTCCCTTCAAACTTAAATAAAAATTGCCCTAGATTTTTAGTGAAATTAGACATTTTTTAAATGTCTAATACGTTTGGGGAATCCTCTTGGGTTTTTGAAAGTAGATATACATAAAAAGAACTGAAGAGTGGCTGTGTCTCCATGTTCAGTCTGTAGTTGCAATATTTTTGTTTTGTTTCCTTTTTATTATCATTCAGGTTACCTTCAGTTTTTCTGAAGGTAAATTATTGACTCTATGATAGTATCACTCAAATATAGCTTGTGATGAAACTTAACAGAGAGACATAGGAATGGTGGGTGCTCTCTATCCCCTGAAAAGCATAAAATATTTGAGCAAAGGCAGTTTTTATTTGAAGTACTAAAGTACTCAGAATATTTAATTGCTTTTTAGAGAGTTAGCTCATAAAATATTAATATTCTCTTTTTCCCACTCAAACAAGGATGGATTTTTTTAATAATAATGAGATATAAATTGAAAGCCATTATTTCCTTCTTTTTCAGAAACACCTGTCTTAATTTTTTTTGCTAAGCATGCATTTGTTAGTTTTCCTTAAAGTGTATCTGAATTTTACAAAGGTAGCATCACTGTCATATTATTTGACTGTCCAGTTTGACTCGAAAGAGCCAGGTAGAAGAGACCATTTACCTTCTCTTTATTTAAAACACTTTGGTACAGATTCCTTGTTCATTTCATGTTAGTAGTGAAACAAGCTTTAAAAGAAAAAAGGCTCAGGATGAAATTTGGAAAAAATAATCAATTAAAGGAATTGCCATCTACGGCAATTTAAAGAAATAATCTGCCAACACAAACTTGAACTAGTCAGTTTTGTGAAAAATAGAAAATTTAAAGGCTTGAATTTCAAGGATATCTTTGTAAAACAATGGGAATCTGTATGCCCTGTCCACAGAAAGATGTGTTGAGCTGTTCCAAGTTTCTGGACTGTGGAAGCTTCTCAGTAGTAAGTTGTGGTGAGTGATGCAGAGAGCAGAGGCTGTGACCACTGGTGGCTTATAGGATTCTGGAAACAGATCTGCCCTTAGGGGAAAGGGACACACTTTACTCTATTGCTTGTTGGCTCTGTGACTTTTTACTGTGACTTGTTAGCTTTGTGATCTTTTTACGGAACCACAGAATGGTTGGAGTTGGAAGGGACCTTTTAAGATGATCTGGCCCAATGTCCCTGCTCAGGCAGGGTCAGCTAGGTCAGATTGCCCAGGACCATGTCCAGCTGGGTTTTGAATATCTCCAAGGATGGGGACTCCACAATATTCCTGGGTAATCTGTGCCAGTCCACAGTCATCCTCACAGTAAAAAAGTGTTTCCTGATGGTCAGAGGGAACCTTCTGTGTTTCAGTTTGTGCCTGTTGCCTCTGGTGCTGTCACTGGGCACCACTGAAAAGAGTCTGGATCCATCTTCTTCGTACTCTCGCTTTAGCATGTGTATGTATTGATGAGATCCCCCTGAGCCTCCTCTTCTCCAGACTGAACTGTTCTGGCTCTCTCAGCCTTTCCTCATAGGAGAGGTGCTTCAGTCTCTTCATCATCTTTGTGGCTCTTCGCTGGACTCACTCCAGTAAGTCCGTATCTTCCTTGTACTGTTGAGCTCAGCACTGGACACAGCACTCCTGATGTGTCTCACCACTGTTGAGCAAAAGGGAAGGATCACCTTCCTCAGCCTGCTGCCAACTTTCTGCCTAATGCTGCCTGGGAGACTGTTCGCCTTTTTGTTGCAAAAACATTGCTGGTTTATGGCCAACTTGTTGTCCCCCAGGATCATCAGGTCCTTCACTGAAGAGCTGTTTACCAGCTGTCACCCCCAGTCTGTTGTGTTCATGGGGTTATTCCTCCCCAGGTGCAGGACTTTGCTCTTCCTATGGTTGAACTTAATGAGATTCCCTTCTGGCCACAACTGCAAACTTGTACACCATGTCCTATCATACTTGGATATCAGGAAAAATCTCTTCACTGAAAGGTTTGTGAAGGATTGGAACAGGCTGCCCAGGGAAGTGGCTGAGTCACCATCCCTGGAGATACTTAGAAGATGTGTAGAAGTGACGCTTAGGGACGTGGTTTAGTGGTGGACTTTGCAGTGTTAGATTAACGGGTAGACTCGATGATCTTAAGGGTCTTTTCCAACCTAAATGATTCTATGATTCTATCCAGGACATTAATTAAGAGGTTAAACTACTGTGTCAGCTTTTTGGGTGCTGCAGCTGGACTGTGACCTTTTGTCACAGTCCTTTTGTCTTCCCATTGTCTGAAGGCCTCCTCTACTTCTCCCTGATCAGGCAGCGTGTAGTAGAAATACACCAAAAAGTTGCATCCTTCTACCCATGACAACAGACTTTAGCTTTGCAAAACATGCAGGAATATGCTATTGGTTTCTAAAAGTAATTAACGTGTTATCTGTATTACACCTCCATTTCCTTGAAGTGTTCTTCTCACAAATATGCTGTTTTACTGAGCCATCAAAAAGAGATGTAGTCCTCAAAAGCAAATATGAACTCTGCTAATTAGATGATGGATTTATGAAATTTTTAAGAACTGAAAAAAACCAAAAAAAATCTGTTTTTCTTGATCAGGTTGCTTATAAAAACAAATCCAATCTTAACCTTTCTTATTTTAATTGGGGAAATGAAACTGGAGTTGGAAGGATCACAAGTTTCCAGATAAGCATGTAAAAGAAGTATTGATTAGCTAAGTAGCTCAGATCAATGCTCCTCAGCCTTGTTTAGTGAATGTCTCCATCTGAAATAAAAGAGGTTACTACTCTCAGCAATATTTATTACAAAACAAAACTGAGACACTTTAATGGTAGACTGCCTAAGTGTGCTTGTGTGTCCTTGGAAGAGTGGCAGAAATCCCTGATTTTCTTTTCTCAAACTGTAAAAAAATCCTGAGTGCCCATTTTAAGTTCCAGAAAGGTTGTAATCACCACCTTAAATAATTTTCAATGTTTATTTGTAACGAATAAATAGGCAGACTAGAGCTCTAGCTTATGGAGACAGAGAACTCCACTTTCATTACAAACCAGCTGTCATCTTCTAACTTAGCCCTGATCCCCAGAGAAAAGCACTTAGAGGAGTGAACGTGCTGCTTTTGACCAATGGCAGCTACTCACAACCTGCTGTTGGGCTGCCTGCATGGGAGAGATTTGAAGCAATGTCATCCCACCCAAAGCAAACACCAGACGTTGGATGCCAGAGAACCCAAGAAATATTAATGCTATGTGATTAGGAGGGAGATTGACTCTGACAAAGACACTTTATCTAGCATTTGTTTTTCCTTGGAAAGCTTTGTATTTTTCTTGCCCAGCCACCATTATGATAATGGCCTTGTGGGGCTCTGACAAAAGTTATTATTTCAGATACATGTGCAATAATTCAAATAAAAACAATAATTACATGATTTCCGAATCCTAATCCGTGAGCTAATCTTCACGGTAATGAGCCCAGTTCAAGAAAAAAATTAACTGTGTTCATGCTCTTTTGTCTAAAAAGATAGATGCACATATGTGCTTAGAGATGTTTATGTGCTCAAGTGTTTGTCTTCTACGTGGGCTCTACCTCCCGAGGTTGTGAGGTAAGCAAAGAAAGCATTTTCTTGGTTTGGTTACGTTGTGACTTGAAAGTCGAACAGGGCTATTCAGGGAAGAGAGAAAAGAATGTAGCAGGCAGTTGAAACAAGCTTATTCTCTTAAGCCAGGACAGCAGCTGGTGGGAGAAGAGATATTTTCTGAGGCTCTTCCCATGCGCTGATCCAGAGCTTTGTCAGCAGGAGTGGGCTGAACTGGTGCAGACCCCGCAATCTGGATTTATTTATTCAGCTGATTAAGTTTTTCAAGCCCTTTATGAGAAGAGGTATTTATGGACCCTGGAAAACAGTTCAGAGATAGTCCTCAATAATTGATGAGAATGTCTTGTTTTTCATCTCAGAGCCCTTTATAAATTGTATACAGGAATAACTTTGTCCACCACCAAACCAAAATGCCTTCCTTGGCATGAGCACAGTGGCTGTTAACAGACAACAGGTCACTAAAGGGCAGGGCTTGTGCGGGAGGTGAGGAGGAGTATGAGCTCCTGGTGACATGTGAGACAGAAGCAGTGATTGCTTAGGCTGGAAGGGAAAGGGAAACCAGTGCTAATATAATTAGCACAGTAGCGCTGTATAAGTGGTTTGCAGTGCAAGGTTTGTACTCTGTGAGTTCATCTTCTTTAGCTGTGTCTAAGATAATGAGGTTGGCCCCATGCCCAGAGCCAACAGCTATCCCTACTATAAATCTCCCAGCCTCGTCTCCTGGGGCCCATCTAGCTCGACCCCGCAAGTTCTGCTGAACTCCCAAGTCTGAGTCTGGCTCCATCCTTCCACCTTCCAGGCCTAATTTTCTCTGTCACATCTGGGAACATCGGAGGTGCTACAGGCACTGAGCACGGGCAGTTTGCCAATAAAAATTTTACAATTCCCTCCTGTAGAGCTGGCTTTTCTACCAACAGATAGACAGAGCCCAGAAGCAGGGAGAAATCTTGCAACTGCTGTCTAGGAGGGCCTCATTGACAACCATGACAGGAACATTAAGGTATGACAGAGACAGGGAAGGGTGGTTCCAGGCTGAATGCAGGCAACACGATGTAAATATTTATAATAGGCGGTATATTCATGCAGAGGTCCCTGGGACAGCTTTACCTCTTGAATGAAGAATAGTCCTATAGGTACAGAGCCAGATATCCCTGCTGTGGCAGGTCAGAAGCCGTTCTTGTGCCCACAGCAATTTGTTACTGCTCTCTTACAGGTAATCCCCTCTCACCCTACCGACCCACCAGGAGAAAAACTCTCAACAATGCAGTGTATAAAATACCGGAGAATACCTGACCAGGAGAACACAGAGGATGGTGTGCAGTACACTCTGTGATCAGTACAGAGGTGAGCTGAGCACTCATGGCCATCCTAACTCCTGAGAAACGCTCAACTGATCTCATTGGGAGGTTTCTAGCATGCAACCCTCAGGGATTCAGACCCTGAGCAAATAGTTTCATCGGCAGGCTGTAGAATAGTGGTGGTGGGGAGACAGCCAACAGCTTTCCAATGTGAACTGCACAAACATGAAAGATGGACATGACCCCAACACCCGCTCAGCTAATCCACCTCCTGTGGTCTGGCCACAGTGACTCAGCTTCAACTGAGGTGTGTCAGCACTGTTACCCACTTGATATATCCTGGTGGTTATGTATGAGGGAAATGTGGCCAGGAATCCTCTTTGCTTAGGAGGGACTTCAGTCTAGGTTGTTGCTGGGTGAATGCTGTAAGCGCCAAGCTGAAACCAGGAGACGGGTGACGGCAACGGCAGTGTGAGTTCTGCTCAGTAACGCGTACTCAGGAGAACAGTAAACACACAAGCTCCATGAAATGTGCAAGTCCAGTTTTCCTTGGATAGTGTTGCCCTGCGATAAGCTGCGTTTCCTTTCAGCCATTTCTACGTGGCTCCTTGATCAGTCTTTGGGACCTTTGTCGGCTGAATAAAGTACCTGACTCCATCGCGCTGCTTCATTTTGTTGAAAAAAAGATACAGCGGCTCTTTAGGTATTGTATCAAATCAACTGGTTCCCCGGCACAGGAAGTTCAATATTTGGGCCTCAGCAAATATCAGTTACTGACACAATCCTGAGCAAATCATTTAACTTCTTTATGTTTGTGTTTCTCACCTGTTCTTTGACTTTCTTCTCAGTGACTTGTTAAGCATGGGAGGTCCCTCCTCTATGGGCTGACTAGGATACAAATAATTTTATCATGGAGAACAGAAAAGTAGGTAAGAAAAGAAACAGATCAAGGAAAGACTATGAAGGAAAAGGTGTCTGTTTCAAGGGAAGGAGTCCTTTCTTCCTTCCTGTTCCCAAATATTAGAGAATGGGAGAAAATGTCCTTAAAAGAGAAAACAGAAAATACTCCAGTATTCTAACCAACTTTTATTTCACCCACACCCACTCAATATTCACCACAAATAGTCAATACTGGCAACTCTTAGCGGAAGAAGCAATAGCTTACCATATTAATGAGCTGTTTTGGTTCAATCTGGCAAAGTTTAGGATCTTATGGGAAAAAGAGCCCCTAAGTTAAAAAGCTGATGAATTACAAGAGTTTCAGCAGAAGACTGTAAGGGAGAAACAGTGAATAAGTAAAAGCTGGCAAGGTCTTCACTTGGCACAGTAATTCCTCCTTTGCTGTTTTTTTTCCCTATGTGTGAATGAGTACATGGCTTAGAAGACCCCTCTAATTATTCATATTTTGGAGAGTCCTTTGTTCTGGAGAGATGTTGTTTTGAGTGTTCATTCCATTTTTCTTCTTTCACTTTTTAATTAAAAAAACCCCTGCAAATGCAAAATATAGCAGGGTGATCTACAATGAAAAAGACTTCAGTTGAAAAGGCATTGGTAATGAGGGCTTGGAAGATGCATTTGGTAGTTCAACTTCAATGCACTTTTTTTCTGTCTATCCTGACCAATTTTATTTGCTGATGCAAAAACCACTGTAGACCCATGAGTCATCTGTTATAATTATTTTTAATCACTACATTGTTTTTCATTCACAGGAAGTTTGCAGTTTACTTTTTACCAAAGGAAGAAAAAAATCATTTGTACTTAAAAATTTATCATGCTACAAATTTAGAAGTAGAAAATGTTGGAAAAAAACATCTCTAAAATCAGTCTTCCTACTAGCATTTTATCTGTGATGGAGGTTTTAGTCGTTCCGGAAAAAAACAGATCTGGCTTCAGGCAGAAGAAGCAGCAGTTGCCTGCATAAGGAGACTGCTGGGAGCAGGTGACCAGTCCCACTGGTAATTGTGGTCCCAATTTTGACTGAACCAGTGCCTTGACCCTTCCTCTCTGCTTGGCCAGAAGCAGAGAGTGTGGAGTGTGGGAGTAAGGAAAGATGGAGTTGATCCTTTCTGGTGGAGCACGGAGGAACCTACTGCTTGTGAGGGCTGGCAGAAGGACCCATGAGGTGACAGATTTTGGCAGCCTGCTTCAGGAAATAGGTCTGTTTTCCTTGGGAAACAAAAAGTCGGTTGTTTCACAGCCAGAAGAAATATGTGTGAGAACTGGTGATGGATTTGGATAGTGTGTAGACAGAAAAAAATGCTGGGAACACTGGTTTTCAGAAGACATGCTATTGGCCATCTGGAATTTTTATTTCCTTTTCTTTAGAGTTGCAGCTTATTTGAAGTCTGATCTGCTAGATGGCAATGGGAAGGAAAAAAACAACCTTCTTGGAGTGTGACAGCAAGCCCTTTGGTGAGGGAGCCCATGGGGCGAAGGGTGCATCAGTGTGTGGCAGAGCTGCAGAACTCCCTGTCTCAGGATGCTGTGGGTGCTACAAGTTTACATGCAGAGACTGGGCAACTCCACGGAGTCCAGACCTACTGGAGGCTGTTGAAAGCAAAGACAACTCTCCAAGAAGTCCGTGAGTCATAAGTGATTTGGAGGTTGGCAGAGCACCCTGGAGAGGAATCACGGTGTGACTGCCTTTTTCTTATGCTCCTTCCTTTGTATCCTCTTGCTGATCCTTGCTGGAGGCAGGATGCTCTGCCAGATAATCTGACCCCAAATCGCCTGGTCTAAATCGAGCAGCAGCCTGTCTCATGCTTTGAGTGATGATCCCAATTGTGCAATGACATAATGTCCTTAGCACACAGCAAGCCACCCAAAGCCAGAATTATTACCCTCAGCGTGTTGTCACATGCAGGGGTGGCTCTTACCTCAGTGACAGCAGGGCACATCCCCACCAGAACTTTATAAACATCACAAAAATCTTTCCTTGTTTTCTGCCTTAACAGCGGCAAACAGCAGTGGCAAAACACAGCAAGGGTTTAGGAGAACAGTTTTGCACAAAACAGGAACAGTACCTGCTATTTATTGCCAAGGTAATACCAATAGGTTGAGAATATTTAGTTGTTATGTATCGGGAGAAAAAAAAAAAAAAAAAACAAAGAAAAAGGTTTGCTACATTATAAAGGACTTTGCAACTTTACCCTACACACCCTTCCTTGAGCTCAGTCTGTTGCTACATTCCCATCTTACCTGAGCATGGAAAGAGCCAGCAGAACCCCCAGTCTATAACAGGTAAAGACATGTGACAAATGCCCATATACCTACATACTGATATATATTTAATTAAGGCTTTCACATGTTGCAGAGTTCTTGTGTGTCTATATGCCAGCAAAACAACCCTCTGGGGGGATCTTTGCAGCTGTCCCGAGGTGCACAGAGATGACTGGGTACAATATGGGTCTGTAGGAGAAAGCTATAAAGTCACTTATAGGTAATGACCATATTCTCAATTTTCCAGTCTATAAGGAATAGATATTCTTGTCTTGCTGATTGTATCTTGCCAAAGGATAACCTCTACTGTTCTTGCTTTGCACCGTAACATTGTTAAGCCCACGTTGTGCTATACGCATGCTCACAGACTCATATCTACTACATTGTTTTGTTGAGATCCCCACCAGCTAAAAGCCCTGGTGTGATCACTATTCACGTGGATGTTGTAAGTAAGTTTCAGGCCTGAGCAAGCACCTTGCCCTGTGGTACTGTAGAGTGTGGACATATCAGCTGGGACAACCCGAAGTGAGGTATCGCTTCATCATTTCATGGCGTGAATGTGACTCTGAAAAAGTTGTGTGTTTTGACCTAATTCTGTCATCATATAACATAAGTGTATTGCCATCACTGCTGTGCTTATAAGGACAGCATAACCTTTGCACATCTCTTGCTTGTGTTTATCCAGTAAACCCTTCGCATCTTGCCTCCTCTTTTTCACAGAGGGGTTACAATGTGCCTTTTCAGAGCCGCACAGCAGAGACTGGTGAAATTTATAAAGTGATGGAGAAATCATTGTTCTGTCTGAAATGCTTCTTACTGGAATATAAAATGCAGCTTATACATTATGTCAAAGTGTAAAACATTTCTATGGGGGTCATGCCTAAGGCAGAGCAAAGAATTTTTGGTTTTGTTCCTCTGAACATCTGGGAAAAAAAAAAAAGGGGAGAGGAAGTCATTTGAGATTATTTTTTTTTTTCCTGAGAAAGACAAAAACTGAAAAATATTTGGGTTTGGAGTTGACAGTATTTTATTTGAGCAAGACCTCTTTTTTTTCCCTTTTTGTGTCACAAAGAGAAGAGAGTGGTCACAAAGAAAAGGTATCATTTTGATTTGGGTTTAGTTAGCCTTTTCAAGTTACTTATTCACTTTTGAAACAAAAGGCCATTTTAAGAAATAAAAGCATCAGTGTGTCATATTGTGTCATCTTCAACAAAGGATCTCCTCTTCCTTTGATCAAACTGTCCCGAGTTTGTGAACAGGCTCAGTCCTCAGAGCTGTATTGCTCAGCAATGACAAACTCTTTGCCAGAACATTTTTCCAAGTTCTATTTGTAGTGTAATTATCACCAGCTTTAACATTGCCCTGATTTATTACTTGTAAACTTCATTGTTTTTCTACAACCTCATACACAGAATTATTTGTGAAAGCAGGAAATGTGTCTTATTAACTCCTAATCATTTTAGATATAAGCTGTCTGGATGTCTTTCAGCTAATATATCTAATTATCTCATTCTCTGAAAGGGTCTTACCAAAATATGGGTGCACCTAATAGTAGATAATTAATTATATTAATCACAGCTAGTAATTTCAGATGGCTGTCTGAATCTGACACATACTAATGCATCAGTTAAAAAGATGCCAAGCCCCCATGCTGGGATCTAATAGAAGATAGGTTGCCTACAATACCACTTACGCTTCTGAGTATAAATTATGTAGGTCACTAATTTCTTAATGACAAAATTGTAATGACATTCTCTGAGCAATAATATCCTTCTAGAATTACTTTTTCTTTTTTTCTTTTTTCTTTTTTCTTTTCTTTTAATATGTGGGTAAACTGCTATCCAGGCAATTCAGTGTTCAGTGAGGCAAATGAACTTCAAAGGAACTGCCAGGCCATGTAACTTGGTGAAAACAGGTGAGATGAGAGGCAGAGGTGACATCTTGAAATGGCTCACATGTGACTTGCGCATAGCTCCTGTGTAGCCCTTGTCAAACCATAGTGCCTCTCTCCCCTGAGACCAAGGAAGTGTGATATTGGATGTGATCTGACTTGCCCCTCTCAGAAATGCCACTGCACTTTATGTGATTTCTTATCTAGAAGCAAATTTCTCTCCCAAACTCTCTGTGCCTTTGGTACCGGTGCACAGGAAAATGTCATTAAAGTGTTGTCCCAAACAGAGTGGAGTAACAACAGCCCATAAAGCTTAATCTGCCACCTCTTTCTGTGCCCAAGGAAGTGGAATCTGAAACCATGTAATCATTCCCTCAAGAGCATATTATTTATTCATAGACATTAGACCCTCCTGCATATAAAAGACACATAAAGAGGGCAGCAATTAGATCTGAAGTGCACATGAATAATATGTTAATTTAGCCACTTTTTCTGGGGTTTTAGAATATTGAAAAAACAGATCCTCGCTTTCTCAAATGAACTTGCTATGAGTACTTAATTAACGACGATTTTTATCAATATTTAGCTTTACAGACTGATTTGGTATATTCAAAGTCCGAGCTGTGCTGCTGACTCAGGTAGCAGACATAGAATCCTAGAATCCTAGATATCTCTTTCTCAAGCTGCTCCTGAATGGACACAAATCATTGCTGGCATAAATACGGGCATGTAGAAACTGCATCTCTAAATTCACTTTCCATGGACAGTAAAAAGCAATTACTTGCATATTTGCAGAAAGGAGAATGGAACTTGCGTAAGCACAGATGAAATGAGTTAATTTCAAACTCATATGGGATACTCACTGATAATTTGTTCTGTTATTCACCGAGGTCTTCACGCAAAACAGAGAGAAACAACACGAATCATCTCGCAATGTTTGCTATTGCTTTTCATATATGCATGTTAAATAAGGACAGTCCCAGTTATAAATAAACATCCTCAGGGTATTAACAGATACCTGCAAGCGGTTTAACTACTTAACAATTCTAATAGTGATTTTAGAGAACGTATTTTATACAGCAGGTGGGATAGCGTATGAAAATAAATATCAAAAGTTACTGTGATTTGGCAGGTGACTGGGAGCTCGTTAAATTGCTGTGACACAATTACTTGTGTTCCTTTCCCTGGCCTTTCCCTAATTCTCAGCCTCCTCAGTAGAGTGTTAGCCCAGGAGCAATCATTTTTTTCAGCTCTGGGCTATGAAAACTTGTGGATCTGTTGGTTTTCCCTTTTTCTTTTTTTTTTTTTTGTTATAAACCTGCACATTTTAGACTCACTTGAGAATTTATGGAAATAGTAAGATTAATAATGTGTGTTAAAGTAATGCTTGATCTTAGAAAAATCTAGGCTGTAGAGTACTCAGTAACTGCAGAGGTCTCTCACGAGAACATTTCCAGTACAGGTGAGGACAGAAAGGTGAAGGAGGAGAAACCAGAGGAATGAGTGGGGATGACAGGTAATGAGCTCGAAGTAAGTTTAGTAGAAAAATAAGGTTCTTGGCTTGTTCTTTTCTGAAAATTAAAGTAGAAACAATTGCATTGTTTGGTTTGGATGTACAAACTGTGCAAAACGCCAAAGCAGCCTGCCTTCTAGTGAAGCGATCGCCTTTTTTGAGCAGAGTTTTTCCTGTGTTCCTTTGGCTGGTTACTGCCCGGGCATTAACATACTCCCCAGTTATCCTGGGCAAGAGGAACGGTGTCTGACGAGCTCTGGGTTTCTGCGAGATGGTAAGTGCTCTGTGCCCTGTGTGCTCTGTGCCCAGCTCCATCACATTAACCATACTTTGCTCATTGCCGCGCCAGAGCAGACAGCAGCACCCGCTGCCATCTGTCACATCCCAGGAGCAGATGAAAGTGGACTTGGGTCAACCCCTCCCTGGCAATGGGAGACATGGAGCTGGACCCGAGCAGAGGAAATACAACTGTGGCAGAGTTTATTGCCAGGAGATTGTGTAGGACTCGGACAAGGCTTGGTGCAGAGGATTTGTCCCTGTCCCTGTAATCTGGCTTTGGACCGTATCACTATTGTAAAATGTTTCTTGACAAACAGAGCTTTATCCAGGTCATGGAAACAGCAGGCAAAAGATAAAATGGAACTATGAAGAGCGCAGACCATTTTCTAAAGGTTTAATCTTTCAGCAGGTACTTGGCTGCTTTGTCTGCAGACAATTGAAGTCAACAAGGCACTTTCCATTCTTTTCTCTGCAAAGAGCAGCTTCCTTTTGTTTGCTGCCTCAGAACACTTTAACTTCTGCCATGTCCCTTCCATATAATTTCATGGAAGAGCTCTGGACTGCTAAGCCGAGCAGCCATTATTGTGTGCAGCTGCCCCATGCTAAAACACCCGGTTATGACAGATAGACTGTCTTGCTCTTCAGAACTTGTATGTGTTATCTACCTAATGGGGCTTGTTTTCTCAATTTAATCACAGCCTACCAAAATCCGTAGAAAGTTGCCTGTTTATGTCAACAGGTTAAGGTGTGGTTTTCATCCTTGATTTTATTTAAGCCAGGATTTAACCCCTAGGGTCTGATCTAGTTTGGTGTCACTCTGCTGATTTCCCCACGAGGAGTTTCAGTCCTGAGACAAGGAGTTTGCTCGGGCAGGGGTATTTATTTACTTTATGCTTGTGTATCATCTCCAACCAGGAGAGGAGGTTGTGTTAGTGTGTGCTGTTGCAGAATGTGTAATTAGGCAATGCAGAGATGCTCCTTAAGAGATGTTCTGCACCTCGTAAGGTCTTCACATAACAACACCTTGCAAGAGGAAACACTGTTCAAGGAAAGTGCATCCTGATCTGGCAGCTGCTGATGATTATCTTAGGAGAAATGCCCAGAGCCTCTCTTGATTAGGGCAATCATTCTTTTCATCTTCATTAAAGGGCCTTTTAAAAGTTTCACTCTGAGATCTATAACTGGCTTACCACTGAGTTCATGAATTAAGGTCTCTCCCGGTGATTAAACCTTACCCAGCTGCTGAAAGTTGTAACTTCAAGTCACAAAATTGCTGCGTAACTTTGAGCAGTTCTCATGCCCAGTCTATTTAACGATACTCATTGCTTTAGGCAAAGGGAAGCTTACTCAGTTACAGTGTGAACTGCTATGAATTCCTCAGCTAGGGATGAAACTAAAATTACATATTTGCTGCACTGGTCTTCATCAGAAAAGCAATAAATGCTTCATAAAAATAGGTGGCTGGGTCTGATAGGGGTCTGATACCAAATACCTACAGTAAGTAGATTTGAAGGAGTTTGTCAAGTTTGAGACCCGTCAGTATAAAAGTCCATTCTTGGGCTATTTGAGAGCCACAAAATTACGGAACTTTAGAAAATATATGTCAAAAATGGACCTTGATGCCTCTTTTTATTCATAAAGCCTGTTTTGCATGGGCTTTTACGCTATGTACTTCCACACATCCTTCTAAACCATATCTCCAGCTTCCTCAAGGAGCTGCCACTGAACACAACACTATTTTTTTTTAATCCTCTCCTAAGGAAATGAAGCAGGATTTTACTGTGTCTAGTTTGGTGTTTATGTCTTCAAATTCATGTCTCTTTGGTAGCAATGTTTTTTGCAGTTTGAAGGGTCTTTTTCTCAATAGTGTGTGCTCTATTTCACGTGAAAGCATTCTAGAAAGTAGATTTGGCTTGCCTTTCTTAACACACTGTAAGGGATTTAATATAATTTATTTAAATCTTCAGATACAGTCTACCAGGAAATACATGGGAATAGATTTTCTTACTGGTTTTAGGTAGAAGATAGTATGGGTGAAAAGTGTGGAGCAGCCTTCTGTAGGCATGAAGGAGGCAGAGATATTGGATTTGATCCCCTCTGTTCTCCTGTCCAAGTAGCCAGACCCACAGCTAGTTTCTCCTGATTCATCCACCTCACAAAAAGCACGAAACAAAATGTTGTGTCACAAAAGAAGCAACACTCTTAAAGCTCAGCATAAATATTACAGGATTAACAAATTCCTTTAGCAGGGAAGCAAATGTAGAGACTGACCTTGTTCTGATCAGAGGCTTGAAAGGAAAATAACTTCTGGGCAACGCTGCACTTAATGAACATGTTAACCTCAAGGGCCTCACACTTCTT
The DNA here is from genome assembly GCF_964106895.1 of Numenius arquata. Lineage (NCBI taxonomy): Eukaryota > Metazoa > Chordata > Aves > Charadriiformes > Scolopacidae > Numenius > Numenius arquata. Next base: position 68,574,555 of record NC_133578.1, on the reverse strand, counting down.
CTAAAGAAGCGTCATTTCACACTCCTGTGCTGTCCAAGTGGGGTTTTTTGTAATGGCTGACATACCCAAATAGCCCTTAGCTGAATCACACTTGCTTTTCCTCAATGCCATTGAATTCCGGCAAGACGCCATACGCAATTAGCCATTTCCACATCCATGGTTTCTGAAGGCTGGAAGACAGCGAGGGAAGGATAGCTGTGTTTTGTGTCTGTTTGGCCTTAAAGGCAGTGAAGTGACCTGAAAGAGACGTGGAACAGGGAAGGGGTGAGCAGCAATGGGCTCTGCTGTGGAGGGTGCTGCACCAGGTAGGGGAATCTATTAACAAGTGGCAACTTGCAGAAGCTTCCCAGGAGATGCAAGGAGGCAGATACAGGCTCTGAGCTGGAGCAGAATGCTTGGAGGGGAACCTGGGGCTGAGATATCAGCTGAGAATATACCTTCTACACTGGCCTTTGACTAAATCAATATAAATGTATTCCCATGACAAATCTCCAAGTTCCACTGGAAATTTATGTCAACTAGGTATCAGATTCACCCTAATGCCGATGAAAACCTGCCTTCACAATAATGTCAGAATGACCAAACTTCTTCAGTTGATTAATCCTTCTTACAGGCGCAATGCACTCACCATACTTTCTCTGTGCTATAGGAAAAGCCTCTGGATGGCAACTGATGGCAACTCCAAACCCAGGCTTATCCAGTCTCTCTTTGTTAATATTCACGTGGTAATGCTGCCTTTGACAACTTCCATATTAGCTTCCCTATGAACTGGGCTTTGAAAATGGTCCATTTGTACGACTGATAATCTGTACAGGATCCATTTACAGCTTATTATGAGCAGAGTCCGTCTGTTGGCCCTCACCTTCTCTCCTCTCTCCACACAAAAAAGTGGGGGAACAGAACAGCAACCATCTGAGTCCTTGAGTGAGTAGTTAGACAGTCTCCATCTTTAGATATTCTGACCTTCTCTAATCCGTTTTTAGAGCCATCCAGTGAATGAGAGTCCACAGCATACTTTGTCACTCAGCATTACCATCGTCATACATGGCATTCTGTAGCTGGAGTCATCTTTGCTACAAATTATTGCTGATTTCCTCTTGTTCTTTTCACAGAGAACATGAAATATAAGTTTTTTGCATATTTGAAGACCATTGTCACGCTTTTCCCTCATCTCACCTCTTTTTGACTCTTGCACGGAATCAGGAAATTGTTGGAGTTAGAAGGGACCTTCTAGAGATCATCTAGTCCAACTCTTCTGCCAAAGCAGGATTGCTTACAGCCCATTACTCAGGACTGCATCAAGGCGGGTCTTGAAAATCTCCAGAGAAGGGAGAACCTCCCTGGGCAGCCTGTTCCAGTGCTCTGTCACGTTTACTACGTTGCTTGCTATCCTGTTTTTTTTACCTTTTTCACTCTCTCAAATTTTTCAGAAACATTTGTAGTGTGTGGTGCCCAGAACTGTTAACTGAATCCTGGCTCAGGCTCCCCTACTACTAATTGCAGTGGAATAATTATGACTGATGTTTTACATAGGTTATACATGGAAAATAATTTTAAAATAAATTTGCATTTTGTAGCAGGAATCAACGTTAGAATCATAGAATGGTTTGGGTCACTACAGGCCTTGGTAAAAAGTCTGTCCCCATCTTTCTTATAAGCCACCTTTGTATATTGAAAGGCCATGATAAAGTCTCCCTGAAGCCTTCTCTTCTCCAGGCTGAGCAACCCCAAGTCTCTCAGCCTGTCCTCACAGCAGAGGTGCTCCAGCCCTCTGATCATCTTTGTGGCCTCCTCTGGACACGCTCCAAAACGGCCATGTCTTTCCTGTGCTGAGGGCTCCAGAGCTGGACACAGGACTCCAGGTAAGGTCTCACCAGAGTGGAGCAGAGGGGCAGAATCACCTCCGAGGTGCACCCTTTTGATGCAGCCCGGGATGCAGTTGGCTTTCTGGGCTGTGAACACACGTTGTCAGCTCATGTCCAATAATTTCACCCACCAGTACCCCCAAGTCCTTCTCAGCAGGGCCGCTCTCAATCCCTTCATTCTCCAGTCTGTACTGATGTTAGGGATTGCCCCAACCCAGGTGCAGGACCCTGCACTTGGCCTTGTTGAACCTCATGAGGTTCGCACGGGCCCATTTCTCAAGCTTGTCCAGGTCCCTCTGGATGGCACCCCACCCCTCAGGCGTAACCACACCACTCAGCTTGGTGGTCTGATGAGGATGCACTCAATCCCACTGTCTGTGTCACTGATGAAGATAGTAAACAGTATCGGTCCCAGTACAGACCCTTAAGGGACACCACTTGTTACTGAGCATTGAATATACTGTTATACTGAACACACCTAATTTACTGAAATATTCCTTTTTCTTTCTTACTCTAACTTGGACTCTTATCCTCTTCTTACAAAGAATAGATGTAATACTCCAGTTTCACTTAACTAGTATTTGAAGACTGAAGATTAATTTAACTTTCTTGTTCTTTTGTTATTTGTTCTTCTTTCCAGCTAAGAAATAGACTTACACTTCCCTTTGGTTTTTTTTCTGTTGTTTTTTTTTTTTTTTTTTAACTCTTGATGCGTTTCTACAATCTTTCCTGATTGCCTTTCTTTATTCTGACAGCTGTATGTGGTTTTGCAGTTTAGCCTTTCTGACTGTAATTTTCATGATTACTTTGGGGACAAGAAGGGCAAATAAGTCATTTACTGAATAGATTAAATCTATGTGGGTAGTGTTATTCTCCTAAAAGTATTATCCTGTCCAGTCATCTTTTGTATACATGGCTATAATGAAAAGTTTTATCATTTGACTTTATCACCTCAGAGATTATCTCATGTCTACAGTATCTTACCTTGCCTTTAAGGACATGGCAATTTATCTGCTGTTAAAAATTTTGTCAGGGAGAATAAGTGAACAATTTTGGTGGCTTGATACCACAAATTTCAACTGTTAACTGCAGACACTGATTTATCGTACCCTGTTGCCTTGATGAAATACTATAGCCAACATTTGTTCTAAGATGTTTGTAAAATATATAGATGATAGCAGTAATTCTGTACTGAGCCATGCTTTTAAAAACCATAATCAATTATTCCTTCTGACACAGGAAAGCCATAAATCATCAGCTGAAGACTGATGAGTTATGAAACACCCTGACTCATTAGATACATGAGCACTGCAGAAATTTTGGAACAAATTACCTGGCTTGCAATGATAATTAATAATATTTATCTAGCTCTTTTCATCCTGAAAGATTCAAAAGCATTTCTTAGACATTCAGTAGCCAACACAGAAAATGAGACATAAAAATCAGCTGTATTCCCTCAGGAGTAAAAGAGGGAAGCGCAGGTTGCTCAAGGCAGAGTTATATTATAGCTGACAATTAGCAATTGTCACAGGAGCTATACGCAAAAATTCACTATCACTCAGCTGCTAACCTTCTGCTTTACTCTAGGCAAGTTTTCCAACATATCTGGCCTAGCATTCCTATTTACAAATTACCTAATGTTGAAAGCTGTGTAGAGACCCTGAAGGGCTGCTAGCATAGTCAGAGCTTATGGCTCTCTTGCTGTCTATTTGTAAACAGTATGTCTTCATCAGTATGGGTTAAGATTATATCGTTAAGGCACAGCTTGTTGGATTTAATATTTCCTTAGAACTCTACAAACATGAACTCATTATCTTCATCTCTCGCAAACTGGGTGGCTGATTGTATGATCTCTCTTTCACAAGTCAAGAAACTAAGGTGGGAGGCAAAGCACACTAATTAAACTACCGTATGAGACAATGTAAGGCGGCATCAGCATCTTTGTAAGTTGCCCTTGGGTTTGTAGATAATCAATGAAGCGTAGGGTGTGATTCATGTCATCCTAAAGTAGGTACCCAAGTTTGGTTAAATGACTCACCCTATGCTTCATTGACTGGGTGAACTTGTTTTCTATTAACTACAAAAGGAACACAAGAAACTTGCTCAGATGTCGATGATTACATTGCTGGGTACCAGATTTAGTTAGGGAAGTTTTAGGAAGCTAGGAAATATGAAGCCTGCCCTAAAAGCCACAAGGGAATGCAAATAACACATACATTAAATCACTAAAACCAGGCCACTCTAACCTTTTTTCTAGACTCAAAATAATATCAGTAAACCTGGATAAAATTTCCTTCTTCTCTGTCATGACAAGATGTTCTTTCCCTCTAAGAATGACCTGTAGTCACAAATCACAGAAACAATCCCTCTACCATGACTGTTATCTCTCTGCTTTGAGTACATGTGAGAGAGTACAGAGGCAAGACCACGGGGCAAATCCAGCAGCCTGCTACCTAAAGCTGCCAGATGGAAACTGACTGCATGAATGGTGGAGAGCCATAGCTGGGATGGCATATTTAGTCATTTACTATGGATCCCAGATTTCAGGGATGTGACTGCTTCTCTCCATTGACTGTGCAGACTGTCTGTGTGACAGTCTGTATCCTGCATTGCTTTCATAAACACCTAAGGGGTGTCTTAGGAGTCTGAGCTGTCTTAGGAGACTGAACAATGAAAGTGACTCCTACTATCATTTGGTCATATTGATAATTCTTCTGGTGTTTGGATTAAAAAAAATGCATACCATAACCACAGCTTTAGAGACTGTGCAACTTAGAGACTAATAAATAGGTGGACTGACTGTTCTTCATTAGAAAGCAGTTGGGGAAGAAGCAGGAACAGAAACTCAGGAGAGAAACTAGTTCAGTTTCTTTTCATGGGATGTTTCCTCTTTACAAAGAAGAAGGGTTTTAAAAGTATTTTTAAAAGTATTTCCATTCCTTAAGTGCATTTCAGATGTATTTTGGGGGACCATGTGTAATGTCCTCAATGCTTTCAAGGTTTCCTTGGGACCATATGGTTAATTAAAAAACAAACTCAACAAACGATGACACAAACAGAATACCAGTGGCTAGCACTTACCCCATCTATCAGACACATGCTGGAGCATAAACATGGGGGTATATTAGCAGTTATTGATGCCATCTGGTCTTTTTCCTATTCTGATTATACAACAGTTTCTGCATTTTAACACAGCCACGTTGGAGGGAATTGATAGTGAGAAATAACAGCCGTCCAAGCACAGGAAATTTAAACAGTTAATGATGCGGAAAATGCATGAGAGAAATGAGGTTGGAACTTTGGCATCCCAGCTCATAAACAAAAGGTAACAGCAACCACAACAGCAACAAACAACACATCTGTCGGTTTAAGCACTGAAGTTTTTCTACCTAGGAGAAGAAATTACCATCTAGAGACTGGAAACAGTACAAACCACCGTGACCCAGAAGCACATTTAAGAGAAAGGGAATTTTATCCAAGCTCATGGCTGTTCTGAGCTTTCTGCGGGAGCAGGGAACGTGCACAGACACTGTTTGCTGAGGGCTGAGGGGTCAGAAGCTGTACACAGCAAGTACATCTGCAAAATGGGCTGCCCAGAATGTCCAAGGCAAAGACACTTCTACTATGTGTGTTGACGGGGCCTGCTTGTAAGATGCAGCAGGTTGAACCTGTAAAAGCCCGCACACTTGTGCCCAATGTACCTTCTTTCATGCGCGACTAAGTATATTGCTACCTATAAACCTGGGGAAGAACTGTAGGGTACAGCTACCTCTGCCTTGGGAATATTTTTTTAAAGATGAAAATAAGAAAGTTCTATGGTATTTCAGGGTGACAATACTTTTTTTCCCATTTAAAGAACAATATTAAACCAAAACATAAAAAAATCCACCTAACTGATCAGCTACAGCAACCAACAGTGAGAGCCCTTCAGGACAGTCTCTAGCTGATGGCTAAGTGCAAGAACCTGTGATATGAAAACCTGCACTCATACTTAATATCTTACCCTCCAGGCTGTCTTAGGCTCTCCTCTTACAGCTGTCGCATCCTTCAAAAGTAGTGGAATATTAATTGAATTAGGGATTTGGTCTGATTTTCCTGTATCTTAAGGCACCGGGAGACTCAGACACTGGCTAGCTGCTGTTTCTTACTCTGGTTTTGACTAGAATTTCCATCTTGGATCTGAAGATTTTCTTCTGGCCAAAGTTTCAGCCAAACTCTTGTAGTCATATGAAAAGTTGCAAAGAATGGTAATTTTCCAACAAAAAAATATTTTGCCAGAACATTTCCAAACAGGTCTATTTAGAACCCTGCTTGGATGTGTAACACTTGTGGACTGATGTGGACAGGACAGAGCATGGGAACCCTGCAGCATCTCTGCTAGATTTCCCGAGCGATCTTGCATGAGTCGCTTAATCTTTTGTGCTTTGCTTTTATTCCCTCTTTTATCTAGGATTTCTGTCATTCTTTCTCAGTTGTAAGGAGAATGGCAGAATTGTTTTGGGAGGGTGGTGGGTGATGATATGTACTGTACTTAGAGAGTGTGAAAGAAGAGCTTTCTCTCCTTTTAACTGCTCTGTAAACTTCGTTTGCTCTGAAAGTTTTGATGCTTCCGTTGCTCTTCATCAGCTTATCACAAGTTAGCTGTGTCATGTCCAAAGAATTTATCTTTTCATTATTTTCTCATTCTTTCAACACATAGTTCTTCCTAAATGATATAGCAGCAGAAGGAAAAGAAAATAAACACCTGCTGTTCTTGTCTATGTTCTGCAGCTAGAGAAAATGAGTCATTAGTTCAGTGGCAGTTTCCAGCCCACTTACAAAATCTGTGAGCACTAACCTTACATTTGCCACCCTGTTGTGTTTTAGGAAAATGTCCAGCCAGAGAGCCCTCTAGTAAGATAATTAGCACAGATGTCATGAAAGGGGGCAACTTAGGCTCATTTCTGCTGTAAGTAAAGGTGGGACTGTTTACAGATCACGTTATCACTTATTTTTCACTCATGTAACCCTAAAAGTGTTTCAGTACAGACCTCTACATAGGGAATTGGGTCCAAAATGACAATAAAACTATTTTTCTCAGTTACTTTATATTGAGCCTATGAAAGCATGTCATTGGCTGTCATCTCTCCAGTCCCCCTTTAACAAGGTCTTGGGGATCATGAAATTATAGTCGCTGGTACCAAAGAGGATTAGTAAAGAAGAGAATCTTTTCCTTGCAAACACAAAAGGCTGTGGATACGGGGGTTCCTGCATACTTATCATCTCCTTGCTGGTCAAAACGGGACAGTCCAGAGTGCAGCTGTGTTACCACAGTGCTTAATGGTGTCACACCTGTGTAGGGGTTATTAGGCAGATTAGGGAAATTAAATGCTAAGTACCAGTCTCTTTATGAGCAAAAGGACTCCAGGATGAATATGCTGAAGCCTTTTACATCCCTAGTGGGTAAAATGTTACTCTTTGTCAGCGAGGTATTAGTGTCTTTGGTCTTGCTCACAGTTGACCAATCTCTGTATCAGATTTTTCTCTTTCAGCATCTTTTCTTGTTGGTTTTTTGTTTTGTTTTGTTTTGGGTTTTTTTGTTGGTTTTTTGTTTGTTTGTTTGTTTGTTTCGTTCGGGTTTTTTTTTGTTTTTTTTGTGAAGAAAGGCCAAGTGCTACTTGGACATAAATCCTGACCTGGCTTTGGAAGCAGATACTGGGCTCTACAGCCAATCCTGTACCTGATCTGGTGCTAAAAAAGCTGGACCAAAGCCTGCTAAAGCCAATAAAACCTTGCAGCAGTTCACTTCAAGCTTTGAATAAAAAAGGAGGGAGACTGGCAAAACTGGGGAACTGCATTTATTCAAAGCACAAAATGGAGGAGGAGAAGTGAACATGCTAATTTCCACTTAAGCATTTCACAGGATGTCATTACATTGGGAAATCCAATGCAGCAACGTGTCAGCACCAAAGCAATAAACTGCCACTGTCTTTTCCCAGTTTTAAGAACGGTGCAGCGCACCTGTCTGCCGAGGAGAAAAGCTGTAATAAGTGCTGAGTGGCTGTTTCTGCAGCTGAGTGGATAAGGCAGACCCCAGCGCTGGCCCGCCACAATCGGTAAACGTCTGCATCATTTGCAAACTGCAGATTTGTTCACGCTTAACGTTCTTTTCATATCACTCCGCTGAGAGTTTGACTGTAACAGCAAAAATGCTTTGCAATTTTAAGACATGTCTCCCCACAGTGCTTTGGAGTCCTCCACAGACACAAATTAATTCAGCTTCACAGAGCTCCTGGTTTAAGACCTTATTCTACTGCTTAAATGGAGGGGAAAATATTGTCTGTTAAATAAAAAAAAAGAAAGAAAAGGTTTGGGACCCTGGAGACTCAGGGACATAGCACAATATGATACTTCAAAGAGTAAAAATTCCAGGAGCCATCTGTAACACAAAACACAGATTGAGTTCCTTGCCTGCCCATGCCTATGTCTGCTGGGAATCACTCAGCTGCTCCTCACACAGATGGGATTCTTGCTTACATTAAAACCAGGTGGGAAAATGACTATAAGGAACCTTTTTCAACTACTTCATTTGTTTCTCAGTTATCTCTGCTTGTTTTCTGTTAGTACCAGCACTGCAGAGCCCATTCAGCTGCGGGATGATTAGGAGAATTTGATCCTTCTCCTTTTATTTGGCCAAATGTTTTAATCCATATACAGAAAATTCATTGGAGTCCTTATTCCCACTGAATGAAATGACTCGGATAAACAGGCACTGCATTTTTTTAGAAGAATGGTTTGGATTTCTGGATCGGTCCTACAGCCGCACAATTTTCAGCTGAGGTCCAGCTGTGGTACATTGCCATTGTTCATCAGCTGAGGTGTGACTTACTAACTGGGCACGCACATATTCTACAGCAGTAGGTCAGAAGTGGGAAATGGCACGTGAATAGTATCTTCCTATTAGATGAGAATTGTAAGAATATGGTTTCTTCAGTAATTTATCAGATGAAGTATTTAAGCAAAAATTCTAATGTCACTTAGAAAATAATAAAATAACATCCTTTGGTTTAGAGCGCTAAAGGTTATGAGATTCACTGGACAGAAAAATCTTTCATTATTCAGACAGTGCAAGGGAAACACCTTGTATTCTTAAACCTACTCATACCTGTCACTTTTTAATATGAAGGATAAAACATAACACATTTTATCATAGCCTGAATAAACACAGACAGCTGGACAAATCTAGGCAGAAAATGACTTGTGATTATCTCAATGTGACCAGTCAAAACATAGGAACACAGATTCATTATATTTCTCTTGGATACTCACAAGAAATATGGAAATGCTAGTGCTTCTACCAAGCTTTTGTAATCTTCTTTTGTCTACACCTAAATGTTGATGATTTTTCTCACCTCCCAAAGCAAGTCAACACAACAGTGGAATGAGAGCACAAGTTCCAGAATCCTGGTCTAATTGCTCAGCTATGAATGCAGAGTCTCTGAATAAGTTATTAGTTTAATAATAAAATCCTGTTAATGGAACTGGGATATTTCTTAATTCTTTGATAATAAACAACTTTTTCCTTTTCCCTTTCCCAGAACATTCCTAGTCATTAGGCTCTTCCTGATCAAAATATGTAAATTTGTACTATTTTAAAAAATTGCAGATGACTTCCAAGAAGCACAAGAGGAAGGGTTTTCTTAAGAGAATATCAACAAGTGTTTCTCAAGTGTTGTACTGGTATCTTAGCCTCTCTAGGATGGAGTGTAACACACACTGTTCAGATCAGCACTTCTTCCTTTAGAGGATATTACTCTAGGATATTAGTTTAAGCACTAATCACCAGTCAAGTGAGACAGAGGGGTATTTAGTCAATAAAAAGTTGGCATGTATGCTTATTTCACTATGCAACAAGGACAGAATAAATCAGTGAAAGCTGCAAAGGCAGGATGTTAAGAAGTCAAGAAATACAAGGAATACATAATGGAGGGAATTAATCCCTGACTTGAATGCTGTTCTTAATAGCTCAGTCATGAAGTGGATATATTGTGCTTTATAGGAGATGTTTGTTGATGTTTTCTTATGGTGTATTGTGCAGGAAGTAAAATCAATATTGTTTTTCTGTTTGCACAATTGGAACAATAACCATTAAAACAAACATACTCTTGAGAGAGTTTAAAATGAGAATGCCCTCATCAATTAGACAGATCCCTCTCATCCAGCCTTTCACTCCCAGGATTCAGTATTGGTCTCCAAATGAAGCTAGTGCTGTATACTCCATCCAAAAGAAACATGGGAAACTTGAACTGAAATGTAATAATACATAGCTAATGCTGCTATTCCTCTATCAGTGCAAAACTGATGTCCCTCACGCTGATCATCTCAGCAGCCAGCACTCAGGTCCCTTTCCCCAACTAATTAATTTTGTTTGGGTTCTTAACCAATACAGATTCATATTTAATGAATTAAAAAACACAGAACCAGGTTTTTAGAGGTATGCGACTAGCTCATGCCAAAGGGACCTTCAGAAGATATCGTGCATTAGAAGACACGATTCTCCACCCAAGTATCTGGTGCAGAGAAGATCCATACTTCTCTGGGGTTACTCAGGGTCACTGGTTTGCTCTGCAAGAAGGTGCAAAGAAGGAGATAAAATAATGAATACCTTTTCTTTCCACCTTAAAGGGTGTACCAAGTCCTTGCATATGTCTGCACTGAGTTTTACTTATGTTCTTAAATATACTGGACAACTGCTTATTTTACTTGGATTTTCCTGAAACTGAATATAGGAAATCTTCTCCCCTCTTACTCAGGAGCCATGTAAAGGCACCTGCAACAAACTTGAGGTTATCAGCTGGACAATTACAAATCAGTTAAAGGAAAATCTGCCAATACTGCCATAAATGCATTTGAAAATACAGTTCTGCTATGTAGTTTAGCTAATATCAACTTGTTTATTTCCTCCCCACCACCACTGTATATACTTATCAAAACATTCCCTTAACTACTATAGGTTTTCTGACAGGTTTACCTGGGGTTGAATTTTCCTGCTGGAGAACATCTACCACGAAAAGATAAAGCTACCTTGTGCTGGCACAAGTACTCCCTCCTGGACTCTTCCATCTGCTCAGGTTTCACTAGCAGATGCCAGGATGAATTTCAGACCTGGGAAGTGCAGCTGAGTGAAAGAATGGCTTGTGGCAGCAACAGCTTCTAAATTAAGAAGAAACATCTTTAAAAAAGGAGAGAAAAATAACCCTTAAACCCAGATTCAGTAAAGTGCACTGGAACCAACATGATGGGCAGATAATTAATCTGTAAAAAGCCTCTTGCAAAGGTGAAGGAAGAGGACATTACCAGGCAGGGGGAATGACATCTTTCTTGATAATGGCTTGTGGTTACTTTGGAGAAATTAATATATTGAAAGGAAGCATTTTAAAAAGGCAAAAATACTCAAAGCAGAACTGAATTTTTAAAATTAAGCTTTTCTTTTTAGTTAGAAAATCATTGCAAGGTTAAAATGCTGAGAGCCAATTAAGGGCTGAATATATTTTGATAAGAGTCCTCACAGGCTTAAAATAGCAGGTTGTTTCCTCCCCTAATGAGCCAGCTCTGTGTATCACATATGAGATCTTCAGGCAATGAAGCTTCCAGGCTGGAAATACTTTAAAGCTAGTCACTTTTTTAACTAGCATCCTGCTCTTCCACCAAATTTTTAAGGAGATTCCTTTAAGGGTAATAAATCCTCTATTTTTAGCCTCTAGTATGAATCCCAGAGGATCTTGCCTCACAACCTGTAGCAGCAGGGTTTGTCTGGAAACTCACGGAAGTCAATGGATTATTTCCTTACACTTCAAATCAAGTTCTGTGGTGTGTTGTTTTTTTCAGGTCTTGAAATAATAATGAAATTATGCAGTAATATTATAATGACAAGTTCTCTGGATTTAAATTTATAATCAGCAAATGTAATTAGGTACTTTTCTAAGTCAGTGGTTATTTACCTTACATAGCATAATTACTCAATTACATTAAAATAAGAGGTTTTTGAATAACTTAATTCAAATACTTTTTTTATTCTTTTTACTTTCATTAATGAGTTCATGGGTGAATTTTTTCCTTAATCATTTCTAACAGTCAGCATTCTAAGTGTATTAAATGTTTTAAATGGGAAGTATGGGAAACATAGATTATAAAATAGAAAATATAAATCATTTCAGAGAAAGCAGTTAAGCATTAAAAAATTACACATCCTTGGTTCTCTGGTTATAACAAATATCTGACTGCCAGCATGGAACAGATTAATTCAACAGTGTTGAAGAGAACTTCCACAGGTGACACCATGGACCATTGACTATCAAATATGAATGTCAGAGTGGACACTGTGGACTTGATCCATAGGTCAGTGAAACTCATTGAAAGACTTTTATTGACTTCTGTGAGCTTTGAGTTGAACTCAATATTTTCACAATTTTTTTTTTTCCTCCTCTTAATGAGGCTCCAGGTCAGTAGGAGCCAGTGAAACGTTCATCTGTCAGGAAGCATAGCCTTCCCAATGGACAGAAGTGATACTGCTGTCACTGCACTGATGAGATGAAAACACAAGGAAGAGGATCGAGCAGTGGTAGGACATCTATAGGCTCCAAGAGACTGAAATAAAATCTCTGCTCTGCCTCAGTCTTAATGTGTAACCTTAAGCAAATAATTTATTGTCATATAAATAGATCACTTTTTACTTCTTTTAAACTTATAATGTCATGAAACTAAGGCAGGAAAACCTTATCGAACCTGGTTAGGTGTCACATTGCCAAAATGTCCAAGGTTATCCCCATCTGCAGTTGGTAGCTAAATTCTCCATTTTCAAGAACAGAAAAGACAGGTTTCTCTAAGTCCCAATATCCAGCTAAAATGGTATCTCTTTATCTTTTGAATGGGTACAGTGAAAAGAATTACACTGTAACTCTGTGAGAGGAGTCTTTGGGAGCCTGTCATTACACTTGGTGGAGATACAGTGAGTACAGTCAGTGAAGTCAAGGAGCCTGGAGCTCAGATCTCCACTCTGCAGTGGCACTCAGCTGCAAAACACAAACAAACGTTACCTGGTTTGACCAAAAGAAAATTCGTGTAACTTCATGCACATGCACACATCCATGGTGGTCAAGTTGAGAGGGTCAACTAAGTCTCAGTTTTCTGTTTGCATAAATCCAAATTTCAGAAGCATATGACTGACGATGGCTGAGTGAGGAATCTTCACCTCAGTATTTTTGCAATGCATAGTATTATCTTCTAAAGGAGCCCTTGTGAAGAAAACCAGGAAGATTTCAGGTGAAGTCTTAGGGTCAGTGTTATCTAGGATGGAGGAGTATTTTCAGAAGTGCTTTAATTTACTATTCATTACAACAGAATGAATTAATAAACTTCTCTTGAGTTCAAAGAGCGCAAAATCAGATCTTTTGCGAGTGGAGGAACCTCAGGAGTGGGGCATTGCTGGATTTTTTATTGACCACTAAGGAGAGTTTTGCTCATGACATTCAGCATATCAGGAGACACTGTACTAGCTCGTATATGCTGATGTCTCAGGCACAAGGCTGGAGCTAGAAGGTGTTAGCACTACTGATGGACCATGGTGTTGGCCATGAAGCTTGAAGTCACTGACCCCCTAGCCTGCAGGGTATTTAGACAACAGCTCTGCAGTCAGCAGCCTTGTCCCTTGGTTACAGGGGAGAATGACCATTAACAGGTAAAATACAGTTCTGTAAGACAATCATTGGCAAAAGCTGTTTTTTTAAACTGACTTCTGTACCCAGGTTATGTTTTGTAGGTAGTTCAGGTACGTAAAATAGTATACATGGTGGCAAAATGACGTACACTATACTTTAGAGGAAATAACACAGCAAGCAGATCAGGCCTGTGAGAGCTTTAAAGAGAAGACACAATTATTAGATCTGCTATACAAATTTGTTTCTGGATATTAAGTAATAAAGGAGAGTGTTTGTTACAGGGCACACATGTAGGTCATCTCTTCTCCTTCATTTGCCCCTTCCAGTAGTCAGCAGCCACACAGTTGTCCATTATATTCTTACTTTGAAAAAGTCATCCATCATTTCTTCTGGACCTGGAAGGAGAAGATTTCTCCTTCAGCAACCTAGCTGAACTACAGCAGCATTCTTTAACTCATTGACAATATAATCACACTAAGCCCTGTCAAGGTTTATTTATTGCTGATTATTATTCTATCTTCCCCTCTACTTTCACCTCACATGCCGTTCACTCCTGGTTGCCATGGAGATGCTACACAGTATTAGTCTAACTTTAGATTAGCCTTGTAACCTTGCATACTTTAAAAAATCTTTATGTTTCTTAGCAACTCGGCTGAATATCTGGATCTTTCAGCTATTCCTCTAGACACTGGAAGAATTAATTTACCACCCCTGAGCACAGGCAATGCCTGTAAGCTTGTGACAAAGGAGATGATGATGCATTGCCTACATGTGGGTAATCCATACCCTTTCTTATAGGTCTGCTGATGTTCACTAAAGTCACCCGAGCATGGAGTTCTTAGATTAAATAATTCTTTCCAGGTTGAGGTCCTGCAAGGATTTGCATTGCAACAGACTTTTTTTTTTTTTTTTTTCAGCAGGAACAAAAGCAGAAGTTGGGGAAAAGATGAATATATAGAATGTTAAGAATTTTGCAAAGAAAATCTTGAAAAAATGGAGGTTTGACAAAAAAACCACATGGCTATTCATTCCTAGGATTGTACGATTGAACCTCAAAGAAGCTTTCAGCTATTAATTTATCTAGCCAAAGAAACCTGCAAAAGCTGTTAGATAGGACACTGACTGTAAGCTATCCTTGATATGACTCCATAGTAATCAACAAAAGAATCAACTGTAATGATTCAATGTCAGAGTAGAAGTTCTCCATGCAAAGAGAGGAAAGGAGGGAAGTCTCTAGGCAGCAGCATTCATCCATTCATGTCTAGCTGATACAAACCCCAGCACTCCCGAGTGTTAAAAAAGACATTTGGAATGGACAGAACTGCAGCAGGAAAATCTGAGTAAGTCCCCCAAACAAGACATACCTACACCAGTGATCCCAGAGAGCAACAATCTCCCCGTATTTCCTAACTGCTCATTTATAGATGGTGATGTGGCTATGTCCATTTAGTTCAGCCTCTTTGGGGCCATGTGAAACCTCATATATTTACAGAAATAGATGGCAGTCACAGAACTGCGGACATTTAAAATGGAAATCACAGCAAGGAAGTTTTACCTATTTTAACTGTTTATGTTGTGCAGACCTTCCTAAGGCAGGCTCAGTATATTATAAGCACCTCTGGGAAATATCAGAGTTTCTAAAACAATTCAGACAAAGTATTTTCCTAAAGGGAAACAACTGGGAATAAGCTCTATGCATTCACATCTAGTGCATGCTCTGTCTGTCATGTCTCATTTAGCTTCCTATTAGTCCTGTACTTTTCCTCTCCTCTATAACCTGTGCTCTGTTTTGTAATGTGAAAAAAGGCAACAAAGTGCTGACGGAGAAACTGCCCTGTTTGGCGCTCCAGACTTCTGTCTGATAGAGGCTGCCACGCTGGAGGATGCCTCAGGGGACAGAAGCGGGTAGCAGTTCTGCTGCTCTCCTCCTCCTTATTTGAAGAATAGTTGGGACAATTTCTTTGGTACCACTTCTGTAGTCAATCCACTGAGAACTTAGCTGGGTTTTACGTACATCAGAAGGGTGGAATCAGACCAGTTTTAGCTTCTCCTCACAGGCTCTCATATAGCATAGAGGGGAAGAATCTCTAATTAAACAGATTGAAAAACATAATCCTAAACTTCAGACCATGACTCTCACCCTTTTTGGAGTAATTAATTTCATGTAACTCCAGCCTTTTTGGTGGGAGTCATATAACTCCCTCCTCTTTGGACTACAGCAAGATTCTTACGTCCACCTGCCCCTTCCCTCCCAACAAAATGTCAACCCTGAGTATTCTGGCAATCAGCTAATTGCTAAATATCATCAAGAATGGTGAAAATCTGAGCCACATAAAAGGGACGAGAGCAGCTGTCCAGAACTCAGATGAGTGGCGCCACATATGGGAGTGCTCCACATTTTTTGGAGGAAGAAGTGTCCTTTCATCAGAATCAGAGTTTGCTAAAGAAAACTGCTGAAACATTCCAGTATCTCAGTTATTAGACTGCATGGCCTGGGAAAGCAAATGTAAATCAAGGGGATTCTAAGAAATGCTTGAATTTATTAACAATAAGTTAATGTGCAGTGCAGTGTCAGTGCACCGTACGTAAAATGAAGAGAGTTAGCTCATTTCTAAAATTATCACTACTCTTTACACTCTCACTGAAATACCCCTACTGAAACCAGTGGGAGTTTTAGTTGAAAGCATAGATTAATGAAAAGAAGAGGATGAAATATGAAAACTGTAGAAGAGGAGAAAATTGCTGATTAAATATTCAGGCTTCCCATACCTTATTCTTAGTGAGCTCTAAATTTCTCTATTATCAGTAAAGAACACACCTTTGACTGTTAGTCATATTGCACATGGCATGTAAGAAACCTTAGCTTTGTTCAATACCAGTCAAACAAAATTCTTATTCTGACAAGAGAAGTTGCAGAAAAGTATGCAACTGAAGTAATAAAAAGTTAACCTGAAATCCTATTTAATATCACTTCCATAGATGAGCTTGCTAATGCAACCTCCTCTTGTAAACCAGTTTAGTTGAGTAATTGCACCACATTCGTATTTGCTGAAAGTTGCTGAAACTCCCCTGAGCTGGATGGGATTGTAATTGCTAATACTAAATCTGAATATTGAGCAATATATCCATACAGATAGATCGTAGACCAAAATTATTCTTCCTCTCATTTCACCGATTTCCATAGAGTGAAGCTCAGGGCTAATTTACCTTCAAGTTATGTTACTGGAATGCAAGCAAAAAAAGACAAAGCAAAGGGTATATTAACTGAGAAGGAACTGTGTTTATATAATGAAATGAGAATCCAAGACTTGCGAGAGAATTATAACTATACCTCAGAATACCAAAATTTAATTTTTCTTATGAATCAAAGCTCAGAGGAATGATTAGCAATAGGTTGACTCAAGTGCAGTACTATTCAGTCATGCTGGAAACAAATTTGAAGGCTACCAGAAAAGTCTTTGTGGAGGCTTTGACACGTCTCCTTTTGCAACTGAGAGTGCTGTTAGTGTGACTCCAGCTGGCTTAAGTTAAATTTTGTTTGATGGTAGTCTCTGCATCTAAGAGGCTGAGAACATCCACGTAATCAGAGAGTTTGCGTTGATCTGGAAAACCTTAGACAAAGCAGAGAAAGTAGAACAAAGCCAAGGCAGAACTGTTTAATGTCTGGGCTGTTTAATATTCAGTACTGAGCCTCTGCCAGCTCTAATGCTATAGGGATGATGGCCATTAGAACTGGTGAAAATAAAGAGCAAGCTCATGGAAATCACTACAAATAGGTGCACTGCATCATGAGAAGTGAATCAGGTCCTACTTGTTCTGAAACTGTGTGGGGCCAAGTTTTTCAATGCAAATGAACATCATCTGGGCCGTTGACCATTTTAGAATTTTATTTTCAAAAGGATTAGGCCAAGGTAGACAGACGTCACTTCAGAAAACAGCTTTCCATGGGAATACTTCCTCCTTGTTATAAGTGAAATAAATGAAAATACTGTTCTCTGAACTGTATTGCTCCTGTCAGGAGCACAACCGGCTATTTATCTTCCCAGGAGACCACCTCCTTTTTACTGAGTGCCATTCTATTTATATAGAGAGTCCGCTTGGTAAACGAAAGATTTATTCATTTCTCAGGAAAGGGTCAGCACTTCTCATAGGCATAAATTCCATCTGCTGTCAGATCCATTTTATCAGCTACTAGTTAAAGACAGATGGGAGATTATTTTCTTTAGGAAACCAAGTCTATCTCACTAGGGAAGAATAGTTTATAAATGTTCAGGAGAATTAAAAGCTTGTTTCAGATCTTTCTTGAAGGGTGCTAATTCCTAGAAGGGATTTGTCTTGCAATATTTTTAGCTGGACTGTATTTCAGGTTTTGATCCAAGTCCTGCAAGTCATGACTCTTGGTAATATTTATAAACAGAAGTCCTTGGGTAGTTACATCAGGTGCTACTGGAGGGGTTTAGCAGCTTGGATTTCTTTACAAACTGAAAATACTGGAATGGGCTGCCCACGGAAGTAGTTGAGGCACCATCCCTGAAGGTATTTAAAAGACAGGTTGACATAGTGCTTAGTGACATGGTTTAGTGACGGTTTTTATAAGAGTTAGGTTGATGGTTGGACTAGATGATCTTAAAGGTCCCTTCCAACCTACGCAATTCTATGATTCTATACATTCCAGAAGACAGGTAAATGCCATAGCCCCTCACTGCCTGGGGCTCAATAGAGCCTTAAGTGCACCGCTGCCAGCTCTTCAGTTTGTGGTCAACTCAAGCAAGCTGTCTTTGTGCCACAGTCACAACTACCATAGAGTAGGTGTGCTTGGGTGCTGCTGCCCGACTCCTCGAGCTGCTGCTGGTGAACTGAAGCTCAGTTCATCCCAGCTGATGTGCTGGGATGGCAATGGGATGCAGCACCACAAACACAGACAGACATTGGTTTTATCCATCCATTTCACTGGCTTGAAATCTAATCTCTTCATGTGAGTTCCTGGTGTATTCTAGTGTGAATGCCCTCGCTTGAGCTAGTTTACCTTGTATGGAATCACCAGAGGCATCGTCTTCTCCATGCAGTGAAAAATGATGCAGAGATGCCAGCCCTACCTTTAGGCCAGGAAGCTGTATAAACTAATCAGCCTGTCTCTGAGTCTGAAATAATTAGTTCTGATGAAGGGCAGGACCTGCTGCTTTGTCTGTATCACCACACTGCACTGACCTTCCCTTAGACCTAAGCCAGAGTTTCCTGTACTGCTTTTATTTACCTTAGTCTTCAAGGATAATACCTTTCATTAACAGCCACCGTGATGACAAACCCAATACCTGACTTTAACCTGAGCTGTAACAAATGGCTGTCGAACTGCATCTGCCTCTCTCCAGTTGTAGTAATTTAGAGCAAGGATTCAAACTGGACTTGGCCCTGAGAGGCACCAACTTTAAGCAGCCTTGAATGAGGGGTGAGAGGATTTAGCATTCCATCAGGCACAGTTTTAGTCAGAGGCATGTGTATATGCACACACACACATACAAATGTGCCACCCTCATATGAACGCAGAGGAGACTTCTTTCTGACAGAGTGGCTGTACTCCAGTGCTGTCACCTTCTAAAGTTCCCATTAAAATTCTGCTTTAATTAGTCTCAATCAACCTTACAGTACATTTCTTATTAGGATGCATTATATTTATCTCCTGTTGTTTTGGATGTCACATCCATTGCACTCTTCACTGCGCTCTGTAAACACTTTCTCTGTTCTTGCAGACGGGTGGGGACCCCTTAATTGGATACAGTTCCCAGCCACTCATTTAGATTTCCTTAAAATCCTTCCCTTTAGCTTAATATCAAATTCCACTTGTGTCTTCACCAAATATTAATGCTGAAAAACTAATGTCAAGCTTCTCAGCTCTTGTAAGCATCTTCATGTTTTATCCACTTTAGTCCACTAAATTGTCACTATGTATCTTCACATCACAATGCTTGACTCCTATTTTATTCTTAATACTGCTAGACCGAAGTTATATTTTTCCTTTGTTTTGGTGATACTGATTTAAAATATGCCACTTCACATTTAGTTGCTACCTCCTTGGCAATGGAATATATGAAAATTTCATAAAACTTTGTAAACATTAATGATTTAACTTCTGTCTCACCCTCTTCATCTGAGAAGGATTACTATTGCCCCTTGTAAATTGGGATATGAAAAAGTAGAAATTAAAACCACTTGACTGAAGTCTTACAGGATTTCTGTAATACAGCTGTGAACAGCACAGGTCCTCTTTTGTTCCAACTGAAACATCTCTTTGTAGGTGATCATATGGAGACGTTCAACTGAGTTGCCTAAATATCAGCTTCTTGTATCCTTTGAGAGTCTGTAGGCTGTCCCAGCACCAAGAAAGTCACTTATAGGTCTTAAGGAAGATCTAACCCCTGTGTGGATGTCTTGGCTAACTGAGAGTGTCTTAGATGTCACTTGGTGTTTATTGTTTGGCAAAAAAATTGAGCTGTATCTGCCTGTCCGCGATCTAGGGTCGAGGCTGCAGTGGAGATCCAGTCCTTACAGCTGGTGAAGCCTGGAGAGCTGTTCAGGTCACCTTCAGGTAGGCAGCTGGTGCAGAATCTACCTACTTTTGCATGTGTCTGCTGACATCTGAGATGCCTGAGGGTGCCAGGCACATCCATAGAGAGATGGAAAATATGACACTAGATCTATAGGAGATTTGTGCTTTTCTGGAGCAACAGCTGGAGGCCAGCCAGGACAGCCTGCAGCATCTCCTAAGACACTGAAAATTTAAGCTTTGGAACCTTAACTGAACTCTTCATCTCCACTGAGCAAACTCAAGTAGCACACAGATAAATACCTGTAAGATAATACCTGAAGTTTCAAACCAAATCCCATCCTTTGCGTCAGCTGCAGACAGAGAAGAAAATTATGACTCTGGCTGAGTTGTAGTGTGGAACTGACAAAGGTCCCACATTAATCTTGTTGAAATGAAAAAACAAAACAAAACAAAACAAAACTGGAAAGAATTTCCTCAACATGTGTATGAGTCTTGCATGACAGTGTTCCTTGGTGCCGTGTTTGGTTTGTAGAGTGGAGTTGTCTTCCTAGGATGACATGTGTAGTGACTTTTTCTGAGATAGACCTGCAGAGCCTGAGTCTTTCCCAGCTTCTGTTTCTATGAGCTGATACCTCAGGTTTAGTATTTATGCACTGAATTATATGGCACAGCTCCAAATCTCATAGCCTGCAGCAGAAAAACAACTCAAATCAGAGATTTCACTTCAGTGCACTTCCGTACTTTCTATTCTTGAACAGCTCTTGATGCATCAAGAAGTGTGTACTCTGTAACTAAAATCTTATCTAACAGAAGGGAGAATGTATCATTTATGCTTTACTTTGCCTTTTATGGGGCTTAGATAGTCAATCTTCTACTTTTCCTTGTCTATGTTTTTGTTCCTACAGAAAATCAAACTGTTTAAAAACCCCAGGGTGCCAAAACAGGACAATTTTATCCCTAATAATTTTAATTAAATGGCACCACAGTTCAGTTCTGCTCATTGCACTGAGTTCTGCCCAGAATTTCTGAGTAACTTTGTGCCAGTCCTTGTACCCAGCAGATTGCTCAAACATTGGATGTCAGGACGTTTGGTCCATCCTCCATCCTCTTCATGGTATCCCTCAATCTGTGCTAAGGAAAGGTGCCCCTGACTGAGGAAACAAGGGCGACACATATGGTTTGGGCACAAGAGAGCTTTATTTCCCTTCTCCACTACACAGATCGATTGTAACACTGCTCAGCAGTGTTGCTCCGAAAACACCCATGACCACATCACTTGCTCTACATTATATTCTGCTTTCCCCCCATTCTTCCCCTCCCAAATGAAAGCCCACTCACTCCTGCATAACTGTTTTCCTTTGGGCCCTGTTTTTGCCAATTTAATGCTTTTATCTGATAATCTTGGCCTTTGCAAGTGACTGCTGGTAAGCCAGTACCCTCATTTCATTAGCTTTGATATTTTTTCACCCACTCGAGTTACTGATACTCATTTCATACCTTTTATCTCCTAGTTTCTCCATTATTATTTTATTAGTTTAACTCCAGGTTAAAGCAGGTGGGGATGGCCACCTGCCTTCCCCCTTCCATTGCTTGCGGTGGTAAACAATTTCTCACACTTTCACCTTACTGGGTTAACCTCAGGGTAGGTCTGACCATTTGCATACATGCTTTAACTATATTTTGATATGAGTTGCAGTTACTTTCTTTAGAAATAATTAGGAATAAAATAAGTAAGGGAGAGGGAAATAATGCTATGTTTAACCGAGAAATCTAGTGTCTTGTAAAAAGAATTTACAATAGCAGAGATTCACAAATTAGACTTAGGTGTCAGAATGAATCAGAAGTTTCTGCTTCTGGCTTCCTTGAGAAGCCTTTTTCCTCTTGTGTGAACCATTGCAACTTGTTGAACTTTGCAGCTCCTGTGACAACACAGGTGCTTCCTCTTCCTTCTGCACTGAGCAACTTGCATCGAGACCATCGATACTGGTCACCAGGAGGCTTCTTGCTCTGGATTCAGATAGGTTTGCTAACACTGCAACTTCATCCACTTTGATGCCAAGGTGCCGGCTTAGAAAACTGTAAATCCAGCCTGGTTCCTGGCTTATTTCTATGTGGTGTGCAGTCTCCTGTTGAATGTTAATAATTTAGGATGCTTGCTGGTCCTGTCTGTGTTGGTCTCTGTGACCAAGCCCTTTTGGTATGGCTTTCATGACTGTAAGAAGGCATTGCAAAGACTGATGGGGATCTTGGAGCTGGCCAAGACACACCCCACAAGAGGCAAGGAAGACAGAAAGCCAGGTCCCTCTGAGCCCTGGCAGAGATGCCCAGTTTGAAGCAGTGCACAGAAGGTCTGGAGCTGGATACACGGTCTTTGTAGTCATTCTGTGTCTACTGAGGATACCCTATAACAATGTTTTCACTTAAGCTGAGTATGTCTAGGAAAATTCTCAGGCACTGAAGCCAACTGGCACAAGTGCTAATAAACTCTCTTAGCCCCGAAAGCAGAGTGGCTCCATACACATTGCATATTGGGAATAGTCCCCGGACTATTCTAACTTGCAGACGGTGCTCTGGAGCTTTTGGGAGACTGCTAATACGCACAGGCTAAAATTGCACCAGGGACTGTTCAAACAGTCTCATAGTACAGTCTGTCACATTTCCATGACTAAGAACATTCCCCAGACCTATCTAATTTACTAGTATAATCACTGCCTATACAGCTTGTGCAGTAATGTTGGACTCCCGCAGTACAAAACACTCTGAGCATTTGCCTGTGCCAAGGCATCCTTGGAGATGGATTCACAAAAGCCAGAGCTTGAGAGGGTACAACGTGGCCATTGAACATGCCTGGACTCAGGTGCGGGTCTGATTTCGTTTTGGACCTATAATGTAGGCATTGCTCTCACAGACTGGAAATAGGGAGTAAAAACTTTACCCTTGATACTAAGCAAAGTAAACACCCTGTCATTAGTCAGGAATCTGGGACACATTCTCAGCTATATGTAGGAATTGGGAGATTTCTTTCTGCATCATGGAACACTTAAAAGGTATCAGGCTGTCATGGTACTGCATATATTTTAAAAAAAACACAGATTCAAACCAGCAGGGAGAACTCTAGCAGGTTAGTGGTGAAGAAATAAGCTTGCAGAGTTGCACATACTATTAAATAAATGAAGTATCTGGGTATTATTTTCTCGGTGAATCTTAGTCTGTTCAAAATATTGTAACTTCTGTGACTTGTGAATCCCGAACGGCTCAATTCTAAGTTACGAAAATAATATATTCATGCAGGTCTGTGGGAGTTAAAATGACATCAAAACCAGTAAAGACATGTAACTCAACATCACTACTGTAGGGGGAAGCATTTGTAATTGAGAGGAGACCTCCTGCAGAAAGGGTTAAATGGCCTCCATGGATCCCACAAGCTTCTCATTCAGTAGATTTAAATAGGGTACAGAAGAAGCAATAACAGGTGCTGTCAAGCTCAGTGACCTGTTAACAGCAGATATTTACCATGAAATTCTCTGTGACCAACAGAGAGCAGCTTGTGAAAATAGTTTGCTCTTCAACTTATTGTGTCCAGCTTCTTTTTTTGTCCATACAGCCCCCAGGCTAAATCTCTGCTGACAACAGTAAGTCCCCAAAAAAGCGTTCCTGCAGACTCTCCTTGCCCTGCTGCCACCCACACAGCAACCTGCCGCATTCTGGTGAAAACACTGAAACTTTTGATTACAGTCATTGCTCAATTTATACTACAATGATATCAACACCAAGCAGGAACAGCAAGCAGGTCTACAACAGAGAAGTCATCAGAAAACTGGTCTCTCTCAAATCTGAAAGGCACTAAAGAGATACTGGAATTTTATGACCGAGCCAACGTTTGTTTTTGCAGAAATTTTTGGCTTCACAGAAAGGACAACAGAAAAACTTTCGGAAATGGCCCATGGAAAGTCTGTTTGCAACCTTGTTAAAAAAATAACACAACATGAATATCAAAATACCTAACTGTGATCCTTGAGGAAGAAGAAAAGTTACAACAAACATGACTGCTGCAAGAAGGGTAGTGGTCAACAGCTCAATGTCCTGATGATCGGTGACAAGTGGTATCCCTCAGGGGTCTGTACTAGAACCAGTACTGTTCAATATCTTTATCAATGACATAGACAGCGGGCTCAAGTGCACTCTCAGCAAGTTTGTGGACAACACCAAGCTGAGTGGTGCGGTTGATTCGCTTAAGGGACAGGATGCCATCCAGAGGAACCTGGATAAGCTCGTGAAGAGGGACAAAGTGAACCTCATGAGGTTCAACAAGGCCAAGTGCAGGGTCCTGCACCTGGGTCAGAGCAACCACTGGTATCAATACAGGTTAGGGGATGAAGGAATTGAGAATAGCTCTGAGGAGAAGGACTTGGAAGTATTGGTCTATGAAAAGGTGGACATGAGCCAGCAATGTGCGCTTGCAGCCCAGAAAGCCAACCACATCCTGGGCTGCATCAAAAGAAGTGTGGCCAGCAGGTCGAGGGAGGTGATTCTGCCCTCCTACTCTGCTCTGGTGAGACCCCACCTGGAGTGCTGCATCCAGCTCTGGAGCCCTCAGCACAGGAAAGACATGGACCTGTTGGAGCGGGTCCAGAGGAGGCCACGAAAATGCCGAGAGGGATGGAGCACCTCTGCTATGAAGACAGGCTGAGAGAGTCGGGGTTGTTCAGTCTGGAGAAGACAAGGTCTCCGAGAAGACTTTATTGCAGCCTTTCAATACTTAAAGGGGGCCTGCAGGAAAGATGGGGACAAACTCTTTAGCAGGGCCTGTTGCAGTAGGACAAGGGGTAATGGCTTTAAACTAAAAGAGGCTAGATTTAGACTAGATATAAGGTAAAAATTTTCTACACTGAGGGTGGTGAAACACTGGTCCAGGTTTCTCAGAGAGGTGGTAGATGCCCCATCCCCGAAAACATTCAGGGTCAGGTTGGACGGGGCTCTGAGCAACCTGATCGAATTGAAGCTGTCCCTGCTGACTGCAGAGGGATTTAGACTAGATGACCTTTAAAGGTCCCTTAAAACCCAAATTATTCTATGATTCTATGAAGAAGGAAAGAAATGTTTTAACAGCATTGCCATAATTTGAGTTATGGGAGCATGAACATGTCCTTATTAAATAAAATTAAGCACAGGATCAGAAAGATACCTAGACATAAAAAGAATTATTAACAGATCCTGTGTTTCTCCTTTCACATCTTTTGTTGTTGTCATTTGTTTGCTTTTGTCTCAGATTAGATGACTGAGTTTAGGCAGCTAACTCTTCTGAAATAGCAGTACAAGAGCTTATAGTCTTCACCCAGGACCCATGAACCACTCTTTCAAATGCTAAATCACCAGTGCAATCAATAGGTGGTGAACATTTGTAAAAGTCTTCCTACAGCCTGTGTAACAGCGCTGTTTCTTAGGGCCCATGACAGTACCTGATCTCCTCTAGGCACTGAGATACAAAAACATTCATAATACTTACTTACACTGGAAATGAAATGTGGTTTTGTGAGTTTTAAGTTCAGGGTGACCGCATTACCAGGACATTATCCACTATTTATTCCTTTTTTATGCTCTGCAGTCATACAATGACATACAGAACTCCAGCAAAGGACAATGACTCTACAATTAGCAGGCTTCTCTTTCCAGAATTTTATATCCTCAGTTCACAGACCAGCACCTGCATGGACAAGTAAAGCAGATGTCCCCAGGTATGACATTTTAACTATTGCTATCACTGTTAACAACCAGTATTGGTGGCCCCAGAAGTCACGATAACCAATTATCCTACCTTGGTGCATTCAGCAGAGCAAAGGACAGTCACGCTGGGAGACACCAGACCAGGATGGAGCAGTCCTGCATCCCATTCGGCTCTGCCCCAAAATTTCCATCCGAATATAGGCAAATCACTTAACTCTGTGATGCTTAAAAATGCTTACAGTCTTCTCTTCATTGCCTTCCTTCATGGCTCTCTTGCTTCTTTGGGCTAGGACTCTCACCAGCAGCTTGTAGTAGGCTCAGCTCAGAGGGGCTCTGCCATAAACTTGATCACCATCAAACTCAGGAGGCAGGTGAAACAATCCCAGTTGAGAAGCCCAGTGACCTGGAAGAGAACATCTACATTTCTCCTCCTGTTTCTTGCTCAACAAATGTCATTCTTTCATATGTGCGCATTTCTCAGAGGTATCTGACAAGTTCTACATGCCAGGGAGCACCCAGAAGAGTTGTGATTAGCAAATGACTCTAAAATCCTGTGCCCATGACAGAAAACTCCAGCTTCCACCAGTCACTGACTGGAAGGGACGCAATTTTCAGGTGCTGCCTGATCTCATTCTTCATGTCATGTTGCAAAGGCATGTGGAGGGGACCACTATTACCTGATCTCACAGAATCACAGAATTACAGAATCACCTAGGTTGGAAGGGACCTTTTAAGATCATCTAGTCCAACCAATGAAAAAAAAAAAAACCAACAAAAAAAAAAACCACACACACACCCCACCACACCACCCAACACTAATCCATATTCCCAAGCACCATGTCAGCTCCTCTCTTGAATACCTCCAGGGATGGTGCCTCAACCACCTCCCTGGGCAGCCCATTCCAATGCCTGATAACCCTTTCAGTAAAGAAATATTTCCTAATATCTAACCTGAACTTCCCCTGGTGTAACTTGAGGCCATTACCCCTTGTCCTATCATCTGTAACTTGGGAGAAGAGACCGACCCCCGCCTCTCTACAGCCTCCTTTCAGGTAGTTGTAGAGAGCGATAAGGTCTCCCCTCAGTCTCCTCTTCCCCAGACTGAACAACACCAGCTCCCTCAGCCTCTCTTCGTAAGACTTGTGCTCCAGACCCCTCACCAGCTTCGTTGCCCTTCTCTGGACCTGCTCCAGCACCTCAATGTCTTTCCTGTGGTAGGGGGCCCAAAGCTGGACACAGTACTCGAGGTGGGGTCTCACCAGTGCCGAGTACAGGGGGACGATCACCTCTCGGGTCCTACTCACCACACTGTTCTTGATACAGGCCAGGATGATCTCCTCTCTCAGAGACGTTCTGTCAGAGGCCGCAATTATATGTAGACTAATCAGAGCTCAGTCTGCATCAGTCTTCCTTTACAGCTGATTTACCTATCTGTAGAGCTATCAGTCCTTCTTTGCGTACCAATCTATGTGACAAAATGCAGTATCATAATAGCAGTGTGCACAGCTTTGTCTGAGTTGTGAAACAGGAGCTCACAAGGTGAATGGGCAGTCAATCTTCACAATGGCTGGCAGACAGATCAGGAACTGCAAAGAAATGTTTTATGATTTCATCCTAGCTGGAAGCCCAGCTCTTCAGCTGCAGCCCTTGTACTTCCTGGACTGTGCTGTGTTATAACTCAAATTGTACGCAAAAGAATAGAGGCAACACAAGGGAGACACAAAGCCTAATAAACATAGCCATGGACTGCACAGAATGGCCAGACAGGACTTTCTTTTGGCTTTGATTTATAATGAGCAGAAAAGCAGTGACCTGACCAATTATCCTTCTCTTTGACTGTGCTGTGCTCTTTCTGCCACAATGGTTTTTTTTTGCTAAAAGACACATAGTTATTTTTACATTGTCTTTTGTATATAGTCAGAGTCTTGCAATCTCTGCTCTGATGGGTTAAGCAGACAGCTGTGCCTTCCATTGAAGCTGGCAACTATGACTTGCAAATATTTCTATCTATGCAGTTATGCTGCACTCTTCAAGGCTGAGCAATGCAAATTTCTTCTGTTTCTTTCTATGGTTCCTACTGGGATTTGAGGGAATTCAAGTCATCAGAGATATCCATGGCAGAACTGGAGAGGACTGTGAGGTTTTAAGATACTGCTAGATATCTTAGGATATTCATAGACTGGAGAGCTGCTTCTGCTGTCTGTTTTACAGGACTCCAAAAAGATAAATGTCCTTTCTGTCCTTGCAGGAATCTGAAAGCAAAAAACAACAACAACAAAAGCATCAATATCCAAGCTGGCTCTTACTTTAGTTATGAATGTACAAACATTTATTCTAGACGCTGTAGGCACCAGACACACAAACCGAAGGTTAATGCTTGATAATATTCTAAGCACACTTGTGTGCCACTGAGCAGCACTTGCATACATGGGAAATGCAAATTCCATCATCCAATTAAGCCATGCACTGTTAGGTCTCACCTCATTGATGTCAACAATAATTATGCTCATTCATGCCCAGGCTGAATTGGGTCTGTAAAATGGTAAGGTAAAACCCAGATGCCCTTACACGAGCAAGACTCTCACAGACCGTAACCTGGCATTTACTCTAGAAGATATCAATGGTTTCATCGATTCCTCTTTTCACCAGGTTTTGTGATGAACTTCCCCTATTCCCTTACTGTTTATCCACAGCTCCCTACTCACCGTCACTGACAGGAAGAGCTCCCTGGTAGTGAGCTTCATTTTTCTTCTGCTCGGTTTCCTTACATCACTTCCAGTCAACTTTAGCATCTTACAGAATGCAGCTTTGTAAAAAAATTGTCCACCAGAGTAGATACAGAAAGGCGTTTTAAAAGACAGTAATAAGAAAATAGGATCCCACATATAAATAAGGGGACATGCAAGTTTTTTATTTCAAACAATTAATATAGATAAACATAATGAAAATAAGCATCTCAGTTCTCAAAGAAATCTCTTATGAAAGATTTCAGACCTTGTCAGAAAGAAACAGCTGATTGGCATAGTCTGTAACTCTGTCTAACTGCTAATGAACCAGCTCCTGTCAGGACTTCTCTGTGCCATTCTCTGTGCAAACAGCAAATGTAGAAAGCTTTCTTCTAAAAGCAGATGTGATGATGTAGAGCAATACCTCAACTTTCAGTCTTTAGCTAAAAGATGTTCTGAAAGAATCCAGGTTACCCCAGAAACCTGTGCCTATCAATCAAAATTGCACTGCATATTTGTTGACACTTCCTCAGGGGTTCATACAAGTTCCTTTCCATTTGTTAGGCGTTACAAGAATTTATCATCTCATTCAATTAGTGGCTGACGTCACACTGCAGTCTGAAGATTAAGCTGACTTCAACGAAACTGATGTTCATTTCTCAACTGTATACAAACTGTGTGCAAACAAACAAACAATCTGTTTAGATGTCTACATGGAGATGATGTTGCTAGCAAGTACTTTCACTTTCTCCCAGAAATTGTTCTGGCCTATTTGTTTTCTTGGTGGGACTTGCTATGACACATAAACAGTTTTAGGAGGATCTAAATTTCTGGATTTTACATTCCTGCCTGACTCCCATTCATAATCAAAAAAGCTCAAAGCAACTGCACAAAGATGACCAAAAAAAAAAAGCTATGCAAAGTGTTTGGTCTGTTTTCCTTAAAAATTATGTCTATGGCAAAAAAAAAGAGAAAAGGAAAAAGTAGCTACTCGCCTCATGTTGAGTGGACACCACCATGAAAATGAAATGAATGGAGATATGGGAACAAATAATAGTTTCCCTGATTTTAAGGAAAAGACTCTTAAAGGAATTAATGAGTAACTTTGGTACAGCTTTAAGAAAAACTTTGCCATGTCTAGGTGACATGGGATTGTTTTACTAACACAAAGTGTTGATAAGCTTTCAAAAAATGAGGTGTTAAAAGATACTGATACAAAATGTTAATGCAGACATTTTGCTTTGAGAATCAGAATATACAGACTGAGCTTCCTTTCTGCACTGCAAAATGGTACCAGAGAATAAAAAAACAAAGTAATCTCTTGAAGAAGGACCTCAGAAACCTGGCATTACATATGCTACCTGTGCCTCTACTGTCTATGAATATTAAACATCGACTTAAGTTTTTTTTCTTAAATTTTAGAGCAATAATGAATTGGTCTTGTTACAGGTATCTTGGTTAAATGAATGCATTTTGCTTCACTG
This sequence comes from Numenius arquata, assembly GCF_964106895.1. Lineage (NCBI taxonomy): Eukaryota > Metazoa > Chordata > Aves > Charadriiformes > Scolopacidae > Numenius > Numenius arquata. Next base: position 68,544,516 of record NC_133578.1, on the reverse strand, counting down.
GGGACAACAGAGATAAAACCTGAAAACTGCAAAAGCAATGCCTCCATGGATCACAAGGATGATGTGACCACTGATGACTGATTCTGGAAGAAAGAACATGAGTTTCATACAGCTAAATATTCTTGCAATCACTCTGGCTTTTTCACAGATTTATTTAGAACTCTGATTATTGAAGTATGCATAAACTAAGGGAAGAATTCAATTTTATTTCTTTGCAAGCATGAAAATTTGATCTCGGTGTAAGTAATTGCCTAATGCCCTACCACAAAAGTCTAAATGGCTATTCCAATGATTTTTTAAAAAAGGAATGATTAAATGCAATTTTACCTCTGAATTATAATTTATGTTACATATTGAATGAAAACCAGTTCTTTCTGAGAGTATTTTAATCACTTAGGCTTGAGATTTTGCAAAGGTAGACAAAATTGACAAAAATATAAGAAATGAGATTACATTGATAAATATTAGCCTATAGGGTTAGTAATACATTTTACCCAAATATACATTAATTTTATCATTGGATTCAAGTAAGAATTACTGTTGAATTCAACCAGTCTGAAGATATGGAAAAAACAATTTTGAAAAGCTGTTAGATAATATAAATATATTGTTCTATTCATGTAACCACCCTCTCTCTTCCTGCTCCTAAATCCTTTCTCTTAACACAATGTGGATTCACCTGGTGAGTAAAAACTTGCTTACTTCAGGGCTGTATCTGAACTTTAGTTTTTGAAGCTATTCAGATCAACATTGTTTTGGATGTCACTGCTTTCTGTTGAGAATATGGAAAGTAACAGAATTAATGTGAAGCATATTTGGCTCATTAGCTGAAAGCATGAATAATAGATCTGTTAACAATTAATCTGGTTTAATGAACTACTCCATATGTCTGGGAATTGAAAAGTTTTCTGTGTCTTTATCTGTACATCTCTATATCTACATACATGTCTAGTGTTAGGGTCTAGAATATTTTTAAGTGAGGTTTTTCTCTTCTCTTCAGCCAGCCTCTCAGAAATTCTACTTTTTTAAATTAATGATAGAGAAATAATTCTTAAGCATTCCAAAGGGTATGGAGATGTTTGTTCTAAATGCTGTGAAAGAAGTTAAATTTTAGTGGGAGCCTGAGGCCTTGAAGAAATGGCAGTTGTCACTGATGAAATTCTAAACCACCATTTTAATTCTAGGGCGTTTACATTTAACAAATGGGGAAATTAGAGGCTGAGAGGCTGAGGCCATGAAGTCTACTGAAATTAAAGAAATTCTATAAAGGATTAACTGTTTTGGGGAGAAATAATTTCTCCCCAAGGTTGGGAAAACCAAATCTTTTTAATCATAAAGTTAAAATTGGGCAAACTACATATAGCCTCAATTCACCACTATTTTTAGGAGGCATTGTCTCAAATATCTCCTTTAGGTGGCAGAATACTTTCACAAAATATATCAGAGCTGAAGCAACACATTCCACGGACCTGGGGCAGCAGATAGGAATATGCAGTAGAATTGGCTTTGTTGGTACAGTGTGCACAACCAGTGTTGTAGTGACTAACGACATAATAAGTGAGTAAATAAAGCACCATTTTCTGCTATTGTAGTAGTGATCACACCTACTTTTAAACTTAATTCACAGATTTGATATCTAGTCAAACATATTTTATTTGTTCTTATTAATAAACTAAGACTGAGAGGAAACCTTATTTCTTTCCACAGCTACCTAACGGGGTTGTTACGCTGAAGATAGAGCCATACTCTTGGAGGTGCACAGTGACAGGCACAAGCAGCAATGCCCAGAAATTGCATTTTTCATTAGGTATAAGGAAAAAAATCTTCATAAAAAGAGTGTTCAGACACTGGAACGGTGCTGGCCAGAGAGGCTGGGGAACTTCCATCTCTGGAGGAATTTGCAAATATGGTTTTCTTTTTCATCTTTTGTAGGCATCCCAAAAGCAGTCAGTGGATTTCCAGGGAAATGAAGACTGCAGATAGAAAACAACTGGAATAGACTTGAAAGAGACTGGCCTTTCTGTTCTGCACCATAGCTTGTTCAACTGTACCTGCTTTTCTTTACATAACACAGCTATAAAAGGCTGATTTCTTCTGAAATAGTACATTTAATTTACTGTGAAATATTTAGGAAACAGGCCCAAAAGAGGATGCAGAAATTATCTTTTCTACCATCAATAATACAGGAATTCTGCAGAGGCACACCCAGAGGGAAGTTATTTACAGCTTTACCCTTGTGATTCAAAAATGCCTCCCTTGCTCTGCTCACCCTCTGCTTCTGGTGGGAGCTGTGGATAGAGAAGGCTTAGGCCACTGTGACCTTCCACAAGTTCTCCAGCTCTTGTTCAGACAAACTTTCCCCACAACTGTTTTATTAGATACTAAAAAGCTTACGTATCACAAAAGAAATGGCTATGGTAAAATTTCTGACTTTTGCCATGTTTTGGTTCTGTTTAAAATCTGTTTAACACTTTCATGGCTGCAAATTTTGCTTTAAATTTAATGTCAAATATTTTCAGAAGAAGGGAAAGGAGGGATCCTTTCCCTGTGTGTCATAGGATCATAAGAGCATTCATGTGCTGGATGTTTAAAAATGCTCATGGGAACTTGTTCATCCTGTTTGAACAGACTTCTGCAACTTATGCAAAATATGGCAATATTTGAAAATAAAGTCTGAACTGACAGATTTTGCTACTTCACATTTCTCAACTAGGATCTAGATCTTATTTATGAAAATCCTTCCTCTTCAGTTGACTATATCCATCAGTCTGACACTTCTGTTTCTTTCTTAGCATACTGCTGCTTCCTCCCTCCCTCCCTGCTCGTCCTCCCCATCATAAGAAGGGGGATGGAAAGGCCCGTAGGCATTGGCCAAGAACTGCATTACTTAGAGCAACTCTGGCAATCAATGTGATTACTGTTACTGGAAGAGGAGCATAAAGCCTTTGAAAGCTGGTACTAGCAAAGAAATCACTGATTCTTTGAACACAAAGGTTCCTGTTATGCTTGAAGGTGAATTTCTTTTGGTAGACAATCTGATTAAAAAGGAAGTGTCCTCTATTCTGTTCTGAAGAAACCACTTTTTTGCCAGTACAGTTCTTCATAAGTCAAGAGCTGATCCAGCATATTAAAAATTAAGATGGATGATGGCACCTCTTGATTAAAAACCTTTCTATGCAACAGTACAGTCTTGCCCGTTCTGCTCAAGAGAGTAAAAATGATGAGCCAATCAGCTGCCAAGTGGAAGCATCATCAACCTGTGGAGGTCAGATCCTCCTCTAAATATATTTGAAATATGCCACAGAAAACAACTTCGGGGAATCTTACTGAAAGCCATAAGTCTTTCGTAAAGCTCCAGCTGAAGCATGTCCTTTCTCTGCCCTTTTGTTTGACTGATAGACCTGGCTCAGTGTGATCCGAATGTTTAGTAGGTCTACTCTCTAACACTCTCTAAGAAACAGACTTGAAGGCTTTCTTGTTTTCATAGTATTCTATGGTCTAAAATGTGCGATATGTAATGAAACATAGATATTGGAGATCTAGATACTAGACGAAATGTCAAATATCATCAAGTTGAGTCTGCTGCTACAAAATACATTTTAATTTCTTTTATTTATTTTTTTTCTTGGTAATTTTCAGCTAACCTTGTTTAACTCATAGCTGCAGATTTAATAGTTTGCAATTACCTGATCCTGCATTTGTTACAAGTGAACTTGATCCAATTTTTATTGCACTATTACTCTAGATCATCTCATTTTATGAAATTCTCAACTTCACTGTGTTGATAGTGTCTCTCAGCTTGACCTCCTTGGCAAATTTCGTTACCTACTCTCTTCTGTTTACTAAATTAGAAATGAAGATGTTGTGGAGGTACTCCACAGTGTTGTTGATTCTGTGTTCAGACCCCCTTTAGCCTGATGCTTCAACAGGATTCATTATCACCTTCCTTTAAGTCAAGAGATCTAACATTTAGATTCCCCTCCTTTCCAGCTTAGCTAATTGTTGTGATACCGCACTGAATTTTTACAGAAGTTGCAGCTACCCCAAATGATACGTAGAATTTTATGAATATTTGAGATTTCCTCTGCAAGTTCTCCAGAAATTCTGAAATGGGTCTGTTCTGTCACAAGTGCAGAATATCAATGTGGGTCTTCCCCCAGCTCACTTAAGACACTGGAATCTGCCAAGTCAATAGATTGGCAGTGGATATGAATCAAATGACCAAATCCTACTTCAGTACTAGACAAATTGATGTCTGCTTCTGTCAAGGGAGCTTGTGTTGATTGAGATGCCTACTGTTAGAAATTCAGATTTAATCTGACAACTCTTATCACAGCTTCCTGAAGAGTAAACCTTAAGATTTATGTAGTATTTTGTATTTTAAAAGTAATCTAGATTTAAATCTTTATTGGCCAAAAGAAGACTAACCCACATCCCACCAGCCCACAACCTATAGATTGTATAGACCACCTACTAAACTGTTTTTCCCTTGCTTGTTTGTTCATTCACTGGTGACTTAGATTGTAGGAGTATTAGATTGCAACAGCTTATCTTTAAACATGGGATGGTTTGAGAGAAGGAACGGTGACGTCCTTGATTCTGTTATCCGCATTTGGTGTTAGGTATTTTGGGTGTTGTAGAGAGGTTAGTTGCATAAATCAGAGTGGTAATACTGCAAGGCAATGCAAGCATTTATAGTTCCTTTTCCAGAGATCAACAGACAGATATAATCCCCACAACAGCTGTGCCTGCCAGTGGATTTCCTAAAATAGGGTTAATAGCGCTTACAGAGTCCAAGCTGAGAGAGACTGAGTGATGAAGGCCCCAAGGAAACCGCAGCAAAGAGACACTTAGGGCTCAGGATGCTGTTGAATGCCTATATCAAAATTTTTCCTAGCAAAAAGATTTTTAATTTTCTTGGGAGTGTTGTGTGGGCTTTATCTTTAAGGGAGAACCATTTCAGACCTCTCTGTGTTCAAAAAGGTGATGTGCTTTCTCTCCTCTAGCATCTCAACAAAATAGGATGAGCCTTTTGGGGCAGATGATGATGAAAAAGAGAGCCAGAGGAAGGTTCAGCATGTGTTTGTGTAGCCAGAAATGGCTTCCCTAATACCTATGCAACCAACAACAGGACTAAGGGTACAGGATCCTCTGGACTGCCCCAAGGCAATTTAAGTTGTGGGAGGTGCACTTAAAGGTCACAGAGACACATAACCTGATGGTCTTCCTCCAGCAGCATTTTTTCCATCTGTTATTGTCCCAGAGACTTAGCAAGTGTCTTCTCTCACCTATGGGCAGCACTCCCACTCCCCTGTGACACTTGGTCAGGTGGATTCCACCTCTTCTCTGCAGAGAAGTGCTTACTTCACTGCCTTTAAAGTGAAACTCCCATTCACCCCCAGGGTGAATGTCTGAGGTCCAGGCTAGGCCCCCAACTATGCTAAGTACTGGAAGAAGTTCTGTAATCTTGACTACGACAAGGTACTTGCATATTCAGGTGCTAGGAGGGGCCACGTTCTTTGCCTTTGCCTGCTGTATCTATGAAGCAGAAAAGTCTAGAAGTGGTACTTACATTTGCAGCAGAGGTAGATCCTGTTTTGTCCTAGTGCTCTTGGTCTTGGTGAAAACAGGACGTTTAAGAAGGAACGGACTGGCAGGAGGCAGGGATGTGCCAAACACCAGCTGGATCTGCTCTCTGAGAAAGTCACAGAGGCAGGAGAGCTACCACTTGTGTTGTCTCCCTCTTGGGCATCTTGAAATAAAGAACTGATGCCAGTCCCCAGGTACCTGTAGGTAAGGGAGAAACTGTCACTGTTTGAAATATAAAACTAATAGAAACTGTAGAACAGTGGGGGGATGCACACTGAAAAGGAAATGTTCTTTGCATAACACACATACCTCACCTGATTTCTGCTGTCTGTTGAAATATGACAGCCAGAAATTCTGCTAAACTGAGAAGGACATGTGTTGGCTTTGGAATGAAGTTTAGGACTATCCTTTGGATTCTAACTGCCATATCATGAGGATTTTGTACATGATTGCAAGGATTTCCAGGCTTGGAGTCTGAAAATTCCCTAAGAAGCAATTAATTAATTGCCATGTGATGAAAAAATCTTTGCGATAGGCAGTCTGATCTCCTGAGCAAGTCTGAGTGTCTCAATTCTGACATATGACCACTCTGGAACCTGAAACTTATTTAATATTAAGTCTTTCTTGGTAAACTGTTCTAACTGAATATGAATAACACCAATCTCCATTTTGCATCATAAGACTCAAAACTACAGCACATTAACCAACATTCACTTGTTGCTCACAATTACATTGAATGATGTGATTTCCATGTGAAGTACTGCTGTTTTATAATGCCAGTTTGCAATAAATAATCTCCAAGTGCTTCCCAATCCCAAGGTTAAAAGCTGTTCTGTTATAAAGCATGAATTCCCCTACACTTGCCTCATCTCTTTAAGGAACTATACACCAGTGCAAAAAATTAACACATAAGACACTTGAACAATTTAACCACAGAGAAAAACCTGTCGGACTAATCCTATCAGTGATTTCAGTGAAGGACAGAAGCTTTGTTTTTTGCTTTCAAATATTTATTAAAATTCTTACATTTCTTTTGTCTGCCATCTGAAAAGTGAAAGAAAAATGGCTAGTTGTCTTTGGTTTGTTTCTGGTATATGCAATTGTTACTGTCTGTCCCAGTAGCACCATTTCTCATGTTTAAGAAGAACACAGCCGTCTGTATTTGAGACCAGAAAAGTACTACGTGGAATAAGCAACTCAAAGTAATTTTTAATCTTTTGATCTTTGTTCAGTAAGACAGCTGAAAATTTTCAGAAGCCATTCACTTCAAATGGCATCCTGAATCAGAATCCAAGTCAGTTACTAGTATCGGGGCCGGTTGTCTCTAACATCTTTATCAATGATCTGGACAAGGGGATTGAGTCATCCTCAGTAAGTTTGCAGATGACACCAAGTTAGGTGGGAGTGTCGATCTGCTGGAGGGTAGGAAGGCTTTGCAGAGGGATCTGGACAAGCTGGATCGATGGGCCAAAGCCAATGGAATGAGGTTTAATAGGGCCAAGTGCCAGGTCCTGCACTTGGGTCACAACAACCCCATGCATTGCTACAAGCTTGGGGAAGAGCTGATGGAGAGCTGCCGGGCAGAAAAGGACCTGGGGGTGTTGGTTGACTGTCAGATGAACATGAGCCAGCAGTGTGCCCAGGTGGCCAAGAAGGCAAACAGCATCTTGGCCTGTATCAGGAACAGTGTGGTGAGTAGGACTCGGGAGGTGATCGTCCCCCTGTACTCGGCACTGGTGAGGCCCCACCTCAAGAGCTGTGTCCAGTTTTGGGCCCCTTACCACAAAAAACACATTGAGGTGCTGGAGCAGGTCCAGAGAAGGGCAACGAAGCTGGTGAAGGGTCTGGAGGGTAAGTCTTATGAGGACAGGCTGAGGGAGCTGGGGTTATTCAGCCTGGAGAAAAGGAGGCTGAGGTGAGACCGTATCACTCTCTACAACTACCTGAAAGGAGGCTGTAGAGAAGTGGGGATCAGTCTCTTCTCCCAAGTCACAGGCAATAGGACAAGAGGATATGGCCTCAAGTTGTGCCAGGGGAGGTTCAGATTGGATATCAGGAAAAGTTTTTACACTGAAAGGGTTATCAGGCATTGGAATGGGCTGCCCAGGGAGGTCGTTGAGGCACCATCCCTGGAAGTATTCAAAAGAGGGTTTGACATAGTGCTTAGAGACATCATTTAGTGATGGTTTTTATCAGACTTAGATTGATGGTTGGACTAGATGATCTTAAAGGTCCCTTCCAACCTAGACAATTCTGTGATTCTGTGTAGAAACGTATGTAACATCACAGTTGGGCTAGACGCATCCTAGGTAAAATGCCTACTGTGTCACTGCAATTACACAAGTAATCAACCTCTTTTTAATGTAGTGATTATCTAACCAAATGTAAAGTTTAAGACTTCCATTTTACATTAAGTGTTATGAAAACCTTTCATTTAGACTTCCTTAATAAGAACACAGAATGTCTCACAGATGACACAAAACTGACAGGTTAGTCAAATCCAGAGATAATTGAAAGAAACTTCAGAAAAAAACACATAAGCGGCTTTAGCAATTGAGAAAATGCTGAATGCAACCAACTGTTGATAAACGTAAAGTAGTGTATAATGTAGGAATAAAACTGAACTAGTTATATACTAAGTTGTCATGAAAATTCAGTAGATATCCTTGTTTTACTTTCAGTCTCAGGTGAAGAAAAAACAAACAAAATGAAAGATACAAATGAAAACAGAGAATGAGACTATCATAACATCTCTGCATAATGAGTGACCTCAGCTTGAATGGAGTATGTTGTTGCTCATCTCATCTTGAAGAGGGTATTGTAGCACAGCCAGAGGACCTGAGAAGTGCCAACAAGGGTCCAACAACCTGGAAGAACTATCAAAGTAAAGAAGAAGTGAAAACAACTGGATTGTTTAGTATGGAAGAAAAATAAATAAATTAAGTCCTAAGAAAAAAAAATTATTTATATTGGATGATCTGGAAAAGGTAAGCCAAGAAATTCTGTTCCCACTGTTTCATAGCAAATGACTGTGAGGATGTTAAATGAAGTTGAAATGTGATGAACTGAAAATAGCAAAGAGAGAATAAGTGCACTTCCATACTGTAATTATCTGATAGAACTCTTTGCTTCAGGAAGCAATTGTAGCTTGTAGTGAAGAGGATTTAGAAAAGGACTGGTAACAATTCTGGCTATGAAAATCATCATTCATTACAATTGTAGCAAAGATTGAGAGGGATGTAAATCTCTCGTTTCCAGCCTTGAGCTAATCTTTGAATGGTATTCTGATCTCTAGGTAACTATGCCATACATTCAGCTACTGCAGGTTTCTTATAACCTTCCTCAAACTTGCGCAGTTGAAAACAAGGTATCAGAGCAATGCAATCTAACTGCAATTCAGTATCATCTTTCTGGTGCTTTTAATACCAGTTATCTTTAGTGAATCTGAAAACTGAATCTAGGAGATAAGTAGGCTTTTTCATTACAATTCTCAGCAAAACAAATTTTTTACACCAAGTTTATAATCATTTAAACAGTATAAAGTATCCCAGCATCCCTGTTAGTTTCTGAAGTGTTTAATCTGTTTTAGCAAAGCCACATTTATGAACATGATAGATTTTTGTTTGTCTAGTTTAGCAGTGCCCATTTTGTTACTTCCACAAGACACACACTGAAGTCTTTCTTACTGAGAGCTGGAGGCTACAACCAGACTTTTCAATTTTTATCCACAGGAAAGCTTTGGGAGTAGCATCCTATCAGGAGATAACAAGACCTGGGCACTGCTGGGAAACAAAACCGAGATGGACTTGCACTCAGATGATTCAGGATCCTGGATGATGTAGCAATGTCAGCTTCAGCAGGTCCTCCTGGCTCTCTTCCACACACACTTGAGTATTTGCAAATGGTAACTTTGCTATATTCCCACTGTCTGAAATGGAAGTTGCACTTTAACTATTAAAAAGCCTATACATCTCTAACAGGGGCCATAGTACTTCCCATTACAAACTCTGTGTCATGGCCACTATTTTCATTTAAACTCCAGTCTACATCATCTACATCCAATCTGCAGCTGTTCAGCCATTCAAAACCAGAAATTTGTTTTGCAGCTCAGGATATGTAGTGTTATAAGTCATAAAAATATACATCTTGTTTCTGAGCACATTTAATTTTAACACAGAAAAAACCAGTATAAGTAGAATCAGATATATAATGAGAATCTTTTTCTAGGTGGGTTTGATAGACTGTGCTGTTTCAACAGCCAAGTGTTTGGCAAAACATTTTTCAGTCGCTTCCCACCAATAAACAAACCCACATCAAAAGTTTTCTTACAGCATGAAACTGTTTAGAATCTAGATCTTTGTCATCTTAATGTTTATAAAATTAACAGAGCAAATGCTTTGGTCACTGTTGTCCTCGATGAAGACAATCTCCCCTGAGACAATCTTTGCTTGTAAATTACTATAGTACTTCATAGGAATCCCATAACTATGGTGAATTATAGAAAATGTAATTTGCCCATTGTGCTGACTTCATAGAAGATAAAGGGATCATGAAAGGGAAATCAGCATCATGGTGCCGCAACACAGTTTCTGTCCCTTTTCTGGCTTTCAAAATTAAGTGAAGCTGTGAAAGAAGTCACATTAAAAAAAACCTGGAACACACAGATACAGAGAAAAGCAGTAATATTCCTGGCTGGAAGTACTAGAATACAGGCTTTTTTAAATCCATAGAATCATAGAATGGTTTGGGTTGGAAAAGACCTTAAAAATCACCTTGTTCCAACCCCCCTGCCATGGGCAGGGACACATCCCACTGGACCAGTTGCTCAAAGCCCCATCCAGCCTGGCCTTGAACACTTCCAGGGATAGGGCATCCACAGCTTCTCTGGGCAACCTGTTCCAGCGTCTCACCACACTCAGTGAAAAATTTCTTCCTGATACCCAATCTAAATCTACCTTCTTTCAGTTTGAAGCTATTACCCCTCATCCTATCACTACATGCCCTTGTAAAATGTTCCTCTCCAGCTTGCTTGTAGGTCCCCTTCAGATCAGGTCTCCCGGGAGCCTTCTCTTCTCCAGAATGAACAACCCCAACTCTCTCAGAGTTACTCTCATTATGAAAAATCGTGTAATAAATGGATTACGTTATTTCTTACTGCCCATTCCTTTGTGGAGGGAGTGAACCAGAACCAAAAACATTTCCATGAAGTGGTGGCTATTTTAAACTAATTTGGCTTTCTATTGTTGTGGAGATGGCCACTCAAACCAGAGCCCACCCGTGGTACACTTTATCTCTAGATATTTTGGAGTGATCAGTGCACCACCTTACAGACAGTGCCAAACACAAATGTATATCTGCCTGTACTCCTCTTGAAGCAGATTTACTACACGGTAAGTATGATCCTGATTTCCTCTAGCATATAACTGAGACCTTGGCTTGGCTTTTGGTGTTGTAAATGATGCTACTGAATGGTTCATTCTATAGCAAGACTTTTCCAACATGCAGGTCTATCTCAACACCTCTTATTTTAGTGAACGCTTCAGGTCAGGGGCTTTTGCAATGCATTTTCAGTCTTTAAGACTGGAGTATCACCTCACCGATATTTTACCTCTTAGCATCTGCTGAATAGCCTGTAAAATGAAAACATAAAATGCTGTGTCTGAATTGGTGGTCAATCAGCAGTGCACTCCTGTGTTCTGCCTTGCAGATCCAACTCAGCAGATGGATTGAAGTCTCTCCAAGCCCGAGCACTGCAAGGGCCTGGACTGACTATCTGCATTCAGCATCTTCAGGCAACTCTTCATTTGCTTATAAAATAATTAAAGAACAAATTCTTTTTCAGTTACTAGCCTTTCAATTTGTTTGTTTGTTTCTTAAATGAATGAAAATTGTGTTTGCCTTATGTTTTGGAAAATACCAATTCGTATTTACCCACTAGCACAGGGAATTAGCAGTCTTATTTCAACTGGAGTAGAGTTGAATTAGACAATCATTGATCCAGATGGTTGACTTACAATGGAAATTAATAGGAACATTTCCCCGAATCAAATTATTTCCTGATAAGACTGCTCAGTCAATAAGCAGTCTTGCAATATCATTCTGTAGTGACATAAACAGAGTATTCACTTTTCCTTAATCCCCTACACGTCAGCCCATAACAGACACACTTGAAATATCTTACATAGTGATAAGTGTAATTTGTTTCGCTTTAGGATTTAAGAAGCTGCCTCTTAAAGTGGAGGCCTAGTCTGACAAGTCAACTTGCAGAACTGACAACATGAGATGACTCTGAGCTCCAGATTGTGCTCATTGTACCACTAACTAAATGACTTTTCCCTGTGCAAGTGTATGCATTACAACTAATGCAATGCTGCCTTCTGCAACGCTGCTGCTGGAGATGGCCAGCTAGATGTGGGAGTCTTCTTATACAGGAAGGTGTTTTTTTTTATGGTTCAAAAGCATAAATAGGCACTTTACTTCCGACTCCTACTGAAGAGTATCCCTCCAGGACCTGGCTACAAATTTTCCTAGGCATTGTCTCCTTCGCTGTTGGTTAGAAAATGTGGCATATCTTCACCAAACACATACATGGGATGTCTGGATTCAGGTGACCTGATTCTGATACAGCACTAGGTTCATTAAAGCAGGGATAACCTCACTGTTACAGCAGGTCTTCTAACCAAATCAAAGTAACCCTAAATTAGATTAATGATAAAAGAATCTACACCTGAAAAGACATTCAGAAAATCAAGGACCAGTCTGACTTTTTTTTTTTTTTTTAGTCTTGGGTTAAACACACTTGCCCTATTAATGTAAGCGTAGTAGGATATAGGTAATTTGTCTTCCTTTTTTTTTAATTACAGAAATCATACAAGTTCACTCACTTTTTCAACTGGCTTCAGGTCCATAATGATAAAGATTATCATATGGAAGTAAATAATTGTTTCCATGACAACTGAGCCAGACAAGACTAACTCATTCTCTTACAGCCGTAGCAGTACCAAATTCAAGACTATTGAAAACCACTTGTTTTGATAAAGTAAGATGATATGATTTTGAATATACACTAAAACTGGATTTGTGAGATGCATTTCTAGCCTGCTTTGTTACTTTTTGCCATGTTTAAGATTTGTTTCCTTAAACACTGTGCAATCACAGCAGAGACTGTCTGCTCTTTGCCTTAAGTAAATCTCCTCATTTCTGCTGTATATTTTCTGTTGCTTCATTTTGACATTTCCATTCATATACAAGCAACTGTTCCTTACATTCAATTTTCCTTGAACATAGTCCAAATCCCTTTTTATGTATTTGTGGACCAATTTATTGCTTAGTGAAACTCTAGTCTTCATGATTTCACTCTAATCCATCACTGTTTATTGATCCTGTATTTTGAAGTGCTGATAGTTCAGATTCTACAGCTGGTACTCATTGCACGACTGTTGCTTAAACCACACTACTGAAGTTTTTTGAATGCTAGTCAGCTGAGTTTGTGCATCCTCCATCAAATTTAAATTATGGAGACCTGAAGAATACAGCCTTGCTAACACTCACATAATACGTTGTCTTCTACACAAGAACTTTTTGCTGAGTTAGGAGAAAGGATGCCCAGTTCTTTAATGTAAAAGAACTCATTTTGAGTGCCAAGAAGAGTAACTAACTGATGGTTATACAGGGCATAGAGAAGATACTGAAATGGATGGAACTTTAAAGAAAAATCTAAATTTAACTAAGAGAATCAAACATACTATTGTTTATAAGAAAAAAAGATATTTTAAAAGTTAATCCATTCCAGATTCCTTTTGAGGGGAAAAAAGCCCATTTTATCCCAAAATTTCACTGTTATATAAAATAATATTTAGTCACAGAAGGATCCTATGCTGATGACCTCATGGGAGAAAGAAAACAAGTTTATGTCATAGAATCATCATAGATTGGTTAGAGTTCGAATGGACCTTAAAGATCATCGAGTCCCAACTCCCGTGCCATGGGCAGGGACACCTCCCACTAGACAAGTGGCTCAAAGCCCCATCCAGCCTGGCCTTGAACACTTCCAGGGATGTAGCATCCACAACTTCTATGGGCAACCTGTTCCGATGTCTCACCGTTCTCACAGTAAAGCATTTTTTCCTAATATGTAATCTACCAAGAGGTGATGAGATAAAAGTTAGGAAGAATGGTGAATGGTTAAGAATGTCAATTCCTGTAGTTAATAATGTTGAGAATGGTCAATTCTTAACAGAATTTGAGGATGAGAAGCTGGTATCTGGAAAGATTAGGTATCTTTAACAAGAGATCTTTTTTTAGTGAAAGGAAAAGCCATTTTTGTCTCCAAAATACAAAAAGAACTGCCATAATAAATTGAGAATATATCATTTCTTCATGAATTTTCTGAAAAAAAAAAATGTATTTTCTTGTATCCATATATTACTAGTCACCTGTTTTTCCAAACTCAGATTATTTTATTCATAGCCATTTTACAAGAATGTGCTAAAAACTGAATGAGAAAAAGGGAAGCTTTTTTTTTTTTTCTTTTTACTTGCTCTGCTTATTGTCTTTCTTGGCCACATCGGTGATTATATTGTGCTCCAATGTGGAAAAGTGCTTCCTGAATAGACTGCAGAACAGGCAGAGATGAAAACAGAGGTTTTGTACTTATAAATTTCAGGCAACCATGACTTAGGGAACTGATGTGTTTCCCTGATTCTTGATCTATTGAAGATACACAGGCTTCTCATACTAAGACAAAGATTATTTTTTTTTTTTTAGTTGGTATGTTAGTATTACAGTTTACAAGGGAAAACAAGACCTTTCTGGTTCTTTACTACTTAGACTGAAAGCAGAAGAATCTGAAGAAAAACTTACTGATTTTTGCAGGAACCTTTTTTAGTTTTATCCTGACATTTCTTTTTTAGCTTTGAAGGCTAACACAAGGGAGACCAGTTACCCTTTTCCTAGACACAGAAGGTCACTTGTGGAACTTTGACACTATGGAAAATTGCTTTAATCCAGACATTTTATTTGGGTAAGGCACAGTTTGGAGAACTGAAACCAACTTCTGCCTGTACAGCTACCCTGCAAAGAAGAGGAAACAAGTACCAACTACGTGCAACGCAGTTGTTCACCCGTCCAAAGGCATTGCGAAAGATACGCTTGAAACTCACAGCTGACCATGAGAAGATGACGTTTAATATCTCAGTACAAAATACATTTCAGCATGTAACTTCAAGCTCCTTCAGTCAATGCAGAAACCTTGCCAAATTAAGCAGGGAAGTTCAGGGCGCTATTTCTTTATCATAAGCATGTACCTCTTACATTTCGTGTGATGAAACACACCTGAAACACCATTAATTCCATTTCTTCAGTCTGTGTTTACTGACAGCTCTAACAAAGATATCAGCACTAGAGACACATTAAGTACGATGAGATTAATCCATTTTTAAATGCAATATGGTAGATGGTTGCTGTGGTTTGTACCTAAACTGCAAATGTAATAATAATCATAGGGAAAAAAAACAATAAAAAGAACAATATTAATGATGAATGTTAGACAGGGTAAGTAGATATTGAATCAAGTTATGCAACCATTTTGGTAATACAGGAGGCCTCTTTAAATTCTGCTTGGTGCTTTTTTTTATCATGGCAGTGGTGCTTTCACAATGTCACTTAAGATATTAGCTCAGGATTTAATAATCTCCTTGCTATGATTTCTGATGGACGTTAGAATGGATGAAAATTACAGAATTTAGCTCCTATCTGTAGTAAGCTGCATCTTAGGTATACCCATGCCTGTCATATACACTGAACTTCATCATCTGCACTTTAGTTCTTCCTTAATCTCTGGATTTTCTCAGCTTGGTGTGGTTGTCCTGGGTTGGGGTTTGTTTGTTTGTTTTTTGGGTTTTTTTGTTCTTGTTTTGCCCTTAAAATAGTTACTGGAGAACAGAGATCGAAAAAGACACTATTTAGACAAGAGTAAGTTCATTGAAAGCTTACCTCAAAGCGACTGCTTATTTTCTTGGGCTTTTTTTTCTGCTGTGAAATATATTAGTCAACAGCCTACTTCATAAAAATGCTGCACTTCCAGGTTGGCTTCCACATCTGCAAGGGAATAAAAACAAGAGGGGAATCTACAGAGAAATACCTGAATGCATTTGTTTCCTTACAATGTCATTTTGACTAGGTTTCTTCGGTCCCACAACAAAATTTATGTCTCAAATAGCGTATTTGAAGTTTGTCAATTATTACCAAAAAGAAGAGTGGGTGGTGACAGCATCCAAAATAATGAAATCACAGGTGGTTTACATGACTAATGCTAATAGGATAACTACCAAATTTGCAGCTGCCAGCAGCATATCTGCCTATGCTGAAGCAGCTACTGTTTCTTAAATCTTTGAGCTTCCATTAACTGTTGTGGTGGGCTGACATTGGCCCAACATGCCTTCACTTCCTCTCCTCAACAGGATGGGAGAGAAAACAGGTCGAGATGAAGCCAGGGAGATCACTTACCAATCACCGTCATGGGCAAAACAGACTTGGGGGAAATTAATTTATTGCCAATCAAAATACATGTTTGTGGTGAAAAGGAAATATACCTATTACAACAACACCTTCCCCACATACACACACACACGCACCCTTTCTCCGTGCCCACAATCCCCCCTTCCCTCCTGACCCCTCTCCCTACTCCAAGGGGCGCAGGGCTGGGGCTGGGGGTTGGGGTCCCTCCATGGCAGCCCCTCTGGGCCACTCCTTCCTCCTCACCCCTCTCCCTGCTCCAGCGCGGGCCCTGCCCCGGGCTGCAGTCCTTCAGGGACACCCTGCTCCCGCCTGGGCTCTCCAGGGCCGCAGCTCCTGCAGGAAATATCCCCCCTCCCCGGGCTGCAGGGTGGGTCTCTGCTCCAGCGGGGTCTCTCCAGGGCTGCAGGGGATCCCTGCTCCGGGCCTGCAGCACCTCCTGCCCTCCTCCTCCTGCGCCCTCGGGCTCCCTCTGCTGCTGCTCCCTCCTTGCCTTCCTCCTCCTCTGCCTGGGCCGCCTTCCGCCCTTTCCCAAACCTCTTTTCCCCGTTCCCGGCGCCCCCAGCTTGGCTGAGGGGCTCGGCTGTGTCCTGTGGTGGGGCCCTTGGAGCCGGCTGGGACCGGCTGGGACCGGCTGTGTCCGGCACGGGGCAGCCCCGGCCGCTCCACACACAGGCCGCCCGGCAGCCCCACTGCCAGACACTGGACATGGAGACCTGATACAACCGTCCCGAGAACAAACAGCACACGTTGTTAATTTCTTACGGAGTCAGCAGTTGATTGGTGCCATTCCTGGATTCTGTGTGTTGTACGCCATCCCTGGGCTGTGCTGCTGTGAGAGAAACGGGGCTGTAGGACATGGCAGCGCCCTCAGGACAGACAGAGATTCTCAAAAAACCCCAGTGTGTGCTTTGTCAGTTGAGAGAAAGGAGGTGTTGGTCGGAGAGTGGATCAGGGTGTCTATCTGGGTCTGCATGAAATTAAACTCTCATAATGTATTTAATGTCAGCTTCATCCTTTCCTGGACTCAAAGAAAAAAAAAAATAGTAACTTCTTAATGGGAGAGGGAAGACGGTAAAGGGAATCAACTGGTTTGAGAGGTTTTGGGTTGGGTTTTTTTGGTACGCTATTCTTTTGTATGAGAAAGGAAATGTTAGCTTCCAGTAAAGCTACCAGGAATATTTTGCACATCTGTCTTTGTTTCTTCATTCCCACATGGATTTTAAACCTCAAGCGTAGATCAAAATACCCTCTTTCACATAAAATAAGCTCCTATCAATTGCACGTGACTGCAAGCAGAGCTTTACGACAGCATCTATTTCTGTGACTATGTAATGCTAAATATTCTGTGGGTTTTTAGCTAAACTGGCCCAATAGCTCTGAAAACCCTCTCTGCCCATCCCCCTTCTCTAGCTGTGACTATTCTTGTGTCTTTTCTGAAACCATATGTCTTTGATGGGCAGTCCCACACTCCACATCAGGCTGAAATCAAACTGCAGCCCCAGTAGTGCTGCATAAAGAGGAAACATTTTACATTTTTCTTTATTTCCTAAGTAAACCTGAGCTGTTTTGGGCACATGAGTTCTGAGATTGTATGAGACACCCTGAGGTTTCTCCTAGAGCTGCCGTTGGACACCTGCCATCTGAACAGCAAGCTGGTCTCTGAACAGATCTCAAAAGAAACTGCAAAACTATCTTTTTTAGCCCCGTAGTCAGGCTGCCTGACCACCGTGGCCCATTACAGCACATCACATTTCCTATAGCCTGTTGCACTGAGATTTCTTCGCTGTAACTCCTTTCTAACCTTTTCTCTCTTTCTGTGAGACTACTGTTTTTATTTTTTTTACCAATCTTTTCGGGATTTTCTTTTTGTCCTTTATGTTGGCAGCATCTCTTAGTTTGGCAAAACCTTCAGAATACCTTTTAATGTCCTTTCACTTCTCCATCAAATCAAATAAACTTAGTCTTACCCAAATGAACACCGCCTAATGTGACTAATGATAGCTGCTGTGACACATTATTGCTAATGCTCACCATAAGGATCACATTCCACACACATTTGCACCCAATTCGTGAAGATATTCTTGATCCCCCTTGAAATGTTCATCTTCTATTATACCACATCAGATCACTTCAAATTATCTATGACAGTGATGAGATGTGCTATATTAGCAAAGAGGCAATAAGCGTTTTCAGTCAATATTCAGTTTTTTATCATATAGATTGAGTTGGAATAGGTTGGAATCTTTATTTCCAAATAGTTTACTGGGTACAGCTTGCTATAAAACTACTGAATTCAAGCAAGATGCAATATAAAGAAATGAAATGACATAAATAAAACATCAGCAATAGAGAAATCCAGAAAAAAATTTCCATTCAATATCTACACAGCTGTCTTCTATTCAGAGAGAAAGGGGAGGAGAGGAAGAACAGTTTAAATCAGGTGCATTTTAAAATAAATCGTTCTCTTCTGTTTGCTGCAAATGCCACTAATGTTAACTGAAATACGTAGAAATGCCTGTACTCTGTATTTTATCTTATTTTATTTCATCTAACTGTGATTCTGACTAAGAGACCTCTAAGTAAGCTATTTGTTTCATTAGTGCAAATCACAGCCTGGATTTATAAATGCAAATATTTATTGGTTTTGCATAAATGTCTTATATTTCAAGCAACAGATGCATTCAAGATCACAATCTACTCAGAGCTATTCAGTAAGCAGGAAATACATACCATGTTCACCCAGATACTTTTCTTTGTCATGTTATTTGTTGATTTTTATTCAGGATGGCACTTGAAATATTCCTACACCCACGTGAAGAGGTATTCTCCCCAGAAGCCTTCTCAGACCTTCTTGGTACACACCAAGCCACCAGCTGTGTGTCAATACGGGATGTCACTGTTACTTTGCAGAGCCTCCACAATCATCAGAGATCTTTATGCTTTATCATTCCCGTATTCTGACGACAGAAACATGGTATGTGGCTGTAGAGACTACCTGCTGAAGTGGTACTTCTGCCACCAGCTGCAGAAGAAGTTTGCACATATTTTTCCAGCATATTTCTCTTCAGTCTATGCTGAGGGATTAGAAGGTAAATGCATCCTCACTGTGATATACATGTATATGGGTATTAACCGACACATTCTTATTTGGAGGCAATTTGCGTATTTGATTTTCCAAGAATTCTGCCATGCACTGTAAAAGTCTGTTGCAATTTCCAGTGTCTGAGTTACTTTTGTAATTATCAGCTCTCAGTCACGTAGGAAGCCCAGGGTGGTCTCATGTTGTCTTTTCCTGTTGATGTCCACTTTCTCAGAAATGAAAGCCATTTTAAATGACATGCTTGCCCATTTCTTTTAAAAAACCCCACCAACCCAACAAATGAAAAAATCCTCTGAAAAGAACAGAAACACCTTACTTGATTTGACAACAACCACTTCATTTACTTTGTCAAGTTTACTATTAACCAAAGGCTTCTTTATCACCCTCTGAGCACAATTCCACAAATCATACCATTTCCCAGATGTGTCTGGAGAAAATGAGACAGGTGTCTGGAACCATTTCTTCCTAGCAAGCACAGAAAACAACATTAACATTCAATTTAGTGCACACATTATTCCATGTAATCAACAAGATGATTTAAATGTTGGCTCTAAAAAGCAAAAGGCTGGATAGAAAAATAAATGTACATTGAGAACCCAATGTTTTGGCCCTTACTTTGTGAACAGACTTTAAAATACTTTCTAACTTTTAGAAAATAAGACTGGATTTCTCCCATTCAATATTCTCCAAAGGTTCCCTAGCTAAGTAATAATAAAATAAGTTCTTTTCATGCCAATGTTTCATGCCAATGCATTTAACATCATCTGTCCCTAAGGGTCCTATTAATGAGTGACTTCTCAATGATGAGATTCATTCTTATGGAAGCACGAGTTCAATCACACCCTTTGCAACTTCGCAGTAAAATTAGATCAATGCTCCTGAAGTCAATGCTGATATTCTATAATCAAATTGTGCCAGTAGAATATCATTTTAACTATGGACATTACTACATCTTACATATATCTATACCATGCACCCATTACTTGTATGCCTATTTCATAGATGCTATACATTACTACATTAGAATAGGAAGAAAATGTGAAGAACAAAAGGGCTAAAGATGTCAGTCATGAAGGACCATGTTTCAGAGGCAAATTGTCATGGCCTCAGTAGAGCTAGGAGAACAGCCACTAGCTGAAGCTATAGCTTCTGCCTAGCAACCATAGTTCAGCTCATGATGATTTCCATACCAAATCCCAAAGGGTTGTTCATAACAGGGTGGAGAGCTTTATTTTGCAGAGAACAAATAAAAACAAACAAAGATCATTAAATGTTACTTAAAAAAAAAGGGTTAACAGCCAATTTTTTTCTGGTTGCCATTCAGATTTTATACTCGGGACTCGTGATTTTCATCCGAAAATCTGTCTGATGGTAAAGATTGGCATCAAAGGGCTTGAGGAAAAATGACTAAGGAAATCAGGTCTATTTTCAGTCAAATCAAATCAGCTAACAGGGTCCTAATTCTTTAATGGGTCAGTTGTTCTGAGTCTAGAAGCTGAAAAAAAAAAAGACACTGTTCTTTACAATTCATGCTGACTTTGCATCTAGTTCCAAATATTTTGGTATCTCCCTATTCTTACTATAGACATTGTGAGGAAAAAAAGGGCATCATGTAACCTGACAAGTCATTTGCTACTCCTGCCATTATACATGGATATATATTTGCTACCTTTGCTGTTGGAAGAGTACAAGAGAAGAGCAGATAAGCTCTAGTTCTAGCCTTGCCATATATCCACAACAGTCTTTCAACATCTTTTTTCCAGGTCTTAGGACTTCTTCTCCTGGTATAGTAAAACTGAAATTCCAAATAAGCCAAAGAAACACTTTTTCAGCCATTATTCTTTAACCATAAAATTTAAGAAGTTTGAATTTTATATTCAAGTACAATGCTGATCTTGCCCTCTGGAGTTATTAATAACAGCAGAATGTTCTTTTACTTAGAATTTCTGTGCAGGCTTCTGCCTTCTGCTGAAGGTACTGTTTATATAATGAGCTCAAACTCAATCAGGGTCTTGTGAATAGTCTAAGGAACATTTTATTTGGTGTATTGACATTTCACATTTTCTTTATTACCCTTTGTGAAATCTCTTTATCACAACAATGAAATCTCTTTTGAATGTTAAAGGGTTCTTTTCTCTTTCAATATTTTTTATGCTGAAGAGGCAACATCATCTGCTTTTAAGCAGGCTACTTTTTGAGATGGCATGACATGAAGAGCTGTAAATATGCCTATATTTACAGCACTTTGGAATGGTCTTAAAGAACTTTGTGCAGCTCTGCGTTCATATATCACAACAATATTAATCTTTCCAATAGATCTAGATGACTGCCAACAGATGTTTATCTAACCCATTTTTTAAAACCTCTTAGTGAAGCATATTATAAAAAATCCATCGCTATGTTTCATCTGTCAGTCGGAAACTTTTTCTAATATGTATTATGTCTCTTGCTGAAAAAGTGATCCAAATATTTCTTGTTCTCCTTTACTGAATACATGCAATAATTTATCATTGTCCTCCTTATACTGGAAGATGGCTGATACTTCTGCTTCTTCAGGCCCCAGATGATTACCTGTTAACCTTTTAATTAAAATGAAATACGTCATGTGGATGAAAGACAGAAAGAAAGCAGGGCAGCTCTGGCTTGCTAAAATTTGGAGAAGAGTTTCCAAACAGGATGTGATGATATGAAAAGTGTGGATATGGAGTACTGTAGATACGTGTAGATATGAAAAGTTCAAAGGGTAAATAAAAGAAAATGGTGCTATCGCTGACAGCCTAGAAACTAAGGGAAAATGGAGACATTCACTTTCTTCAAAATCACACTCATTCAAGCTAAAGCTTGTGGCAAAGATTTCCACGTTTACCTATGTGAGGAGCCACATATTCCTAAATTCTGATTATATCTTTATATATTCAGAAGTACAGAACAGAAATGTAGCAGGTTAGAACTGCTGAAAATATCTGAGCAATTAAGAAAGGAGAACATTGTGTCTGTCACAGAGGGAATGTTGTACAGGGCATCAAACTGTGAAATCCAGAGGAATTGGTGAAGTTCTCCAGACAAAAAAGGGCTTGGTCTGATTAAAAAACACAAACTTTCATGCCTTGGAGGACTTCTGGAAAAAGAAATCAGCCCATCCAGTCCTTAGAATGCACTGCAAAGTGGGTTTTTTTTTCAGTATGGCAATTTAAAATAGCAAATAGTTAGAGGCCTTACCAGATCTATTTCTAATAAAGAAGGGATATGGATTGAAGAATGGAAAGATTAAGAGAGTCAGTGAACTGACAGGTTTCACAACCCTTAGACTATAAAGAAGGAACAATAAAAAGAAATAAAACAATAGAGTACAAGAGAGTGGACTTCAATACATTCAGAGAATTCACATATTAGGGCTTACGGGAGGCCAATCTACACAAAAATTGTTGAAGAGAACTGGCAGTTCCTTAGAAGATGTATATTAAGGAGGATAACCAGGGCTGGGCAGTGTGCTTCGTGAAGTTGCACAGAACTCAAAGAAGAGCAAAAGGAATGATAAGAGATGTAAAAAAAGCCTACAATAGGAAAAAATGGGGTTTAACCTAAAGATAAGGGGGCTAAGAGGAAATACAATGTTGAAAATAATGGAGAGCTGGAATAAATGTCTTGGGAAAGCAGTGGTATCCTTATCAATTTTAATCTTCCAGAAAAATGAGGATAGATATAGTCTGCCTTAGGCGAAGTGAGGAGGGTGGATTCAGCTCTGCAGCTCTGCAACATCTGCCTCTCTTTCCCTTAACGAACAGAAACAGGGCTGTTAACCTTGTCTCAAAAATCATACCTTTGTTTCTTTTTCTGCACTGAGATTTCCCGTTACTACAGTTGGGGCCTCATAAACATCGAGTCAAGGGGAGTATTTACCCCTTTTCTTTTTTCACGTGCAACACAGCTGTTAATGCCACACGGAAATAAACTCTCCCTTGTCTGCACCAGTGTAACTTTATCGGCTCATATCAAATTTGCAATGTAAGGTGTTTTAACACAGTTCAACCTGCATTTCACTTGGAGGTCATCCCAATATCTCAACACTACGTGCTTGATTACAGCACATATTAATAAAAATGCCACACAGAGAAACAAATGGAGCAAAGTAACCTTTCAGTTTATTGTAACCTCCCAGTAAAATATTCTACAAGAGTTTTTTAACAATCACTTGTGCAAATATAATGGTTTTATCTAGAACCTTATTCCCTGGCTGTTTTATAGGAATATAAAGGGAGACAATGTTAAACCCTTAAAAATTCAAGTTTAAAAGTTATCTGCAATGCAAATTATCTAGACTATCTGTGCCTCCTTCGCCTTCCTCCCACAACAACAAATTAGAATGGTTTGATTTGATTTGTTTTGAGAACTCCATGCTGGCTGGTTCTTACCACATTATTATTATTATTATTAATGCTTATGTAATAATGATGCATTAGAGTCTCATTCCAACAGCCTGAGTGAGGCTGAGTTGCCTGAACTTCTCTGTGAGGTCCTTCTCTCTTTTTAAAGATGGATCAGGTGTTTGTCTCTCTTCAGCTCTCGCTACCACCCATCCCTCATGTGGTACCAAAGATACCAACAAGTGATGTGGTGATTACCAGCTACTCCTGTAAGTACTGCAGAGTGACTTTCAGCTGAACTGCTGAGCTGTTTTATACCAGTCTTCCTTAAATATTCCTTAAATGCTTTTTCTAATTTCTAATTTTTCACCTAATTGTGACTTTGGGTCATATGTCACCTTTGTAATGAGGCCTTACAGAGAAGGCAAACACCACTGTAGCCTTCTGTGTGTCACTAGCCTTTTACCAGGATTTTCTTTCCTGTTTGGTAATTAATTTCTGTTTTCCTTGGTTGTGTTTTTTTTTCCTCTTGCTTCAAAAGTATTTATACAAATTTTTCTTTCCCTCACTAGGAATAACTTATTCTCTATATTATTCCATTAATTTTTTTATCTCACAATGTACTATCCATTTATGTTCATTCTTAGTCATCTGGTCTTATTTTAACATTTTGTACAATTTTTTAGTACTGTTATTTTCAAACCTTTTAAGGAATCTTCATTCAGCCTCTCACCTCCACCTCTCACTATACATATAGTATATATCACCTATGTATCATCTCTCTTCCTACCTGTTCTTTGCATTAGGGGAGTTTACAACAGTTCGTAACAACATATAACAGATCACCTGCCTGCTTGGATTCGACTGTCTTCCTCAGTGATCCTACCCTACCTCCTTGCCTACCAAGTGAACAAGTTCCTTCCTAGTCTTACTCTACTTATCCTTTTCACCCATTGCTTAGAATAATGAATGTTATTCTCCCAAATTACCATTTACCTTTGGAACCTCAGTCAGTTCCTCCTAATTAGCTGGAAGGAAAGCTGAAATAGTCATAATTCTAGTTTACTTCTCTAGCTCCTGGGGGAAAGAGGGAGAAAAAAGGGGTTTGGTACATTTCAATTGGGTGATTATATTGCTGTAAAATTTTCCAAAAGAAAGCTGAAGTTCTCCATCACCATCAGATACGGTCTTTCTGACACCTCTCTGTTGTTCAAAAACCTCTCTAATTAAGCTGACTAGAATATACCATCTCACACATTGTACCAAAAGGGCTTTTATTCTCCCATGGGTCTTGCTTTTTATACATGCTGTACAGATCTGATTCTCTGTATTCTTACATGAACACATGATTTGCTTTCTCAGTTCAGGTTTGTGGGGTTTTTGTGCAACAATTCTCCCTGCGAGCCAAAAAAGAGTGGCTGTTGGCTCACTCTATTTGCCAGAGCCCGGGTAACATGCTAAAACTCATAGTGGCTAGGATACCACACTGAGAAAGGAGAAGTCTAGGGTCTTACCTCTGCTGAGAAGAACTTGTAGATATTTTATATTAAAGAGCTATTGGAACAAAAAACCCCACAACGCTAGTTATCTTCACAGAAATAATCAAAGCCCAGGGTTTATACTCTGGGTTAATGTCCCCTGCCAGGGCATCTCGCAGTTCTGGGCTTGGTTTAGCTACTCTCTTATCTTCTCCTGAGAAACCTGGATCATTCCTGGAATGGCAAAGGGACCAAGTGCCACCGTGAATCCCACCAGTTACTCTGGGCAGAATTTGTAGCCCCTAACCATAGGATACTTGCATTTTTCATTGCAGCTAGTCCAGCATCGACATTACATCCAACTTTGTCAAAGCTCTTAGTTGTTTGAGATATTGTTCAGAGCATGTGTCAGTGCATGTGAGAGAGAGAAAGGGGCCAGGGGGAAGATAGAGATGTTTTCCTCTTTTAGTGTTGTTGTTACTGATCTCTAAGGCTTTTCCACTTGGAACAGATGCCACATATTCATCTGGGATGAAACAGTTCTCTTAATTTCAGACCTAACATCTGCTCTTTCTTGACTGAAGACCTTCTCAGTGACTAAACAACAGTTTTCTTGCTGTGTGAGACAGAAGATAAGGCTGTCCTTTACTTACACTACAGGAAAGCTTCCCCCCCCCTGCTTCTTGCAAGTATTTTAGTTGCAACAGATTGGACTTTTCTGTGTTAAAAAGCAAAACCTTCTACTTTTGCAAGCCAAAGAGTATTGAAGTGACACCCATATTATTCATATGCTATCATCAACAGCCACACTATTCTAGATATTGCTGCAGATTAAAAAAACAGAGTGCTGGTTTAAAGATGAAATCAGGAAGCAATTTTCAGAGTCCTCTAAGGTCATGCCTTGAATTTTAATTCTTACAAAGGGAAAATGAATCAGATCTGAGACTTTTTAGTCTAAAGATCTTATGACTGGAAGGAAACACAATTTAAAGGAATGAAGGTGAAGCGTTTATAAGTAAGGAAATGCAGTTAATTTGAGAGTATTTATGATACTTCATATGACATTAATAAATCTGGCTGGAGGTTTTTTGTTTTTTGGCAGGAACAGTAATAGTCGTAAGTAATTCAGGTTTATAGTACAGCGATGTGTTTCAGAGAAATAGGAAAGAGACTGTAAATTGCTGTGAGTGAATGTTGGTGCATGTGGATTAGGAAACATGAATTGGACAATTTCAGCTTTATAGTGAGATGCCAAGCCATCCCTTTAAGCAATTGTTCCTACACTCCTCACTTTAGATGTCATGTACAGTTGCACAACATCAGAAAAACCTTGGAGCTGTTAGTTTTACACAGTACCATTCATTCACCTCCCGCACTCCTGCACCCCCAACTTTCAACACGGTCATGCAAAGGTAAGGATTTTAAGGGGAAAAAAAAAAAAGTTAGGTGGAGAATTAATGACAAAGACCTAAATTCAAACTGGTGAGAATTGTTGTTTCAGCAGAGGAAAAATAAAATAAAATTAATTGCAATGCAGAAGCTAGTGAGAAGGAACATGGCAGGTTGCCTGCAATCGTGGTTACAACATCAGCTCTGTGTAGGCAGGGAGGGATCAGATGCCTGGGGAGCAAACAGCAAGTTGTTCAAACTCAAGATACGAGCAATGAGAAGGAGAGGAATGGCTGTGAATAGGCCAGCTGGTTCTTTTAAGAGCCTTTTAAGTGGAGCAGCGCTGCCGTTTTACCCGCTTCACAGAGCAGGAGCAGAAGTTTAAGTAATCACAGGGTCCTTTCTGAGTGCTGTCCTGCTCACCATCACTCCCCTCTGGCTGGATCAGGAAGGGGCATTACTAGTGCTTGCTGCTGGGCTGCGGTTTCTGGACGTGTGTATGTACAGACTGAGACTGAGTCAGGAGCAGTGGAGAGTCACCTCCTCCAGCTCCCACAGGGAGTTGCTGAGCTCTGAACCAACTCCAAGCATTCAGTCCCTGCTGAAGGCACTACCTGCAAGGCCAGGTAACACCTGGGCTGCTTCTCCCTTTCTCCATCACCACCTCCCTGCTTCTTTGGGCACCTCGGGTTTGCAGTCTCCCCCTTCTGGGCAGGCACACAGCAGTAGCTGGCAGTGCCAGGTCATGTCTGCCCTGTTAGCAGACAGATGGGGATGCTCTCCATTTGACCCACCTCTGTCCAAGCTAAACAATTCCAAAAGCATAGGGCTATTTTCAGCACCTAACTGGAGTTCCAGTTTAAAACATGTTGAACAGACCTGACCCTGAAGGGTCTACTTTCTTTGAAAAGTGAAGGGCAACTTGACTTTTCCTGCACCTGCTTTTCCTGGAAGTGGAATGCTTAGTAAACGAGGCCTCCAAAATCACTAGGTTGTGAAAAAACACTGTTGTGTTTTTTTTTTTAAATCTTTAGTGTGGACCTGTGAATTCTTAAGCATGTTTTACCTTCCCAATGATGGAGGTGTTGTCTTCTCCATCTCTCTGTCATCATGTTAGTGCAATTTGCTGTTTAGCTAAATTATGTTCAGTACAAACACGAGTGACAGCCTTTAGCTATATTAAAACAAACTGTCATCCAGAAAGTTCTCATTGCTCTGAGCCAAATTTTGAAACTACTTACACCAGTTTATTTTCTGATTCACTCGAGCTGCTGTAGTTATAGCCTTGGTGAGACTTAATTTTCATAAACATCACCAAGAATAGTAAATTATTCATTATAAAGACCTTTTCATTAACCACTGACATATTATCAGTTCCTCTCTCTGCTCTGATGAGAGAAAAATAGGAGTCTTATTACACCAGGAGGGAGAAAAGAATAGCTTTTTGGCACTTAAATTCCATTTAATTGTAAAAATACCAAGCATCATTCATAACCTGTGATTAGAAACTTTAGCTATATGTTCAGCTCTGCTGATTTACGGTTTCCATCCCATTTTTAGCCATGATAACAACTGTTAATTTTACCTAAGTGAACTGTATTAAAAAGAAAACAAACAAACAAAAAAAAAAACAGAACAAAACATGATTGTTCTCTCTCTCTAAACTATTGTAAATCAGGAATAACCTGCTAAAAGCAATAGACTTGCCTTCATCTGAATTAGTCCACATGTATGCCACCTTCCTGAAAATGGATAATCAAGGTGGAAGCATGTAGCATTCCCCCATGATATTCAAGAGTAAGATGTTGATTTCTCAGGTGAACTCAAGCAACTGAGAAAAAAACACCAAAAAACCCTCATTGCTTCAAAATTAAATATTCTTGCATTTCCTCTTTTTTTTTAACAAATAAATAATCCCCCCCAAGCAATCAATTGTGGACAAACTTAAAGGACGTCTTAATTTTAAAGCTTTTTTATATATATTTTAAAAGATAAAGACAAGGTGCATTGTAAAAATACATACTGTTTCAAAATGAAAAGTCAAACTGTTTCCACCAAAATATGTAGAAACAAAATGTTTTTTTTTAAAGAAATATATTTTATTTTGCTCAGAATTCTCTGCCCAATTTGACTAGAATTGCTGTTTATTCTCTGTGATTCTAAAATTTCCTTTTTCAGGAAATATACTATTCTTGAGAAAAAAATCAAACAACCTTCTCCACTCCTGTTCCCCTGCTTCAGGTGGAAGGAGGTTTTGTTGACTTCATCTTAACGACATAGATGTAAATTCCATATTTCTGTCAAAATTAATGAATGTATCCTACACTTCGGTGCCCCCCCTGGATTATGGGCCTTTTCTAATGAGCTGATCTGATTCATACCAGGATGATGATCAACAGCTTGGGGCATAACATCATCAGAAATCCCTTGGGTGTTTGCAAATTGTCAGACAGATGAAGAAGGCTGCTTGTAGGTTGTGTTTATGACTCCTAAATTATTTTTAGGAACTGTCACTGAAAAACCCTCGAACTCATTATGTCTCTTCCATGTTTGTCTTTTCACAGAAATGTAAGTAATTACTGCTTTACAAATGTGGATCTGCTGTGGAATCTCATATTAAAATGTCTCTTGTGCATTTTCGATACTCATCTCTCTGAACCCTAGTTATTCTTTCCTTCAGCAAAAGCTGGTTTTCCCCTGAAGGGAATATCCTGTGTGAAAAACAAAACCAAAAACAAATACGAATGTTTGCTGTAGATTATGGGACCATTTCATTAAAAAAAATAAAATAAAATTGCATAAACCAGCCAAGTGTTTGGAAGCACTTATAGAGTCTCTAAAAATGGCAAGAAAGATTAACTGTCCAGGTGTTACTCTACACGTTGCATTTCTCTGAATAATCTTTCCATGTTATTATTAATTTTGAAAAAACACCAAAAAATAAAACAGAAACCTCCAAAATAACAAAGTAGGAGTCCTGGATCCAGATGAATCCAGAAGTTTTAGCTGCATTCACTTCATTTGATGATTTGAATATGAATGAGACCCCTGAACATCTTTGCTGAGCAAGGCGCTTTCATTAAAGGTCAAGAGAGTTAGAGCTTCTAAGGACTAGACATTCAAATACACCAAAAGGTGGAAAGTAGGAACCCAGCTTGATTTTCAGAGGTGAGAGCTAGTTAGGTGCTTCCGATCTCATTTGATGGATTATGGTAAAGACCTCTGAGAATCTGATCCTCATTGTAAAAATCTCTTTCTAAAATCCATACTTACACGATTAAAAAATAATAACAAAATTAAAAATTATTCTCCTAAGTAAAAGTCATTTGGAAGTCATTTGACACATGCAGTCTTCATCCCGTGGTTAGCAGAGCTGCTAATGGTAATTTCAGTGGATTCTGGAGAACATGCAAAAAATATTTCAAAGCATATAGCCTAATTAGTCCCCTCACTAGGATGTCCAAGCAAGAAAACCTACTGATTGTGTCTTGATCTCAAATAGCTGTTTATATCATCCAAAAGAAGAAAATAACTTTGGTGTAAGAAATAGAAGTTTAATATTCTCCTTCCACTAACAAAACCACAGTAACCCTACTCATTTGATGTTCTCTATGTGCACAGAAAAAGAGGAGATTTGATACACCCAGTTTGTACTAATTCAGAAATGACAGTCATTTACTGTTAAGCCTTAATTTGTCATCCTGGTACCATTCATTGACTTCCCTTTGCAAATATGCAGATGTAAATCAATGAATATGCACTGGTGATGGACGTCACCGTGGTTGGACTTTAGTATCTAAACTATATGTTCACCCTCTGGATTTTCTGAGGTCATATCTGGTTGCTATTTTCATTCTTTTTCTTTAGGTTTTTTTGGCTTTTTTTTTGTTAGTTTGGGTTCTTTTAGTTGTTTGGTGGGTTGGTTTTTTTCCCTTGAAGGTTAGTGGTGTTTTTTCTAGGCTATTATTGTTTGCTTGCCAGGTATAGCTCTTTGAAAACAAATGTCTACAGTAAGGACTGATATCCTCCTGGAAAGCATTTTAAAGTATTTGGCAATTCTCAAAATAGACTGGCAATAATTCAGTTCCAAAAGATTTATAATACCCTGAAATCCACTTTAGTCAAGGAGACTTCAAAATACATGTTCATTAGTGCTGTAGTAAGACTACAGCTTACTAAATGAAGGAAACACAGAAGGTTAATGAGAGCTCTTAAATGTCGGTGAAATGTTCAAATCTTTATAGGAGTGTCATATTTTGAATATTACTAGCAGGCCAGCTTTATACTTCTGAAGTTTAAACAATGACTGCAATAAAATTTTCATTATTTTATAGACTCACAGACCTCTGCAAATCATTTCTGCTGATTAAGTCTATTTTCTCTGACACTTGTACCAGAAATTCTTTGTGTACTCAAGAGGCTCCCAAAATGTTATTTCTGGCTTGAAACTGAGATTAAAAATGTCACTCAACAGCAGCAACAACAGAAGTTATTGCATAGTCTGGGTGGTACAGACGATTGCTAATGGAATATGGCACTCAAACTTCCACAGTAAGATAGCTGCATTATAGGTGGTGGAAATGAAAAACAATGCTGCTATTGTTCAATAGCTGTTATTTTGGAAAGACTTGTCTGTTTATGAAGTGGAAAATTGCCAGGTAGAAATACCAGTAACAGCAAGTAGATGTCTTTTAAAGTTTTATTCCACACATTTTTCCAGAACTTATCAGACTGAAAAGTATCCTTCTACACAGAAAAGAAACATAATTGTCTTCACTACAGAAAATACTACTCTTTTTAAACAGCGAGGGAGCAGGTATGATCATCGGTCACTCAACTGACAGCTTCATGACTGAACAACACAAATGCCACCTTCTTGGCCCTTCCATCAAGAACAAGATGGTCTATGATCTTTTTTTCTCCCTTTGTTTTTTCCCAGAGATAACAGTGCTTAGAAAGAGAGGCACATTTCTAAGCTTGATTGGACATGATTTATTGCCACTACAATGTAATAGATCCAACATATGAACAACAAGCCTGAAACAAAAGCTCTGCAGGGCTGCCTCTGCTAACCAAGCTCAGCGTGTGGAAAAAGAGGAGAAATAAAAGAGGCAGATTAAAAAACATAGTGGTTTTTCTCAAAAGGTTTATTTCAAGACTCACCCATGGCCTTCCTCAAAAAATATTTTAAAAGTCATTACCAGACAATAGTATTTCCCCCCATTTTATTGACCTCTTACTAGTTTGTACAGCTGCTGAAGAAAGTCTTCAGAAAGTGACCTAAAGTGTGTGTTAGACATGGTTATGCTCATGATTATGCTCCTGACACTCAGGGAAGGATCCTCACCTTCACACTGGTGTTTTCAGATGCTGGGGTGCAGCTTTGTTATTCCTCCCTCACTAACACTTTGTGCCTGAAGTGCAAAAACCTCCTCACTGAGATGCCAAGTAGCAACATCCCATGTGCAAGAAATAAGAGAAGATGAGCCTCTGGGGCCAGGGAAGTGCCTTCCCCACAGTGACAATCGACCATTTTGCTGTGCTCCATAGTGGGATTCAGCTCACCGTATGTTCTGGGCCTTTGAATCTCTCTAATGTCTAAGCATCTGGAGTTACTGTGGATCCTCTAAAGGAGATGAGACATGGACAAGGCTGGCAGCTATGATGCCAAATGCAGAGGAAACCAATGCCTTTATGGGGATGTGGTAGGAAGCCACATGGGATACCACAGGGCCTCTAAAATGGAAGCAGAAACTAGTATTTTAACACCTAAGTCACTCTTTGGTTGTCTACATCTGAACTAGTCACCCTGAACTCCTTCCTTTTACTCATGGTTCATCTGTTTACAGATATACATTTAGGTCTATTAACTTTAGTACAGCCAAAGGTTCAGAGGAC
This sequence comes from Numenius arquata, assembly GCF_964106895.1. Lineage (NCBI taxonomy): Eukaryota > Metazoa > Chordata > Aves > Charadriiformes > Scolopacidae > Numenius > Numenius arquata. The sequence continues at coordinate 68,512,180 of NC_133578.1, read as the reverse complement.
TGTAGCACCACCAATTTAGCAGTGGGAGTTGTTAATACTCAAGATCTTTGGATGCTGTGCTAGTTTGCCACTTGTTTTGGGACCTTAAAGTCTCTTTTTCTTCCCAGTAAACACTCACCCCACAAGAGACTGTGGAGAAGATCACTAAGTTTTGCCCAAAAGTAGTTTAGCTTAATTTCTTAAGTCTTCTGTACAGCTTAGATGCTATTTTTATTGCTCCAGAGGTAAGCAACACTATCTCCTCCTGAGTGGAAGTGCCATGGGGATATTTTTCTATCTCAGTAGTAGAAGAGGAATTATATTCCTCACTCTCATTATCTCAGTCATTGTAGTTTCTTTGCTCTTTGACTCTGCTTTTAATGTGTAAACTTTCCATATCTCTAATCTTTTAATTCTTCATTATCTTCTGGTTCTAGCTGCTTGTGATTAACATCAAAAGAAGAAAAGATGACAGAGAATGGCTAAGTGAGTATAACAGATTTTTAAATCTCATAGCAAAGTGCTGGTTCTAGTTTCTTTGGTAATGAATAAAAGAACAAAATAATGATAGACTATTTTTTTTTCTATATATTTAGCCTTTAAAATTCCAAATGCTTTATAAAGAAAACAGAATAATAATCCATAAACTACCAGAGACAACCAGTTTCACATACTTGACATACCTTTGCATCATATGAGCTTTTTGTCTGACTGGTTACACTCCCTGAAACTTACTTACACCTCCTTAAAATCAACATCACTCAGGTAGCAAACAGAACATACTGTGAATGAAACCACTCCTGCCTTACAGTAGCCACAAAGTAAAATCAGATCTACAAAGATCTCAGAAAGAAACTTTGTGTTGGTATGCAGAAGGCCCAAGAGAGTTGTGTTTCCATAGTGACCACAAATGCTTTTTCTGGCTTTTAAGCCATTTCTCACTCGCCTTATGAGTCTGTTTGTCATATCCATCCACATATGCCCAGGTACTAAGGATACACTACCCCAAGATCTAGAGATAAAAGATATGGCAATTGGATGAGCTGATGTTATTCTCACCTTGTTCATGACAAATTTGCAAGCCACCGGTGGCCTTGCAGCCTGGCCGTTACGGAGCCTGACCCTTGGAGGATGCTTACAAAAGAGGCAATGGACATCAGCAAAACCTAGAGCCTGCAAAGGCAGCCACAGAAGTTGGATGACACACTGAAATGTATGGGGGCTCTTCCCTTCACGGACAAGGGTTATGAAATCAAACCCTCTCAGACTAAAAAATAATAATAAAATAAAATCACCTGTGCCATGGAAAGCTTGGAAAATAAGGTTTCAGATTGCGCATTCAAGAAAGGCAGAATTCGGTCTTTTGAAACATTGTTAATTTATGTACTTGCTTTAAAAAGCACATAGCCTGTAAAGGTGCTAATTCAATATAACACATTCTGTCTCATGAGATTTATTTAAGTGAAAATGTCATGCTGGTTACATTTAAAATAAGAGTTAATTATAACTGCTGCTTTTTAAAATTTGTTAGATCACTGTGAGTTTATCACAGCTACAGGCCACTATAAAATATGCTGCTAGATTTCTGTATTTTTGAGTGTCAAGGCCCATTAGGGCCTATGAGTATATGCAGACCTACCTTCTTCTTATCCCACAGAGAAAAGATGTGTGCAGTAAAGCTAAAGGGTGAATCCAGCCACCGCCCATGAATGCTTTGAATGGAGATTATTTGTGCTCTGTCCCAAAAGGAAGGCCGAGAATATGATAATTGAAAACGTCCCACTGTGGTCACTCCTGACCATACCTGCCCCGCCAGACGCCCAAAAGAAGTGACATTTTTTCCCCTGAATAGTTCATACTGTTTAGGTAGAAGATGCAGGGAGCTGATGAAGACTGATAGCCGAAAGCTCAGCCTTTGGGCATTCAACGAGGAATCCCACCGGTCAGGAATAGTAATCTTTCATTCTGCACATAGTTACTGGAGAGAACATGTCAATTCAGCCATACTAAAATGGCTGGGTGTGCCTATTCTAAGGTGAAAAAGTGTCCAAAGTTTTCTGTTTCCTTGTTGTGGGTGGCATTGTCTTTTTGGTCAGTCATAGGAGAGAAAGGACTTTGAATCTGGCAAATTAGTCATGCATTCTGTTTTGCTTTAACTTTATCTCCTATATCAAGGATGCAAAAGTAAACTGAAAGTATTTGCTCCCTGCAAATTTAATGTTATGGTCAGTGGAAAAGAGAGATGAACCCAAATATTATTCTTGTACAAGAGAATTTATATTTGGTATTGCAAACCAGCTGGAAAAGCAGAGAGATATCCACTTGCCTTGTAATTTGTTTGCTATTATTAGATCTATCAAAGAGAGGATAATGATTTTATAATGACAAGGATAAAATGTTATAACTGATTTCAGGAGAAAATTTTGTGAAAGAGTAGAAGAAAAAACACAATAAACCAGACACAAAAAACCCCAAAACACCCACAAACCCAAGACCTTTCCTCATCAGGAGATCAAGAAGCCACCTACCTTTTGTCCTGTACATGTCTGATGAAGGTCCCACTTTGCTACAATGGAAAAAGTAGATGAGGCCTTTTTCTGTACAAAATACAAATAAAGTCTTTGCAGGGTCTGTGCATGATTGATTGAATTCATCACCACTCTAAAGTTGTACGTTACTTGTTTTAAGTTTTGATTCAGAATGCTCATCGTGAATGAACTCGTGCAGATGAGTAACTTTGGACCACATACCTGGGTGAGACCATCAGGGACCCTGAGACCCATCCACACATCTAGAAGGTACCATGCAATAGCCAGTAACTTTTGAGAGGTCCATACAAACTATTCCCAACCTCTGCCTACCATAAAGCACAGATTGTTTCTCCACCCCCATGAAAAACCTGAGACCCAAAGCCTACTACACTCTGTGCCCCAAGGAAAGAACAGGATAATCAGCAATATCCCAGGTCTCTGCAGCTGCATAATAGCTGTAAATGGAAGAGAATCTCAGAAATCAGATCATGCCCTGAACAGAGACGAAAGCAAAGAAACCTAAGGTCCTTGTCATTTTGGTTAGAGGAAAGTTTTTTCCAACCTCAAGCTGAGACATCAGTATAACCAGGAACACATGAGTGAGACACCACTAGCAGGGCATTGAAAAGCTTTTGGCTGTCACTGATGCACCAAAATATTCTGCCCAGGGGACCTTTTCCAGCTGTATCTAATCTCTGATATTTCAGAAGAAAACCGATTTTCTCTGTCTCCCAAAAGGAAAGTTAGACATCAAGAAGGAAAATAATATTTCTTCCCATTGCCTGCAGGCAACAGTAGACCCCAGGAAGTACGCAGTGAACTAATTAAATACTGTTATGAACAGAGCATAACAAACTCACCATGATCTGTCTCCTTTCATCCCCTTTTTGGGAAGCCAAACAAATTATCTTATCCTGATATTGTACAGTTTAATTTCAAGCTTCTATCTCATCCTTTTCGTATCCTGCAATCTCCCCTTGAACAAATCACACTCCAAGTTTCCATGATTTAATCACTTCCACTGTAATAATTTGAGTTCCTCATCTCCATGACTGTCTGGGACCTCTTTACAGAATTTCCCTTGCTGTTAGGGTTCTTATAATATTCAGTTTAGAAAGATTGATTCTAAGATCAGTGTTCTTTGACTTTGTATTACTCCCTATTATTAACCCCCAAATGTAAGCATCTCCTGGTCAGTCCTCATTTTTCAAGGTTGCCCAAGCTGCCCTTTTTTTAATCTGTTGTAAAATAAATTATCCATTTTCTTAACTATTCATCCCTGTTCAATTTGTTAATTTATTTTTACTATAGGTGAGCAAAAAACAGCTTTAAAAATGACAGGTAAGCTTTAGGCAAACTTAACTTATGCAATTAATTTAACCCTAGATGAGAGGTGAGACACACGAGGCCAGAATAAATGAAAGAGTTGATGGGTCCACATAGATTTAAACTTCCAAATATTTGGAAGTCTGTACTATCTGTGAACCCCTAGAAAAGAATGATTTCAGCAAGACATGTCTGAAGATTTTCTGCTAGGAAACACATTCTAGGGAGACAGAAATATTGATGAATTCTACCAGTAAATTACAGTGACATCCCACAGGGTTATGTGGTTGTGCCAGGTGTCAGCCAGCCTTCAGGAACCCTCTCGCCTGGCCCCTGTGGATTATGATGTAAGAGCTGAAGCTGCTGACATTTATCACTTTCCGTTACTTTTGCCATTAAGCTATTTCTGCTTTTCTTAGTCCCTGAAAAACAAGAGTGAATTAGCTACAGCTGTTGTAGCTGCCCATGTGCATCTTTAAATTTGCAGCTTTTGAACATGGCCTGCAGTATAAGTAAGTTTCCAGCCTGACATATTCACCATTTTGAGACAAAAAGAATGTTTAAGAGCTGAGGCTTTGACTCTTTCTTCCAGATTGCAAAGATAGCTGCTGTCAGCTAAACAGGTAAATTATTACAATTTAATATTAATTAGATGGGAGGAAAGTGTGCCATTCCAAATGCAAATTACCCATTTCAACAGGAACATCTGGAGAGAGAGTGTCAGGTCTCCTATTAACTCAACATACTGGAAACAGAAATTTATTTGACAGACAAATCTATCACTGAAAACCCAAAATGCAGCACGTTATAGTGTAACTTGATTCTGTGCCGGGCAAGGTAACGTGTTCAGGAACACACACATGTCCACTGTCTGCTGGCTTCAAGAGGGACAGAAAAGGTGTTCTCCACAAGCACTTTTTTGCTATGTGTTTTCAAATTGTCTTCTCCATTCTCCAATCTCCAATACCTATGCATTTTCCTCAAAAATTTTAACAGATTGTTTCTAGGGACACCAAGCAAACATTAAAGAAGTTTTCTCGAACATTTGTGTTTCACCAGATTCACTTTCTGCTCCCATCCCATTCAGAGGCCAGTGCTGGCAAAAATACTTTTAGAGAAGAGAGTTCAAAGGTGAACAGGTTTGCTGTTTTGGTCAAAGCACCAAAAGAAATCCATAAAACAGTGCTAGTACTTCCTATTTTCAGGATCTCATGCTTGCTTTTGGACCACTAATGGCCACAATGATGAAGACAATGTGAATGGTGCACGGTGGTGGGAAGGCATTGGGAAAAATACCCAACCAGCCACTTCTGCCCTTGCATTGCTGAGGACAATGGAGTTGACTAAAGTACTTCTGAAAGCTTCCAATTCATACTCTGATTTCCCTGTCTTTATAGTGAAGTTGGTGCATAAGGCAGCAATGTGATGTACCTTGGCTGCACAGGAAGCTCGTCTGGCCCATCTTTGCTTGAGAAAGTTAAAGTTTCTCCTAAAGGAACCTATTATAATAGCAACGGCTTTGCACAGTTGTTCCACGCAGTTTTTACCAAATTGTTCCTTCTCCCACAGGCTATTATTCTGCTCCGCCTGTGCAGAATAGAAAGTGCTGCTCTACCCATTAGTGGAGAAAAGGCCATGGAGCGGGTAACACCTCCCTCTGGAAGTCTGAAGGCTGACAGCAAAGCAAGCCAGTTTTCAATTGTTTCCAAAAATGCCACAAACCAAGAGGGTTACCATTCACTTCGGAAGGAGGAGAATAAATAACTGAAATAAAAGAAGCAGGGGAGATTTTCCCAACACAAACTGCAGGGGAATATTCTGTGCATCAAAAATTAGCTGGACTGTCCTCTTGCAGTGAAATACCAGTAACAGGTAGCATTCCCAGAGCATCCTTCACAAATTCATTGCAAATTACTGGGCAGAACTATTATACAGGAGTTTAACAAGACTTAAATGCCACATAAAAGTGTATCTGTGATCTGCTATATTTTCTATCTAGGGAAAGCTTTTTTAATGCAAAAATCTGAACGTTGCAGGTGGTAGTTGGGGGCTGCTTCCTGTTGTCAAGAAATAACTTTCTATTACGATGGCTCACAGTGAATTTTTTTATATGAAATCAGATGAAGAAAGCAACATGGCAGTTGATGATAGTCTAAAAGCTGCTACTCCAAATAGCTCAATGGATTTGCCTGAGTAAAAACAAAGTGAAAAAAAAAATACTCTCCATTTACACCCTCACTTTATCATATGCTTCCTGTGCATTTCACTGGGAGGGTTTTTTTTGGTCTACTTAGTCATCAATCTTTAACTGCTTCTTGGTATTATGGTGGATATCTGCCCAGCAGCTACTCTAAACCACAACAAATCAAGAAGCAGTTTGTTATTTCTGTGCATTAAGACAGGCCAGAGCAGTAGGGAATGCTCAGTATGGGATGCAGTGGAGGAGTAACCAGCGATAAATGTGTGATACAAAGCAGTCTAGCAGTAGTGGTAAGGGAGGGAAAGAGAGGAACGGAGAAAAGACTCCTATCATAGTGGACCATAGCCATAATCATGGTGCTAGGTAATCTTTTGGCCACTACATCTCATCTGAATGTAGATAATTTTCTTAGATGACAGGGACACAAAGTCTTTTATGATTAGTTACGTACCCTGACATAAATAACCCCATTCCTCAGTTGTGTGGCTAATCAATTTAATTACTGCTCTCCATCTGCACCCAGTTGAGAGTGGCAGCAATGATTTCAGTCCAAGAGCTGATGCTGAGCCTCTCCCATTCAGGCTACCTGACTGGTGGAGCCTTTAGAGGAGTGACAGGCTTTGCAAACAACATGAAAGGTGTGGTAGGTGTCAGTCTGTTTCACGGTTTATATCTCCGTGATTAATAGTACGTGGTCAAACGCAACAGCTGTTCTCATAGATAATATTCAGATTACTCTGAATAAATTGTTGAATAAGTGTGCCTGATGAAAAGACTACTGAAAGCAAAAAGAGTCTTTCCACTCAGGCCAGTCGCTATTTGGGTCGAGAACTTCTGCCATAAACAGATCCTCAAAAATACCTTTATATACAAAAAAACTTGAAAAATTGGACCACTGTTTCTCATATAGAGAGAAGCCATTTGAGAGATGTGTTACTATTAATCTATTTTTAAGCAAGTTCAGAGGATTTATTTTGTAACTGGGATTCAAGTGGAATTTAGATTATCATGTAAACTTCTGGTTGCAGCATCTGCAGTCGATATAGTTTTGGATGCCCACCTGTGCCCACGTGTGCCTTGTTTGTGAGTCTCACATGGACACAGGTAGGAGATAGGCTCCAACGGGCACAGGGAAGGAGTGATGTTTGACCTTTTGGCCTTTTTTGGTGGCTAACGCTTGGTGCTTCTGTGTTGGCAGGCAATCATAGCTTCAGTGATCAGGGAGATGCCAATACCTATCAAAAGGCAGCACAGGCAGCTGGCTGTACCTGTTGGCTGCCAGGTGGATCCCTGGACAGCAGGGACGGACATGAATTCAGATCCTTTCAGGAGTGTAGCATGAAGTATCTTCAGATTTTAAAAGAAAAACATTATAGAAAAAAGACTGTCCAACAGAGAAAGGCACATAATAACACTGACTCCTAATGTGTTGCTTTCCCATCCATCCTGAGAGAGAAACCCCAAAGTCAAACTCCTTCAGCTATTTTTAGAGGCAGATCTGCTTTCTGAAGTCTGGAGATAAAAGAAATGAGATTCATGACTTCTTGTGACTGCCTAGGCATGAAAAATATTTGTCTGCTGTTTGTGTTACATTTTTCAGTCAATACTGTCCTTCTCCCACCCTTCTATTCCCTACCAGTTTGTTGCTATTGCCTGAACCACCATCAGCAAATCCTTGTAGGAATAAGATTCACCCTCAGAGAAGAATCATAAGCTGGTTTGGGTTGGAAGGGACTTTAAAGATCATCTCATTCCAACCTCCCTTCCATGGTCAGGGGCAACGTCCTGGGACTTTCCTGGACCAGGTTACCCAAAGCCCTATACAGCCTGGTCTTGAATACTTCAAGGGATGAGGCATCCACAACTTCTCTGGGCAACCTGTTCCAGTGTCATAGAATCATAGAATCATAGAATCGTCTAGGTTGGAAGAGACCCTTGGGATCATCGAGTCCAACCATCTATCCTACTCTACAAAGTTCTCCCTTATACCATATCCCCCAACACCACATCTAAATGTCTCTTAAACACATCCAGGGATGGTGACTCAACCACCTCCCTGGGCAGCCTGTTCCAATGCCCGACCACTCTTTCTGTGAAAAATTCTTTCCTAATGTTCAGTCTAAACCTACCCTGTTGGAGCTTGAAGCCATTGCCTCTCGTTCTGTCATTAATTACCTGTGCAAAGAGACCAGCACCAACCTCTCTACAGTGTCCTTTCAAGTAGTTGTAGAGAGTGATGAGGTCTCCCCTCAGCCTCCTCTTCCTCATACTAAACAGTCCCAGCTCCTTCAACCGCTCTTCATATGATTTGTTTTGTCACATCACTCTCCCAATCTAAATCTACCCTCTTCTAGTTTGAAGCCATTACCCCTCATCCTATCACTGGATAACCCAAACTCTCTCAGCCTGTCCTCATAGCAGAGGTGCTCCATCCCTCTCATCATTTTTGTGGCCTCCTCTGGTCACGCTCCAACATGTCTTTCTTGTGCTGAGGGCCCCAGAGCTGGACGCAGTACTCCAGTTGGGGTCTCACCAGAGCAGAGTAGAGGGGCAGAATCACCTCCCTCAACCTGCTGGCCACACTTCTTTTGATGCAGACCAGGGTGCGGTTGGCTTTCTCAGCTGTGAGCGTACATTGCCAGCTCATGTTGAGCTTCTTGTCCAACAGCACCCCCAAGTCCTTCTCCTCAGAGCTGCTCTCTATCCATTCTCTGCCCAACCTGTGTTTGTGCTTGGGATTGCCCCAACCCACATGCAGGACCTTGCACTTGGCCTGGTTGAACTTCATGAGGTTCACAAGGGCCCACCTCTCAAACCTGTCCAGGTTCCTCTGGATAGTATCCCTTCCCTCCAGTGTGTCGACTGCACCACGCAGCTTGCTATCATTGGCAAACTTGCTGAGGGTGCACTCAATCCCACTGTCCATGTCCCCGATGAAGATGGTAAACAGCACTGGTCCCAGTACCAACCCCTGAGCAACACCACTCATCACTGGTCACCACTTGGACACTGAGCTGTTGACTGCAACTCTTTGAGTACGACCATCCAGCCGATTCCTTATCCACCAAGTGGTCCATCCATCAAATCCATGTCTTTCCAGTTTAGAGACAAGGATGTCATTGGGGACAGTGTCGAATGCTTTGCACAAGTCCAGGTAGATTATGTCAGCTACTCTTCCCTTATCCACCAATGTTGTAACTGTTGTAGAAGGCCACCAAAATAAAAGTTCCAGTAAAGCACAGCATTGTCATCTTCTTGGGGCAAGGTAATAATTGGGGTCACCTGCAGCTGAGAAAGAATCCTGGAGCTCTGAATTGGAGAATAAATATCAGCACCGAGGAAAGGACACGTATTCAGGTCTGCAAAGTCTCATTCAGCTGCTATGGCTCCCTGTTTTTTATTAAGGGGAACAAGTCCATATGATGAAGTTCATTCTGGGTTAGCATCTTCTTGCTTTCTGCTTTTTTGTCCCGTGATGTCTAGGTTTTGTATTTGGCATTGCAATAGCTGCTTATTGAAAAGGAGAGCAGCTTCTTCCCTAGGGCTGCTCGGAAACCAGTTGTGCAGCCTGTGTAAAGTCTATTGCAGTCACAGCATAAATAGAGACTTTGGGCTCTTTGCTTTTACAACATCTTAGATCTCTTTCAAAGATGTGATCTACATCCTCTGCAACTATTTATCTTCATGTTTTAGCACTTTCACTTGAGAGAGAAATGGCCTAACAGAATGACACTAGAAGCATATTGCACTGTATCTGTATACATTAAATATAACTTGGAAACCCTCACATGCCATTAAGTGTTTCTGCAGCTTCTAGAAGTGTTCAAGCTGTCTGGTAGAAGCATGTTGGCCCATTTCTACTGGTTTCATGTGAGGAGTATGAACCCTATGCAAATGGTGGCTAAGATCAGCTAATTGCTAGTGCTTGACTTACCTGCCCTCCATCTCTGTGCTGCTCTTCTAGCAGTGCCAGTTACTTAAAAATTACTTGCATTATCTCATATTCAGAGAAAAAACCCAAACAAAAACCAACTTGCTTATAGGATTTCTTATGAGGAGTTCTGGAAAAACTCAATTCAATTAAGTCTCTGTGGTTTAGACTCAAGTTCCCCTTGCCGTCTAATTGATGTAATTTTGCTTTAAGACTCTATTGTTAACTTTATGATTCCTTTATGATTCACTTTTAGAGTCTGGGCTGTAATAGAAAATTTAATGATATACACATTATAAAATGCTTTAAACAATGAGAGAAAAGAATACATTATCTTTCTTAAACCATCTCTTCTTAAACTACACGATCCCTATTTCTCATTTACACTAAAACTCTTTTATAGTCTTCCAGCTGTGGCAGCAAGACATGAATTGTGTATGAATTACATTTATATAATTTCTACTACAAATAAATACAAGTGCTCAAGTTTTCCTTCATCCCTGGGCTTTGAGGTAGCAACATTCATGCTGTGATTGGTCCAGTTTTCTTTTTCTAGAGAGAAATAAATCTTAAAAAGCTCCTCAGCACACACAGTCATTAAAATACAGCACAATGTGACATGTCCACCACATCGTTAACTGATAAAATGTCATAGATTTAGTTTATACAGGAGCAATGAGTACCATATGTTTTCATCTCATTGACTATAGAGCTGTGCTGAAAAATAACAGTATTTCCCTTCTGTTTGGGCAGATAAACACAAAGTTATATTTTTCTAGCTCGGACTTCCAGTCCTGGTCCCATCCAGAAGTAAACAGATAAATGAACCAGCGCCATTACAAATCTCAGGCAGGGTTCCTCCTTGTTAGAAAAGAGAGGGAAAATGGATAAATGTTGATATAAATATTACCGCTCTGTTTCAGTAGCCTTTTATCTGTTGCAACTTCAGAGGTCCTTATCAGAGTGCAGGGGTGGGTCTATATGAAATAGTTAACTGCAACACTTACAGAATCACAGAATCACAGAATGTTTTTGGTTGGATGGGACTTTTGAGATTGTCGAGTCCAACCAACAAAAAAACAAACAAACAAACAAAAAAAACCACCACCAAAACAAAAAAAAACCACCAAAAAATCCCAGAACACCAAACACCAAAACCAAACCAAAACAAACACCCACAACCACACACCACCCCACCCACAAACAGACACAAACCAACAATCTCGGGCACTAGAGCATGCCCTGAAGTGCCATGTCTACACGTTTCTTAAATACCTCCAGGGATGGCGACTCCACCACCTCCCTGGGCAGGCTGTTCCAGTGCCTGACCACTCTCTCAGTAAAGTAATTCTTCTAATATCTAATCTAAGCCTCCCCTGCTGCAACTTCAGACCATTTCCTCTGGTCCTGTCGTTATTCGCTTGGGAGAAGAGTCCAATACCCACCTCTCTACAACCTCCTTTTAGGTAGTTGTAGAGGGCAATGAGGTCCCCCCTCAGCCTCCTCTTCTCCAAACTAAACATGCCCAGTTCCGTCAGCCTCTCCTTGTGTGACTTGTTCTCTAGACCCCTTACCATATGCATTTCCTACTTTCATGAAGGAAGATGGACTATTTAGAGACGGCGCTTGTCACCTTACTGAAAACCAAGAAAGGTACATTGACTCTGACAAGCCCTTCCACAGGTTCACCTCACACCTTTTGTTAGCATTAAAGGGATTAGTTGTAGACCAAATAATTTGTTGTTCTGTATGTTATAAATCCAGTTAACATGTTTTAACAATTTTGTAACGAAGCATTGATTTACTTGTGGAGTGCCATTTTGGAGTAAAGCAATTGAACAAATTGCCACCATTTTGGCTGACTGATCCTTACTTTTGCTACTCTTTTCCTATTCAATAAGTACTTAGTGTATAGCATCTGTCTTCAGATGACTGGAAAAAAAAATAAAAAGGAAAGCTACCGCATCTGTCTATGTAGGTAGATTACAGTCTTCATTAAAGTTTTTTAATGAAAAAAGCATTCAGCTTTTTTCTATTCATTATTTCCATTCTTAAGTACTGTCCAAGTAACTTGTGTTCTTTAACTTATTGTGCTTACAGTCAAATAGGGCTAATTATTTTCAGTAGTTTCAACAATAAAATTAATATTTTATTCATAATATAAAATATATTTTATTCATAATATAAAATTCACTCATAATATAAAATGTAATCATATATTCCTGAATGCAAATGCAGTTTCTTAGAGAAATTTGTTCACAATCAGATTTGTCCTGTCGGTGTAGTTACCATTGTAAAAGTGTTTCATAAAGCAAGATTTGCACACATCAGTAATGGGTATATCACCACAATTTTTTTCTAGTATGCTAATTTCCAGTGAAGTACTTGGGCATCTTTGCAAAACACAGTAAAATAAAAGACAAAAAAATTGATGGGGAATATAATGAATTCTGGCTGGTATGTGGCATTATGAAATAATAGCGAATTAATGTTAGCATACATATTAAAATATTAGTGTAAAGATCTTGGAATGACCCAAGTAACAAACTTACATATTTCTTTTTAGAATAAGTGCTTCCCCTTTTAGCTATTTTCTTCAGCAATACTTTTACTGCCATTCTATTCTTGGAGCAATGGAAAGTCATTTGCACTTCTGTAATTCCAGAAAAGCATTTAAATATGCAAATTAATTTTGGAATTGTGTGAAAAGGAGGTTCATGTCTCCTTCATATTCCAACAATAACATCTAAACATTAATCATCTCTCTGCTCTTTTATTACCAAAACCAATTACATGATACTGATTTAAATAGTCCTGAAAAGAAACTTAGATAGCTTTCAATGAACATCCTCTGGCACGGTAATATGCTAGCATTATTATTTAATAATCATGGGATAGTAGCTGTTGTTGCAGTGTTATATACAATTTGCCAAAAGTTTCCCTGTTCTTACAATAGAAAATTAATGTGGGAGCAATGCGATAAAAGCTGGGATGTTGAACTGTCTTTTTAAAAGCTGGTATTGAAAATGCATGAGCTTTAATAAGGCATGTGTTGTTTTGGGTGTTTTTACATTAACAGGTCAGGAAGTGGGTGGACAGCTCTACTATGGCATTTTCAATTTATAAGAAAAAATTATGTAAACAGTTTATGATGTCTGGTCATTTAGTTTGGGAGATGGCAAAAAGTGCATCTTGCCTAAATTTCTAAAAAGAAACAAAACAGACAAAAAACATGCTCATGTTGTGTATACCATCCTCTGAGGGCCCCATCCCAAGACAAATGAAGATAACGGGAGGCTTTTCACTAGTTTTCATAGAGAACGAATTAGCGGATCCACTGAATATCTCAGACTATCAGTTCTCATTCTACTTCCAAATAAACCCCCTTAATGTAAAACTAATCTCCTCAAGGACCCTGCTTAGCTGTATAATCCTGAAGTTAGACCATTAACAAAAATATTAAGTGTAAATGAATCTCCTATGAGATGTTATTACTTTCATATCACAGTAAACAAAATTATATGATACTACTAAAACCAGAATTAAGTAGAGTATGGACTTGTATTTGAAATATGTAGTGCAAGAAATAGTTAAGTAAGGAGAAAACTTACACTAAACTCGACTCATCAGGTGTCTTGGAATCAGCTTCTGTGCCCACATCCAATAAGTCAGTTATTTAACAGCCCATCCTGGACCAAGATTTGGATAGTCTCTGTAATCTATGAAAAACACCACCACCAAAAAAGAGATAAATACCTCTGTGTGTGCTGGAACTTATATGTCCATATGAAATGTATGTCTCATGGCTCATTTCAAGGTCCATTTGAAGTTTCCATGGTAGCTGGAATATTTATAAGGTCTTTTCTCTCCTCCATGCTAAGTCTCTGGAGCCTCATATTGATGCAGGACTTCCCTCAGATAAAGCACTTAAAAAGGGTCTGCTCTCAGCCTGGTGGCCTATTTTCATAAAAATCACAAGAACTTAATTTTCTTTCGGATTTCCATGTCTCTGTTAGCTTTGTTGAAGTTGGCTAAGTAGTTCAAATGTTATTTGGGGATAACAGAGAAGCAGCCACATAGACAGAGACTGAGAAATTCATAGTCTAGTTTCTTAGGCAAAAAAACAACTAAAAGTGGTCCCCAAAGAACTTAAAAATTAATAAAGAAGAGTAATTTTATCATGAGTAAAATCTTTCTTAGTGCTAAAGTTCTGGGGTTTTTTGGTGGTTTTTTTTTTTTTTTTTGGTTTGATTTTTTTTTTAAGTGTATTTTTGCATCAAACTTTGTCATCAGCTTCCACAACCCTAATGACTTGCAGTGTGTGACATCATACTTTGCTGCTTGGCTTAGCTGTAACATTAAGAAACTGCAAGCAAAGCTTTTGCAGTCCTGCTCAGTGTACACACCTGTGTGGCTCATTCTGGTTGTTTAATAACTTTTCAACTCACTGATTTCACAGTTTCTACCAAATTTCAGTAGGTGACAGGTGTCTCAAAGGCAGTACCCACTTCTGGTTCACATAATCCAACTGCTATTTGGACATCCCCTTTCCAATGTGTGGCTTCAGCTTTAGAAAAATAGGGTTTTTTTATTGCTTTGTTGGTAACCTGTGCTTTTCATGAGTCAGCTGGAATAGATCCCACTGGAGGACAAAGGATTTCCCCTATTTTAAACACTTTTCAGAACTCCTCACTGTCTTTGAGTCTGTGCATCCCCTGGTAAATCCCAGCCTACCCACCATCCAGAGGAAAGCAGGCAAGCAGCAAAATATCCATCTCAGGGATTTTAGTCCATCGTGCTTAACTGCTCTGACAGACGTTAGTTAGCAGAAGACAGAAATAAGAAGTATGACGGTGGAGGAAAAACCCAAATAGCTATTTTTTTAATTGAATTTTAATTAAGCCTCTCTCTTCTTTATTTCAAGCCTGGGAGTGGTGGCTCTTATTTTCTGAGTCTGTGTTTTATTTCTTCTCTTCTCGTCTCATTGCTGTGTCCTACATCCTTAGCTCACATCCTTAGCTGACAAATTGCCATATCATAACAGATTAAACTTTTCATTGATTTCACACTCCAGTAGGGAAGCATTTAGTGACCTTTATCAATCAGTCTTCCCTGGCTGAAAAACAGTTTTATTTATAGGATTTGTTAGTCTGTAGCCATTACAACTATCCAGAGCAAAGTCACTTAGTGAAATGCCTTGGCTGGCACGTATTTTCTATATTATTTAGGTAGTAAGAGGGAGGAAAAATGCCCACACAGACCAAGGAGGAACCAAATTCTGCCACTGCAAAGAAAACAAATTTAATCCCATGTTGTGTTCCTAACAAATAAAAACTTCTAAGTCCCGTGGAACAGATAGAAGATTCAGCTCTATAACAAGATTTGGCATGACAAAAACCAGCTGTAGACCTTAAAGGCTATTTCAGGAGAAACCAGGGTGACGCATTATTATGTCCACTTAGTTTGGGCCAACCCCTGTACTTTTTATGGTTGTGAAGAGTAGCATTTTGTCTTCCACACCTCCAGCTTGAGAAAGGGACCTTGGCAACAGAGTCAGGCCAAAAGCGGCCCTGACCGGTTTGTCACCAAACCTAGATAGAGATTGCAAAGAAGACAGCGGCTGCTGTGACAACAGCAAATGTCCACATAAGCATGTCCTCAGGCTCCTCAAGAAGCAGCAGAAAGAGTCTGCAGTGTGACTCTGACCTGGAGTCATCAAACCAGAGGGCAGGCAAGGAGGAAGTGTGAGGTTTGCAGTGATGGAGCACTCCAGGAGAATGAGGTAAGAGTTCACCTGCATTTGATCTTCCTAGGTTAATGAAAAGCTAAATGGCAACATGAGGAAGATTTGACCCCCACGTACATTGTCACAAATTTCTAATAACCAGTCATAGCATCTGACCACATTCAAAAATCTAAAGTTGGTGGAGAGGTATCAGCACTTATCCTGCAGTAAACAACTAAAATGGGTTAGATGTGCCCTAAGAATGCTAATTTCTTCCATTGACTAGAAGGTGGTCCCTGTGTGACTAGCTCAGGTGGACCTGCACTAAAAACGCTTGCAATCAGGCAAAATGAATCTGACATCAAGTGCCTCACTGCAAGCATTTATAACAATCACAGATGACACTTTCTGTATTTACAAAAAACCCTAAAGCTCCTTGGGTAGTATCTGAGGTGCACATCAAAAGAAAGAACACAGTTACAACGGGGGAGAGGTCTTGTACTAACAGTCCACATTAATGCTCTATGATTGCCATTTGTCAGGACAATAATCTCTCTGCTGAAGAAATCTGCCAGCTGAAATGCTACATTGTCACGTAAAACTCAGAGGACATAACAAAGTAAAGCAAGCATCGCTAATATTAGGCTGCCTTAGAAAAAGAATATTCTCATTTTCATGTCTGGAAACAAAAAAGCCTCCTAACCCAGGGTATTTACTGTTTGTTTTCCAAAGAATCTTACTTCCAAACAAGTTTGTGATAGCTAGAGGTAGATTCCATATGGCAGGTTTTCTTCTATAACAATATGGTGAGCTTCTTTTTGAAGGGTCTGAATGTCAGACCTTACCATTGCTTTATGTAATGCCATTATTTTGCTTGCTTTGATTCTTCAATGCAGTGTTCTACATAAAATGTTTTCTGACATGGAGGATGTCTCTGGCACTTTATATTTGCAACAAATCAACCTCATGTGGTCGCTTGGCTGTCATCTTACCTAAGGGCTTCTCTTCACATGTGCCAGCAATCTGAGATACTGGGAGTGCAGGGGTCTGTGGCATTGGCAGTCTTCTGCAAGTTGCCTTTTTATGCAGAAAGAGGGAATTATTTCACCTCTAAATATTGGTGTTAAATAAACTAGGATAGATAGGTCTTGAATTTGCCTTTAAGAAGAACCATGAGAAAAGAGAGTGTGTGAATACTTTGGAAAGCACTATACAAGGTAGAATAATGACTAGTTATGGAAATAATGCTTTTTGGGGTAATTCAAACAATTCAATCCATTATTTATTTGAAGAGATGATTAAGAGGTGACCTGAGCACTGCACATATGTACCTCAGAGTGAAGAGATTTCTAATGCTACACAACTCTGGCATTCAAAAATGGCAAGAGGAAATCCCAAAGCTGGAAGCTGAAGTGAGATGAAGTGAGGCAAGAAATCAGGCATACAGTTTTTTTGTTTGTGTTTGGCTGGTTGGTTTTTGTAATTAACCTTTGGAAATGTTTTTTTTTCAGGAAAGGAAGGAGCTCTCTATCATTCTGGATTTCTTTAAATCAAGATTGGATATCTACCTATAAGAAACACCAAATTATAATGCAGCTTGATGGACATTTTATTTAGAGAAATTCTTCAGTCTATATTATACAGAAAGTTAGACTGAAATACATTAGTAACAATGGGGACAAAGAAAACCCAAGCCAAAATCCCTTTTAACCTGTTTGTGAATGAGATTATAACATTTGGTAACTGTGACGTTGGATCCCACTCTGGACTAGCCTAGGCAGGATACCTGCCACTGATTGATGAGGTTATTTCCAGCACTGTCTTCCTATGAATGTATCATCTCATCAGGT
This sequence comes from Numenius arquata, assembly GCF_964106895.1. Taxonomy (NCBI): domain Eukaryota; kingdom Metazoa; phylum Chordata; class Aves; order Charadriiformes; family Scolopacidae; genus Numenius; species Numenius arquata. The sequence goes on along the minus strand of NC_133578.1, from coordinate 68,494,638 downwards.
TTCAGAAGTTAAATTTCCACGAAACTGGAATCATTGTTTTCTCTTGGTTCAGTCAAAGATAGTTGATGGCAAACATCCTTGGACAAGCTAAGGTGGTACAGAAAAGCAAATGGGAAATTCCATCCATCCTTATCCCAAATTCCTGCCTCCCAAGGTCCAGTCAAATCTTTCAAAAAAGCTGTTTTTACTTTCACTTCCTCTCTTCTGAAGCTGGGAAACCCAAACTCTTGCTGCAAGCGTTTCTAATGCCGGAGGACTTTACACCACTTCTTTTGACGCAGAGTTACCTTAGCTGTGTGAACGACCCTCTAATAATTCACTTCTCCGTTGATTCTCCCACTAATGGGCTCTCTGACAATGTAGCACTTCACTCTCCCCAGGCATTAAACAGGCTCCACTGTGGCATCATCTCAAATGGCCAGGAAACAAGAGTTGAAACAATTGCAACACAGTGACCAAAAATAAGATGAAGTATCAATTCATACCCAACATCCAAAAGCTAGCATGTCCCTTTTTTAAAAAATTGTGATTGTAAAAGTCTATAAAAATGCACATTTGCTATTTATGCAACAGAAGCTGGCAGATATTCTGAAAAGAAAGGGGACGTAGTAACAGATTCAAAGCAATCACCCTCTAAGAGCAGTGTTAAGGATGTTTCCTACAGTTTTTGCAGTATTGAAAATATGCATTTAGTTTCTGAAAGTGTATTTGAAGCCTTTCATCAGTATAATGGGTACACATGGCTACAAAATAAACTTGCCAAAAGACAAAAAACCCAAGAAATCCTTGTTCAGTTTTATGGTATTGCAGGTAAAATGACCAGACTTTGAATACTGCTTAATCTTAGGCATTTATTATTTTTTTTATTTCATAATTTATTTCATAATATCTGACTGCAGATATTATCAACTGATATTATCAAGTGATTATCAACTGATAATTCACTGACTCTGTGAGCCCCGGTGCAGCACTGGGGCACTCTGGACCCACATTACAATCCCCAGCTTCACCATGATCTTTTGGAGCTACAGAGACATCTCATTCATCAGGTCTTCCTGTTAGTGGGGAGAATGTTGCCTCTCTAAGAGAGGCATTATATCAAATTAAGTGAGGTGTATGGAGTTTGTGTATATCCATATATGCTGAGTAGGCATTTTGCAGAGTCTCTTACTTTAAGCAGCTGTGAGAATGAGCTCTTTAAACTGCTTAAAATAAACAGTTGATCCTCTTTGTCTCTGCTGTGGATACCACCACAGTAACCTCTACTTTGTGACTGTCAAGATTAAGATCACAATAATATATAAACTACATGAAACACTGAAGAAGGTTTCTTTTGTAGCTCAGATGGAGACGATGCAGCTGGACTCTTATTAGCCAGTTATCCAGTGGAAGAGGCACCACCAGTCCCAAGAAATTGCTTTCTGAGACAAACTGAGGATTTAAAATAATTCAGTTTCAAGATTCTAGTTGTTGTGGCACTCATTTTTATTAAGGTGACTCTGATGATTAACATCAGCTGGTAATAACCTGTTAACCTTTCCTCAATTTGAATACTGAAGGTTGAACCAAACAGAAAGGATATTGTTGTTTGTATCCCAGACCAAGCCGAGTCAAATGTAAACGGTCTTATACTGACAAGTCCATGGGATTTGAAACTGACAGCAGGAGAAAGAAACTTAGAGGAAAGTTGAAAATCAATCAGTTGAGAAGGGATAATCTACTTTCTGAAGTAGAATTGACGTTAACCTCACTGATGCCGCTTTGGCTTTCTTGAACTGTTTCTGGGACAGTTTGCTTGGTCTTGATTCACAAATCATTAAAAAAAAATCAGAAAAAAAAATGTAAGTACTGGACAATTCTTCCCTGAAATGGAAGGATTTTTTTCAGTCTGTATTCCAGTTTCAAATCTGGTTTAAAAATTATTCCCTTAAAAATACCCGCAGACCTTTTCCCCCACAAACCTCCTCTCTCCAACGTTTCTCTCGTCATGGTGCTAAATTCTTTCCTCTGATCTGAGCACCTGACTCTACCTGACATTTAAGTGAGATGCACACCCACATCTGAAGGCGGGCTTTGGCTCTTTGAATCCAGATTTGTCTTTGTTTTATTTACAGAGAACAGAGTGCAGGGAAGAAAAATGCTTCAAAAGAGTGATTTTTGGACTACTCTCATCTGTTTTCTGCTAACTAGACTAACAAGTTTTTCTTTGACATGAGTAAAACTTTCATGAAATGAAGTTTGTTTACTTAAAGTAGTCCACGTATATCTGTTTTTTGGGAGGAGTTTTTATTTTTTGGAAACCATCTTAACTTTGTTCTTTTAAATAGTTCCATTAACTTCTGCATGCAGTGTGTTCTACAAAACGTCTTTAAAGGTAGCAGTTTCAATTGAAAGGCTTTTTTGAGATTATATTTTATCAAGTGTAAAATGTCTTTTAAATTAACCAGGTTATCTATAAGGTGCTTTACTGATAGATTTATAAATGTGCGTGACAGGCTACGCTTAGTGTTGGTTTTTTTCACTTAAAACTCCTGTTTTGTTGATGGGATCTAATCTTGGACTCACATCCAGGTAACAATATACTAATCCATTCTCACCACAACAGTTTCCCACTAACCTCACTGGATATAGTGATTTAATAATAGCATAGTTTGAACACTTACTTTATGCATTTATTTTAGAAGTGTGTGGACGCATTCTCATCTAATTTCCTTGAAGGAGTTCCAACATTTTTTCTTATCACATAAATATTTATAATAGATGCACTGAAATAGTCTCCAGAAAATACAAAGCCAGACTTAATAGAAAAATTTTACACAGATGAAGGAAAAAATTGCTGTTTTATTTTAAGTGCAGAAGAATAACTTCTAATGTTTTATTCATAAGCAAAATTTTTGATAACTTCTTATTTAACCCTCCTCCTGTTCCCAGGTAATTATAAACTGTAGAATTGGGGGCCAATACTGCAAACTGCCAAGCACAGGCTGCAGGAAGTTGAGAGCTCTGAACTCTGGTTGACTTAGTGGGAATAAGTTTTAGAAATTGAAAGAGCTCATTTCTGTCCTCAGATGGGTACCCCAAAAGCCCTTTAAAATCACTGCAGTCAATCAGACTCCAGACATTAATACTGCATGAACTCTTTTCCTTCAAATGATGTTTTGCGTAACATGAAATAAATCAAGAGACCAAAAGTTTGATGTAAAAGCAAAATGTGTACTTTGATGAAAGGAGTACTTGATGAAGATGGTCATGAGCTGCTAATTACATAATGCTCTTAATATTTTTGAACTTCAGTGTTATGGAGGGGAAGGATAGAAAGAAGTGCAGCGTGTTTAGGGGATCAGCTCCTTCTTTGAAATGTTATAAGTTAGAAAACCTTCTTTCTTCACAAAGAAAAAGCTGCACAAAGACCCCGCTTCTCTCAGCTCAGTCCACACCTCAGAGGCAGAGGAGACAGTGCCTGTTTATAAGCACAGAGGTGCACATTTTGCTGTGTTGGTAAGCTATGCAAAGTGCTGCTTCATTCCTCACCTGCAGTTTGGTAGTAACCAACTTCACACACCCACTTCTTTATTATAAAGCAAGACCAGTGGTCCAGAAGCTATCTTCTGCAGCCTGACATTGACCAAAGCCACTACCAGGAGAGAAAAAGCACGGTGCACGTTGCAGGGAAGTCACATTACTTTCTGGTAACTGTGAAGGCAACTGTGGGTATCCCTGTCAGAACCTATTACTTTCTACCTGGTTTGTCCACCAGTCACCTGTGTTTTCCTGGATTCACTTTTAACAATTCTGCTCCCGCTGCCGTGACTGATGGTGAAATGCTCATGAGAGCAGCCGTAGCCGAGTGCCTCTGTTTCTGGAAGATGCAACTGGAAACATTGCATGAATGAATACATGGATAGAATAAATACAGGGTTTTTATAGCTGTTGGATTTTTTTCTCTCGCCAACTCTGCAAGAGGTAAAGCTCTCAGTGATCTGCAAAATATCCACCCCTTTGCTGCTGGTTTGCTCACTTACACATGTTGGTGACACAACGGTCTTGCTGTTAGCAATATTATATTTATACATTTTTTAAGTATGCTGTTCCTTTTGCTCATTTCAAATATATTGGTAGAGGGATCTGGGAAACATATCTGCTATATGGAAACTTGTACTTGTCTGTGTTTTATATGTATAACATATATAGCTGATGTGTAGTTATAATCTTTTATATGTAAACTTAGCCTTATTTATATAAAATATAAATAAATATACAATATGAATAAAATTTGTATGTAAATTGTACATACATGTATACAACCTATATGTGTGTGTATTTGTAGATATACACACAAATCTATCTATACAGTTATATCTAGAGCATTTGCTTCTCACAGCCCTGGTAGGTTCCCCATTTTCTATGTGACAGTGCTGAGTTTTCAAAGCCAGAACTTCTGCTTCAGACAGGCACTGCAGCCAACACAACAGACGGCAAACATTTTTGTATGAGGTCAGGAAAGTCGTTGAACAATGCAGTAGTATTTCTGAGAAGGCCGTTTCCACTAAGGAAATTGTATCCTACAGTGGAAGTGCCAACTAAGGAGTCTGCAGAGAACAAAAGGCAGCAAATTATAGAGCCCCAGCCCCCATCCAAGTGCTGTGTCTCCTCCTGGGTAGCCTGGCCCAGTCTCAGGATCCAAAACACCGAAACCAGAGGATTCAGTTCTAGCTTAGGATCTGAATATCAAGGCAGAAGCTCAGTTGACAACATATCACAGGTCTATAATCAAGGTCAGCTTTGCAAAGACGCTAAATTTCTATTGCAGTCTAGCCACGTTGGCTTCAAAACATATCCCTTTCCCATGATGTGGTTGTGTATACCAGGCAAAAATGACAGAAAAATAAAAACATTTTGTTAACCTCTCTACCCTAAGCTTGGCTCTCTATATGGCTTCCCCATGGACTTGCTCTGTCCTCCTTCCCCGCTCCAGTGAGTCAGCAGAACTCCTTAAAGGGGGCGGGGGTCTTGCCTCTGCTGATACAGTGAGTCAGCAGAATGTGCTGACCTCTTATTCAATGAAAGTTAGGGAAAAGAAACCGAACTTCAGCAGGAGGACCATTTTTAAATGTTAAAAATAGAGGTTTTATCCTCGGCAACTCAGTTAACTGCAGTGCTGGCACTCTGATTTGTCAACAAATGTGAATCCTCATATTTATAAACCCTTCTGCTTACAAAAACCCTTTTCCATCAGATCCGTCCCCAGCGCACATTGCTGGGGGGAGGAGATACTGTCATGCTGCCTTGTAGCTTCTAAAGGTCAATGGGCTTGCAGCTCTTTTTGAGGCTCAGTGAGCTGATGTTTTGGGGGCAAGTTGTGCCTGAATCACTGCCTTCAATTCAGTAGGGACAAGGGCTAAATGGAGGGAATCCAGAATTGCATGAAGAGCACTACATGGGAAAATAGCTGAACACAGAGTGGTCATTGCTCCTGGTGTTCGGCAAAATATGACAAGCATTACAAAAGTGGTATTACTGAAAATGGAAGGGCTTGTGTGTGGACTGCAGCTTTAGTGCTTTAAAGGAGCACAAAAAGTCTCTGATTAAAGCACAGAGAAAAATTCAGTTTAAAGATGGTTTTGATGTACAGTAATAAATCAAAAACAGCTTCTGCTGTGTTCTGTGGACAGCTACCTTTTTCTTCTTTAGCTTCTAATACTTATGGTTTCAGCTATTTACTGTGCTTTTAGAGATATTTAAAGGTGCCCTTATCCCATCTTATACAAGTCCTTCATGTAGTCTATGCAGAAAGGGACTATGGGCTGAGTCTGGTGTTTGGCTATTAAAAAGCTAACTTTTGGATTTGGGATGATACTGACCCGTGGAAGACAAATCCCTGCATTATGGAGCTCATGGTGTGGGGCCAGCACCAGTTTTGGTGCAATCCTGAGAAGAGAATGAGACAATCTTTTTCCCCAGGAGGAAAACTGGAAGCTTTCAAATGTTTCCCAATAGCCTACTATGGGGGGGGAGGTGGGGGGGTGGGAGGGGAAGTACCAGGTTGGTATGGGTGTACAGCTCAACAGCAGATGGTACTGAAATGGGCTGGTCTCAGCCTGTTCATTATCTCGGTGAGCTGCCATGGAGTTCCTGATATTCAACTAAAAATGCCCTCCATAAAAAAGAAAAAAAGATCATGATCCCTTTGCATGAATCCTGCTTTTCTCTGTATACTCAGGAAAACTTCTAAGATGTAGTCCTGAGATTATAAACTAAACTGCAGCTTTCCCCATGGAACTTCCACGGTTTAATTCCACTGGACACATGCCTGTGATATCCAAGCACAGCCACTCAGGTGCTAAATTACTGACAGCTCAGTTTTCACTGCAGCTCCTGAAGATCTCTTTTCGTTTGCTAGCTCTTGGCTTTCAATACTGCTGCATTCAGTTTCTTTTTTGTGCAAGCATCACTTATCCCCATCTGTTACCTACCTTCCCTCTCCTCACAGTACCCTTCATATGATAGACATTGTCCAAACATGTATGAATACCTAGATTTTGTCCTTTAGAACTTCATCAAGCAAAATGCCAAATAGTAATAAAATCGTATTTTGGAGAATAAGCAGTCTTTTCACCCAATTTACCGTTGTTGCCTCCCACGCTTAGAGGTTTGATACAGAGCTCTTCAGCAGTGAGCAGAGACAAATAGCCTGGCAAACATATTCTTTTGTATGGAAACATCAGCAGTACAGAGGTTTCTCTCCTGAAGGACCTCAAAATCCCAGATCAATCCCAAAGGCAGAGTTCTGCCAACACTGCGGTGTTGCCACCTTTGAAGTCTACATCAGCAGCCACGTGTTGTAGATATGAAGGAAAACTTTCTGTTCAAATGCCAAGCTCAGTAAGGGCTTAGAGACACAGACTGTAATTTCCAAGGTGGCGCGGAGTCGGGATAGTAAGGCTGAAGCTCACATTTTAAGAAAAGTTAGGTTCAGAGCTGGCATACAGAGGAGCAGAGGAACTAATCCCTTACTCTAAGGCACAACCCACGCTCCAGGATGTGCATTTACCTTCTCTCCTGTTGTAGAGGGGCTGTAGAGGGGACTCTACATCTGTGTACCTCTGGCAATGAGGTTCTGGAAGGAGTAGGACAATTAGTTGACAGTGTAATTATGCATGTGTGTGTTTAACCCTCTTATTACCCTAGTCTGCTAATCTCTCTTCCTCCTAGGCAGGGATTTCAAGCAGTTCTCTGCATTCCCAACGAATTGGCACTGTGTCCCTGGCCTGCCTTGTGCCTTTGCAAGTCTCATTACCCTTTGGAAACAGCTTGTTCTCAATTTGCTTTGCTCCAGTGCAATCAGCGCAGCCAGATGGAAACGGCTTTGAAATTTACCTTTTCAAATCTCAGCTTCATATTTCTCCTTTGATGTTTCTTGTCGGGTTTTCCAGTTGTCCTGGCCTCCCTTGGCTTGCCGCAGCTCCCTCTCTCCAGGCTGTGCTTTCCCCGGGCTTATGACTCCCTGAGCATCCTAACTTGCAAAGGCATTTCTGTCACGGGGTGGCTGTCACTGGAGCACTAATTCGCACTGCTGCCAACAACAATGTGTGTCACGCTCTGCAGCTGTGTCAGAGCTGGACAGCCACTGAAAAAAAACCCCACAGAAATGTTCTGACAAAGAAGCTTTCGAGGCTGTGGGAAGTCGCAGTGTTTTGAACAGTCAAGCGAGGCTGAGGAACATGCAATGACCGGTGTCCACAGAGCAACAGCTGGGAGAGGGTGGACTAAACTCTTGCATGGTTCAAGTAGATCTGGATGTCAAATTGGGCCTCCAGGTGTAGCCAAACTGGAAAACTGACCCTGTTTCAGACTTTTTGATTTCTTTCTGTCTTTGGTATGCATTGATTAGGGGAACAGTCCTCAAAAAAAACAGTTCTTTTTGTGACTTTTTTATTAAATTGGATCAACACTCAGAAGATTCCACACAGAAATTTGAAGGAAATAATTTCTGCAATGTTTAAAGTAACTCAGTGCAAAAGTAAATGGATGGTCCTCCAACCTGTTTTTAACACATCAGGCAAGGATGTGATGCCCCCTCACTCATAAACAGTTGCTGGAACAGAGTGTTCCATAAAGCATCTGTAAGACTGTTTTCCCAAGTATGTATATATATATTTAAATTTATATTATATATCTATATAATAAACTTATTAGGATGAGGTGTTTCCACAGCCTGGCATGTGATTCTTGCTTTGTCACATCTTTTTCTATACAGTCAGATTCCACAGTTCATGTTTAAAAGGAAGATCTCCAGGCCTAGGGAAGGCAAGCAAGATATCTCCAGAATATTATCTTAATCAAGCCTACCATCAAGCTCTGGAACAAATAAATTAATCTTAATAAATTATTAACCTTGCTATTGTAAATCAGTGCTACATTGATTGAAAACTGCTCCATAATTGGTTGCAGAGTTTAACAAATATGTTAATTTCTAAGAAGACCAAATAAAATAAACCAAATCCTTCTTCAAAAAAAAAAAAAAAAAAAAAAAAAAAGAAGAACCTGAATCTCAATCGACAAAAGTGGCTTAACTGGCTTCCACAACAGCTCAAAATGAAAAGCTTCCAAAATTTTTTGGTCCTCCACCTACACACACCTAATATCACCAAGCAGAATGTGAGAACCTGCTAAAACAGGATCCCGTGATGCAGAACTCACCGCAGCAAAGTGCTGAAAGCACAAACATGAGCAAATTCCTATTTATCAAGTCTAGCTTCCCTCTCTTGCATGCTCTTGGTGGCAGATTTTTTCCCTCCCTTAGATATGTCATTCTGTGCTACAACCTCCGCAGCAAAGAGTAAATTTGGAACAGAAATCTGGATTGTCAAAATGGAAAAATGAAGAAGGGAAGTTATTATTTTATCCCTACCTCCTTGCTCAGGCTCTCATCCCTGTCCTAAGTACAATCTATGGCATTTGAATCTGGGGCTGAACATGTGGGCTGGGAATGAGAATATCCTGAATTGTTTTATTTGGTTCCAGTTCTTTATTATTGTTTAGATCCAACTGGATTTCCACTGAGGCTGCAGCAGTAGTGCCAGCAGAGTTGCCAAATCCTTCCAACCTCTTTTGTTTGTTTCTATGCCTCCCTGTGAAGGCCCTGGTGAAAAATGTGTGCTATTATTTAATAAAAGACCTTTCTGAAGAACATAAAGATCTACATCATCTTCACCGGGGTTTGGGCGTGAATGATATCATCATAGCTGGCATATGTTGAAAAGACCCAGCTGAAGTTTATGAAACTTCATGACATGAAGCACTGATTGATCTGTCTGCAAAGTAGGGCTGAATCTGCTTCTAATATTTCCTGACTCCCTTCACTGCCAAGGGTTCCCCGAGTGAAACCTTAGGGTTGCTAAACATAACCTTTCCTGGTGAAGGTGATAGAGAACTTTGTGTTCTCCAGGGATTCTTTTCCATCAGGAAATTATTTGGGCTGCAGCTTTTTGCCTTTGTACCATAAAAAAAGGTAAAGGTTTTAGCTTCCCCAGGTTTGATTCACCTCTTACTAACCTTGGTAGAAATCATATCAAACTGCAAGAAGAGTTTAAAAAATTGTTGTGGGAGAGGAATTGGTTCCTAAACTTTAAATGGAAGGGGCTAGAAAGGGCAAGAAAGAAAAACTGTGGCCTTTTCCAGTTCTGATTTCTATTACATATGTTACTCATGAAATGAAACGTGAAACCCAGTGGTCTGAAACAAACTGTAGCCCAAAGTGATATGGTACATACAGAAAGAAATCTCCACTGTGCATAATCCAGTATCAGGTAACCAGCGTGGGAATAGTTCATACTGCCACTTAGGGGATAGGAGTGCTTGGCTGTGTTAAAATAATTGCTGAATTTGTTCCTGGTGGCTCCTTTCAGGTCCCATAAAGTAATCTCTGCTCAAACACACTTGAGGCAAAGAGATTATACAGCAAGCTTTCTCCTTTTAAAGTCTAACACTGTAAATAACATAGTCCACTCTAATTAGCTTTTGTAAACATGCATCCAGCAGGCAAGTCAGCAACAGAAATAACCAGTGAGCAATGTAGCAATCCACTGCTCCAGGCACAACATTTTGAAGTATTTGCCCAAATGATGCCATTACAGTAATACTGCACAGTATAAACTGCAATCACCCCTTTCCTCGATACTCCAACCGAATGACAAATCTTCCAGGTGACTCACTGGCAGCAAGATGCACACTCATGCACCAAATCTGCTTTTGGATAGAGAGACTCAGGAGTGTGGACTTTCCAGCACGACACTATCAAGCTGTGAAAATATTTCCAAGCAAATATTTGGACTTTGTTGAAGATCAGCCCAATGTTTCTCAGGCAGAAACATGCTTTCTCTGTCCTTTTTTTTTTTTTTTCCTAGGGATCTCTGTCCTGCATATCTGGCCCAAAATTACTTTTATGTTAATCCTATTATTTTTAGCTTTGTTGGTGAGGTAGCTAATCACCAAGATGGGGTTTCGTCTTGAGAGGCAAAATTGCAGATAACTCCTCATTTATGAGCATTTAAATTTCCACAGTGCAAAATCTTCTAAAATTATTTTAGACGTAGTGAGCAATGAGAAATCAAGTTTTCCAGTTATGAACTATCTCCAAAAAGAATACTCTCCTGTTTGGGAAGATACTGATATAGCATTTCTTCCCTTCTAAATTTAACTAGATTTTAAGAAAAAGTTTAACAAAGCTCTTTTACAACTTCAGAGGTTTTCATGGTCTCCCCCTTTCACAGCATATCTCCTCTCCAAGGCAGAACTGCTGCCCAAAGCACCTTGCTGGAGGAGGATGAAGCCAGCCAGAGGCCAAAAAGGACAGCAGTTAGTCCCTGGTTCGGTGACACTGGAGATCTTTCCTATCACCAAGATTGTAAGAGCCCATCCCAAATAAACTGAACTGAGCGAAGCAGGATAGGGAAGCAAAATCCAGGAGGTCAGTAAAAAAGAAGTTATATGTAGGAAGAAAACACATTTAGTTTGTGTCAGTTAAAAGAAAAAACAGAAAAGATTCTACCTGCTGTTCGGGTCCTTCTTGGAGCCCTTCCCTTATTCTGGCAAAGACTACAGAAAAAATTCTCAGTTTGCTCATTACTAAAACTGTCTCTGTTTCAGAAAAGAGATCCTTTAGCATAGTTTGCTAATAACTAGAAATGTTTTCTTTTCTTAATTTTCTGACACGTTAATAATTTAGTGAAATTCTTATTCTGGTTTCTAAGGTAACCAGACTTCCAGTCCCCTTCCAATATCCCAGCTTATCAGCTCTCTTGAGGCAGGATCCCGCAGTGTGTTCTCTCTTAGTTGGACCTCAGCTAGCCTCCCCGTAACTCTCAGCAAGTCTGACTCGAAGTGAGTAGCTGCTCTGCCACCGTTGTCCAAGCTTTTCAGCTCTCCTGAAGTTATAACTATTTATCCAGAACAAAATCATTTAAAGCGAAATGTATCTTAAGACAACAGCCACACCATACACCTACTTGGTGGTCACCCATCTTCCAACACCATTACAGATTCTGACTTTATGCACTTTTAAGCTTCTGAAGCATTTGTCCTTGTTAGTCATAGTGAGTTTTCAGCTGACATCTCTGTCCCCAGTCAGGCCTATTAGTTTTGTTTTATAAATGGTTGACGCTTCCTTTGATTTGTGTTTAGGCCTTAGCAGTCTGTGTGGTAGCTCCCTTGGAGAATGAGCTTCAAATGTTTTCCACTTGAAGCTGTTTCAAAGTTGAAAACAATATTAATTAACTCTCTACATCTTTTTCATCTTGAAGGAAACATCTCATGTCTTATTTAGCCGGGAACACAACTGCTGACAAAAACTTGAAGTTAGTTAGGCAACATTTCTAACACTTATAAAGTTAACGCAATCTTCTTTAAATACTCCGTAGCTTGAGAGCATCTGTCACAAGTCTTTTTTGGCTTCCTTCATCCTTTTAACATCAACAGAGTCTGCCACACCCCCGAAGCCATCTGTGTATCTCGTGTAAAACTTCTACAAGGGCTTTTGTTTCCCTTGACCACCTACATCCCACAAATGGAAAACATCACTTTTATTTTTCTCTCTTAAGCCCCCACAGTATCACCCCCACTGTGGGGGAAGAAAGTCAACAAATCCATTTGGTCACAGCCTGCAGAGAGAAGGGGTGCCCTCCCAGTAGCCACGTGCCCTCAGTGGAAATGGTGAGAGGCGAGTAGCTGAAGGGCATCCCTCTCTGAGAATTAAAAGAAGTGTGTGGACAGACTGCTACAGCAGGTAGGAGAAGTGGGGTCATGCCACTGTCCAGAACTCACTGTCTAGGGGTCACAACCAAATCACTCTATCAGGATGTCACCCCATGTTGCTAGCGTGATATTTTAGCATTAAACTGGAGTAACCCTGAAAAGCAAAACTATAGTTTCCTTAAAACAGTAGTTTACTTTGTCTCTGCTAGAGTTATGATCAAAAGAGTGATTCATTTGTTTTTGCTGAATCTCAGTTTTATTCCACTGCATTTTTTTTGGATTCAGAAAATAAACCTGGCACTCAGGTTTATTCAGAAAATAAATTGGCACTCAGAACTTGAATCAAAGCTTTCTCTGAGATTGTTAAAGGTTTCAATTCCAATTTCCTTATAAACTTTTGTGGGTTATTTTTATACTTCAAGGACCCATTCAGCAGTAAATCTATAATTCTAAAATGTATGAAAAAATATGTCTCTGGGATGGCGCCATACCAGTTTGCAAACTGGTTTATAAAAAATAGTTTAGTGATAGTAAGAGCTATAACTATGTTCGGCCCCACGGTTCAAAACCCACTGAAGTCAGCCAAGCCTTTCCCACTAACCTCAACAGTTCTTTTCATTGCAGTTTTTTGGTAAGTTTGAGGTAAATAACCAAAAGAACTGGATTTGTTAGCCAGATTTTTTTTTGTCATTTTGGCCGTTATTAATTCTGGGTTTCAAATGATGGGAATATATCCAAGAAGAGAAGAGATTAAATTATTAAAAATATTTGTAGGATTGTCATTAGGATATTTATTCTGTGGTTCTGTGAGGTGGGAGGTTAAGACACGGTTTAGGAGTGACTAGATCCAAGCCAGAACCACCTTCCAGTTTTTCCTTTCGTGCTTCAGGCTGCATAAGCTTGTGGCATCCCTGCTGCTCCAGAGCTGGCCCTCCCTGGAGCATGGCAGCTGCTCAGCAGAGAAGCAGCCACTAGAGAGCATGATGAGACCACTAACCTCTCTGTGTTTGATCTAGATTAGGACTGGAACCAGGTCTCCCGAGGTAGAAGGCTGGTGCTCTAAAGCATCTTTATGGCTGAGCCCTATATGCAAAGACAAAAAGCCAACAGAAATATAAATCTTCAAAGGCAAAATAAAACAGCATTGACCTTCAAGCTCAGTGTATTAAATGAAAGAGAGCATGAAACTGTCTCATCTCTATTGGGCCTTTCATATGAAAATTATACATAAATGTCTGCATTATACATGTATTTGGACTCAATGGAAAGTCTTCAGTATGGAGTACATATAAATATTTATGTGTTGTTGGTAAACCTCTGAACATCATTGCTTTATGGTTGTTTCTCCTGTGTAAAGCAGCCTACAAGACAGCAAAAGAAGGCATATAAAGGGAAGAAGTAAGAGATGTTTAGTATATTTGGAGGACAAAAGCAAAGCTAAATAATGAGTAAGCTATACAAACAATTTATTTAAATCATTCTATAGAAGTTCACTATAGCAAAAGGAGAAATGGGAGACCTTTGGAGTGACATAAAGAGCTCTAGATTTTTTACCTTTATCTCTATGATTTCATCTATAAATCAATATTGGGAAACTATCTGAAATGAGTTTGGATTTGTAATTTGCTTTCTACCAGGGCGGTGATTCCTACTATGAAACAGAACTTTAAAATTTGATGCATTATTCAAGGATGGAACAGAGTAGGAAGAAAAGAAATAAATTTCCTTCACACTGTGAGAAGAGCTGTCTTTTCCAGCAGTGAGGATACGGACTGTGCGATGCTTATATGCTGAGGCTTTCTATGGCCTAAAATCTTGACTGTTTTTATTAAGGGAAAAGGCAGATTCAAGGATGGTTCTGTACTGAGCTTGGCACAGAGAACACCCACCAGTGAGTAACAGTATGACCCCAGGTCCATCTCCCATCGGATCTGGTGCCTCCACACTGTGTCAGTATTTCATGGCACTGTTCCAACAAGCAGCATCAAGTGGAAAATGAAGACGTAGGAAAGATGTAGGAAAAAACCAACAAACCAACCCAAAACCCCAGTGTCTTTCCCCACCACCTTCCAAACTAGGAATGGATAAAATTGAATCCAAATTAAAATCCATAGCTCATGGTGGCAAAAGAGCTGGATTTCCAAAGAACAGCAAACTGTTGCTTGTGTTAAACCTGTGTAGCTAACACCAAGAGAACATGGTGTTGCCCTCCTGTAAAAAACAGGAAGGATATTTCAATGATCTTGTCTATCAACTAATTTTCCATCTGAGATTTCACCTACTCCAAATACTCATGTACTATTTCCATACAATATTAAGTTTAAAACCTATTGGGTGTCTATGTATAACAAACCTCCCACTCCACTCTGGAACCTGGGGACCAGGACACAGTGGAATGTTTAGTAAACTTTCTCTGTTATTTCCTTAGCATGGCTCAGCTTCTCCTCTGAAGGAACTTTCAAGCTATTCCCCAAATCACCAAGGCTCTTCAGCATCCAGGTTAAACAGGGAGCCATCACTTGGTTTGTGCACATTTGTATTGAATGAGAAAGGTTGGAATTTGATCAACTTAAAGGATATTGGATCAGGAGACAAGGTTCTTATTGACAAGTACAACAAACTTTATTTTTGTGGAGCACGATCAATTATAATCCAGTATAAAACAGTTTTAACTATTAACCACAACGCCAAGGGCAGGACCTTCACAGCCAATCAAACAAAAGACAAAACCAAAGTACTCCTATGGCCTCATGCCACATGATGTTTTAGAAATCACTCTTGGAAGTTTCATAGGGGATTCAATTTCTAGAGTGACATTTTTTTATATACAGTGAGTTAAGCGTTGAGCCAGGAGAACACTGGCTGCCAGGAAAAAGAAGGGAAAGACCACTCTCCGAAGCAAGGGAAGGACAAATCGGTGGCTGTCAGAAGTACGTGTGGATCCCTGGGAAGACAAAATGTGCTGAATTGTTGGTGCCATCCCACTTGAACACATAGATGGTTTGTGGAAAGATTGTGGCTCTCTGCCAATACACACTTCTCTAAGATTGCCCCAGATTGCAATACTGGGGTTGGAGCCCCCAGTGAGAGAGGGCACTGTCCTGCAGACTTGGATGCTCCAGCAGCATTAGTAGATGCAGATGATGCTTACCTCATAACCGTGGTGGCAAGGCAGGCTGTAGGTATGGCAGAGCTGCTCGTGACAGCAGTGAGCATATGCTATAAATGTTATGAACAGTGTTGCCATAGTGAGAGTGCAATGTGATGCTTTAGATGGTGGAGACAGCAGTTGTCCTGAGTAGCAGGCTGGTACTGCCAGACAAGGAGATGATGGGTTAGATCCTGCTTCCCATGAACATTTAGGAGAACCCAAGTGTGGCATATGGACACAGCAATTTGAGCTTTGCTTCTTGAAATAAGATCTGGAAGACTAGTAAGTGTGTGTCATTTCCTGCCACCCCATCACTGAGAGCCTTGGAGGGCACATTTTAAGCCAGGTATACTTGAGACACCAGCCAGGATGCTGCATCCCTGGGACCAGACAAGGAGGGCATTGGCCTTGTTTGCTTTCTTGGAAGTCTAGATACAACAGGATTTTCATGAATGAGGTGTACTTCGTGTTCACTTGATATTGGTAAGCACGAAAAAAAACATAGTGGAGGGAGACCAAAAAAAAAAGGGAAAACCTGACACTCCAAGAAGTCTGCATTGGAGGCATGGAGAGGTGTGAAATAATGACAAGAACGCTTCATAAGTCATCCCATTTGAATTGGGGTCAGTCTTGGGGAACCAAGTTTGAATAAAAAAAGCAAGCAGTTATAGCTTTGTAACTCCTTTTGCTTTCAGTGGGAACAACACGGTTACCACAATCCTCATCTCCAGTAAGAGCTGCAAAGATGTCATTCCCCATTTCAGTTGTTGCCAGAGAGATCATCTTTTATCTTACAGGATTTAGGTATCATTAAGAGAAAGAGAAATTAAAGACAAGTACAGAAGCTTTACTTTATGTAGAGGATTGTGGGAGGGGGTGGAACTTGTGCTTGAAAGAAAGAAAGGATGAGACCGGAGAGCGCACAAGAGGGTCTCTAAAATGCAAAGGTGGGAGTGCAAGTGTGTATGAGTCAATGAGAAAGTGAGGAAGCAAGGAAAGGAGAAAAAGGTCAGGAAAATATGTAACCATTCACAGTTAGGAGATTTAATGCTGCTACTCTTGCAAGATCGGTTTAAGGTCTGAAAGACCCACTGAGTGGGGCTGTTTGCTGCCTTTTTCTGCCAGCTGTCCAGAAATCGTGGGATTGAAATCTGAAAAAGGGATGTCTGAGAAACCATTAGATTTGTAAAAAATGATGCTGGGGGATTTTGGGGTGATTTTTTTTTGTTTGATTTTGGATAGAAAATGTTGTCCACTCCATCAAAAATGTAAATTTGGGGTTTTTTTCCCTTGCATCCATTTTGGGTTGTGTCAACTTGAATTGACACATTTGGTTTGTCACACCAAGCTGAAATAGTCTTTGTCAACTCAGTATTAATCTGCAGCCCTCTGGACATCCACCCTCATGGAAGTTGAAGATCACTGACTCTTATCCTCAATTTCTACTGTAGGTCAGAGTCTTGGCATGAATCAAATTCACAGTACGCTACAGTACACTGACCTGCTTTGTCTGAACCCTGGAGCGATGAGATTATAGCATATCCTGGAATTGTTGTCCATCTGGAAAGTCAAATCCACAGGAGAGATTAGGAGCCTGAAGCATTCAAACTGAAACTCCTGTGAGGCTCTCTCGCTGTCAGGGAAGCTGATCAATGTTGGACCTGCTGGAACAACATGTTTTGACATTTCCAAAGCATATTTTAATTGCATGTTCTTTCACACACACACACACACACACATATCTATTAATTAATGTTGGCTCAATTGAGGCTGAAAACAAATGTGTAACTATTTAAATGTATCTTTTAACCAGCTCTAGATAACATGAAATGTGCTATCATCATATTGTTCACTCTGCTTGTATATAATTTCTGATAATTACTTTGTGACAGACAGCAATGAGAAAAAGTCATGATGGGTCAGTACCCCTTCCCCCTCTCCTCCCCCTCTGCCCCAATTGGTCATCAACCATATATAAGCTGATCACTTAAGACTTACAAAGATACATCTCTTTAATAGGCACTTTTGTATCTCAAAAAACAAGGTTCGACTCCATTTTGTCCTGTGTTAACATGGGCAATATGTTTGCCGAAGAGGCACCCAGGGAATTCCAGGTAACAGTTTGAACAAAACACCATGAGGATGTACAAAGTTTTAGATTCACAAATCTTGATCTCCATCAGTGCATGATTTTGATATCTGTGTGCATCTTCCAGGTGCTGTTGCATTTGGTTATCGTTATAAATTGACTTCAAAAGGTCAAATGAAACATGGTTGTTTACTTCCTTTCAGGAGAGAGTGGAAGGCTTGGGGTGTTTTTTAAGTTTGGAGACATAATGTGTGCATTGCACCAAATCCTTTGGCTTGGTATTTCACCTGTGGTTATTGTTTAAATAACAATGCAAAACAGCATGTATTAAGATGTGGGGTTTGCAATATTTTGGAATAGAAAGTCCAAAATTAATTTTCTAATAATTATAACCTATCTTACAGTATCTGCAATCTACTTTAATGTCAACAGTATGATGTTTCTTTGTTAGATTGACAATGATCAATGCATCTGGCTTTCTTAATACATTCACAGAGAGCACTGTATTGACTGGTATGAATGAAAGCGTGTGGATTGGAGTATTATGATTCTGTTGATGTGTTGTTCATTTTTTGTTATCAATCATTCTAATTTATCTAGCCTTGACATCACTAAAATAACAGTAAATCCAGATGTTTTGATGTGTTATTGAAAAAAGCAGGATGTATGCTTTACATTAGAATTGTTTCGGTATCATTACAAAGACAATTAGTGAGAGAATATCTATTTGCCAATATGTGCATGTGTGTGTTGCTGAGAGCAAATGTTAAGTGCAACCATGCTGTTTGCTATTGATTCCTGTTAAGTCTTTGATGGTTCATTTTTGTTTCCAGACAGAACCTCCCTGAGGGAAGAGTTAAATTGGCCAGTAGTGGAACATGCCAAGTAATTCTTGAGGTTTGACTAACTGGCCAATTAGAAAATACTGTGTTTTGGCAGTGGGTTAATGAAAGTGGACATGTAAAAGGCAGTGAGAGAGGCAATGACGGTTACTTAATGGCTTCCATTGCTAGCTGTGCCACACAAATTGAAGGCTCCTACATTTACAGTGGGATTTATCCTGTAAAATGTAGGTGTCAAAAATATCAGCATGGACCTCACTCTAATCACCCCTTACTGAATTTCACTGAATTTCACTGAATTTTTTTTTAGAGTTGGAAGGGACCATATAGATCATCTAGTCCAACTCCCCTGCTGAAGCAGGATTGCTTAGAGAATGCTACTCAGGACTGCATCCAGGCGGGTCTTGAAAATCTCCAAAGAAGGGGACTCCACAACCTCCCTGGGCAGCCTATTCCAGGGCTCTGTGACCCTCACCGTGAAGAAATTCTTTCTCATATTCGAGTGGAACCTCCTATGTTCCAACTTGTGCCCGTTGCCCCTTGTCCTGTCACTGGGAACCACTGAAAAGAGTCTGGCTCCCTCCTCCTTCAACCCACCCTTGAGATACTTATAGGCATTGATAAGGTCTCCCCTCAGCCTTCTCTTTCCAGACTAAAGAGTCCCAGCTCTCTCAGCCTTTCTTCATAAGGGAGATGCTCCAATCCCTTAATCATCTTTGTTGCCCTTCGCTGGACTCTTTCCAGTAGTTCCCTGTCCCTCTTGAATTGGGGAGCCCAGAACTGGATGCAATACTCCAGTTGTAGCCTCACCAGTGCAGAGTAGAGGGGGAGAATGACTTCCCTCGACCTACTAGCCACACTCTTCCCTATGCAGCCCAGGATTCCGTTGGCCTTCCTGGCCACAAGAGCACTTACAATCAATGGACAACATGCTTTCAGTCAAAAAAAAAGCATGCTCAATTCATCTATCTTAAAGTAGATGTTAGTGTGTGGTCAGATCAATTGATTCCTAAATTCCATTGACAACGTTGACTGAATCTTCATCAGCTCCAATGGGAACCTCTACAGCTCTCTCTGATAAAGCCCGGTCTGCATAGTCAACTAAGATGAGTCCAAAGCCTCAGTTTTCCCAGGAGTTCCAAGAGACGTAGGGGGACCTGGTAAGTGGGGGGGGGCAGACCAGGCCAAGGCATAGCTTGATTTCACTCCATTACCTTTTTTGTCCTCTGCTACAAACACGTGGCATAAGCCAAAATCAGATACCATCAAATTTATTTCATACCATGGCATAAGGGTGATGAAACATAGCCAATGATCACCTTTTCATTGTACCTCAGCTTGCACTGATCATTATCTTTCATTGAGTGGAAAATCAGGGCCGATGCCCCCTATAAAAGGTAAAATATCCACATGGGTGATATCTCTGCTTGGAATGATTGAAATAAAAGGAACAGTAAAACTGTCACACATTGTGTTCTCCTCATTATGCTATGGAAACAGCCCACATTCCTTTATAGAAGATATATTTGGAAAGCTGTTGAGTCAGTCTTACAATTTAATTAAGGCAGAGACTAAATGAAAGGAGAACTATAATAAAATATTAGCTACAAGGTAGATACTCCTACTTCTTAATCACACTGCCAGATCTGAAATACCACAATGTGACAGTGTTAAGAAGAAAAGCAATACTAAAGATGGAAGATGGAGGAAGACCCCGTCACATCCTGAATTAATCAGTATCTAGATGGATCAACATTATATCTTCATGAGGCTTCTTAAGAAATAGACTGTAATATCCCAGCTTGCTTGCAAACTACTCATAAGGATCTGAGCATACCTGCTCAGCATTAATTAAAGATTAATTAAAGATTTATGGAAGATTCTAGGCTTCTCTTGTGATTCTGCCTGGCTGGGAAAGCTTCATAGCAATAAAAACCTGGTAACGAAAGAAAAGCTTTAAAATTTCAAGGCCCTCAAAGCTATACTGAATTTCTAGTTATCACCATTTCCTTCTCATTCCTCTTGTTTGTAAGTACTATTTTATTTGCCAAGCCCCTTCAAGAGGGTGAGCAGAAAGCAGAGGTTTGCACCCTGAAGTACACTGATCAAGAAATAAAGCTCATCAGTGTTGTCAGGATTCCTGCACACACTCGTGTGATTTTTTAATAGTCCCAGCTCTGGCAGTTGTATCTCTCCTGATATCTTTAATTATTCTTGCAAACAAAATAAAGGAAAACAAAAAAGAACATACCAAAACAGTCTTCTCTCATAGACCGTAAAACTCTCGGAACTGTGGATCCACCTCTGGAAAATGTGTGGGTGATTTTATTTCCCAAATGGCGCATCACCACTTTTCGGGGGAAGAAAATCAGAAAGGAGAAAGTAGCAATGTCAGCATATCTCAGGGACGACCAGAAAGATGAAAGACAATACTATCCCTTTCAAAAAGATTTAGAGTATATAAGAATGGAGGACAGCATCTGGCAAAATTTGATCCCAATCTAATCTGAATTCCCAGTCCTTTTCTTCCATTAAACACATATTTCTGCCCTCTGTGAAGAATGGGTTCCTAACCTGTAACCAGGGAACAAGTGTTTGCAACATACTGTGCCACCACTGTCATATCACAAAATCACAGAATGGTTGAGGTTTAAAGGTGACCTTTGGAGGTCATCTTGTCCAACCTCCTCTACTGCAGGGACACCTAGAACTGGCTGTCCATGAGCATGTCCAGACTGCTTTTGAATATCTCTCAAGACTGAGACTCCACAACACGTCTGGGCAACCTGTGCCAGTGTTCGGTCAGAGTAAAAGAGTGTGGTCAGCTGGAATCTCCTGTGTTTCAGTTTGTGCCCATTGCCTTTGGTCCTGCCATTGGGCACCACTGAAAAGAGCTTGGTTCCGTCTTCTTTTCATCCTTTCTTCAGGTATCTATAAAAATTGATAAGACTCTCTTTAGCATTCTCTTCTCTAGGCTGAACAGCCCCAACTCTCCCAGCCTTTCCTCATAAGAGAAATGCTCCAGTCCCTTCATCATTCTAGTGGCCCTTTGCTGGACTCTGTCCAGTATGTTCATGTTCCTCTTGTACTGGGAAGCCCAGAACTAGACATAGTGCTTCAGGTGTGGTCTCACCAGTGCTGAGTAGAGGGGAAGGACCACTTCTCTCAATCTGCTGGCAATACCTTGTCTAGTGCAGCCAAGGATACTCTTAGTATGAAAATCATAGCCTAACGAGTTAGGCAAACCCACCAAGGTTTCTGGCCATTGGTTGTTGGTTCAAAACTTGCTTTTTATGTGTATAGAGAGTGGGAAAAGGACTGCTTTTGTGATACGGCACTTTTCTGAAAATAAAGCTTATGTTAGTAATAATATTTGAAAATCCATACTGCAAATGGTAAATGTCTGTCTATAGGAAAAACTTTTGTTGATTTGACTGAGAACACAAATCACAGAATGATTTGGTTTGGAAGAGACCTCAGGAGGTCATCTGGTTCAACCCCTATTGAAAGCAGGGCCAGACTCAAAGTTAATTTGGGCTAAGGTTACATTAGGCCTCAAGGCTGCAAAGGACAGGGCTCATGGCTTTGTCCAGGTGAATTTGTATATCTCACAGGATGGAGTTTCACAGCTTCTCTGGGTTGCTATTCCAGTGTCGAGCACCACCATTATAGGGATTTTTCCTTGCATTAAAGCAAATTTTCCCTTACTAAACTTCATGTCCATTGCTTCCTTTTTTACATTCCCCCAAAATTAAAGCAGTGTCAGTTTATACTTTTGAGGTAAACATCAACTAGCATTGCATCTGTTGCCTATCTGAAGATATCAGGTCACCACTCAAATTATAATCTTGCATTAAATTAGGATACAAAGACATATTCAGATCTTTTGCATGTTTCACACATTTCTTTTCTAGGTGCATCTTACATAGCCACTTTTCAGTAGAAGTTAAAATAATCTCTACAGTACAAGTCAATGATTTGCCTTGAAGAATCAAGTACCATAAGTAAAAGCAAGAGTTAATCTTAATGAATGCATCCAACACGTCAAAAAAAGTAGCATATAATTTAATTTCTTCATGGACCTGACGGATCCCATGTCTCTGCACAGCAATTTTACTGAAATTAATCTAGGCAGAATGGCAGATGATGATTTATTGGTCTGTTATTCATTTAGGTCTCTCATTTTTGGAAACATACTCCCTGGATTATAAAAATATAACTCTATTAGAACATTTAAGAAACACACTTGGCCTTCAAGTATTTTCATTTGTTTACAAAGTTGATACACCACTTTGTTCTGGTGATGTTTTGTATTCAAATCTCTATTTGTTCAGCTACAGACATGGGTTTAAATGAAGCAGGACCAACTATGTTAGACAGCTGGGCACTTAAAAGGCATTTTGAAAGGCTACTTGTGAAAAAATGGACAACGTCCTATATAAATTATTTCCCTCTCTGGAGAATATTTAACATTAAGAAATAAATCTTAGTTGTATTGAAAATCTCGTAAAGGAGGAAACAAAACATGGGAAGAGTGAAAGAAATATTAGAAGTAATAGCAGGACTTAAAACACGAGGCAAAAAAAATTAAGTCAAAAATAAAGTAAACAAGAAGACAAAAGAGAATTAACTACAGCTCAGCTGCTGAGAAAGAAAAGGAGAAGAGATCTGATGTGGAGCAATACCGCACAGGGATCTCTATGTAGCTGCTGGTAGCTGGAAGCACTTTGGCAAATTATGCGACCTGTCTGTGTATTGTTTTCCTTCCTGTTTTCATCTTGCATTTTCCATAAACCAGTCACGTACTTTTCCTACTTTCAGCTGATGTGTTTATCTTTCTTCTTTTGTTCATTTGAAGATGTAACAACGGGTTCATAAGGAGATGTTGATTGAAGGTCTGTGACAGGAATGCTCATGTCTGTGAGCCGGGGAATAATCAAGCAACTAACCAAGAAAATAAGATCTCCTACCAGAATTTCTGTGCAGCACAAGCCATTTGATGCATCTTTCTTACATACACAATTCCTATTTGTGTATTTATATTCACAGCCCCATACCACAGAACTCAGCCATATTTATACAATGAGAGAAAAAGACAGATCACCAATGTCATCCTTTTTTTTTTTTTTTGTCTTTTACAGCCCTATTTTCATTTAACAAAGCTGTAAATTTTCATGTATAAGGCAAGTTTCACAGTTCCATGATTCATCTGTCTATAAACTTTATAAAAGGTCCTATTTTAGGTTCTCTTTTGTCTAAGGCAGACTTACTGTAAAGAAAGAAGGAGCAGGTAAGGCTGTGAGAACTGAGAACCTAAAGATGGGATTTTCATTGATCTTATAGAAAAGTCACAAGTAACTATTTTCATGAACTTCAGATTCTTGAATGAGAAATTTTTATAGGGCGCCATATTGCTTCTCATTGCTAATCATTATCTCAAATGGATTAATTTGGTGATTTTTTTTTTCTCATTAGGCATTCTTATTAGGCAAAAACTTCCTCAAAGAACTGCTGTGTTCTAACCTCTTTTGTCACACTTATTTCCAAGGACAAATGAGCACTTAGCCATCTACTGGCTGTGAAAAAAAAGTTAATGGAGAGGCACCAATTCATTTTCTTTCACAGAGAGCACTTCCTGCAACCAATTTATTTTATTTTGCTGCCCATACTAATAATTAATCATTTCTTAAACAATCTCTTTTTTTTATTAACAGGTTCACTTGAGTAACAAATATTACACTGTAGTGTTACATCACAGAAATAGATGTGATATCATGCGATAAAATAAAGATGCCAAACAACAGACAAGCCCAAATTGCACACAAGCTTAATAAGGCTAGACACAATATAGAATAGGTAATTGGAAAGATACATCCATGCCTAATGTTAATTACCCAAAATAGCTTTGAATACTGACATCAGCAAGGGTACACAGGATCACATCAGCTATGGACATCACATGTCCTTGCAGGTTCAAGGCTTTACCAGACATCTTATTTTCACCATTACTTACAGAAAACTAATAATGCAATATTATTGCCTGTTCTTTAAGGTCAGATGCCTGTTCTGACATTAAAAATCTTCCTTACTGAGCCTGGTGTGTAAGCATTACCAGCTGGCTGGCCAGTGAAGCCAATGTAGCATTGTGGTGTCACAGTACGTTCTAATGGACTGTTACTTCTTGTATATATATCAAGTCAGCCATCGTGACACTTAAACAAATGCAGGGCAGTCTCCTTTCCCATTACGTCAGTATGATGCAGACACCTTGTTGCCAAAGGGAAAAATTCTGTTTCAGGACTCTGAACCTGAAACCAAAAAGGAAGAAAAGCTCTGATGATGTTCTTAGAACTTCTGCACCAAACGTGAATGCACTGAGCCTCAGAGAGATACAAATAATCACCTTAATTCAACTACGAGGAACTCCAGCGGGTGAGTTTTGGTTCACAGGCTAAGATAGGGATTTGGGAACTAGTGCAATTTGCTGATTGCTGTAACACTCTGTTCAATTCCCATTTAATATGCAAGTTTATTATTTAAATATTTCTCTGGAATAATAAAAAATTGATGACAAGCATAAAACCTCTGCTTCTGTTCAGCACTTTGAATGCACACACTAGTTCATAAGCTCAGCAGCATCTGCTGAAGTAGGTATTATTTTCTACATTTTATAGAGGGAAATCAAAACCAAAATATTGGGTCATGGTCTCTTCATCCTGAATTTTGTGTTGCTCTGGCAACACAAAGGGACTCCATTTAGTTTAACCACCTGATTCAGTCAGGCTTGTTGCTCACAGGTAGGATACAACACAGCAGTGATTTTTTTTTCACCAGAGTGCAAGTGCTGAATCAGTTTCAAAGCTGGAAGTTTGACTTAACTGTTTGGGCCTCAAGATTTCATGATGAGGTCTCAAAACACATCTGCTTTACTGCTTTTGCCTCTTGTTGGCCTTAACCTAACATGACAGTGGTAAGCTTTTGGAAAGTAGCACTCAGAACCAGACAACTTGATACTTTCCAGTCTAGTTTTTTCTCCTACCAAAAGTGCACGAAAATCCCAACATGAGTATCTGATGCTGCAGCAGGGCACTGAGCAGTGCTAGAGCAAAGAACGGACTGTCTCTTCAGAAAGAGCAAGTGCTTATAAATAAAACTCTCTGCTGTCTTCTTCCCATTAAAATAAAGACAAACTACTAACATTTTTCCCACTAATAGGCATGAAGTTGTTTGCAAAAGCTTAATGTCAGCTTCCAAGAAACATCTGCATTAATGAATTTCTATGAGATGCTAAAGCTTTTGTTCTACACCATATTACTGGCACACTTGTAGACACATTTTTAGCCCTAGAAAAGTGGGGAAACGTATTTTAAAGCTTGACAGTAGTGAACATTTCATAAAACAAATAACTTCACTTGACTGGTTCAATTACTAATCACTTTGTTGTTCGCCATCTTTCTAGTGCTACCAATTTAAATTCTGAAAGGATCGTCGTATGATAGCAGTGCCTACTAAGTCCCATATGCTCAAATGTGTGACAGAGCTGCTGCTCCACAGAACCAAATGCCAGTAAAAACTTCTCTTCCAAGCCACTGACAAATGGGAAAACAAGCCAACCAGAATTTGCTCGCTTCTGCTCCCCATTGCCCTAGCTCTGCTCATCCACTCTTCTGCTTATGATATGCATTCTTTAGGAATGACAGATTTGTGATCTGTGCCTGGGCAATGTGTTGCTCAAGGGAGTCCAGAGCAAAAAACAGATCTCCTAGGCTTTGTGATAGTACAATTAGTATTATTAAGGGCAGAGGCAAGAACAGAAGTATTTCTCCAGGGTCTTTCAGGGTCCTATCAGGTGGACATCACCTCTTGCACTTTCTCAGTGCAAGATATACAGGCACAGTCAGGGAATAGCTACAGTTCAAGTCATGCCTGGCACAGGCCATTCCAATGGGGTTTTTTTTGCCTTCTCTTTGTGGGTTATGGGCATTACCAAAGGAGCAGGGCTTTTACAATCACTCCCCTTCTGAAGCCACTGTGACCACCTTTGCATGCTATCACTTTAGCTAGCTGTCTGAATGGTTTGATTTTCCCAAACTCCCACCCATCTTATAATCTGAATGTAAAGCTTAGACTGCCACAAAAATTAGAAGTCTGAGAAAATATTTTCAGCATTTGAACTGTTTCAAATATGTTAACATAAATTTGGAGCAAAGTGGAGTGAGAAACTGTTTCTCTGCAGATTGTCCAGGTTCGGCTATCCTGCTATCATTCCTTATTGAAAGAACCATAAAAGATGCAATTGACAGTCTCTTTTTGAAGGGCACTTTATTGTGGAAAAGAAACAGTGAAATGATTACAATTAGTAAATCAAATCAGCATACCAGAGTGAGTAGTCATATGAACGAACACACAGACAGCAAGCCATTTATTCATATACTCATGTCAGTTTTACAAGAATTGTAGAGGAAATGGAGCCTCCTAATAAAATCAGGTTGGGTATTTATTAATTTTTTTAATAATCTTACTGGATGGGGAATCATTTGCTGTAAGTGCCATTACTGTTAATGAGAGAAAGAGGGCAGTTAATTTCATGCATATTTTATTGGGAGTTCGCTCCATCCATGAAATAATTTCACATAACAGTAGGTGGAATACAAACAGGCTAAATTGATAGTATGTGCATGGTGAAGAAGACCAATTAAATCCAGAAGGGAATATTTTGCAAAAATAATACTTTGACAGCATAATAGAAGTCTTCCTGTTCCAATTCAAGTGGAAACACATGCAATCTAGACTGTATAAGCTAATCAGAAAGCCTAGTCCTCATGGTAAATATACACAGCAGGTTGGGCTCTGCAGCCCTTTCTGTTAGTTTTGTAATAACATCAAAACCAAGGAAACAGTTCTGCCCTCGGCGGTTGTGTGCAGATAACCCTGCCTGCTGTCACCTTGGGTTCTTGTGCGTGCTCAGAAAGATCTAACCGCAGCAGAACAACACTAATGCAGTCACATCAGCCAGCTGCAGTAACCCATCCTGTCTGTTTAAGGAGTATCTGACTCTGTTCTCTGTAATAACTAGCCACAGGAAGGATAAAAGACCCACTCATTAGCTGTGCTAGAAAGAAGTTCTTGCAGGTCCCACGTGCGCATAGTCTAGGTAATATCTGTGCAAAACCCACAGCTTGCAATGTATTGGAGCACGGTCTTGGGTCGTCAGCCATGAAAGCTATATTCTGAATTGATAGTGGAGATAATTCATGGGAGGAAAGCTTGTACAACCTTGAGGCTTGCAGTTTTAAAGAGGGCAGTGAATTATAACTCTCAGTTCAGAAGTCCTGAAGGCAGATGATAGTGTAGTTTGTCACCTGGCTGTTAAACTGTTTCACCTTTTTCATCTTGCCTTTGCAGGGATGTGCATGTAAAAACTTTTATAAATATTTTGAGATGCCTGATAACCCTGCTATAGCACTATCCGATTTTTTAAATATCAATTTGCTATCAATTTTCTTGCCTCTAAAAATTATTGCCTGAAGCTACTAGACTCAAAATGCTGCATACCAGTTCAAGCAAGCTGGTACTGTAAACAAATTGTATGTTCACAGCTCTCACGAAGCAGAGGCTTAGTTTCCTTGGGACTTATTTTTTGCTCTGAAAGAAAGATCACACAGACATGACAGGTATGTCTAAGGTGCTATACACCCTGTGTGCCATTGTTATACACTCCCTGTTCCATTATAGCCATTTCTTCAGGTCAGTAACATTCTCTTCTTTCCACGAGGCCATGATGGATTGATTGTTCTATAGTTCACATAAACTGGAAATATAAACCACATCGAGCACTTTGTATATCTTATCCCCAGAAGGTGTTTAAATACTTATTAATGAGTCTTTCTAATGCACTTATTCCTGTGACCAGTTAAAACATCAGCCTAATGGAAGGAGTGAGTTTAAAGGAAGACTTTGAAGAGTAAGAGAAACCTAGCAGACTGGTGCACAAAGAGAAAAGGCTGGCAGAGCAGCAGGCATGCCACACAACCATTGAGACGCATTTTGTTAAGAAATTTTGCGAAAAGGATGCTAAGCTCCTGAAGAAAAGAGAAGAGAAATATTTGTCCGAGAAACAGAGATGAAAGTGGGTCGAAAAAAAGAAAAAAAAAAAAAGATAAAATCAGCAATAGCAGCTGGTGACAAGCTGAAGGAAAAGAGACATTGGAGCTGATTGTACTTTCAAGGATGGCAAGCCTGAATGATGGTGAATGGAGAATTTCAGAGAAGGGAAAGGGCAGGCATGAAACATGGGTGATGGACCAGTTACAAAGGTGTAAGCATCTTCCAAAATATCCAAACAACAGACTCTAGTTATTTTATATCAGAGTATCCAATACTGGGGGTTTGAGGATGGAACAACCATTTCTCCTCCTGACAGTTACACTAGTAATCTGGAAATGCCACCTCAATTGGTAAGAATATATCTCTGCACAGAAAAAAGGCCAAAGAGCAAGTATTGGAGACAAGAGAGGCTGAGAGCAGAAGTTATAATGGTCCCAAGATGTGCTTTAGGCTGTAGCAGATACAGGACTAATCTGAGGAACACCAGTGAATGTAAATTGGAAGATGACAATTGAATATGAAATTATATTCCTCATAAAATAACTACTTAGTAAAAAGTTTAGGGCTGGAAAGTGAGTTGTGGACCTTAATCCTGCTCTTCTCTTTACACAGTTGTGTGATCACACAATACTGGTTCCAAACCAGGTGTCCTTCTCTCCATTGACAATAACAGACAGAGCATATGGCAACCTGCTTCATTTAACTCCGTACGATTAAACTAAAGGCATTGAAGACACTCAGACTTGTACTATTTCACCAAATTAGCAGAGGAGTTTCAGACACTTGTAAGTGTAGAATTCCTTTAAAAAAAAATAATAAAGTGACTACAGTGCTCTTGGGTCTGGGACTTCCTGTTATGCTGGGTTCACTATGGGTGTCCTGAAACAAATAGTATAGGTTCCACAGCTTCCACTAGTAATTAAAAAAAAAGACCTCTGCCTTCAGGTGTTTGCTGATAAAAAATCTTTCCATTTAATTTTGAGATGTGAATGAGAGTGAATTTTAAAATGCCAGCTGGATTTATTTCTGATCAAATTATTACTTCAACCTGTAAATCTTATGTGGGATTGAAATTTAGATTACTTTATCCACAGCTCCCCCAACCTTAATTATAACTCTGTGATTAGAAGAGAGGATGGAAGGTAACAGTAAATGGCAATGTGGAGAGACAAAAGAAAATCAGAATAACATCTATTCCATTGATGAGAAACTTCTCACTATAGCAGCCTAATTTGGGAAGCAACTATTTCAAAACAGTCCTTGTTCCACAGCAGATTGCATTTTGCAGGACCTCAAAGGGATTATGGCATCACCTTAGTATTCTGCTTACAAAAAAGAAAGCATAAAAATGATCAATGCATTGAAAAGAACAATAGAAAACGTGTTTCTGCCTTCCAATTAGTTAAATACTGCAGAAGATAATTAAGAAGAAAATAACTGAGGGCATAAATAAGCTGCCCATGTCTTATTAACCTTTGGTGTTGATGATGAGTTGAAAAAAAGAACCACCTCAACACAGTTGTGGAATCCAGAATCAATGTTTCTGTCTGACTTACAGAAAAATAATACTAATGACAACTAAATTTATCAGTAAAGTGAGAGTATTTAATTATGAAATTGTTAAAGGGCATGGATCTCCATAGCATTTTTGTTAATTTATTTTTTCAAAGCAGGACTGTATTTTTCAAACAAATGTGTGCGTTTCTGTCCAGACAAGTACAGTTCAGAAGAGGGGATTTATCAATACTTCAACTTTTCTTTTTCCAGCAGACAGAAAGCACACAGAAGTAGAAAAAAACAACCACTGAAATCACTTAAAAGAAATCAAGGATGAATGAAGCTATCAGAAGAAGGAAAATCTTGTCTCAAACATTGCCCTTCAGTCTTATGGGCTTCTGCCTTTGCCTGTGCTGTAACATTCTGAAACATGACTATAGGCAACACCAGGCATGTAAAAGGATGTTGGTGTGTATAGTTAAAGAGAGTTAAAGCTAGCAATCTGCAAAAGAGGATGCAGGAACCCTCTTTGTCCACAAAAACACTCTTTCCTAACTATTAATTTCCATGTTTCTCATACTCCTCACAGAAAATATGGGTGAACAAAGAGAATTCCTACCTTGTATTTGACTATATCCATCTACAAATGTGGAGGTTTCAAGGGCAAAGTCTTAGCAAGAACACTGTACTCACAAACATGGTGCAGCAGAAGCTCAGGCCAGACAGGACTGCTGGCATCTCAGGTTGCATGAGAGAATTAGTTCAAAGATTACCAGTGACAGTGAGGTGTCGCTGTCAAGTGACAAGGGTTTTACTGGCTGACTGTCTCTCAACAAAGATAGACATCATGGCATACAAAAGTCACTGTCCACATACTGTATGCAGCCGAATTACTGGCATAGAACACCACAATTTACACTGATATGAGCACTCTGTTATGGTTAATGGGAATTAGGTATAAAACTAAAGTGTTGTCACTTTCTTTGGGCAGATATATGGAACACCTGCTCTGGTCAAGGGCTGTTTATATCAGAGAATATAGGTTTATAGGAGACCTGTGGAACAGCTATACTGAAAAAGTTTTGTCTTCTACCTTACTTGAAATAGCAAGTACATGTAAGAAAATGCTACTCATAAATTTAGTAGGAAGAATGAATAAAAAGTTATCACATCACAGGTTGAACTTGTTTGCACAGGAAGTCATGAGCCACAGTTCCCCCTTTTAAACCAAGCCAGCCACTAGCTGTGGGCATACTCCCTATCCATCTTTTCCCAGCGAACTGAACTCCGCCTCTCCTAGTTCAAGAATATTTTTACAGCAGGTAAAAATAAACTATCAATATGAATCTTGTACTTGAAGGGCTCAGCTTTTCAAGGGGTTCTTCTGACTTAAGCTAAACCTTCAACTCTCTCAAGGTATTCCTCAACTTGATGGTTTGAACATTCTTTTTAGGAGAGATCTGAATTTAAAAGTTATCAAGTTTATTTGACAAATAAGGGCACAGGAGCATCTTTGTTTTTCCAGACATTTTGCTTCTGAGTGTTGAATCTGAGTTAGCTGGATGTATATGTATTCCACAGTAATATTTTCATTCAGAGGTTTTATTAATCTTTTTCCTTTCCCCAGAACACTGTGCTAAGCCTTGGTAGTGTTCTCTGCTTTTGAATTGGGTTACCATCCTTGTTATTTCATATTCCAAGTATTCAGTGAATGTAACAGTGATGACAATAAAAATCACTATCCTGTCACATATAAGGAAGAGGTTTTGACTCTACCTCCTACAGACTGTACTTCTGCATTCTGGTTGTACCTTCTACTTAAATTTCAAACTCTCTGCTTGCGTCTGTTCCCAATGCCAATGAGGCTGTTTGTGTCAAACTGTCTCTTTAGTTATTACATGTTGCCTTCTGTACTTTTTTTTAGTGACTGATATGGAAGACAAAATATGTCTGCTAAGTTAAGATTTCTTTTAGCACTGTTTTTTTGCTTCTGGGACCAAACATTCTCAGGGTGAGCCTTGCTGTTACTCTTCCTCTGTGTGGTTAGTGGCTTCACCTAAGCAGAATACATCTGAAATCCCTGTTGTCCTAGAATAAGGCATTCACATCTGTGATGTTTTACTTGGGCAAAACAAATTTTCTCTACTTGAATTTGTCTTGCCTACTTGGCAGTCCTTGGTAGTCCAATTCCTGAGACAGATGAAATCCTAGGTTTGGACTAAAATGTATGTCTCTTTGTATATCATTACAATGCAAACTAATTCCATGGCAAAAATAAGAGGTGTCTGTCCCTTGCAGAGTGAACCAAGAGCTTGCCTTAAGTTTGACTCAAATGAACATGTCTGAAAATTCTCTTACTTCACAAAGCAGAGCTACAGTGAGACATTTTCAGCCTTTTCCAAAGACTCCTGCTCACAGGCTCAGAAAAAATAAATAGGGTCCACCCTTTTTAAAGTGTAATTGGAAAATTAGGAAAGACCTGCCTGATGTGAGTTCTCAACCGTATCTGGGGGTGTAGATGGGGACTTAGATGGGGCTCTGCCCCCACACTGACCTTTTATCAAACCTAGTTGTGCAAATACCATATATCAGCTAATTACCTGGACTCACATGATAGTTACTGACATCCAGTCAGCATAGTCAATGAAGGCGAGAAAGTGGTTCATCTCATCAACACAGAAGTCTACTTGAGGATTAAATGAATCTTTCCCTAAAACACACTAACTCGACTACATTTTCATTGGCTAAAAATGGAGTTTTAAGTTGTTTTGCTTGGCGTGAAAGCCTATGAACATCACTGGAAGTCACGCGCTTGCTCCCAATTCCGTGTTGAGTTGTTGCCTAATGAGGCAAATATTCAAATACAAGGTAGATACAATTTAGGTGTACTGAGAACAGTTGATCAAAGGAGGGAGTAAAATGTGCAGTATATGGGGGAAAAAGAGACATACTCGTAGTCGTGCTGGGTGCTCAGCTGGCTGTGCTCTGGAGTCATTGGAGAGTCAGGGTTCTCAAGGAGACCATGTCCCACAGCAGCCCCCCAGGGTATTTAGCAAGACGGACCCTGCAGCAGCCCTGGGCATCCACCCCTTTATAGTGTCTGGGCCACCAGGCTGGTTCCTTCTGGAAGCTTCCAGGCACCACACTGGTTTGTTTTAAAAGCTTCTTGACCATCAGACCAGTTCTTCTAGAATTTTCTAGAGGCTAGGTTGGGTCCCTTCTGGAAGCTTCTGTTTTGCCAGGCCAAGCTCTCCTTGGGCAGCTGTACTTTCCTACCCTCACTGGGAACAGCAAATCCCTTGTGGTCTGAGGCAGCATTTCCTCACAGGGACATTAAAACCCCCCTTCCTCTCTTTGCTGTTTCAGCCTGACCTCTGCCCAGTCTTTGGCGCCCACCTCACCTTTTAGCTGAGTTGGTGCAGCAACAGACAGATGGAATTACAGAAATGTGTGAAAAGTTCAGAACGGAGCTCGCGATAAGAGTAATCCAACACACAGATGTGAATGCAACAGACATGGTGGGGAAAGAAGAAAATACAGAAGAGAGTAATTCTAGTCAGAAGACCATGCTTTAAGAAGGAGAGACCATGACTTCAATGACTTTTCTGTCTCTTCTCCCAAATAACAAGTGATAGGACAAGAGGAAACAGCCTCAAGTTGCACTAGGGGAAGTTTAGATTGGATATTAGCAAAAATTTTTACACTGAAAGGGTTATTAAGCATTGGAACAGGCTGCCCAGGGAAGTGGTTGAGTCATCATCCCTGAAGGCATTTAAAAGACAGGTAGACGTAGTGCTTAGAGACGGTTTAGTGATGTTTTTTGTCAGTGTTAGGTTGATGGTTGGACTAGATGATCTGAAAGGTCCCGTCCAACCTAGGCAATTCTATGATTCTATGATTCCCTCTTCCATGTGCTTGGCACTGTTTCTGCATTATGTATTAGACCTTTGAATTAAAAATCACCAAAAAAAAAAAAACATCAAAAAACTTTGAGAAATGTCCAGGATCTAATGCCCCAAACTTTCTGATTCCTTCTACTTATTCTGTCAGGGTAACCAGAATTTCTTGAATTTATCTGCTGAAATCCTACTTATGCTTTCTTGTCAGAAAATACTCTCAATCTCTTCTTAGTTCTTCTGCAACAGAAGTCTGAACATCCGCAAGACCAAACTAGATGACTTTAATGGCATATTAGTCCTACTAGCACTGCCTTTTGAATTAATATCACAATTAAAAAAAAAAATTACATTCTTCCACACCAGACATAATAAATTTGTAAAAAAACACCAATATTTCCGTAAAACACTCCAACCACTCTTCTGTCTCCATAGGAAAAGATCTCAATATGAAGTATTATTTTAGAAGGGTTATATCTTCTCAGTCACCTAGTAGATAAAGCATCAGTTTCATGTGTCATATAATTATTTATTAAGTTCACTGTAAGAAGCATTTTAACATACCTTAGGAGGTTTAGTTATTGACAATACTTCATTTTTTCACTCAAAATTATTTTCAACACCACAATTTTTGCAGTAAAATTTAAGATTCTTAGGAAAAAAACAAAATGAAAATATGGTTTGTTTTGATACATTCCAGCTATCATTCAAGTTTTGTAAAAGCATGGAAATGCATCAGTTGTGGAAAGAGAAACAATCACTCACAAAATAAGGTATATTGACAGCTTGTCCAGCAGGGATCCACTACTGACCAATGTACATGAAGTGTTAATACTGCAAGAAACAATCATATGCTGACAGAAAGTCTTATTCTCCTTAGGATATGAATTCTGCTAGTGCAACGTTTCTACACTACATATCTCTGCTATATTTAGAGTCATAGAATGGTTTGGGTTGGAGGGGACCCTTAAAGATCATCCACTCCAACCTCCCTGCTGTGGGCAAAGGCTCAGTATAAATAAGTGCAAGCTACACAGATTCCAAAGTTAAATATTGACTTCAGGGTCAAGCCTCACTCCCCAGATCAGCCAAAAAGACCCCAGTTTCATTAAACCTGTTGCATATACTTACTGCTTCCTGTGTTCTTGTTAATCAATTTGTTGCTTCTTAATACTAAGTAAAAACTTGAATTATTCAAAGAATTTTTTAGTGCATCAGTTTATTTTTATTTACTCAAAAGCAAACTAAATTGCATTTTCCCACTTCTGTTTAGACCCTTAAGGATTTTAATAATTTCTTGATGCCTTACCTGGAACACCTAACACCTGGATTTACCTTATTTTTTTTTATCATTAGATTACTTGATAGATGCTATCATCTGTCCTGTTTTTATTTCTAAATGAGAAGATCAATCCAAAGTCTTAAGACTTATGTGCTGCTATGTTTGGGGTATTTTGAAATGTGATCATAACATTCACTTGTGCTTTTCAAGTAGTTTATTTATTCAAAACAGAAGTGAAGAAAAACCCCTAGGTAGATAAACCCATTGTATTAAAACAGTCCCCAAATTATAAAAGATATGCTTATCTGCATTCATTTTATATTTCAATGAAAATATTGTCTTTGGTCTGTTCAAGTCCATTCAATCACTTTGGCTTCAACAAATTTTTACAGGTAAAAATGAAACCAGAATATGACTCTGTAGATCAAAATGGTAAAAAACACCATGAGATTACATCTATGAAATGAAACGACAGCATACGTGAATGGCCATTTAAGTGTCTGAGAGTCTGTCCGTTGGTAGGCTCTGTTCATACTCCACCCAGCTGGTCCAAATGCGTTAACACCAAAATGCATTAATGGATTCTCCTGACAGGTCTGGGTTTTGGTGCTGCAGAAGCACTATCAGAACACAGCCCTGTCCTGCAATTGCACCAGGGAGTCCTTTTTAAGGGATGTGAAAAGAAAGATCTGTGTGCTCTCTTCCCACATATCTTAAATCAGGGGGTTTTTTTGTATTTGGGGGTAGAAATGAAAGGCTGAATTCTGAAGTCTTGTTTTATATCTTTCCCTGGGAAATGTAGTATCAGACTGGAAACAAATAAAAATTTAAGATTGCAGGATTTGATGCAGAACTGTATATTATACATCCTCAATTGGTAGATAATGAGAAAAAAAGAAAAGAAGAGAATGATTTTGCCAACTCTTGATATTTTATTGCTGTAATTAAAACATTTGGGGTTTTTTTGGTAATTTGACAGAAATCTCACTGTCATTAAAAAATAAAATAAATTCTAGCCCTCCTGATGATGAGAAAAGCTTGAAAATATGATCCAAATAATTATCTCAAGACTCAATAGCTTGAAAACAAATGTAAAGAATGCAACTTTCTTATACCTTTGAAAATTATTTTGATTATGGGAGTCTCGTTCAGGATTAGCAAATGCTTGGACTGGCAAAGGCTGTATTCATTGAGTTCTGCAGCAACAGTAAAAACCACCTGAAGAAACCAGGCTTAAGGTGACACACTACAAGTCACATGAAGCATAAATAGTAAAAGAAAATTTAAAATTTCCATGCTTTTCACAATACATTGACAGAATCATTTCCCTGTCCTTCCCTGTTAAACAACAGTGGAAATAAACCGTGAGTTTTCTACTGCAAAGTAAGGTATGTGGTCACTATATGTAGACCAACTACTAAACTGACATCATGGGCATTTTTAGAAATAAACTCATGACAGACTGAAGCATATCTTTCATCATTTTTATCCTGTGGTGTTAGTGGAAAACCTTTCTACATCTCTTTTCCCAATGAGGATGCTAAAATCAATAAATCTGCCTCAAATCAGTCTACTGCATGATTTGTATATTTTCCAGCAAATAGAAGGATGTCCATTCAGGAACAAACCAATGGACTTCTGGTGACAGAGCTGATTGAACTGAGTTTTCTGGAAGTTTTCTGAGTTTTCTGGAAGAGAGTTTTTCCAGGGAAACCTATTTTCAAAGCTATATAAAGCAATTAAACCTAATTTTAGCATTAGCATGATCCATGAAGCAGGTTCCTTGGAGCATTTCACTCCACTAAGCTGCTGAAGCTTCACAAAAATAGAAACCAGTCACAGGTGCTATATGGAGCATTTTCCTGACATAAGAAAGTCTGCAGGGGGCATATGATGACATACCTGACACTACTTAAGGGTGTTGCCATATTTGCTTGTCAGTTCTAACCATCTCCTTTTCCTCTGTCCTGAATAGTACCATTTCAGAAAGGAACCTCCATTTGCTAGGAGCTGGTCTAAAGGCAGTATGAGCCGGTCTTCTGTGTGGCTATTTCAAGGAACTAAACGGCCTGAGAGAAACTGTACTCAGCACTTCTTTCTTCTTCCAGCCCAAGGATAACTAGACTAGGCAGCAAGAGGCAGAATCAGCCAAAATCATCCTGGATATTTGTAGATGCAAGGAAATTGGAGGGAAAGGAGCTTACAGATAGTGCTGCCTATTTTCTCCCTGTAATGCTGAGGATGACTCAAGTACTTCATTTAAAAAAACCCTGTCTACCTCTCAGTAGTTTTGTTATCAACTGTCTTTCATTATTATGTGGGAAAACAAAGTCAAGTGAAATCCATTGCAACTAAATTTCCACTGCTTATCCAACCTCTTGATAGAGCCAACGGTCAGTTGCATTCATGGACAGTTATGTAACCTGTGGATTAGTTGTTCTGGGAGAGCAGACGCTTCAGAGATGACTATGGAGTGTGTTCTCTGCTCCTCACGCTCACCTGCTTGTCATGGTATCCAAGTTGTCTGTTACCTAACATGATGGAGAGTTAATTTTCTTGTTTTCATGACACCATTTGACCATTCCACATACCCTATAGGAAGAACTTTCTGACCCTGAACTGAATTTACCAAAGAAATGCTTATTTCAGTTATCAGTCTTATTCTCCAAATATGTCTGTCTCTTTCTCTGACTACTCGTATTATTAGACAGTTGTGTTCAAATGATAACCCTTTCTTTGTTTTGTATGTTTTCAAAATTAGACTTATCTAACAAGCCCCCGGAACTTGAAGATATAACTTCAGACCCATCCAAAGGTATGTCCTCCTAGACATGTGGCAGGTTAGCTGCAAAAAATATGTGTTCTTTTTGTCCACAAGCTGCCTGTCAGGGACAGAAGATGGACACCAACCCTACTTTGCTAAACATAGAGTTTGCTTATTCTGGGCCTCCCAGGCTGCAGTCACCTGTGTTGTCGTGGCACAGCTCCAGGATGTAAAAATATTAACAATTTTCAAGGCTTAATTTGCCAGACAGATGAAATTATTGGTGATTAAGTTCATTTTCATAACTTCTGTTTTTGATTAATTAGTATTAAGATGTATTTGCTTGGCAGTATTTACCAGACCATCTGTACTTTATTGAATATCTTTCACTGATTTAGTTGGAAGACTGATGTCTGCACAGTCAAATTTCTACCTCACCTCCAGTGCTGTCTGAAATTATAAGTATATTTATAATTGGAACAATAATTATTCCAAACAAAATGGGGAACGAAGATATGGCCAAAGTCTTTGTTAACCAACATTGTTAACTTGTACTTCCTGTACACTTTGTGCCTTCATTAAATGTCACCCATGGGCCTATTTGAAGGATTGCAGAGATTTGTAGAGCCTCCCTCTCACATTACAAATTTTCACTCTGAAATGCATGTGAAATTTGGGAGCATTGACGGGAGAAACCAGTACCTAAAAAAAGTTGTACTTTCAAGCCAGGACTCATTTCAAGAATCCTATGTCCTTGTCAAAGTCTATTGTTTTGCTAAAACAAAAGATGTGAATTTATTTTTAAAAACAAATATTTTTCACTGGTGAGGTCTAGGTTTATGAAACTCAGAGTTCCTAGCCGGAAGAGACATTGATTAATGTGTGTTTTCTACATCTGCTTCCCAGTTATCATACTCAACAACCCTATTCCTTGTGGTTTATGTTTTTGACAAGTTTGGCATGCAGCTTTTGAATGGTTGTTGGAGAGCAAAAGACAAAGTGTTTTCTACCTTTAATGAGGCTACGTTACACATACTACTACACGCTACATACGCGCTACAAACTCATGTGGTGGTTTACTGCAGTTTACTCTGTGTAAACTTCTGCTGTTAAACTAGAAACCCTGTTAAAGAAGAAAAAAACACATCTGATATGCGAAGCTGAGAATTCATTGTTGGCTTAATTAAAATCTTAACAATCTAATAAAAATAAAGCAAACACTTGTTATTGGTGCAGTGATACTGACAGTCACAAACCAAATTATCTAATTAATCCAGGCAAGTCTTAATATAACACCATTAAAATTATTATTATATACATTTTTCTAAAATTGTGAATTTTTGCTCCACCTTTCATTGCTCTTCTGGGTCCTAAAGTCAATGGCAGCAATTTTTCTTGAGAAAAAGCAAAGTAGAGTGTGTTGCACCAAATCCTCAGCACCAAAAGTTCTTTGTTGGAGAACTGCAATGCAGATGCTGGGAGTTTATTTATCCTCATCCTCAGGTTCAATTAAGACAATTTTTGTACTTCTAACGTGCTCTGCACCCTATCTTTCTTTATTGTTCTACAGTTCCACATTACATCTGAATTTACTTTATATTGTATATTTAAATTATATTGTATATTTGATCCTTACTAATTTTATTATCCCTAAAAACTTTTCTGACTCAGCTCCTGAAGTTACACTTCTTTAACAGTCTGTAACCAAACATTGCTGAATTTTTTATAACTGTAGAGCCTCTGGTACAATCCATATCTTATACTTTAAGCCTGTGTTATGTCTTCATGCTTGCACTCTGTACCACATCATTATTCTAGAGTCATAGATAGTTCATTCTAAAGAGATTAAGTATTTGTTAACACTATCTGTCACTTACAGACAATACATACATGTCATTTTAGCAATAGGCTTTACACTGCACAGTTATACAAAGCAAAGCGGGAGAAAACAAGTTGGGTAATAGTTACCTGCTTACCAGACAATTGCTGTAATCTCAACCAAAGCTCAAGGCATGGCCTGGGCAAGCCCGACACAGCAAGGTGACAAACCCCAGGACAGAGGCCTTGCAGCATTAATTTGAAGCCTGTAATCATTTTGTTATTGGCAGTGGCAACACTGGAGGTACGGGGTTACACAATATTATGAAGATTCCCCATAAATTAGTGGGACTACGGGCACCTCAGCAGAGATCTGAGTGCTGTTTTAGTGTGGGAGGAGAGGTGGTTACATCCCTAGCTTGCTGAAGCCATATCTGCTACTTGGTACAATTCTCATGAATTGCTATGTGCAGGAAAATGGTGGCTCTGACCATTCCTGCCTGCACTTTATAAGGTCTATCGTTCCTCTTACCCTTTTAGAAAAGACTCTATTGCATTTTTCTGTCTACTGCCAGGCACTTGAGGACAGGACAAGAGCAGAGATATATAATGTATTGGGAAGATATGGGAGAGATCCATGTCTTCACACAGTTTGTGTTCAACATGGGCTGATGTCTGTTCAGTGTATGTGTAAGAGCGTTACTTCAACAGGATTTAGGTTCCTAACTATGTTAGTGTCTCTATCTGAGTCTGCATTTTCCCCCTATATTCTGTCTAAACTTAGCAGGGGAGTCTACAGGCAACCCCCAGGTAGCCTTCTCAGGCATAGCTCCAGGGCATGCTCAGGTAGGTGGTATTTGAAAAAATATTGTCTTGCTGCATAAGCTTATAGGCTCATGGGTTTACTCCCTGCATGAACAGAGACAACAGTTTAAAGTGAGCATGGCCCTCAAAGTTAATGAAGAC
Source organism: Numenius arquata (assembly GCF_964106895.1). Lineage (NCBI taxonomy): Eukaryota > Metazoa > Chordata > Aves > Charadriiformes > Scolopacidae > Numenius > Numenius arquata. The sequence continues at coordinate 68,453,974 of NC_133578.1, read as the reverse complement.
GACTTCTGGGCTGTGAAGTTCTGCCAATGAAAGAGGAACATAATATTTAGCAGTGCTGTGATGCTGTGACAGCAACAGAAACCAAATAAGCAGATAACAAAATGTTCTTTTTCCAGCCAGTACTACTCCACATGGCCTGGATGGTTTATTGTTTAAAAAAATGTGGCCATGGAAAGGCTAGGGAGAGCTTTGGTGTTGACTAAATTCTCATCACGCTGCCGGAGGATATATGTGGGTGAAAATGAATTTTTAATTTGAATCCAAGACCCAAATTTCTTTCCTATTATTAAAAAATGGAGCCACTCTTGATAAAAGAAAAGCAGAAGAGAGTTTATGGTCTCTTTTGCCTGCAGTTCCAGCTCGTAATGGTAGCAAATTAGAATAATATATTTTTTAATATGACACCTTTTTTTTCCCCCTAAATGGCTACTCTTTTATTCACTGACTTTTTAAAACTGTTCAAAAACTTGCTAAAAATATGTAGGAGTTGAAGTATATTTTCTCATCAAAGATTTCTTCTGTATGATGTTCTTCAGTGAGCTCTGTTTATCACTTGTGCTCAGGAGTTACTGATTCTGAACATGAAAGCCACAAAAAACAATTTACCCCTTTCTTCCTTATGTCATTCATATTATAAAAGGGCAATTATGTTCATCATTATTACTTGGACTAAATATATATCCGTACCTTGTAAATCTACTTTACATCTGAGGGTTTTGCAATATACCGTAATTGAATTCACATTTTCTGGCATCTGTTAATAACCTTTCCTGTCCGTAGTATTACAGTGAAGTAAAATGCTCGTAAGTGGATGCAGGATACAGCAAAGTGACAGTCTCCTCTGCCTCCTGCGATACAGATATTTCAGGCAGTCTAGATGCTTCAGCAGATATTTAGGGCTCAGTAGCTCTGGCTGCTGCAACATAATCCAAGCATATTTTGTTTTTCCAAGACTTCTACTGAGTTCGACTCTCCAGGAGGTCACTGAATTTCTGTGAGAGAATCCACCTCTTTTCTCAGGGTTTCCAGAGGGAACAAGTTTAATTTGGAAGGTAAGACAAGTTCAGTGAAAGGTTGATTGACAAAGGCTTCCAAGGTCAGGCTTGCTTAAGAGCCACTGATGACTCTGTCTACCTAACACAAACGTCCATTCAAGTGCCTGAATGTCCAGAGAGACATGGCAAAAAGACAGCTACTTCTCACAGCTTTTATACCACCACTTTCGTGTACAACAGCTGCAGGTCAGAAACTGGTGTGTCTGAATTTCCATTTCCTCAGTTGGGGTACCTACATCATTGTACCAACTGGTAAAGTATCACAGTTCTTTTCAAAGTGAGAAAACAGGTAACTGCAAGTGATTTTGCTAATAACCGCAGGGGATTAATGGGCTGCAACACAGTTAATAGCAAATATAAACTCAATTTTCACTGTTTCAAAACAAGTTTTGTGGACAACTGGGAAAAAATTTCAGAGCCCAAAAAGTTTCACAGAAGACTTAAGAAGTGAAGAGGAATGAAATGTGAAGGTAGTTACCAGTTCTTAACACTTTATCCCAAGTAACCTCCTTTATTTCCTTCCAATGTCTTGTTTTATCTACCTGTTGCCTCTCATTTTATTTGCAGACTAAGCTCCTTGAAAAAAAGCCTACCCATATTTTTCTCTTTATGACACCACCACCAATTCATACTTGAAATATTTCATCTTCTCAAAAACTTTGTCTATCATTAGGAAAGATAAAGATGTAGCAGGTGATGAATATTTATGTAATTTCTCCTGGCTTGTTTTCAATTTTTCCATTGCACCCATTCAGGGTAATGGTAACAGTTGAAAAACCATCCTTTTTACTACTCCTGCAGGTTTCTCATATGAGCTTCAAATTTCAGTTCCTGTAAATAGCTCAGTCATCATATTTTCCGGTCAACTCTCCACCCACCCCGGCCACTGGAGCCGATGCAGGACTTAATGACTTCATTTCCCAACATTTTCAATTCAAGACTTTTATAGGCAAAAATAAAACAATAACAAAATGTGCAAAAAGCTATGGGGCTGTTTCACACTGATGTGTGGCTTGGGAGAAGAATGTTGCTTATCTATATACTAATACCTCTTACTTCTCTACCTTCTGTATGGTATAAATGCAGGTGTGAAGAGAAGTTGTGTTTATTTCCTACTTTTACCTGATTTATTTTATAAATAAAACTTTGTCTCTGTGTTTACTTTCATCTGTATTAATGCATGCTATTAGCTACTCTTCTTGGTCTCTGCATTTCTACCTAAGTGGGACATGCATTCAACAACTTTCTTTTACTTGTTTGATATGAACTGCTTTGTTCAAAATAAAGCAAATTTGAGCAATGTTAGAAGTCACAGTGTTGCATGAATTTAGAAGTCATCTCCTAGGTAGGACCAAAGCCCTGCAAGTCATCACCTTAACCAAGGAGGAGTTAGACTGGAGGGAGCATTTTTTAGTAATGGCAATGACTGTAAAATATAGAATTTAATCCCCTGCATTGAGTCCTGGTAAAATCATATTTATTATACCGATCTACAAAGGTTACACGGGTTCCATTGGGCATCAGGACAAAATTAGATTTGATATTACAGCTAAGAGTATCTCCCAGAAGGCAAATGTTGTGACAACGAACTGTGAAAGGGCAAACTCTAAATGCTGATAGAAAAGGTTAACAGCATGCTGAAGAATGTAATACAAAAGGAACACCCTACACTCTACAAATTTGACATAGAAAGTACGTAAGGAGCAATTCCAGAGACAACGAATACCAAGAGAAAAAAGGAAGCTCACATCATTAAGCAGAAAAATGAGCATATTTTTTGAGGCTAAAGAAGCCTTCTTAAAAAACATATGGGAATCTCATGTAAATAACACAATATAAGACAGATCTTGTCCAAATAAGACAGACGCCAGGTCTGGTGTAAATCGGAAATGAGGAAAGCCAAGGGAAGCTCAAAAAAGTGGCAAAGTAAATTATAGTAATAACACTAAGTTGTTATCCATAATAGAAAAAAAAGGAGGAAGCGCATACAGGAACACAGGACCTAAGAAACTAATGACAAGAGAAGGGCCATAACCGAGATTAAAGCAAAAACAAAGGCATTTAATGTTCTCTTTAACAAATCTTGACAGCAGATAAAGGACAAGGAAATTTTTACACCAAAGGCCTTTTTTTGTCATTCTTCCATAAATTGAAAGTCTCTGAAGGGAAAACTTAAAAGAACTTACAAGGTCTCAAATGCAGTAGTACATAAACTGCCAGAGCTGCATTTCATCTGGGATCAGAATGAAACAAAGTGTGAAAAAAGTGACATACCTATTGGCCTGCCACTTTTCTCCTGCAAAAGAACTGTTCTCCGATGCAGGAGAAGCAGGATTTTATGTCCCTTGGTCCCCACATTTCCCTGGAGTTTCTTCTTTTATCCTGATGGCTTTTTACAACATCTTTCTGGGGCTTTAAGCAATCTCCTCTGCCTCTAGAAACCTATAGGGTGTTCATAATTCCTTCTAGTCTCCCCCCCTTTCCCATTCCTATCTTTCTCGTCCATCTTGTCTATCCAGTGTTTTCTGAAGGCTTCAAGTCTTTCCTTTCTAACCAGCTTCTTCATTTGTAACCTCTCAACAAGAAACCCGTGGTTTCTTCCTGTTCTTCTGCTAGAAATTTGCATTGTCTATTTAGATGTGTAAACTCTCAATGATGGGGACTACATGTCCATTTAGGAGTGCTGCCTGGTGAAAGAAGGGGGGGGTGTGATACTGTAGACAAGTTAAGAAGCACTATGAATATTAAAAACATTACAGGTGCTGAGAATGCAGTTGCTTTCACATACATCTTCACATTTTAGATAGATGAGAATAATTTACCAGCTTTAGTCATACTCAAGCTGGGCAACAAACTTTATCTTCTTCAGTAACCAACAAAAAGAGATGGGTTATTTCTGAAGACAGCTGACCACATGCCAAAAGAGGTAGCTGGTAAAGGTGTTTTTTTGAGCAAGGTTGATTTTGCTTGAGTTGTGGTGACAATGCATAGTGCAGAGGTTCACGAGAATTAAGTGTAAACTCAACAGAGTTCTTTATGTTGATTTTTAATGAAGCTATTAAAAAAAAATTTAACATAATTGGTTTGAGGTTTCACTAAAATTAGAATGGCTCCAAAGGGAAAGCAAAGCTGTTTGAGTTTGGGGAATATTTATTTTCTGAGTTTGAACCATTTACTTACCCTTAATTTAAAACAAACAAGAAAAAATTATATGCTTTTTTCATACTTTTCCCTTCATTTCATAGATACCAGGGATCAAATTCAGTGTTGAAAAGTACCCTTGCAGGAAACAAATGAAGTGACAGCAGAGTGGGAGGAATAAGAGTTGTTATCCAAAATGTTCCTGACACCATCGCACCCCTTCAAGTGTTTGTTAAATAATATATTAATAGTACATACAGCCTGGGAAAACGTCATTCTGAACAGATGCTGTAGAGAAGGCAAACGCTGTGATCACTGTGGTAATGCAACAGGCTGGACTCTAACCACCGGCCTGGCAGAAAAACCTGTTCAGTCCCAATTGCTCTTAGAAATAATCTAGTATTGCTGTCTGTCTGCAGCCCCAGTATCTTTATGGTTCCAAGTACAGCTTTACGAGGAACACAAGTTCAGCAAGGGCTGCTGATGTTATGTGCAACAGTCATCAGTATACTCTCTTGCCATATTTCTTTTGCTCTGGCAGGCTGTCGTGCTATATTTCAAAATGGCCAAAACCTTAAACATGCAAAGTCCTAGACGACCCTAATATCTGGTCTCAGGCGAATACCAGTAATGATCTGCATTTAGCTAGTGTGCCTGTCTCCGTAAAAAGCAACGATCTAGATGTTGCATGTGAAATACTAGAGCTGACTCTGAAAAGCCATCAGTCTGAGGTGTGAAATTTCCCCGCTCACTAGAAAAGGGCACAATGCTTCACTGCACATTAAAGACTTGTTAGAAGTTTAGACAAGAACAAAAATTGTTATTATCCCTCTGTCAGCACAGGTGAAACTGTGCCAGACCCACAGATATCAGCATCTTCAAGCAAGTGTGATGAGAAGAATGACCAGTCCTCTTTCTGCTTGGATCAGAAACATGGTACACGGGAAGTGGGAATGATCCCAGCAGATGGATCAGAACTATAAAAAAAGTGTGCCCTAAATGTTTGGACTGGTTTTGTGCAAGTGATCTTAGAGTTCAGTTGTTGGTGAGAGCTGAAATTTTCAGGAGCAAAGAGAAAGAGAGCCTGTCAGTATATCAGCCAAAGCATACAGAGCAAGAGAAACTGTAAGAGGTCATCTCTAGGCAGGTGGATATATTTTTTCTTCTTTTCACTTCTATAAAGCTTTGCAGATGTGCCTGTTTGGGGTGCAGGAAATGTATCCTTCTTTCATTTTCCTCTGGCTTGAATTAAGGATGATTTTCAGGGTGACTGTAATTGACTACAATCAGGGCACTTCGTATCTCCAGGTGTGGTGTTTAGAGACCACGAGGTATCCAGCTCCTGCGTCTATCACTGCTGCGTATCCAGAGGGGATACATTTAAACTGCACGAGCTATTTTGGGAAATGGAAATACAGTGGCCTTGGGGAGTTTCTTCCAGTGAACACTGACAACCAGAAGACTATTCTGACACTCAGCAAGATAGTGGAAGCACACCTCAACCAGTGGTTTCAAGGGAGGCTGTGATGGGAATTAATTTATAGTTTTAGATGTCAGCCAGGAAAGCCCATGTAGGTAAAAATTGGCCTGTTTGTTGATTTATTTTTTTTTTAAAAAAAGATGTAGACAACCTAAACAGAGGGTTTGCTGCGTGGATTTCAATGTAAGATCTCACAGATTGCTTCAGGAAATCTTCATTGGAGCTTTCCAGTCTGACTGTGATGGGTCAGCCCTGGCTAAGGGCCAAACTCCCACCCAGCTGCTCACTCACCCCCTCCTCAGCAGGACAGGGGAGAAGATGGGATGGAAAAGCTCATGGGTTAAGATACAGACAGGGAGATCACTCACCAGTTACCAACAGATGACTTGGGGAAAAGTAGTTTAACTTAATGCCAGTTAAGTTGAGAAACAAAGGCAAAAACTAAAATGCCTTCCTCCCTGGCCCCCACGTCTTGTTACCAGGCTCAGCTTCAGCCCTTCCCTTCCGACCCCTCTCCTGACCCCGGGGGACACAGGGCTGGGGATGGTGGTTGGGGTCCCTCCATGGCAGCCCCTCTGGGCCGCTCCTCCCTCCTCACCCCTCTCCCTGCTCCAGCGCGGGCCCTGCCCCGGGCTGCAGTCCTTCAGGGACACCCTGCTCCCGCCTGGGCTCTCCAGGGCCGCAGCTCCTGCAGGAAATATCCCCCCTCCCCGGGCTGCAGGGTGGGTCTCTGCTCCAGCGGGGTCTCTCCAGGGCTGCAGGGGATCCCTGCTCCAAGGCCAGTCCCCACACAGGTCACCCGGCAATCGCACTACCAGCACCTGGACAAGGACATCCCATACACTGGTGTCTCTCAGTATCTGTATCAGACACCTTTTCACTCACTGATGAACTGATGATTATAATGATAGTACTGTCTTAATCATGAAGGCCATTATCATCTTCAAAAACTGTGCCTACCTACGTCAGCTAAAGATGGGATTTTTTTACCAACACCAACGCATTAGTAAAAACCTTAGTATAGACCTTGAAAATCACTTTATATTAGTATTTTATGGGTTTTTGTTACTGTTGCATATGGTGTGATTGTTTGTGACGGCTCCTAAACCAGAAGGTACTGATACACACCTTCTTGCCCGTATTTCCCGTGAAAGCTTTGGATCGCTTGGGGGCCAATCCCTCCGCACCTCAGATCTACGCCAGCTCCCTGCAACCTTCCTGCCAATCCTTCTCCATCCAGGTAGCTCCCAGCATGGTAGCTCCCAGCATGGTACTTCCTTTTGGACTGATGTTTCTACAACATTAGCTCCTGTTTTCAACCTCATCTTGAAAGCAGACTTCAAGCCAGACCTCTTTTCTCCTTGGGTATAAAACAGTGAAGTCCCATGTTGGTTGTTTGTTTAACTATTTCTAGGGACAATACAGCAAAGGAAGTGCTTAGCACTTGCTCTTAGTTACATTTTTTTAACAGATCAAATGCCTATGTCCATACGAGCATCTTCATTTCTTCCCATTCCTTCCCTTGTGTAACAGACAAACACCTTAAGGCAAAATGCTTTCAGAGACACTTGACAATAATAGAGGTTTTATCTCCAAAGAAAGAATGAAATGTCAGAAGATAGATTGGATAGCATAATATGATTTAATAGCCTAAATCAAAGCTTAGTGATGCCAGTGAAAACATCCCTGTGGAAAGACTGCAAGAGAAAAAAACAAGTAGATATGAAGACCATCAAATCAAAGGTTCAAGATATCAAATTTAGGTGATTTCTTTGGAAAGAGCTTAGCATGAAGTTAAATACACCTCCACACATAAACAAACACCCCCAGGGTCTTATGTAACCACGTTTTCAATCCAAAAACAGAGAAAAAGAGGAGAATCTTAAAATGCCACTTTTAGCTTTTGTTAGAATTTTTACTTGTCTTTCTTTACGTCTGTGCTCCTTCCTCATAAGTGAGGTTTTCCTTTTTATTGCTTGTTGATGTGCAATTATTCTGTCTGAGATCATTCACACAGAGAACACAGAAGAAGGATTTTTTTGATCCTGACTTCAGAGAAAAAGTCAGCAAAGTAAACATTACATGAACCGAAGGGAGAAAGCTGGCTGGTGTTTATGCTCTGCACAGTGACCATCATGTCTCAGCTCTGTTCTCTGGACATGGTGGAAACAAGGAGCAATTCAGTCATGATTTGGAATTAGCTCTGCTTTCTGCTAACTTTTTTGACAATATAATAATATACTGTGGAGGAGCACATACTGCTAAGGGGTATTTAGAATTAACAGTAAGGTTTAGGTCATTTTCCCACAGCAAAGTACAATGTAGTATATTCTACAATCACTTGTCAGAGCTGTCAGTCACCCTGTCACTTTTGATCACCTCTCTATGAGTCCCAGAGTTGCTTGACATGGCTCCAGTACAAGGAAGTCTGGTGACAAACATATCAATGACCTCACTAGGAGCCTGGCATGCCAACCACTATGTGATGCATATTCTTCATAATCTCAGATTAAAAAACACAAACATAGAAGCATTTTTAAAAGAGCCTATGTACCTCAAATAATGCAAGAAGTCATAAGCTTTAAAGCACAGTCATTGTAAAAACTTTGGTTTTTTTTCCCAAAATGTTTAGTCACTTTAATGATAGCTGCCACTAATTGAAATATTTTACCATCTGCTTGGTATTCAAACTGAGAGAGACTGGAAACAAGACTGCCAAGACAGTGCAGTGTTCCACCTTTGCTCTCAAAATATTGTTGTAATACACTGAACCCTTCTCTGCATCCTTCTCTGTATTCAGAATTAGTCTTCCATTTGTGGAAACTCTGTATCCCAACGCATTGCTCCTCATATGCACTTCAGATAATACAGTTTGTAGTATGTCTGTATGTTACCAACCATTAGCACCAACTCTTATTTTCATTATCTCACTTTTAACTGTCTCAGCAGCTAGGGAAGTTCCTGGAAAGTCTGTCCTTTCAGACCTCGGTGCTGCCCAAAAACTTTTCTGTATAGTGGAGGCAGTTTGATGTTGGTGTCAAGGAGAGCCTTTCTGATCCTCAGAAGACTTGCCTTTGTCCTACTGTAAATTAAATATTTTAAGTGCCTTCTCATATTTATCATCAACCCCTCATGGGTTTGCTCATGTCCTGAACTGAAGTTTAATGGGGTGTGTATTTTACCATTGCCACATCTGTCTTTCTAGTGGTATTTGCAATAGTGAGGACTTGAGTGAATTAAACATCCCTTTACAGCCTTGTTACAGAATTCTCTTGCACGCTGCATTTTCTTCTGAGATAATAGTCTGTTCTTGAGGTCCTCCACAGTGTACATCTGAAAGGTCTTCTGCTTTTCTCTGTGTATCTTTCCTTTGTCGTGCACTTTTTCCATTGTCATTTGTTACTGATGGAACTACAGGCACCAATATATAACACCATCTTGACGTCAGATATTGTACAAAGTTGTTGTTAATTAATATCTTTTGTGATAGTGTTTCTACATTCAGGTATAGCCTGCCATAGATTTTCTTTGATGTTTACAGCTTTCTTTGACAGAGCCTTAATCATTTCAACTGCTAATTCAGTGTTGACATTTGACTGGCTGCGGGAAGGTTGTGATGTGCTGTGAGTGAATTCTTATTGCTGGGTAAATTGTACAAACTGCCTGCCAGTAAACTGCAGATTGCTGTCTGAAACAAAACAGGCTGGAATAGCAAGCCTGGAGGAAAAGGCCCACTGCTCTGTCTGTGATGGCCATTCTGACACTGTCAGACAAATTGCTTACTTTGCAGAAACCAGAGTAACAGCTTGCAAGACTGAAGCAGTGAAAGAAGTAATTAGTCAAAATATTTGCTTCGGCTTTGTTCTGTGATCTGCTGGGTGCACAGTGCCTGGATATTCTCTCTCCCTTCTGCTTTCCCTGCTTTTCACAGCTTTTATGAAAGCTAGAGAGATAGTCATGAAAGCTACTGGAGAAGCTGGAGCAAACCCAGTTGTCTCTTTCCTCCGATTGGCCAAAGGCAGGCCCCCTCTATTCCTGGTCAGAGCCTTCAGTACTTGATTTTTGTAACTGCAAAACAGAAGTCCTTTCATCAGGGTCAAAAGTATTATCAGTCCTTCTACACTGCCCAACAGACACTGGAAGAGTACTTTTCCTTGGATGGATGTTTTTTGGCTGTTGTTTTTCCTTGCAGTTCCTGTACCTGACCTTCTAGTGTCCAGGTAGGTTCACCATCCCACTTCCTCATGTCCTCCCCCTGGTCACGCAAGAAGAACTACAGGGTTGTACATGTTATGCCCCACTAGTACCCTTTCCCCTGAACAGAAAAAGGCTGACTAACTGAGGCCTTGGTTAGTGTGCATGAAGACGACCTGTCCTTCTCAGCTTGCTGAGACATTTTTTGGGTCAGTCTGTCCACAGCCAAGACAGAGGCCACCATGGAGGAAACAAGATTATCTTCGTATTCTGAGAGTTGTCTGGCCAATTCATCTATAGCTGCTGCCTCCGTGTCTGTCCAGCTCGTTACCACCAGGGTGTGGGTGTATCGTGGTGCATTTCATACAAACTTTCGCAACATTGACCACGTGCACCAGATTTCGCCTGGGTCTTTAGGTGCCTGGTTGTCATCTAGGTTGTTATAAATCACATCCAACATGGACAATTCCCTCAGATACTGGATGCCACCCTAAATGTTGGTCCATTTGCTTCAGGAATTCGCAAGTTCTTCCTCAAAGGGGTTACCCATCCTTCACACTTGACAGGAGTCGCCGTCAAAGGCTTTTTCCCAATGTCTTTGTCAACGGCCTTATCCTTAGTAAGAGATCCTAGCTGCTGGACTTCCTTACCCATTCCTGGCCCCAATATCCCAGCATCGGAGTAGCCAGCTGAGAATTAGCTCACCTGGTTGATGGCTAAAATCTTTTCTCGTATCTCACAGCTCACTAAGGGTTAGGGTTTATGATTTATGGTTATGGTTAAGGTTTATGATTTATCTCTTTTATGATTTCAGTGTCTTCCTCCTCCTGTTCTTGTGACTGCTCTGCTACAGAACAGGCTGCCTCTTCTGATTGTTTCTCCTGCTCCCTCTCTTCTCCCTGAGGGTGCTGCATAATATCGAGCAGTGTTTGGTAGATGCTGGCCTGCGCCCAGCACAGTGCCCTAAGTTGTGCCTCTTTGGAATAGCCATGGCATTTTTTTTCAAACATTCTATCACTTCATCAGAATCCCGTAGTGGTTCAGGAATGAAGTTCCAGATCATTGGAGGTGAGAAGTTCTCTAGATACCTGCCCATATTTTCCTACATGCCGTGCCATCCATGACCATACTCTTGTGGGGTCTGGGTCATATTCCTAAATTGCTTGTTAACCTTAGACAAAACTGAAGCAATATTCCTAAGAAATACCAACAGAAGTATTTTAACTACCCAAGCATATTCAAGAGACTAGAAGTTATTGTAACAGGGGAAAAACATCAGAGAAGAAGGTAGCAAAGGTGCTATTTTGTATTTTCTCCACAAAAAAAAAAAACCTCTCAGAGGAAGTAGCATAATTGTTAATTGTCTCCATGAGATAGTACTGTATTTCGGTACAATAATAGCTTCAGTACGGAGCCCAAATACCAGATTAAACTCAAGGTCAGTGTTTTAATAACAAATCTTGCAGGAAAAGCATCACTAATCACTACAGGAGCATGGCAAACTGCAAAAGCCAACATCAAGCTTTAACATGTACAACAAAAAAAAGACCATGGTTTATCTAACTATATCGAGAACAGATGAAGCAATATTGCAACCTGCAACTGTTAAAAGATATAAATCCCTTCTAATACACACTAGTCAATCTGTTACTATCTCAAACCCTTCCAGTCCCATGTTGGGCACCAAAAAAGACTGTTTTAGCTTAATCCCAGCTGGCAAATAAGCACTGCACAGCTGCTTGCTCACTTTGCCCCCAGCAGGATGGGAGGAAGAGAATTGGAAGGGTAAAAACGAGAAAACTCATGGGTTGACGTAAGAACAGTTTAATAACTGAAATAAAATTAGACAAAATAACAAAAATTTGTAATGAAAATGAAAATAACAAAGAGAGAGAAATAAAATCCAAGAAAGACAAATGATGCAGATGAAAAGAATTGCTTACCACCAACAGACCGATGCCCAGCCAGTTCCCAAGCAGTGGTGCCCCTGCCGACCTTACGCCTAGTTTTATTGCTGAGCATGATGTCATATGCCGTGGAATATCCTTTTGGTCAGTTGGAGTCAGCTGTCCTGGCTGTGTCTCCTCCCAACTTCTTGTGCACCCCCAGCCACTCGCTGGCGGGGTGGTCTGAGAAGCAGAAAAGGCCTTAACTCTGTGTAAGCACTGATCAACCATAATTAAAACTTCCCTGTGTTATCAACACTGTTTCCAGCACAAATCCAAAACATAGCCCCATACTAGCTACTATGAAGAAAATTAACTCTATCCCACCCTAAACCAGTACATCAGAGACTCAAAGATATGATTCCAGAAATATGCTTTCATTCTCAGATAATATAAGTTTTCATATCATCTGTTTAAATATTTGCACTGCTGTGAAAGTGTTTATGTGTATAATTTTGTCCCTTATAATGAATAAAATGCCTTTCTCCTGTTCTTTTTTTCTCCATTTTTTTCCCAAGGGATTTAAGTTTAACTTTGAAAATATCTATTTGAAGTTCCTTTCAACTGCAGATTGTTATACAATATCTCATATATGGACCTACATTTATCTCAGGAGCAACTTTCCTCTTTTCATGAATTATGCTTGGAGTTGGAAGAAACTTCTAGCCATAATGATCACTCTTTCTTTCCTTCCTCCTCATTCTTGTGCACTCTGTATATCACTGTCTGTCTTTCTCACCTTTTTGAAGGTTTACCACCTTCCTTTTGAAGTCGGTTTTGTTCTTTAAACAATACAGGCATCCACTACTTCTGGCACCTTTTTTGGAAACTATTCTGTAATAGATTTTTTACAGCAGATATTTCATGTGAAGTAAAAGCACACAACTAAACTAATACCAGATCAAGAAAGAGACTCTTACTGTGAATGTTGTTTACCTATTTTCTTTTGCCTCCTTTGTTCTTTATTCCAATCATTTTTATAATCAATGATTGGCAATTTTGATAATTGGGAAATCTCTCTCCTTTGGCCTGGCATATTGCGTTATCCATTTGTCAATCTAAAGTTATTCTGCTTTTGACTGTTACCTGTGGGGCGTTAGTCATTCAATGTCATCTTCTCTCTCCCTAGGCAGCCAAGTTGAATGAGGAGTTTACTTGTTGCATTTGGTAGAATTCTGATCTAGTTATCAAAATGTAACATCGACATCTCTCTGCTTGCCAGTTCTCATGAGGGCGACTCAGAGTGTAAAAATTGCCTCTTCCAGCTCCTTCTTCGGACCCTTTTTTTTTCCTAAGTGTCTTTTCTTCTTGCTTCTGGCTTTGTGCTCCTTCTTCTGCTTCCCCCACTTATACTGCTGCTCAGCTACTCCAGGTCTCACACAGGTCCCTTCTGCATGTATTTCCTGTGTCCTTTTCCGGTGTTACATACACTTCAACACTAATACTTTTTCTTTAGTGACTATATATCGACAACTCTTTATATGTGACTCCTCCTGCTCTCAGTGAAAGTCAATGCAGTGAATGCTTTACAGCAATGCTTTCTAGTGTTTTTTCCAAAGGCTCCAGGTCACAATCAGCTTTCCACCTGGATTACTTCAGGAAATTCTTCAAAGTTTTGGAGGAAATGAAGAAAGGCCACATCATTATCCAGCAGCTCTCTGAAAGGCAGATGGATATGAATAAATGTCTCGAGGGTGTTTGTCCATCAGAAAGGGGGGGCTGACCCTGGGAGAAGGTGGCAATGCAATTAGCATCTCTTCTTACATCGGTCTAAAGTTGCTGGAAAATATCAGGGAGTTGATGCTGAGGTCAAAACTAGGGGAATTTCTGCCAGAGTTCATTTATCTTACCAGCCTGAGCTACATATCCATGGCTATGGATCTCCAAGACAAACACATCACTCTTAACAGCTGCTATTCACAGCCACGGCTCTTACCCATCCATGGGTCCAGCTCTCATCTATTACTATGCTGTGGCATGCACCTGCATTATTCATATATAATTCCCTGCTATATGGACACTCACACTGCCAAAGTTTGACTTGACACCTAACTTTAGATCCCATATGTGGTCTGCCACCTTTCAAAAAAAAAAAAATTGCTTACAGCAGGTAAAAGCAAACTGCATTGAGCAATGGAGAGTCCCAGTATGATTGTTACTTTTAATATTGATTTCCTTTATTCTTCTCTATGGCAATCCCATAGCTCTAATAAGGAATATGTTTTTTCCAAGACTAGACCCTACCTTCACTAGATAATAGCCTTTTAAAAGGGGCAATTTTAATACAGAGCTGTGAGTTCTATGCTTCCCCTTTTCCACATAAGCAGTACAAGGCATAGGAACAAACAGTAATACAGATGGCTCATTGAAATCAAATTGCAGTTCATAAGCTGTGTGCAGGCAGATGCCCCAAATCACAGCAATGCCACTATGGGGAGCCTGGCGTTTGTGCGCTTTAGAGACTACAAAGCAGCTGTCACCATCCCAGTAAGACAGATTCTCTTACCAATAGTGTCTCTCAGAGATGATGTGAATCTGATTCTGAGTGACTCAGAGACTCGTTTAAACACCAAAAGGTGTTCTTTTTACTTTGAGTGAGGGTGGCAGACTCAATCATGATGTCATGATTGCAGAGTTGCCAGTAGCAACCAGTCACTTTTGTGCAATTCAGTAAGAAAAAAGAATCCCTGGTGAGAAGCCCTTTCTTTTTTTCTTTTTTTTTTTTTTTTTCCCCTTAAAAGATTGGCTCCTCTAGAGGGCAGTACAGTGCATGGCCTAGTTTGAATGCCCCAAATCAACCTGAGGAGGTGCTTTTCTCTCTATTGACTATATGGAGAACTTTGTGAACTTAGTCCTAACTTTGGCAACCTACTAGACATATACATTCAACCAGTGTGAAAAATCTAGTACAGGAGCACAATCTTCTCAGCCACTGGTGACTCTAAGGAACTACCCCTAGTCATAGTCCAGTTCAGTGCTCTAAGAAGGCAGGACATCAGAGAAACCATGAAGTACGTGGTATTAGGACCTGAGTTCTCTAAAGCTGTGTCTATACCAGTGTATCAAATAGTGCCAGGGCAGTGGCAGGCAATCACCTACACTGCTAAGCCATTGGAGGGGTCCCTGGTGCCATTTTGACCATCAGCAACAAGCTGCATTTCAACAAGTCCCAGGCATGAAGAAGAAGCTTTCACAGACCACACCTACCCCAACAGCCAGTTTGTATGCAGCCACTCATCTTGAAAATAAACTGCTCTGGAATGATGGACATGTCATGAGCATGGACATGTCATGAGCATAGACATGTCTTGTTACTGTGGATATAGTTCTAACATTCCCAGGGCCAGTGCTTAGGTATCCAAACAGAACTCCCTTCAGAAATTCATGGCTTGTTTACACAGAAAATTTAATTTTGGATAAGACTAACATCAACTCATATTGGAACATTAATTCTAGATTATGCCAATCTGTTCTTAGTCTTACCTAGTATAAATAATTTTCAAGATGGTCATATGAGAAAAAAATCATTGTTTTGGAATCAGAGCATACACACGTGCATGAATTTAGAAAAGCTGATCCAGAATATTTTAATAAAGAATAGGTTTTCCCCCTCCCACCCTTAATAAATGCAAGTACAGACAAACCCTATACTCCCCATCTGTCACCAATTGTAAAGGCTCTCCAAAACTGTCACCATGACAGTTTTCCACTGATTCAAGATATGAAGAAAAAGACAGGGATATTTCCTGGAAGCCTTAGAAGGTTATCTGAAAACCTCTGGGAAACTGAGATTCAGAAGCTGAAGGAAATTCCAGTTCCTCGTATATCCCTGATTTTTCTCTTCAACACAACTCTGTTGGTCCATTTAGCAGAGGAATAGTTACAGCTTGTACTGAGATGATAGAAATTAGAAGAAAATCTTTATCTTCATATTTTTCACCTAGATATTGAAGATAATATGGTATCATACTCAACTACTTAAGTTGTCTGATGCCTCACCTCCAATATCATGTTCTCTATTATTCATAATATATATTTAATACTTGGGAAATACTGATATCCCAGTATGATATAAAAAAAAAGAAGCTTAGATTTCAAGAACAGAAACATCTACACCGTCAGTTCCAAGGAGATCCAAAGCTACTGAATTCTGCAGAAAATCTAACATGAAATTAATCAGTCCCACTTTGGTTTTTCAGCAAGTAAATACAATCATAGAATCATAGAATGGTTTACAGAAGGATATTTGCCTGAAAAAGATTGGTATCAGTAACCTAAAAAGTGGAATTCACCTGAATTTTTATTTTTACAGTTTATTGCTGAAAACAGTCAAATGCTTAAATCTTAAGTTCATCACATAGGCTTCCTCTTTCATCACTGAAATGAGACTTTTACCTTTGAAGACTGAGTTATATTTTATGTTAGACATCCAGCTTAGAATGGGATGACCCCCCTAGAATACTGATGTTAGGTGAGCTGTATTCCACAGCATGGGTGTTGTTTCTAGAATTCAGACTAAAACAAAACAAAATGTTTGTTGAATTATGTAGTGGTGAAGTTCAGAAATATTTAACCAATAATTTTATGCTAAGCAAAAACATTTGTTTGATAAAAAACCCACAGTAAAGTGTTTCAAATGTCTTACGTTGCAAGGCTGGAGTGTGTATTTAAGATTTTTTTTAATGCAGTTGTACTTAAAATATAGCCTACAGACGAAGCATAACCTTCAACTTTCCCTTTACAAGTTCTGTGTTGTGAAACACTTGTCAAATTAGTATATCTCCAGTTAATTAAAATTAAACATAAGCAGACCAAAATATTTTCTAATTTGCAGTTCTGCTCCTTAAATCAGTTATTTTGAACAATGTGAACTGTGTGGTTTAATTAACAGGGAATGGGGCTCTTCAATTCGGCCCTGTATCACATCTTGTACAAAATAATGTTCCTAATCCTGCATTAATTTACTCCCCACCATGACTAGCACAGTTCAAAGACAAAAATTAATATTTTTAGGGTTTAGCTATGCATAGTTATCTAGACTCCTATCTTTTAATCTTGATTTCCACCCACGCCACAGCTCCACAAGCAAGAGGATTAAGAAAATAGGACAGTGAATGCATTACTATCACTGTACTCTAACGCATATGGAAGTTATTGGAGGATAATGGATAATACGGTACTTTATCTAACCTCATCCTACTCCAAAGTATGCTCTTCAAGACACATTTCAATGTCCCACTATGTATGCTATTATTTTGTCCTTGCACAGTCCTTGACAGCAATGGGAAATAGCTTGTGAATTTTGGTATCCATCTTTCACAGGGGGAAGTGAACTAACACACAAGAACCAAGAAGGATTTTTCTTATTCCTACCCACATTGCTCCTCTCAGATCAGTCCTTAGGCAAGTCATCGCAGTTGGTTGTAGTATGACTATGGGATTAGAAAAATGTCACTATGGTTGCAGATGTCGGTGTAAACACTGGTTCTGTTTTTCACATTATTTCTGATTGGGAAGATAGCAATCCACTGCACATGCAGATGCTGTGTTGGCAGCAAAACCAGTGTGCCTTCTGGAATGGCTGGCAGCCCTATTCACTGGCCAGTCACTATTTCAGGAAAAAAGAAGTGACCAAGTGATCTTGGATTGGCACTGTAGTGATGACAGATTTCCGTCACAACTCCACTGGACCAGTTAAAGCATGTGATGTATGTGAGGCAGAAATGTAAGATACCCAGCAATTGGTTCATCTCAAGATTTTCTCTCTGAAATACTTTGTTTCAGAAGGTTCATCCTTGGCTGGGAAATTGTGTCACCTCCATGACTTGGCCTGCAAAAGTTACATGGTGTTAATATGTTAGCATGTAACCCAACAGTCCTTTATTGGTGGAGGTAGTGGGGGAAAAAAAAAAGTCACTAAAATTTGGTTCACTTCAGAAGAATAATAACAACTGTATTCTATTTTTACACCTTCATTTTTGGCAGTGACACAGTTGCATCTTGCTGCTGCTGCCTGGGTGGAGTAGAGTTCGGATGCTCAGTCTCATTAAATTTAATTATGGCTCCCTAAGATTCTTCTCCTTAGTGTTCCATTTCATGAAAGGCTTAATTAAAGACAAGTTTTCATTATTGTTTGATTCTTTGAAGTTGTTATTCTATGGAGATGTATCTCTATTAGCAAATAAAAAAATAATATTTGTGCCTGTTCTCTTCACTAAAGAACTGATACAGAACTATATCCCCTTGGCCTAAAAAACGGATTGTGCACATTCTATCATATTACAGAAAGAGAAGAGAAGAGAAGAGAAGAGAAGAGAAGAGAAGAGAAGAGAAGAGAAGAGAAGAGAAGATGGTATTTGGAAAAATAATGAAAAAAGGGGGAGTGACAAAATTGGTTGGTAATGAAAAATAAGCCTGGACTTCATTTTGTGATTTTTTCTTTGGACATATGATCAATGTGACAGCTTAAAAGAAATGGATAAAACAGAACACAAGTAATTGTCCATTTGCATGTTCTTAACTCATGCAGTAAAAAGGGAGATAATGTTGTTTCACTCATGTTTTGGGCTAAGTCACATCACCTCACAAGGGATGACTTAGGTGCAGGTACACAGTTACCTTGCAGTTAAGCATTGGTGTCTAGTGCCATTGGACCTGTTGGAGTGGGTCCAGAGGAAGCCACAAAGACGATCAGAGGGCTGGAGCACGTCTCTTATGAAGACAGGCTGAGGGAGTTGGGGTTGTTCAGCCTGGAGAAGAGAAGGCTCTGGGGAGACCTTATAGTGGCCTTCAGGTATCTGAAGGGGACCTACAAGAAAGCCAGAGAGGGACTTTCTACAGGGGCATAAAGTAAGTGATAGGATGAGGGGTAATAGCTTCAAACTGGAAGAGGGTAGGTTTAAATTAGATATCAGGAAGAAATTTTTCACTGTGAGAGTGGTGAGACACTGGAACACATTGCCCAGAGAAGCTGTGGATGCCCCATCCCTGGAAGTGTTCAAGGCCAGGTTGGATGGGGCTTTGAGCAACTTGGTCGGTCTAGTGGAAGATTTTCCCTGCCCCTGGCAGGGGGGTTGGAACTAGATGATCTTTAAAGTCCCTTCCAGCCTAAACCATTCTATGATGCTACAGTCTTTGTCTGATTTCAAGCTCCTAGTCCAGAAGGGTCTGGCTTAACTTTTGTGTTGTGTCTGCCAGACTCTTGCCGATGTCTCAGATATCATGAGCCATTTCAAAGAGCGCTAAGTGTTTACATTCAGTTGACTTAATTGAGTCCTAACCAACAACTGCAGAAGCACAACTGGCATGCAGTAACTTAATGCACCAAACCTTATTCACTTCACAGTACATTGGAGAAACCTGTTTCATTTATATGAATCACTCATTATTTTCAGTATTTCTGCTTTGTTAACTAACAGATTTATTTTTTTTTCTCAATGGGAAGAAAATACTGCAAAGAAAGCTTAATGATTTAGCACCTTCAAAATGTCCATATACGTTGATAATTTTTTAAGATTCTCAGTGTATTCTAAAGTATTTTCAAGTAAGCTCCTTGGATACTTCATCTATTTTTAAACCACTCTAATACATTGTCTCCAAAGAAAAAAATGACCTCTTTGTGCTCTACACTTAACCACAGCATGCAGGAAGTTGGATCTGATGATAATCATATAAAAATAGGCATATTGTGTCAGAACTGAGATACAGTTATTCCACTATTATATCTCTCACAGTGACCAACAGTGAATATCTGGGAGGTGGTATCAGGCAGCAAATACTTATACTTCCTGAAAATACTGTCCTTGCCTCCAGCAGTTTATGACTCAGTGAATTCCAGAAACAGACAGCTGTCCTTGTAAACAGTAGCCTGGGAAGACTCTTCATCATGTATAAAAGCCACTCTTTTCAATTTCTTTTCAAATTGCCACTTGTTAGTTTCCTTTTGGAAACCTCCACTAAGAGGTTTGGTTTTGGAAAAGACAACAAACAGCCAATTTCCATCCATCTTCTTTAGGACACCTATGTTATGGTTTATAGGTCCATTAATATCCTCCTGGACGGTTTGCAGGTTGAAAAAACCTAACCTATGAGTGTAGAACCTGTTTCTGACCTTTGATCACCCTTTTTGCTCTTCTGAAAATCTCAATTTCTACTTTTTTTTAAATATTTTTTTTTGAGATAAAAACTGGGGAGGGATGAGAATATCATACCCAACAGAAGATGTGGACACACTGTGGACCTGTACAGTGGCATAACAATGTTCTTTATTTTTTTTTCTGTAATTCTGGATATTCAGTTTGCTTTATTAACACTGCTTTTCATTAAGCTAATATTTTCACAGAATTATATAGTATATATAGTATATATATATATATATACACACTATATTTCACAGAGCAGGTCTTGCTCCTGGGTGGTAAAAGTTGACTCAAAACCAACCATTTTCTATGGAAAGTTAGACTGTATTATTGCTTGATCATCACTTTAAATTTATCTACATTGTATGTCATCTGTCATTTTATTGTTTAGTTATTCAGTGCTGTAATACCTTCCGGAAGCCATCGGCTGCCCTGTCTTCCCTACCAGAAATTACTTAGTATCATCAGCAAAATTTTTGACTTGTTTTTCACACCCATTTCCCAGGACAGGCACTGGGGAACTGCACTGCTGACCCACCCATATTCTAAGTCTGATTGCTTACTGCTACCCCCTTTTCCCTAGCAACTAACAAATTATTCCACCATACAAGGAACTTCCATTTTATACCAGAGCAGCTTAATTTTAGTAAGAGTATTTGGTGAGTTTCCTCAATGCCTTTGGCTTTTTATTGAGTATTTTTTGGAAGTCCAAATAAATATATAAATAAATCCACATATTTTTGATTCTTCAAAGTATCCCGGTAGGTGTATCAGGTATAAATTATTTTCCAAAGGCTGCGTTGGCACACCCCACTGTTTATCCATGTGTCCATTAATTCTAGTCTTCATTAGAGGTTCTACTGGATGTCACACTACTACTCTATAATTCCTGGAGTGTCCTTTGAAAGATCTGTTGACTTCACATTAACCATCTTCCAGATCTCTGGAGTTTTTGCACTTCAAGCATATTGATCATATCTAGCTTATTCAATTTGCTTTATAATAATCACATCAGCCTTCTTATACATGAAAATTCATGTTATATTTTTGTTATGAAAAGACTATTAAGTTATACAAGATAGAATCAGCCATTAGATTCTGTTTATTGTTTCACTTTTACAGTAATTACAGTACTTCAGTGAGAAAAAAAATCCACAATTCATCTTTTAAAATGAAAATCTCCATGAACATAATCTCTGCAAGACTTTGTTTTCATTAGTTATGAATTGTTTCTGCTCATATGCTGCTTTAAAAATCAACTAGCAAAACCCAGTACTTTCTCCTGTCATTCACTGCTCAGTGTTTAGCACTGTCTCTTAATCAGAGAGAAAAAATGACAATGGATCCTCTGAATAATATTTACTACAGAAGTGTAAAAAGCTGATACAAAAAGACACATTCAAATATGTTTAGTTTGACTACTGGAACATTATCTTCAACCAGTACACTAGCACATAGCCTACTTAGCAAATAAATGATAATTTCACAATTAGGCAGGACATATTGTATTTAAAGCTATGAAATTAGGTCTTCATTGAATGTCAGTTAGCGCTGTACTTACATTGGGAAACAGCACCAGAAAATGTAAAACAATAGCATTTTTCAAATTAAGGTAAACAACTTATTTTTTTCTCAGCTGAAGTACATTATGCTTTTGAAGATCAGTCCTTTCCCAACATAACAGTTTTGCACTCAATGATACTGATACTGGCTTTTAATTCAATTTGATGGTCTTACAAATATGGAGTTACTATCAATACCATGATCCTTGGTTGCTGTGGAAATTTGAGAAAATTCATCCCTCAAGCACACGAAATATGATTTTAGAAACCAAATCAGCTTCTGTCTTTGGCAACATTTGCTGAGGCGGCTGTTTTTTTAGAGAAAGATGTGAAATTAAGGTGAAACTTACTGGAAGACACCTAGGATCATGGGATATTTTTTCAAGTAATCTTACCCATGTTGTCCAGGTCAGGTTTGGCCTTTGGGTATTGAGCCAATAGTCTGCATTTTTAGTCTGGGATTATAGTCTTCGGCTATAGAAGGAGCCATGATCTGTTGGACAGATGCCATTTTTGGTGCCAAAACCAGTTATTTCTTATTTAGAAGTTAAGTGAGTGTTTTATATAGAATCTGTAAAGCACACTGAGAAAAGTATTGTAGATGTATATTGTTAGGTTATATGAAACAAGGATCATCTGCACACACAAAGGAGCACAGAAGCACAACAGTCAGCAACTGGGATGGGACAACCACAGGCCCATATTTCTGGCTGCCAGCAACTGGAGAAACTGGAGTATGTGTGTATAGTGTGGATACCTATGTCAGTGTGTGACTGAGAGTTACCGTTAAGCAGGACGATGTTGAGTGAGTAAGGAGCTCAGGGGGCAGACATTGAAGAGGCTGTAAGTCTGAGACAGACTGAGATACCAGAAGGCCTGTCAGTTAGCTACTAGAGGGACAAGGAGGTCTAAGAAAACTACTGGAGACACTGTACGGTCTGGGGATCAACTGAGAGACCTATTTGCATGTGTGCATCTCTGCACATGAGGCAACTGAAGATCGAAGGATTCAAAGGCCAGTTATCAGGTAGGCTGAGTGTCTACGTTACTACTGGTGGGCTCCCTAGTATGTGTCCCTGCGTGTGTTTGCATTCACATGCACAAGCATCTGGAGTGGGGCAGCAGCACCTCGCCCTATGCCCAGGTGTCAACAACTATCAGGTTTGGCACTCCTAAAATATATTGCATGGTTTTGATTTTTTTTTAATGTACTGGTTTTGATTTTTTTTAATGATTTTTTTTTTTATGTTTAAAATTCTCACCAAAATAATCACTTAATTGGAAGAAGTTTTTACATCAGAGTATTTCTCTCATCAGAGAAGTCCAAAAAATGCAGGGATGTCCAAAAGGTAGGTGAATAACATAGTATGGACTGGTCTATGTCTAGCTGAAAATGTAAGCATCTAGTCTAAACTATTCCTTTTGGTTCTCCTATTATTCATAGATCAACGGGCATATCCGAAAAAGTTACTGATCCCATCCTAAAATGGGTGAATTGTTGTCTAATGTTTCTCTCCTTCACAGATTC
This sequence comes from Numenius arquata, assembly GCF_964106895.1. Taxonomy (NCBI): domain Eukaryota; kingdom Metazoa; phylum Chordata; class Aves; order Charadriiformes; family Scolopacidae; genus Numenius; species Numenius arquata. The sequence goes on along the minus strand of NC_133578.1, from coordinate 68,430,930 downwards.
TAGAAGGAGGCTGGACACTTAATTGTTAGATAATTAAACTTAGGTAAAATGAGTCCTACCCAGAGAAGCAGAAAAGATTCACAATCCGTAAAAACTTTTCTTTCACCCTCCAATTTGCCAAGCCACTGGTTTTAAAAATGTGTAAGAACAGATTGCTACCAAAAGGTATTCCTGTAGCGATATGCTGCTGTAAAAGGGATACCTTAACCTGTTCTCTCTTCCAGACCAATGAGTTGTCATAATGGCTAAATGTCTATTTAAGGTCCATATCAGGTAAGAAATAATCCCACAGGCCTGAGCTGTCAGAGCAAATAATATATAAAAACTGTTTAATAGTCACAAGAAGTATTACAATAAAACCATCTTTCTTACATAAATGGTAATTTAGTGAATAATAACCTCAAATTTACCTTATTCATGGCTAAGAAATAAATTTTCAAGGAAAGGTTTTTGTTTTGTTTTGTTTTCTAAAAAACCCCATTTTTAAAAAAAAAGAAAGTCCTGGTTTGAGGTAAATCAGAACCAATTTTCTGTTCAGTAATTTTACTTTGCAGCTAAACCTCTTCTAACTAACTGAACTCTCTGAAATTAACAGCATATTGTGGAGACACTGTTTGCTCCTAGAGTGGTAAAACCTGATTATTTGTAATTTATGCCAAGGTATGGTATGCAGAGAGGCTCTTGCTTATACTTATTGCTATAACAACCAAAGTCAGTTAACTTTTTTATTTGCCCTATTGGAGGGTTGGAAGCAGAAAAGCATAGAGGGGTCACAACCACAGGGAGGAGCGGACAGGACAAGCGATCCCAAACTGACCAACAGAGTATTCCATCCCGTCTGTCTCATGCTCAGTATAAAGCCGAGAAATCAAAGGATCAGTTCTTTTTTCAATGGCAGGCATCCGAGGAGGACTCTGTCTGTTCCTCTGCCTTTGATGCTGATCCATGCGTTCCTGAATCCAGATTCGTAATCCAGTTCCCACCAGTCTCTGAGTCCAGTCTGGGGCTTTCCTCGTGCCTGCTGGTGATGTGATCATCATCCTGGAGGCCCAGTACTGGTTTTGTATAGTATGTATATTTCAGTATTTTTCTTTTTATTATTTTACTAATATTTTCATTAAAGTAGTTTAGTTTCTTCTAAACTCGTAAGTCTATTTCTCTCTCTCTCCTTTCCTTGGAGAAGGAGGTGGGGGAGAGCATCCATCGCTCGTTTCAGTGGCTAGTCTGGCCCAAACCATGACAGATTTATTGGTGCCCAACATGGGGCATGAACAGGGCTCTGATAGATTGCCTGAATAGATTGAATTCCAGCTTGCTCAAAGATTAAAACAGACAGCTCACATCATGTCGCTCTTAAGCAAAGTGTTATATCATACCTTTAGAGAGTTTTGTCTCAAGTTAATTGGTGCAACACTGCTTAACTTGCTGAATGTGTTGCAGGGGTGGTTTTTTTTATTAAACATCAGTGGGGGAGCGGGTACTGTGTAACATGCACTGCTGCTACTCAAATCCCACATGCCACCCTGCAGCCTGCACTGGTGCAAGCCACTCCACCGCCTGTGCCAGACAGTAAGGAAGTTAACTAGTTTAGATTTAAGAATGCAGAAACCTTAAGTCTTTGGATAACAGTTTAAACAGTATTTCACAAATTACTTTATGAATGTAGTACAGCCCTGAATTAATCTAGAAGACCACAGTTATTGCACTTTGATATTACAAAGATAGGATGTGTTTTTTTCAGGTCTCAGTCAAGATAGTAGACTCCTTGTAATGGATGCAGTACAGAAACATGATATATACCAGATGGAGATCCACTGAAGCAAGAAGACTATCTGTACTTTGGTCTCCTCTCCTTTTTCTAACACTGTGTTAGGATGTGCAGGTTCCTGAAACACATCAGTTGAGCTCAGCCTCAGTGCTGTGACAACCTCTCATTTCCCATTCTAAATGTGGCTGTCTCTGTGGCTGCCTGCAACAACCTTACCCCTGGAATATATACATTGAAGTAGATGAGAGAAAAGCCACGTGAGAGGGGAAGCATCATAGAAATAGAAAGGCAACCTAAATGAATTTCTGGTTACATAAGAAGTCTATTGATAATTGTAAATTTGGACCATGAGATCTGGACCATCAAATCTGCTGTCACAAAAGCAATTCTTCGCTGAACAATTACTGTTTGGACCCTCATTAATCTTCCCTCTGTTAATTTTCTCAATACCTAGATCCACCACAGGAAGCTGCTAATTAATATACTATGGGAGAAAGGTGTTTGAGGAGAGGGGGTATTTAAGAAAGAAAACAAAGACTAAAGACATGGAACTGATCTAATAAACCATCCAGGTAGCAAAGGAGATGCAAGGAGATGCCCTTCCCTGGACACAATCCAGAATCTCAGTATCTTCCTCGCAGTGAGGGGCCCAAAACTGAACACAGTACTCGAGGTGGGGCTCAAACATCTTTTGTTACGGAGCACCCCAAAGCAAGCTGTTGCTGGTTCCCAGTCTTGGGGTTGTCCCAAATGGAAAAGGGAGCGGCTGCTCAGTGTCCGTGCCCTGTAAGCGGAGCTGCTTGTGCGCAGCCTCGTCAATCAGAGGGGTTGCACCTTGCCTATTAATTCCTGCACAGGTCAAGCCAGTTCCTAATGGTACATTGGTCCTATTTCATGCTGAATTCAATTCTTAAAACAACTTACGATTGTAAAATTCCACCTAATCCTGCACAGCAATATGTTGTCATGGAAACTTGAATCAATCTAGTCATTAATAACTTTCTTCACATGGGAACTTCAATGCAATATTTTTCCAGATTGAATAAAATTACGTTACCCTTCTGACAATAACATTGAAGAAATTTATGAAGCTATGCTTCGTGCGGCAGGACAACTATGGACATAGTTGCCATCACGGAAACGTGGTGGGACGATGGTCATGACTGGAATGCTGCAATAAGTGGCTATAAGCTCTTCAGAAGGAATAGGCAAGGAAGGAGGGGGGGGGGGTGTGGCTCTGTACATTAGGGAGTTGTTTGACTCTATAGAGATAGACTCCAGTGATGAAGAAGTGGAGTGTTTATGGGTAAGGGTGAAAGGGAAGGCTAACAAAGGTGATTTTGTGCTGGGAGTCTGCTATAGACCACCCAACCAGGATGAGCAGGCTGATGAGGTATTCTATAAGCGGCTGGCTGCAGTCTCGCAAACGCCAGCCCTTGTTCTAGTTGGGGACTTCAACTTACCAGACATCTGCTGGAAATATAACACAGCAGAGAGCAGGCAGGCTAGGAGGTTCCTCGAGTGTATGGAGGATAACTTCCTGACACAAATGGTAGGTAAGCCTACCAGGGGAGGTGCCTTGCTAGACCTACTGTTCACAAATAAAGAAGGGCTAGTTGGGGACGTGGAGGTCGGAGACAGTCTTGGGCTTAGTGATCATGAAATGGTTAAGTTTTCCATTCATAGTGAGGTAAGGAAGGGGATTAACAAAACCTCCATCTTGGACTTCCGGTGGGCAGACTTTAACCTGTTCAGAACCCTGGTTGGGAGAGTCCCGTGGGAGGTAGTCCTGAGAGACAAAGGAGCCCAGGAAGGCTGGACGCTTTTCAAGAGGGAAATCCTAAAGGCCCAGGAGCAGGCTGTCCCCATGAAGCGCAAAATTAAAGGGCGGGGAAAATGGCCGGCCTGGATGAACAAAGAGCTCTTGATGGGACTTAAGGAAAAAAGGAAGGTTTACCACCTTTGGAAGAGGGGACAGGCAACTCGGGAGGAGTACAGAGATTGTGTTAGGTCATACAGAGAAAAAATCAGGAAGGCAAAAGCCCAGCTAGAACTCAACCTGGCCATTAATATAAGGGACAACAAAAAAAGTTTCTATAAATACATCAACAAAAAGAGAGTGACAGAGAATGTCCATCCCTTACTGGATGCGGGGGGAAACCTTGCAACCAAGGATGAGGAGAAGGCTGAGATACTTAATGCCTTCTTTACCTCTGTCTTTAATAGTCAGACCAACTACCCCCAGGGAGTTCAGCTTCTTGGGCTGGAAGATAAGAATGGAGAACAGAACAACTCCCCTGTAATCCAAGAGGAAGTAGTTAATGATTTGCTTATGCACCTGGACACGCATAAGTCTATGGGGCCGGATGGCATTCACCCAAAGGTTCTCAGGGAGCTGGCAAGAGAGCTTACCAAGCCTCTCTCCATTATTTATCAACAATCCTGGTCAACAGGAGAGGTGCCAGATGACTGGAGGGTGGCCAATGTGACGCCCATCTACAAGAAGGGCCGGAAGGAGGATCCTGGAAACTACAGGCCTGTCAGCCTGACCTCGGTACCGGGAAAGATCATGGAGAGGATCATCCTGAGTGAGCTCTCAAGGCATGTGCAGGGCAGCCAAGGGATCAGGGCCAGCCAGCATGGGTTTATGAGAGGGAGGTCCTGCCTGACCAACTTGATCTCTTTCTATGACCATGTGACCCGCTTTCTCGATGAGGGGAAGGCTGTGGACGTTGTCTACCTGGACTTTGGTAAGGCCTTTGACACCGTCCCTCACGGCATTCTCCTGGAGAAACTGGAGAATCATGGCATAGACAAGTGTACCCTCCGCTGGATAAAAAACTGGCTGGATGGCCGTGCTCAGCGAGTTGTGATTAATGGAGCAAAGTCTGGTTGGCGGCCGGTTACCAGTGGTGTCCCTCAGGGCTCAGTTTTGGGGCCAGTCTTGTTCAATATCTTCATTGATGATCTAGATAAGGGGATTGAGTGCACCCTCAGTAAGTTTGCGGATGACACCAAACTAGGTGGGAGTGTTGATCTGCTTGAGGGTCGGCAGGCTCTACAGAGGGACCTGGACAGGTTGGACCAATGGGCCAAGGCCAATGGGATGAGGTTTAATAAGGCCAAGTGCCGGGTTCTGCATTTCGGCCACAACAACCCCAGGCAATGCTACAGGCTTGGGGAAGAGTGGCTGGAAAGCTGCCTGGCAGAAAAGGACCTGGGAGTGTTAGTGGACAGCCGGCTTAACATGAGCCAGCAGTGTGCCCAGGCAGCCAAGAAGGCCAACGGCATCCTGGCCTGTATCAGGAATAGCGTGGCCAGCAGGAGCAGGGAAGTCATCGTGCCTCTGTACTCGGCACTGGTGAGGCCTCACCTCGAGTACTGTGTTCAGTTTTGGGCCCCTCACTACAGGAAAGACATTGAAGTGCTGGAGCGTGTCCAGAGGAGAGCCACCAAGCTGGTGAGGGGTCTGGAGAACAAGTCCTATGAGGAGAGGCTGAGGGAACTGGGCATGTTTAGTTTGGAGAAGAGGAGGCTGAGGGGAGACCTCATTGCCCTCTACAACTACCTGAAAGGAAACTGTAGAGAGGCGGGGGTTGGCCTCTTCTCCCAAGGGAATAACGACAGGACCAGAGGAAATGGTCTGAAGTTGCGGCAGGGGAGGTTTAGATTAGATATTAGGAAGAATTACTTTACTGAGAGAGTGGTCAAGCACTGGAACAGCCTGCCCAGGGAGGTGGTGGAGTCACCATCCCTGGAGGTATTTAAGAAACGTGTAGACGTGGCTCTTCAGGGCATGCTCTAGTGCCCGGGATTGTTGGTTTGTGGTGGGGTGTTGTGTGTGGGGTTTAGTTGATGGATGCTGCTTGCTTTTTTTTTTTTTTTTTTTTTTTTTTTTTTTTTTTTTGGGGGGGTGTTGTTGTTTGTTTGGTTTTGTGTTGTGTTTTTTTGTTTGTTTGTGTGTTTTTGTGTTTTGTGTTTTTTTTTTTTTGTTTTTTTTTTTTTTTTTTTTAATGTGGTTGGACTCGATGATCTCAAAGGTCCCTTCCAACCACTAAGATTCTGTGATTCTGTGATTCTGTGATTCATTAAGGGTCATGTGAGTATCATTTAATAAACATAACATATAAAAATATTCTATAACTCAAATCTAAACTGTTAGGTATTATAAGAATCATACATTTATGTACCTTTAATAAAATTTATAAATATATAACATACTTCTATACTATATGTGTTATAATATATAATTATACTATAATACACATGCTTTTTATAGTTTATAAAATTATAATTTTGTATAATAATATAATTATATAATAAAATAATTTGGCTATTAAAAGAGTTTACTTACAATGATACTTGATTTGAAACATCTCAGACAATTTACATTAAAAATGAAGGATCCTGCATTCTTAAACCAAATTATGCTGGAAATTTTAATGAAAGTTTCTTTTGATTACCTATTTCTTTTCATCCTGATCTTGACTATATGGTGGCTATTAAAAATGCTAGGAAAAGAAACAATATTTTCAAAGCAAGTAAGTAGCTAGTAATGTTCAAAGATGAAAATAGGATTTTTTATGAGTCTTTGTGTAATGAAAATATGCCCATCAAAAATATTCAGACACCTGACATAAACCTCTGGGCTTTTGGATGATAACACACTGAAATTCTGATTCTTTATTACTACTGCCTGTCATTGGAATAACCGATTGAATTTTTTTCTGTTGAAACCGAAGAAAGGATTTTTTTTTGTCACTTTCATACATTTTTAAATATCCACTCTGCGTAGAACAAAACTTCTGTGTTTTGTTGATTTATTTTTTTAATGACAATTAAAACATGAACTTATTCAGAAGAAATTTGAATATTGGTGAGTGGAAGTCACAATTTTGATTAAAACCTTGCGAATTTGCTCCCTGATATCACAGTTTATTCGTTTCCCCTCCTTTATTCTCCTTCTACATTCAGGCTCACTGACCCGTACACATCTTCCATATTGTAATTCTGTCTCTGGGACTCTCCTGACATACTGAAGTAGCTCAATAAGAAGAGGAGAACAAAAACAGAGTGGGAAAAATGAGCATCCTGATCAGGGGGAAAAAAAAATAAATCGCTAAGAGCACAATGACTGCAAACTGCAAATCCCATGATAGAAGAACTTCTGAGTTTCAGCCAGAGCTTTTGAAATAGTCTTCAGGTGTTTGCTTGCTATTTCTAAAAAAACCAATGTTTTTTTCAAATGAAGAAAAACACTTTTCTGACAAGCCCTAGTTACTATAATAGTAACTACTGTGGCCAAACAAATATAGAAACACACTGAGAATCAGGAAGCCTGGGTTTATTTTTGATTTTGCCACCCACGGTTTGACATGGGGTACATCACTCTCCTTCCCATTTCCACTTCCATATTTGGTCTATGTCTCCTGAGTTGGGCTTCTCTTTTCCTCTGGGTGTTTACAACAGGAACTAAGCCTCATTTCACAGAGCCATGAATGTTAAGGACAAAACACTAATCTGAACTGAGCTCCTTGGCAGCACAAACAATAGCTTTTCGCTGTGGAATTCCTGTATTTGGACCATCATTTTCCAAAGAAAGAATGAGTCTAGAGACTTGACAGAATGGAAATTCTATCCTTCTTTTTTTTTTTTTAATCATTCCCTGTTTAAGGCTAACAGTTAAGGCTTGAATCTAAAATTATATTGTCTGGTGTCAGCTTCTAACCACTGATTCTTATTAACTTTTCTCTCCTAGATTAAGGAGAACTGTGGCATCAGAAATATCCATCCCCATTGGTACTTGTGGGCTTTGATTAAGTCTGCTGCTAACTTATTTCCTTTAAACACACTAAATTCAGCTTTCTAAATCCTTCACTGAATAAATAAATAAATAAATAAATAAATAAAATTCTCAGACCTCTAATCATCCTTGCAGCCTCTTTCTGAGTTTTCCAGTCTAGCATCATTTTTATTGCAGGCTGGCAGTCAGTCCTGCACACTGTATCCAAAATCTCTCTCTAAGGTAACAGAGCCACTCATGGAGGACGAATAGAACTGGATGTCCATTTGTTACAGGAAATTTACATTTAAATAAGTCACAAGACACCAAAGTTAGTCAAATATGGATATGATTCAACAAGATGTATTACAATGAGCTCCAGTCTCAGCTACACAGAGTGGAAGATTTATTATGTATTATGGAAAGACATGACTGTTGCCAGAGTTGTGCATGCCTGGAATCTAAGCAGGGCATAGGGCAGGAAAATGAAGCTGCAAGATTGGTTGCTATCATTTTCCCACCTAAACCTTCCCTGCTAATAGGCAGGCTCGTGGCATAGCGGTTAGAGGAAGAAAGCAAGAGTTAGGCCTATTTCTTGCTCTATTACTGCCAGGTATCTCACATACCTTACCTGTAAGTTGTGTGTAGCCACTACAAGGTGGCCATGCTTAATTAATAGACAAAATGGTGTTCTACCTCATAAAGAAAGGAATATGTATAAATGTATATAAAATGTGTGAAGTTGACTTTTTCACTGTGCTGACAACACTTCTGTTAAATATTGATCTAGGAAACCTCAAAGATGCCTTGACTTGGTCCTTGACTGGGCCCTTGACTGAAGGGGTTCGTAACAGCAAATGTGGAGTCTCTTCAGGCTGAGGCAGTTAATTTCTGTATTATTCCCTGGGAAATAGGTTGCACCAGCCAGGAAGGGACAGAACTGTTCATTCCTAAAGCCTAGGAGAAATATCAGAATTCTAATGTTAGGAGTATACATTAGTAGCCAAACTATTACTGTAACCATGGCCTTTGTCTGATGAAGTCTGTTTCTCCTTTAATTCCTCTTTATCATTATGTTTTAACATCGTTCATGTCATTAGGAAACTATTGGTGCCATTCCATATCCTTCCTACTGTATTAAGATAAAGACAAAGACAGGTTTCATGTTTTAGAAGTCTCTGTAAATCATAGGCATGAAACCTAGTCATCACATAGGCATGAACTCCAGTCATCCTTATGCAGAAGCCTGGCACAACAAGTAACTGCTTTCATGCAACCAGTGCACAGATTTCACTGGTGTTTATGGATCCTGTGGAAAAGTAAATTTTGCCCTATTCAACCTCTATCATTTCTGCATTTTATCTATCTATCTATCTATCTATCTATCTATCTATCTATCTTCGCATCCATCTATCTATGTATTTATTTAGTGAGTGCGTTATACATGCTAAGTGTATAACAATTATTTTGCCCTTTATCCTATCTTAACTTGAAAATCATTCTTGTCCAATTCAGTATGTCAATATGCTGGAAAAAATTGGTATTTGATTCCCTTTTAAGCTCTTTCTCGGAAGATGCCTAATGTTCTATGTGAGATCTATGGTTTTGATGATCTGCTCTGGGATTCACAGAATGCAAGTATGGCTCAGAGGAGCCTTGTACCTGAGCTACAGTTCATTTACTGGTCAGAAAAAATTGCTGTCCCTGAACTCAGAGGCCATGGAGATTGCAAGCTCTTCTAGGTACACCAAGTCCCTCCAAAGGAAGGATGAGATAGTAGGGATGGAGGTCCCTGGAGGGTTATTTCCAGAGGGACTTTTGGACTCTGATACCTCTAACTACATACGTTACACCACCAACAACATTCACCAAGGAAGAGTGTTGGTTATCCCGAAAACCACAATGCTTTTGTAGGTTTTAGTGATGAAATAGACTTCTTTATTAACCTTTCCTCTGAGCTGAATTGAAAAGGCATATTCCGGTTCTTCCCACTAAAGCAAACTTGAAACTGATATATTGTAAATAAATAACAGCTAGAACTGTATGACTGTAATGAACAGCGGTTTCCCCACTCAGATACCCTGAGTTCCTGAAATTTTTGTTCAGGAGGGGTATTAGTGCCTCCAGTAATAAGTGTAGATCTCCTTCATGATTGTATCATGTAAAGGAGTATCAAGAACTGGTGGAGAACTATGAAGTGACTGGAAATTATCGAATGCTTTCACTACAGCTGATGCAACAGCTTCTGAGAATGGTTAATACCCAGCTTTGCAGTATCAAAGATCTTATCTCTTGTATGACCTACTCTTTTAAAAATTGAAAGGGTGTGAAATGAGGTAACCAGAGGGAAGAAGTCCTTCTCCTTCAAGTCACACAACATCGATGGTTAGGATAATAATGAGTTTTGCCCAGACCGTGTTGTCTATTTCATAGATTAAAACGGAGGAAATCTCTGGGCTTTTTGAAGAGTGATAAAGATACAATGAAACCAGCCAAGAGCAGGAAAAGCCAATGAGTTTATCCAGCTTCAAAGTGCTTTAGTGGCCCAAGCAGAACCATATATTACAGCAGCAAAGTTCTCCTGGTTTGTACCCAGCTCTGCTAGCAATGTCACACTTTGATCCAATAGCACAAATCATCTCCAGTAGCAAGGCAAGCCATACCAGTAATTGCCCTTTTGAGTGCATGGATGATATATCTTCATAATCCTGACTTTAACAGATCTCAGCTGATGGACATTCATAGGTTTGGCTTAACCTTAGGAGGAAGCATAATATCTAAATTATAGCATGCTCCAGTATTTATCTTGCAATCGTATAAATTAGAAGTGCTTACTTCTTGCCTTTTCTCAGTCACTCTGTATCAGCTCTTTTCCACTCAATCAGCTCTAGCAAACCCCATCCTCTGCTCAGCCATGCAGGCAAGATAGTATGGTCGTGATCCCACAACTCCTGCTGTCTTGGAAGAATCTCTGGCACTGTCTCACAGTAATTTTTCAATTCATTTCTGAAGCTCAGGTGATGTGTTAAATTTATTAAACTTAAGCCTTTGTATCTTGTTATGTCCTGGCTAGGCTAAGTGGACTAAATTAGCACTGAAGAGGGTAAATTAGAAGATTTTGAGACTTATATGAAAAGTTTTGGCTGAAATAGGTATTCTGGCCTGGGTCTGAGGGATGTGATTACTCACTGGAAGAGCAGTGACGATAGAATGTCCTATGTGTATCTACAATTTAATGCTAATTCTTAGGGTTAAGTGACAGCATATGTGTAAAATAGTATGGGAAGCAGTATATCTCAACTGTTGCAGAATGGGTAAAAGTATGAGATTAGCATACATGAGTACATAAGGCAGTACAGGCCAACTAGTTAGACTAGGAGGAATTTCTGGGATCAGACAAAATTAGATGCATGAGAAAGAGCTGAGTCAAGGCTTCAGATGGACAAAAAGTTAGAAGAAACCACTTAATTGCCAAGTAGAAATAAATATAATCTTTGCCTTATTTAGATTGCAAGAAAACAATGTAATCATATCCAATTACATTTTTATACATTAAAATATTACCTAATATTGATTGAAGTAATAAAAGATGGTTCTGGCACCCCAAGTATGTTCTTCTGTCCTTGAAGAAGGGGACTGAAAACTTCCAAATTGAGATATTCAAATAATTCTTGAAACTCAGTTGTAGAACTTAGGTAAATTGGGTAAGATTTCTCCACTAAAATAAGTAATTTTCCTCTCAGGAATTTTTCTTTTAATTTTTCATTCACATTCCTTTATACACATTTCTTATAGGTCACAGCAGTACATGCATTTGCTATGTTATATCTGCATGAAATTTTTTTATTTACTTATATTTCATGATTATTTTACTAAGTAAAATTATTTTTATCTGTCTTCACAGAAATCCAATCTCTATGTGGGTTTTTTTTCAACTTGTATGTTTTCCCAAGTAATATCAGGAGGTCAACAAATATAAATATAATTATAGAGAAGAAAAAAAAAAAAAGATATGTTCCTTCCTCGTGGATTATTTTGATTTACTGGTAATAAGCAGAACATTTCCAGTACAGCTGCATCCATACCATGGATGCTCTGCTGCTATTTGATTACCAGTAAAGTGCTTCTACTGTCCATATCTCCCTAGTGTTGAAAGCATACGTTTTACTGCCCTGTTTTAATTCCTTCAATGTCCTGACTTTATTGAAGGAAAAAAAAAACATAACAGAAAAATAGAAAAGTCATTCTTTGTTTCTCGTTGAGCAAAATACAGAACAGGACATCCCCCTGAGGAAAGAAGAAAATAACTGAAGAATTCATTTTAAGGATGGAACAAGCAAGGGAACATTGCTGAGGAGGTATAAAGCACATCTAGCTCTGTTTCAGAGGTTACTAAAATTCAGCATAAGAATGTGGAACAAAAAAAAAGAAACCAGAAACAAAAGAAGGTGGCTGGAAGAAAAAGCCTGGCTTATCAAAGTGCAGCACAAGAATAGCATAGTCTTGTGGTCTGAGAAACAGTAATGAGCAGGGAACTCCTACGATCTCATGCTGTCTCTAAGTGCAACATCCTTCACTTCTCTGTTCCCCAAGTGGAGAGGATAACTAACTGAGCCCAAAGCACGAGAACTTCCTCCACTGTCTTTTTTGTCGTGCTCAGGTGTAGAGATGATGAACTCGCCCAGAACTGGTCACTGTAATTGACAGGAAGACACCTGCAAGCTGGATGCAAAAAATTGCTTTGTAGGAATAGAGAAATTCCTTATCCAGGCAGTGCTTATGACAAAGTTCACAAGTTCTGCTTCACAAGTTCTTCTCTGGCCTGTCATATGTGAGTAAAAGTTTTTTTATGTTCTAAAATTACAGAACACCAATCACACGTTATCCCTTTCTAAGTCACTGAAAGCCAGGTCACGCAGCCTCATGTGCTCACATGTGGACTCCATATGATTCAGGAACGTGATCCCAACCTAACCACATTGCGATTAAGTAGGTGTGAAAGTGCCTCAGCAACCACCTCGACTGACAGATGATCTCAGGCTCTCCTAGTTGGTCAGAGCTCTTCCACTGAGGACACTAGAGCTATGTATGCTTTGGACAACAGTAACACACAAATGCCAAAGAACTCCTTGGGACTAAATTAAACCAGAGGGAGTGCATGGAGTTAGATTTTCAGCGTCATTAAGCTCTTTTTTTCAGTACTCTGATGGAGCAGAAGTCTTTAAAATCCATGCAAGTATAAAATATTAAGTCCCCTTTATACAGCCAAGGAAACACAAAGGGTCCCTATTGTAAAAAAGAATCAGGTTTGAGGACTACATGAAGTTATGCAAATTAAATTGCACAAAACCAAACTATATAACCAACAGGGTGGAGAGAAATTTGAGTAGATCAGGTACCTCCCCAGCAAAACAAGACCTGCCAAACATCTCCTGATGTCTTTGTTGCTCCTGTTACAAACTAGAACAACCAAAAGTCAATTTAGAGGAACGGTTTTCCTGGTCCCTTGAATTATTCCCCCTAAATTCAATCTCCTCCTCTGCTTTGTATCTCCTGTCTTCTACCACAATAAAATGTGCTACTATCATGAAACAGTTAGTGTTTCTGCAGCAAGGGTGGATGAAACAGAAGTGGTTGGGCTGGGGACAGAGCAGGGACCAGGGCCTGTTTTGCAGGTTGCATTTTTGGTACAGAAAAGGCCAAACACCCACACAGCTCTGTTTTGCTGTACAGGCTGGCCAACTCTGATATCTACTGCTTCCTCCTCCTCATATTTGCCTGTTTCAAAGGCTCTTTTTTCTCTTTTATGTATAAGACACCAAGTCCATATTGCATAAGGTGGGAATAGGCTCTTCCATGCCCCCACACTGAGTTTTTTCTGTTGGATTTTGGTTTTCATTTCACCAGTGTTTAATGGTCTTTAGCTCTTTCAAAACAATGGAAGGCTTCTGTCACTGTGAAATGGAAAAAAAAAGGAGGAAAAAAGCTTCTTATGCAAATGGCAAAATATACCGAAGCTTGCAAAGAGTGGAGGGAAAGACTTCTTTGTGTCTACGTAACAGAGAAAAACTAAACTGAAGGCAGATTTATCTATTCAGTAATAAGTGTGCTCTGGATCTAATCCGGTCTAGGGCCAAATACTTGGCTTTACCTCTGTAAATCTAATAAAACTCTGAAGAAGCAATGACATGGCACCTTGGTTATATCAGCATGAATGAGACAGAATAGGTGAGCTAGGTGCACTAAAATGGTTTTATTTCTACAGCTAGAAATTACTTTGGAAGGGGTGCATAGTGAACAGATACCTTCCTAAATTATGCCCTGGGGAAGCTAAGGGCAGATATATACATACAGCCAACACTGTATCGCCTTCTATAATGCTCTTTGGGTCATGTTCTAGTAACATTTACTATACATGAATTACATGTCTGTCATCCACTACACATTTATTCATCCTCAACAGATAGAACCAGACTATAACATCTGCTGATATCAATACAGACATATGCACCAGCCATGCAACAGCTGTAAAAATAAAAGCCATTTTCCATTTCTTCACATAACAAAGCAAGCCCTGTTTCAATGAATGTTTCAGCTCAGGAAAGATTCTGAGGTGGACTTTTCATGGTTAAACAAGCCAAAAAATTCCCTTCCTCCCTCTAGAGGGATATTCTCAACTATATTTCACAAGTAACAAAAGAAAAGAAGTTCCAGTTATATGAAAAAGCTGAACAGTTAGAGATTAAAAAGGTGTTTTCCGTGTTTAGCTGATTTTCAAAATAATTGATGAAATCATTCAAGCTACAGGGAACATTTACATTCATTTTATTGGGGATTTATTTCATCATTATGGGTCCAGTAGTTGCGATGTATCCCAAAGGAACAGAAGTGCCTCTGAATTGTGTTGCAGCATAGATTAAGATGTTAAAGCAAGCCATTGCTGCAAATGGCCCATGCTATAGGGAGAGCAAAGAAATAGATTGATGGTATGAGCAGAGATGTGCTGTCTTCAGAGAGGAGCTCCAAATGAGATCTCAAGTCTGAGCATATTTGAAATTTGAGAACGCGGGATCAGGATCCGAGTGTGCCCCTGTGCCAGTTTTTGCCACATTGTGCTGTTTCTCATACTGGGAACACTTAGAAAACTTTTGAAATAATAAATGTTCATCATAAAAATACACAGTACTGCAGGAGCAGTCTGGCACAAGAAAAGCAAACAGATCTTTGACTTCTGGTCACAAGCACATTTTCTGCTACTTTTATAGTCTCCATCATTTTTTCTTCATTACTAGTAACCTGTCAGAACGTTTAAACAAATCTGCTATCCTTTTGGTCCTTTTATTTTCTTTCGGCTAAGGTTGTCACCTTTCCATTTGCGCTTTCTGCACACAGCATAACTCATCATGGCTGGGCTGTTTGTTTGCTTTTTCATGAGCACTGACATTACAGTTAACTTCAAGCTGGGGACAGAATTTGCTTGAAAGATAACTGTGCTTTTTTGGCACAAGGAAGACAACACCATCCTGATCGAATCTTGCCACCCCAAACTCATGATCTATGTTTGGAAATGTTGGTGCTTGTAAGACCCTTGCAGGAAATACAGCATGACCGTCAGAGCTGGGAATTTATGGACTTTTACCATCATATTTCATTAGTGAGTCAAAGGTGCTAGAAGTTACAATATCATAACCTCTCACTGGCGGGGATCAAACTCTGTGTTGAACAAAGGTTATGAATATTTGCATATGAAGGTTCCAGATGTGACAATTCATGTGTTTTCTTCTTTTGTCTCCACCACAAGAAATGATGGATTCAAATCAGAATGCAAATATTTGTTTTTATCCTACATCCCCTTCTCCTGCCTGAATGAGATTCACTATATTATTGCTTTTATCTGTTAATTTTCTCAGTCATGTGTAAGAAAGAGAAAACAGCAGTTTTGCTCAAAGGATCGCACAATCAAATCAGTTCAGCCATGTCTGTATGCAAAGAAGAAGAATATTGTAATGTCAAGCATAAACTGTGGTTAATTATTTAAGCTGTAAGTAACTTTTAAGAAACAAAAGAGTATATTAAGCACAGACAGTAAAACTACCAGAAGACATTCCCTACTAGAATGAGTCTGCTTTATTGTAGATTAAATTGTAGCCTCAAACTATTTGATAATTCAGCTTTAATGTTTCCAGTTTGTCAAATTTTAGTATTAAATGAGTGTGAAATTTCAGCCAGAGGTAAAGCAAAGTTTCAGGACGAGAAAATTGCTGCTAGCTAAGGAAAAGAGAAAAAAAAAAGAAAGAAGAGGATTTATGGAAACTAAAATAGGTTCTGGATTTATTGGTGTTTGCATTTTGACCACGAGCTGAAAGAAAAAGAAAAAAAAAAAAGAAAAAAAGAAAACATGACTAGTGATAATCAAGGAAATCATAGGTCAATTATTTTGCCCTGTTTCAGGTCAGTAGCAGAGAATCATGCAATGGTCAGTTGAGTATGTGCTATATACAAGATTTCTAACTTAAGAGTTCACTGGTGTAGGATGAAAGGATGATGTAGGCTTCGTTAAATCCACAGTAAAACTCCCATTTACAGCATTTATATCACACTGCAATAATACCTCTCCTCAGAATAGCTTATGACTTTGCCCTCCTACCAGTCCAGTGTGAGTGTTTTACAACAGGAATTTAATATCTCTGAACAGATAACTCTACATTTTTCTAATCAAGCTCTTCCAAGATATTCTTGTATGTCAGCATCAGTGAGACGCTGGCACTTTAAGTCATCTGCAGGTTTCATCCAAAGGCATATTGTCAAAATATACACCTAAACAGCTACTGGCATTTAAAAAGCTCCAGAAAGGTTGCAACATTTCAAAATCAAACCAGAAAAAGGAGGGTGGAAACTCGCTGGGTATTTTATCTATTAAGCTATAACATCCTCTACTTGAGAGGGCTTGAATTCGTGCACCATCCCTCCAAGATAGCACCATAAACTTTATAGGGAGCTTTGAGTTAATGACCTCTTAACCTCTCATTTCTTTCTTTAATATCTGTTCCGGTTTATATATAATATTTAAATATTCACTAGAACTAGGGGAGGAACCCCAGTAACACCTTTTCTAGCAATGTGTTGCTGCCCTATGCAGACTGCACTCCATGCCTAAGCACCAGAGAGAGGAAACTCACAGAGGTCTACCAGGATTTTGTACCATTGATGTTTCCCAAATATTAACATTAAATATTTTCAAGCATCTCTGTGACTCTACACCACCAGCACATCATAGTAATGGGTATATATGGCATCTGGATACAGACGGTGTATTTAAAAATGGCGTGGAGTGACAGATCGGAGACCACAAAGGAAATCTTTGCCCACTAAAGAATTAAATTTGTGATTTGTCAGCCCAAGAGTTGAAACTTGAATGCTGCTCAGTTCCTTCATTCCCAATACTGACAAACACCAAAATCACAGAACAGAGCAAACTGCTTTGTCTGTCTGTTGTATCCCTCTGTTGGGCCTTCTGGAAGTTTTAACGGGCCAGCTACTGATGCCTGTTTTTATATAGATATGAAAATCAAACTCTCACTGTCCAGTTAATGCTCTCTATCTACTTATGGACAGGAACAAAGTATCCACCCTTTTTGAATAAATTTATTATTAGGCTTTGAAACTATTGATCACAAGTATGTGCTTAGTGGCCTTCAAACTCTTCTGGGGTTGAAAACTTTGATGTTTTCAGGTAAGACACAACACAAGGCATCTGACTGTCACAAAAGCCTTCTTGTTCATGGGTTTCCATCTTGCTCGGCACCTAGAAGAAGCCACAGAGGAGACCAAATAACAGCTGGGACTTCATTGCCCTCCATATGCTGCAGATAGATCTCACCATGACACCCAAGGCCACATTTTGGCTGTGCTTTATTCCTAGTGCCTGGCAGGCACCGGGCTGTAGATGGAAGTGAACACAGCATGAGTCATCTTGGAGGAGAGGGAAGTGCTGTGTTGTGAGTGGGAGGAAGCATTTGGATGAGCTGGCAGGAGCTGTGACTGCCACAGGACGCAATGATCAGTCATTACTCCTGAACCCAATAGCACCAGTGGCTGGAAATAATTCTTGAGTTCCCTTGTCTGGTGACTGTACCCTCCCTAGTAAATGTGGATGTTTTGACGGTCTTCTCTGAGTTAGTTAACTCCTTACTGCAACTTCGGATTGTGAATGGGTTAGGGCCACCTCTGATGTAGCAGGTGCTAAGGGATCTACTTAAGTCCTGTGACCAGGCAAGGACTCTTTGAATGGCTAAATGGATATCTGTTAAGATCCACTGCGTGGACTTCAGGTCTTTTCTTTAGCTCTGTTTGAGGGTGGGCTGTACCCAGGGTGTATGTGAGGACACACATTTGTGTTTTTCACTGACAATCTCTGCTGATGTCTATCAGAAATGCTTTCTCTGCAGAGGCAGTAGCAGATCAACGCTGCGATAACCACATTTCCTGCCGTGTTAGGTGAGAGCTTGCAACATGATGGAGACAAGAATCCCTTTAAATCATCCTAGTTGCAAGTCTGTCCCAGTAATTACATGTCCATCACATGTATATTATAAAATAGAGAAGTGCATTTCCAACATTTACATGGCAATTCTGACACATGAAGAGATGGAAGTGGACATGCCATTGAGGCATCTTGGCTCAATGAGTGAGGCGAAAGGCGAGGACTCAGACCTGGACCTGTTTCCCTGCTATGCCACATCATTCCTTCTTTTCCCAAAGGGTCTTCAACACTTTCCTATCCCAAAGGGTCTGTAATATCTCCCTTAGATGTGGTGAAAGCAGGAGCCACGGAAGCACCAGAAATAAGCACTTCCCTCAGCTCAGGCTCTTTACTTTAGAAAAGCTGCTTTCATCCCTTATGGCAGCTTGTCAGAATTAGAATCAAGTGACCTTAAATGTGTTTCTTTTTATGATGCAATTAGCCACATTGCAGGGTCCTGTGATTTCCTTTTGTGACTTAATCCTTGTAACTGAATTGCAGACCTATCCTAGAAATAGACTCAATAGAAACTTGGGAATAGTAATAATTACAAGCCTCCTGAGATTTCCAGTCTCCCAAATTAATGTATGTTTTAATTAGCTATTGGCACTTAATTCACTCCTAGAGGCAGTTCATTTAAACCGGTGCAAAACCATTTTAAAGTTATTTCCATTTTTGCATCAGAATAAGAAATCAATGCTGAAGATATCTAGGAAGTTCATGCTTTTTGCTCACATTTTCACAATGAGTTTCAGAGGGAAGAGAAAGATGGTTTTCATTTTACCTACAGTTTTTCAGTGCAGCATAGAATGAATTCAGTGCTTAACAGCCCCACCTCCTGGTGAAAAAGCAATGATAAAACAAAAATTGGGGGTTTGCTGGGGACGTACATTCCCTGGCAATTTTTTCTAGCTCTAGCTTACGTAATGGAAACACTTTACTTTTTTTCCTTTGCATGACAGCTCTGGAGCATGTTTAGACCTTCCTTTTTTATCTTTTTTTTTTTTTTTTTTACTTTTACCCTGTATTCCCTCATTTTTTTCTCACTTCACGGGGATAATATATTTTAATCATTCCTTCTTTCCTTAATGTCTCCTTTAAAATAGCTGAAAAATCCACTTTCTGTCCTTTTATGCATCCCCATTGACAAATCCACAGCTAGAAATCAGGAAAACCCCAGCAGGATCTAGGAACTTCTGAATTAGTTCTTGTGTACAGTGTCTCCAGAAGTTAAAGCATTGGACAATGAGGAATTCCAAGATGGTATAAATCATAGAATCATAGAATAGTTTAGGTTGGGAGGGACATTTAAAGATCATCTGGCCCAACCCCCTCCAATGAGCAGGGACATCTTCAACTAGATCAGGTTGCTCAGAGCCCCGTCCAGCCTGACCTTGAATGTTTCCAGGGATGGGGCATCTACCACCTCTGTGGGCAACCTGGGCCAGTGTTTTACCACCCTCCAAGTAAAAAATGTCTTCTTTATATCTAGTCTAAATCTTCCCTCTGTCAGTTTAAAACCATTACCTCTTCTTCTGTTGCAACAGGTCCTGCTAAAAAGTTCGTCCCCAGTGCTTTGGCCCCCTTTATGTACTGATCTTGGAGAATAAATCATTAGGTATCAGACAATTGTTATCCAGTAGCATGGATCAGGTTGCACCTGCCCTTAGGAAGGGTAGTTCCTGTGTGGCTCTTTTCTGTGCAGAAATCTAGGGTTTTGGTTCATTTTGTTTCATAGTAACATCCTAATAGCGACTTCTGACATCTTTTATCCTCTTCCACCGGTTCCTTGCCTCCACAAGTGGGCTGATAAAATTGATATAAACCCAGAATGGTTAATAACAAGAAGAGGACTGGCAGCATTTGGGAAGATGAAAACAACCTACATTCAATCCTTGGAAGCATCATGAGGACAATGAAAAGGTCATTGACTTCATTGCTAAACAGAGCATGCAAGGAAGGAGCATGGCGTGCGCATGAAGAGGGGCTGGATGCTTCACAATGAGAGACACCTTCAGTATAAATTACGGGCAAGCTCACTTAAGATCTGCCACTTTTACTTTTCTGATTTAGTCTCTCCTTCAGTCTGTGCCATCTTAAGGCTTGCCAGCACCTCTCTCCCCCAGCTACCTGTCAGCCCACATTTTCCACAACCTCAGGATTCCCATTATCGCAGCTGGCCCTGCAGCATCTTGCAGAGGGGAGACTGTGCTCTGCAGTGAGCTGCCTTTTGAGCAAGGCTTCGGAAGAGCAGGAGAGGTGACGAAACCTCAATCCACCTCGTACAGCTTGCTGGGCAGTTTGGGTCTGGTTGGGGCAGGCAGTGGCAACAAGGTAATTCTATTCTAGAATTAAATGCAAATTAGACTATATTAAGGAATGCATTTTAAAGCACCGCATAGACCAGAACGATGTGCTTTTACAGGTATTAGCTAGTGCTTTTCTAATGGATCAGGCCAGCAAACACATGTTTTAGTTCTCTCACTTGTCTGTAGGGTTAAAATGCCTCAGTTAATACTTTCCAACAATATGCCTTTAAATACTAATCAAGATCAAGCCTGAAGCTATTGACCCCTGTTTCAGTACAACACATTAGCATGCGAGGGAAACCTTCCCCGCCCATATCGGAAAGGGGCAAACCGGCCCTGGGCCCACCATTTGGCCCCACATAATCGTTATTCCATTTGCAAGGTTAACAAAGGGCTGCATTAAATTTCAGGAACTATTGATTGCTCTCCTCTTGAGGTGGTTATACAAAATCAATTGTGGGGTTTTGTTTTAGGGGAAAGTGTAAGAGAGGAAAAAGGAGTACATGCCAGGATTTAAAAGGCTACGCCTGTGGTCAAGAGGCATAGGAACATCATGGGGTCATAACTTCAAAGCCAAGTCCTTTCTGTTGCTCAGATATCCCATCCCAGGTTGCTTGAGGCTGCCTCCTAGCAGAGTCTCCAAGCTTTGTTCACCTTCTTTTTATTGTATAGACAGCTCTCTATGGTTTGCAGTTTATTATAGTTTAACAAATAAATTAAGTCATTAGGGAAGAAGAGGGAAGGGGAGAGAGGATGCCTGTACACATGCCTTAAGGTTGAATTGAACCTTTTATCTTGTTTAAAAGGTTGCCTAAAGAAGGGAATAAGTAGGAATGTTATTGGGCTGTGGCCTTCAGTTCTGCCAGGTTCTAAACACATAAGCATACAAAACATTTTGCTGCTTAAACAACTTGCCAAAATGGGCTAAACTGATTCTCCTCTCACAGAAGCAAACCCCGAGAGTATCCCACTTCATCTATTTTACCTGCAACATTTACCACGGGTGCAAGAACCAAAATGAGGTCCATGGATCCAATTCAGCCCATACTGATGGAGAATAAAAGCCATTTAGGACTGAAATAACTGGTAATGTTGACTCACCTGCCTGTGACCATAGCACAAAACACTCTCATATCAAGTACTGGACTCCCTGGAAGTGTCATCAAAGATATTTAGGAAAAGACACTGAAAATGAAGGATGTATCTTCTCATGTCTTGCACATCCCATCTCATGGAGCTTGTAGCATCACTTCTGTGCTGCACTTAGCCATATGTATAAAGAGAAGTTTGTTTCTACAGACTGTCAGGGAAAAGCCTCTCAGGGAGCACTAAATTCACACAAAACCACTCTGTCAATGCCTGGGGCTGGTACAGGAGTAATAGTGCCACAACTCAAGAATTTCAGGAATGAAGTTGAAGGCTGTATATAACTGAAGCAATAGAAAATGCAAAAGAAAAAATGCAATTACTAATATGGCTCGTGTTTTAGAGCCTCTAGAACACAACCGGAAGAATAATTTACAACTAATAAACTAAGAAACAGCTATTTATTTTGCTCAAAAGAATGTGTATAATCTTTCAAAGTAATCAATTAATAATTGTTCATGAGAAGCTCATTGTAGTATTAGACCTTTGAGCTGTGTTGGATTACTACATGAAAAGCATTGTGATTGCTATGTGGACACAACCAAAGTAAAAATTTAATTGAAAGAATTGTTATGTGAGTGAATTCTGTAGCAAATAAACAATTCAAGCAGTTTATGATTCCATGCTAAATACTTCTAATAGTTTTTTCTTCATATTCACTTCTTTGGGCTTACTATTCCATTCACAAATGTTTTTTGTTGTGTTCAAGTTGAATGTTGATCGACTGTAATTTTTCACTGACAAAATGCAATTAATAAAGTAATAATTATCAATAATTTATATATATATAAATAATAGATAAATGTTAATAAATTAATAATAAAGCCTACGGGGAAGAATTGAAAGCAAATACAAAGTCAATTCATTCAAAGTGGAGAAAGTATTAGGAAGGATTAGGAGACCAGTGCTGCCAGCACGTTTTCTATGACTCTGAGGAAGCCATGTCACTTGGAGATGGCTTTATTTTCCCTTTTGATTCTTCATTGACCTTGGCATGGAGCAGAGCGCTGCCAGCAGAGTGCCTGGTATGATGGCAGCCTTATCCCTGCAACGTGCCCTGGCTGCGGCTGACATCTGAGTAATCCTTTATATAATTACAGTTCATCATAGATAAGTGTTTCACAGTGTGTAACTATGTTAATGGTCAGGTTTTTTTAGCAGTCACCCACTTCTAACCTTGAAATGTTGCAGGGTTTTTCAGAGGATTCCCAAAAATCCACTTTTCCCTGTAAATCTCATGAGAAAGACAGTGCTGTTGGTAGAAAAACTGATCAGCTTTCATCGCAGGTAACAGACCTGGGGTTTTGCTATGAAATCCCACGGATGCAGGATCAAGGTCGGAGTTCTGCTGACTTTATTTTTAACATCTTTTCATTTTTATGATTCCCTAACAATCCCTCCAGAGTTCCACACTGTGAAAGATAGCACCAGTCTAAATTAAGAATATTTTTATGGTTTTAAGGAATCCGGAGATACTGGGTGAAAATTTCACTCTCCTTTCCAAACTGGATAGGTCTTTTTGCTTGGGTTTGAGGAGCAAATAATTTAGAATGAAACGATTTTTCTTCAAACTGCTGTGTATCAGATAAAATGGTCTGCAAGCTGCTCTGTATCAGACCAGGTAACCATGAAGTTGTAAAAACTGACTGTCCCATCGCGCTGTTGCTTTCCTCACTGGCTGCAACAGAAACTTTTCGTGCAGGAATTCAATAAGCATTTTTCCATCATGTTACTTCACATTAATTCAGCCTATTACCTAAATATTTTGGCTGTTTATAAGTATCAAACAGAGGAATTTTTCTCAATATGACCCTCCTCCAGAACAAAATATATACAGAGAGCCTGGCTTCAGACTAAGCAGACAGACAATAAGGGCGGCACGTTGTGGAGAGAGAAGTAGCCTCAGGAAAGGCTGTTTGCAGCCCCCTCCCTGCCCCCCCGCCCCTTTCCAGTACCCATGTAAGGAACTGTGTTACTCAAGCACCACAGGTCTCCTCCTGGTACAGCCAGCCTGAAAGCTTCTGCTGTTGCACTTGCGCCCGTGTCTGTGGCAGGTGAACTCATGGCAGCAGTTACCAGCTGCTTCTCACCCCAGCCCTGCCAGCATTAGCTACGGCCAAGGAAAGGTTAACAACCTCAGCTCTCCCAGGTCTCTCCTTCACCACCCAAGAGCAGTTTAATTTCAGCTGCCTGTGGGGACTCAAAAATGCAGTGGAGTTCCAGGCTGAGAAGCGTGGAGGTAGCCCTGTGCACCCTCTGACATGCAGCCAGTGGCTGAAAGCAAAAGTGTGCAGGTAATGAATACAAACCAGCATGCTTTTGCCTTCAAGAGCACTGCCTTTCTGTGCCCTGTTGTGCATGTGGATGGAAAAAGAAATAAAAGCATTCAAGTAATGCTCTACTGCACCTTTTCCATAGCTGGCTACTTCAAGGCTCAGCTAACTTGCTCAGCTGAGCCATCTGGGTTGAAAGTGGTATATATAAGTATATATAAGTACTAAATTCCACTGTATAAAAGTTTTTTTTGGATTCTGAAGTCAACCAGCAACTTTTGAAAGTTGATCTGTGGAAGCTTGCATTAGAAAATGAGAGTAGCAGAACTTAGGTGTATCTAAGCACTTTTTGAATGGGTCAACAAACATGGAGAAAGGTGAACTGAATTTGATTTCATTTCAAATAAAATTAAAAGGACTCAGGTTCAAAATAAACAAAGGCAAATTCTCCAGCTTAGAGGTAATAGAGTTGTGGAACTCCTTCCCAAAGATAAGAGACTGGAGAAGGCTGGAAGAGATACATATAAGGTATTCCTAAATGGAAAACTATGTCAGCCTCAGGAAATCCCCTCAAATGAAAATAGTTTCGTGCTGCAAGAATCACAACTAATAGGTCTGTTCTTATGCTTTTACGGTCTGAAAGAGGGAGATGACAGTAGGAAGTAAAAGAAATTAAGTCATGTAGCGACATGGAAAGATGGGGAAAAGACTGTTTTCTGTACAGTCACACCTGTGTAAATGTAGTCATGTCCTCTGACAGCTCCTTCACCCTTTAACATTTTGAAGGCTCTAGGCCTATTTTTGTCTTCCAAGACTTATATTTGCTTTCATGGGATGGGTAGCGTTGTGTGACTTGTAGGCTGCATGATTGAACACATTGAATCTTGAGGGCTGTTTTATGCAAAGCATCTGTTATGTATTCTTCTGTGATTGCCATGGAAGGGACTCACTGGTGTGGGTGGCCAGTGCTCCTGTGCCAGCACAGCCTGTAACCAGCAGGTAAAGGATCTAATCAATCCAGTTACTGATGAGGCTCTGCAGGAGAGGAGGGGGAGGATTTCAGCCCAGATGAACAGATTCCCCAGATTATGTTTTTCCCTTGATGCATGCATATTTTAAAGCTTGGATCTCACCCTCTGTTTTTACAGCGCACTCAATTTAATTTCAAGCCTTTCTTCCTTTTTTTTTTTTTTTTACAGCTCTGAGGAAACTTTCTTTTCACAAACACAGTCCATTAGGAAAAGTTGTGCTCCATTGACTTGGCTACAGTCTTGTGAGGCAGCTGCTGCTGTTGTCGCTAAAGGGGCTTGCCAACTTCCCTACCTCTTACTTGCGTTGTGATTCATTATTCATACAGAGAGAAAGGTATCTAATCTCATCAAAATATTAAGACTCTGCCTGTGCTTTTTACTGGCTTTTTTTTTTTCTTTTCAACTTTGCAGAAAAGCTATTGCTGTCTTATCAGAAATCTCTCACTATTGTCAATGACACTCAAAAATTACAGAAGGTGACACGTGTTCTTGCTCAGTTCTTGAGGGAATTCTCTTCTATGCTTTTTCCTTTCTACTGAATGAGAAGACTAATCATGAAGGTAGGCGCTAGGCAGGAAATAGTCAAGCACATAAGCATCAAAGAAGAGACAGCTAGATGACTTCTGCTGAGCTTTTTTTTCACCTGTTTGTTAATCCTTCTTTCAGAGTCCCTGGGAATCAGTACTTGCTGCAAGTGCTCTCTTATTTGGAACAAATTCCACAAAGTTTATGAAGAAAAATGTAGGATGACAAAATGCTCCAAAAGAATTCCCTTAAAACCTTACCAGAATTTCAGTATGGGTGAATTAAACGTAAATAAACTTTCTGGATGAAGAAAAGGAAGGGCACAATACTCTCCTCTGTGCAGCAGAGCATGTTCTGTCAGGAACAGAAAACAATCGCTTTTTGAAATGTCAGGGGCTATCCACTAACTCTTGCACACTTACAGACACAAATACCTTTCTATAACAGGTATTCCTTTTTTGCATTTGTTGATACTGTCCAATCTCATAATACAAGGATGACACATGTCTTGAAATTGAAGGATACTTATGTTGGTACAATCATTATGGCCCAAATAAAAAATCATAATGATCTTGAATCAGCTCTCCAATCTTCTGCTGATGCCATGCTCAAACACCATGATACAGTACTCAGAAAAGAAGCAGACAGATGAGAAAATTGGGATCAGCAAGAGATTTCTGAGCAACCACTAATGATATGAGTAGTGGTGAGAAGTCAGTCTAGAATTATCATTATTAGTACTGTAGGAAGTAGAACTCATGGTACATCATCTCACTAGCCACTTCTGAGTGTTTCAAGGACCTTGCAGCACCTGAGAGCTGTAGGTATGCAATTTTACCTATGGGTATTTATTCTGCAATGTTAGTTGTTACTTGCTGAAGAGTGATGTGATTTCTGGACAGCTTGTGCCTTGAATATGGTCTGACTGATCTAGCACCAAAAAAGCATCCCATGTTTCATTGACACCGAAAGTGAGCAGTATTTCCTAATAGAACTAGTAAGGAATGCCCAATTTCATTCTCCTGATCTTGGTAATGAACAGTTTTCTTTAGCTAGAGACATTCTTTTTTTTGTGGCTCCTTTATAAGATCACGATCATTTACCCAATAAGCTCTGCAGAAGTTAAGGACCTCAGCTGAGTCCCCTGTGGCACACGCTCCAGGAAGATGAAGGTCAGGCTCTCTGATATTGATGCAAGTCAAGTCTGTCATTACCCACCCACCTCTTGCATCTGACAGCAGCTTTCCAGGGTCACACAAGAAGTGCGGAGCAAAACCAAGAATGTAACGCGAAACTAATTTTTAGCTCTGTTTCAAGTTCTGAATCAGAAAACAAACCTTTCTTTTCTTGATCTGCTTCAAAACTGCAAGTCAATAGCTTGAGTTATTTCACAAATACAACAGGAAATTGTAATTAGAAATAGTAGTACTATTAATATTCCTTCTGTTTCTTTTTATGTCCTTTGTCTTCTAGATGCAAACAAACAAAATCCAATTTTTGATTTATAATAACAGCAAAACATTTTCTGTGAGTAGAAAACTTTGGGGTAAATTAAAGAGAATTCTAACTGACACCATTAAACCAGGTTAGACATACTTTCAAGGAGACTGTTAACCAGTTGATGAAATTCTGCACAAGTTCTCTGGTACACATAAAGCAAGTTTTGTAAGGAACTTTTAGACCAATATTATTATAACCTTCAGTCAGCTACACCTTTCAAAAGCATCCTGTAGCTTTCGTGGAATGAGTGTAACAAAGACCAGTTCTCTCTTATGATACATGGATGAAAACCTGGCATCAATCAGAGATGTTCAAATGATGGAGCAAATTCCCTAGAGAGTAATTATTGATCGTGGTTCTCTTTCATCTGAAGGAGGAAATAACAGAGCTAAGGTTTGCAGGAAGGCATGGTATCTTTTATTATGCCAGCTAGTACAGGTGGAAAAAACCCCAAACAGTTAACCCTACAGCCCTTTTTTGTGTCAGCTTTTCATGTTATACCAGTAACTTCCATGTCTTCATGGCAGTGTTGTCACAGCCAAACTGCCTAAGGATATTGCATAGCCAAGGTTAATTATTGGCATTGCACTGCCTGCTGCAGCCTGGCAAGGGCAGGAGGTCTTATAGGCAGAATTATTCTGCTCTTGGTACTCCGGGACCAGCTGGAGTTGATGTCAGTGACACAAGTAACTACTGGCATAAAGCAAAGAAAAGATTTGGAGGTGCATGCAGAGAGGAAACAGGAGTGCTAAAGAGATTTCATTTCTCTATTTTTTTCCTCTCTCTTGAAAGCAAAGAGCCCTAGAGAAGCATTTAAGATCTACCATAAATCTATGTAAGCAAACTTTGTTCTACATAGAACACAATTTGTATTTGTGAATGCAGTTGTGTGAGCACACCCTCTGTCTATAAATCTTATTGCATACTCGTTTGCAGCTGAAATGGCTTAACTATTCCATTATTCAATTGTACTGTTTAAATATGTGGGTTGATCTGTTCTAGCAAGTCTTTCAAATTTGTTTTCCTCAAAATGGGGGCACTGGAGCATTATGATCTCCAAGTGATGTGAGAAAATTAGATTCAGTCTTGTGAGCTCGCTTGCTTTGAATGAAATTCTGCTGTAAATACAAGAGTCAAATGTTGTTGGGAAAGTGTTTTTGCTGCAGGTCGCGCCTGTTTTGTATTTGTTGCTGAACACACGTAAGCAGGAGAATTCATGCTGCACTGCAGTAAAACCAAAATGCCATTCCAACATATTTGTGATGGCATGAGAAGAAAGTATCAAACTGAAGGACTTTTCCATGAAAAAATTAAGAATGTGAAAATGAAATAAATGACCTTTGTGTTTTACTTATTTATTTGGTTTTGTATTTTGCATAGAATCAAAGCAAGCCATTGTTTTTACTCACATATTCCCATAAAGATACATCTCAGTGGTGCCTTATAACCTTTCTAATAAATACCTTCTTCTGTCATTACAAGACTTGAATCTGTCAAAGATTTTCCTTTCCTATTGTATATGAAAAAATTCCAGTTTCATCCTCGAATTTTTTTCCTTTTCGTGTGAACCACACTGATTTAGTGACTCTGCTCAGCACAGTACCTTATTTCCTTGCTAATAATTGGACTTTTGCAAGACACGGTAAAAGTCTGGAGAGGGGGAAAGAGGCAGAAGAACACTTCCTGAAGGGAGGTTGGTACTAATATAGGTACAACTATAGAGAAACCTGAGGTGACCACTATGCTTTAGACTTTAACAGCTCTCAGCCATGCACAGACATACACACTCTAATGAAATGGAAGGGGGGAAAGATATGTTTCCTTGCCCTTCCCAATCATTCCTGCATAATTCCTCTTACTGTTGTTAACTGTCTCTTTTAAAATGACGGTATAGTTTGCAGGTAACCCTAAAGATTGCCTGACCGATATATAACAATATAAGGTTGAGGCTGTCATGTGGAACAATTTATATTCCTGGCTTACCTGCACCTGTCCAAACAGACAACAAGAAATCTCACTACATTCAAAATGTTGACCAAGGAAAAGGAATGAAAGCGAGAGCATAGGAGGGTAGAATTATATCCTGAAAATTCACTGATTCTGACAAGTATTTAGGCATTGTTGTGCAGAAGTCACTCAGGGGGAACTTCAAATTGGATGCCATAGAAAATATACATTAGTAGGATTTTGAACCAGCTAGTGATGGAGGAGGAACAGAAAGACTCTTTATTTACTTATTTGTTATTTGTGTGTTAAAAAAACAAGACAGGATCACTGTACGTAGATGTGGTCGCTAGACTGGGGAAAAATGGAACAGATACAAAAAGTTATTACAAAAATAATTAGAGGGCTGGAGTACATGCCTTCCTGTGGGAGACCTGAAGAACTGAATCTGTTCTGCTTATCAAAAGATGACTGAGAGATGAATTGATTACAAAATGTTTGCTTTAATGAGGAGAAAATAGAGCTCTTTCATCTAGTGGAGAACAGCATAACAAGAATTAATGACTACAAGCTTCAGCCACACAAATTGAAATTGGAAATTTGGCACATATTTTTTAAAATAAAGTTGATTAGACAATGGTTTAAAACTCCTAAAGGAGATGCTGCATGCTTTGGTTATAGTTGGGTGATACGTTAAAACTGTCTGTATGGCTACTAGTTGCAGGTCATAGAATCATAGAATCATGACACCTATGCCACAATGTATAAGCACTGAGCCAGGGCATGGTTGTTCTGCTTGTTTATATCTATTCTAGTGTCCATCTACACCACTGCTTTCTTAATCTCTCTGCTCTTTTTCCCTAGTAGTCCCTATCCTCGGATGTCATTAGCATTGCCTAAAATACAGATTTGGAAGTCCATACTTGAGATTTCTCTTCAAAAAGGAATTTTAGTCAAGATTTTTTGAACTTTGGCCCTTCACCTTGCAGCTTATGTGGCATAAGACTGCACTTTATGGGATTTTCCCTTTGCATTAGACTTTTCGTTCAGACTTTGTTTTTGATGTGACAGCAAGACCATGGCTTGGGAAAATTACCCCTGCCCAAGCTGCAGGCCAGTGCAATGGATGCTTTCTTTGTCTCCCCAGTTCCATTTATTCCCATTGACATGCAGGCCAGACAAGAAAGGAAATACTTGACCTCAGGTGAGCGGGAAGTTGCTACGCAAATTCTCCACTAGCAATGTGCTCAGTGGTGGGGTCTACTATGCCAGGGATTTTGAAGTCCACTGTGAAATCACCTACTCAGTTCAATCCCAAATCCTGTTTCTGTGAGCGTCAACACTTAATAACTGGTAGTGGGCTCTCCTTTAGAGTCAACCAACAAAATTCCTCTGAAACAAAGCATGCTTGCGTGGTTTGGAGTTCTTCTCCAAAGAAACCTCTTGTAATGGGCAGTAAGGATGAGATTGGGATTTGCGTCACTGAACATATAGTCTTCTAACACTGTCCCAGCAGGTTTTCCACCCTCCAACATCACTATACATTCTCATGTCACAATTCAGGGCAGAAAACAGAGACTAGGGTTTTTTTAATCTTATAAATACATCATTCTCACAGGATACAGCACAGATCCTGCATTTTTTTTTGATACTTTGAACTGAAAAAATATATAACAAGGGAAAATTTTGTCTTAGGACCACGGGGACCTATGGAGTTGTTCCAAGAATCATGGAATGAAGACATGGCAAGTTCACTGTAGAGGGATCAGTCCCAAGCTGTGAGCTGCAACCACTCTGTAGTACTTGACCTGGCCACCAGGGATTATTCCCCTGAGTGGACACATTTAACAGCATATGTATAACCATCTGTGCTATGTTGTAAACACCAAAAGCACTAGAAACAGATCATACCTATGACTGTTACTGCAAAGAGAGTCTGCAAGAAAGACAAGGTTGTTAATGGGTACTGTGGTGCTGCAGGGACTGTCACTACAGTGAGTGCATCCAAAATGGAAAAAAGGATATCGAAGCTGAACATCCCAACACTGTTTATGAGGTCAGTTTGTTTCTTACAAGAAGGGAATGTCATCTAGATCTCCATGGAAAAGATGACCACCAAAAAGATTACATGATTTATCACCAGTGAGGACCACAGTGACATGATCAGGATAGATGACACTTGTGCTTTTTTATATTATTTTTTTTTCAACCACTTATCTGCTCTTACACATTTCTGCTCAGTCAGCCAGATCGTATGTGCATTACCATCCTTGACGAGTATGGCAGGGTTAATAAAACTGAATGAGGTATCAGACAGCAATGTTGCATTGCCAGGCAGGTCCCAAAATGCTAAGCTTTTATGCTGAATCTCCTTCAGATGCTTTCGGTTTCCAAGAATTCAGCATTTCTCATGGATTCATGGATTTGCTGTAACTGTGACAGTACATACTTACTGAGTTTCTCTTGATATAATAAAATCCTGGACAGAAAATGGTTGACAGTGTTGTGAAGTCAGCAAGAGGTAGACTTGCCTATGAAATGACAAAGGTGCCACTAGAAATGTCACAATTTCTGCAGGTAAAATTTCAAGGAGCTGGGATGCCAGGGCCTGCAGGTCCAGGCAAAAGGGACTATGGAGGAAAACACTGAATTAAATCAAGAAAATACAAGCTTTATTTCTTGAATCCTGCATATGTACAGTTTCAAGTTACAGACAACAGCTATGAAGACTTCCCAGAAAAGAATAGCTAGGGATTCCTTCACTAGTGGCCACACACTTCCTGTGGGTAAGTAAATGAACTGCAGCTGGTGAGAAGGTGCAGGCGTTTCCACTGGGATTTCCCTGAGCCATCCTGTTGCCATCTGCTCCCCTTTCATCTTGCAATTATTGTGCAGAAAACCGCATGCAAATGCAAGAATGGTAAGGAAGTTAGAGTCAGATTTAACTCTGGCATTAAGGACTCCTCTACCTCAAGCCACAGCTGTAGAGGCAATACCTGGAGAGGGTCTAAGGAGGTATGAAGTTACCTCTGAACCATCCACAGCAGGACAAGTCAAGACAACAGGCCTGTGTCAGGAAGAACTGCCAAGTATTCAGGCTGGCACTGCAACTCCACTGATTTCAGCGCATACAGGCTCCTTGGCATGATGTGAGCTGAGAAGCAGCTATGGAAGACATCGCTGCCATGAATTTAACCAGACCAGCTGGTTTCAGCTGCAGTAGACCACCCTCCAGTGGCCTATGATACTTGCAGAGCAACAGAGTGAAGCTTTTATTCCTGTTGAGAAGGACCTCAGCTTGGATGGGTGGGCAGAGCATATAGATCCTGCCAGCTACATGGTGGGCAACCACATGCAAACAGAGCCTGTTTTGACCTTCTGTGTGCTCACTATCCAGAGAAAGTATAGGTTAAGACTAATATCTGTGAAATTCTGCAGACAGTTATTATCTCAGAGCCTCTAACAGGCACAACAGAGGGAGTTAGAGGTTACCAGATTCCAAATAATAAAAACAATCCTCCCTCTATTCTCAGCTATACTTTCATGTTGGTCATTTAACAGATAACAAATAAGCCAGCACAGATGTCCATGAATGTTACCTTTATCTTTCTTCACCATCAGTTCTTCCTCATTTGTAGTACAGATCCAGCCATGATATCACGTTTTGATATCTTCAAATCAAGTTTGGATGCCTTTTTGAAAGAAACATTTTTACCAGATGCAGGTTACTGGACTCGGTGCAGAGACAGCTAGATGAAACGCTGTGACTGAAATAAAAAAGATTACCCTACTCTTAACTTTTAGCATTATACTAAGTGCACCTTTGGCTTTAGACTATATAGACTATACTATATATATATAGACTATATATGTAGACTATATGATATTTGATGAGTGCCTCTAAAATTGCAAAGAAAAAAATTAGAACCACGAATTGACTGGACACGATAGCACAACTCCCTCAATGTACTAGTATATCCCAAATATCAGCATTTTTAAGAAAAACTCATATTCAGCTTATGGGTTTTTTTGAATGACTGGCTTAACAAAACAGCTCTGCCCAGGAGCACACCCTGACAGAGCTGAGAAGTGACAAGATAATGGTGCAGAGAAAACAAAACTTCCATTCAGTGAAAAAAAACCCAACAGTGAGATCTATTTAGCAACCCACCCTATTAAGCTCATCAAGCAGAAAGCTGAACAGAGTGAACCAAGTACTGAGCAATAAGAAGTTTTATTTGAAAGACAAAATTAAGGAGTAACATTGCATACACTTGAATTCCTCCTACTGGCACCTCACCTTTTGACCAATACTACCTGGACAAACACTTTCCTGGGAGAGGTACCTGTCCTCTCATCCACACACTGAACCTCATGTCAGGGCACGTAACGGGCACTGGAATTAAATATAGTCCCATCCAGCCAGGGTACTGACTTGCTTCAGTATGTACACTGGCTGCCTGTGGCTTCAGCCCCATACTTGTAACATTCATCTTTCTTGGAAACCTTTCCATGATTTCAGAGCCACAGGCATGACCTTGCAGAGCTTGTACTATTAATGAAATCATTAGTCTCATCATAGCAGCTGATACTCAACTTACAGACATTTCAGTTTCCTAAGTTCAGAGTCATTCATACAAATGACAGCATGACACAGAAACGCAGTGGCTGTTCATTCAAAAAAGAAAAAAACACCCTTAATTTCAAAGAGAAGAAAAAAGCTTTCATTTTGACACTGCTCCAGATATAAAGCCTTTTGGTTTCTTCTTTTCTTTATTAAAGCAATAGATCATGACATTTAAATGAATGATGAAAGAATGTATTTTACTTTTATTTTTTATTATTGCAGATTAATATGACTGATGAATTTAGAGACACATTCTGAACTCTCCTATTCCCTTGAAGAGCAGAGACAGTCTCTGTGTGAGCAGGCATTGTCTGAAGAAGATTTGATTTTATTATTTTGGTAAATTAGCATGATTAATAGGAAGGGAAAAAAGTGCTGAGAAATGGGAATGAAACACAGACACAATAGGGCGGTGGGAGGAAAATGTGATGGACACTGAATGAGCATATTTGTGCCCTGACCTGACTAGTTCTGGGAGTTGGAGTTTATCAGAGGGGCTTCTGATCATATCTGTCTCCGACTTTAGAGAATCTGGTTCACCTGGATAGACAGGCTCTTTTGGTATCTAAAATGATTAGGTATACAAAACAAATATTCAAAAGGTTTTACATAACTGCCTAGCTCCTCCTGACTTCTGAAAAAGTAATCCACCAACCTGGCTATGTGGAAATAAGCTTTAAAGTCTCAGCCTTTTCTGTAACACATACACATTTAGAGACTTAAATGCAACTGAATTTGCAAATTCACTGTCTCAAGATTAGAGCTTATGCACAGACAAGGCAGCTGGATCCCTCTATCCACAGAGAATCAGCGGTAAACCTGGCTGCCTCCAAATTTTGCAGTGCATTTCTCTGGCCTTATCTTTATTATCAGGGCTGCATGGTTATTTATAGAGCAGCGGCTGAGACTGGAGGTCTAGTCATTGTGAAAAGGCATAGCAAGGAGTGCTGGCTCAAAGTTTTGCATTTAAGCTGTTTGGTCAGAAGGGCTGATGAAAAACTGGATTTTCTGTAAGCCTTTTTTGGGGAGAGGTGGTATCTATTTTCCAATGAAACTTTAACACTGAAGCACAAATATTTCCCAAAGATGCAATAACTCAAAGTTCTGTATTTAAAAATTTTGCCAGAGTACCTCATGATAACTCTAATCCAGTTGCATCATTCCTCCTTTCTCTGCCAAAATATATCTCCCATGATTCACTGAAGCTGAGAAGACCCAGAATATGCTGCCTATTTTTCTGACAAAGACCATACGACCCATCAGTCAAGAAACAAAATAGCCTGCAAGTGTACAGAAAGGAGAAATGCATATATGAAAGCTATACTACCCATGAAATACCCTGGAAGTCTTTCCAAATGGAAATATTTTAATTTTTACAGTCAAAACTAACAAACAAAAAAAATTGACTGTTGATGTTGCAAAGGGCCAGAAGGAAAACAGAGGTACAGAAAGTTGAAGGATCTGCACCAGAGACTGAGTTTATTTTTCGGAAACTCTTTAGTGTTTACCATACTGTTGTGCTTCACAAGCTCTAAGACTGGAAGCAAAGTCAAGGGAGGCACCAGAGCAGGCTGTCAGGATGGAACATTAGTCATATCATGGGTCTATGCTTAAATAATTCCCATGTGTGCTGTTACACCAAGTTAAATATACTGGGTCTTATTTTCAGCTCTGTTACACTTGCATGAAACCATTGCAATTAAGGAATCGCACTGATGTGTTTTAAAAGACAATTAAGCCTATTTTCTTCATTTAAAAAATTACTTGTAATTGGTAACACTGTACCTTTAAATACACGGATCAGTGTTTTCTTCTATGAGCCTGTAATAATTTAGGAGAAGGAATCAGAGATCAGCTGTCATTGCAGAGAACGTCAAGAGTTTGTGGCAGCAAGCCACAGTCAGGATGTTAAAAAAAACCCTCCATCATGCAACTATTTTGTTCACATTGTTGGAGAGAGATTAATGTTAAAATTAGCAGGTCATTATGATCCTTGGGGAAAAAGTGTGAAGTTTACACTAATAAAAGTACCTCCTGTAGCATCACATACACAGCAGAGCTGGCACAGAAAAGTAATTGGACTTCAGAGGGAAAGAGGAATCGTGATCCAGCCAGGGTTATTTCCTCCCCTTTCTGCTTGAATGTACCCCCACCTGCTTCCAAGATAAGAAAAACAAATTTTTGTGGGAAAGAGTATGAACTTTTACTGCCCCAGCTGAGTAAGCTGAGGGACTTAGAGGTCAATGGGACGAGCCAGCAGCAACAGGAGAGTGAAGGACTCCAGCGTCTTACCAATGCCACACTCACCTCAGCTGGCGACATTGCTTTCTGTCTGCCACCTGACTTCCTTCCCACTTAACATTAATTGTTAAGTAATATTAAATTGCTTACCCCATATTCTTTTCCTTCACTCAGCCTTTAGCATCCACATTCACATTTTTATTTTTCCTCCGCTTACTCCTGCTCCAACAAAACCCTGCCCTAAAATGTTAAAAATGACAGCCAAATGATAAAATAAAAGGTCATCTGTGATGCAAACAAGGTGTTTTGCCAAACTTCTCTCAGATTGTAATGTTTATCTGTTACATTACCTTTTCCAACTCTGCTTCCATCTTGACCAGTTAGATAATAAACCCCCTTTAAAACGGGCTCTCTCTTCTGCTTGTATAGAAAGCTAGATTTGGCTTGGAGTCTCACATGCAGGTCTTTACATGAATGGAGTTGCTAAGCTACGAAGTTTAGCTGGTACCCTAAATTTCAGTAGTCTTTAAGAAAAATAGCTGCTGACAGATACAGCATGGAGTCATGCTCCTGCTCCCCTTTCTCAGGGGTCAGTTAGGGGCACAGGACACCCCACATAACAGCAAACCACAGAGGCATCTTTTACATTGTGAGAAAAGGTGACATTTTGGAAGGCAACACAAAACTCTCAAATGTCTCCTTTTAAAGGTGGTGGGGCAAAAGCCAATACAATTACTTCCCCTTCCCCCCCCGCCCACAACCTCCCCCAAGACACCATTTCAACATGCAACACATTTCCACTGGAAGTGTTCAAGACCAAGAATGTAGCCAGATGTAAGGAGGGAGTGTATATACTTATAAATACTAAGACACAGAATAGCTAAGGTAAAGAATACAGCTAAGATGAAGAAAGGCAGATGAATCCTCATGATACAAAGCTCAAGACAAACAGTAACTATTAAGATTTAGGATAAGAGCATTACTCAGGCAGATTATCATATAGCTGTCTCCTGTGAGAGCTATTTCATCTTATTCTGAAGTATTTGGCGCTGGCCCTGGTCCATGAGTGGATAAATGAGTTGACAAATGTTATTTCTGACATTGTGGTAAATCTTATGTTTCACAAGCAGGGCAGCTGGCAGGTTGTGAGGCAGTCTGCTAGATTAGACTTTATTCACACAAATCACTGCAAAGAGGCTGTACTATAAAGTATTGCTATATCACACCTCTACTGTTATGCCAAACTTCTTGAACTGTTGTGGGTTTTTTTCCCCCAAAGGACAGAATACTGAACTCTAATGAATCTTGATTAAATTGAGTGTGGGCACGGTCCAGACTATAAGGCAGATTTCTTGACTGAAAACACAGTGGAATATTTCTCTCAACTCTTTAATCTCAGCATCCCATTCCTGCTGGGGTAGACTTTCAAAGACACAGGTGAGATGCATGATAAGGAATAGTGCCTGCACTGAGTAATCTTGCAATAAATTATGAGCAGGTGTACAGCCAAGAAAAAGTGTCTTTTATTGTAAAATCTTAATTTAATTCAGCCACTTTCTATACCTGAGGCTCTGCATGGCATTTTCATAACTGAGGCTCTTTCTTCTCTTTATTTTGTTTTCCAAACTTTTAATTTCTCTTGTTAAAACTTATTTTTGTGTGTGTGTGTTTCTTTACCATTTTTCAACTCTTCCCACACTGGATTTTCTCCTGAAATCTACTTTGTAGTATACCAGCTTTCTTATTCTTAGATTTTCCTCATCATTGCCGAGTCCTTTGCTAGTTTCCGATTCTCTGCTTGAAAAGACATTTGAGGATTTTTCTTTTCTTTTCCACACTTCATATAAAAGCTAAAAAGCACAGGGTCTGATCAGGAAGAAAGGTCACTTGCTAATAGGAAAGGTTGCATTACAAATACGCTTCTACACAGCACCGTTGCACCAATCGCAGCAAAGGACACGCCAGCGTGTAGAGCACCTCTTTTGTTCTGAAGGAATGTTCCCTCCTGCTATCAAATCTTCCTATGCAAATATGACTTCTCAGATGGCACAAAATAATTTCAAACAGACCCAGAGGCTGATAAGCATTAAAAAAAAACCAATATAATAATAATAATAAAGAAGTTTTGGAGAATAGCTGGAGGAGAATTAAAGTTTAAATGTCCTTCACTGTAGAGTGCAGACACATGAGAGAAAATTTAGGGCATGGGATCATCTTCTAGTGGTTACAGCAGGGGATGGGGACATGAGATATGGGCTTCTTTTTTGTTTGTTTGGCTTGCTTTATTCTTTCACCCAGTGCC
This sequence comes from Numenius arquata, assembly GCF_964106895.1. NCBI lineage: Eukaryota > Metazoa > Chordata > Aves > Charadriiformes > Scolopacidae > Numenius > Numenius arquata. The sequence continues at coordinate 68,392,960 of NC_133578.1, read as the reverse complement.
ACGTGACCTTAGGCTAGTTGGGTAACTTGCTGTGCCTTGGTTTCCCCATCCTAATTACTGTTTTCTAATAAATTACATAGAGATATGACACTTCCAGAGCAAAATGAAAGAATGGGAAATAGCACTTTGAATTCAGTATGTCTTCTTAAAGCTCTGTTAGTTACTCTTAGCATCTCACTTTCAATTTGGGGATGGAAGAACTTCAGAACAATTAAAGGAAAACTCAGTTGAACTTGAATATTTTTCTCCAGACTTCCAACCAAAACTACACACCTCCTTAACCCAAGTTCAAGTTAACAGAATTTTCATCACAGAACAACCTGGCAAAGGAATCTCTGAATTCACTATAAAAAGTTTTAGTATTTACAATATTCCCAGGAGTGGGAATACGAAGGGGAGAGCTAGAGTGGTTGTAGTCCCAATTCACCTTTCATTGCTATGGCGTAATGTGCTCAGAGACATGATTTATGAGCAGCAAAGTTACTCTGCAGCCCTGCTACAATTTCATGCTTCAAAGTTCTCTCTGTTTTGTTCTTAGACTACAAGATGTTCTCATTACCGATATATCAGCAACCTTCTCATAAATTTTGTGGTACTTGATATTTACTGGGTGTTCTTCAAGAACACACAGTGATGGATGAATGATGGATGGAAGGAAGGCAGGAAAGGAAGAAAGGAAGGCAGGGAGGATAGAAGGAAAGAAGGCAGACAGGCAGGAAGGAATGCAGGCAGGAAAGAAGGAAGACAGATGAAAAGGTCATTAACTAAGAAATACTGGCAGTGAAAAACAGCTTCCCACACCTAGTTCTGCAAAACACCTGAAGTTTATATGTAAATTTCATTTCATTCCAGCAGCACTAGGTACAGGCAGTACTAAGTACAGGCACCAGGATGGCAGGGTAGGAGGTATGGAGAAATTCTCCAGCAGTTATCTTCACTGCTTTACAATCTTTCTGACAAATTTTATCAAAGCACAGGTGCTAGCACAAGTGTCTGAAATTATGTGACAGTAGTGATCATTTCCACATCTGGAGCAGTTCTGGCCATTCACAGATCCACATGTTTAAATTTCAGCACACATGGACTGGCTCTGACAGCTACAAGAGAGCATCGATGGGAGCTGATGGCATGCATAAGTGACTGCTCGTGTAGAGGCGCATGGGGAGCGCACGCTGGTTTGGCCAAGTGAACGACTGGCTGATGCATATTTACTTCCTTTGGCTTTAGGTCACTCTCCTCCATTTCTTTGCTTAAATGTTAAAAAATTACTATGGAAAAGGCGTTCTGCAAGGGCACTTGCAGTTATAGGAAAACACTAGGAGAAGTAAACACCTTTGCTAATTTGTAAGCAACATTAAAACGGTCCTGTCAAATGGTAAGTGAAATATTATCTTTATGGAAATTAGGCATCGTTATTGAGTTTATTACTGAAGGTTTGAAAAGAAAAACTGCAATTTTGCTGGACTTCTTAGATGTAAAGGGATTTAACGTTTTGTTATTTTCTTATTTTGATTTATGTTGCTATAATATCTGCACTATTTCTATTTTTAAATGCATTTTTAAACAAGAATGTGAATTTCCCAAAGGTTAGATAAATAGACCATGAAAAACCAGTCTATTTGTAAATGCAAGGTTTATTTTTTCATTTTTTTTTTCACTTTTAAATAAAATTTAATTCTTACTGCAATCTGTGCATGACACCGATTCTATCACTTATCAAAAATCCTGGCACAAGTGGAGTACCAGCAAAAGTGGAATACCTTTCCCTGAATAATTATTTACTTTTTTTTCAATTCAACTCAGACTGTAAAGATTTTCCTTATGTGCTTTTTAAAATCACTTGGAAATTAAACTGAGTGAAAATGAAATGTGGGAAACACTAATGCACGCTGTCAATTTTTTTATAAATTTTTATTCTTTTAATTATTTTCATAGCACTATCTTTCTGATATTGCCTGTCCTCTTCCATGATCCTGCTTAGTACACCATGGTGACCCTGCCTGTGATGGTGTCCTTGGTGAAATTCGCACTGATTTCTAAAGAGCAGGCTGTGTTTTCCTGTTCTCAATTACAGGTATTTGTTACCAGGAGGGCAGGATCTGTGCACTGCAGCAGGTAAAAAGGGTAAGTCTTATTGGATTAGATACATAGGAAGGTCTCCCTCACTTCCATTTCCTCTCTGTTCCTCTGAGTAAGATAAGGGTAAATATAATTTTTAATATAGCAAGCAGCAGTTCACAAGGTGGGGAAGTAATAAATTCTTAAAGGATGAATATATGTCTTATTCATATGCACAAATGCCTTTTATCTGTCTAGGTATCATGGAGCAGAAATGCTACTGGTCTCTTCTTTGATCGTTTAAAAGATGATTCAATGAGCTACACTGAATATCTGCATAGTACAGGCCATGGACTTTCACCCAGAGGCTCCTGCGTTGAGCAATAAGCTTCTGGATGAGTGAAACAGGGGGAATCAAACCTATCCACCTCTCCCCATTGCTTCCAGCATCCTCACTGGTTTTTGTGGGCCACGAGAGGAGCCACACTAAGCACACTGTGGTGTGCTCTCATCTCCACAGATGGAGACTCCCCATCCTTGTGGTCTTGGAACAACTGTTCAGAATGACTGAGCATACTTTGACATACTTTTCAAAGCATGCTATCTTTGCCACCTTATCTAAAAACACAAAACAAAACAAACCAACAAGATATCCTTATTTTAGCTGATCCCAGGCAAAGATAGGATTTAGGATCATTCTTGTTCTGTCTACAGTCTTTCCTACGTGTCAATGCCAACAGCATCTGTGGTATTTGGTCAAGAGTCTTGAGAATGGAGGCAGTGCTGAATGGCTACTGAAATCCTGCAAAAGTCCATCAATAGCCTGTTGTGTGGGTAGATATGAAATTACATGAGAAGGGTAGACAGCGTGAGGAAAGAGATGAGTCTGAAAGTAATGATAAAAAGCTTTTGGGTAATGTTTTAATTATATTTATACTATGCATAATTTATAATAGCTTTTCTAATATACTGAATATATTCCGTCAGAACTATTGATGCTTCCTCTTGGAAAGCATAAAATTATAATCGTGTTCATATTTCATTATTAGAATTAGCACGCAACAAAATTGTTTCACGTTGGGTTTTTTTGACAGAAAGGTTGTCATTCAAGACTAAAAAGATAATGATATGCAATACAAAAATGATAATGTTCATGTCACTGAAAATATATTGAATTCATGTATTTCATAGCTCCTTCTTTTCATTGTTCCTGTTCAGAAAAAAATGGGATTTTAAAGTGTGTTAAGAATTTGCTAAGTTTATGATACATTGGCTGCATGCAGGTAAAAGTGTGTGAAATAGGAATGTTGTCTTTATAAAAAAGACTTACTCTTTGCAGTACCTGACAAATTACATTCACCATCTGCATTTGGAATTTTTCCACATAGTCTGTGTAAAAATAATAAGAAAGCAAGGACTGAAAATTAACAACTTTCTATACACATGTTGCATTTATAATAATAAAGTTCTATGCACGACTAACTTCTGTCTTCTGTTTTACATATGACATAATCAACTAAAATATTTTCCACTTATGGTAATGAGACATACCTTTGGAGATAAATGATGTGAGATTGAAAAATAAAATTAAACTGAAAGGGAGGAGCAGATGAGTCAGAAAATTTGTAATACTGAAATGAAGCAGTTCTGCATGCACCGGGCAAAATCACTGCATAAGGCAAATACACAGTGGTGGAGGTGAGGCTAGATATGTGTTCCTTCTATACCTGAGTAGAAGGGGATTGCTCCATTAGCTTCAGGTTACCCTCCTCTGCAGCAATTCACATTAGTTTTCGAAGAGCACAGGCAGCTACTACACTCCAAAGCCTTCACCTTGTGTCACAGTAGTTCACAACTGATTGACTACCTGTAAGTAATAACAGATATGTCTGCAGACAGCCTGCAGCGTGGTTCCAAGGAATGTGAACTGTCCATTTATTTCAGCTGTCCAGGGAAATATGTCAACACTAGGAATAATTTCATTTCCCGGGGAGAAAAGTGGATTTCCAATTTGCACAAATTACTGTAAGCAAACATGTCATTCTGAATGACCATTAGGAGAATCTATCACTACTTATTTTCCCTTTTCAAAACAGAAGAGAGAAAGACCATTAACCTTTTCAAGCCCAAGAAAGGAGAAGCATAGTTTTAGGAATTTAGTGGATGGAAACAGCAATGTCATCATATTTAGACTATCCATAAAGTCCTTGGCAAGCAGTGTATTGCTTAAGTGACTCATGAGGTCAGAGTTGATTATTTTAATTTGCCTTGGGAAATAGTATCTTCTAGTTTCCACCAAACCCTAACTGTGGCTCGAAATGGAGAGACAGACTTGCTCAGTGAAATGCACAGACTGTATCGGCACAGTCTTGGTGTGTATGATGTCCACATTAGTTACAAACTGTTGGGGCAGCAGGTGGAGAGTCTATCTGAAATGTGGGCTGATAGAAAGAGGTGTGGAATATGCCGACCTGCAAGGGGCATCCTTACTCTTTTAGGTTTTTGTCTTCGTCTGAGGCAGTATATAGAAAATAGTTCAAGAAGTGCCAGTATGAGAGGACTTTGAGAGATAACATCCAGTAATCTATTTAAGGTGTTATCTCTTACCTACCCGTCTCATCTCTACAGAAGGATAAAGCTTACTAAATCATTCCAGTTCATAATCCAGTAGCTGAAAAATGTGGCTTAAATCATGGAAGAAGGTAAATTTTTACCGAAGCTTCAGTGAACTGCAGTGGCTGGAACTTACGCATTCTCTCAGCTCCTCCAAATCTGGGGTTGAGTAGTGTCCTTCCTCAGAAAGGCAGGCTATACAGCTGAGGGGAGCCACTTATGGGGGATACTGTCTTGGACAGCATGGATCAGAGTCCTGAGCCTCTAAATTAGCTGCCAACACAGCCTAGTTCCTTTCCACTCAAGGACATAGGAAATGAGTCCCAAAAGGAGCACTATAGTGCAAAATTTGAAAAGGAAGATTTAAAAAAAAAACAACTGGGAATTTGGACAAAATATCTGATGGTTAAAAACAAAGCAACTGACAAAGTTAGTTATGAAAAAAAACATTCTACAAATCCAGTCTGGAATGAAATTAGAAGGCACAAACAAAAAGGGAAAGGAGGAACAGAAGGGAGGCCAGAAGTTTTCTGACGTGATTAAATGGCAACTTCCAAATAGCAAAATGAGTCAAACAAAAAATTCTTTATTATCTGACCCTAATGAAGCCAATAAACAGGAAGACAAACTAAGTAAACAGCTATTAAGTAAGAAGAAAGTTAGGAAGGCCAAGATGGATTTCAAAGAATAAATAGCTAATGGTGTGAAAACAAATGCAAATCAGGAAGTCTGCAAGAGATCAATAATTCCACTGAATCATCAGGGGCTAAAGGGATCTATGAAGGACTATACACACATTGATGAGAGGCTTAGCAGCATTTTTGTATAAGTTTCATGAAGGAGACTGCTGGGTAAATACTTACTTTGAACTTGTTCTTTTCTGGCATGGAAAAGGAAATATTTTTGGATATTGAAATGTCAAGAAAAGAAATAATAACTTATAGAGTGATAAAATTCATCAGACCCAAATGGCACACCTGGGAGTTCTATGGGAGAGTAAGTACAGAAAAAAAGTCTACAAAAATATGCATTCTATCTTCAAAATACCTACTTTTCCAAAGCAGAATAAGGTAGGAAATGTCATATGTAAACAACTGAAGCCAGAATAACAAATGTCTGGAGGGTATCTCAAGAGAGGGACCAGCCAGTCTGACCCTTGCAGAAGAAAATTACATCACCCTACTCCCTTGGACTCTTCTATATGTCATTAGTGTAGTGGATAAAAGGAAATATCACTATGGCAACATATATATTAAGACTTAACACTTAGCATTTTGAAAAGCCTTTGAGAAATGTTTTGAGAGCGGGAACCAGGATCCACATGGGAGGAATGAGGCTGGGTGCTACTCAGTGCCATGGTTGTGACTGACTAAAGTCAGAGTGAGTATTTAGAGTTCCCTCATTGCTGTTGGTGAAATCCGCTACAGAGTTCATGACTAGTGGGTGTGACACACTGAGGACAGGCTAGACCACACATGCTCTGCGCTTACGAATCTCACACCTGCACTAGGACTACTGTAGGGACATCGAGTCAAGTGTGTCCAAAATACATTGCGCTCTCTTCAAATATCCCTAGGAACTAGTAAAGCTTCCCAAAGAGGAAGATATTGAAACCTGGAGGTCCAGGTACTTTACTAAATGTTGCTAATGGAAAGGTTACAGCATCTTTAATCATGTCAGGTATATTCATCCTCCTAAGTGATGTTCAGCAGATGAAGTATCATTATTGAAAGTTGTAAGGGATCAAGAAATGGGTGACAAATAAACCCAAACAGAATAGTGTAAATGGCAAAATTGAAAATTAAATGTTCATTTCCTGAAAAGGAGAGATGTTGGTCAGGTAATAATATTACATAACTATTTAGGTTTAACAGGATCAAGAAGAACTAATTTTGAGATTTTTTTTTAAAAGATTTACCTAAGCTAGGTGATCAGGTAAAATACTAGCAGATTACTGCAAATGCCAGTTCTGAGACTTCCAAAAAAAGCTTCATTACCCAATATGCTTAGAACTGGACAGCAATTGAATACTCTAAATGTGAAAATATATCCTAAATGTGAAAAATATGTACTAAATGTGAAAACCCTTGACGATCTTGGCTTATATCTTATGTGGTTTGCATTGTATTCAGAGATGTTTCATCCAACAGGTCCATGTCTTTCCTGTGTTGAGGGCTCCAGAGCTGCAGGCAGTACTCCAGGTGGGGTCTCACCAGAGTGGAGTAGAGGGGCAGAATCACCTCCCTCGACCTGTTGACCATGCTTCTTTTGATGCAGCCAAAGATACGGTTGGTTTTCTGGGCTGCGAGTACACATCACCTGCTCATGTCTAGCTTTTCATCCACCAGCATCCCCACATTCTTCTCGGCAGGGCTGCTCTCAATCCCTTCATCCCCCAGACTGTATCTATACTGAGGGTTGCTCTGACCCAGGTGCAGGACCCTGCACTTGGCCTTGTTGAACCTCATGAGGTTCACAGGAGCCCACTCCTAGGGCTTGTCCAGGTTCCTCTGAATGACATCCCACCCCTCAGGCGTGTAAACCGCACCACTCAACTTGGTGTCATTGGCAAACTTGCTGAGGTTGTACTCAATCCCACTGTCTATGTCATTGATGAAGATATTGAACAGTACTTGTCCCAATACAGACCCCTGAGGGATACCACTTGTCACCAATCTCCATCTGGACATTGAGCTGTTTACCACTACCCTCTGGATGTGACCATCCAACCGATTCCTCACCCACCGAACAGTCCACCCATCAAATCCATATCTCTCTAATTTAGAGAGAAGGATGTTGTGGGGAACCATGTCAAAGGCCTTACAGAAGTCCAGATAGAAGATATAAGAAGTCAGGCAGTGGGAGAAGCAGTTTGAGGGGAAATGATGAAATATCTGAGTAACCTCAGAAATAAAGGATATTTTATTTCTATTTTGCTTGTAAATTGGATTACTAACTTTAATGCATTGTGCAAATCCCCATCAGGCATAAATCAAATGATAAGTGGTTACTGATGGATGGCTAACCAACACTCCAGCTCTTTATCATCTATGGTTATTTATTTTCCCATCACTAGCTAGCAACTAGTGACTGCACACAAGTGACTGCAAAGATAGTGTTTTCTCTATAATTCCCAAGTCTAAACTACCTCATAATATGATTGTGTGCTGTGAAATGATTATTGCTCCATACTATAGTGACACCAATAGCTCTACTTCCATATGAAATGTTTCCTTTTCATAAAGTGTCTCAAGACCCTCCCTGCGTGGTGACAGATAGCACAGGGAAGTGAGATATGCCTGGTACAAAAGTGCAGTGCATTTGCTCTACCTGCAGCCTTTTTTTCCATCACCTCTAACAAACTTAAGTTGATCGCACTTGCCTGCAGTGTGTGCTGTGTTTGTTCATTCTCTAGCCTCCTTATGCATAATTGCAATCCCACAGAGATTGGATGTTTTACTAAGCATATTAAATGTTACCAGCAATCTCCATTAGTATGAGACCATACAGAGCTCCAAAGTGCCTTACATTAAGGCATTAAGTGCATTACTCCAATAGCTGAGGTTGAAGTTTTCTAACTTGGTTGCTTACAGCATGGCATCTACAGAGATGGACATGATTTCCAGGTCCTATCTGAAAATCCTCCTCTGTTCTGTGTTGCCTGTATGGGCCAGGGTCAGTTCTTCATCCTGGGACTGGGAGGATTGATTTCCAGTATCCAGCTGGGACAGCAGGGTTTCTCATAGACGTTGTGGCACACAAGCTGGGGTCATGCTGATGTTTTCATAGCATGACTCAAATGGTTCTACATGTTTATGTTTAGGCAGCTGGATCATGTTTAATTCAAATTTTAAAAGCTGAATTTGCTAAGCACTTCAATAAATCATTTAGGTATCTGAATATGGGTGTCCTGCCTCCATTTAGATGTCCAAATTTGAACATTTTACTTTAAGAGAATCTGTGGATTACTTCAGTCATTATTTAGCTTTCTATCTGGGCAGATCAATGAAGCTCTCATATAGATATTTTAGAAATTACCCTGGAATATTTTCCAATTAGATACAATTATCTAAAACATAGCTAGTATATATTGATCACAGAGTTAACAGATTTGTAATTTCTAAATCTTGTTCTCATGGTGGAAGTAGAAATGGTTAACCCATCTTTTTTATCAAAGTTTTTGTTCAATATTGAAAAGATCACAGTTGATAAATAACTGTTTGGAAACTATGTTTCTGGTTATATCAGAGCCTGTCTGTAAACCAGCTAACAAAGGTTTGATAAGAGTAGGTGAGGAGTTTAATTCCAAATGGACTTAATCTCATTTAAGTTTAGCTGTGCACACCATAAAAAACATATATCTGATTTTAAAATAACTTAAATTCCTGATTTACTCAGTGGAGAGACAGAGACTTTAGGAGCAAAATTTCTACGTTCACTTTCAGACTCCTCCTTTTTGGGTGAGATGTGTGGTACCATGTTTCTCTCACTGACTGCGCAAGCAGTAGAGATAACCAGGCCACGTGTAGATGTTTGCAATAGGTCAGATGAGCCCCATCCATAAAAATAAGTGTATTAACACCACCTCACATTAAACATCAAACTCAGTGTCCACACTGGGAAACAAATCCCCCTGATTTCAGTCTCTATACACAAAGAGAGAAAAGTCATCTATTCCAACAGGTGATACAGAGCTAAAGTCTAAAGCACATGTATCCACGAGCACCAAAGAGTCAGTTCATGTCCATAGAGCTATTTAAATCCGAGGAAAAATGTTCTAAGGCACCCAGATACAAATGCCTACAGCTAGATGGTGGGACTACTTCCAAAGGTGGAAATTTAAAAGCAAGGATCATGTCTTTCCTATTTTTTTATCCCATAGATGTCACCTCATTTTTTTAAGTACTAGCTGAAGTTTTCCTGGGTTATTCAATCCAGATGTTTACAAACTATTTCAACCTATTTGGTTTTAGATATTAAAGTAGAACTTGCAATAATATATGCATGGAAGTTTATTTTAGTGGTGTTAAATCTGTGGTTGCACCATCTTTTAAAATTTTTTTTTTCCTTTTCTCTCTTTTTTCTAATGTGTCATCTGAAGGGCTATGAAACTTAGACTGGAAACAGATAAAAACTTAGATTGGGGAAGAAATCTGCAGTACATGCACATTGCACTGATATTTTCTTGCCTGCAGCAGTAATTGTTTTCCAAAGTACATTTCCTGTCTTGCAATTTTCGTACCTGCAGTAGAAAATAGTCATTTAGAAAAAAACCAAAACCAGAACAAATCTCATTTGTTTGGTTCTGACAATCTCATCTGCTTAGGTCTCACACTGCCACTGGCCATTGCTGTTCACTTCCTTGTTAAATCATTGGAACACAAGTCTGAATGTTGTGTAGTATTGCCTCTGCTGGAAAAATTAATTTAAAACATTGAAGTAGTGAGTTCCTCTCTGCAGTAAAGATGTAAGTAGCAGGTATAGATGTAAGAAGGTTCAGGGAATGAATGTATATGGCTTAAGTCCAAGATTTCATTTGATATAAAATAATAAGTTTTGAATAAAGTAAAATAAAGCGTCTCTGGACGGTTTAATTTTCTAAGGACTCTGTCACAAGTCAGTGGTCTACTGAATTGATTCTGTCTCTCCAAAGACAGAGTTTATGTCTGCAATAAGGCACTATATACATTGATTTACAATGTATATTGCTATCTTTGTCATTGCTTAAATTCTTACTCTGCAGATAGCATTTTGGTAGAAAAAATAATAGATGCACTTTGGCCAAAAGGTTTGCAAAGAACACTGCCAACTTCATGTGCCCTTCACTGGAGAGGCATAACAAAAAGTAGCTAGATATATTATATGGATTCTAGGTCTGTTGTGTACATATATAATCACATTTTCCTAGGTTTTTTTTTTCTTCTGTATTTAATTCTATTTTTAATATTTGCTGCCAGGATTAAAATGAGGTGGCTTTCTCCCAAACTGAAAATTTCATCCTTTTTGTACACCGCTATTAGATTTCACAGATTTCGTTACGGTTTTCATTAAAGAATATGTAATAACGAAAATGTGAAGGATTCAGATGATCAGCTCACTGGAGTCCCCAGGGGGTGACTGGGACTTTGGAAATTTTACTGTGGGAAGTGCAATTTTTTCCCCTGAAGAAGGAACTTGGATGATCAGTGATGCCCGATAGTGTCAACAATGGGAACTAACTAGGGGATGATCGCCTCAGTAAAACTGGTAAGGTTTCTACAAACCTCTGGTCACAAGTAGCATTCCTCAGGGTTTGATACTGGGGCCAATACTGTTTTACCTTTTCTTAAAGAACTGCACCGGGGAAATGGAATGCATTCCCTGCAAACTGGTGGAAGACACTAAACCAGACGCAGCCCAGTTTGGGCTCCCCAGGTATTGACAAAGAGCAGCAAATTGAGCAGAAGCCCATCAAGGTGGCCAGGAGGCTGGAGTTCCCAATATATGGGGAGGGATATAGTCCTTTTAAACCTAAATTATTCTGTTATTCTACAGTTCTAAGTAACCTGCAAATGACATTTCTCTTTCTGTTGCTGTAAATGACTTCCTAAGAAATATTTGCTTTTATTATTTCTCTTCCTTGATGATGAAAAAAAAAAAGGAGCTAAGTGGGAAAGAATGAAGACCATGTGAGAAGAAACCTAAATCCCATGTAAAGGAGATTGTTCTCATGCATGAGTTGTTATATAGTTCTACATGGTAAATATACCTGCCATGACCTGTTAATATCTCATTCATATTGTTGGCCATGAGCGTAGCAGAGCTGTGAGTGTTTGAGGTCTCCCTCCTCCAGAAGCTTGGGCAGTGACTGTCTCCTTACACCGACCTGGGAATTCCCACTCTGCCATGGCACTGAGAGGCTAGACCTCAGACAGCCTAACCAACGTTATCAACACGTTGCCTGGCTCTATTAGCTACTCAGTGTCCTCTTTGGCATTGTGTCCATGAGATCAGGAAGACTTCACTTAATTGTGCCTATCTTCAAGTGAGGACGAAGAGCCACTTCCATGGAGCTGTTGCAGTATTTATCGGCATTTTCTATAGAAAGGAGTGTGGTTAAATCATCTCTTTTAAACTTCCTGAAATATAGTCCTGTAGAAAGGTGAAACTGTGCTATTTTTACTCTTTCCTATATTGAGTTGCATCCCTATATGCATCTTTTATAGATCCATTTTTATATAGTGGCATCCTCTCAAAAGTACATAACTGTGTATTAACAGAAACTCGTGATTGTGGGACAGACAGAAAAAGTAAAACTGGAAAACAGGCCCAAAGGCCTTTAGCAATTAATGTTTCTAAATTAAGAATGAAAACATAATAATTTCTTATGTATTTCAGTGCAAACTTCTGCACAGCTGATATGAATTTTGCTTGGGCATTGATGTCTATACATGATGTGGGGCATTGGAGCACTAACCCCAAGAAGTCTATGTCCTATAGACTATAGAACTAGCTGTATATAGAACTAGTTCCTGTAGAACTACCTATAGACTTTTTCCGGCAGTCATAAATTCTCCCTTGATATAGTTTATACTTATCAGTCCTTAAGGTAGAAGGAGTTAAAATAGAATAATTATTGCCTTCCTTGTCTGTGCAGAAAAAACTCCAATGCAGACTAGAATGCTTGAGGGTACAAAGTAAAGCACTCATAAATGAGGAAACATTACAGTCAGTATGGCTCTGGGAATGGTGATTTGTGTATAAGTATTACAATACCAATTTAAATACCTGATCATGTATTATTTTTCTTCCATGTCCTTGGATTAAACCAAACTCATACAGCAGATTAATTTGTTGGGTTTATTGCAAGAACCTCCTTCGCTTGTTGCAACAGAAAGGCAGTTTTAAAAGGATGACAAGTTGAACTGATGAACTGGGTCTTCCCCTTCCCTCTGCTATAGATTTCATGTGATGCTGGACAAGACTACCTCAGAAGTCATTGTTCTCTGAACTCCTCTTTTACTGGGAAGGTGCCAAACAGCAGACCCCACAGTTTAATTTGATCAAATGCTGAGTGCTCACAGCTGCTACCAAAATCACTTCAAGCTATGCTTTTAGCAGAGGAACAAAAAAATAATCTAAAAATCTCAGACAAAGGAGGCATTAAATGTCTCCATTGGGCTGATAGGCAGAAGGCAGATGAGTCAAGATTATGTTTCTTGCTATTCCACCCCATTTGAACTATAAATACCTGTCCACAGCACAGTAGAGAGGCGTCTACAATCTGGGCATCTGAAATGACCGCCCCCCACCTCTCTATAACCTTCTTTCAGTAATAACAGCTTAATGAATAGCAGGTATCGTGAAAGATATGTATTGCAATTTGTGCTTTGCCCACACGCACATAAAAACATACACCTGATTCCTTAAAAGGAAAAAAGGAATTTACAGAGCAGTTTGGAAAAGGCAGAATTTGCTTCTAGGATATGTGGTAGGTAAGTCACAGAGGTAGGAATAGAATTCAGAAATTCCAATTCAATGCCTCTTGCTTATCTCATCATAATGAAGAAACACGAAAAGCAAGGGAGTGGACTAGATTTCATAAGGGAAATGTATGTCCTGCCAACACCTACCCTCAAAAAAGTCTCATGGAAAAGTTTTTCAGTTTCTAATAGCCCTTGCAGCACCCTTGAATTGCTAGTGTATCAAACTGTTGTTGCTCGCAGGGGGCAAAGGAATTACAATTTCATTTTGCTGCTTTTTCTCCCCACAAAGTAGAGTTCAAGGGTGGCAATTCTTACAGAAGAGTTTGACTAAGGATTCAGTGGCCACTGCTCCTAGAAAGACCATTCAGATTGCATAGATGGATATAATCAATGGGTTTTCTAGGCTATGAGCTACAAATGAAGGAAGCTCCTGAATTTGTGATCAGAGAGAATCCTCTTAGGACAAAAGAGTTTTTTAGTAATTGAGAAATGAAGCTGGGATCCCAACAACTGTTAATCAAGAGCGGGAGAGGAACCTTAGCATATCATTGCAGGGAGATCTAGATTTATTGCCACACATGGGATTAAAGGGTGTCTGTGCCCATCTGTGCAGACTTCTCCTGGGTAATGGTCAGGAGAGGCCCTCTCTTGTACATGGTCCCACTGACCACTGTCACTCGCCAGCCTTCCCACCAGGATGTAACGAGAAGAGAAGCTGATACCTCCCTGGCACTTACCTAGGACCATTTACAAAGCTACAACATGAATAACCTGTCTTCCTTACAGTTGAGCATGAATTTGCCCCTCCCCTCCCTTTTTTTCATATTTACTTTCCCAGGATCTTAAACACAATAGCACTTCCTTCAGTTACTCACAGCTGCCTAATCAGCCTTGACATTAAAAGTTCTGCTTTCCTTTTCTACCAAAGGAAAATGAACAACCAGCCTCTCCCTGCATCATAGGTCAAGCATCAGAGACTATAGATTTACCTGATTTTCAGATAATGCTTCTCCACTTAGCTGGTTCCCTACATCTCCCAGATAGCAGCAGAGCTCTCTAGCCCTGACGACACAAGTATTTACAGTAAAACTAGTCATAATATCTGTTTCTGACTAGTTCCTAGTTAGTTCCAAAGGCACATCAGGGAAGAGCCCAGCTGAAGTGCAGAAACACAGTGGCCCTGAAAAAGCTGTAACAGTCAATATCTTTTAATCTCCCGCTTCTTCTCCGCTACTTCCCAAAAATTTGGCTGCTTTAATAAAAAACTGAAATAGAAAATTAAAATGGTACAAAGCAACATTGTCCTAGTGAGCTTTTACAGATGTTCATCCAGCTTGGTCCTCAGCTGCTTTTTTATCAATTAACTAAACTGATTTCAGCTGCACTCAACCACTTTCTGCCAGCTGAGGGCAGGACATGGTGCTCATCTGCTTGGTTCTTTGATTCATAAATAAGTGAGTAACTGTACAAACAACTAAAACTCATGGCTCTGGATCGGAGGAAGTTCACCCAGGACCAGTAACTGGATGCTAGGAAGTAACACCTCAGGATTTAAAAATTAATTAGGTATTGGTATTTATTGACATTTTTTAAGAACAAACGTGGGTGGATTTCATAAAACAACAAATATGTTTATATGTGAGCAAAGGCCCCACTACAGGCACCCCTTTCTTACCATGATAGACCGTGGTGGCACATACAGAAGCTGTGAACTCAGTGCTGGCACACAGAGGGGAAAGACTGAAGGGAAAAGATCAATTCCAAGCTATTTAAACTGAGGAGAAACAAGGACTAAAAGAATTACTGCTCTAAGGAGATGCACAGGCAGTGTCACTGAGCACTTGTATTTTACTTTTTAAAAGCAGGTATCAAAGTGCAGCCCTCATGGTCAGCAGACCTTGCTAAGTCCTTCTTCTCCTTTAGCTCAACACTGGGTTAAAGGTGCAACGGAGCTGGAAGGGGAAGAGCTGGAGCACATGGCCAAAAATAGAAAACATCTACAAGCTGCCAAGGATGAGGCAGCAGCACATGCGGCCACAGGTCTTCAGCCAGAGCAGCTGGGATGTGCTTTTGGCCGTGTGGGGAGAGGACAGGCTCCTCTCAGTGCTTTCCTTGTGCTGCGCTGACCTGCAGTCCACAGCATGGAGGTTTCCTCATGGAGGAGGAACCTGTAAGAAAGTACAAGTCTGTGTGGTTGAGGTTTCAACTTCTTTCTGCCACAAAGGACCTGAACAATCTTGCCCAGAGGAAGAGGTCATTCTGCCCACCCTAGGGAGGGTTCAGAAGCAGAAACCAAGCTAAGCCTACTCACTGCTGGGATGTGTGTCTCCCATGGTGGTTGCACAGACTGCATGCGCTCATCCCGGAGGTGACCATGTCTTTCCTTGTGCTCCTGCTCCAAGCCTCTGCTTCTGCATTTGCAAAGTGGACTGCTGCTTAGCTTGGTGGGTTGTCATGAAGTTTTATTTATCAGAGTCTACCAAAGCACCTTCTGATTCAGAGCAGGCAGGTATTAAAATGATGTTCACAACAAACAAAAAAAACCCACAGGATGGCCTGGAGAAACTGTGCTGTGTTGGCAGGAGCTGTGTTTTCTAAACCTGGAGCTTTCTCTTAAACCATGCCCACTGAGAGCTTCTACCTCAGGACTTTTGCTCTTTGCACAGCACAGGCTTTACCTTTGGTGATAAATAAACAGGTTTTGGGGGAGTGCAGGATGCCTCAGCATCTGCTGTCTGTAGCCACGAATTAACTTCTTGATGGTGCTGTTGATAAGCTTGGCACGCTCACATACCAGGAACAAAGCAATAGCCATTGGCAACAGCATGTACGCTCATTTATCCTGGATTTTCCCAGCTGTAAATGGACATCTGGTCATTCAGCCAGGGAGACTGATATCCCTGTTACTCTCCTCTCTGCCACTGGATGCAGGGAACGGACACACTTTCAGTCTGCTTGGACTGCCTGGCCACCAAGTCCCAGGCTGCCATTTGCCATGGAGGTATCAAGGTGTAGGGACAGTTTTTGTGCTAAACCAGTACAAGGATGAGGTAAGTGGCAGTTTTCTCTTCAAATTCAAATGGATGAGACAAACAGCAATTCAGAAAAGGCTCAGAAAATAAAGAAGCACTCTATTTTTAGCTGCTGGTGAAGCACTATCACACCTAACTCCCTGTATGTCTGTAAACCTATCAGACAAGATTTACAGTGGTATCTAGACCTCTAAAGATAAAGAGGTGTCAAGGGAGAGCTATTATAACATTCAAATGAGTTTCACCTTCACCTTCTGTGAGATTTAATGTCTTACCTGGGTGGATATTTTTTGCAAATAATCCAGACACTTTTAAAGCACTTAAAGACTCCAGAGTCCTGCAGGAAGGCCCCATTTTAAACCAGATGCAGTGTCCTGTGCACAGCAGCAGGTCTCTTCTTTCAAGATTGCTGATACCCATGGGGCATATTTCTGCGGATCCCTGTATGTAGCTGGCAGCTAACTCAGAACTTCAAAAATGCCCCTTGTAGGCACGTGTGTACTGGCCATATGTGATATCTCATACTAGTCCCCTGCACTGTACCTAAAATAGCCAGATGGTGTGAGTGTTGCCCTCTATCCAAGCCAAAATGTCTACCTTGTAATCCTTATTGATTATGGCAGGAGATAAGGGTAGGATACATCACACCTAACTTCAGCTAAATAGAAGCTAAATATCCTTTTTAAGTTTGTCTAACTTTCCTCTGAAATGACAGAAAAAAAAAATAATTCAAAAATGTAATTCATCCCTGCTATAATCCTTCACTCTTAAAATGGCCTGGGTCACCCACCAGAGATAGTTCGTTGTCTCCAACAAGTAAGGAGAAGGCAAGATGTTGATCTCGCACAGTGACTCAGACTTTTTAGAAGGTCTTGATTTTCTTTTATTCAAGCATTAGATTCTAGAAAAAGAGAACAAGAAAAATAGACAACAGACCCTTGACCTGAAGAACAGTTGGTGTACCCACAAACTTGTTTGGGTTGGGTTTTGTTTGTTTTTCTAGTTTTACTAGTTAATCTAATAAAAGATACAATTATTTTTTTTTTGCCTTGGTCATGTCTATAAAACATAATGGCTATACTATGAATTTAGAATACAGAGCTGGCTAAGGGCTGAACAAGAGCTTGTACAGAAGGAGTCTCTTGTGTCAAATCAGTTTCATGGTACAAGGGAGGGGATGCAACTGTGGTGGGTTGACCTTGTTAAGCAGCCAGACGCCCACCCAGCTGCTCTTTCACTCCTCTTCAGGACAACAAGGGAGAAAACAGGATGGAAAGCTCATGGGTTAAGATAAAGACAGGGAGATCGCTCACCAGTTACCATCATGGGCAAACCAGTCTCAACTTGAGGAAAATTAATTTAATTCATTGCCATTTGAAATAGATTAAGGTAGTGAGAAAAAAAGGCAAACGTTAAAACACCTTCCTGCCACTTCCCCTTTCCCATTCCCACCTTCCCCCCTTCCCTCCCAACCCACCCCAAGGGGTGCAGGGCTGGGGGTTGGGGTCCCTCCACGGCAGCCCCTCTGGGCTGCTCCTCCCTCCTCACCCCTCTCCCTGCTCCAGCGCGGGCCCTGCCCCGGGCTGCAGTCCTTCAGGGACACCCTGCTCCCGCCTGGGCTCTCCAGGGCCGCAGCTCCTGCAGGAAATATCCCCCCTCCCCGGGCTGCAGGGTGGGTCTCTGCTCCAGCGGGGTCTCTCCAGGGCTGCAGGGGATCCCTGCTCCGGGCCTGCGGCACCTCCTGCCCTCCTCCTCCTGCGCCCTCGGGCTCCCTCTGCTGCTGCTCCCTCCTTGCCTTCCTCCTCCTCTGCCTGGGCCGCCTTCCGCCCTTTCCCAAACCTCTTTTCCCGGTTCCCGGCGCCCCCAGCTTGGCTGAGGGGCTCGGCTGTGTCCTGCGGTGGGGCCTTTGGAGCCGGCTGGGACTGGCTGTGTCCGGCACGGGGCAGCCCCGGCTGCTCCACACACAGGCCGCCCGGCAGCCCCACTGCCAGACACTGGGCATGGACACCCCAAACAGTGACACGGACTGCTGAAGGAATCGCTCACAGCCATGTGTAGACAGGACCAGACCCCCAGGTCTCAGGACACCAGCCATGGGGTGCAGCAGGAAAGGTGAACGTCTCAGCAAGACAGAGCTCTCTGCAGATGTTGACACCTGACGTACCTGCACAGTCCTTCACTCCAGCCTGAAGCTACTCCGCTTGCAGAGGACAAACAGTTGAAGCTGTCTCAGTGTTTGAAATGGTGGCGTCACTGGGGTTTTCTTCCCTTCTTCTATTGGTAACTCAACACAGAAATCCCCAAACTCCATGGGGAATGGGGGATATTCCTTCCTCTTTGTACCTTGCACAAGTGACACGGGCAAACATAATCAGTGGAACAGGTGATGTTCAAACAAACAACAGGTTGAAAGAGATGTTGAAGGCAGTTGTCCACACAGGCAGGACGTCACCGAAGGTTCTATAAATTACTCCTGGACCTGTCAGCTCATGCATTCATGTGACCCATGGAAGGTCCTTCTTCCCACCGCACCTTCCTCGAGACTGGCCCTGACCTAACTTCTGTTTATTAAGAGAGTGATTTGCATGAATGCCTAATATTACTCAGGCTTTCCAGTGTACATCCCACCTGAAGTCATTATCCTCTGTCTGAGCCTTCCTAATCACTGTTCCACAGCAATCAATTAGGAGGTGACTAACAAACAATTAGGACTTCAGGAGAGTGGATAAACACTCCAGACACTAAGATCTGGCTTCGTGTAAGTATGCTTTGCAATCAAGAATGAAATCAAAGAACAACAAAATGTTCCGAAACTGGAATTAGTTCTCAAATAGAGCAGTGCAAGGTGTATGAGCATGGCCTTTTGATGGCACACAGGAAGGTGTCATCTCTGCCTGCAGGCTCTTTCCAGGAATGTCAGTAAGGTACTGAAGGAGAAAAGTTGCTCGTGGAGTAATACCCAAGGTGGATTCAAAACCAGGAGATTCTTAGCCCTGTAGAAACAGCAAGAGGGAAGCCAGCTTAACCTGGGTCCAGCACAGCTGAGGAGCTGAGTTAACACCATAGCGGCTGGCCAGCCTCCACTGCTATTTAAAGGTGACCCAGGTGCATCTGTTAAATAAGCTTCATTTGGTACATCCCCGAGGCCATGAGGTACAACGTTTCATTTTTCCTGGGCTGTGGCAGGTCAACCCATCCATCAGCCCCTTGGCTGTATGATGCAAGTGAAAGTTGTGTTCCTCCTTCTCAGGGACAGGCAAAATGGTTTAGCTAGGTATGTGGTTTGGCATTAAAAAAAACCAACCCACCAGGTCTGAGTTGAAGGAAATTATTTGCAAATTTTACCTAAAGTCTGCCAACTAACCTTAACTGGGGAAACCAATAAAAACAGAAATTAAACTGCTGATGTTTCTGGGCCTGCTGATTTTTCATAGACAGCATTCGGTATTTGTATTTGGCCATGACATTTCAAGACACAATGGACCTACCTTTATCTGGGGGAAAAAATAACCAACCAAATAAAAAAGAACTATCCAGGCAATCTTTGTAATGATTGTTGTTATTCTGTTGGCTTGATGAGCGAATCAAAGATGGAATCACTTGCATATTGTTATCATTTCCATTCCTTCATTCCTTCCCTCTCCCCCTTTTTTTTTTTTTTTTTTTTTTTGGATAATGTGTACTCTTTTGGATTCCAGGAAAGGGAAAATCCTTGGGGCAAAGCTCCCAGCTGCCTCAGTCCATTGTGTGGGGTGTGCTTTGAGTGGGCCAAGTGACCTCTATGGGCATGTGGGTAAATACCGAACAATCCGACCCTTATTTCACTGCAGTCTACAGTAAAGGATGAGACCCAGGAGAGGTGAGGACCCTTGGAATGAAAAGTTTTATCAGGTCTTTGCAAGAGACAGCTCACTGAATATCTGTTTGGGATGTTTTCTTTAGTGACCTCCTGAGATTTTCAGGGCTGTGGAAGCAGCTGTCCCTACAGGAATCATTCTTCTCTTAAATGAACAGATGGGGACACAGAATGAAGCTGGAATAAAAGTTCAGCTATTTGTAAATTGTGAGTTTTGTTTTGTTTTGTTATTTTAGTGGATGTCCCAGAACTCTGGTTCTTCTGGCAGCAAATCATCTACTGAGAGAAAATAACATGGGAAAGCTAGATGCAAAGCAAGCGTCATGGAGGTTTAAGGCAATGTGTCAGCCAGAGGAATGGAGAGTTTGTTTCAAACATGAGAAAAGGTCTGGCACAGCAAAGGTCCCAGGTGGAGGAGAGAGAAAGAAAGGCTGTGAGAAGAGGAAATTATTTTTTCCAAACTGTCTAAAGAGAAAAAACAAGGACAATACTGGATTTGATATTGACATGAAATGGAAGTTATCTCTACATGCAATGTGTTTGGAAAGTACAGGTAGTGCTGGATTCCCTCTAACAAAAATGTCTGTTCTAGCCAGTGGTAAAAGACTAAACCTTGTGTTTGTACCAATAATTTCACAATAACCAGACTCCGTGCTTGAAGTTTTCATCTTGACTTATTATTAGAGGAAGAGATTTGCTAAAACCCCCACAGAAAATTGCAAAAGGATGCTGTGAATGGAGAATCTTAGTTCAGAGGGTTCAAAAGACCCAGAGCCATGTCAGCAGGGCTTTATGGAGGGATATTCTGTTTGATTGCTCACTGAAGAAAACCAAGGTCTGAAATTCAATGCGACTTTAAATTGAATAGGAGGATTAATGGATACCAGAGACTTCATCCCTAGATTTCATTGCGGAAGAACCAGGGTCTAAGCCTCCACAAATCAGAAGGAGGTACAAGTTCATGGGCTTTGTATCTGCATTAGTAGATGTGGCTGAACTGTGGGTGTTTTTCCTCATACAGAATAGGTGACCAACCTGCAATGTGGGTGCAAGGTTAACAACTGCAGTGATTAGGTGCCAGTCTCACAATATCTTGTATGTCTTGAAGCTCTAATTCCTAGAATTATTTATTTCCTCTTTTCTTTTTGTAATGAAATAGACCTTCTGAATATAGAAGGCGCTGTATATTTTGAAGATCAGAAGATGAATTAAAAATCTCAATCCTATTATTTTTCTTTCAGTTTCAAAATATCTTGCTGCTTAAAGCTGTCTTGAGTTTTCCCACTGTCTGTCTCCTGACTCCTGGATGCCAGGCAGGAGGACAAGAAAGGGATGAGCTATCACACAGCGTGCCTACAGAGCACTAAAATAGGAGTAGGCTACTCCTGTGCTTGCCCCACTCCTACTCCCCACTTCTCTCCTCCAAGGCAAAGTATCAGGCATCACTTAGTTCTGCTCCTCTCTGCCCTCTTCTCTAAACCAAAGTGACTTTGGGAGCAGAGGGTTGAAGAGATTTAATCTTCTTCCCTCCCTGCAGCTAACAAGGGGCTCTGACAGTCCAAGCACTTTTCTCAATGGAAAAGGCACTTAGCCTTGCCCTGTGTCTCTTCAACCACCTAGAAAATGAAAGCAGTGGACTCCAGCATGAGCAGTGATTGTATTGGTATTATTATTATCAGTATTTTCCTGTCAGACTATCCGACAGATGTCTCTTCTTTCCATCACTTTTGCTCTTGAAACACATAAGCCACTTCAACTAGAAGAACCAAAATGGTTGCTAAAACAAGGAAAAGTAAACCAAAAGTCAAGAGGCTATTGTTAGCTTCTGTTCAGCTTTGTGCTGTTACAGTCATCCTCCTTTTTGTTCATTCAAAGTACAGGACAAAACTTGTTTGCCCAAAAGTGAACCATGGTATCAAGATATTCCTGAGTTTAATGGGCTAGTGAAGTGAAGGCATACTATTTTCTGTTGCTGATGACATGCAAAGAATAGCTAGGCACTTCTAATTGCACTAAACCACTGGGTTATCCACCCTAAAGTGGCTCAGCTGGAGGTAGCCTTTAATACAAATCTGGAGACTTACTAGAAACTGTGCTGCTGTAGAAAGGGTCATGTTAATGGAAAACTTACTTAGCTTTCAGCTTTTCCTAGGTATTTCTTGCAATGTTGATAATAAACTCCAGTTAATAAGTCAGCAGTTTGTATGAACATTCAATTCCCTCTGCCTGTCTGAGGCAAGATTGATCTTGCTGACAGTCTGGATGGTGTCTGGGTTTGCATCCTATTTTTAGATTAAATATGTATACTTTAAAATTGAGTCTGATAGTAGAAATGTTGAATGGTGAGTACTTCCACTGAGCATACCTGCTTAAAACATTTTTGAGCGCTTGAAATATACTGGACCGTGACTTCCTGAGCATCAAACTTCACTGAGTCTGTACATTTCCCAACTCCCATGGGAAAGAAAACACAAAGTCCCAGATTCATCCTGGGTAACTGCAGGCACCAGGCACCAGGCCCACATCAGGGAACCGCCAATCTAAATCTCCCATGTATTCTGGAGAAAGAGAGAAGTATCTCCAAGAAAGCAGTGTTGCCTATCTACTTTGTGTATATGAGGGACTCCATCTCTCTCCATGAGGGAAAATGGGGCCATCTCAGCTCCTGCCTTACATTAATATCACTCAGTTAAGTGCCTACTAGCTGTAATGAACCTGGACTAAGGAAAGTGAAGTTTTTTGGTAACAGCAAGAAACACTCAAAGACTATACTTTCTTTCCTAATTAATTAAACAGGTTGAGGGACCATCAATGGGCACCAGACCCAGGCTGTATGTATTGCTGTGTTCTTCAGACCGGCATAGGTTTTGTCTCCATCTAGAACTTCCCCTAGGACATAACAAGAGGGAAAAACCTACTCTCGGTAACCAGTCTCTACACAGTCACCCTTCAGAGAGCAAGAAAAGGTAAGAGTGTGGCCATGGGCTGTTCTGTGCCAGGCAGCCAGAGTACCAAAGGATGATTTTGGACAGGGGTAGTTTACTAGGGCAGATGAAGCTGGGGCTTGGATCAGTCCCAGCTACCTCCAGACATCTCCTAACCAATGCCAGATGCAGATATTTTCAAGCTTCTCTTTTGTTGAAATATCCCTGCCCATAAATCAACACTATAACAGCCTGTCATTTGAAAAATGTGGGCAGCACTTTGAGATATTTCCATTGCCATGTCACCGGGTTGTGATCTGCTTGTGATTTAAATGTTCTGATTGTTTTTATCCAAACCAAACAATTTACGTCTCTCTCTGTGACCTTGCCAACGTAAACATGTCAGGGATGAGGAAGGGTCACAGTTTGACAGACCTGCCTGCATGCACATAGGAAATGGCTCTCAACCAGACAAACCTGACTTAGAGAATCATTTGCTTTTAATCAAATGGAAGCCTTCACTGGAAAAACAGAGCTTGATGCTTAATAAAATGTCTGAAATAGAAAGTAAAATAATAAAGAATGCCCTGGGCTATTCTTGAGGGAATAGTATCACCAATCCATCATCATCATCAAAGGAACACGAGGCGTCCCAAGAACCTGTAGCACAATCACAGAATGGAATGAAATCAGGTGAATCTTTTTCTTTCTTTTTTTCTTTTTTTTTTTTTTTTTGGTGTGTGTATGTTCACTTTGTCCATAATGAACACATTTAGGCAAAGCAATCTTATTTTCCCAAATACTGTAAAAATGCAAATGAAATTCTACCGTATCTCTGTACCATATACAATTCAATGTATGAATGTAAGTTAAAATGAGTATTGCCAGTGAGCTCCATGGGAGTACGGCCATGAGCATTCTGGACTTTTAAGAACACTAAGAAAGGTCACAGGCCAAACATTCAAAACTCTTTTAAATTTATGTTTTATTATTTCTGATGACACAGTGTCAGTGATCTACAGTTTAGACATGCAAGGTCAAATTCCAAGATTATTCAAGCATTCACATCAGGTAGGGTCTTTAACTCTGAAAACTGTATCTTAACTAATCATCAGTAGAAACATATGTATCCAAAACTCCAGATCATTTTTTAAAATAATGGCTTTACTTTTTCCAATTATCCCATATAAAATAAAGATGAAAGTTAGAAAATTCCTGCTCTTTTACTCAGAAATCTAGATCTTATCTCTTTCCTCACAACACATTTAGTATCTCTGTCCCATATTTGGATTGCTGGATTTGTTTGTGTTTATTCTCAAGATTATTAAGTACTGTTCACTAGAGTCATCTCTTAAAAAACATAGACAGTCTTCTCTAATTTCTGAAACTGCACAAGTTTCTTTGACATGACAAAAGCAAAAAAAAAAACTCTAATCAAAACTATAATGACTTTTTCGATATCGAGAAATTCAGCCAGTTTTGTAGCTCTTTCATTTATTTTTCCCCAAAGTTGTCAGTTGACCTTTTCAGGCTATCACAATTAAAACTTCATTATTATTGTTTTATTATGAATAATGTTCTTGTAGCTATAACTGTAGCCATAACACTTCTGCAGATTTTTTTTTTTTGCCTTAGAACATGTTTATGCTTTCCAAGAGTATCAGTTGAAATTAAAAGAAGATACTCTTTTTTTTCTGTAAACCTTGCTTTTTTATTGGTTTTGTAATGAACTCTCTTGTTAGCAGCCCAAATATCAGAGAATTCCAAGCAGACCTCATTTCATATGTAAATTAATTTACCTGATCTTCATTTATTTCAAGTCATTTTTTAATAAAAATCTTGAGAAGAATTGAAGCAGAATGTTAATGTCTCATTTCTAGGCTTCGCTTAGCTTTTAATCTATGATGTTCAAGCAGCCTACAGAGTAAGCAAACTATAATCATATGTTTTATTTGCATCGTGAATTGCATAATATTCTTACTGCTCTAGTAAACTTTCCTGTATTTTACCTAACGATTGTTACTATGAAAACACAAGTAATAAAACACAGAAGTAGTTTTTTGGGAATTAGGAGCAGAACTCAGTTTTCCCCCCCTCCCCTGTTGTGTGCTGTAACCACAATACCACAATTATGTCCTCATTTGTGTGGTTTTTCAAGGCACAGAAGCCTTTCTTTGGAAGCATGTGGAGAATGCCCTTACTTAGTGAGGCTGATTGGCTAGTAACTTCCAAATCTTTAAGGTGGAGGAGAAAATGCAAGCTGAACCTCCCTGGTTCTGTGCCGAATCATCTAATCACTCGACTTCTATATAAAGGCAGCCAAAGACGACCATGATGGGCACCACTGTTGGTTCATTAGGGAACAAAAACTGAGAAACTTCCTCTTCTGAGGGTCCTGGTTGGGTTGAGGCACTTACTGGTTGGGAAGCTGTCCACAGAGTTCAGGAACCTACATGCTTTGGTCCATGGATTTATGGACTGCATAACCCTAATTCCACCGTTTTTTTACTGTCTTGTAAAACATGCTTAGAGATTTCAAAAAATACTAGGGAATATAACAGCTTCCGTTGGCAGCTGGTCACGAGTGATGTTCCCCAGAGCTTGGTATTGGGGGAGCTTCTCTTTAATATCTTTATCAATGATCTGGATGAGGGGATCAAATGCACCCTCAGTATGTTTGCCCTCAGTAAGTTTGCAGATGACAGCAGGTTAAGTGACAGTGTCAACCTGCTTGAGGGTAGGCAGGCTCTGCAGAGGGATCTGGACAGGCTGGATTGATGGGCTGAAGCCTTGTTGAGGTTCAACAAGGTCAAGCGCTGGGTCCTGCACTTGGGTCCCAACAACCCCATGCAGCGATACAAGCCTGGGGAAGAGTGGCTGGAGAGCTGCCCGGTGGAAAAGGACCTGGGGCCTGTTGGTTGACTGTCAGCTGAACACAAGCCAGCAGTGTGCCCAGGTGGCCAAGGCAGCCAACAGCATCTTGGCCTGTATGAGGAACGGAGTGGTGAGTAGGACTCAGGAGGTGATCGTCCCCCTGTACTCAGCACTGGTAAGGCCTCACCTCAAATACTGTGTCCAGTTTTGGGCCCCTCACTACAGAATAGATACTGAGATTCTGCAGCAAGTCTAGAGAAGGGCAACGAAGCTGGTGAGGGATTAGAGCACAAGTCTTATGAGGAGCAGCTGAGGGAACAGGGTTTTTTTAATCTGGAGAAAAGGAATCTGAGGGGAGACCTTATCACTTCCTACCACTACCTGAAAGGAGGCTGTAGCCAGGTGGGGGGTCGTTCTCTTCTCCCAAGTAACAAGCGATAACACAAGAGGAAATGTCCTCAAGTTGTACCAGAGGAGGTTTAGATTGGATATTAGGAAAAAATTCTTCACTGGAAGTGTTATCAAACATTGGAACAGGCTGCCCGGGGAAGTGGTGGAATCGCCATCCCTGGAGGTATTTCAAAGACGTGTAGAAGAGGTGCTTAGGGACATGGTTTAGTGGTGGTTTTGTCAGTGTTAAGTTGATGATTGGACTCAATGATCTTAAAGGTCCCTTCCAACCTAGACAATTCTATGATTCTGTGCCCAAGTACCCCGACTTTTAGACAGAAAAGCCCCTCTTTTTACCTTGTATCAATCAGTTTCAGCAGATTCATCTGAGTGACACACTGTTGCCCCAAGGGCATGTATGCAAAACCTGACACAGCACTGGTCTTTGGTGGCTCCTGAGGAAACAAAAAGCTCTTTTCCTTCCCTAGCAACGTGCAGTTGAATTTATGCTGTGCAGAGGCAGCATCAGCTCAGTTCATGCCCAAGAGCTGCGTACGCTTCTTGAGTTTAAGGTGTACCCCCATCTGGTTTGGCAATATTTTCCTCCCACTTTATAATAACTTTGTACATATTTACAGGGATGTAGGCCTCAAAAGGCAACCTCTAAATGTGCAAAAAGATGCTTGAGTCCTGAATTTCTTCTTGGACTCAGTTCAGGACTTCCTGGCTTCCATAGCCACAACTCTGCAAGGGTTCAGATTAAATGACTGAATGACCTTTTCTGCCTTTCAGTACTAAATGGAAAAAACCACCCTAGGATAAGAACAGAATCATAGAGAACCTTAGGTTAGAAAGGACTCTTGGGAACGTCTAATCCCACCTCCCTGCTCAAAGCAAGGCCAGCTTCAAATTTGGCTGAGGCAGCTCAGGGCCTGATTTAGGGTTCAGTCAAGGTCTGAATATCCCCAAGGATGAAGCTTCCATCATCTCTGTGGGCACCTCTCCCAGTGGTTAACTACTCTCCTGGTGGGTATTTTTTCTTTATGTTCTCATGTTCCTTATATCCTAACTGAAGGACAAAGGGTTCCCAATGATCAGGAAAACAAGCGGGGTTCATGAGGAGATGCTGATTAGAGAAATTAGGTAAATGGGGTGCAGAAAGAAGACTTGAAGTGCTGCTTGCCAAGGGAAGTAGCCATTCATATCAACACTCTGGGATGCTGAAAGGACTGTCAATGGAAGAATGAGAGCCGTGGAGGATTTAGGGAATAATCCTGCCCATCAGTAGGCCCCGAGCCAAGTTTTTCAGATGAAAGGCTTGATCACAAGGTGAGCTTTGCAAAGCTTTCATGCTTCTCACTCTCACAATAATGCTCCAATTATCAGAATCTTAATTACCAAAACAAACTACAGGGGGGAAAAAAAAATCCAGCATTCCATTTTTAGCTGCAGCCAGCTGCAGCTGGGCATGAGTATAATAGCAATGATTAGCAGCCCATGGAAATTACAATGATGTTTGTGAATAAACTTCCCCAAGTTTACATTGGGAGATTATTAAAAACAATATGGTCAGTTGCTTAGTGGGACCAAGCATTTAGAGGTTCCCTACAGGTGGCTTCCCAAACTCACAGCCATGTTTTTAAAAAGCAGTAATTTTATTGCTTCTCATCATCTGTCTGCTAATGCTGTGGGCTCCCATGAGCTCTTCACACAAAGCCAAATGATCTTCGCTTTTCTACTTATTCTCTTTATGGCACATGGATTTCATTTGGTGGTTCAGTGAGAGTATTTCCAACAGACATTGAAACACAGCTGAAATGTTATTGAAATCTTTCCCTCCTGCAATACGGAGAATAACTACCAACCCAGCACGTCAGTGTCATTTAGATTGCTGGTGAGACACTCAAACTGCTAGGTCTGTGGAGAAGCTCACATTAATCTGTAATGCAGAGGACTTCAGGGAGACTATTTTAATGTGGCACAACCAATTAATTAACAACAGAATGACCTTAGCAACTCACATTACACCGGGATAATTGAATGCACGAGATCATGCCTCTTAAGTGATATAAAAGCATAGCTTGGCTGTACTGAGTGACAGCAGAAATGCAGGGACATCACCACAAACTGATCTACAGGTGAAAGCTGCATCAGTACAGCTGCTAATGTGCAGTCACACCTGGATTATTAAAGTAATCCCAAAGGCTGTGTGAATACGTTTCAGCAGCAGAATTGCTTACTTCAGACTATCTTATGACTGGCTCTAAAAGGCGTAAGCTGTTTGCCAGAGCTATTTTTTGGAATAACTCTTGCAGTAAAGGTATCCCAAAATAAAAATCTCCATCATGATACAAACCAAGCTCTGCATCACACCCCTTTAGTCCCTTTTAAACACTGCTGTCAGGCAATCAGCACTCTTTCTTTCACTTCTGTCAAGGTACAGCTGCTCGGGAACTCGATCTCCCTCTCTCAGCCACACTTACACCTCCAAGAAACTCCTCCGGGAAGGTTTTGACCAGCTGCTGAGGAAAGTGATGTAAAAGATCTTTGTCAAAATGAAGTATTGCTTATTTACTCAAACAGCTGCCAGAGGAGAGAGTTAGCCCAAGAGCAAAGCTTCATCGAGTCTAACTAAAGTTCACAGTCTCCTCACAAATTTAAGATGCTCCTGTTTAACTCCAACAGCCAGGCTCATTTCCTGGAGCTTCCTGGTCCTCCTCTGCCTCTCTTGGTCTCATTCCTTCAACATCTTCCTCAAAAAGCTTTTTTGCTGCCTCACTTACTCCCCTGTTCGATCTCCTGCTTCTCCCCAAATTGTCTATAGAATTGTTTTTTCTTTTTTTTTTTCTTCTTGACCCCCAACATTGGAAAAGAAAACATGCCTGTGTACTTGGCTGCAGCCAGATAAATAGGCACTTCCCCTAAGCCTCCTCTGTTCTTTTAAGGTCTTCTGATATTTTCTTTGAAGATATTTTATCTCTGCCCTTGTTTCATTTCTGGCTGCTCTTACCAACAGCCCTTTGTCTTTAGTTCCTTGTAGCAATATAAACAATACCAAGGAGGTAAATTGAAGGATGTACACAATAGTTAAAAATGAAACAGGCATCTCCATCATCTATGAATTCTTTTACAAGATACCATTCCAAAAACTGGCTCTGGCCTGAAATAATTACAGTACTTTAAAAGCAAAGTAATTATTTCCAATTAAATCACTTTTATTGTGCAATAAGAGTGCCATATGGAAGAGTTTTTTCTTCAGAACAGCTAGAAGTCATCGAGGCTTCTAGAGGCTGGTCCATTTCCCCTATAGAGGCAGGAGGAAAGTTCCTCGGGAACGGGCCTAACTCATCTGCTCACTGACTTTTGCAGCCTCAGGTAGCAGTTCAACTGTGATAAATTAAAATCTGATTCAAATACATTAGCACTCTTTTTAAGCTCCTCTGAGAGAAAGTCACAACTCCTTATTGCAATGTTTCCAACTTCCAGGCTGCTTCGAGACACTAATGACAGAAAACAACCTGACATATAATTCTGACTGGTAAAAGGTGAGTAGGAGTCTGACAATTTTTTTCATTCTACAACTGGAGAGGTTAAGAATAGAAATTCTGGAAAAAAAAAAAAAAAAAAGGAGTTGACGTACAAAACTAATAAGCTTTACTATCTATTTCTTAGAAGAATGGGAAAACCCACCATCAGTGTTGCCATGGATAGGTAAGAGTGAAGGCAGGAGAAATAAAGAAAAAGCACCCCATCCCCACTCCCAGATTAGCTGATTTCAATGCTAACTGTTCCCAGGCTTTCTGCTTTGCCGCAGATGTTGACTGTGCCAGGAGATCAGAGCAGCAATCTCTGGTGCGGCAGTTCTGAGAGGCAGCTGTGAACGTCAGGGGCTGGTACATGATGGGAAGGAGCTATCTCACATCAAAGCAGCTGTGTCCTGCCGTGCAGCTGTTTCAGTCCAATTTGTCTGCTGTTCCTTGTATTTCTCAGGTAAATATCTGAGGTTCTTCTAGACTTATTTTTATCCTTCAGGAACTTAACTGAAGAGACCATTAAAACTAATGACCTAAAATCTGGACTACAGCTGCTTCTATATCTTATTAGATGCGTAATGGCAAAAATTACAAAGGGTTTTCCCTGCCCTTTGGCAGACACTTGGGTGAAACCTTGTTGGCTGTGCCAGTGTATGGCTTACAGATTGCATCGTGCAAATGCAATTTGTTTGTATGCACCTACGTACATTGAGCATCTGGCATCAGACGTGAGGAGCTGGGAGTATAGCTTCATCAAAAGCAAGCCCCAAAACCTGTGATCAATTTTTATCCCTTCTCCAGTGCTGTAAACTGTTTATAACTGCTTTTTGACATTTTTCAGCCTTGCTCCACAAAAGCCAACAAGTTATATTACATGCTTCTAATTCATTATTGCAGACAACTGTTTTTGTATATATATATACATATTTATTTTTCAAGGTCTATCAGGAAGAGATTCTAAAATTCCAGGCCTCCCTAATACAGTTGTCTCCTCAATAGAGCATCTTCTTATGGTATACTTTATAGTTCTTAACAAGACTGTTCTTTTTCCCTGTGTCTCAAATAAGTTTCAACAAAGAGGGACCAGTAGCAGTAATGCTCTACAAAAGCATTCATCAAGGAAAGACCAAATGAAATCTTTGTATGGATTTTTTTAGATAGTGTTCAGTTTTTGCATAATTGTGTTCCCATAATTTTGCATAATTGTGACTGTTTTTTTTAATCCCATCTTTACCTTTTCCTGATATTAAAATTTTGAGAGAATCCTATCTTAAACAAGATTATTCCAAATGCTAGCTGAAAAATTTACATCAAAACTACCTAGTAGAGGAAAATTTGGACTACCAAGGGAATTATTATTTTTTATAGTGTCTGATTTCTGAAGAACATTCTGACTTTTTACTGAAAATGGAGCACAAGTCAAAATACTTCCCTTGGTTCTAAAAAGCTGCTGTAATGACTCATGATGATTATAGTTTAAGTGCACCGCTCTCCTTTCTGGACAAGTTTATCTGTCAGCATCCCAGTTTCCATAGTCAGGGACGTGTTGCCAATGTAACACAATCTGGTTCTGAAGATGAGTACTAGGGCTATAGCATGGAGGCAAGCATGGGACTGGAGTGCATACAACTGAGGAGGAAGGAAGAGGATTGGATCAAAGAGTTTCCAGGAAAAACACGGTCTTCTTCCCCACCCACTGCCCGTGTTCCAGTAAAATCCCTGTCCTAGTTTGAGTTTAGAGGATGATTTGTCCATGTGGTGAAAGGAGAGGAAAAAGGAAGAACATGAATCATCTGCCAAAATCATTATGAGATAGAGACTTCCAGAGCTGAGCATGAAGGGAAAAAAAAAAAAAAAAAAAAAAAGACTTTTATATCAGATGAAAAGTTCTCATGTCCATAATGCACCATCTTCCTGTGGGCTCAGAATGCCCTTTTCAGCTCAGCCCTGGACTTTCAGTCCCTTCTTGCTCTTTGTGGTAGGGGTACCAGTCTCTAGCCGTCTCTGGCCCTGACACCTAGAGGGACCAGACCCCTCAGATGTAGGCTCTATCTTGTCCTAGCCCTATCTTTAGTGCTGTCTACTGTACGGACTTGGGAGCCCAATCTTGTCGTAGCCCAGTCTCCAGTCCTGTCCCTTGCTCCATCACCTTCTACTCATGACTGAAACCACTGCATGGACCCTGGCTATAGTTCATCATTTGCCGTGTCTGGGGCTGCCAGTGGACGCTATTACCGGCACCCAACTGTGTCCACCATGTCAAGATCCTGAGGGACTCTGCTCCATTAGTGGTGGCACTGCCAGCACAAGGATCACCCTCAGATCCTGTCTCTCTCTTCCTTAGAGAACAGACAGTTCCCCTCTTCCTGACAGTGAACGACATTTGATTTGATTCCATATTTATACATTGGGGTACACAGTGGGATGACAGACACCAATGAAGGTATCTTCCTCCCAGAAAGTAGTATAAACAGCGTGTAAATAGTGTGTGAGAAGCTTTATAATTGTTCTCAAAAATCCCGCTTTCTGAAAGGTTGCACTGAAAACTTTCAAAATATCAGGCAGAAAATACTCAATCTGTCTGAGGCTACAGAAAACTAGGAACAACGTATCTGAAGGAAGAAAATTATTTAGCACCTGTGGGCCAGCGTGTCTTTACAACTGCTCAGTGCCAACGTGTGCAATTCTGCTCTTTGCATGACGTGAGAGGAGAAAAAACTTTGAAAAAAGCACATCAAGGTTAGTTTAAGTATTCCAATATGGGAAGAAGGAAAGGCTTTAGAAGACTACCTGGCAGGGGGACACATGGAAAGGTAAACTGTTATTAACATACAACACTACTGTGGGGAGTCATCATCAGTTTTCCTTACATACACGAGCTGGGATTTCCAATATCAAGAAACCACTTCCCATTGGGAGGGAAAACAAACAACATGTTTTGTTTTAGCATTTGTTAAATCCTAAATTAGGCAATAACAGAGCATGTTTATGAAAAATTTGGCACAACAACCTCCACATGCAGCAGGAGGCTGAGAGAGTACTGAAGTATAGCACTGGTGGTTAGCACAGTGATAGGGTTCCTGACATCCTCAAGGAGGTAGAATTTTTAAACTACGTGCAAGACAAAAAAGACATCTGAACCTGGACAGCCTCATGGGCTAGTAAAACTTTACGTTTTGGAAATGCACGTTGCCTCAGCTACAAAACAAGTTAATGGAATTGTCCTGAAGAACCGACCTGTCCTGGTCTGTTACTTCTGGACCTACTGTGACTTACTCTAATCAGAAAAGCAAAGAAACAGAGCCACAACAGTGGGATAAGGATATAGTACCTCTTTGATAAAATCCTTCTTTGAACTATTGACTTCTCCTTTTTCTAGATTCTGCCAGTGCATCTGAGAGACAACCTAGCGTTCAAAACATTATAGATTCTAATCAGATGTATTCAGATTTAATCCTTATCCTTGACAATTATATCAGAGGTATAATTATCCCAAGAAACCTTTGTTTTGGAGACAAAAGAAATATAAATATAATGTTGTGTACACACAAGCTGTTCTTTTCCCAACCTTGAAACTCCTTCCACCTGCTCTGCTGCATACTGAGGAGACTGTTGAAAAGGCAGAGAGTGTCTAATTTGGAGGGTCATTTTGGTAGCCCCTGATGGGGAAATAATTAAATCTCTCCTGTGTATTCTAAAGCTCAAGGGATTTGCTCTTTAACACAGTTTTAAAGTCTTGAAGAATGTGTGGGGCTCAAAGCTGGGGAATATGCCTACTGAATCAAGTTAGAGAAACAAAAAGACAGGGGTTTGTACTATTTCAAGCAAACAAACAAACAAACAACAAAACAGAAAAGGTCATGTATAACTTGACACCTATCAAAGATAGGTGACTACACAGGAGATGAAAATATATGTTATTTTGTTGTGGAGATGGAAGGACAAATGTTATTTCATGGTGGAGGAAGAGTAATAGAAGCTACAGAATGACAAAGAGCAAAAATACCTGAAGGTTGACCTCTAAAAAATAGACTAATGGGAATGTCTTTTAGCCAGAGAGAAACATGCCCATGGTAGGCAGTGCTTCATTTGAGTTGTTGAAAACTGGGCAAAATGGAACAAGGAGTCAATCTTGTATAAGCAGAGAGATAGAGAAGGTTACTGAATTTCAAAACTTTCCCTTCAGTCTTATCTCTGACTTGAAAATATGACAGGCAGTCAGGAATGAAGCTGTAGAATAATACACGGTAAGTTTCATTGTCTTCAGGAGGATGCGTGTGGGATTGATTTTGTATTTGGCAACTGGAAACAGAAACTTTTATTCAAACACAGGAAATAAAAGACTGGATGATTTTTTGATTGCAGCTGAGTCAGAAAAGTCTCTAGATCTCAGTCAAAACAGACCTGTTAAAGGCACTGCAATAACTGCTGCCACAGTTGGTAAAAGCCTGGTAACATGCTCAGCCCATCTTGCTGCCAGTCTGAGTTTCGTCCTTAGATATACTTGTTGGATTCTGTTTCCCAGTTTAGTCATGGAGGCTGATAACAGGACTTCCGGACTTATCCCTGTGAGGTCAGCCTGCGCATCATTATAGACTAAAGAAGAAGAGAAACTTTCAATCAGCAGCTACAGAGAAATGTTTGAATAGTTTGGGCTGACCTAGTGTTTCTGCCAACTTAAACCCAATCATCACGGTATCCTTAGTCTTTTACAATAGTGAACTTTGTGGCTGCTGAACTGCTCCTTGTTTTGTCCGGGTTTCTCTGCCCCCACCCACTGAATGGCCTGATTGGGGTAGATGAGGGAGACTGCTCCAGCCTTGCAAAGGGAGTTGAAAGCTGTGCTGAGGGAAGCCCTGATGATGTTTCCACCACGGTGGATGACACACCAACATATCACAACACATCAGCTTCTATCTGCAAGACACCCAGCAAGAGGCAGAGTCAAGTAAAAGATGTTCCAGGCCAAAAAGCCCATTCATAGCTCCAAGCAGCTCTGACAGATCCCAGGAGAGAGAGGAGCAAGAAAGCATTCTTCAGAAGTACAAATTTCTCCTAGCTATATGTCATGGAGCATTCAACCAAGATATCCCCTTGCTCCTGCCTTCTTTGTGTGGTGCTTCTTCACCCAGACACTCGTCACTCTTCTTCTGTGTTCCCAGGCCTTCGTAAGGGCAGTCAACTGTCCTCCTCTAATTGCTGCTCTTAACACAGAGGGGACTCTTACCCTTTCAGCAGTCTCATTTCTCTGAATAGAGAAACATCACTCTTTTTTTCCTTAAAATTATGAGGCAGAAATGCAAAAACTCCCTCCGTTCTCCCTGGACACTTAATTAATCCTCATAGCACACTTCCCAGCACGTAAGTGTATCTTTCACCTCCAACTCATCAAGCTGTGGAGGAGCTATCTAAGTTCAGATCTCATTTAGCTAAAGGGTCTCTCGAGTGTGTCCTCTGCCTTGGCAGTTGAGATCCTAGCCACCAGCTCTCCTGAAATAAATGGGAGAATTTAGCTGTGACATGGATAACGATCTTTTGTTTTTCTAATCTCTTGACTTGAAACTCTGCCTGGATCCTGCAGCTTTACTGAAACCACCTGTTTTCGGCCTGGATCATTCTGTACATTTACTGCTCATCCAACTACAGTGATTATTATTCTGCATTAGAAATATGCATCTGCATTTCACTCTCTTCATTGCAGTGAAATCAAAGGCCTAGTACAATACAGCCCTAGCCTTCCAAATTGCTGTGGGGAGAGCAAAGACCTCTGATGTCAAAGTGTATATTTTAGGCAAGATATTGCAGGTATATATATCATCCCTGTTGTTTTTACCAAGTGTAACGGCACGAACCATACAAATTGTACTATCTCCAGCCCATCCAGCATTCCTCTGGCTGTACTGTACTTTTAGGGGGAAAAAAAAATAAAGGTCATTCTATTTTTCTCAGGCAGCTACTCTAATATAAATGGAAAATTTGTGAGGTTGCCCAGCAGGTTTTCCTACATCCTAAGGACTCAGAGAGCGAAGCAGTTTCAAATCAGACATTATCAAAATCGTCTTGGTAATCCTGACTAAATGTATGACGTGAATCAAGCCCTTAGGTGAATGAAGCCTGTGTGTCAAGGGGCAGAGTGAATGACATTGTGGCATCCGCCTACAACTCCTGCTACTAACTACTTCAGCGTGAGGCACGGTCACAGGCAGTTGGGAAAGAGTGGAGCCCCTCTGTATGGGTCCGTCTCATGTTCCTGTCCAAGCAGTTCTTTGTATAAATGGTTCCACACTCAGTGTGTCAGACAAAGATTCTCAGCACCTGTCTGATGAGGGGCCCACAAGGCATCTAAAGATGTAGCTTCAAATCCTGCTCTGCACCAGACAGAACAGGAGTTGGAAGATTGATTTCCCTTATTTCAGATGAGTATCTAAAGCACTAGATCTCTGCTAGAAATACCTTTGAAAGCCTTTCTCATTTTGACAAGAAATGCCAACAAGCCTTTTCTTGGTAGGGTTTTGTGGGAAAAAATTCTTTTGGTCAAACATGCCTGACTATGCTATGACTAGACCTGAGTAAAACACTAACACTGTTCTTTGGTGCTGTCTCAGGCTCCTGCCTTGGGCCATAGTTGTCATATCCTTCACTGATATTTTCTCACAATTTACTTCTCCCTTCAGTGGTTTGAACCACACCTTCGTCAAATTCCTCTCCTAAAAGAAAAAGGACACTAGAGCCTGTAGTTTTTCCTTTGGGCTCTTCACTTCATGTAACGTGGTACAAGCGCATGCTGCTGATCTTCTGCTCTCACGAGTCTCTTAACACTGGCATCTCCCAAGGGCCAAAGATCTTCCCAAGCTGGAACCACTTCCATCTTCCCAGGTCCTATCACTGCTTTTCTCTTGATCTTCCTTTCTGGACTCATGCTATAATCATTTTATGACTCGGGAGACCATTGGAGTGAGAATTTCCCTGTGTGCTTTGTCTCACCAGACCATCAGCTTCTGAAAGCCAAGAAAAAGGAAAGCAACATCCACCACATGATCCTGGGGCTGAGAGTTTATTGGGAATGCACCTCCTCAATATGCCTCATCTGTGGGAAACATCATTCTACATTAAAAAGAAGGAGGCAAAATGAAAGTTCTATCCTAGATTAAGATTTACCCCAGTGGGTCATTCCCTGAGTGTCCTCAGCTGGTTTATAGCCAGGAGCCAGGCTGAAAACAGATGCATAAGTCGTAGGCATTCCCTGATGTGACACTTTAGAATATATGGAAAAAATAACTCTGGTTGCTACTTTGCAAAGAGGCAGCGAGAGTTCTGCAATGACCTATCTTTGAAGTGTCCTCTTGTTTGGTTACAGGCACTGCCTGCATGGAAGTTCCATTCCACAGCGTCCAAGTAAATGAGTTTCAGAACACAGATTGTCAGTAATGGCATCAATCATTCGATGATATCAATGTCAGAATTTTGTAGCTTCAGGCATCTGGAGTTCAGCATTGCACTGATATCCCATGGCTATATAAAAATAAATTGGGAGACAAGCTGGCAAGGTGGAATAGATTTACTCTTTGGGCAAAAATAGTGCTTCCCAGGAGAGTGCAGCAAAGTAAGATGCTTGCAAGCATTTCTCTATTGAGAAGCCCAGAACAGGTGTCAGTGGAGCAGCTTAGGAACGAATGAGTTCAGAAGAGCTAAAGGAATCAGCGCTGCCGTTCAGCTGCCTTTGTTCTGCCCTTCCTGAGGAACACTTACAACAAATAAGAGGTAGTAAGGGGAGGTCCAGCTGAATGGTCTTACATTCTACTATGCCGCTATTCTAAGATACAGTAAGAAATAAAATACTTATAGACACACGCTGCACCCCAAAGGGTGAATCCTGCCTTCTGGGGATTAGTCTCCTTCCAGAGATGGGCGACTATGTTGGGTCTGGCCCTATGCCAAACACAGACTGGAGAGAAGCAGTTGGACTTCTGCCAGCCTCTCTCTTTGCTGAGTCAAGAGAGTCTCAACAGAATGAGAATGTGGCCTTGTATGTTCAGCTCATACGAAATACTGAGGTCTGCAAAAATACAAAGCATTCTGAGAGTAAATGTAGAAGCATCTATGACTCTGGGCTATTGAAATAATGAAAGATGAATAGCTACATTTCAACAGTTAATAGCCCATCAACGATAAAAAAAGAATTCCTCCCTGTGCTGCAGAAATTGTTAAAATTGAGCTGCTAGAAGCCGGCGTTTCTTTAAAAGGAAATTCTTAACTTTTCCCCTTCC
Organism: Numenius arquata; assembly: GCF_964106895.1. NCBI lineage: Eukaryota > Metazoa > Chordata > Aves > Charadriiformes > Scolopacidae > Numenius > Numenius arquata. The sequence goes on along the minus strand of NC_133578.1, from coordinate 68,354,948 downwards.
CATACTGCTTTTTGTACAATTTAAATTAACGCAGAGTAAATGAAGTTTTGAAATGAAAAGGTGAATATGGGTCAAGAATACATTATGCAAAAAGTTTACATATGGTGATGACAAGTGTCATCACATCTAAGTAACATCCACCACATTCTTCAGAAAATTACTAATGCAGTTTGAATGTCTTCTTTCTTTAGTGAAATATGTATCAGTCAGAAATACCTAAACAGCAATATCCTCTACAGTTATAAAACATTAATGATTGCTTTGTATTGCTTTACTTTTTTACTATTATAAAACTGTTGTTTAATTTTTTTAGGAGAGAACATACGAAGGCAACACCTGAACACAGCCAAATAAGTGATCCTTTCAAACTTTTCTGCTGGGTTACATTTCCTACAGGTCAGATCACACCTTTTTTAACTGTTTCTGGAAGGTTTGATATTTCTTGATGTCAAATTCCCAAAACCAGTGTCTGGCCCCTGAGGGCACCAACGGCTCTTTACCGGCCCTGATCTACCTCACCCAGGGCCAGCCCCACCCCTGCCCATAGCCAAGGACCCCATCACAACCCATGTCAGGGCTATCAGTCCCTGCCCCCGTGATGCTGTAAGATGCCAGTCCCCAGCTCCACAGGCTGATGTCTCAGGTTTAGCCTGTCTTTCTCCCCACAGAGGTGCCTGATGACCTGGGCTGGGGCTGCACAGCCCCACCAGAGGAGTGTCCCCTCTCCCCATCCCCCAGAGAATCCTCGACCCATGCTGTGCCCTTACAAATGGACAGGGTCCAACTACAACCTTACCAGTATTGAACAGAGTGGAAGGATTATTTCACAAGCCTTAAAAGACTACCTTTCTGCTTATGCACCACAATGTTTGTTTTTCCTGCAACAGCATGACATTGTTGGCTCAATTTCAATAACCCCCAGATAATTTCTTGCAGAATTGCTATTTAAGCAGCTGTTCCCCATCATGTGCTAGTGTAACCAATTATTTCTGCTTATATACAGTACCTTCCACTTGCCCCTAGTGAATTGCATCTTCTCTTCTTTTCTTTGTTTTTCTAGACCGTATCTTGAATTAGCCAAAATTATTTTTAAATCTGTTTGTGCCCTTCAACTACTGGTGCTCCTGCTTGGCCTGGTACTTAGTAAAAACAGCACTTATTTCCTGGTAGATATTTTAAAGTGTAAATAGTGCTATGCTACTGAATTTTAAAAAAGTCAGTGATCTATGATCACAGACAAAATGGTCCACCAGGGTGTTTTTTAAGAGTTCACAATTATAGCTGGAAAAAATATACAAGTTGAATGATCAGGAGCACGTTTACCACTGGAGTGGTTTTGGACAACTCTTAAAATCTGGAGAAAGATTTCAATTTTCTATCCTGAATTTGTAGCACTAAAGCTTCACTACTTCGCCAGCCTTTTGCTAAGGGTCTGCCAACTTCTGTAAAAATGAGGAAAGCTATCATCTTGCCCACTAAATATTTAAATACTTCCCTGCCATAATTCCTGCAGAAATCTCAAAAGAGGTCAACTGCAACTGCTTACTGCAATGGCCACAACTGCTCCCACACATACTTCTCCTGTTATCTGTAATTCCATATGGTTCTTCACTACATCTAAGTGCTGTGTCCCATCCTGAGCTGCAAATCCACTGGAACCAGAAATTTTTTGTTGTTACACATTTGTAAAGAGAGTTATGCAGTGGGGTTGCAGTCACAAGTTGAGACTGTAATTCAAAGAAAAAAATATATGCAAAAGCTTAGAGCAATCAAAAAGACACTGGGGTTTCTTTTCAGAGACAACTCTTGTATATTATGATGTGAACCGTATTGGAGTAACACTTGGGATCAACAGGCAGTAGTACCATAGCGTTCTTTTACTGCTAAAACAAATGTCTGAGCTGCTGCATGCTGAAAGCATTCTCTGAAAATGTCTTGATTAGAGAGATGCCAAAAAACTTACAGCAGAGTGTGGTGTAATGTGGCACTTCCTCCTTACAAAACACTGGAATTTAAGATATTTTGTTTCCCATTATGATTCCAGAACAAATTATGTTGTTTGCTTCCCTGCACAACTGAGAGCAGTCACAACCACCCTCTGTGTAAATTATTCATGTCGCTATTATAAATAATATTAATCACAATAGAAGTACCTGTGGTTTGATTCTCATATAAAGCTATTTAACCTGGCTTCAGAGCCCTATATGTGTCATAGAAATTCTCTGTGCCTGTTTCCTGGAAAAGGTTTTTGGATTTTCTGTACATAGTTGTGTTAGCTGGCAATTAGATGATATTCTCCTTGGCTCTTAGTAACCTCCTCACAGTGTTGTAAACAGAATAGATGCAGCCTTTAAGGCTGACGTTGCCTTTTGTAGTCACGTAAGAGAAGATCAAATTAATCTCATGTGTAGGGTAGACCACCTACAGGCCAGTTTTAAATCTTCATCTGGAACACCAGCAACCTGCCATTGCTATCAAAAGCAGACCAGATTTAATCTGCTACAGCAAATCCTGTAACACTAGAAAATGACAGGTTTTGGTGATTTAGAGAAATGCAATATCAAATAGATTGCTCAAACATGAATCTGTTATCCTCCCCCTATGCCAAGGAAGATGTTACTGAATGTAAAAACAAGATAATAGAAAGGAGAAACAAGTACTCTGCTGATCCCATACACATCAATAGTATCATTTCAGAGAATGACTAAAGATTGCCATGAGTCAACTATTCCTCCTAAACATTTTGTCTAAGAACACCTACCATTCCCAGCTTCACTGGCAATGAGCAGATTAACATGCTTCAGTTATGATGGGAGCTCAGTTTGAAACAAATCACTGTTAATATCAGCACAACAAGCAACAGTGCTGTCTCTGTGAAACAGCAAGTTATTTTACATACTATCAATTTTCTAATGCAAGAAACCTTCCTACAGAAGATAAGGGAGTGAGGGGCAAGAGTTTTGTTGCTGGGCAAAAAGACTGCCTAGGAAACCAGCTGAATTAAACCTTGTGCCTATCAGCAGGCCAGCAAAACACAGAATCCTACACATTCACATATGCAAAGTGTCTGATGAAGCAATATTTCAGAAACATAAGTCAGGTTCTTTCAAAAACCTACCTGGCATCCTGTCAGCTCTGTAAAGAGCTGCTTAAGAACTCAAGTCAGGGGCTTTGCATCTAAGATGACATAGTGGAAGTCTTTTTCAGCCCAGAGTTCCAGCTCTTCTGCAGTTTTTACCATCCTTGCAGCCCTAACATCCCTGGAAGCCCAAGCCACAGTCCCAGGGCTTCCAGGTTCCCTAGTTCGTGAAAAAAAACAGGGATACAAAGAAAGGACTTCCCAGGAACTGAAAGTTGGCTTCCTATTTTATTTTAACATTGAACAGAATTATTTTCCCCCAGACAGGAGAAGAAGGAGAAGAAATAAAAAGGAATTTCCTTTCCCTTGGAAACATGAACGTTTCTAGGTTTTGTTCCTGTTCCAAGGTTTAATACACGCACATAAGCACATGCATACACAACCCTACCAGACTTTCCCCCTTTTGATCTGGCTGACAGGTGGATTTCCTCTTAGGATATGCCTTATACTGCAGTTACTGCAAGATACTGATCTGGATAGATTTAAAATTTCATACAATATAACAGCTCCCTATTTGCAGCCTAATTAGATTTATTGTATACATCCACAGGAAACATCTTCATCCTGTAACGAGAAAAACACTTTGATATCTGCTTGTGAAAACCTCTACATAGAGCCATGAATTATTATTCCAAGTGAAAAAGTAAGTAATGCAGAATAGCCTTATATGTGCTTTTTTAGATTTTTAATTTCTTTTGAATGTCTCAAATTCAAGTCTCCTTTCTAATATTAATTTCAATTGTAGCTTCACCCATCAGGCTATCACTCCTACCACTTGCTGCTTCAGATAGCAAATCTAAAATGTTTGTGAATGGTCTATCTGCTGTAGATTATAAAGATTTCACTTGTAGTACATTGAGAGGTGAATTTAATAGTTCATTTCCTTTTAAATTCTGTTGCAATTAACATGCAAAGTCAAAGGTCTTTTGTATTAAAACAACAAAAAAATCTCCTCTTCAAAGGAATCCCATAAAGAAGAACTGTCTACTGCTCTGTAAAAAGTATTATTCATTCAGCAATGCAGGTGCCCCAAGGATTCACTAGTCTTAACAGCATTACAGGAGAGTGATTGTGTGTGTAGAGGAGAGAGACAAGCGAGGAAGCAGCTACTCTCTGAAACCTGGTTGGAAGAGGGTGAAAAGGTGGAGGGAAACTTCTGGGTGGTCCAGAGAACAATGTGAAAGACAGCAGTTCTGTTTTGGGAAGTTTTTTTCAATTTATGGAAACTACATTTGATTTTGAATTAGGATAAAGGTTCTCCTTTCCTAATGAAGAATAATGGTCTTCTTTTCTAATCAATCTTCTCTGCTTTAAGGACTCCATCACGTTTCATCTCTGAGTCTGAAAAAAAACCTATCACCCACAATGAAAAATTGAAAGAATCATTTTAAAATGAAAAATTTAAATTATCTGTTTTAAAAATGTTTTGGTTTTTTTTCCTAAGACTTGAAAATTTCTGCCATGTTAATACTTTTCTGAAGGTTAATTTTCAGAGGAAACTGCAATAATTGCATGAATAGTCAGACCAATATTCTTCGGTACAAAACAGCCTGGCTAATATATTCCTGATCAGCACTGGTGTCCATGAAGTCATAAGTAAGAGACTTGCAATGGTCACAGCTGCTAATCCATTTTAAAAGCTGGAGTAATGTCTGGGTGGATGAGAAAGGAGTGGACCCGGAAGAGAGAGGGGTAAAACACTCTTCTACCCATTGGTTGAAAGGTGGATTATACATCTCCAGCCCCTTATCTCCCTCCATAAAATCCACATGCTTAGACTGTCTTCTGACCCTTGTGTCTGGGTATGTGTATCTGTGAAGGGAGGCAGAGAGAGAGAATAATTTCGTTTGTTTCCAAGAGAACTGTTGCTTCACAACATGGAGAAGCTATAGCATGTACAGAAAAAAAAAAAAAAAAAAAAGAAAAATTAAAAGTAAAAAGAAAAGTTCAAAAAAAGAAAAAAATTAAAAATCTTATTTTAAAATATAGCCATTAAAACTGACATTTCTTGTTACCTCTTCATTCTAGAACTGACCACATTTTTTTTTTTTTCACTTTTCTTTTTAATTTGGGGTGGGGGGGTGTTGGATTTTTTTTTTCCTGCCGTATGGTATCATTGAGGTATGCAATAATTTAGCTTCATTGCCTGCAAACTTCAAAAGATTTCATTGGTATTTTCCCTGTACTGAGAAAAATCATCTGTAAACCCCAGCAAATGTTGATTATTTCCGTTGTCTGTTAAGCTATGTGTCCTTGTCCTCTTTCTCTCTGATCTTTCAGTCCATGAAGCCTTGCTTTTCTTTTACCATGGCTTTCATTAATCAGTCTGAGTGCTTTTACTAGGTAGTGTTACAATTTTTAATCCTTTCCCTTATGCCCTTTGCTTGCTTTCATACAGACATCATATTGAGATATGCATTCATTTGAGGAAAATGATAGACAGGTTTTTAAAAAGGAGACTCAATCAATACCAGAAGTTCTTTTTTTATTCATTATTGTTAGAATGTATAAATTGTTGCCAAGGAGAAAAAAAAATAAAAAGGAGTTATAGGGAAAAAAAACAACAACAAAACCCAACCACACTGGTAAGGAGGAAATTAAAGCTAATTGGACATATTCTGTCATTTCCATCATTACTGAATTTTCACATTTCATGTGTGCATGAAGAGATAGATAGGCTATATGCCAATTGTTCACTTCTCTTTTTTTAATTATTCTGTGGAATCTGTATTTAAATAAAGATATATAGTAATACAAGTGTTCCTTTATACCTTCATTGGAGAACCCTGGAGTGCTTTGCAGAGCACAGTGCCAGGCTTGTAATCTTGAGGACATAAATAGTCCCACTAAAGTGAATGAGATCATTATTTGCATGATTAAATATCATAACATTAAACTGTACATAAATGTTACTGCTGTGGGTAGAGAGGGGGAAGGTGGAGACGAGTGTGACATAAACTTTCAGGTGACAAGAGGAATGAATTCTGCCTGATTTCATCCTTCAAAAGCCTTCTAGTGACAGTATTATTTTTAAATGGCTTTTAGTGATTTTGTGACACTGCCAAGTTATTTAGCTCTATTTAAAAAAAAAAAAAATCCAATAGCAACAAAGATTGAATAATGTATGGTACTAATCTAGGGCCAACTGAGCCCTATCAGGACTCACAGTACACAGCGGCTATGTCTGAAATTACCTTGTTGGACCCCCAGCTTGTCCACCCTTCAGTAGCCACCAGGGCTTTGGCAGTCTCATCCATCTCCAGCTCCCCAGGATGGTCAGCCTTCCTCCTTCCTCCTTACTCTGCAGAGCTCAGAGCTCTCTACGCTCAGAAAGATCTTGTCCCCTCTTGGCAGCCCTGCATGAAGGTGTCCGGTACTTCTGAGGCTGAGATTCAGAAATACATGCAGGAAATGTGCACACCGACTGTTACCGAAATACACTGCACTAGTTTGCTATCACCACTGGAAAGAGAGTAGGATCACGAAACACACAGATGGCACGGAGCTGGGGAGGACTGCTGGCATGGAGGAGGGCAGGTTTAGTATTCAACATGTTCTAAGCAAACTGGGCATACAGGATGGAAAAGCTACAATGCATTTCAGCAAGAACAAATGCAAGATACTTCACGGAGGCTGTTATGCACATATGGAGCAAGTAACATCTGCTGAGGCTGTGAAGACAGCAAAGAAGTTTCAGTAGGTCATCAGTTGTGGATAAATCTGTGATGGGAGGAAGGCAGACATCTCATCGGATGTATAAATAGGAGTGCAGATGATAAGACATAGTTAGTAATCTTTCCACTGCAGAACTGACTTGAGTTGTGGGCATCTCATGGAGGGGAAAAAAGAAAATAAAATCATGAAATAAGTGTACAGAATCCAGAACAAACCAAAAAGAACAATCATAGACCTAGAAAATGTGACCTGGGGGGGGGGGGGGGAGGGGGGCGGAAATGACAGAAATTATGTTGTTTAGCCTAAGAAATTAGAAGGGGAAGAGGGAACGGATAGAGGAGACATTCATTAAATATGTATAGACTACTGCCAGGATAATTTGTTCTCCCCATCCATGGTGGACAGGACAAGAAGTGATGTACTTAGTGAATGCTGCGAGGAAAATTCAGGTTAAATATGAAAATGATAAGGATGGAATAGAAATATTCCATAGAAATAGACTCCCTGGGGAGGTAGGAACAATGATGAGGGTAGAGCTCACTCTGCCATGGGGCCCAAGGACCCTTCCAGCACTGTGATTCAGCGGTTACAGCAACATTACAGAACTGGGAGCTCCCTATCTTGGCTTCATCTTATCTTTTTTGAATGGGTGTCTCCTTAAGCTGCATTGTATATTCGTCACTTTTTCCTTTGATTTAGTATGATTTGTGTTGAGCAATCTGAATGAGCAAGATGCCTTCTTTCTGAGCTCTGAGGTAATACCACTAACAATTATAATTTCATTTACAAAAGAAATATATAAATCTCTATATAAGACCTCCCCACTTACAGTAACATGTTTATCTGCAAGTAGTCCTGTGATTTCTAAGGGATTTATCTAGGAGTAAGGATGTGTATCTCTATTACTATTGTGAAACTAGCATTAACCCTTTCCAGGTTAGCGGGGTCATGCTGAACCACAGGAAAGACCCATCCCTGTTCACAAAAGCACCACTCGTTCCTTATCTGGGCTCTCAAGAACAAGAATTTCCTCTGCTTATATCTGTACAAAACCTGCCTCACACATGGGACATAGACTTGGCTGGAGTCCCCACATCCATTGTAGTGCAAACACAGAAACAATCAGTGAAATCCTTCCGAAATCTCCATGCCTTCCTTACAATAATAATTAAAGGTGAATAAAATAATGACAGTCGGAGAGGTGGTCATGGAGGTTCAGGCCCACTGAAAGTCAAGCAATATATGCCATGTTCAAGCACCCAGACTCCCAACAGAAGCCAGAGGTCCGAGCAGGATAGCACTGCTCCCTTCCAGGCACTGCACATCCTCACTGCTAACAGAAGGCAGCTGCGCATTTATCTCAAAGAAATCACCAGGCATCACTCATCTTTTGGAACACAAAGAAAACACCTCTCCCTTAATTTGCAAGAGTCCAATGTGCAGACTATTTCTGTTTCAGCTGCTTCTAGTGACAGGGTTTCAGCTCCAAAACTGCCTTTCCCCCGGACAGGGTTCAGCCACTTTAGTAAGGTTTATTTTGGGCAAAGGAGGGATGGGAGAGGTAAAGACGGATACGTCCTACCCCTCATCTCCAGGCTGTGCCACTCTGCACAAAGCATCCAGGTTTTCTGGCACAGACAGAGCCCAGAAGCAGAGGAGCAGGGACAATTTCATCTGCCAACATGGGGGAGTGAGAAGTTGTTCTAACTTCGGTCTCTGCATGGGACAGTTTCTGCTCTTTATCCAGTGGCTTTAATATAAATGCTTGACAGGATAGAAGACATCAAACATACAAACACACTCAACATAGAGTGGTTAGAGCCACAGTCCTGGCAGCGACAGCACCTTTCTCAGAGGGTCTGAGGTCGCCCAGGTGGAGGTGGAGTGGTTCCCACGGTCCCCCCACCCTGGGCAAGAGCACTGACTCCTGAGCAAGGCCTGAGGCGGCTCTCCCTTGTCCCTGGGCAGAGGGATGCTCGACTTCAACATCAGCTCTGCCGGGCACCGCGGGACAGTCCGGGGCATCTACCGAAGTGCAGCTTGGAGAAACCGAAGTGACACACGGACTAGCCTTCTGGGACCAGGGAATCTGCTCCACGTCCCCCACCCCACCCCGCGTTTTCGCCCGTTGTCCCCCTCCCGGTGCCGCGGCTGCGGCTGCTTTAACGGGGCAGGGGGGGTGCGGGCAGCCCCGCCGACGTCGTGGGCATCAGCTGACCGCGCCGGGCTCTGCCTCCTCCCGGGCCGCCCGCCCGCAGCACCACACCGGCGGCGGCGGCTGGCGGCTCCGCCGTACCGGTCCCCGCCGCTCCCGGGGGCAGCGCCCGCCGCCGGCTCCCCTCAGCTCCCTGCGCGCCTGCCCCTCGCCCCTTCCTCCCTCTCCTTCTCCCTGCCGCCGGGGGAAGCCCCAGAGCCGGAGTCCTCCCTGCCCTGACCCGCGGAGAAGTTAGGATGCTCCCAGCGGTCTTCCCAAAGCTCTGAGTTTAGGGCGGGATTTTCGTTCCCCGCTCTTTTCGCTTTTTCTAGGCTTTGTTTTTTTTGGGTTGTTTTTTTTTTTTTGTGGGATTTTTTTTTCTCCTTTCTTTCTTTCTTTCTTTCCCTCCTTTTTTTCTCGTTACCAAGCAAGCCGAGCGTCTGCGATGGATGGCAGCCCCGAGTCCCCCCCGGGCAGAGGCGCCCCGTGAGCCAGGGCGGCGCGCCCGGCGGGGCATGCCCCGCCGCCGGGGGGATGCGGGCGGGCAGCCCCCGGCCGGCGGCTCCGGCGCCGTGACCGAGGATGCCCGCGACCCGGCCGCCTCTCCCCTCCCGCCCCAGCTCGCAGGGCTCCCGCTGATCGCAGCCGCGGGAATTACAGCAGCTCCCGCGGACCACAGCTCGGAGCGCGGCCCCGGGATCCCCGGAGAGAAGAGCTGCCCGCTGTGAACGGCTCTCTGCAAGGCGGCTGCCCCCATCCTTCCGCGCCTCCAGCCTCCGGATGGGGCCAAGGCTCGCCCGCCGGGCAGCGGGGCTGCGCCCGTAGATGCTCCGCTCCTCCCTCCTCCTCCTCTCCGGACCCGCGGCTCGGCTCCCTCCCTGCTCACCGCCCCGAGGAGGGCGCGCACCCAGCCCGCCGGGGCGCGGGGGCTGCGCCGCAGCTGGGCTCCGCGGGATGCGGCTCCGCGGGGCTCCGCGGGAGCGGGCGCGAGCACGGGCGCGGGGCGAGGGCCGCCTGCGCTGAGCCGGCGCAGCCGCCCCGCCGACCCCGGCGGCAAACCAGCCCCGCCGCGAGCCAAACCGCCGGACCCAGGGACCTGCCTATAAATGTGATCCCCCCACCGCCACCCCGCCGCCGCCACCCGCCCTTCTCCATCCCCTCCCTCCTCTCCCGAGGCTCCATCCCTCCCCCCGCTCCCCTCCCCAAAGACGGTCGTCTCCCCCCCTCACCCCCCCGCCGGTGCTCTGCCCCCCGCCAGTCACCGCCATGGAGCTCTCGGAGGTGCGGTGCCTGAGCGACAGCGATGAACTTTACACCATCAACAGGACCCCCCCCGGCAGCGGCAGACCCCAGCGCCTGCTGTGGCAAACGGCCGTGCGCCACATCACCGAGCAGCGCTTCATCCAGGAGCACAGCAGCAGCAGCGGCGGGAGCAGCAGCGGTGGGGGCAAAGGCTTCAGCTCCGAGGAGACCTGCTGCCCCAACCACCACCCCCACCCGCCGCACCACCACCACCACCACCACCACCACCTCCGGCGACAGTCGGCCGGCCGGAGTTTGGGTGGCGAGCGCCACAACAACGGAGGCACTAAAGTCTTCCCGGAGCGCACGAGCAGCAGTGGGGACCTGGGCTTTCTGCCCCTGGACTGTGCCCCCAGCAACTCCGACTTCTTCCTCAACTGGGGCTATACCTATCGCGGGGTGATCTTCCCCACTCTCCGCAACTCCTTCAAGTCTCGAGACTTGGAGCGCCTTTACCAGCGCTACTTCTTGGGCCAGCGGCGCAAATCCGAGGTGGTCATGAACATTCTGGACGTGCTGACCAAGCTGACCCTGCTGTTCCTCCACCTGACCCTGGCATCTGCTCCCATGGACCCCATTAAGGGCATCCTCTTGGGCTTCTTCACTGGCATCGAGGTGGTGATCTGTGCCTTAGTGGTGGTCAGGAAGGACACGACCTCGTACACCTACCTGCAGTACAGCGGTGTGGTCACTTGGGTGGCCATGGCCACACAGATCCTAGCGGCCGGCCTGGGCTGTGGCCTCCTTGGGGACGGCATTGGCTATGTGCTCTTCACGCTTTTTGCAACCTACAGCATGCTCCCGCTGCCACTCACCTGGGCCATCTTGGCTGGGCTGGTCACCTCTGTCCTGCAGCTCGTCATGCAGCTGGTTATCCCCAGGTTGGCTGTGACTTCCCTCAACCAGGTACCGTGGTGAGGAAAGGGTGGGAACCTTCCTCTTGCCCCATCGCTCTGGGTGAGAGGAGGTGTGGGGCGTCCCAAGAGATCCTCTCCCTTTTAGTCAGGTGCTCAGAAGTTCATTACCTGGAGGGGAGACCATAGGCAAAACGCAACCTTCTCCTCTCCCCTCCTCACTCCCCCCATGCCTGTCCCAAGGTTTCACCTCAAGCTGGAGATGGGGGCACTTCCTGACCACTCTGTCCTTTCTCATTGTGCATTTACTTCACTGTTGTGCCTTGAAATAGCTTTGGGGAAAGGAGCTCCTGGGACAAGTGGGGAGGATGGGTCATTTATCATTCCCCTCCCTTACTTCCAGCAGTGGTCCATGGCATGACACGACTCTGTCTTGGCCGAACTCTCCCACTGCTCATCTCTCATTTTACTTGCTCACACCTTTTAACTCTGAATCTGCTGGGTGGACTGGTACTTTCATATGTGCGGTGCAGCTTGATCTGAGCTATGGAAAAACAGGAGCAAAGCACGCTGCTCTTCTGCCGGGAGAGCAAAGCAATGACCCAGTGAAATCAAGGGAAAGTTCCCCTTGGAGGTTTGGTGTGAGATCCTGGGCTGTTTTTGGAGGGCACCAAGAAGCCTTTTCTGCTGGTGGTCGTGAGGCAAACATTGTGCTGCAACCTTACAAGTGATGTCTAGGACGGAGTACTGGTTACATGGGGGAGTGGTGCAGTGCAAACTGCTGAGAGGAACTGGGCAAGATATGGGTCTGAGGAGTTAAAACTGGGACTAATCTGCCTTCACACTCACCTGGCTTCTTCTGCATGAAAGTGAGAGTGCACCAAACTCCTGACATCCCTGCAAGGCAAGAAAACACTGCCTTTCTAGGGCAAATTAATCCTGGGGATTCTTGCTGCTCCCTTTTTCCTCCCCTTCCCAGACTGTCACAGCTCTGTGCTACCAATATTTCACAGGAGATTATTGTCTCCATTTGGCCAGCTCCGGGGAGCCGGGAAGAAGGGGGTGGAGGTACTGGCAGATAATCCCCAAAGGAGGGAGGGTGCAGAGGAATGTGGTGTTGGTGGCGTGTTGTTTACATGATGAATGCCGGGATGCGTGGCTGAGAAGTGGCTGATCTTGCACCTGGAAGTTTTCATGATGATGGTCCTTGGGACACATCTACCTGCCTCAGACCCTAGCCCTTCTGACACCCCTGCCCACCACTGTCCATCCCCTTCCTCCACGCACTTGTTAGCTGTGGGCTGCCTTGACCTCACTTCCCAGCCGCCAGGCTCACCCTGTTTTGGGAGAAGCTGTCCCTGTGTGTTGTGCCTGGCTGAGCCCTATGGCAGTGTGACAATTAGACTGTGCAGAGTTGTTCCCCAGCTCTTGGTAACGTGCTGATGAATGAACTGCAGCCACGCGCCGTGTCCCGCTCCCACGCACTGCTGGGTCAAAAGCTGTGTGAGTTATGCTGATTTCTTAATTTACTTCCACGTCCTATCCTGGAGCTATGAGTAATGCGCTGCTCTGCCATTATGCACAGGTATCGCAACTGTTTAGCTGGTCCACACACACACACACACACACACACACATTTCCCACAGACATTCCTAACAAAGGCATTTCTCGGGAGAGATACTAATATCTTCATTTTGCAGCCCCGGTACCTTGCCAGTTGCGTGAATGAACTTGCCTTTGAGCGGTGCACAGTGAGAGAGATTACCAGACAGATGATTGCCTTCATGAACTACATATATAAATCTTCTTAACGGGATCCACACAGCTTGCCACACATCGGTGTTGATTTACACCGGCTCTCGCCTTCCCAGAACCCACTTAACAACGCCTAATTAGGTGTCGCTTCGGCCCTTTGCCTCCAACCCCCTCTGGGAGAGGCCGGATCCTTCCCCGCCCCGGGGTCTTCTCCCCATCCCGATGGAAGGGCGAGCTCAGAGCGGGGACAGGGACCCGCTCCCCCCGAGGAACGGCCGCCGCGAACCCACCGCGGGCAGATGCGCGGGGCGCGGAGCGCGGCCGCTCGGGCGCTGTCCGCCGCGGCGGTGCTGAAGCCGCCGCGGCTGCTGCGCGGTTGCTGCGCGGCTGTTACGCGACCCGGGGGCTCCCTCCAGCGGCCCCGGCGGGAGCCTGCCCGCCACCTCCCGCGCGGTCCCCGCCGGCTGCGCCCCCGCGCACGGCGCTGCGCAACCTCCGCGCCTCCTGGCGTCAGGTGCTGTGTCCCCAGTGGTCAGCCGAGGGGCTTCGGGGGGGCCGGAACTGCCGCCCAGGGAGAGGCGCAGCCCTGCTCGGGTACTTTGTAGTGTTGCACCGGTTTTTGTATTTTTTTCCGGAGGACTGCAGAGTGCTTTCAAGTGTTAGAGAATAAAGGCTTTAATGGCCGATGAAGGGTATACAACTATTACTTCACAGGTGAACACAGAGAATCTAAATGACTGTGTCATCAAGGTTATATAGGAAATCTTTTGGACAACACGGATTTCTTGATCTTGCAGGCAAAGCACTCTCTTTTATCACAAGGCTTATTTTCCAAGGTAAAATACTGCAGCTTCCCTTTAGAGAAGCCTTGCAAGACTAAATGAACTGTTTGATTATGTAGCAATATCTGTGACCATCTTGCTGTGCCTCAGGATGCAGACAGCTGCTTACACTGGACCAAGCCCAGGAGTTAAAGTACACAAGGAAAAAAAAAAAAAAAAAAAAAGCAGAGGGTAAAACTCTGATCATGGTACAGATAATGGGTTTCCCACTGATTTTTATGAGACCAGGATTTCATCCAGGCAAAATACTGAATTCAATTCTGAACGGAAAGCACTGTCTATCCTGGAGTCAGTTTATTACTGTACGCAGTAGTATGACGGGCACAATGGTTCTGAACCCGTTCTCAGTCACATGGGTATAAATCAGTTATAAGTCTATCTAAACTCATAAGTTGCTACAGTTTATACAAGAGGAAAATCAAGTGCTCTGATCTGTTTTCCCTTAATCTCTTAATTAATCTTAGTCTTCATTGATAAGTATGTTCACAAGCAGTTCAAATCATTAGCAATGCTGAACACAAGCATGCAGGACTGCTGCCTGATTCAGCTGTTTGTTGAAGGTAACAAAGTACGCATTCTCATGAATACAAATAATGCTCACTGTTCACCATTTTTTTCTTGCAGTAACACTTAAAAGGTCATCTGATTTTTCTTCCCTTGCATTTCAAAATTAGTTTGAACCAACATCCTAGGTAAACGTGAAAGAGAAAGACTGCCTTGAAATTATTTAAAAAAAAAACAACAACAAACCAAACCAAACCAACACCAAACACAACAAAACAATTGTAGACTCATTAGTTTCAATCCTGCCAAGTGCTCTGTGCTTCTGGAGAGATATGACCAAGTGACCCCAGCCTGAAATGCTGAGCAATGTGCTGCTCCTCAACCAGGGAAGAGCCAGAAAAAAAGGGCCTGATACCATGATTTAGGTAAAGGCAACACTGACTTGACTAAAGATTCTGTCAGGAAACAAATAAGAAATGCAAGATATTACTGATAAGCAAGTAAAGTGCATTCATATGTGTGCCTGGTTAGACACCGTGCTGGGGGTGGTGTTTGCCTCTGATGTTCCCCAAAATGAAAGTTTAATTTGTATTGCGTTCATTCTTACTTTTTCCTTGCTGGTAATGTGGTACACAATCCAAAAAAATCTAAGACCACATATGTGTTTCAGGCATATGGGGAAGAATAAACAACTCAGAGCTCCTTAGTGTTATGTAACGTAGGCAGATGATATTATAGATATGAATTTTGACAGGCTTGGAATTATGTAAGATACAAACATACTCTGGATTTTAATCCTCTGCCTGTGCGCTCTTCACTCACGTGAGTAAATTCCACTAGTCATAAGCCTACTCTGGTGAGTAAGGCACCTGCATAATGGATGCCTTGAAGGATCAAGTCCTAAATTACACATATTAAATCAAACTTTAATAATACATTTAGAAATAACCTTGAAGTGGGTAATACCAAGCCTAGGGAAAGTCATTCTTTTCCCTCTGTTAACATCTGTCTTTCCAAGTCTAGGCAGTTCTGTGAATTAATACAGAGATTTTTGCTTGCTTGTTGTTTGTTTTTTTTTTCCCAAAACCCACTCTGAGGGCTATTAATAGAGGAAAAGACAGAATTCATGAAGTCACAAGGAGTCCTATAGAAATAAATCTGTACAATTATACAGTGGCAATGGACAGCTTTTATGTGCATATTTCAGCCACGTTTTCCAAAATCTGATCATAGATATCAGCATATGAGTATGTACAAAACACACCCATCTCTTCAAAATTTCTGCCAAATGTTTGTGGAGTATCTCTTAAGTCTGTAAGGTATAAGGATATTTCAAAATTGGCTACTATTTGAGAATCAGAATCAAACCACTCCATCTTTATCCCTATGGTTACTTTCATAACATTATTTGCTATTCAGGTTTTTTTCTGCCATAGGCCGTTGTGGGTGACTTATAACCTGATCGTGTGACTTTAGACTGGATTATGATCTGGTTTCCTTTTATATCTCTTAATATCACCTGACTGGTATCAGTGGGTCACAGCATAATTAGATTAGAATTGGATACACTTTTCTCTGAAGCAGCTGCATCATTGTTGTGCTAAGTAGGGCAAATGCATTAGTTATATTTACAATCTGATGATTAATTGCCTTCAGAGAGTTCCTCCATTTTGGAGGAACTCAGGCAGAAACATGAATGAAACCTGTTTTTATTAGTGAGTTTCAGCCTACAACAGTTAGTGCACTTGTTCTCAGTGAAAGTTACTTTGCTAGATTTGATGTGACAATTTTTCTGCTGTCAGGATACCTCTGTGTTGTTTTTAAGGTTTTGTTTATTGCTTCCTTGTTTCTCATGGCCTAGAAAGAGGCATATGTTCTAGAATAGCAGCATCTAATGCAAAATAATCGCACACCAGAGCAGCGCTCTTACAGCTGACAGTTAACAGCAGATCATGCTGGAATGATCCTTATTAGCCTGCTCAGAAGACTGAAGGGGATAAACATCTCCAGTCCATCCTCTCACTGCACTTCTCAACCCTGTCAATGATGTGATCTGGGCAGGAAAGAGAGCAAAACTAGAACTGTTTAATGGATTCTTCTCTTTCCAGAGAGCAGAGAAGGTGGGGAGTGGAAGGACTCATTCCTCCATTTTCCTTATCTGCAGAATATCTGGCTAAACACAAGAAAAACTAGAGTGTTTCATGTCAAATGTGAAATTTAGTATACAGAAAGGCACTAAGCTTTTAAAGTGATACTTAGGCTGATGGAAACTCCAAACCCGAAAACCATTACTCAGCTTCTGCCTACCACCCCATCCTTGCAGGCACCTTGTTAACATCACATTTCTTTAAGTGCAGTCTTCTTGCACTTAACTGCACTTCTGTTTTTGAGCATCCTGTGAAGTACCTCAATGACTCAATGCTAAAGTTACCATGCAGCCTAGCCAGAATCCAAACACTGCTCTAGTGGGAACACATTTTGCGATTATACTACATTTTGCGATTATACTACATTTTGCGATTATACTACACACACAGTGCCTGCCTGATGTCAAAGCTGGACAAGAAGGGAGTTGTGCTTTTCCTCTGTGTAACAAATATGGTGATGAAGATGTTCCTCGGATGTGGAAGACCAAGGCTTAAATCCCTTTTTCCCCAGAGGGGATTGAAATCCACCTCTTTTGCCTCACCAGAGAGTTTCCAAATTAAACCTTCCCCCATTCCTAGCACAGTGCTTCTGGGAAGATAAAAGGTTAAGATCCAGCAGGTCAAAAGAAGAAAGAAAGAATAATCCTGAGTCTGTAACCCACTGATTAAGGAATTCATCTCTGGCGGTGTCCTTGCTGAACATTTTAGTGTTTTATATAATGTTATTAAATCATTCCCTCAAGCACATGTCCCAACCAGCAGACTGTACGGTCTGGTCCCCTCTCTCTGACCTGATGGATCTTGAATCTCTTTTCCAGAGTGGTACAGATTCCCCAGAGAATTTCTCTCCTTCCTTATCTGCTGCCCCTCCAGCTCCTCAGAACCTCAAACCATACAACCTACAGGGGTGACATTTCCCAGGGAGGCAGGAGATATTGAATGGGGGCTGAGCCTCCAGTCATTGAGTTGCTATACAGAAGATATACAGCTGTTTTAAAAGACAATGGATTCAACGCTTTAATGAAAAGATATAGGCAGTGCCCTCACGGGTGGAGGGGAAGGAGGTTTGGGGCTGAGAAACCCAAATATCAGGGAAAAACTTCACAGTGAATCTCTAAACCCTGGGGAAAAACAAGGTTTAAGACATACTCCCTTCCTTTCATACTTCCCTCTTAGCTGGCTCTCCCCCCATTCATCCTGCTGGCTATTTTATACTCCGTCTGAGACATTAGATTCTTTTTGCATATTGCATAATGATCTGTAAGAACTTGGTGGCATTCAACATAGGTTGCTGACTTAAACTCTGGTAGTCATGTGTCTGCAAATTGAGGTGCGCAAAGACCTTGCTTTGTGGCTTCTGAGCCTTTTATATTTTTTTTGCCATCTAGCCCTTCCTTCAGGGACAAACTCCATTCTACTTGCTCTGTTCTTGGTGCAGTGCAGCTGGTACCCAGCCCCAACGCAGGAGGGACTGTAGAGTTGCAATCTGGCCCAAGGAGGGAGTTGAATGCAAATTGCCGAGTTAGTGCTGCAGTGAATCTTCAGCATTTTGGTACCAGCCTCACTCATTCAAACCAGGTATAAAAGAGACCTGGCTGGTCAAAAGGGATCAAACACAAAAAGTACTGAGTACTTAGCATTTCTTGGCACTAAGGATCTTACTAAGGGATCTTATTAGGCACTGACCGACTGAGAGACTCCCAACAGCTTGATTTAGGGACCCGAATTAAAGCCCACAGAGTGTGATACACTCCCACAGACATTAGGATTTTTAGGTGAACCAAGAAGAACACTTCTCAGGACCCTCTTTAGGGAAAAATGTTGCTCTGAATCTGCATTTCTTCTGAAAGAGAACACAAATGTGGACATCCAGCTCCTCCAGGAATCTCTTGGAGTGAGCTCTGTCACTCTTATCTCTCCAAACACCCAGGTCTGCAGACAGAGATACCAGCGTGGTGCTGCCTAATCTAGAACAAAAGATATCGGGAAATGTACACAGGGCGAACTGCAAAGCCAGGCAGCCATTGGCTGACAGAGCAATATTTCATCATGCGAGTTTTGTTTATTAGTGACTATTTTAAGAAGTGCTGCTACTTCGTTTGCCAGCTTTTTCTGCTGCAAGGTTTCACGCAGTTGGCCCTAGAGGAGAGAGGAAGGCTGCTGGGTTCATTAATTAACCATTGCTGCAGTCTGAGGAACAGCTGAAGCATATCAGTGTAAAAAAGAAAAAGAAGCAAAACCAACCCAAACCATATTTTTTCACAATCCCAACAAATAATTGTACTTCTCTTAAACAGTCTGATGTTGGTGTTATAATTTTATATGATGCTCTTAGTTTTAATCTAGAGAACAGTAGCCCCAGGTAAAAATGAAATACTATTTGAATGAGTTTAATGATTTAATTCTTTTACCTACTCAATATTCTTTTTCAATTTTGATTTAATCATTACTTTACAGTTCTGGATTTTTCTGTATCTTTACTTTCCTTTTTTCTAACAGCATAGTCCCTTAAAAATAAAATACATAAATCCCTCTTTACTGAAATCAGTGGAAGCATTCAACAGTGGCAGAATTCTAATTAGGAAAATCAGTTTGTTTCTTTGGAGGGATCTGATCTCCAGGCACTTTATTATTTTTCCTTTGTTCAAACTCTGTTACTTTGTTTACCTGGGAGCTGCTCGGGGATGGAGCTATCTATTCTGTGCTGCTTGCTTTAGTTCTACCACAGTAGGAGCCTCATCCATCAATCCAGAGTTACCATCTCAATGCAAATAAAAAATAATAATAACCAGGAAAATCAATCAACACAGAAGAAGTACATGATATTATACTGCGTATCACATGTTTTATAACTCTGGGGTAAGGATTTTAGGTAAAGAAATTACTTGGATTGCATTGCAGTTACTCAAATAACTGTACAAGATCTAGATTTACACATTCTTTTATCCTATGATTCTCCCTCACATATGAAAGTATCTCTAATGATTACCAGTATTAATAATCTTCGTAAGAATAATAGATAGGGTTATAATTGACATAGAAACCATCCCACACCTGCTCAGTGTGATTCTAATTTAATGTGCCAGACATGCATACTCACTCTTTTAGAGCAGAGAGTGTTATTCACCACAGATTTCAGCTAGGGACTGGGAGCCAGGATCATTCCCATTTCATCACTAAATTTATTATTGTCCTGTGCTGACCCACACACATCACTTTATGTTTCTGTGCTTCATTTTATTTGAAAATTTGCCTTTCTCAGTTGCTGTAATATGTGACTAATACATTCAATTGCTTTGAGATTTTTAGGCAAAACATGCCCATCACCTTCCACGATGCACTAAAAGAGGAATACTGCATTGACTTCTGTCAGCCCCACACATTTTTTGTTAAATAGTGAATACATTGAATGGAGTGGGAATGTTTGCATATAACTTTGCCCTTTTTTAAAAGACCTGGTTCCACATAATTCTCTTAAGGGCTGAAAGGCATGAGGAGCAGCTAAGGACCCTGGACTTGTCTAATTTGGAGAAAAGGAGGGTGAGAGGTGATCTCATTGCTCTCTGCAGCTTCCTGAGGAGGGGAAGTGGAGAGGGAGGTGCTGATCTCTCCTCCTTGGTATCCATTGATAGGACATGTGGGAATAGTTCAAAGCTGCATTGCAGGAGGTTCAGACTTGACATTAGGAACCATTTGTTTACTTTGAGTGGGGTCAAACCTTGGAACAGGCTTCCTATAGAGGTGGTCAATACCCAAACATCAGTGTTTAAGAGGCATTTGGACAATGCCCTTAATAACATGCTTTAATTTTTGGTCAGCCTTGAAGTGGTTGGGCATTTGGACTAGATGGTTGTTGCAGGTCCCTTCCAACTGAAGTATTCTATTCTATTCTATTCTATTCTATTCTATTCTATTCTATTCTATTCTATTTCAGCCGGATCCTCTGTGACTCCAACATCCCTTTACATTAGTCCATCTGTGCTGAGGGGACTTTAAAGTAAATACCATATAGTTTATACAAGGCTATGCTTGCAGCACTGGGTTGTAGAGTCAGTGACCTCGTCAGCCAGCCTCCTTGTGACCCCACACTTCTTGCTTTCACACGCATGCAGTGGACCAGTTTCAATGAGAGGAATGGAAAAGATTTCCACCATGATTAATTTGTTGCCTTAATAGGTCTCTTTCTTAGAATTGGGATCCATAGATTCAAACTGCCTCACCTAGAATTGAGGGAAACCAAGAAATCAAATCCTGATCTTTGTGAAATGCTGTAAGCAAGAAGAAATTCCCTCCTTCCTGGACACTGAGTGAAGATTGTAGGCCTCAAGTTGAGCTCTATGACAGCCAAAGAGTTAAGCAAAGTTAGGACATGTTTCAGAATTCAGTTCATCCCTGTCCCCAAAGGCTGTAGCTGTATTAATTCCTCCCAAACATGGTGCCTGCATCCAATCCATGCAGTAGGAAAAACAGGTCTATGATGACTGCCGAACTACATGTGGGAATTGTGGAGTGAGGATTGGTTGACCAAGGCCAGAACAGTGCCTACGACCGTTCTGGTGGTTTAACAGCACAGATGATTGCGTTCCAAAGACATTCCTCGATGCTGCTTAGTGCACTCCAGGGATGCAGCCTTCCTGCCTGCCCTCTGCTGAATTGCATTGAGGCTGAGTGGGATGTGTACACTTGGTTTGGCTGATTAAGGTGCTAAGCGCCTATACTTGAAGCATGAAGGGACCAGTATGTCCCAAAATGAACAAAGAGATTTATAGAAGATTCCTGCAAGGTCTGAAGGTCCTTCAGAGCAGCCAGTGAAAATTGTTCTTTGAGACTTAGGGAGAACTTAAGTCATATGAATCTTGCCCAAGGATTTTTCTATAAAATTTTTTTTTGACATTTCCAGAATGTAGCTAAATGTCACTCTGACTGATGCCATGATAGTTTCCATGTTCTTCCCAATCCTTAGAGTAATAGTAGCTTGCTGACAATACTGGGAAGAGAAGAATTTATTATATGTGTTTTATTTGTGCTAATGTAATTGCTTTTGTTCCATTGTGCTATGTTCCAATGTGCTATGTTCCATTAGCCACCAGGCTACAAGAAATGGTAGAAAAACACATGAAGTGTTCCCATTTTCTTTGTGATGGTACAGGTTCATAGGGCCTCCAATAATTTTTTTATAATCTTAATAGCTCTTCAGGCTTAGAAATTATTTTTCCAATGACTTATCACTTTCATGTAAAAATATACTTGTGTCTACTTATTCTTAAGGGATAGTTATGTACATTTTTTAATGACAGCCACTCTTCTTTGCTATTCCTCCATAGTAGAATATCTAACGCAAGCATTCAGTTACACCAAATCCCATCAACAATCAACAGAATAAAATTTATAAGCTTTGACGAGAGGACACTTAGAGGTAATGTGACTTTGGAAAAGGAGTGTAAAACAATGCATCTTAACATTATGCCAATTATTTTAAAATCAAGAAAAGAACTCATATTTATAAAGATGGCTATAAGTTTAAGTTGTTTGATGGCCTGAGGCCTTTAAACTTAGTACCAAGATTGTTAAGGTACCTGTTCCTTCCTCTTCAAGCAGCTAACAAAGCTTTTGTTGTCCAGATTACTTTCCATGACGCCAGAACATGATGACTTCCTTGTTGAATTTACAAATGGTCTCTCCCAGTGTCATTTATTAAAGAACTCTTCTGATGATGTTCAAGAAGGAAGAGTATTTATGATCACTTCTGGTTTCCTTTTGCAACACAAGACTACTGCAATTAAACTTGACATAGTCGATTTTTTTAAATCTGAAAGCAACTAATATATCTAATAAAATTGAATAATATCCCACATTTAAATCTCTAAAGGTTCAAACCACTTCGTAGATTTACATATATTTGTGTTAGATACAAATACTCAGCAAAGGTAATGCTGTGGAATTTCATGTTTTATTCTTTTTTTTGTAACTTGCTTTCAGGTTCAGTAATTACATTTGCAAGTCAAAATAATATTTACTATGTTCCTAAAGTTTGTGTGCATCTAAAGTGAGTTTATAGGTGCAATTTAAAAATGGAAAATACACACACCATTAATTAAGAAACCTTTTTTCTAATTGCTATCATTAAAAACTCAAAGTATAATCTGGAAATCAAACTGTTGTCTTCTGGCTATCAGTATGGACTCAGCAGTTGCAGATTTGTAGAGAACTTGCAAGATGCTTAGTCAGAGCTAAGTGGCCTTTATCATAAAACAACAATTCAAAGAATCTCAGACAAAAAAAAAAAAAAAAAGAGAAAATGCTAGAGCATCCTACAAATAAGGAAAGGATTAAAAATCCAAATCGTAAACACAGACACAAAAAAATTCTCACAGACTTTGTATGAACCTGTGGTTTTACAAAACATGGAAAGCTAGGTACTCATAGCAATCATTCCCATGATAGCCATCTGGCCTAGAGCCCATTTTTCAATGTTATCTAGGAACTTAAAAGTACAGGGCGGTAGAAAGTGAGATTCTCATCACTCCACAAGCTAAGGGACTCCTTAAATCACTTAAGTGGTTATAAGAGTATGTCGTGGGACTCCATAAGTCCCATGAACTAACACCAAAGAATTAAGAGAAGAGCTCAAAAGAGTTAAGTGGTCTTCCACAGTGCAGACAATACAAAACTGTGAGGAGCGGCTGGTACACTGGATGGTTTCATTGCCATTCAGAGGGACTTCAGCAAGCTGGAGAAATGGAATGACAGGAACATCATGGAGTTCAACAGAAGGGAAATGCAAAGTTCTGCACCTGGGGAGGAAATAACCCCATGTACCAGCATTGCCTGGCAGCTGATCAGCTGGAAAGCATCTCTGCAGAGAAGGCCCTGGTGGTCCTGGTGGAACCACTGAACCAGCAATGTGAAGGCCAAGGACCTCCTGGGCTGCATTAAGCAGACCATTCCTAGCAGATTGAGGAAGGTGATCCTCCCCCTCTGCTCAGCCCTAGTGAAACACATCTGGAGTGTCGTGCTCAGTGCTGGGTTATCCAGTACAGGAGAGACATGGACATACTGGAGTAAGTCCAGAGAAGGGCTATGAAGGACTGATAAAGGGCCATCTGACAAATGAGGAAAGGCTGAGAGAGCTGGGACTGTTCAGCCTGAAAATGAGAGGATTCAGGAGGAGATGTGTGGGGTTAATCTTGAACACTTCCAGGGACGGGGCATCTGCAACTTCTCTGGGCAACCTGTTCCAGTGTCTCACCACCCTCAGAGTAAAGAATGTCTTCCTGATATCTAGTCTAGATTTACCCTCTTTCAGTTTAAAACCATTACCCCTTGACCTATCACTACACTCCCTGATAAAGAGTCCCTCTCCATCTTTCCTGTAGGCCCCATTTAGGTACCAGAAGGGGTTATGCAGTCTCCTCGGAGCCTTCTCTTCTCCAGGCTGAGAGAGCAAGAAACATTCTTGCTTTCCGCAATCCTATATAGTGACATCAGGCAGCACAAGCTGATTGCAAACATCAGGCACACTCACACTACATGCTTCTTTTTGGGGAGCAATTCTGTCTCCACTTACTAGGTCTCTGTGGTATGTGTAATATTACAGGTGGGAGAATTTGAGGAACATCAGTAACTTGGAGTTCTTTATTTCTGCCAGCAAAAAGAGCTCCTCCATCAGTACCAACAATTCAGTTTCAGATGGTCAGATTGCTACACAAGTGTTAGGAGACATCTGATAAACCTGTGTGTGAGCTGTGGTCTCACTATGGCTTTCTCAGCAACCTTAGCTGACAATGAAAGCTAGAGGTAGGTTTACCCTTAGGCAGTATACCAATGCCAGGACAATATTTTGAGCAACTGACACTATCCTTCTTTTAAAAAGCCAGAAACCAACCTTCTCCCAACAAAGCACTGATGATCTTTAAACATACTGTTTTCATTTTCAATGGATACTGTTCATTTTCACTGCTTCTGTAGGAAGAGGATGGCTCTAGAGAAAAGGAAGCTGAAGGGAGACTGGATCAGCCTTCAAATATGGAAGGGGTACCTACAGAGAGGAAGAAATGAATTGGTTTTTGTTTCATCTATAGCTATCAAGTGATGACGTGTTATTAAGTTATTATAAGGAATATTTGAATTAGATAGTAGGAGAAACCTTGTAGCAATAACCTAATAACAATAACTTAAATAACCTCATTTTGCTTGGGAGGATTTACCCTGAGGTGTGATTAAGCAGTTTAGAGAGGCATTTTTTTAGGAGTGATTTAGATAATATCCAGGACCTGGAGCATGGGTTAAATGACCTGTCAAGGTCCTCTCATGCCCTACTTTCTATAATTAAATGACACTGCCTCTTAATTCTGGCTATGCTGCAAAGTGTTCTAAACCCCCAGTTTCCAAAGAAGCAAACCGTTTTGTATTTCTAATAATTGCTACACGGAGGCTGATGGATTTGTCTGAACTAGCTTCACTTCTGTAGTCTCAAATTCCACAGCTTCAAGGATTTATAACTGTGGTTTGATAAGGACATGTTGGATCAACCATTAGCCAATAATATTGCTAATGGTGCAAGAAAATGACAGAATCTAATTGTCTCTTCCAAGAGGGTAGCAACTGGTGAAAGGACTGTTTTATCAATAAAGTCCTGTTGAAGGCAAAGAAACAGCAAAGAGTGAATCTGCTGAATAAGGAGGGGGCACGTTTACACAGTGAAATATATTTTTCAGGTGATCATCAGCTCATTTTAATTAACCTTCAGTCTTCCTCCTCTTATGTCGTAAACCTGGTCTGATGTGTTTACTTTTTATATACCTAAAGAAAAATATATAAATATATTCGGAGGATCATTGTTATTGTAGATTCTGTTCATTATGTACATTGTGGTGCATACGCTACTTAATTACAAAGAATAAGAATCTTCCTGGTTGTTCCTGCTCTAACCAAAGTATGTAAGTACCTGTGTACATTAACAGGTATGGATATTGTCTCTGAAGTCTTTGGGACTACAGCTGACTTCAGAATTATTCTTAGATATACGGTGCACATGAAAAAATGGAAACAATATAGGCATACAGTGCCATAGGTAAATATAGAGTTTAGTTATGCCCTCCGAGTAGCTGCAGCATTGTTGAGAGGTGGAAGAATCCTGTCCCGTCCTTCGCATCTATATCCACCCTACACACTGGGAACCCTCATGGGGTAGTTTGTCTCTTGTAAAGTTTCTCCATGTGTAACACCCACAATGGGCCACTAGACCTGAGGCTGCTTCTGGATTAGCACAGCACCTTTCCTAGGGCCGAGCATCTCACCCTGCTGGAAAGCGGGGAATTGGGCTTTTACTTTTGAACAGACACAAAACGTTCCCCTCCTTCTCCAATAAAAAAAAAAAGGTCTTAGCAGCACACAATTGTAATTCAGAGAACATGGTGGCTAATGTTCTCTTCAAGGGCAATAAACTCTGACCTTGCCAGGGTATTTGAATCACTTTTTTCACATTGTAAAGGGCTATTCAGTCTTTCAGCAAAACACTTTTATTTCCAGACTACAAAATCAGCATCAGCAGTTCAGAGCACCTATAGAGAAACCTTTAATGAAAGATTTTTAGACAGCCATTTCTGCTCCTGTCAGATGCAGGAATCTCTTTGTAATGATGAACACTTTGCAAATTCATGCTGAGTTTTCTGTTCAGAGTAAAGGATGGCATAAAACACACAGGTGAAATACAGGTGCTCTTGTTCTTCTTAATGAAATTAGGGTGGTAGGTACAACATCCTGTTTTTTTTTATCTTTGTCATCATTTGAAGATAGGCACATCTTCACAGTTTCTGGATTAGGACACATTTTCCAAGAATGTCTGGATGATCCCATCCAAATCCAGTGGCACTGCTGCATTACTGCAAGCCCTGGACAGGGCTGGCTCCTGAGCTACCACCTCTCGCAATTGCAAGTCCTGCAGAGCAGCAATGTCTGCCCTTGTGATTCAGCAAAGAGTTTTTCTTGAATACTGATGTCAGGAGCCCCTGACTCCCAGAGGAGGGATTTTGCAACCCTGAGTGGTAATGACTCCTCCATTTCAGTTTGCAGTTGAACTCATTGGAAGCTGGGAGCTGAGGGCAACCTTATGCTGCCCACATACTATAGGTGTCTTCTGAATCTTAAATATCTCTAGGTAGCCACATTTTCCTTTCTGGGCGCCACCAGAGTTGTACCAGTCAAAGTAAGGCATTTGCACACCTACAAGGCTGAGCTGCCCAGAAATGCAGTAGTTGCGTCTCTTTGCTACTAACTAAAGAAAGAGAAAAAAATGTGAGGGTTAGTTTTCTTTTATATAGTCTGCCAAGAACTGAAAATGTTAAAACATGCACACACACACACTTACTTTTTGGTTTTCATTAAAGAAATTTTTTTAAATAGCCCTTCATATAAGTTTTCTGGTTCTCCAAATTTGTCTTGCCTGCTTCCAGACATTGTACCCAAATTTATTTATTTTTCAATATGATCTTGTGAGGTATTTAGTCTGACTGGTTCTACATTTTTATTAATATTTTTGTCCTTAAAAAAAATAATATTTACATGACTTAGAGGTTTCCTCTTTTTTATAAGCTCTTTGTGGAAATAATACATAGGAACATATCAGAAAGCAAGAAATGCCAGAATGCATGACAAAAGTGATGTATTATGATACAACTACATTAGGTGTTTATTACAAGGATATTTTAGTTTCATGCTTACATAATGATTAATGGAGCTGACTTGAACCAATGGATGTGGATGTTCATGAGGAGGACAACATGAAGAAGACATTTAAGCTTGTTCTTGTTTTTACCCAGAATTTAATATGGGTTACATATGTGCTTACTGTACGGTGATGGCCATCAGATGTCAGCTTAATATCGACAACTACTATGTTTGTAGTGCTGTTTATAGACATGGTTTTGGTTGCTTTCGGCACTGCATTGTCTAAACTGAAACAAAAGAACTTCAACAGTGGGGCCTGGCTGGAGCCTTATTTTCCTTTAAGAATAGAAATTCTAATTTTTTGCAGTTTGAAGCATTTGTGCATATATTGGAAAGGGTGGCCACTGTACTGACTGGGTGGGTAGCAGAATTTATGCTCTGAGAACTGAGTTAATTCTTTGAGGGAAAAAATAATCACATTGTTATCAAGAAGAAGACATAAGCGATTCCCTGGGATATCTGAAATGCTTCATTTCACTTGTCTTCTGAGAGCTAAGAAACCAAGATTGTTGGAGGAAACTGCTTTAAAAGCCATCAGAGCCAGCAGACGTATCTCCATCAAACAGAAAAGGCTTTGGATCAAGCATTAAACAGTAAAAAATGTCTCACCTTGTCATTAACTGTGTCCTTTCTCCTTGAGCCCTTTCATAGATTTAACTATTAGCCCTGTATGGCTTCCAAAAAACAACAACCAATTGGGAAGGTCAGTTTCTAAAATGGATTGTCTTTGATTTTGTTTTTTAAAGATCAGAAGGAATGTTCTCTCCAATGCCTTTAATTCCAGTAACAAACCCACTTTGTCAGGTTATTCTTGACTTAAATTCTGGGGTGTCTTTTGTGCCCTGAAACATGGCATTGTCAGCCTTGGTGTTCATACCCAGCATGTTCAAGGCCACACACAATTTCTTTTCAAGCACTCATCTGCTGAGTTCTCCCGAGAGAACAATATTTACGTATCATGACTACATTGATCTAAATAGTAGTTATGTGAGCTACATACTCACTAAGACCAAACACTGCTTTGCCCAAGCAAATTTCCCTTTGAAGCCAATGAGCTTCTGTGTGAGCAGATGAGGACTGACCTTGCTCCTGAGTGAGTGCCTTTGAACTGCAAAAATGTGGACAGCACATTGGAGCAAACCCTGTATGAACTTATACACAGCTACACTGATGTAAAACATCTGGGGGGCTTCTCTTGTTAGTTTATGTCCATCAAGATTTAATACTCCCCAGCAGTGCTCACTGGCATCAGCAGGATTCATTATTCAACATCAGAGACAGCGGTTGTTTTGTCTTGTATCGTTTATTTAATATTCCATGAACAGTCCAGTTTCTATTTCTCATGCTTACACAAGCAATGAAAACAAAGGCATGGCTTGTATCGTCAGGCAAGGAGGATTTGGCCCACGGTAAATATCAGCGTTTGATGTTAATCCCATCCTTGTTTTACACCAGAATAAGCCACTGCCTTCAAAGGAATTAGTCCTAGGTCACACCAGTGTCAGTGCAGAATGAACCCTGTGCTATATGTCTCTTCTACTAGCAAAGTGGCAGAAGAAACCTAATCCTTCATTATTTGTCTGTGGTGTATTCTGCCAGCTAAAGGACTGAGTCAACTTTTTCCCACAGCACTCTCTGTACTTTTGATGTCAGTCTGACTTCTTCTAGCTCACCACACTGAAGCATTCACCGTGACTAATAGCAAAACAACACCCACAGGTTTCACAAAGGAAAATGTTTGTCCTCGCCTAACTCTCTGAGATAAAGTTTTAATCCAGCTGGTCTGGAATGCTGTAACCTCTCATGGCTTTTGTCTGGTACATTTCCATTTGCTCCCGTGTCCCTTCCCTATTTTCTCTCCAGGATAGTTCCCAATTGAGAGTTTAAAAAAAACGAGATAAAGCAGACTTAAAGAGAATAGTGAGTAACATTAGATAGTTATCAATCAAATTCCCATTTAATCTTGAGTGATTTGTGCCTTTCACTGTGCCTAAGCTGTGTTCAGCTCAGCTCTGGGGAACAAAGGCTCCTGGGCCCTCTTGCCCCATCCCAAACCATCCTAAGGTTTTCCTTGCAGGTTCGTCCATATCTTCACGGGTTCCCTATTTCCTGCAGTCTCCCAAGCTCATATCAGCACTGGTTCTCAGTGTGGTTAATGATGCCTGAAATTCTGTGTACAATGAAGTCAGACTACAGTCCACCACCTTTATGCTACCCAAGAGTTTTCTATAGAAAGAGCAGGCCTCAGGTGCTCATGTTTACAGCCAGATGTTAACATCAGGGACAGCTGAGAAAGTAGATGATTGTTCGTTTTTTTTTAAATTTATTTTTTCAAATTTTTTACTAGGAAAGGATTCTCAAAATGTCATTGTTAAGTTCTGTCTTTCTTGATTTTCAGAAGGTCATCATAGTCAACAACAAAATGAGATACTGAAGGGAAAAATAAACACAGGGAATATCAAATTACTTTCATTGGGATTTGCAGATCACTTTTCCAAAAATAATTTAAAATGGAAGCAGAGCAGCCATAATGGGAAATTTGGAGAGAGGAGATACTTTCCTTATTATTTCTGGGCTAGCAAACCTACAGCCTGAGCCTGGATCTGCAGATCTACTCTAGTTGTCTCACACATCAATCAGCTGTAGATTCAATGGCCAAACTCTGTCTCTAATGGCACCTGTGCAAAATGATAGCCCCATACAGGTGCAGCTGTGGGAAAAATTTAGCCTTGCCTTTGGCCTTTAGTTAAAAATACCGATAATAAAGTTTAAAGAGCTTTTGTTTCCAGCACTGTTTTGCCTTCTTTTTCGGTAAATAGTTTAAAAAAAGAACAGCTGTGGGGGGTGGTTTGTTTGCCAGCAGGTATAACTGATTAACACAAACAGCTGATCAGCAGAGCTTCCCATCAGAGTAGAAGCAGGCTTTGAAGGACAAGGGTTGTTTGGAAAAGGACACTCAACACTATGATATCCCTCATCTATTTTTCATTACCAGCATTTTCAGTACTATTTCAGTTAAACCAATTTACTTTCTGATTGATATTAGTCTCACTCTCACCCGGACTGGAGCGGCTTTCATAAGGCTGTCTTTATTTCTTGATAAAGAGTCCAAGAGTCATTTAAGATCATTACGTTTTGCTATTACTTTCTTTTTCCATTGCAATAACAAAGGGGAAAAAATTATTTGCAAAATCTTGCTTCTTTCCTCCACCTATGGCCTGATAATTGAGAGGAAAACACACATGACCTGGCCTAACGTGGCTGGGAAGAAAAATGAAAAGCTTCTCTTGCACAGGCTGTTATAACTCTGCAGAACCCACCGAAGCAGGGTCACCTGTGGACAAATCATGACAATTGCCACTTCCATTGGGAAGAGACATGGAGTACGTACCAGGTAATTGCTGCGACACACATACATTTGATCAGATGAAAACAGCAATGAGGTGTGTCAGAAAAGATGAACTGCTGTCAGCCCTACAGACGTAATTATTGCTCACTCACTTTTGACATCCTACTTTGGATAAGAGCCATTATCTAGAGCAATAAAAACAGATCTGCAGAACACCACCCCAAACTCATTTAGCAGAAATGCAGACTACCTAATTCTGTTTTCCTTAAAATGTAGTTAAACTCCAATGCTGCAAAGCAGCCTTGATGATTTTTTTTTTTCTACCATTACTCCTAATCAGTTATATAATCTATTAAGGGAAGTACTGGGAGTTCTTCTGCCTTGGCTATCTTGCACTGACTTAGACGGAACTACTGAGATCATTTGAGGAAAATTTCCAAAAGTGACTTTCTCTTTAGATGTCTTAATTTTACAGTGTCCAGGCTCACCTTAAACCTCAATGATGCTCTCAGACATTTCCAGACTGGGTGTCAGCTGGAATTTTTTGTCACTGGAAAATTATCTATGATGTCTGATGCCTTGTCCCCAAACAGTGGTACATCTGAATTGAGAGATAGTTATTTATAATTCAGATATCCATGTATTTAATGCAAGGGAAAAATTTAGCATTTGGTAAGGGTTGGTTAAAAAAAAATCCGGGATTTAATTTTTATTCTTAATATCTAGGATGTTGTGAGTGTGCTTCCCCATTTCAGATTAATTTATCATAAATCTTTGTTTAGATGCTGTAACTTTTATTAGAAGTAATTTATTTCTCTAGTGGCTTAAAATGGATTGTGGCTTCTATTGAATGTAATTACTTTGGTATTTGTTTTGAACGGTAAATGTGCAGCTTGTAAGGGAGATCAACTTCGCATAAAAATGTGTAGGGAAAATTTTAATGTGAGACCGAGCTTCGTGAATCTGAAAAATGGAAATGCAGAACAGAAAGCGAAACTTCACAGCTGCTTTACACTCCCTTCTGAGCACTGAGCAGGGCAATACTGTCACTTCAACTGTTTCTTAGCTTACCCTGATTGCTGTGGACTGCTTCCAGTGTGATTCTCTGTTGCACCAGGATTTTTGCTGTGCCTTGTTTTTTGCTTATTTTTGTAGGTTGTTACAGGACCTGCTCCTGGTTAGACAGCACAGGTAATTTAAAGTAATTCTGTAGTACGTGTACTGTGGTTTCAAGGTTACATAGATTTAAAGAAGAAAACAGAGATTCCTGTCTGAGTCTTTTACATTTACTTAAATACACCAAATGAGGTGAAATTTGTGGACAATAAAATGATGACATCTGGAAGGTTTGGCTTTAGAATTCTTCTTGTAATTACCCTGCAATGCAGCTGCCTCAGAGTACAGGCAGAGGGTACACAACCAGCACACAGAAAACACTGAATAGGGAAGGTTATTCACGTCAAAGAACAGGATTGTCCATTCTAAATAAGCACATTTCAGGTATCCATAATAGCATCCTGTGTGCAAAATGATGACAAAAGAGTGCTGTGCTGCGCTGCTCAGTGAACAGGAGCTGTGATCACCAGATTTCATTGTGCAGTTCAGGATCAGTTCCTAGATGAGGGTCAGAGAGAGAGTTCAGCAGGGTACCCTGTAGCCATGGAAAACAGTTACTAAAAACTGAAGATGGTTTACCCATCTCTGTCCATTCCCCTGTATGCATGGGCTATGACCCTACTACTGACATTGTCCCAGACATGTCTAGTCACTTTAACATCTATAAAAAGAAAAGCACCAGAAAAGGTTATCCAAAGTCCCAGAACAGATAATTTATTATTTTTTTTTATTAAGATTATGCCTGAATGCTAAATTTTAGACAAATTCAAGGGGAGTTGGTGGAGATGTGCTGAAAATGATTTGCCATTTTGGGTTGCTTGATGAGCACTAGCAAGGTTATGTATTTGCTTGATGCTTCTGTGCATCACTCCAGTTATGTCAGCCCTCATGTGTCTGATATGATATGATATGATATGATATGATATGATATGATATGATTTTCCTGAAAGATCTATTGTACCACAGCATGTTGCAAACGTCTTGCCACAGTTGATAGCTGACTTACCAAATTGTATGGTTTGAGCTACCTACGAACAATTTAATCAGACATTCAATTTTCAACATCTCTAATGGGTTCAATGAGAGGAAGAGCAAGGAGGAAATAGCTATTTTTCTAACAGCAGATTAAACTCTTGTTCTGAATGTTAAAGATACATATTTCTGAATTCTGTCTTGAACTAGAACAATTGATTTTATGTAAACGTGTCATTGATCAGAAGGAAAATGATCTTTGTTTTCTAAATCATTAGCAGTGCAGGAGCAATAAGCATGTTAGAATATTCTGCAATAGAATGGAGAAAACTGTGTTTGAGACCAGTTACTCTCATTGAGGGTAATCTAATAATTCTTTGGGGTACACCCTGTGTTTTGGTAGGACCAACTTGCCTTGCAGGCTACAGATTTCATGCACTTTAAAGGCCAGACTGTGTCCCTAAGTACATAGTGAAGTCCTCTACTGCCTGCTCTGGAAACAGCAAAGATCTCCTTAAAAGATCTCAGCTCTTCTAGAGACATAAATAAGATTTGAGTATTTGAAAAATCAGCCATTGTACCCCTGGGAACTGTGCACATCTGAACCACAAAACTCAGTTCTAAAGACAAAATCAGGAGATGACACTGATACAAATGGCTCCTTTCACAGCAGGGAGGGTAAAGCACAGCTCTCAATCATCGTAGTCTGTGCTTGACTAAATTTACAGTGAATAAACAATATACCTTTCTCCATCTCTGTTTTCTCAGGTGTACAGTATATCCCTGTCTTTCAGCAAACTATGTATATGTGGATCCGATACAAGAGTCAGCACTCACTCCAGCTGTGAGTAGGAGTTAAACAGCTGTTGTACTTATGCATTGGACAATATAGAGGATGAGGGACAGACGAGTTTTCTGGAAAGTCACGTCAGCAGTTTGGGCACCTTTGTTGAATAGGTTGGTTTCCAGTGAATGTTGATGAAGAAGCACCAACAATCTAAAACAAACAAAAAACTTCTATCATAGAAATTGGTATTTAACATTTAGACCCAGGAGAAGTTAGAAGGAGTGAACCTGGGGAATAAAAAAACTCCTTACAAGGTGATTTAACAATAAGTCAGCACTGATTTCAGCTTAATGAGTTGGCAGCCGTGCCAACTATGAAAGTCCACATGCTTCCTCTCCCTGTGGAGGTTGTGCTGTGAACTCAATCAGACGACTGCTCTAGATAGGAAAATCACTGCCAACGCCAAATGTTTGTTTTTTAAGTTGGCCAGATTCCCTGAAATAGTTCACAGTATGGACCCACAAATAATTGATCTGGCACGACGAAGGGGAAGCTGTGCTGAGGGATCAAAGTGGGCAAGAGGCAGTGCAGAGATACAGGTACTAGTTTCACTGCCAGGAGCTTTGATTCATAAAATCATGGTCTCAGCTGGAGGTAGAGGTTTGCTGCAGCCCAGCAGTGAGAGAGTGGTAGAGTCTGTGCTGCCAGATGTTCCTATTCTATACAAAGTAGAGCATTTTGGTCTCAAATCCCACACTTCTCATGCAACCCTCGGTTCATTCCTGGTGATAAATTCTTGTAAAAGCATAAGTTATATTCACTCAAAGTAACCTAAGCAAGTGGGTGATGGAAAAGGGAGAGAGGGCAATGGGGTTTCTGAGACATTTTAGTTACAAAAACCAATCTTGTGGTGAGCTGCTATTTTTAGTTAAACAACTAATGATGAATCAAAATGCTTCTCCAAACCTAATTAACCAATAATAATTACCATAGCAACCAGTTCTTTATGTGGCACACACTGAAAACACTCTTAAAGAAGCACAACAGCTTTACTTTCCCAGTTTTCCCAAAACAGACAAGAAGTACTCTAATCCATTGCTGAAGACAATCCAAAATTAGAAAGCAAAATAGGAAAAGAATTAAATAATTTCCCACAGGCTCATTTCAGGAATTAATGAAATTCCTGCTCTTTAGGACTGATCTGCCTTGAGAATGTCCAACCACAGATTACACTGAAAACCATTTCTTTACTTCAGATGTGTTTTAGCGAGATCAGCCCCAGCACTGCTCTGTTTCTATGCAGCAGAACAGACCTGCTGAAGAGGTTAATAATAGATTTATTTCTGCAGAGCACACTAGAGTTTCTTTCCGCACTTGAGGTAGTAACAAACAAGTTTAGTGTCCCCCTGGATTTCAGAGTTGTTTCTAAACTTTTTCAGCTTTCTCTCCTCCACCTCCACTGTGCTTTCCACGTGAATGTATACTACCATTGATTCAACTATCCATCATGAAAATTGTCTGTGGCAATTGCTGTCTTTTAGGGCTAGCTATCAATCGACATATTTCCAATCTGTTGGGTTTGTTGAATGTTTGTAAGAATTCACTTTTCCTCAGTTTATAGGCTCTTTGGAAATGTTGAATTCAATCACTATACACTCCATAAATGTCTATTACTGGCAGGTCTTGGAGAGCACTGAATTATGAGACTCTACAGCTGGCCTTATGGCTTTATGTAATTGTCCGTGATGGACAATTGCACCTTTTCAAAGAGGAAACTTGTGGCAAAATTAAAACACACTTCAGTTATGATTGTTGAAGTTTTAAAATTTCTTAACATTTGCAAACCCTTCTCTAACTCCCAGTTGTTTATAAACGCACAGGAATTTGTGTAAACTCCAAATCAAGGCAAACTCAATTAGGTGCTCTTAAGAGCAAAAGTGCCTACAAATCACTGCTGTTATGCTTAGCCTAGCAATGCTCTCGCTAACTCACCCGTACCCTTCAGAAATTCCTGTTTCCTGAACTACATTCCATTCTGCCTTGATAAGCTGCCTGTGGTTCACCTACCACTTCACAAGAGACTTGTGAGCTGCTTCACTGTCTTTTCAATTAATTCTGCTTTTCCTGTCCTCTTACATTACTATACTGCATGTACTTTGACTGATGTTTCTTCTTGACCAGCTGTGTCAAGTGCCTTTTAACTGTTTCTTTGCCTGAGATCCGGCGGTTCCCAAATCTGCTCAAAATGCTACCTTGGTTTCAGTTGTCTTGGCTAAGCCAATTTTACACAAGTGACAGATAAAAATGAAATTACTTGAATCATTGTGTACTGTCAAATTTAAACTTTGCTTTCTTGTCTGACCTGCATTCGCTCCTTTCATTGCCTTTGTTTTTGATTAGTTTTCATATTGATTTTGCAAAGGGCTCCGAGGTGCCTGTATAAAGGAGCCTTTATAAATGCAAATTTATTTAATAACTGATTTCTCTGTGAACTAAGCTCTTAATTACCTCCTATGAGAAATATGGGAAGCAGAGTTTTGGAGTAAAAATTTTAACGGCGGCATCTAACTACCTGCCTGATCTTGTCAAGTAACTTTCTTTAGCTCTGTTCATCCTATTATACGATTACGTGCAACTGCAGGTTCAGCAGGGACAGTGCTGATCCTGTTACACAGATATTCCCAAGCAGCATGATGATGGGTACCTTTTTTTTGCATTTTATAAATATTTGAGAAGCAGACCTCCCCAGATCCCTATTTAACATCATAACATATCACTCATGGCTTTTTAAGATCACTTGCTGTCTCTGCTACAGTTGCTTATTTGAGTGCGGTGCAAGGTACAAATAGACTAAAGAGCTTATAAATGTTGTGAAAAGATTTATTTTTTTTCCATGATATGCCTCAGCTTTCCTACTGTGTAAGTATTGATTATCTTCAGGCCAGTCAAAAAGATATGAAACAGTATACGTCTTATAAAGTCAGAGTCTGCCCTGGCTTGTGGCCCTGATAGGCAGTAGAAAATCCTGCAGGACTTCTGCAATTGGCCACAGTAAGCTATAGGAAAAAGGAATGGCAATGAGAGACTCAGGTCTTCTATGTCTTTTTTATTCTTTTGTTAACAAGATCTACAGATTAGTATCCTTGCAAGGCACAGCGCTTTACTGTTTAGATGGGTTTCAGACTACCATGTATAAAAAAAGCAGACTCTGAGTAAGCTGTTGCTTTACCTGTAACATGTTTTCCATAATTCCCTTTGTATAAATCGAATTATGTGCTCGTGAAATCTAATTGAAGGCCAAATTCTACTGCATTTGCTCTAAGGAGATCTGCTGAAGTGAGTGGCACTAGTCCTGAGCATTAGCAGAGGCGGGTGACTGCACTGGGCTCATGAGGAACTTGCAATCGAATTTGCAAGCAAAGAAGAGCACCCTGCCACTGCCTTCACTGTTGACATGCACATTTCAAATGCTGTGAAAGGCTTTTCTTTTTTTCACCCTATACTCTAGCTTTCCTAGTGTGTGAGCATTGATTATCTTCAAGTCAGTCAAGAAGGTATGAAATGCTGACTCCTCCAGCCACCCACAGCTGATTTCAGTTGTCCTGTTGAACAATGTGATTCTGAACTCGTCTTATCTCACATCAGCTCATCACACGCCTCTTAGTAGCCTGCACCAGAAAGGAGTTATCTCATGGGCTGAATTACTGTATTCTCTGTTTTATCTTGGAGCAAAGGCAGAAAGTGTCTGGGAGCAGCTGGCTGGTCCAGGGCACCCTGTCTCCAGTAAAACAGGGTAAAGGAGATAACAGGGAAAAAGCAGTAAGCACAGAGGTGGAATAGTGACAAATGCAGCGAGACTACATTTCCCCCCTTTTAAAAAAATAAAAGGCTGAGAGGAGTAATGCTATAAGTCAGTGAAACCAGGAGAGAGGAAGAAGAATTGGCAATGATTAGTCACTGTTTCTCATATTATAAGCGTGATGTGGCACTCAAAGAAATGATAAGGCTGCAAATTAAAGCAAACAAAAGGAAACATTTTAATCACAAAGTGCCTAATTAAATTGTAGAAATCTTTGTCATTGAATGCCATGGGAAGCAAAAGTACAATTAACTTCAAAAAGGCATCAGAAAAAGTTATGCAGACAGATAGAGTATAGCACCTCTAGCTCAGAGGGGCTGTAAACCACAGGAACCTGGAAGCCAGGAAGATGTAAGGATCATGCTAATCATGCCCTATTTCTCACAAGCTTTGCCTAGACATCTATTACTGGCAAAGGTTAGACAGAACTTCAGCTGGAGCCAGCATTCTTATCTAATCATGGCGTATAAATTGTAAATCAATTCCCTGTACTATCGTACAACAATACTCCTGATACAGAAATATGGGAATATATAAAGTTTCTGTTTCTGTCAGATGCATTTGGTTTGATATCAAATCTCACTTTCAAGCCCATGTGAACGTGAGGAGCAAGGCCTGCAGATCTGAGGCACAACATCACAATGAGATTGGGGGTTTTGCTAAATGTTTTCTCTCTTCTGTTAGGACAAGCAATGCTTTGATTTTAGGGAGACTGATTATCAGATAACACTACAGAAATGCAACCTCTAGCCCACAATGTTCCACAACCACAAATTGCTGGAGCATTCAAGACTGTTTTGGCAAAATATCACTGGATGCTTGCTTTATTCTTGTCTACTGTTTTATCCTTGCGCTCCTACTTGGGCGCTCTCTGTTGTCTCCTGAAACAAGATCCTGACTGATGAACACTTGATCTGTCCTGGCATGGCTGTTCTGACGTTGGCATGATCCTGTAGGTATCACCCGTAGCTTTATGGCCCATAGCTGTCAGAACATGGGTGGCTCTGCTGGGCAGGTGTTGTGGTCACAGGGTAATGTAGCCCCCACCTGCTCCCCACCAGCAGCTCCTGCTGGTGTCCCACTGGGAGAAAGGTGTGATCCTGCAAGGCAGGGTGCACCCAGCAGGACCTCGTGGGCACGGTGGCTGTGACTGGACCTTGGCAGGAAGACCGGGAGCTGCAGTTTGCAGACTTTCAGCTGGTTGTCTAGCTAAGGTAGCAGTCAGAGCAGTTTCACCCTACATGCTGCATTTGAGGAATGTTAATGACTTCTGGACTTATATTTCACTCTTGACCCTCTCACAAGTTAAAAAAAGGCAGGATGAAGTGCAAACTGAGAGGAGTTCACATGAAATTGCAACCCATAACAGGGACGAAGTGTTGGATAAGGTGGCTGAAACTGCAGGTCTGTGTTCTGTCTCTAGTGCGTGCAAATATTAGAAGTTTCTTACTCACCCTCCCAAACAATCCTCACTTCAGTGGTGTTGATTGTGCCCTGCCTTCCAAACATACAGAGCACAAAGAGGTATCAATGAAAGACAGATAAGCCACTGAAATTTACACTAGCCAAGGATCCGCTCCCATTTGGTTAAGTTCATATTGCAAAAGAAGAAGCTGTGACGCACCTTCTACAAGGAAAAAGAGCGTGGCTCTTACATAGGCATCAGTGAAGAACAGGTCTGTGTGCACAGGCACAGGCTATGCAAGCATTTGGTTGTCCTGTCAGCTTCCCCTGTTGAATGGTTCAGGATTCTGATTGTGCAAGCTTGTGCTTTGGCATCAGCTGAAAATGAATTTATTTAATTTGGTCAATAATAAAAGAATAACTATTATCATTGATATTAATTCTTAGCTAACCGACACTCTTCGTTTTCCTGAATATGGCTTTGTTCTCTAACTAAGCCATGGAACAAATCACAAAGTTGCTTGTACAGAAAAGGCAGTGCAAAAACAAATTGTTAATTATGTTTGTAATCATTCCTGACTAGAGCTCTGTGACTCAGTTCTTGGAAACATTGTTTGTGGTTCAACTAGAGTTTAATGCCTCCAAATACTGTATATTTCTTTCTCAAGGCAGAGAGAATTTTACACGTTTGATGCTTCTAATTGAGATCCAAGAGATTCTTTTATGTAAACTTTCCTAATGGTTTAGTTTTACTGCTTACATGACTGCAGAGCAGTCATTCTCTCTCTCCCTCTCTTTCTCTTTTTAAACAGATATTTTTGCTTCTGTTGCCTGATCAAATCCTATTTGTTGTTCATTGCAGATTGCGGCTCAGGCAGTGTTATTTATGTGTATGAACACCGCAGGAATCTTCATCAGCTACCTATCAGACAGAGCACAACGTCAAGCCTTCCTGGAGACCAGAAGATGTGTAGAAGCCAGACTGAGACTAGAGACAGAAAATCAGAGACAGGTATTGGAGAAACAATCCTATTTTTGAGTTAACTGGAATTGATAATAGGACATGACCAGGCTTTTGTAGCCTTGCTGACTCCAATGTGATGCCACCTGATTTGTGCAGGTTAAGTGAGTTTCGTGCTGTTATTTTGCTGGTGTGTATTGATCTGATACAGCATCTTAAAGATTTTTGCTGGGAAAAAGGATGAATAGAGAATGGCTGTTCTTTGTCCTTTCCCATACAAGAAGAAGAGGCAACTGGCAGGTGTTTAAAAATGGTTCTTTAGACAAAAGGGGCTAAACTGGGGAACTTGATGTTTCAGAGTATTGTAGGTACTTAAACTTGTATCAGTCAAGTGAACTCTAAGCAAGTTCATGAAAGTGAACTCTATCTAGACAGAGAAAACGCTAAAACATCACCCCTGGCTCACTGATGAATTTTGGAGCTGGGAGGCCACTATAGGGAAGTGTCACTGTGTGCTTTTCTTGTTCTTAAACTCTTCCCTAAAAATCTCCTTTTGGCCACTGTGTGCAATAGCCCACTGAGTTAGGTGAGCTTTTAATCCGAGCAGGCATGGCTGATCTTAGATACATCATCTTTCCATCCAGAATAAGAGGCATCGAATATAAAGAA
Organism: Numenius arquata; assembly: GCF_964106895.1. Classification (NCBI taxonomy): domain Eukaryota; kingdom Metazoa; phylum Chordata; class Aves; order Charadriiformes; family Scolopacidae; genus Numenius; species Numenius arquata. The sequence continues at coordinate 68,314,691 of NC_133578.1, read as the reverse complement.
GCTTGCTGCTTATTATTTCGTATCAAGGGAGCAGAAACAAAATGTAACACGCTATACATATTTTGCATTCCCACTGAAATATCAGGAAGTTCACCTGCTATTTAATAACTTTATTAAAATCAAAATACAACCTCTGTATATATATATATTTATATATGTTCTCCTGCTATTTCATTCTCAAATGAACTTAGCCGTTCATTTTGTCCTGTTGTATAGATATGTATATTGCTTCTCAAATTTATTTCAGTTACTTCTTGAAAGCCATGCTTTTATAAAGAGGTCTAGGAAGATGTCATATTCTAAGCTTTACTAACGACTCGGTATGAATGCGTGACCGTGCTGCGTAATGTAAGTTATGTAGGCCAGAACACCTCTCCAGCCGTTGCTGACTGAAGAAGCCTTGAGGGATGTTGTCTAGGATGCTCTGTTCTCATTTTAACTCTTAGACCACACTTTTATGGCTTTTGGGGTTTTTTTTGAGTTTCAGGTGGGTTTTTTTTTCCATTTTTCTTGTTGTCTAATCTTTTATAAACTAATATTTTGTAAACTTTATTTGATCATTGTTTTGTAACATTCATTGTAAAAATCTTTATGAAACACTAGCAAAAGATCCTCCTGTTCCAGGTGATTCTGAGGATTTTCCATTAGAATTATTTTATTTTCTCATGAAAACTGAATTTTTTACAAAGAGAGCATTTTTTTGATAAATTAAATTTTGCTGAAATTTTATTTCCTATTAGGAAAATAAAGACAGATGATTGTTTCCATTTGGTGAGGGGGAAAGTAAAGGTTGGATCTGAAATATTTGTTTTTAATCAGTCAACGTTGAACTGTGCATTTTGTCTTGGGCCAGCGCCTTGCAAGGCTTCAGGACTGTGTTGTCCCCTGAAGGCAGAACTTCCTGGAGAGTTACCTCGCTACAGCTGACACTCACCTATAACCAAACAAAGTAGTGTGTCATCGACATCATATGACTGGAAATGCATAAGGGAAAATGTATTCAGGCCAAGGAAAATGCCCACAAGAGAAACAGACAGATATCAGGATACCAAATGAAAAATCTCTTCTAAAACTTAGTTTAATGATAAACTAACACAAAATTTAGGAACAAAACATTTTGAAATATTTCCCATTAGTTTAGTTTGAACTTTGAAACTGTATTACTGCTCACGCCTATTATAAAATACATGTAATATACTTTTCAACTTCTCATTTGTATTTGGGACAACAACAATGACAAAATATTCCAATATGGAATGGCTTGAGGAATGGAGATCGTTTCCCTCAGTCTTCTCTCCCTTTTCTTCTGAAGTAGTGGCTCATTTAAACAATTTCTAAACATATCTTCTTTAAGAAGACTGGCAATGTCACATTTTAGGTGACAGCTTTTCTTCGGCAGCTTGTTTATGCTCAGTTGATCAGTATCTGCAGGCAATAATTCAGTGACTTCTAGACTGTTAACATTTTTCTATCTTGAAGACATATTTCATGATATAGGGGATCTGTAGTTCACATGAATGTAAAAATGATAATACCTGTTAATGCATATCACATTTTAAAAAGTAAGGATAAAATCCTGATGAAGTTCAATAAATTCACTCTATGACTTTCTAGAAAATAGCTCTGTTATATGAAGTGGGGGAGCAAAGTGGAAAAAATGTGTGCAGGCCAATAGTTGTAATGTGGCTTCTGAAAATTTCTAAAACTATGGCTGAGGAGCTAAAACTGTGCAGAGAAAGTAGAGGAATAATTGTGTGTGTAATTCCTCCAGATAATAATTCCAGGAACTCCAAATTCTGTTCCACTTTGTTTTATTTCTTTTCCACTTCTCATAAACTGTCTAAACTTAAAGTTTCTTACAGCGGGGTCAAGCTTTTCTATGGTTTTCAGTGGTGGTATTGCTACTTTTTATAGTAGTAGGTGACACACTAAAATCTCTCAAGATTTCTTTCCACCCCACACAGCTTCCACTTCTTAAACTGAAAGTAATAGATAATTACAATGGGTAATTGTATTGACATATCATATGTGTGACTCTTCATATGAAGTATGACAGCTTGCCAGGTAGGTCCCATAGGGTCTGGTTTTGTCCTTTGTTTAAATCAGAAGACCAGTAAAATTAAAGTAGGAAAAACAACATGAGTTAAAAAAATGCAACAAGGAATGGTTCGCTCTTCCATAAGCAACTGAAGAATTAGAGTCCAATTTTTTAAAATTATGAAAGTTATATAAATGCTTCAGATATACTTCTGTTCATTACTGTGCATTCTTAAAACTAGGAAATCAAGATTCTGTACTCTCAAAATGACCCTTCCGATTTCTTGATATCCCTTAGATTCGTCATGTCTAATCATCCATCATTCTAATAACTATAAATGCTATTGCTATCATTATTCAGTATTGTGTAATGCCTAAAAGAGCTGGTCACGGAAAGTCACTCAATTGTGAGCCAGACATTTTATAATCTGTGTTTTAGAGACAAGCAAGAGGTACCATCGGACATATGGAGCTGATAAGTAAGGGTCTTTTGGCGTTTCAGAGATTTTTAAGAATCCCCTAACGAACATTTGCAGATTTTCTGGAATACTAATATAAAGTTTCTGTCACCTTCTATGTGGTAGTGGAAAGCAAGAAATGGTTCTGTATCTCCTGATAAATTTCATATAGATGAGCTGAATTTTTTTCATTTAAAGCAGTTTCATTCCTTCATTTGCCATCATATGTTTTTGTAGAGTGCAATGAAAATAGAAGGCAAAACCACCAAAATCCCCTAGGGGGAAAAAAATCTCTTTGTTGTTGTTTGTGCTACTCCGAGCTGCAATTTGGACTGTCAGGTGTGATAGTTTGTTTCCCAGATGTCATTATTTTCCAGCAGTCGATGATCTCTTCCTTTTGCAGGGTTTTCAGAGTTTAAGGACTCCTTGCTCTATTTCAGCGTTGCTATGGGGGTTTCCAGTTTGACAGTCAAAGCCATTTTGCCCTGTCGAAATGTCTGTGTGCCATGTTATGGTCCCAGCTGAATAGCTGTAAATCTGAACTAGCTCCATTGGTCATTGTCCACAGAAAATATCCTCAGATGCAAGTTGAGCTTTTACACTAATTGCAATTCATTCTCTTACTGCACAGGAAGGAAGAGGGTGAAATGCAGACTTCTATGATGGAAAGGACTTTAGGAGCCTGGCCAAAGTTTTTCAAAGCTTTATAGTGACTTAATTTCCAGTTTCCGTGTTTCCAAAACTATACATATTTTTTCATCCTTCCTCCCCCATCACCATTTACTCTCAGCAAGACTTTTGAGTAAAATTTCAAAAAGTATTTTAAAAAGTTAGGACTTTCAGTCGTATTTTCAAAAATGACTACTTCATCAAGGATCTGTTTTTTTTAAATTATTTATTTAACTTTATTTGTAAGCACCTGGGGCTGTTAACAAGTAAAAATTAGCATTTTAAATTACAAGGAATTTTTTAACTCTAATCACTCTATTAATAAGATGAACAGTACTGTGGATACAAAGAAGAATTATTCTTAGCAGTCATTGTCAATGAAGTTTATGCACTTAAATGTATAGTATTACCTGTGTGACATCATTTGGAAATCCTAGCATTCCGTGAAACTGAGGGAACATCTGTGTCTACTTCTTTCCCAATTTTCATTACAAAACTGGAATTTTGGAGAAGACCTAAAATATCTCAGAGCTTGGCTTATTTAAATGAGACTCGACTGCTGATGAGTGCCAGAAAAAAACTGTACCACAGAAATATAGAAATATCAGAGAAGAAAGCTAGAGAAGGTTACACAGTCAAAATAATGTGTTGTAAAAAGTCTCAGTTTAACAGTTGATAAAATGATTAATGTAAATGTTTTCTAATGAAATATAGTTAGCTGTTTGTGCTTAATATACGCAGTTATATCAACCAATCAAAAATGGCAGCCATAAAATGTCTTCCAGTTTTGTTTTCAACAAATTGTAATTATGAATAAACAACAAACATGAGGTTCTCAGTTTTCTTAATTCCATTTTGTTCCAAGAATGTCATCACTTTCCACTACCTGTTTGAAATTTTGGGTCAATATTGTGATTTAACATCTATGTGTTTCAAAAAGGTGGACACCCAGTGCTTTATTTTTTTCATAACCACTTCAAAAACACTGTCTTCCTTTTTTACCTTGATTTTATTGTAAGAACACAGCAGGTAATTCTGCTTTCATCACATCTGGGCAATGAAAACAGAAAGTATAACTTACTTTCTTAATTAGCTACTGCAAAACTTTCAAAAACAATGAATTAATCATTTCCCTCATTGTGAAAATGCTGTGAAATTGCCCTCAATGAAGAGCAGAAACCTGCATTAAATTTCCTTTTCATTTCTATTTCTCATCATACAACATTTTATATTTATATTTTAAATGAATGACATATTAAATCCAGACACATATTGAAATTATGACTTTATGTAGAACTGAATTTACAATATATCTCTGGTGTCTTCACCTGCTCTTTTTCCAGCAATTCATCTTTACTTGAAATTTGTCTAACATTTTAAACCCTCAAATATTACCACTTAATTATAAAGAGTCTCTCAGACAACTTTGTCACTCCACCACACATGGATATGCCAAGTTATACACATCTGAAAACAATTATTGTGCAAGGAGGTTAATATTTGACTTAAAAAATTTCTTATGACTGAAGCTGGAAATGGATGCTTAAAATGACTGGGAAGGGAACAGCACAGAAGTAGCTAAATAGCTTTAAAAATCAGTCCAGCACTTACCTCTTATCTTGTAATAAGATCACAACCTTATAGGACTGCTATTTTACTCATAACTAAGAGATTTCTCCTATGTGATGGCCACATTTCTACTCTCCATCCAAGACCTCTAGACCAATGAGACTAATGAAGTCTGAGTGAAGAAATAGGGAAATATGCATGGGAGGCTACTTTTAAGCTAAACAAAGTTGTTAGACTGTGTCCTACTAACATGAATAACCTGTGGATTGGACTAGTGTTCAAAAAAGATAACATAAATCCTCTCTGAAACATTTTATTTGTGTTATTTCTGGTAGATTTAGGGCATCTGATGGCATTTTATGAAAGACGGATCTTCTCTTGCAGTTGTTTGAGATGACAGGTTAAATCAGCCCAGATCTGTGTGATGCTTATATTCATCCTCTGGTGAGGTGTTTGCTCTTGCTCTCTCTGTAGCAGGTTCTGCATCATTCATGAAAAGAAAACTTCCTACCTGCTGTGCGGAGCTCACAGCAAAGCTGCGCTGCCACTGCTGGGCTAAGCTATTGGGAGGGACTAAGACAAATCAGAAAGAAATCCTCCAGTTTGTAAGCCTTGAGAAGCCAAAAAGAGAAAATTATTCTACTTTAGCCCTACATTTGTGCAGTTTCAGCAGAGTTAGCTAGTGCTAGAAGGTACTAAAGCCACAATGCATTAGTATCTTTAGCTGTATTTTTTACACTCCGCCTCCAAGACTGTCTTTAGCAAGCAGATCTCTTTCTCTGCAGGCATCATCTCAAATCCTACCAAGAGAAGGTCTTCTTATATGGAAATAAAACTCCTTCTCAATGTCTTCCCTAAACCTTATGACTATTTTCTTGGGTGTCTAGCACACTGGCAGAGGAGATGGAGGCGAAGGCTAGAAGAAGGAACAAATAAAACAGAGAGTTGGTAGGGAAAAACCATTGTCTGCCTCATCTTGCAAGGAGTACTCAGGCGAGAGGGTCGTATCTGATCCACCCAGCTTCTGGGGATGTTTGCAATCCAGATGTAGTGAAGACAGGCATCTGCAGGCATAGTTACAGGTTAGGTCAGTTTAGTGGGGAACAAGAAGAAAAACCTTTTCTTCATTAAATGGTCTAATGAGAAGAGTTCTCTATGAGATCACCCCAGCAGATATTTCCTCCCTGCAAGTCCTGCCACTGGCTTACTGCACACCTAGTTTCCAGCTAACCTCTTTCTCATAGGGGATTCCACAAATACAATTAAAGCTCATTTTGAAAGTTAAAACACTTTGGATATTATTTCATTCAATTCCCACAAAGGATTTGAGCTCAACCACCCCAAAGAACAATTCATCCAGGTGAGAAGAGGGTTGTTTTATTTCCTGGGTATGAACACACATTCTATTTTTCCAGTGTGAATATGAGGGCTGTAGAAGGAGAAGACACTCCTTAGTCTTCAGAACAGTCTGCAGTTGGTATATTTAGTCTCTCCTGCCTGTTATTTGTGGAAAAAACTGTAATCCTGTCTTAATCTCTTTTTCCATTTGAAAACTGTTCAGTTTTATCATTTGTTTCTCTTATACCTCTACTTCCAGAGGATTTTTTTCACACTTTGCTCTGCAACAATCTCTATTTCCCACAGCTTTAAGAAGCTCTCTGCAGATTGATGAACTCTGTTGTTTGACTGGTTTTTTTTTGAAAAAAGAAGCTTACATGTTTTGTAGGTTTTATCAAGCTCTTACAGATCTAGATTTTAATCAACCATCAGGACTCTGCAACCTCTAAAGTAAGAGCAGATTGGACTGGGATTGGAAAGGACACTTTAAGAGGGTTAAACAGTATAAAGTCATCTTTTTTTATACTGGTGCTAAGAATATGAAAATCTCTCTAAATTGGTATGAGAATAAAGTTCAGATTTCATTTAAAAAAAGAGTAACCTGAATTTTAGAGATCATGTGACCTTTTTTCATTGTAAAAGTAGTTTAAAATGCTTCATAAATAAAAATTATGTTCACAATAAATGAGGTCTTATTTTTAAAGGGCAAACAATAACCTCACAGTTAAAAATTCCGTGTAAACCTCTGGTTAGATATTGTATTTTAGTCAGTTTTTTTCTTTATATGAAACAATCTATTGAATGTGAGGTGCTCAGAAAAGTTTCACAGTTTTAGAGTTTCTTTCATCTTGGTGCCTTTCTCTAAACAACCACGATCCCAATAGAAATTTGTTTTCTGCGTTGCTCCTTTATTACTTAGAGGATCAAACTCAAAGTATAACATACTGGTTAATCCAGCAAGCGAAGGAGTATGCAAACTTATATTGTTCTTCACAATCCATATCCATAGTGTGATCCAGTAGATGACCTGTTTCCTAAATCCATTGACAATCTTTCCTCCTTATTGGGGTGGGGGAAAGCAATCTTTACATGCACGTATGCTTTTGTAGATACCAGGGAGCACATCACAGGACTAGTGTGTACATTTTCTACATCTTCTTGCCTCAAATCATCCCATCTACTCAACCCACTTGCAGTAGAAAACACAACATTTTGCATGTCAGATTTTAGATGATGTTCCTTCATGTTTGCTGCTGGTGTTTGTTTCTTATTGTCAGAACATAATCCCCACATTTTGTTTTCAAGTAGAAATCTAATGTAATATCAAGATAAAAACCATCCTCTGCCTTCTCTTCCATTCCTTGCAAATGTGTAGTGGTCACATGGACTCAAACAGAATAATGACATTTACAGCCAATTCTAGAGAAATGGGAATCAGACCCTGAACTGCAATTTACATGGGGGAAAAATAATCCCAAAGAGTGTCAGGACTTCAGGCATGGGAGCTTTCCCAAGAATAAAAAGGTGAGAAGGAAACCTCTATTTCCTCTCCCTACTAGGATTCACTAGTGATAAAACTACTTTCTGAAAAATCTGTATGGTTTTTTTCATCTCTAAACCAGGCTGTTCAAATGCTGTGCTGATCGATAGTGAATGGGACTGATAGCTCGTTGATCGGGTTTTGGTGACCTGTGCCTCCTGTGTTCTCAGGTCCTTGCTAAAGAGAGAGGTGTCTAATAAAAAAAAAAAGCTATTATCACAGCTGCCACTGACTAGTAACCCTTGCTGATTGTCTCAGAAAAGTGGACAAAGGTGAAATGTGTAAGGGGAATGAAATAGTTTCAGCGCCCTACAGCGATGAGACACTTCTGCCAACTGTTCTGCAGTACAGTCATCTTGCTTAAATAAAGAACTCCAGAGTCCAAATTCAGCAGACTAGTACGTTTCCTGAGCTCTGAATATACTTACTCATTTTAAGGTCATTTTTCTTTCTTGTTCAGGATCAGAACTTTTAGGGTACTAAAGCAAGTTTATACTAACTTTCCTGAAATGAATGTAGGAGGACTCTAAAAATGTGCTTACAAGCTTCACAATTAATAGAGAGACTCTGTGGTCCAGATAATGGTTTTAAATTATCTGACCATGAACAGTACCAATTTTAAGCTAGCCAGAGTCAAGTCACTGATGCCATTCCTGAGACAACTTAAGGTGAAATTAAATTTTTAGATAAACATTTATGAAAAAAACTGAAAGTCTTTCACACCATCAGTATTTAAGTACCCACCTACAAACCTGTTAAAAGGGATTTGATTTTCAGAAAGTGACCATTACTCCCACCTATAGAAACTTCCTAGAAGAGGAGGTTTAATCCAGTTTGTACTGTTTAGTATTGGAGTTTTGTAAGTTTCTGACAAGGTGTATTCCTTGATTTGACCTCCTAGCTCTTTTACATCTTGTTCTGCAGTGATTTAACCATATAAAGCTGAAAAATAAATGACACTTGAACTTGCTTTCTGTCATGTTCCATGTCATCAGCTGCAATAACTAGTACTGTTGAGAAATGTATATTTTGCTGAAGTTGCCTGATGGTTTTTGTCAATGCTAGGTTGATGGTTGGAAGATCTGAAAGGTCCCTTCCAACCTAGACAATTCTATGATTCTACGATCCTAAATTTTTTTTCTTCTGGGTATTTTTCATCTCTACGATCGTTTAATACAGAATAAATAAATAAATAAGTGAAAGATCATCAGGATATTTGGAAGAAACATAATCACAAAACTATAAAATTTTCCTTTCCATGTATTAGATACGTCTAATGGATTACTGTGGGGCTGGGCTGTCACTTGTAAGCATAAACGTTCGTGTCAACAAGGCAGGGTGGTGATGCAAACTGTTTTGCAACCCCTGCTTTTCACTGCATGTCTTTGTTTCATGGTTGGGTTTCACTATAACATGCTATTCATTCAAGAGGTAAAAAATCATGTGTTAGGATCCAGAGGATCTGGGATTATTAACCATTGTTTGTACTCAATATTGACACTGGCGCTGAATTTGAGACCTGTAGTTCCTATTGCCTAAGCTGAGACATAGCTCAAATGAGAAAGCAGTGTCAGGAGACTATTTCATGATGTAGCCCAGCAGATCTAACGGCTGGTCACTGCAGCTCTTACCCCCAGACATGTGCTCCCACCCACTCCCGTGCAAGTTAGTGGTGATCATGTGGCCTTTCAGTGAGCTGATTCATTGTGCTCGTGCTGTATAGTATAAGCATCAGCTGCACTTAGTTTCATGATTAATTGTGTTACTTTTAAAAATAGTTTTATAAATATTTTGTATTTTTCACTTAAAAGATACACATAGAAGCAGTAACAGGTACCACACCAAAAAAATCGACAGGGAGAGTTGTTCCACCACTTCCCAGCATGATACAGGATGAGCTAAGTATTTATGAAGCCAAAATGTTACTGGGAAGGCATGAAAATACAAACTGGCAGCCCTAGAATCAGCCTTCTACAGCTCAGGGAACACAGGGCAAGCAGGCATTAAGATTGCGATATTCTCACATAGCCAACTGGCTGATGAGAAAGGCACCTCCTTTGACACCTGGCAATAGACCGTTAATCATCAAGCTCTGCCAAGACTTTGTAATGTCGCTTCAGGTACTTGAATCTTCAAACCATTCATCATCCAAGCAAAGCAAAAGATCAGCAGTATCTTGCAGTCGTTCCCTTTAGCATGTGCTACATATATTGTCTCATGCTGTTATGGACAATAGTATTGAGAAAACAATTGGACAAAATGTCCTTCCTACAAGAATTGTGTGGGAAAAGCTTTTTCCTTCTTGCATTACCACAAACTTTATAACACTTCTTGGTTAACAACTAATTAGACACCATTATAAAAAGTCATGACTCTCATAAACACGGGGTTATCAGTTTGGATGAGACTCTAGCTATGTTTCATAGCCAACAGCTAAACAAAAGGAGACTCCAAAACCTCCTGTGTGATCTGGCGTTGTTTCTCTTTGAGAACAGCAGATGCCTAAATGGAACATGCAGCCAAGGATGGGATGAGTGGGAATGGTAACTGCCTGAATTCAAATAAAAGAAAGTTGATACAGTTCATATTGCATATTGCAGCAGTAAGCAGTAAAAGGTAACATGCAACCTCATAACCCCACAAGCCTGAACATATTAGATATTGCAGTTCCTTCAATATTTTTTAATTACTTGCCATTGTCTCGATAACACACAAGAAAGAACAGTTGCAAATAGACTGTCCGTTGCGCACTACGTAAGAATGAAGGAATTTCCCTTTAGAGCTGTTCATCATAATGAGAGGTGCTAATTCCCATTTTCTAGAGTGGCATCTACAATAATTACATCTATTCTGAACGCTGTCAGTTTTTCAGTAGAAAAAAATACCATTTTTATCTACTTCCCCTAAACATAACAAAAGCTCATGTGCTCCAGAAAGGCTAAAGCCACTGCTCTGAGCAAGACCTCTTCTCATGCTATTAAGTTCAGTGCTTGAAACAACAAAGCATCTATGATATGCATCGTAAATGTTGTTAAAGCCAAGCTTGATGGTTCTAACAAAATTATTCTTAAAAATCAAGATGAAAATTGCAGAGTAGTTTCTCTAGACTCTCTGTCAAGTTAAACATCTCTGGGGTATATCCACTCAAGTTTTACAGAAGCATCTTGGGAACAGCCTTAAGCAACTTGTTCCCTAATCCAAAGACTTCCCTGCACAAGATACATGTAGGTTCAAGAATCTAAAAGTATGTGTAGAGGATGAAGAGCGTAACCTGAATTGAACTGTCATTCAAGAGGGGCTTTTTATCCATTGGAAAAGCCAACCCTGATTAAGAAGTTGAGAAAAAAAGGAAAATCCCAGGGCAGTATAGGCAGCATTTCGTCATTTGCCGTGAACCATCTAAGGGGAATCGGTGCAGGGAGCTTATTCAGTCAGCAGACCCTGCAGGGATGATGCCCTCACATGATCTGCAGGGAAACCTTGGGGAGTTTGACCTTCCTTTTGACAACCTCCTGCAGACATCAGGTTGCTTGTTGATGTTTTGTGCTTGTTGGCATTTTGTTTTCTTTGATCAGCACCAGTGGAAAGGTCTTCAGTTCAGGTTTTATTCACAAGACTGAAACCTTGTGCACTGGTTAATTGTCTCTTCTCAAAAAAATATTCCAAAGTTTGTTATTTGCTCATCAGGGCACGTCCCACTTTTTCATGAATGTGCCTAGCTACATTTGTGCAATTATAAGCGCTGTTGATACCCCCTGATTTCAGTACGAGAGACACAAAGGATCAGTGCACACAGACCACAGAGAAGTTGTTCAACAAAGAACAACTATTGCAGATGCATAAAAGAAGAAGATGGCATTAGAGAAAGTATCAGTGTTACAGTCTTGGAACTTAAGCAGACATGTGACTCATTAAGTTAATTTGCTTTATTGCTTCAGGATTTATTTCACTGATCCTAAATTTTCTGAAGAGTAGATTGGGTAGGAGTTAGTTCCATATTTAGACACCTCCTAACTAGGTGACTACATGCTCTTTACACCTCTGAGCTCCTGCTACAGTCAGCTGAGACCTAGTCAATACAGACAATGGGGCCCAGAGAGACCTGCAGTGGCACCAAAGTAGACATTTACATCTGATCTGTTGAGTATGTCTCCAGGATCACTGGAGAGTCACCTACACTGTAGTCACCAAAATTCAGGTGTCTGAATCCAGACCTGAATTCTACCTTCCATTTGTTCCACTCAATGATTTCTATTGGTCTTTTTTATTTTACTTGGTTATTCTTTTGGTTAAAGGTTCTTTTTTCCTTTGTTTATTCTAAACTCTGACTGCTCCATCTTAAAGACTCAGGCTGATTCATATCACAAGTAGTTAATAGGAGAATAGATCACCAGCTCTTTTATAACATCCCTTTGTTGCTATCTTCTTTCTTCTATGATGTCCCTTCTCTTGAACAAATACATCTGTTACTTTTCATACCACTTACCACTACTGCTGCTCACCTTTAAATTGTCTCCACTTTACCAATTACTCAATTAGCAAGCTTTCAAAAAAGCTGGATTACGTAGTTACCTTCACCCTAGAGTTCATGACACTTCCTTATTATGCCTTTCTCTGAAAAAGAGAAGATATTTTTTTCTCATGTCTTTCCTTCCCTCTCTCAATATGCTTTCTAGGACAGACTGACTAGAAATATAAGGACTCTTTAATCATGCAAATAGTGAGGTACAGAGGACTATAAAAATTTTCAATTTTCTTCTCTGTGATCTACTACTGCTCTTTTGCACATTTATGTTGTTCTTCTGTGCAACAGTATCTAATCTGTGAAATGAGAATAACAATATTTAACTAGTTAAAAGAGGAGTTATGTGGCACGGATCGTTATGTGAAGGGGGCAGTGACCTGGCACTCATTCTTGGATAGCTAAAAATCTTTTTTAACTGCTGGATCCAAGCAAAGTAATATGAAAGACCTGTCAAGAGGGACACATCCTGGTCCATAGAATATTAGCATCAGCTGTAGGAAAAGAGAGGATAGACATGATCTGCACTGGTGTCTGATTTCTCGAAGGGGCCTGGTTCAGCATCCCCACCACACTGTCAGTCTGGCGTGGTGTAAGAGCAGCTTGGAACAGCAAAGGAGAGCTGATACCTGTAGAGGGAAGAATTTTCTGTCCTTTGAATGTATTAGTACCAGAGAATTGACTACTGGCTGGAGTGCCTCGGAAAACTATGCACAGACTTGCACACTCTCACACACATACACACATATACATTATTTTTCTTGTAGTGTTCCTCTGTAGCATGACACACATAATACACAATAGTGACATGACCTGTATATGCACTTTCAATTGTGATCCTGACAAGAGCTCTTCACATGCTACAGTATTAATAGAAGAAGACTGGAGCAGAAGCATACTAATTAACCTCTGGTTTTATGGGTCATTGCCAGATCTTATGTGCAGCCAAGAATGTTTAACTTACCTTAATGAGTAGTATGAAGGGTAAGATATCAAATGTGCTGCATGCATTTTTCTTGGCTTAGTGAGCATGTGTCAAGTGAACTATGTTTTATTTTAAATATATATTCTAGAACCATTGCTTGATACCTTCTTAAGTGAATGCAAAAAAAGAGTAACAGGTTTTCCTGTTGTGAAAAATGTATGTTCTCCATTTTAGCCATGAAGAAATGACCTTTTTTATCTTCTCTTATCACAGATTTCATAAGCAGTTCAATAATAACCAGGATTTCTGTTTGCTTTCTTTCTTTTATCTTCTTTTCGTTTTGAATTTGTATTCCTATTTGTCTTCCTACAAGGATAAGGTAGGAAATAACATGTTTCTTTTCACAGCAAAAAGATTTTGTGGTATTGTGAAAGTATCTTCACAGGAACCCATCGAACACTTTAATCATATGGCTCTTGAAAGACTGATCTGATTTACTCAAAGGATGGATTTATTATATGGTCATATTGAGAAATGTATCTTAATAGTGAAGAAATAAGAGAATATATAGCCTAAGTGCCCTTGGATATAGGAGGCTGAATAACACAAAGTATGAAAAATATTTCTGGATCCTGGAGTATCAATCAGCGGCTGCTGCCAAACATGTCATCTTAAGATGCCGGGGAACATTTGCCTGAGAGTGGAGCTATCTTAGGGCTAGACATTCCTTTGAAATCCTGGGATTCCAGGAGCGTAAAGGACCTCTTGAAGGACTGGTTTTCTTCTTGCTATCACAAGCACCACACCCGGTGTTTACACATCAGAAGACGAGTGGAGGATAGTCAAATTCCCAGGTGGGAAGGGTGGAAAGAAATCAAGACAATGCAGATGTGCTAAAATTAGTACAATCTGTATAGGGAAACAGAAGGTCTGAAATGGGCTTTTTACCAGAATAAAGGATGAGCTCACTACATGGTAGCTCACTGCCTGCTCTATATCAGCTATCACTGCCTCGCATCATTTTTTTTCTCTCCCTCCCGAAGACAGTCCTGGATTTAGTAAACTTTTGCAGGGCAGGTGGATTAAAGATTAGTAAAGTCTCGATTCTCTCATCTTCCATGTTAGCATGCTATGCAGGCAGGAGCCCAGGAGAAAGCTGCCATCTCAGAGCGGAGCTGCCATCTCACACCTCCACTCCGGCAGAAGCTATTAACAGCATGTGTTTTGCTTCCTTAAGTAAACGTACAGTTCACCTCAGCTGGGGCTGCCATCCAGACAAATGAGGGTGTTTAGCCACAATGTGTTTTCATGGTGGCTGAGGATTGTTTACTAACTACTGACTAAGACTGCTCAGAGTGGGAATTCTTCATGATCTTCACCGTAAAAGTTGTAAGTTAGAAATGATATTGCCTCCTACAAATGCTGGGGAGACGTTCCTTAATTTTTTCAGATGTTTCATGTAGGGCTACATTTCATCCACAACATCTAATCCTGCTGGCATAAACCCCAGCATTTTCATGGTTGTTTTGCCTTTCTCATTCCACCTGTCATCCCTCTTTGCTCATCTTGTTCTCTCTGAACACCTTTTGGCCCTCAAGAACGGACATACCCCACAGCCTAGAGCATATTAGTTTATATTGTAGCTTCCTAATACCAAGTTGCCTCACAACAACCTCAATATCTGCTTCTCTGGCAGAAAACAGGAAGTGTATATAACATGTAACACAGCAGAGCAGTCGTGGATGCCCCATCCCTGGCAGTGTTCAAGACCAGGCTGGATGGGGCTTTGAGCAACCTGGTCTAGTGGAAGGTGTCCCTGGCCGTGGCAGGGGGGTGGAACAAGATGATCTTTAAGGTCCCTTCCAACCCAAACCATTCTATGATCCCATGTTTAATCTTCCACAAGAAAACTGATAGTATAGAGAGGAACTTAAGCCAGGAGTCCTGGGTGCTATGTAGTTTGGTACTAGTGGCCCAGCCTTCATCCTTAAATAGCATCTCACTGGAGTGTGCTAAAACAACCATGGGGGTAAGCAACTGCAGCCAGAAAGCAAGCTAAACAGTGCTGAGCTAAATGCCAAGATACCATTATGGTGATAGGAGAACCTGCAAGCTCAGAATCAAACCCCTTCCGTCTTGTAAGATTTAGAATTTCAATGCCAAGAATCATTGTATTGCCTGGGGAACGCATTTTCACTTGTACTTATTCTATGGTACTCAGTAGGGATGGTACTCTCCTTATAGCTGGTACAAGAATTAAACATATTCTTCTAAAACAACCTAAAACTGCCTTTTATCTTCATATTTCTCCTGAGTGTGACCAAAATAGACCTTTAGGTTTATTTTTGATCTCCTTTTTAGGAGATCAAAACTCTTCTGAGGTCTGAGAGGTGAGGTACAAACAGAAGAAAAGGCTGCTCCTAATGTAAGGAATAAGTAAGAAATATGCATGGAAAATGCAAATGCTGTATAGGTTAGGGTGTTCAGCCCAAGTTAAGGCAATAGGAATCAAAGAAAATGGCCATTGTTAAGAAGTGATGGCAAGAATCAATTTTTCACCTGACTGACTAGAACAGTGCATAAAGCAAGACCAGGCTGTCTTAGCTGACCAAAAAAACCCAGAAATTGATGTTAAGATTTGGATCAAGCCTGCCTAGAAACAGTCATACACAAAACACATCTATTTACCACTTTCATCATAACTTAACTTCATATTAATAATTAGATTTCATAAGGTGTGCCCTGTCCTGCACCAGGACTCCTCTGGAACTGAGATTATGTCCTACTTTGCAGCTGCTTCTTGGTTAAAAAATTCTTAACAATAGTGGTAACAAAGCATTTGTTTCCTTACAGTTTAAAAGCTTGAGTAAGACAGCCCTAAAGAGCTGCAATCTATTAGAATTTCTGAACATCTTAAAACTTATAACACTATTTCCAGGACTCACTCTTTTTCTCATCAAATATTTATATGACATTATTTTGAATTACTCATTTTATTCCATATTCATATTTCCACTAAAGACATTTTGAAACCTTTGGAAATTTTCTTTTCTGAAACCGATTTCTTTACATTTTTTTGATTCCACTTCATGTCTGGGTTCAACACTGATCTCAATTCCCAGTCTTGCAAAAGGCCTTTCCTAAAGCGTGATGGGTCAGGTGGACTGGGATGGAGAAAGGGTTTGTGGAAATAGTTGCCTTTCCTAAGTATAAAAGGGAAGAATTGGTGTGGAAATCACCTCCATCCCCCATATGGCTTGTTACTATGGAAATACTTTCTCCACATTAGTATCACTAAATTGCTTTGAAAATACAAGGAGAGATTCACACTGCACTGTATTTCATCCATGGGCATTGCCTTGGAGAATCATAGAATCACAGAATGATATGGGGTTGGAAGGGACCTCTGGAGACCATCTAGTCCAATACCCTGCCAGAGCAGGTTCACCTAGAGCAGGTTGCACAGGAATGTGTCCAGGTAGGTTTTGAATATCTTCAGAGAAGGAGACTCCACCATCTCTCTGGGCAGCCTGTTCCAATGTTCTGCCACCCTCAAAGTAAAGAAGTTCCCCCTCATGTTTAGATTGAACTTCTTTCATTGGTGTCTTCCACCTCTTAACAGTCTACATACATGCCTGATAGACCTATCCTATTCCCCAAAATGTCACCTGAAATTTGGTGATAAGTAGCTCACTTATCTGAGAACTGACATTCTTGTCTCTAGTTCAATAAGATTTCACTCTTTGCAATCCTATAAAGCAAAAGATGGTCAATAATTTGGAGAAAGTTCAGTGAAAAACTGCTATCTTTGCCTCAGAGTGATTTGGAGTGATATATTCCAATACTGGACAAATCTGGCTAAACTAGAAAAGATAGACTGAGGGCAAGAGGACACAATACCAGTATCTCAGTACAGAAAGATTGTTACAGGGAAGGAAGCAATCAATTATTATCCATACCCACTTTGAAAGAATAAAAAGCAAACTTAATTTGCAGAGAAGCAGATTTGGGTGGGATACTTGCAAAATCTGCCAGAGCTGTCAAACTGATGAGCCATTGCAACAGGGACGTTGTGAAATCTCTCAGGGGATGATCTAGTGCTTTCATGAAAGAATTCAATAATATTTTGAGGGCTTTCCTGGCCCTACTTAAATTTGGTTATTAGTTATATTATGACAGGGGCTGGAAAGCAGCACTTTAGTGTACATGTACACAAATATATGTACACATATGTGCACACACAAAATATGTATACATGAAAACTAAATGTATATATACACTAATATATACAGATTACTGTATATATACACTAATAATAAACTAATATACATTCATACTCTGCTAATATAAATTAGTAATATACATTACTAATAAACATGTGCATGTATGTAATTATGTCACTTCAACTTGTCTAAAATTCCTACTCTTCCTGAGACACAGACAAAGCACAGTAGAAATATGTTTCTAGTAGAGAAGGATAGTTTGAGTGACTTTATATAAATTCATTTGCATTCTTCCATACCCAGATCGGTCAGTCAAGACACATATTACCTCCAAGTCCTGGATACACGGTCTGCAAATGCCAGGTCAGGGAGTTCATACACCTTCCTCCAGCAGCAGAGGGTGGGCCTAAGCCAACTTCACACAACTGGGCTTATTGCACATGAGCAGTAGAGTCAACCCTTCTCACAAGAACTGTGTAACACATCTGCGTGTGAGGAAAAGAGCTAATGGACTCGAATGTCAAGTATAACTGAAGAATTCATTTTCACAATTGTGGTCAAGCAACAGAGGGGAGTGTGTGTGCTCACAGTAGACTTACGTCACCAGTTCTCTGTGTGATCCAGCAGCTTCTTGGCTAGTCCTCTGTATAGATGAGATAACAGACTGGTTGGACACAAGACTAACTTGAAACCACCCTGAAAACAGGAGATTGACTGAACCTTCACAATTAAATGTTGATGAGCTCTTTTCTAGGTGATTCCTGCTGCTGAAGTGATTAAATTGTGCAGAAATAAAACATTTGTAAATACCCAATGGAAACTGTCTTGCAGAAATGGTCTATGGAACTGGAACTAGTCTTTTTTAGGTAGTTTAGATATTTAAGAAATGTTTACTATGTGGTTAATATACACCAACAGTGATGAATTATGTAGGACTGGGGTTGTCACACAGGATCATGGGCCAGCCAGGCTATAAGACCTGAACAGAACAGTCATGTGAGGAGTCTGCTGTCCTAGCTGAGGACACATGAGGACCTTTACAATGGAGACTCCCGCTACCACTAGCAACCAACTGTCCATTTTGCCAACATCCCAATAAAGTAATTTCTCCTTTCTCAACAGGCACTCTGCCATGAATGTCCATACAATGAATGAGTGAAAGCCCACCTGCTCCCTTAGGGCCTCAAAGATGGCCAGGAGCAGGCCGTCAACTGCAGAACAACCCATTCTCTCCATTTCCTCATATCTCTCAGCATGGGAGAAGGCTGTTTTGGTGAACATTTTTGGTGGCTGCTGTTGTACAGCCCTTACTGTATGATGTGAACAGTTGTGAATCCGTTATAGGACAGGGAGGTCGTACAAGGCCTTTGGGAAAAAGAATGGTCAGCTCTGGGTCAGCAGAACAGCTCAGCCCAGATCTGTCTGGGGGGGGATCTACAAAAAAGAGGTGAAATGGGCCACAAGCCAAATGAGTCATCCTGGAAACCTGCTTCACTGTCGTATATAAATGCTTATTTCTGAGATTACATACCGGGATTTCAAGGAACTTTGAAACACAGTCCCATTTGTCAAAATTAGGAAAGCACTTTGATGCCACAGACTGTTGAGAAGATTCTGAGATTCCCAAGTCACTTTAAAACTTAGTTCCCATTAAATATTGTAACCCTATTAATATACAAACTAGTCTATAGCTAAATCTTTCCCATAAGATATTTGTTAGGCGTGTATTAGTTTATATTATCCCTGTCTTTAATCTCTGACAATACAACTAATACAACTAAGCTTAGTTTAAATGCTGTCCTTTTCGCCAAGTTAAGTCAGGTTCCTCTGCATATTTTTGCCTTTATTTATTCTCCAGCATTATTATTAATTATACAGTTTATGAATACTAAACATACAATCTGTAAATTCTGATAAATAAGCAACAATAAAAATGTGATCCTACTTGCAGCTGAGGACTTTTGAATTCCTCTGGCCTATATCTGTTAATCAAGCTACCACTGCCAGGAATGCAGTGCTTGATATGTTCATAAGTGATGTTTAGTGAGAGGCTTGTAATGGGATCTTTAAATAAACAGCAAGTAAGCTTAAAACATTAAAGGGAAGAACTTCTAGGAAGGGAAGGAAAGAGAAGGGTCCATATTCTGGACTCAGGTTGGTAACGTGAATTATCACAAATGGTCTGAGCTAGAATTTTCGGAGGGGAGGGTCACATCTTAAATTGCCAGTTATCCAACTCTTTAAATAGGCAGAATTCAGTTTCCTGTGAAGTACTAATTCAGACAGATACTGACACTTTGGTTTCCTCTTTGTTTTAGGAGCGGCTGGTGCTCTCTGTCTTACCACGGTTTGTAGTCCTGGAAATGATAAATGATATGACCAACGTAGAAGATGAGCATTTGCAACACCAGTTTCATAAGATCTACATTCATCGTTATGAAAATGTCAGGTGTGTGTGGGAGACTCTCTTTAATATTTAAGGTCTCAGTTGCTGCTAAGTGCCTTTTTTTTAAGAATTTCGCTTCTGTTTCTTTATTAATTAATAAATTAGAAAATCAGTGTACCCTTGTTTAATCCGTGAGCAGATAAGCACTTTGGTGCCTTCTTTTACTCATTAGGATGGCTGGGTGCCTTTGCCCTGAGAAGACCCATTTGAACTGAACATTGGGGGCTGGACCATTTGTATATTTTTTTCACTTTAAGTGGTCAGGGTTGCACAAAAAGGGGAGCCCTGCCTGCACGTGGACACAAATTCTGCCAGAGCTTTCTGTTTGACCCCACACGCTGAGAAATGAGATAAAGAATTGTAAGATGTTCTCAAAGATGTAGATATGTCATGTGGCTCCTCTGCTTACTAGCTATTTTCATTCAGTCATTCTTATTGTCATTTCCTAATTCCATTTTCCTTTTTTATTCCCCTCTCTAAATTTTATCTCTTCTGAAATTAGTTAGCGGGAAGGTGATAGTTATCCTATGAGCTGCAACTCTAAGTAATAAGTCCTCATTGTAGATTTACACCAGAATGATCAGCTTCCACTCCATGATCTTACAGAATCTCTGTTTTTATTGTGGTTCCTGACCATCAGAACATTTACCTAAGCCACTAACATTTGCCATAAGTTTGTCCTAAACCACAAGGGCAAATGAATGAGTGGTCATCACCGAAGGAAGTGAAAAATAAGCATCCTGGGATATGATGGGACAGGGTTTGCCAGGAAAGCATGCACTTTGCCTTTTGACGAAACCCAAAAATAAGTTTGTCTGGAAGAGTTCAATAAACATAATTTGAACTTCTGCAGAAGAGTAAATTGATTATCTGCTTCTTCTGTGGCCTTGCAGTAGCTCAGACATATTATTTTATTAAATCTGGTGGAAAGTATCAGAGACCCTTGCAAAAGGTTTGAATTGCACTAAATTAAAATGTCTTCCATTAACCTTTTTCATTCTCAGACTAAGTGTTCCTGTGCGAGAACCAAAACAGGGAGAAGATGGCCCTTCTGTTTGAAAGGAAAAGAGTTGTAGTCAGGGGTGAAAAGTTGAAACATAATTTAAACTTGAAAGAGATTTAAAATGAAAATTCTGTGTACTTCAGATTACAGATGCCAGGGACTAGATCTTTTCAAAACTGGCTTTCACCCTATTTTTCATTAAATGTTGAGTGTTGAACATTACCTAAACCGATGAAATGTGAATTGCTAAAATTAGTATCCAGTTAGGGTTTTTTGTTGTTTTGATAATGAAAACTGTAGAAATGAAAGATCTTCAGCTACTTAGTTTGTAACACCAGTCATTAGTTGCAAACAAGGTTCATTAGGGTTATTTTCAGTCTGTGCCAGCATGACATGTGTCTTTTTGAATGTCACTACTTTTTAAAGTAGGGAATACTTTCCTTCCTTCAGCTGCTAAGTACTGAGCTGTTACATGTATGTATTTTTCTCTGTATTCACATGTGCTCATTGTAGGCATAATGAACAGACAAATTTGCACAGCTAGAAAATTTACTGGCTGCTGAAATACAGATTAGAGCTCTGTTTGCACCTAGTTTGTTGACTAAGATCCTACCATAACTTTAGGCACCCAATCTGATGCAACTAAATTCAAAATATAATCACACCAGGCTCCCTGTGAAGTCAGTGGACAGAACAAGGAATCATCCAAAGAAAGATTCATACCTTAAATACATGCTACTATACAACTCAGGTACTTCTGTCAAAAGCCTAAAATTAGATTCAATAAAGCTGGCCTGAGCCTGGGATATATCAAGACTGTCATGAATCTGTCTCTTGTCTTGGGATTTGAGTCTTGTATGACATATAGAAAAATAAAACCTTAAAATCACAGCAAAAATTGAAATTGATGAAATCAAACCCATTGTAAAAAACAGCTATACATAAACCTGCCCTCAAAGAACGCTGTCAGATACTAACACACAGCGTTTTAGACAACCTCCTATGTTATGGGTACACTATGCCTCAGTCTTCTTGCTGATAAATGGGGACAAGGGTGCTCATTACGGCTTAACTAAATCTTCCTGAATTATCTGAAATTCCAAAATTTGTCAAACACATCTTTTGCAAAACACTTTCTCATACTTGATAGTATTTCTTTAGTCCCTTCAATACTTGTATTCAGTAGTCCAGAATCTCCAGAAGTCTAGAGCAAAGGTAGCCTGACTTTCAAATGGTCCTTCACTTGTAAATTAGTAGAAAGTAACTTAGCACATTCAGTTATCAAAGGAAACAGACAACAATATTAATATCTCTTCTTTTTTTAGCATTCTTTTTGCAGATGTTAAAGGATTCACCAACCTCTCCACAACCCTGTCAGCCCAGGAGTTGGTCCGAATGCTGAATGAACTCTTTGCCAGATTTGATCGGCTCGCACATGTGAGTTAAAGTTTATTTGCAAAAGGATGTGAGGTCAACTCTGTATTTGGAAGCTTTGGGAAATATCCTATGATCACTTTGAACAATATGAATACAGATTTTCCCCACTGGGATTTTATACAGCCATTGAGGTTGGAAGGAACTGACAAGTTTTATCAAAAGTGATGGTTTCTGACAGCAAGTGAAAGCTCAGTCATCAGAACTTCACGCTTCTGTAGCGCTAGACCAAGAATGGCATGAGAAATCTCCTACCATAGTTTCTAAGGACATTTTGTAATTCTGGCCCTTGCTGGAAAAAGAAATTTTTTTTAAAACCATAGCTTTATTTTGACTTTTCTTCTAAGAACTGAGGAAAGTTAAAAGATCTACTCATTTAAGGGACACGTAATCAACCACCACAGATATTGCAATGGTCAGTTACTAGCAGGTTTTACAGGCTTTAGGTTGGATTCTATAGAATTCAACAATGAAATTAATTAAACACAGTAGTGGAATTGATTACATTAGGAAAATTAGTTGCTACTTAATAAGTATTGCTTAGAAAAAGAACAAAGCACAAAAATACAAGCAGAAAACATGCTCAATTTTGTTAGTCTTGCATTTTCTTTGCTTCTTTTTTATGTTTCTTTAGTCAAATTTTTGTTTCATGTGACTATCTTTAGGTGTCAACATCTGAGATGGCTAATAAGGCTGCTAGTGTAGGCAATGAAGTACACTTGATGGAGTTTAGCTTATCATTTTTCCAATCAAACGTAGGCACCTAGTATGGGGAAACAGTACACATCCTGAATGTCATCGACCATGATCTCTATTTACTACAAATAGAGCCAAAAGTGACTTGCTCTGATGTACACATCTCTATCCTTCACTGATATTTATACATTTCTAGTTCAGGAGTATGGGGTTTTTGTGCACGTGTTGCATCAGTAAGACCCATGGAGTCATCTCTTAGCTTGCAAATGAAAGTCAAGAAAGGCAAGGCTTCCATAATTATTCAAAGCTTGTTTTGAGTCAGCTATTTTTATCTCAAATAACAATGTGTTTTCTCAGGTACAGAGTGATGCCATAACCCATTGCCTGGTCACTGGCAAGTTGGTAAACACAATCTACAATATTTGTTTTGCAAACAAAAAAACCCCATCAACTCTGATCTACATTAAAACCAAGCAGGGTGAATGAAATTACCCCAGTCCTGTCTTTTAGAAACCTTATAGGAGTAATGTCTGCTTCTGTATGGCTTGACAAAAATAGCTACCCTAACTGAAGAAACATATTTTAAACCAATTTAAATGTATGTATATCACAGAAGTGTTTTAGGAAGAATATTTATTGCCTTGCTTTACATTTCAATTTCGCCTAGCATTTTGGCAGAACAGATTCTTTTTTCATTAACATTAACCATATTTCCTAATAATTCCATAAATTCTATTTAACCAATAGATATTTTGTATAGAAGGAGTAGATCCAATAAAGGAATTAAGAACAAGGAAGGCATTTACATCTAAAAGTGCAATCCAGAGAGTCCTCCCTCACTTCCCACCTAACTCCGAAGACACTTCCCTGCTTGGTTTTAATATTTTATAGAAACTGAAAATGTTGCTTCTTTAAATGCCCAGAGGTTTCCCCCTTCTCCGTGGTTTATCATTCGTCTCCTGATAAACCCTCTAGAAATCTTTCTGTCACAGTCCTAAACTTCAAGGAGAACATTGCAAATGCCCACATAGAACAGGGTATCCCAAAAATGTAGGTGAGTTTATTTAAAAAAAAAAAAACAAAACAGTAATTAATATGCCAGTTTGTCTAACATAGCTGAGAAGTTAATTTCTTACCCAGAAATTTGCAAAGTTTGGAATGAAAGAACTTCTCTGTCTGCAAAACTTCATCAGGACAGTCACCTCTCAGGTGGATGTCCCAGTCACTAAGACTTCAAGCTCTTTCATGCATTTTCTTTCCCAGTCTGTGAATTTGCTTTTCTCTTCTGCACATCTTTGATAAGACAAATCCAGTTGTCTAGATCAATCATATGAAAGGGGGAAGACTCAGGAAAGAATCACTACAGAAATTGAACAGGTTTAACTACAAAGATTAGAGTGATCTAACCATGACTAATTAAAATGTATTAAAAAGAAAGGCATTTTGATTGTGTTCCTTGGTTGTGGCTTCTGAGATGTAGATGTCTTGGTACTTGCCTGGTGAACTCTCCCTCTGTACTTTATAGGAAACCAAGACTCCTCAGTCAGGGTTCTGAACTTCTATGGAGGGGCCAGCTGCCTAAAGTATATGGGCCTAAATCTTGTATTTGACCTAATCTTTGCCTTTGGAAAATTTTGGAAGTGGACACTGACTGGTCCATGACCCAAACTTTAAGGACTTGGAATTTACGTGGACCTATCAACCTACATAACTGAAGTATGAAGCTTTCACACCTGGCAAAGGTGTACCTTTTGGAAAAATACCCAATCTTCATCTGAAGGTCCCAGGAGATGGAGAAATACTTGTGTATCTTGGTAGCCTGTTCTAGTGCCTTAACACTCTCACTGTTAATGAGGTATGGCTTGTTTCTCATTTGATTTTTTCTGACTTTGAATTATATCCATTGATTCTTGCTATGACCTATTTTTTTCCTAGACAAAAGGACCATCTTGTAGCCTAGCCACTGATTTTCTTTGGGAATACATTTGTGTGCTTTGATCAAGCCACTTTTCAGGGTTCCTTTTGATAAAAGAAACAGACTGACCTTATTCTGAGGCTTTTTTTTCTGTAAGATTTCAAATAATATTTGGGGCTAGTTTTCTGGACTGCCTCCAATTTTTCAGAATCTCTTTTAAGGCATAGATACTTGCACTCAAAGCAGTGTTCCTGGACAAACCTCCACTAGTGGGATGGAGGCAGATCATCACCGTTCCTCCTATTCTCTCTTTCCTTGGTCATTTTTCAAAGATCACGTTTCTGAACTTACATTGATGACATTCTTGTGCTGAGACATATTATTTTGCATTTTTTATGGCCTTGCTGTCTGGTTATGACGACCATGCCTGCATGGTAATTGATCATCCTACCAGTCTTATTCCTTCTACAAATGTTATTAGCAATGGTTTCATACTTGCCTGTAAATCCTTGACAGGCTTTTTGGAAAGAAGTCCTTTCAAAACCTCCCTAGAAGGATCCTCCACTAATGAGGATTACACATTCACATCTAGATTTCAGATCTATTGCTTAACTAGTTCTTAATCAGCTTAACTAGAGTCATCATAACTCTTTAAGATAGACACTGTTACTCAAAGTCTTGGGTTTTGCTAAGAATTATTATCAAGACAAAGAGGTAAATTGCAGAAAGCTTGAGGCAGTTTCTTTAGATTTTAAGGAAAATCCCTATAAATCCTTATTTACTTCTAAATTAAAGAAGTAATTTATAATCCTATATAAAGGATTGTTTGATCTGCTCTATCATCCTATATAAATCATATAATATTAAAGAAGACACTATTTCATAGCTTTCTGAAGAATGTAATTTAGCTGTTTCTTGTTTCTCTTATTCAGCTGCCTTTTTTTTTTTTGTGCAATGCAGAAGTAATGTGAGCTCTGAGATTTTTTTTAATCATCATTTGTTACATCAAGTATTATGGCATATGTTGATGCATATAATTAATAACAACAAATTCCATAATACCGGTATCATTACCAGAGAACGCTTCAAATGAAAATTAGAACTCAGTTCAATATTTCTTATAAGAAATGTAATATCATGTTATGTACAGCTACTTCCCCTTTCTAATCACTCTATGATATTTGTGAAAGATCTATAGTTATTAAAGAGAAAAGTGACAGTTAGAAAGGAAGAAAAATAGGTTGGCATAAAACAGAGCTAAAGAAAAGATTTCTTTGTATATCCTTCTACTGAAAGGCCTAAACAGAAACTTAATTAATATTAATATTTTCCTTAGGCAGAAATTTTGAGGAGAGAAGGGAAATATGACATTTGGTAAGATACTTAAGCCTAAAAAAAGTCCTGCTTTGATGAAATAATAGTTATTTTGATGTTTGTTTTTCCTCTGCCTTCTCTGCAATGCTAGGCATTTTGTAGCTCTATCAGCTGATACGAGTTAAATTGTTTGTCATATTTCTAAATGTATCTACAGTGTGCGGAGATTCATTTTGAGATATGACAAAAAGGAAAGAGTAAAACCCTAAACAGAGGAGCAGACATCTGTAGTCTTTTTTGCAAGAGCAGCTGAGACGTAGTCCAACATCACTGAGACCTAAAGATAAAATCAAGCCACAGCTTTTTAGCTTAGACACATACATAAAGACGGACACACAGACAGTCTTAGATTTGAGTTTGGACCCATCCTTAATACGAAGTATTGATGTTGAAACAGAAATCTTCCCCTGAAAAATTAAAATCCATGTGTTTCATATAAGAATAAAATGGCTAGCCTGTAAGACACTTAATCTCTTTTCAGTCTCATCAGCTCTCATACGATAAACCAGAACAATAGTGCTTCTTACTCAGAGGAGCTGTAGATGCTGAATGGAAATTTCACTCTAATATGAGCCTTTTTCCTCTTTATGTCACTGGACTAATGTATGAGGGAGAGTTATTTATCTAATGTGAATCACAGGTTGCTTTTACTTATTAAAGAACTGGTGATTTATTTTTTTTTTCTAAATGAGGTTGTCTTTTTCTGTAACCTTGGTTAAATTCTCTCTTGGGAGATTGCAGACAACCTGCCAAAAATTACTCCAACAGTGCATTGCCAGTCTTACTTGTGACCAGCGTTTCCAGGGGTGGAAACCATCCGGCTCCGCAAGAATGCATCATTGTACAGCCCCAGTACACCACCTGCACCAGCTGGCATCAAAGAGGGAAGAGTGGAGGGCATTAAAGGCTCTTTTGTCTCCTCAATAAAGGCACTCCTGTTGTAGTGCTTTACTTTCCCCTTAGCCTCTGAGCTGGCAGTCCTTTGTTCTTTTGTGAAATGATCTTCAAGCACATAACCCGCAGGACTCCAGAGACTCCCTAAAAAAACATGTCTGTTTAAACATATATGCCAGTAAATAAAGGTGTGAATTTCTTTGTGCGTATATGTTTGGGATACTGTATTAAGAAGCAGAGTTAACTTTATTATGAGTGTACATACATGATATTTACTTAACTATAAGGACATATATGAATTTTTTGTAATGGGAAGGAATTAATAGGTCGAGGGAGGTGATTCTGCCCCTCTGCTCTGGTGACACCCCACCTGGAGTACTTGCGTCCAGCTCTGGGGCTCCCAACATAAGAAGCACATGGACCGGTCGGAGCAGGTCCAGAGGAGGGTCACAAAGATAGCCAGAGGGCTGGAGCACCTCTCACATGAAGACAAACTGAGAGAGTTGGGGTTGTTCAGCCTGGAGAAGAGAAGGCTCCGGGGAGACCTTATTGCAGCCTTCCAGTACCTGAAAGGGGTCTACAGGAGAGATGGGGAGGGACTCTTTATCAGGGAGTGTAGTGATAGGACGAGCGCTAACAGTTTTAAACTGAAAGAGGATAGATTCAGATTAGATATTAGGAAGAAATTCCTTACTGTGAGGGTGGTGAGACACTGGAACAGGTTGCCCAGAGAAATTGTGGATGCCCCATCCCTGGAAGTGTTCAATGTTTTCAGAAATGATAGTCTACAGACATTTTATGAAAAAAGTCAGATGAAAATGACAGATTAAATAAAATTTCAATTTCAAAATTTCTCAGTGATTTAGGAGCTAAGAGCTGTGTAAAACCAAACCTAAAAAAAAAAAAATCCCATTTCATTGACTAAATTGAGATTTGAATGAAATTTAGGCTTCACAAGTATATTCTTGAGAAATGTCTACCTCACCCTTTATGTATACGTAGTCCTAAAAATCTCTAAGGGGCAGAATTTCCATGTAGAATTGCTCCTGCCTTAGCAGGAAGGAAGCACACCTTGAATCTTTCTAAAGGGATTTCTGTGCCTAAAACCACTTATGGCATAATCTACTAATTAACACCAGCTGGCAAGGGTGGTTGCTCACCAGACACAACAGCCACAGCTGTTTTTCTTTCACAGTATGGCAAAGGAGAGAAGTGTTGATATAATATATTAGAAAACTCAAGCAGGAATGTGTCTCGGTTCCTTCTGCAGCACGAGAGACCCCAAACCCATATTTTCTGTCAGCCTGGAGAAGTCCTAACCACACTGCTCTAGGCTAGTCTCAAAAAGAAAGCAGTCATTACGGGATCTGTTAAACTATGTAAAAAGAATTTAATAAAGGACTATATTTAAGTATTCCCTGGTCCAGGCAGAGGATGAAAGAGTGCCACATTTTTCCCCTTATGTGTATAAAAAATAAAAACAGTCCTTGCAATTGTGACCCAAACCTGCTCCTCCTTTCTGCCTGCATCAACGGGCTCAAGAACTTCCCTCCACCTGATTTTGTCAAGGTCCCAGTTCTGTTTTCTGAAGTGACAGAGCTGCAATAGGAGGAATTTGGATGGACCTCTCTCTCCATCCCACCCCAAAACAGCCTGCTGATTAAGGGCTTTGGCCTAGACCCCATTTGTGCTGAGAAAAGCCTTTTATCTAGGTTTCCTATACCTTTGGCAAACGTTTCAGGAACTGAGCTATTGTACATAAAGGCCAAGTCCCTGCATCCTCCCGCTCTGGCCACCTTTTAAAAGGAAATTTATGTGTATGAGCTCTTTGTTCTGCAGTTCAGCCTCAGTAGTTTCCCATTCTCAGTGTTCTAAATTTTTAGCTTGATATTATAAAAATTGTGAATGTGGACTTTTCTGTGGGCTGTTCACTAGCTTACAGGATTTCCTTCAAAAGTAGATGAAGTGATTAATTCACCACAGGCAGAATAGAAAAAGTGGCATAACTTACAAAACATAATCACTTTTTTCCTCTTGTCAGAAATTTAGGCCAAGGAAACAAGAAATATTAATGAAGTTTCTGACTGCGTCTTTCAGTAACTTGATATTTGAGCAACTGATTTCTTCAGCTCCACTTTGTGCTAATTTGCTTTGCTTCCTTTCCAGCCACTAAGAGTGTATTTAATAAGCTTAACATAAATCATTCACACGTAAGAGGAAATTATTTATGAAAAATCTTCATATTTTCTTTTGCTCTAGATTAAGGTGATTTGGAAAAATATTTCTTATTGATTGCCACTGAATTCATCTAGAATTATTATTATTAATAGTTGAGTGTGTGACTCTGCTCGATATCCCAAATTTCTGCTGATTTCAATTGATCTTGGAAGAATCCAGGCCCTTAATCTTTCACTGGTAGCGTATGAGATGCTACAAACAAGGAGGGGAAAAACCCTTATTTGTGGCATGCTGAGAAATTAGTTGATACCTTCAGTAAATGGCATCAATGAATGAGTGTGGAGAGGGGTGTGAGGTTGATGGATACTGACGTGTATGTATATTATCAGCTGTCATTTACGTGTCCAAGGACAACTTCTGGAATTGCTTAAGCAAAGGGCAGAGGAATAGAATAAAATAAAGAGAAGATCATAACAGCCTCATAACAGTGCAAGGAT
Source organism: Numenius arquata (assembly GCF_964106895.1). NCBI lineage: Eukaryota > Metazoa > Chordata > Aves > Charadriiformes > Scolopacidae > Numenius > Numenius arquata. The sequence goes on along the minus strand of NC_133578.1, from coordinate 68,284,973 downwards.
ATTACACTGTAGTGTAGTATCTGCTGCATCAAAGTCTGTGTATGGCCATTTTCTCTTATTTAAATAATTTACTCATTTTACAGTTTCTTCATATGTCTTTCATTCATATTTTTCATTCATTTTAATTTAATATCAGCTTGCAACTCTTAAATACCATTGCGGTGAGATGGTTTTAGGAAGCAGACTTGAGCTCTAGAGTGTGAAGAAAATCTCGAATGCTATTATTATCATTTTATACCAATGAAAAGTAGGTAGGCCCTTGCACAACTCATTTTTACAGCTACAGCATGGCTACCCACATCAGCCATGAATCTAACTTTAGTGTACTAATACAACCAGCCTGACAAAGTATCTAGTCTAAACTGTAGATGTGATTAAACTACAGAGTTATCAGAGGGAATCTCAGGAGACCACGCAGCTTCCCTCTGCCAAAGGCAGATACCATTAGCCCTCTGTCCTTCCTGGCAGTTGTTGAATTATCTTCTTCTAGCTGAAACATTTCCAGTGATAAAAAATCCACAGTTTACTTTTAAATAGGTATGATGGGAATAATAAGGGAAGAATAAAAGCGTAAGGACAATATAGTTGGACTGTAACCCAGTTTGTGTTTAACAGTCATAATGATTTGACTAGCAGGAAAAATAAGGAAGACAAGAAGTCATTTAAGTGCTCCTTGTGGCAATAGAGACACCCTGCCTGGCCTTTACACCACTCCAGAGGGAAATACATCGTATGTCAAGTCTGTTAGTCCTGTGTGGGTGCCTCACCCACTGAGGGGTCCTACTGATGCACCATAAGCTTATGTGTAGACAACTGAACTGAAGCCCAGCCAACTGCTTTATCTGTGAGCTGAATCCATCCCAAGGCTTCACTGTCTGCATTGCCTGGCTCTGCTTTGACTGTAATGGCAGCCTCAACTGCTGGCTGACATATGGACACCTATATATAGTCATCTCCAATTGGATATCTCACTCTGTAGATGACTTCCTGAGCTTTCCCAAATGACTGTAGAGATGACATATCATGACAAGAAAAAGCATACATTCACATGCAGCTGAACGGATTTCCTGTGTCACACACATGCACTCACATTTGCATACATCCAACCCTCATTAGCAGGTCTTGTTATGCATTAAGATTCTTGGGTTTTATTCTTATAAAAATCATGTCTTTTTGAAGTGGTCTGCCTTGCTCTGATTTTCAGCAAATGAGGTGACATGCAGCCAGGTGACAGAGGTCTCATCTGTCTTTAATGGAACAGCACTTCAGCCAGTTTAAATGAGTCATTAAGAGCAAAACAGCTGAGGGATTTTTTCTGTTGCAGGCAATGTTCTCTAACTGTGCTGAATTAGATGCTCACTTAATAGGGGATTCCAGCATCGTCAGATAGGCAGGTACTACAGGTGCACGACTGCATAATAAACGTTGCATGTAAAAATATAATTACAATACTAAAATATGATACTACTTGAGATTTGCCTTTCTTTCTTTGCTGGAAATGGACTGCTTTTCCCTTTTTTTCCTATATTATATTGTTTGGTTATCAGCTGTTATGTATTTCTAGTGGGTCTTAATGACTTAAGTGTTGCCTTTTGCTTCACTCCACCTCTGTCAAATCGATATGACGTTGTAAATGCTTCATTTACTTTCAGGTGTAAAAGCAAATGGCAATTAGAATATGAACAGAAAAGCCAAAGTATTTGAGAATTTGTGTTTCATAGTATCTTTATCTCTTTGAATTTTATCTAACCAGAGAACGCAGAAAGAAGCTTAAGGAAGCCCACTAACAGTTTAACATGCACTGATTTATGCCATTGAGTCCTCGCTACTTGATTAACTTTAGTGTTCCTAGTTTCACTCTATAGAAAAATAATTAAGTGAAAATTGTAGTAAAATCAAATCTCTAGTTCTTTCCATTGGGAGGAAATGTGTAAAAAATGAATGTTTTGGTGGATTTAAGAATGTACGATTTCAGTTGCAACCATATAAAAAATACCCAATGTTCACTTGTCTGGGTCTGCAGAGGGTTTGAAGAGAAGGGGACAAGGAAAGAGGAGAGTTACATATAAATTTTGACCTTTCAGAAACCTAATTTTAGTCTTGAATTTCCTTGTGAAACTTGGGCGGTTCGGCATCGCACTCTGAGAGCCAGCAATGGTATTAGCTGGAGACTTAGCCAAAGCTTCAAACACAGTCAGCTCCAACTGATGGTTTAAGGAGATTTCAGGGTGAATCAGCTTACTTTGGCTCTGTGCCCAGAGCCGCTTTTACCCTTGCTGGCATGCTTAAAGCTTCAGCTGATTTCTGCAAAAGCTTTGGGTACAAGTGTGTAGGTTCCCTTCGTCACTCTGGGATTTGTAAGGACTTGTCAGAGGTTGACTACAAAGCTTCATTCTTCCTAGGCAAAATCTCAAATAATAACCTGGAGTCCCATTCATTTGGCCAGTGCTCAATTCCTGAGGCACTGTCAGAATTCACATTTGCTCCTATGTCCTACTTAAAGTTCTCTCCTTCCCCAGGGGGGTTTAGTGTATCCCTGATCCTTTGATTAGTGCAGCCTCCACCACAGGTTCACAGAGAGAAAGAGAAGAGAAAAGCTGAAATAAATACCATAGGCCAAATCTTTCTGTCATCTGACAAACTGGTTTTACAAGTCATTATCCTTCTCCCCAGTAATGACTGGTCTTCATTTTAATGTGCTGTCACTGGAGCCTTTACTGATTGAGTGCTAATAGTGCACTTATTATTTCAATCATTCTCCATCATAAAAATGCTTTCCTGACTCAACTTCCAACACCTTCTGCCCCTAGATACTTGCAGCTCTGCCCTCAAATTATTATAGTCTCTGCTCTTGTGCATTGATTGTCTCCTGTGAGTGCCAAGCCAGCAGAATACATTCAGCAAGTTTGCAGCGATCTTGGGCTCATTTGTTTTGCTTGCCTGAGAACTGCAAAAATTTTGAGTAGTTCTGCTCACTAGAAAAGAATCTTCTAAAATAATGATCCAATCGCACAGTAACATGCTGTTTCAGTCTATAAGGGTACTGTTAAAATGTATTTAAGAAATCAAATTCAGTATTTGCTCCTAGGGTAAAGGATGTCTCTGGCTGGGTGCCAAATAAACATAATTTCTCCACAGTACCAGACTAATGAAAGACACCTTCTCTGATTTCTTTGGCATGGCAGATACTTGATCAGCTCCTATAGCTGTTAGAAATGCTTGATGGTGACAGTGGAAACTTTAGGTGAGAAGGGATTATCAGTGGAAGGAAAGAGGTTTTTCATTTATTTCCACTGTAAAAAGGGGGCAGAAAGTATGCCCTGGAGGAATATAGTCTAAAATGGGTTATTTATTATCTCAGCTGGCGTTTTGGAATCCTTGGCCTAGCTTCCAGACTGGCTCTGATGAAACCTTTCTCACCATCAGCAAGGACATCTCTGACTAGCATAACACAAAAATCTCTATAACCTTTTTTACTGAAAATGTAAACATACTTTATTTCAAAAGTGAAATAAATCAAGATTATACTAATTACAATTAAGAAACATCCAGCAACAAGCTTTTAATTGTTTTTTTTTCAGTACTTTTTTCAACCACTTTTACATTCATCTTAAAATTATGAAAACATGACTGCAAATTTTTTCTCTCTCTTTGATACATTTCCATATAGGAACATCACTGTCTCAGAATAAAGATCCTGGGGGACTGTTACTACTGTGTGTCGGGGCTCCCAGAACCTCGTCAGGACCATGCACACTGCTGTGTTGAAATGGGGCTCAGCATGATCAAAACTATCAGGTAATGCTATTTTTTTTTTTTTCCTTCTTCTTCCTGTTTCATTGTTTCTGACAATGTCCTGAAATTCATATCTGAGAATGCCATTACTGGACAAGTAATTCCTGTGGTGGTTCAGAGACCGTAGGATTATCACTGTGAAAAGGGCAGGACTTTTTGGATCCATGTAACGCATGGGAAGAGGTACTAAATGCATTTTATTAACCTGTGCTGTTTCAGAGCGTGTAACACGGTAGCTGTGTGTGCATTGTGAGTGGTAGGTTTCACAGATCTTAACAGTTCTCACTTTGTACTGTTGTCATTTTTAAGAAGAGGTTGATGAGGAGGAGACTGAATTACTTCCAATAATCTCCTTAATAAAATAAAGCAACAATAAAAACCCTAAATATACAGCTGCAGCAATACTTTAGCTTGGAAACTAGCTCAGAGACAAACTCATAAGCACTAAGATTTTCCAGATGAGCAAATTTTACTTGTTAAATCAGGTGCTTAAATCCACAAGGGCTGGAAGTGTTTTAATTAAGGGATGTGTTCCCATCATGTAAATATAGTTGTCTTGATGATAATTATTGTATTTTGATGCAATCAAGATTAATAATAACATGTTTCAGCAGTCCATGTATAGAGTTTGTCCAATGAATTACTGTGACAGTGGCCAACATTTAACGCACCAAGAGAGGTTTTCTCCATCTTTTTTATCCTCTATATGAATGTTGCCAAGTTCCCATTCCCCAAATCCTTCTTCTGGTGCTGTCTTCCCTAAAACAGCATTGCTTTATCTGAGCACTCTCCTCTTTCCATGGATGTTTTGCTGTCCAATCTCTTTGTCTGCTTCTTTTCCTGACTGCTTTCCTCCTTTAATCCAAGTGTTTCTCTTTACACACATCAGACAGTTAATGCATACTGCAGTTACATTACTGAGATCTTAATAGAGAAGGAATTTGACAAAAATTAATTAATGGAGAATGTAACTGAATAATGGTTATGTAACAATGATCTCTAAGAAGATTGGATTGAATTATCACAGGCTAAATGTTGCACAAAGTAATCAATATTTTGCTTCTGGAATCCCCACAGTGAAAGTGAAACACGAATTAGAGAACATACACAGATGAAAAAAACACTGTAAAAAATTCTTGGAAACACACATCAAGTCATTTGCATTTGCTTGGTAATACCATCTGCAGCAAACCTATTGTAAGTTATATTGTAAGTCATATTTCTTCTAAGACAGTAAATTTCTCTGAATCTCTTTACATGTGTGGAAGTCTCTAACACCTCGATGCCCTTTTATGAACTGGGTCTCAAAAACAGTAATCCAGTAGAAATAGTACTATTTTTTTCAGTATTTTAAGTGACAGTTATATTCAGTAGGAGCTGAGAAACTAAAGTCCATTAGGACTTTGGTCATCCCAGGCTAATTCAAGTCATATTACCTCCAATGTATTTGATAATCTCAGTATCTGAATTTCTGGCCATTCAATAAGCATCATTTTTTTCCCCAGGCTTTTCTGTTCAGAGTAGAGGAGCCTTATGTTACTTATCTTAATGTGTGCTTACATAGTTCACAGGGTGGACCTTCCATGTGATATTACAAATACTTCAGTCCGCATTTCTGAGAAAATTTGGAGTTATCTAGTCTACTAATTAGAAATTAAATTAGTAGATACCTCTCAAAGTTAAAATGAAATAAAAAACTTCTTCAGAAAACTGAATTTCTACTATATTGATCACTAGAAAACTTGATCAAATCTAAAAAAAAGGCTCTATGAATTCTTATATTTACCCTAAAGCAAGGAAGCTTTGCCCCATCACATTTGTGCATGAGCAAGAATCCTAATTCTGTCTGTCTTGCAAAACCCAACCACCTGTCTTTAGCTGCAGCTGGAAATGCAAATTAAAATGAAAAGAACAAACTCTTCACGAGGGTTCATTTATTCACCTCGTTCTTATATCTTTTCACATCCAGTGTAACTCTTCCTGTATTTAATTTTATTGTATTAATGCCTGTCTGTATGACAGTTAATAGAAATGAGTTACTAGTGGAATGTTTAGTCATCAGATGATAATGTTTCATTTGAACAGTTATCACCCAAGCTAAATGGGTGTCAGAGATACCAGTCAGGGGAACTAAATACGTAATTGCTCTTACCTACAAAAAGGAGCTGCCATCTTATCTTTATGTCTGTATGAGGGGGGAAAGATTTGTGAGAAGATAGCAGTCCTCGGTGTTTTCATTGTGTGTTAGTGAAACTCCAAAGCTGTGCTGGAGTGCCAGATGGATGGGATTATGGATGGGAGGTGTGATAAAATTCAAGATGGGGATAACTATTTGCTGACAGTGAAATATGGAACATGAGCTTAAAACCTAACAATAAAATGAGGTTAGATTTGGTGAGATAATTGCTTCCTCAAATATATTAGAATAGATAAGAGAAAGATACAGAACAAAACATAAAAGTCATTCTGAACTGAAAAAATTTCTGAATACCACATTATGCCTCAGGCAGAGATTAACATGCTTGTTCATTGGGGTCTTCAATTCTTTTGGTTGTGCTTCGAGGAAAGGAATAGCTACACAAATATTGAGGAAAGTTCTGAGGGAAAGGGAGTTAGAGAAAGGAGTGGAAACATGAAAGGAAGTGGAAGTGAAGGAAGGACTGCAAAGAGAGGTGAAGGAAATAATCTTAAAGAAGAGGAGAGTACTTCCAAAGTGGAAATTATATCAGCATAGACTGTCAATGTCAAGACTGAGATGAGAATAATGAATCTTAGTGTGGTGGCCTCATTTTAAAAAGCTTGTTAAACTTTTTTATAAGGGTACAGGGAAAAGTCATAAAAATTATTTGTGAAGCAGAAGTGCCTTTAAAGAAAGAGAATTGAGAAGCTTGATATGTTTAGCTGAGTGAAAAAAAGGCTGAGAAGTTATTTGGTAGCAGCACATAAAACATATTATGGGCAGAAAACACTAGATTTAAAAACGGGGGATGATATTACTAAGAGAAGCGATGGCTTTTCTGTCCCTCAGTGTTTTCAAAGCAAAACTGAATTTCTTACCAGAGTAAATACTTCCATCAGGCACAAGTTACTGGAATACAAACAAGCAAGTGGGTAGAATGTACTAGCCCATGTGTCACAGGGTATCAGGGTGGACAATGTAGCTGTCCCTTCTGCTCTTCAGCTTGGGACACGGTGGCATCCTAAGTGGCAGGGGCTGCCTCCAGTGGTTAAAAGCTGCTGCTTTCACCACCACCTTCCAAAATGTCCTTATTCCTAAAATCCCTGTGACCAGGAAGAAAGGGGGGAGGGAGACTGTGGGAGGCCCAGCTCCTCAAGGACTCACTCACATGGTGTAATGATAGAAAACCCACAACAACCCACATAAAAGTGGAAATTCAAACAAACCCATTTGTTTGGTAAGTCAAGGAGTTCCGAGTGATTTTGTCTCTTGGATTATTTCCCACTGAAATACCGCTGAAGGAGTAACTATTATGACAGAAAAAATAGTCCCAGCATACAACATAAACTAAACTCCAGAAATTAGATAACAGCTTGAGTTCATGAAAAGACTGTAATTAACTACTAATATTAACATCACTTCATGGGAGATGAAAAAAAAAAAAAAAGAAAGCTAACAAAACAAAAAGTAAAAAATAAATAAATAAAAAGAAAACCAAACCAAAACCAAAACACCACAACTATGTTAGATGATCTCAGTGACTGACCTGGCAGGTTTCCTGCCTTTCTCAGGAAAAACTGCTTTTAATGTCATCTGTCAGGTATTGAAAAAAAAATCATGAAGTGATCAATGTTTGTTAAAGAAGTTACTTAGGCAGTGAAACAGCCAGGAATTACTTCCATATTCTACAATTAATAAATCATTGTTTAATTATACAATTATATAATAATGCAATTTATCCAGTTCTGGATTCCTTCCACAGATTATTTCTTGTATGATGTACAAGGTTCAGCCTATGTTGTAATGAGCCCTGAGTCACAGAAGACAGAATAATGTTTCACAAACCCAAAACGGGTTGCTTACCTACATTTCTCTATAGTGGCAGAAAGGGGCTTTGCAAGATATCCGCAAGCTCCACCAGTACTTTTCACACAGGCCATGGAGCGAATAGGTTTCACGCTGGGACTTGATCACATCGTCAGCTCCACATGTCCATTTCAGCCACTGACTGTGAATGAACAGAGCATCAGGACGGTATATCTTTCCCTGGTTTTGCTGTTGGGTGACTATATGAATTGAAGTGGGTAGAGATTAATAGGTTCGTGTACCTCTGAGAACTCTTTTCTTTGAATGTGCCACCAAATAGTATCAAAGCTATATTGGCAAGATGGCATAGAAGTGTATATATTTATATAGATTTTTATAACATAGCTTTCAATTGAAAAAGCAGACTTCTGATAATATTGTTTGTAGTCCCTTGTGCTATATTAGTTTCCTGCCTCTCAGAGCAGACAGACGTAAGAAACAGGAACACAGCAGTGGTTTAACTCTGTCCATGTTGCTATAGTATCCGTCTGAATTCAGAGCAAGTCAGTTATATTAATGATAAACCTGACGATACGAAACTTCTCCAGATAATAGTTTCTGCTGACATTGGAATCCAGATCCAATTCCAAGGTAAACTCACCCTAGAGCTATTTTAAACTGGCTTCTTGGGATAATATCAGCCTTAAATTGTAAATTCAATGCTGTGTAAAGTCCATCTACAAAGTGTTATATCCTGTGAGTCATAGTACCTTAGCTGTATTCTTCGAACTCTTCAGTAGTTTAGTGCATCCTGTTACTGCGATTTTTAAAAATAATGGATGGCTCATTCGCAAGCATGACACAGTTCCCAGAATCACACCAAGAAGAGCACTTACCTCAGTTCACCTACTATCCTCTCATGTCAGCACCAAAGAGTGTTTGAGTTCATTTAGGAAAATTCCACAAATCTGTTGAGTCCAACCCAAAAGTTTTCTATGTCTTAGGATCATAGGACAGTTCAGGTTGGAGGAGGCATCAGGACACCACTAGTTCAACCTTCTGCTCAAAGCAGGGTCAGCTATGACCTTTATTTACTTCAAACAGAACACAGAGACTTTCCTGTTACTTCTGCATGAGGATGATAGCGGCTATGTCTTGATGGGTAAATTAAACAGCCCCAGGGAATGTCAGCTGTCACCAAGAAAAAGTGGCACAGACTGGCCAACTCCATTATTCTCAACTCTTTGCCTCTAAAACCAGGCAGTTGCATCCAAACTACCTACTGAAATGGTCTTTGGCACATGTGAACTCCTGAACCTGGGAAGAGGTTGAGAAAGATCTAGTTGGCCAGGAAAAGAAAACATTCTGGGGCTGTTTTAAGTATCTCAAAGCATAGGCAGAACCTTGCACAGGGAAACTGGCCAGTACAGATATAGCCAGTGTGTCACTGTCTGAACCTGCAAGGTGTGAATTCCAGGGCATTCAGATTTTTGACAGCTACAGAGCAGGTTGAAAGGCAGATTTCTGAGTTTTGGCTCACCTTCTGCATGCAAATAGGAAAGCCTTCGATTAGCAGCACAAAAATCAAATACCCATCAAAGAATGACGGCCAGAAGGAAACACCAAGATCCAATTAAAATCAATGAAATTTTTATCATTGACTTGAATGAAATGAGACATGGCATGAATAGCGTCAGTCACAGTTGCCTCATCCTGGATAAGATATCAGGCAGCTTGTGAAGTAAACAGGCTGCTTCATAGATCATCAATAATGCAGCTTCATGCACCCATTTTGTCAAAGTATTTGCAGAGAGTCTGTAAAACAGTTGAAGGAAATAGATTTTTTTTTAATTAGAAGCTTCATTGATAGATTAATAGATTTAAGAAGCAGAACTAAAAGATGTGGAACACCTGAGCTTATACAAAATGAACACTCTTCATTTTTTTAGTATCTAGTACATGCTATTATTTACAAGAAATTTTTTTCTCATTAAAGGAGAACTACCTGTAATGATGAAGATGATCCAGTGTTCATGTTTCAAATTTTTTAATTGCTTTTTTCCTATAGCACTATATAAACAAGACCTCTTAAAGTATGTGGTAGTGTGGCTATTAGGGAGATTGATTTGACCATGATGATGTCACCTTCTCTACATAATTCAGAAATCAGTTTCACCCCACATGACTCTAAATTTTAAAGAAAAAGAATAATTCCATGACTTTTTACACACCAATCACCTCACTTTTAAACTACAACCTATTTATCTTTATTCAGTTTAAAACCTTACAACAAAAGTTTAGTGAAAACTGATGTATCCACAAACAGGTTCTCAATTGCTCTGCTCTCAGTCTTGTGTTGCAAATAATAAAGCAATGGGAGCAAGACCAGATCGCTGTTCTGCTTTGATTCATGTTCTGCACTGGGTCTGTTTAAATATATCTCAGGCTGCCCTCATGCAATTAGTTTTCTACCTATCAATATAAGAGCACATTGCTGTGAAGGGCGAGTAAGAGGAGGATGTGAAGATGGGGGCCCTGCAGGTGCACCAGCACCACAGCAGACAGAAAAACAGAACAGCCTTCAGTGGAAGGCTGTAGGCAGGTAACCAAATCCACACTGACTGCAGACAAAGAGCTGAGATCAAGTATCACCTGAGCAGCACACAGGAATAAGTTGCTGGGAAGCCATGAAAAACAACAGATGAGGCAAAGGGGATAGGACCTTGATTAGGGTCTGCGGCATCATGCAGGAGGCAGCGTGGACAGCATAGCTATGTGAAGTTTTGAACAATTGTAGAAGTCCCATGTGGCTGATTGAGGATGCCAAAGCCTTTTCAGGCCAGGCCATCATCGCATTTTTGTGAGAAAGGAAATGGTAAAATCCAGCAAGCCTTAATGAACACTCTGGAAACAGAGAGATGCATTTCTCGATTGTACCACCGTTTGTACCTGATCTCTCCGATGAGATCTGTGTGTATTAGTTCCCAGATACGGTACAAATGCAAAACTACAATTTATAGTATTTAAGATGAATAGAATAGAATAGAATAGAATAGAATAGAATAGAATAGAATAGAATAGAATAATTTCAGTTAGGAGGGACCTACAACCATCATCTAGCCCAACTTCTTGACCACTTCAGGGCTGATCAAAAGTTAAAGCATGTTATTAAGGTCATTGCCCAAATGCCTCTGAAACACTGACAGGCTTGAGGCACTGACCATCTCTCTAGGAAGCTGGTTCCAGGGTTTGACCACCCTCTCAGTAAAGAAAAGTTTCCTGATGTCAAGTCTGAACCTCCCGTGAAGCAGTTTTGAACCATTCTCACGTATCCTATCACTGGATACCAGGGAGAAGAGATCAGAACCTCCTTATCTACTTCTCCTCCTCAGAAAGCTGCAGAGAGCAGTGACGTCACCCCTCAGCATCCTTTTCTCCAAAATAGACAAACTCAAAGTCCTTAGCTGCTCCTCACAGGACATTCCTTCCGGCCCTTTCACCAACTTTGTTGCCCTTCTCTGGATACATTCAAGGACCTTCACATTCTTTTTAAATGGTGAGGCCCAGAACTGCACACAGTGCTCCACGTGAGGCCACACCAACACTGAATACAGTGGGATAATTTCCTTTTGACCAGCTGGTGATGCTGTGTCTGATGCACCCCAGGATGGGGCTTGCCCTCTGGGCTGCCAGGACTCACTGCTGGACTGCTGGCTCTCATGGAGCCTGCTGTCGGCCAGCATCACCAGGTCCCTTTCTGCAGGGCTGTTCTCCAGACACTGCTCTCCCAATCTGTACTTGTGCCTGATGTTACTCCATCCCAGGCAGAGAATCCTGCATCTGGGCTTGTTGAAATTCATACCATTGATGATTGCCCAATTCTAGTACTTGTCCTATGTTAAATACTAGTATTATTAGCAATGAAATACTATAGTACTTAAAATATAAGTTGGTCTAATAGCCTGTATATATATATGGAGAGAGAGATATTACATAAATATATGCTGTTAGACCATTTTATTAAGCTTAAAGTCCTCTTTTTGTACACATTTTTCAATGAAAACATTTTTTACTCTGAGTCCTCTGGATCCAATTAGCTTTTTGTTTCAAGATGAGGAAATGAGACATAAAATGGGAAAGAATTATCTTAGTTTGAACAAAAGAAAAAGGCAGATTGGGGAAATGATCATGTGGGGAGTTGTGTGATAATTCCTCTGACAGTTATGAGTGTTAGTTTAGATATTTTTGTAGCATATCTATAAAAATTCTTCAAAACACATTACAGATTACAGTGCTCTCACTTCTCTTAGCTGTTCTCACAACATTTAAGGCACTACTTCAGTGTGGAGGAGTTGTTTCCATGTCCCACCTTTCGGAGACAGGTGTTTGTTTAATTTTGGTATTTCAAGCCCTCCTGCTTGCAAACCAATAAATAATTTGTAGATGAAAACTATAGACTCAGAATATCAGAACACAGATAAAACCCTTCCCAAAGATTATTATCATTATTTTATGATTAACTTATTTTAAATATCTTTCTTTTAGATATCAGAAATGTCTTAGCTTCCTGATATGATGAACAGTTCTGTAGTAGGCAGACAACTGCACTGAAATATCACATGCATGCTTGTCTCCAAGGTTTTGGAATACGAAGGAAAGAAATAAAGATGAATTGCTTATTTTCAATTCCTCACATTTTTATACAACAAGTTTCTCTCCATTTTGAAACTTTTTTTTTTTTTTTTCCCCACAAGCTCTATTAATGTCCCATTGCAACAATGAAAGGCCAAGTATTGAATGCAGTGAGCAATTTACCCTTTTCTCCTCTAGAGAGGTTCTGTCAAGGTCATGACTGAGGCATCTGAGGCAACGGTAGTTAGCTCCGGAGTTGTGAAATAGAGCTGTTTATTCTTTGCCTGCTCTGTTGTGTGATCTTGCTGCTCTGCTATTGACTTCAGTGACCGTAGAACTGGGACTCTTTACAGAGACACAGCAGCTTTGTTTGTAGACTGATAGTAGCAATGTCGCGCTTTTCCTACCCTGAGCATGCTCTTCAAATATTAATGAACACTAGCTCTAATAGTATTTCTGGTGCAAATAATTGTTGTCACACAGGCAGAAATGGAAAAGTGGTCTCTTTGTCATCCCAATGGATACAGCTCAATCATTTTAGATGTGAGCGTCCCACGGTGACATGCTGGAGGATCTCAATACTGATTTGTAAGAGGCAGTCTGATGTCTGAGACACTACTAAGGTGCCTGTGGCTATGAACGATATATGTTGTCTTGTATCAGAAAAAGAAGATACTATTTTAACATGGTAAAACTACCTTTATAATCAATAGACATATTAATTGAAAGCAGTGTTGGAACAAAGTCTCTTTTTTGAGACTGTTAAAAAATACGCCCGCATCTGTTCACTTTGGAAGAGGTGAAATGGTCTTTGCCATCACACAGAATGGAAGAAACTAATTTTAGAAACACATCGTTATCATAACAGAGCAAATGGTGTCCTGGCCAAATCTACTGAAAATAATTCACCTTTGGACAAAGAATAGCTCTGGAACATTTCAGTCAATAAAGTAACATTTTAGAAATATTGAAAATTATTCAAAAAAGCACAATAGAATATAAAAGTATATGCAGGTTTGATGATAATGGCTTTTTAATGTTGTTGAATGCTTTTTTATAATTCCAAGCTAAAGGATTCAATGAGTCCAGACACTTCACTCAGACATCTTTTCCTCTCCCTATCTTTTTCTTTCTGTTGGATTAGAATAGTAAGATGTGCCACTGAACCATGCATACAATTAAACACTTAATGATAATCTGGCTTTTAGAGTCATTTTATAACTACCTGTACTTTGCTACCTATAAAGTTATCATTTCATTTTACAGACTAAGTGGTTCTTTATAACAAATGTCATTGTATTTTACATTGTACGCTTTTTTAAAGGATATGGAAAACTGTGGCATATACTTTCATGAGTCTGCTTTTTCTTTTTTCTCTTTTTTTCATTTTTGTTTTATATAACAGATATGTTAGGTCAAGGACGAAGCACGACATTGATATGAGAATAGGGATACATTCAGGATCGGTTCTGTGTGGAGTGCTGGGCCTGCGAAAGTGGCAGTTTGATGTCTGGTCATGGGATGTGGATATCGCAAACAAACTCGAGTCAGGTGGAATTCCTGGGTAAGGCAACATGTATTTCCCACAGTCAGAAGACTCTGCCAAAACAGTACGCTCTTAACTTTGCCAACAGATTAAGTGTCTTACATTATTTTATCAACTATAACCCTTTTTTTTTTTTTTCTTTTTTTTGCTATTTTGTGGTTGGCAGGGGTTTGTGAGGCTATAGTCGAAAAAGGTTGAAATGGCCAGCTTGCAGAGGCATTGGAAAAGACAAAAATATTTCTTTTTCTTTGCCAGCTATGATTTCCGGAAAAAGGTCAGTGGTTGTATTCAGCCCATACAATACTCAGAGGTAGCCCAAATTTCCCATCGCTCATCCTTTACATTCAAATGCTGTTCTGAGGCACAAGGCTGTAATTTATTTTCTTTCATAATACACAAAGCGCAGGAATATGTGGTCATAGGTTGTTACACTAATAACAAGATGTTATGGATAGCAGGCTCCCTAGGAAGTCTTTTAAATAATTTGATGCTTTAGTAGAGGTTTTGAGACATTTATGTCAGCCTGTCTATATGTGAAAATATATGATTTTCCATTGAGCTGCCTAGTTCTAATTTGTCTGAGGTGGCTGATTCACCTGGAAGACAGAACACTATTTCTGCCTGACATGGTCTATATCTCATGGTAGTTTGAAAGTTGCAAATCCTAAATTTGAAGCAACAGTAGTGGTTGCAGGAGTCCTCTGTTCACTTTCTGTTCCACCTTCCATTGATGAAAGATGTAGCAAAAGATCCCCCACAACAATTTTATTTGGCCATGGAACATAGAAGCAATAACAGGACATCTTCATGCGGAAAAAGTCTAAGTGATGCTGTCATCTTGAGTGAGAGAGGTTCTAAGTCATCAAATCTGAGTTATGTGCTGTACTCCCTATACACAAATCAGGATCTTTCAGAGCTGTCATGTTCCCAGGAAGTTAGAAAGATATTTGCTTTATATTGTACTTGCAAATGTGGGTCCCTTCCACCATTCCCCAAAGTAGACCTTTATATTAATACATATTCTTAGAATCAGCAGAAAATGAAACACTGCATGCTCTGAAAACATCTTCTGTGCTCTGCATATGTCACCAGTGTATAAAACTGCAGGAAAAAAAAATATCTTTCCCTGCTGCTTATCCCACATGATAATCTCAGATGACTAAGAAAGGTCACATGCTGCTTTGTTAACATGAGCAAATCAATCATCTAAGTTTCACCATCCGCACCTGCAAAAAGTCTAATTTATTGCTGTTAATACAAGCAAGTAGTACAGCTATTAATGAATAACCCAGAGAAAGCTCCACCTTGCTGTTCCTGATAAAGTGCCTGGCTGGGGTGCAGTCTATTGGAGCAGAGTGATTTCCACTCCTGTATATCAGTTTGCCAACAGAACAAAGCCTGTCTGTGACAACAATTCACTAAGTCCCTCAAAACAGTGATTTACATCAGCCTTTCCTCATGTGCAGAGCAGATTTAATAGAGCAGTTAAGTTCACTTCAGCCTCTCCTTACTTCTCCCTGCTGCCAGCATTCAAATCCCCTTGCCTGCCACAATTTCTAGATCATTCCCGTTCCCAGAGTGGTGCTGAAAAGCTGTCCCGGGGTTATGAACAGTCCTGCTCCCACAGTGGGCAACAAGCGCAAAGATGAACCCCAGCCCTTTCCTGGGCGCACAGTGGAGGAGGCAGCTCGTCTTCCCAGGAGGGGGAGGATGCCTTCACCCAGTCTGGGGGCAGGAGAGCAGGGGCTCAGCTTTTCCCTTCCTTGGTTCTGTATCACCCTGAGACCTCATAAGCATGGGTGATGTGGGGAGAGAATGTCCCCGAGTGAAACGGGCAGCTAAACTGTTGAGGAAGGAGGCACTCAGGAGCACTGAGAAAAAGCAACCATTTCTGGGTTTCTGAGAGGAAAAAAATACATCCACAGCACCTGAGAAGGAATCCATGTAAGATCCTTACTTTCTTACTATCCTTTGGGCTGCATCAAAAGAAGTGTTGCCAGCAGATCCAGAGAGGTGATTCTGCCACTTTACTCTGCTCTGGTGAGACCTCACCTGGAGTACTGTGTGCAGGTCTGGAGCCTGCAATATAGAAAGGACATGGACCTGATGGAGCGGGTCCGGAGGAGGGCCACCAAAATGATCAGGGGGCTGGAGCACCTCTCCTATGAGGACAGGCTGAGGGAGCTGGGGTTGTTTAGCTTGGAGAAAAGGAGGCTCCGGGGAGACCTCATAGCAGCCTTCCAGTACCTGAGGGGGGCCTACAGGAAGGCTGGGGAGGGTCTGTTTACAAAGGCCTGCAGTGACAGGACGAGGGGCAATGGTTTTAAGCTGGAGAAGGGGAGATTTAGATTGGATATTAGGAAAAAATTCTTTACCATGAGGGTGGTGGAACACTTGAACAGGTTGCCCAGGGAGGTGGTTGAGGCCCCTTCCCTTGAGATATTCAAGGTGAGGCTCGACGAGGCCCTGGGCAACCTGGTCTAGTCGGGGGTGTCCCTGCTGACTGCGGGGAGGTCGGACTAGATGACCTTTGGAGGTCCCTTCCGGCCTGGACCAATCTATGAATCTATGAATCCTACAGTGTTATTTCAGAGACACTCTTCTGCCAGGACCTTGTCTTCTAATAATCTTCCCCTGGTATATGCAGGTATTATCTATGGTATTGAATTGGCATAAAACCTAGCTAATAATTAATTTTCCAGGATGTATCAACAACAGGTATCATCTAAAACTTTGGACCTGATATGTTTTCAAGAGTAGGACAGGCTATACCTTTTTACTTCAATGCTCAGGTTCCCAATTTACTGCATTAGTGTAAAATTAGAAACACATCTTTTCACTATAGATTTAAAGTTTGTTTAAGCTGTACAAAAGGTGAAACCGTTTGTGAAATATTTTTAATCTACAAACTATTTATTAATATTTGATCCATTTCAGGGTATTACATAGACAGCCAGCTCTATACTCTAGTTAAAGCTGTTATCATTTCCATTATAAAATCCATATTTCAGGGCTGTATAATGCAGTCTTCTCAAATTGTATTAGTGGAAACTCAGCATAAAGATAGTCACCCTGGTAACTAATGTATCATTTTCTTTTTCTTTCTTCTTTTTTTCTTTCTTTTTCCCTTTTTTTTTTTTTAATTAGTACTTAACTTACTTAAATCAATTTAGTCTACTTGAGTTTTTAAGAGCTAGGAAATGCATTGTCTTTTCAAGACATCATATGATCTGGGTTTAAAGTCCAGGACAAAAGTTGCTTATATTTGAGAGACGTTTTTACTGTTTTTTATTGTCAGTTTTACTGACATTTGACTACAAAATAGCATTAACCTCTGTGGACATCATAATGGCATGATGTACAAAACCTGTATTGACTTTAGCTGAGACAGGTTAAAAAATGGCTGAGATACAAATTTTTGATCTTTTAATTATATACTGGCATTTAATACTCTATATAGATCCAGTTTGTACTAAATTCTGAAATCTCTGGGTGTTTCACAATGCTTAAAGACAACCAGTACTTTATATGTGCTTATAGCCTTTCTACTCCAGCAATATTTTATGCAATTGAACTCTGTAGTGACACCCTTTAATTTCCCGAATAAAGTTCCCAAGGGCTGTGCTGGGACCATTTCCTTCATTAGTGATAAGGCAATTCATGGTGCCTAAGAAAAACGCTTCAATATGTGTCATTAATAAATTATCAAGAATTTTAGCTGACTGATTTTTAGGAATCTGTCTGCAAGCCCAACTTGCAAAGTGTCATGCATCCAAATTTGAAAAATGAGCTGCTTTTAAAGTACCTTAATGGAGTCACTACATTTATTTGCTTGAGTTAGCTAAGTGCCTAATGAACATCTCCTCTTATTGCATTTATGATGCTGCATGATAAAGTATAGCATGGCTAACCCTGTGGATGTGTTTTAGAGGTGTCTGCAATTTACCCTTCATGTAGGTAGTTGAAGAATTCTTAAAAATAGATAAAAAACCTACTTCTTCTATTTTCTCTCTCTCTTTTTTTTTTTTTTTTTTTTTATTTTTTTAAGTAGAACTTCTTTCTGTCCTTCCCAAGCAGCCATAATTATGGTTAAGTCCAAATACCAAGCAGCTCCAGTTTCGGTTGTAAGACTTGTAAAGATGCTTTTGCAAAATTTGAGCTTTTTGTATGTCATTTTTTAGATTCAACTTTTCTTTTGCAGAAGATTTTGAACTCATCACTTAGTCTTACCAGAAATTATTACCCCACCTGTCTTTATATGGTTTCCCTATTTCCCTAATTCTCTTCAGATGCAATCAGACCATTAATTTCAACTGTCTAAACGATATCAGGAAACTGAAGGAAATTAAAGAGCTTTCACACAAACTGCTCTAATGCATACCATATATTTTCTTCTCATCATATTTACCTGAAGTGGCAATTTTCATTCACTCTGAATAGTATTTCACTCAGGAAGGTTTCCCATTAAACTATTACTGTGGGAAAAAGTATCAGGTGTGAAGTTCAAAGTGTTTTTCCTGTGAGAGGACTTTGTGCATTCATGAGATCCTACTGATGTGAACATGACTTGACAGTATTTGTTCCCAAATTAAGCTCATATTTGCTGTATACACTATTTTGTTTTCTTTATAGAAATCTTCATATACAACAGAAAACCTTCTATTTACCCATCATTTAAAAAATGATGCAGAGTTCATAAACTCCTTCTTACCTATGTATACTCGAGTACAATCAGTATTTGCTACTACTTATTTCACTTATGCAGGAGAATTCACATCTCCAAAGCCACTCTGGACTGCCTGAACGGGGATTATAAAGTTGAAGAAGGGCATGGCAAAGAGCGTAATGAATTCTTGAGGAAACATAACATTGAGACTTATTTAATTAAACAACCTGAGGAGAGTCTGTTGACTTTGCCTGAAGATATTGTGAAAGAGGCTGTCAGCTCCTCCGACAGGAGAAACAGTGGAGCAACATTTACCGAAGGATCCTGGAGCCCTGAACTTCCATTTGATAACATAGTGGGAAAACAGAACGTAAGTCAAACTTCCTTTACTGTCACCAAGTATGAACGCATGCTTGAGTGCATTTCAATAATGGAAGCCTCAGAGGAGACAAATTCATCTTTAACCTTTATTCTAACACATACTGTAACAACAGAGGATTAAATAAATTGTTTCAGGGCAGAAATAAATCATGTATCCAGACTGGGGAAATGCCAGGGGACCAGAGGTTTTAGGGTTTATCCAACTGAAATTAAATGCTACACAGCTTAGTTTTAATTGAACTAGTCCATAAAGAAGTAAATTAAAAGTAAAGCTATTGTTACTAAACTATCTGGGACATTCTAGTCAGAGTGTATATCTCATTGCACAGCTTCACTGCACTGCCATCAAAGTAAAGGCATGAGTGAATGGACATTTTACCAGAGGAAAAAGCATAGTGTAGCTTGTGATATATAAGGGAAGGAAAAAAGATCTACCTTAAAAAAATACCTGTGAAAACTGTTTGTTCATTCTTAACTTTTTTTTTTCTCTTTTATTTTTGATAAAAACCATTAAAATCTTAGATTTTTAACACATAATTTATGTTCAGTAGCAGGTAAGTTAGACTTAGGTCATATGTAGCTCAATAGAAATACGAGATAATAAAAACTGTGCCTGATCTGATCTTTTTCAAAAGCATTGCTTGGCTAATTGCTAGCACCCTGGGAACCAGCAATTCTTGTGGAGTCATAAAAATCGCTTGTAAAGTCTGCTTGCTTAGAGGAGTTAGAGATGAAAAGGTTAAAATGCCCTCAGATACCACTCTCTCCACCTCATTTGAAAGATTGATGAGTATGAAACAAGGTCAGCTGCAGTTTTCTTCCATTTTTCTGAGGGATCTGTAATGACATGATATATCCTTTCTTCTGCTGCACATCCTTAGTCCTACTTGTCTCCACTGTCTGTTGAACTTCAAGCGTTATTGTGTGGAGGTCTTGCTTTGTCAACTGTCTTCTGCTTCCTACAAATCTGCTCAGAAGTTATAAGCCTTCACAGTCAGTCAGCCCATGGTGGTCTCTTCGTCTCTTCAAACTGAACTGGAGCATGGCATAATTTGCTGTTATATAAAACACCTGTTTTATATATGTTCTGTACATCTGTGTATCTGCATGTATGCTGCCTTTTAGTATTCACTGTAGTTTGTTGACCTGTCCCTATACTCTCATTTCATTAGGAATAGAGGTATGAGTGCACGCTGCTGTAAATATCTTCTGATCTCTCTCTGTTTCTTCTTCTTTCCCTTTAAGACATTCCAATTTCTGTAGTCCAAAAAATTTATGCAGAGGAGGCTATCATTTCATTTCATTGATCATTTTCTCAGCTAAACCTGACCTTGGTACTAACAAATAGGAGGAATAAAATAAAGGACTAGTATTTTTATTCTGTTAACGAACAACTTCCATGGAATAAACTAGTAAAAAGTCCATGAAAATTGTTGAAATAGGTATAACTAAACAGTTGTTTTAAAGCAAATTTTTGTCTTATGACAACAAACAATCCGTTTTTAGAATAGTTTCTCACTGTTTTTTTAAGAACTTGTTGTTCTGCTGGAAATAACTATAATTTTGTATTACACAGATTCACAATAAGCTTTTTGGTGGAGGCAAGATTTTAAAAATCTGTTATTCTATGTGTGATTCAATTATTATGTAATTTACAATTTTAAAGTTGAGACAATAGTCATTACTGCTCATAAGTGATGCATTTCAGCTCAAAATTCAGATGATAGATTTAAATTATATTAGGACATAGTAGCTTTTCCCAGAGGTGTGTCAGCCTCAGACAGAATAAGCATTTAATAACATTAATTATGTCACCTAAAGGTCAATGGCAGCAGCAAATGCTGAGAATCCAAGTAGCAGTAACCCAACAATTAATCACTCCATATGTTTGAATATTTGCCAATATCTTTTAAATGTTTTCTTTAACCAATATGTTATCAAAAAATTTAAGCAACCCTGATGATGTGTCTTACTTTTAGCTGTAGTTATGTTAGGAAGAATATGAAATGGAAAAGTCTCTGGTGAGTTTTCTTACCAAACTCAAATTAATCACAATCCATGTGCTTTACGTCAACTTCATTTTCTATGAGCAGCCTAAGACAGTGAATTGAAGTTGTGTTGATATGAGTAAGGAACAGAATAACCACTCTTTATGTACACAGTCACAGACATTACCAAAAGCTGTGTGTGTCTACAGCACAGTTAGCACCATGTGTCTTAGCTCTGGTGGTAAGGACGCAAGTGTCTGCTCTGAAATTCAGACCATGCCCAATATGGATGGAGTTTTCTGTTATTGAAACAGGTGCCTGGGCTTCTTTTCTAGAGCACAGAAAGTTGGACAGAAGTTATTTATGGTAAGAGAGTGAAGGCCCATTTGATTAGAGAGGTGGTAGATGTCCCATCCCTGGAAATATTTAAGGTCAGGACAGGGCTCTGAGTTGAAGATGTCCCTGCTCGTAGCAGAGGATGTTGGACTAGATGACCTTTAAAGGTCTCTTCCAACCCAAAGTATTCTATGATTCTATGATCCTATGATTCTAAGGTCTCCTCCTCTCAAATAAATTAATAGTTGATGAAGTTAGATTTCTCTCGATCTTCCAGAAGAAGTAGCTGAAAGCATAATACGGTCACTGTGTGTGGTGCTGGAGACAGTTGATGGGTCTGTAATGATGTGAATTAGGAAAAAAGCAAATTAAAATGTCTGTGTCTTGTATAAGCACGTATTAGTGTTGGCTGTGATTAGTCTCACCAGTTATCACAAAAATTAGACTTAAAGAAAGACTGTCAAGATGACAGACAAGTATAAACAACAGGACGGAATTCAGTTCAAAACCAAGGCACCTGTATTTTTATGCCTACCAACTGTCACAGGTGTTGATCTCCTACACAGCTCAGCTCCTAAACATAAAGGTCTAGTGCTGTATGTGGTTCTCTAGGGTGACTGAGACATCCATATGACAAGTGGCCTATTAAAGACCCATGATCATCTGGGCTATCAGTCAGAAGGCAGGTAAGAGGCTCTGATGTCCCAAATAGTGCTCAACATCTATGCTGAAACATGCTTGATTTGGCTTCTTAACTGCGGCTGTCTATTGCAGTTTGAGGTACCCTAGCACACTCCAGCTAGTCTCCACCACCGGCCAGCAAAGTTCCTGTAGGTGCTGTGCCATATCTCCTAGCTCCAGACTGTTTTCCAGGACTCCCTAGGGCCTCTAGACTGACCATAGCTGCATCTGATAGGGCAACTGGAAGTACTCAGAGTGTAAATTGCCAGTAACAGAGGCTTAGACGCCAAGCACCTAGACAGCTTCATTTAGGTGTCTTCCTCTTGAATCAAAACCTACCTGTATCCTGTCTCTTTAAACATGTGACCTTGTGTTTCCCTATTTCTGTTCAAGACCTGGTGTTCGCAGTATGAAAAAAATAATTTGAAGCCTTCCTAGAGTTTTCTACATTAAAAATTTCCTTTCTTTTTGAGGTCAGGATGCTTGGACTTGTTGCATGAAAACGTTGTGGGAAGGAAGTAAAATCTAATCCCAGCTACTTTTTTAAATCTCTATATAATATCTCTGAAGTTGCAGTTTTATTATTCGTTTGTTTTTAGTCCCAGATGCAAGTTTGGCTGGGCTTTTTTCCTAACAGAACCTTGTATGTGTTCCTGTATGATGAATGGTTACTGTCAGCACCAGGAAAGTTCAAAAGTCCCTTGTAGGATTCACAACTGTGTCTTCCAAACAGCTGTACATGAAAGTGTAGGAGAGGTAATAGGGAGAATCAATATTTCTTTACGTTGGCATAACACAAACTTAAAAGACGCAGAGCAAAGAGGGGGGTACAGAGACAAAAGGTGGTTAGAACATATTCTCGGGACAATAATTTGCATTATATTTTTCTTTATTGTTATTACTAATTGCAGGAAACCCATTTTCTTAGGTACCTGCATGGGTGTGAGGTAGAGAAAACTCCACTAAACTCCAATATGAATTTCCTTGTTATCCTCTGAAAATAAA
Source organism: Numenius arquata (assembly GCF_964106895.1). Lineage (NCBI taxonomy): Eukaryota > Metazoa > Chordata > Aves > Charadriiformes > Scolopacidae > Numenius > Numenius arquata. Next base: position 68,261,958 of record NC_133578.1, on the reverse strand, counting down.
CGCAACTTCAGAGTCCATTTTTGCACCGATACTATGGGTATCATTGCCATAGCGGTGATATGTCATGTTCATCTACCACAAATTGTAAACCACTTCATACGTTCAGCAAGAAGACAGTTCTTCATATCAATCAAATTTAAAACATCCTAGTCACTTACTAGGATGAATTGAGATCACTCTCCTCATGTAAGTAAAACACAATGCCAACAAAAACATTAGGGACCTTCTCCACCCTCACTTCCAGCAGAGACATAGCAATAGGAAATAATTCTGAGGACTTAAAGCACACAACAGCATCTGATGTGATCTCTTCCTTTAACATTGACTTCAGACCCACTTGTGTGACCTTAGAGACCACAAATTGGTGATAACTTTTCTGCATAGCTCAGTTTAAAAGAGATAACAACACCTAAACTGAAGTAGTGCTGTAGTGTTAGTAATACAGTATTTATTCAGTTGACTCAATGGCTTGTTTTCCTGGCATTTGGCTCTAACCTTACAATTTCCACCTTAACTCCAAGGCTAAGATATAGATTCAGGCATATCTGAAATTTTAAAATGAGAAAAGTTTCCTTGATACTTTTTTTTCTCCAAATGTTGATGATATTGATTTTTTGGAGCGAAGATGGGGAGGTTTGGGTAGAGTGGTTTGTCAAACCTCCTCCGTTGAAGTCCTTTTTCTACTAAAGCAAACAGGAATATTGTTTTTCACTTCAATAGACAGAAGATTTCAGTCCTAGTATATTTTTCTGCCTAAATATTGGGCTCTTAAGGTGCTCATCAAAAGATGGAATATGAGAAAACAAGATCTTGTCTGTGACCACAGAGTCCTTGGATTTTATTTTAGGATTGTAAAGAAAGTTATCTCTTGGGGGTTGACCTGAGACCCATTCTGTGTTTAAATTACATTGACTATATTTTGAAAACGAACAAGGGAAACCTCCCTGTACCATTTCTCAAAGGTCCCTTCCAACCATGAAGATTCTGTGATTCTGTAATTCTGTGTGATTTGCTGTACATAATTTCATGATCCAAAAGAATTGGCTTTCCAGAGAAACTTGGTGATAAATCCACCCCAAACTCCTGTTCCCTGCAATGCCCAGTAGGAGATACAGCAGGAGATCTTTCCAGTAAGGACCTATAGGATAACTTTTCTGAAGCAGAAGTGTATTTCCTGTCCATAATAATTCTGAAATGTCTTATGCTGTGATGTATGAAGGTTTATATCCTTTCCATTCATTAACATTTGTTAACTTTTGGGAATATCACAGGTGGTAGAGTTTATTTTCCCATTCAAGTGGGAAAGCGTTGCTTCACTGTGGTTTGTGTCATGAAATGATACCATGAAACTGGACTTAGTTATTCTTTTTATGAAAGCAAACTCTACCTCTTTCCTGAAGGTGAAGCACCCTTCATACTACCTCCACTAGCTTTCCTTTGTGAAGCTGTGCAGAAGTATTTTCTTTTTTTTTATTAGTCAATGAAATACCAAAGGAATAATGCATTTGAGATAATACTTAAAATAATAATATGAATTACAGTTAAATTAAATCATATAGCTTAACTGTAATCTAGACTGGCTGGAATATACCAGTAGTGAAGAAGAACATATTATTCGAAAACCCATGCTGAAGTAATTAGAAATGTCACCTTCTTCACTCCTGCCTAACTGATCTGTTCCTTAACTACACACATCCAGTAACATTAAGATCCAGAAAAATATCATTACTCCTGTTTTGTGACTTCTTTTTTCTGTAGCTTCCGTTCTTAGTTGTTAAAACACACCATTGAGTCGGGTATCCTGCTGTGATTTTGGTGTGTACTCCCCTCATGCATGCTCTAATAATTAATTAGCAGAATCTGGAAAGGGAAATAGCATTCACTGCAGCAGCAAACCACCTAGATCTGTATAAAAGAGGGCATTAAAGTACTTCCCTTAATGTACTGTATGTGTTTAGTGGAACAGACTTATTATTTTACACTTTTATAGATTTCATTGAATGAATTGCATGGAATGCTGTAATGGTTTGCAATGCAACATGATCTAAAACATTGCATTTTTAACCCAAGGGGACCAGCAGGTTTATTCTGTTTGCATGTGCTTTCCCCTAGACTCTGGCTGCCCTAACAAGAAATTCAATAAATCTGCTTCCAAACCATCTTGCACAAGCTTTGCATGTCCAGTCTGGGCCTGAGGAAATTAACAAGCGAATAGAGCACACCATCGACTTACGGAGTGGCGATAAATTGAGAAGAGAGCATATCAAGCCTTTTTCACTGATGTTTAAAGACTCCAGCCTGGAGCATAAGGTAGCTGGGTCTTGGTAGCTGCATTATTCGCAAGTCAAATTGTAATAAATGTCCACTGAAGTAGAGAAGCTGTAGGTTCTAGCTTGTGCTGTTTATTTTCTGGTTTTGCTTTTCTTTTTCATTTTGTTTCAATTTTCAGAAGTTGGGGCTGAGCTGGAGGTCATACGAGACAGTGTAATGATGCAGGTGTTATAATGCTGCAATAATTACATTTCATTGTTGGAAAATGCCTACGATGAGCAAACTCTGCTTCTGAAAACAACAGCCATTTGCCGGGTTTCGTTTGCTGTCTAGTACCAGCAGTTTTCTGTCCAGACGACAGGTTGCTTTGGCACAAACACTGATTGAGCCTATTAATAAACTGACACTCCTATTCAAAACATATATCTATTTTTATATAGATATGTTTCTTTCTTTTAGTCATAGTATTCATCTGATGTTCTCTAGGCAGCTGCTATGTTTATTTCAAGTCAAAACTAATTTGTCAACTCTTTGTTTTAAACATCCTTTTTTTTAACATCTGCTTCTAAGAGGTAAATATTGTTCACGTCTCTAATGCTTCTCAACAATAGTATGATCTCACTAATTTCTATTTCAGTCTACATGCAGATGTAAGTTATAAGTTACAAAAGATAAGGCAATGGGAGAATTTTCCTTGCAAACTGATGACATGGGGTGGGATTGCGCCAGATCTCAAATGATTTACTTGACTTGTATGCTATTAGAATGAAGCAACCACAGGTCTGTGATAGGATGTGTCTTAGACTGAAAAGAAAGAAAAATAATGGGGAATTTCAAGCATGGAGGCCCACTTCTCCATCATCACTTTAACCTCCACTGGAAAACGGACTTTTTTACTTGACTTATGGGAGACCAGTCCTCAGGTGGTATTAGTGGTGAGAACTTAACAGAAACCACTGGAAAAGAAAAATTCTGTTTGAAGTATATTTAAGCCCTTATTTCACAAACAATTCTGCAGAGGGAAAAAGAAAGGTTCATTTAAAAAAAAAAAAAAAAAAAAAGAAAAGATTCAATATCCCCAAGAGAATATTTATGACACTGAGACACAGGGTAGAATGCCCAAAACTGATTTTGCCACTACTGTTGCAACAGAAGATACGAAGATACTTCTTTCAGTGCAGTCATCATGCAAAGCTGATAGGGATGCAACGGAAGTGAAATCCAAGATTTCTGATATTCTGTGAATTACCTTTTAAAGGGCCAAAAGTCTTGAGTCATCTTTAATCTTTTCAAGGCACAAGGGCAAAAGATAAGGTAAAAAAGTCTAGACAAAATAGGGCTTAACCTAGAAGATAGGGGATCATATATGAGAATTCTTTGTGCAAAAGAGAAAACAGCCAAGTCACAAACAGCTTGCTGAATAAGCAAGCTACTCAATGGTTCACCTAGTCTTACATTACTATTTAATAAAAATGAGGCCTCAACATGGGCTGGAGTAAAGGAACACTGCCCAGAATCAGATCCTGTATAAACTTTCAGAATATAAACTTTCTTGTCTTTTTAGACTTCACAGTTAGCAGCCACATGGAAAATCTCTACAGAAGGGGTAGATTTTCATTTAAAAGCAGTTTAAGCAAGAGGGGGAAAAAACCCATCATAAAAAAAATCCATCATATTATATAGGCCAGATTTTAAATATCGATAATGTCTTGAATTGCATCTGGATGACAAAAAGTCTATTTAAAAGCAAATATTTTGAGCATTTTTGATACATTTTCTTCTCAGTATGACATTTGCAACACCAACATGTGCTGCAATGCTTAGGAAATAACATTTTCATTCAATATTGCCTTAAGTGCTAGTCCCAACCAGTAAGCACAGCCAATAGAAACACAAAATCTTTCCTGTAAAGCAGTCTAAATCTTCTTTCTATCCTCTAAATCAGGCTGGGTTTTAGCATTACACAGGCATAAAGTTTTAAAAAATATCAGCACTGTTTTACTCGCTCTGGTTCATCCACCTCCAACAGTTGGGTAGTTGCTGGCCAGCAACCTCCTTGCTTGTGTTCAGGGTGCTGGGACACCACAGGTGTGCACAGAGAAGGATTGGGAATGCACCAGGGTGCAAAGGGATGATGTGGATTAAGGAAAGGTGAATCACAGCATCTTCTTCATTATAGACAGGGGCAATGTCTTGTGGGACAATGTGGGAAATGTCCCTTTCCCTCCTTGTTTGCCTGTGCAGCAGCTACAGGTTTGTCCCAGTAGCCTTAGTGTTAAACCATAGTCTACACGCAGTCATGAAAAAAGTAGTGTGTGAACTTTTTTGCTACAGAAAGTAGCTGTTTCCTCCTTATTATCTTATATTATTATCACTTTCTCTCTTCTTCCTGCCCATTTAGGAAACAAAATAAAACAAACCCAGATTTAAATTGGATTCTCATAAAGCTATTTCAGAAACCTTTTCCCTCTGGTCTCCCCACCACTAACCTTTCAGTCCAGAATTATGCTTCCTTCTAGTCATTAACATTTTGCAACTGCTTACATGACCTTCTGCATCAGCATCTTGAGATGCTCCCTGCAGCGCTGCTGAGCAAGAAGACAGTGTATGTCTATGGACCTCCCATCTCACACTGCTGTTCTCATTTGCTGCCACTCACCTTCTGTTCAGACCAGGGGCAGCTTCAATTCAGAGCTAGCTCTCAACTAAAGTAGTTTCTGCTGTATAAAAGCTTGTGCCCTCATAATTAGCCATCGCACATTCAGGCAGCGCTGACATCTGCCTAATAGTTGTTTCTTTTATCTGTAAGTACTTCTCACCCCAGACTTTACAGTTATTCAGTAGGCAGAACAACCAGTACCCCTAGCTGAAATGCCGATCAAGAAGTGTTATGTTAACCTTGTTCAATAAGAATTGTGTTAATGCTCTGTACCTCAAACCACAGAGGAGTGAGTAACCATGTGAAAAATAAACTATATTTCTTCCTCCTGCATTAGTAACAGGACTTCTATGCCATGGGATCATAAATCTTTTGGGGTGACTTGAATAGGTCTGAAATATCATGCTGGACTTCTGTTTAAACAGTCTAGGCTGTTTCACTTTTTTTTTTTCATTGTAAAACAATGGCAGACATCAGATTTATGCTAGCAAGGTTTAAAAAGATAAAAATGAAAAATTTTATGGAATAAGCATGCACAAAACTATGATGGGAGCTAACACAGCTGGTTTACAATGGTTTAAATGACTGGTGTATCACAGCAGTTGAAGCCATGGGTACATCTTTCCACTCCCCTCTCTTCTCATTACTCTATGTCCTTCTTGATGACAGAGTAAATGTAGATTCTACAGCAAGCAGTAAAGGTTGCGTTAATGAATGTGTTATCTCTCTGAGGCAGTATGTATATCTCCACATGAATTCTGTTATGTTCCATCTTTCAGAGAATTTGAGCAGGATCCCCACCTGGTATATTTTATAGATTCCTTACCCAAATGGACTAGTCATTGCTAACCTGTATTTCACTCATTAGCACTTGATATCTCATTTTGAGATCATTCACTCTCAATTTTGCGAGAGGTTATTTTCACAAATAAGGTGTAGGCAGATCAAGCAAAAGATTACACAGGAGAGTACTTCTAATGGTAGCATACACTAATGGTTTCCAAATATATAATAGCTCATAAGAAAAATCTGATACTGCTTTAGATGATTTCCAATAATTAAAAGATATCATTATGATGCTCCACCTTAATAGCAGTGACTTGGAAACATCAGTACCATGTATTTTCATACATGATAAAGCATTGTAATAGGGCAGGAAATTTTACATGCTGGTAGGATTTTTGTTAAGGAAAGGTTCCAATGTAAAGATTTGTATAAAGATATTCTAAGTCTTCCTGCATATTTGTATTGGGATCATAAATCAGACTGGGCTTAGAGGTGAAGTGTCTACTTATTTCCTGTGAGGTGAGCACACTGAAAATACCAAAAGGGCTTTGAATTTCACAGTACAGATTTTCTACGATCAAATATTAGAATTAAATATCTGAGCTTCTGTTTCAGAATTTCTGATGGGTGAGATGAATAGAAATTAAATGGGTAGGAAACAAGTTTTGCCCTTCTTGCATGCTGTATCCTTGCAAACATGAGCCTCACCTCTTTCCTTCAACCCGGAAACATCCACTGGCAAGAAGGCCTGTAAGAAACGCTTGGCAAACTCTGGGCATGTTCAGCATCTTCTTTTCTGTCATTGGTCAAAAACTGGATCTGTGTCTACTCTTTGGTCTTCTCAGGAGTTCATGCATCTCTTTTTCTTCCTTGGCCTTCCTGATACATCTTCTGTCCCTCCCCTGTACTGCAGAAGCTTTTCCAATGGCACAAACACCATTTCTCTGAAGAAAAAAAAACCATGGTCTCCCTTTTTATCCACAAGGTCCTATCTGAGTCAATGAGTAGAAGTGAGAATAAGACGAAAAACCTTCCTCCCCAGTGCACAAACACTTTCTCTAGGTGAACATGTAAAGCCAGTACTCCCCTTTCAAAGAGTCCTAGGAAAAGAGAGGAGACATGGTGAACAAGCAGCATGACTTGGCAGAGGAATGTTGCAGCTAAGGTTTTCATTGCAGAGTAGGTCACATCACGATTCTTCCTACCACTCTACGTGGCTGTAGCTGGCTACATGCCTCCCCATACTTATGGAAGTGCCTTGAGGCTTAGTCTATCCTTCAGTTACTTCTCCAAGTCATTAAGGGGGAGATTTCTACAGAAGTGCTGCATTTATCATTGGTGTTTGTGCTGCCTTAGAGATGCTAACAATTTCTCATCACGACATTGTTACTGATTAGACCACAGCATTCATCCTTTTGACATAATGCTCGACACAGCAGGCAATTCCATGTTTGTGTTTCATTCAATTAGTTTTCTATAATTTCCCTAAGGAACAGTTATGGGATTTCATGTTACGTTTTAAGGAACATACCTACCATTCTTTTCCCTTTGGTTCTTTTTGTGTTGAAAAAAAAAAAACCAACAAACAAAACCCAACCAAAAAACAAAAACAAAACCCCTGGTCTATTATTTAAGCAGACTGATGCAATTCTGTTTTCCTGCACGTGAAATCAGGGTCAGTGCCTCTGTGCTTCCACCAGCAAAATGGAGTTGCCTGTGAGCACCACCGAAAATCACGTCAAAGCGATATTGCTTCTGCCAGCAGCAGACACAGGATATAATCACAGCAGAGGAGGAGCCAAAATGAGGGACACCAACAAATAAACCTCCTCTCTTACTCATAACAAACGGGAGCAGGGAAGAGAGAAGCCTTTTCCCCAATTCAGGAGCTTAAGACTGCTTTGACCAGATGCTTATAACTGAGATGAAGTCTCTACTGAAGGTACATGTAGTGAATACAGTCTAAGTCTAGATAGGAACTTCCTTCAAGAGCAGATTAGCTATAAAATGCAGTTCATGGTTGGGCTTTCTCAATGTATGTTCCTGATACGTTTCTTAATCAGTTTTAATTTTTTTCAATTATAATGCTCTCTAGGCATTTATATCTGCAGTTCGTCTTATTTCCAAATTGCTGGAGAAAGATTCTGATATCTGATATCTCTTTTTCTCTGATTTCCTTTTGTTCTTCACATGTAACTCTTAGCACCTTCAAAGTTGCAAGAGATTAAATAAAATGGAGTTATTGTTCAGAGGAGGAAAAATGATCAGGACCAGAATCTGTGGGATTTTTTACTAGGTGAAGAAAATTTAGTGGCAACAGTATAGGACAAAGAGATTTACAAAAATATGGCTATGGACCAATATTCATCTGCTGTAAACAATTGGAGTTTAACTGAATTACCAATGATAAATACCAGCTGAGGACTTGGGTAACATTTCCACTTTAACTGATCCACCATGATTCACCAACGTATCTGTTACTCCTTTTCTTGAAAATCCCATAAAAGGGGAAACCGTTAGCAATACCAGTGGTTTGATATGCCAGAGAAAAATACTTTTGCAATAAATCATAATAATAATACACCTCAAATGGTCTTTTACATAATACCTTAATTTTCTCCTTGGAGAATACCCATATTACCAAGTTTCTGTACAGTCTCTGGATAAGTTAGGATACAGAGATCAAGATCCACATCCCAAATAATCACAGAATGTCTGAAACTACATACTTTTCTTAAAAAAAAAAAAAAAAAAAAAAGAAAACAGAATGGCTTCAATTTGGAAAGCATGGAGAATCACAGCTGACTTCAGTGTTTGTCTTCAGGTGAGGAAACCCATGGTTCCTCTGGTTAAGCAATGAAGCATTCAGTATTCTACTCAGCAGCACAAGCCCCTAGTATCTACCTGAGGGCTTTTAAAACAAATAATTACAGAGTTTTGCTCTCTTGGATAAAGTATTTTACCAACTTATTAATGATTTATTTGCTGTGTTTCATTTTTAAAAACAAATTCAATTTTATCGATTTATTAGCTCTTCCTGGTATTTTCCCCAAAGTCTCCTATATGCATCAGTCTTTATTAAACTACTGCATGGGTTAACATCTAATTTACTCTTCTGGTTTGTTTTATTCTAGTATTCTCAAATGCGGGATGAAGTATTCAAATCAAACTTGGTGTGCGCATTTATTGTTCTTGTATTTATCACCGCTATCCAAAGCTTACTTCCTTCTTCCAGGTAAATACAGAAATATGTCTCTCTATATCTGAAGGTGTTCTGGGGGGAACAGCGCGATAACATTTCTAGGATCGATGTGGAATGAACCAGTAAAATCTGCTTGTTCCCCAAAAGTGTTTGTAAATATTTTTCCCTTTTTTTTTTCCCAATATTAACTACTTTTGTATCACATTATCTGCAGCTAAATGTTTTCACAAAAACAGCAGAATCTCCTGACATTAGGTTGTTATGTTTTTAAGCAGAACCCCCACTGAGATAAGTGGAAATTTTGGGTTACAAAAGTTTGACAGGGTAAGGGCTGCTGCTTCCAGTGCTTCAGTAAAACGTGATCCAGATTTTTAACAGTGTCACTTTGCGAAGTGACTGGTAATCACCTTGGGAATCAGTGATTGTTTTGGTTTTGTTTCTTACATGCTACCTAGGAAAATTGTACTGTTGCGCTTTGTTGCTGACGATATGTATTACCCAGCTGGGGAAAGCAATCTTGTGCCATTAAGAAAAAGCAAGGAGATGATCTGGTAGATCTTTCTCACTTCTGCTTTTATCTGGGGCTGACCAAGCAGCAACTACCTGCTAAGGTGACAAAAATGTGACATAGCTGAGACTTCTGTGTCCACAATTTTCACGCAAACTCACCAATTGGCATTTTTGTCTACTACTTAATAATGAGAACACAAGAGTGTGTGGAAGGACTAACATCAGTTTTCTAACATCATAACAGAGCCAGCAGAATATGACTGCCACTAAAACATGCCCCTGCTCCCATTTGGCCTCTGGCAGAGCAAATGCTACAAAAGAACTGCCCAGATGAAAATGATTCTCTAACTAACAAACTGTAATTCACACTCCTCGTGGTAACTTTCCCCTTTCCTAACAACACATTTAAGTGGTTTTCAATGCATGCTTCAGACCTTTGTTGAACAAGGATGGCATTTTATATTTGCTTAAATATTTGAATATTTTTCTAAGCTGAATGTTTTGGGGATTTCTGGGAATTCAGTGAAAGAAAACATTATTTAAATCATCATAAAACATATCTTACTAAGGATCTTCAGGGAGTTTCCTGGATAGGTTGCCTTAGTCTGTGTGTTAAAGGGAATCATCTTTCCATTATTGCATCTACTGCGTACGGGAGTTTCAGAATTTTATCTCAGTTTATATCTCTCTCACACAGGATAAATATATGATCCATTCATACTTTTCCCTGACAGGGCAGGCACATCACTGAATTTAAAAATCTTTGCAATAGTTTTTATTCTTTGAAATATTGAGTTGGGGAAATTGCTCTAAGTGACATAAATTAATGCCATATTTCTGCTGTAATTATACTCTATGAAGCCATTACGTTACATTGCCAACCTTGCAGTGATTCATCTTCTCCATCTGAGAGGCCTGGGAGTTTGATTCATTTCCTGCAATGAACTTTCTATATGCTCACACGGGCAATAGATCATACTAGAGTAGACTGATCAACTACTCTTATTTCTGTCAGTTTTACACTGGGTTATTCTTGTGAGGGAAGAAAAATAGATTTCAAACTGTTGTTCATTTAAACATCTGCATCTTCTGTTTTACATAAGTCTTCCTTCTGGCTCAACTCTTGATTTGCGACTGTACCGAGAAAGAGGGAAGGCAAAAGCACCAAACTTCACTTGACCTTAACGGTAATGGAACCCCTAGAAAGAAAAGGATTTGGTTTTGAATCTCTTCTTGAATGAAGAGGGGATCCAACCCAGGAGTCCCAGTTCTGGGAGAAGTTCACAGAATCATAGAATGGTTTGTGTTGGAAGGGACCTTAAAGAACATGTAGTTCCAAACCCCCTGGCATGAACAGGGACACCTCCCACTAGACCAAGTTGCTCAAAGACCCATCCAGCCTGGCCTTGAATGCTTCCAGAGATGGGGCATCTGCACCTTCTCTGGGCAACCTGTTCCAGTGTCTCAACACCCTCACAGTAAAGAATTTCTTCCTGATATCTAGTCTAAATTTACCCTCTTTCAGTTTAAAACCCTTCCCCCTCATCCTATCGCTCTACTCCCTGATAAAGTATCCCTCCCCATCTCTCCTGTAGGCCCCCTTTAGGTATTGGAAGGCTTCTATAAGTTCTCCCCCAAGCCTTCTCTTCTCCAGGCCGAACAGCCCCAACTCTCAGCCTGTCACGGACAGAAGAGAATGGCTATTTGTCCCTACCCCTCTAACCTTGGCTGTGTCTTCTGCTGTACTTGATCCTATCAGCATGCTGCCAATAAAATCTTAGCACAGATTCTGGATTGATCCTCTAGGAGGTCATAGGTATGCAGACTTCAGTTTTGTTTTTATCTCAAGCTGGCTTAGACAAGAGACAAACACATCAATGTTCAACCAAACAGCTACAGTGGAAGAATTTTTGTTGTCTATATATTTATTATGAACAAATACAAGACCATGGTTTGTCAGGCACCTACGCTGGTTATGTTGCATTTTGGATTGAAATCCCAAACTTAGGTCCCTAGACGCTCTCTTTATAGCACCTTAATTCAGTAGCACTGCGTCTTACATGTAGAGTTTGGCAGTCCAAAATAACAGCTCATGTTTAGTGTCCTCAGGTCTGACATCTTGAAGCTTGACCCCAATCTTTTTGAAAGCCTCAATTTGGTTTCATTTAGAGCTGGGTCAGGCTAGGTCTGCAGAATTGGTAGGCTACATCTGCATATAGAGACTGTCTATATTTATCTGAGATATAGATAGAAGCTATCAGTTCCAAAGAGGATCTCAGTCGTTTGGCTTTGGAAAGCAAGAAGGCTACTGCAGAATATTGCACTTGGAAGTGCAGAAGTTTCCCTGGAGCACAATGATAGTCCACTTTTCAAAGCTTTTTTTCTGTGAGACATTATGATTAAATCACTGCAGTGTACTGGCACTTATACAACTACGTTACTAGAAATTTTAATTACTTAATTCAAAGCCTCAAGTTTAATCATTTGCCTGATAGCAAAAAGGCAAGGGAAAGTAGAGTGAAGAGGGGAGAGGTTTGCAGGAGCAGTGGAGTTACCTCTAATTTGCATGCATTTGATTTCTGGTAAAAGAGACACAGAAGGGCAATGACTGGCACAAATGGGAACAAAAAGCTTGACTTGTGAAGTGCTGAGTGCTTTCTTCTCAGCAAAGTAAAATAATTTACCACATTTCCCAACCACATTAGTTACTTGATTGACTTCAGGTCCCAGATTTAAGCAAGAAAAAGGCATAAATTTAGAAAAATATAATGAAAGTTAGACTAGAAGAAATTATGGATTTTAACGGTCTATTCGAAGGAATTGAACCGGCTATTCTGTGTATGCACTTAGCAATACTTGATTAAGGATCACATTTGTAAGAACAAAGTTTATAGGGTATGACAAACAACGTGTTTTATTTAAACATTTTTGGATCATGGAAAACATTTTCATATGCTGTGTATTTTAAAGGACTTCCATGAAAGGAGTAGATCAGTTCTTTTACTCTTTTAGAAACCAATGAGATTCTTAGTTAAGGATGGCCCACTAGTAATTAAAATGAGGGGAATCTTGTATTTCCATAATTATTATATCCTGACTTACTCCAGAAAACAGGCTGCATTATTGTACACACTTTAGAGTCTATGATCCTCAAAATAGTATGAGTTTAAGACACCTGTGTTGGGCTGTATACAAAATAACACTCTACTAAACTGCCCCCAAACTAGTCTGCTAGAGTGGGAACCAGCTCATACGTAAGTGGCATCAAGATCCTAGAGACTGAATAGATTTGCTCTGAAAGAAACTTAAGGGACAACTGAGTCCCACAAGAAAGGACATTCCTGCCACTCGTACTCTATACAGACAAAAGGCACTGGGCAATGATTTCCCCAGCTTGTTTCTTCAATACAGTTTCTCAGCAAGAAACCATGTGAAACAATGGCAGAGCTAGGGATCCTGAACAGATCTTTGTTTTCTCTGGGTTTTTTTCCTAGTCTATTCGTCTCAGATTTATGACAACTGATTTTTCCTAGTCTTAACTGTTTACACATTTATTTTTATTAGCAGTGGTATTGTGTTGAGGTTTAATGCTGTGTTCTCTTTTTTTTTTATTTCCCAGGGTGATACCAATGGTCATCCAGTTTTCTATTCTGATTATGCTGCACTCCGCTCTTGTACTAATCACTACAGCAGAGGATTACAAATGTTTACCCTTAATGCTCCGGAAAACCTGCTGCTGGATTAATGAGACCTACCTGGCCAGAAATGTCATTATATTTGCATCCATTCTGATTAATTTTCTTGGAGCCATCATCAATATTGTAAGCTTATAGGGAACCAGGGAATATTATACAGGAAAAGAAGATTTATGAATTATTAAGCTTGCTACAGGACTTGCTAACCAATGCGCTTATAAGCCAGCTATGATTTAAATATAAAAGGCAAAGTGCCACAGCTTCAGGAAATTCAAGCTGTTGCTTAAACTATGTATTTCTGAAATATCTAATTAATTCTCCCTCATGAATATGATCTATTTTTAAAACCTTTTTGCTACTTTCTGGTCAATATATCTACCCTTTGAGGACCATTTGTAATTTTCTGACATCTTGATATACTTTCTTAAAGACTGTCAATTCAAGTAATGCTTATAGATATTAAATTCCTCATCTCAGTTCTCCCATCAATTAAACTACTAAGAAAATGAAAAGTGATAACAAACCCAGAAAATACCTTCAAAGAAAGGATGGAGCAGGTAACCACAGCATGTAAAAGCTGAGCCAGTAACCACAGCATGCAAAAAGAAGTTAAAAAGCATAAATTCTAAACATATCTTGCCTTGCTTATTGAGAAATTTGACAAGACCCTTTGGCCTGGATTCACCTTAGCTGTAGTGCCAAACTATGGACGTAGTCACTCTCAGCTTGCTTTATAGTCAGTGCATAAAAACAGGCATCCCCAAAGATTTCTTTCGATCATACTGGTCTCAATAAAGAGATTTTTCTCTCTCTCCACTGCCCGCACAGGGAGTTTAGTCTGATTTGGCTCCTAATTGACACATCTCCACTAAGACTCTAAAATGTGACAAATCTAGACCAAACTTTATCATCATATCTGTGAGGAAAGGCATGTACTAAGCTTTACTTAGTAGCTGTGATTAAATAAAAATATTGGTAGTTGAATGCTGTGGGCCTAGCTCTATACTGTATCACAGGATAAAAGAGTGGGGTCTTGTATGCAAATGCAATGAGCTCTGATTATTTGGGTGTCTTCAGAAATATGAGACAGCTTTGCATTAATTAGGTGGATTATCATGTCACACAACCTGGCAGGTGTTGAAGCCTGAGCCAAGAAGAAGGTAAATATCCCACTGATAGACTAAAAGTAACATTTTCATCACTCTCTGCTCTTGTAGGGCACCTTTTGATAACAGTTCTTTTCATCTGAACTCTAGTCTTTGTAAATATTTATTTCCTTCTAGATAAGACCAGGAAAAGATTTAGTGACAGTAATAACAATAGCAATTATAACAACACAATAGCAACAATAATTATCCTGTAATAATTAATAATAATTATGATTATAGCATTGGAGTCAGTATGCTGAAATCTGATACTTTAAGAGTTTGCCTCGTCTTTTGCTAACAGATATGAAATTTTATTAGGTTCTATTGCTGTCATTCTTTCATGACTGAATTCAGGTTGCCAATATGCAAGGACTCAGCATCTGCCTGGGTTTTTTAGTGATACCACGCAGTCACTGATAGGAGAATTAGTTGGAGAAAGAAGAATGTAGCTACTGATTGCTATCCTTACAGAGAAAATACAATACGGTAAATGACAGGAAGTTCAATAAGGCTGAAAACTTCCTGAAGATAAGGACAGTGGTACATTACAGTACATATCACTAAGGAGTGTTGTAGAATTTAAGAGTTTTTTAAATCATGTTTGACAAATACCTGTCAGGAAAGATTTTGGTAGAATTAATCTTGTTTTTGAAACAAGATGATCTCTAATGGGGTATCCATACCCAATTTGCTATGGATATGATGATAACAAGATTTTCCTCTGACACTGTGGATTATTTTTTGATTGTGTCCACTGCAATCTTGTGGAATGGCTAATCCAAAAGAAGTCAAAGGAGACGTAATTCTCTTTACTGTCTTACCAGTGGGTTTCTATAAAGCAGTAAACAGTTATATTTATTGTCATACATTTAGAAAGGCAATGACTTGCGTCACCGAGTCCTGACCTCTACAGGAAATCACAACATTCATATAACCTCATTAGTTCATATGTCAAAATTCTGCCATAATAATAGCTTGCTCAGGAGGGATCTGCATGTGTTTAAGAGCAGGTAACACAGCTCAGCCTCGCAGCTACATGCATCCACTGAGTTCAAATGCTCCCAGCTGGAGGGGACTAAGACTCCGATGCTTTCTAATATGAGCTAAGAGCCATAAGGCTTTGGCTTCAGCAGGGGGGCAAATGAGTCTTGTGGTTCTTTACATCAAGTACATTCTTATAAAATTAGAATAAAGTTTCTGATCCTGAAGGTCATTTAAAAAGATACCCAGAGTGGTTCTCCCAGCACTGTGCCATGCAGAGAGGCACTGTACACCTCATAAACTTTAAGAAGGTACAACTAACTAACTCTCTGTTGTCACAGAGGACTGCACAGACAACTTAGATAATGTTGCTGCATTGCAGAGATGACTGAATTGCTGAAAGAACAAACAAGAGAGTTCCGAGTTCAAAATTCATTAGAATTTAATTATAAGAAATTGGGCCTCATTAAACAAACTATCTTGGTTGGAAAGAAAATCAGGGGAACTAGCTTATACATACCAGGTTGATGAAATGACTTAGTATAAACATCCAGATTGGATTAATACATGTAACAGGAGACTCCATCTGCTTTAACTGTCAAAATATGAAACAATTAATGATTTTTTTTCCTGTGTTCTAAGAGCATGATGTATTGCGACTCAACACTGTTGTTTTGTTTATATTTAATACAACTGGTTTGAAATACCATTAAAATGAATTCAGGTCATAACAGCAAAAGGCAGTATTACATTCTCAAAACCTTTGTATCATGAATTAATTTTCATTCCCTTGTATCCTAAGCATCACAGTTGCAGTTCTGGGACCACATTATGTTTTGGCACAAGACAATCCTGAATGATGCCATGGGATTTTGTCCCTCATCTAAAAGAACGACACTGTCCATAGCAACGTAGCAGAAAAAAATTGTTTGTAAAGAAAGTGCATACATGCAATCTTATTTTATGCTCCAAATTTAATGATTTTCTCTGCAGCTTATAGTTAAGTATAAGCTTTTTGATGGGATAATTCTTAATAGTCCAACATTGGTCCTCCGAAACTCCCGAAGAAGCTCATCTTTCCCCTTTGGAAAGAAGAAAGCATAGGAAGGCTACTCAGATGCTGAATGTTTGCAGCATGAATAGCTCCTCCCTTTCCATTTCATCTCCACAGTATGTCTTCTTACTGTCTATTTAGTCCTTGGTGCCAGTTAGGGAGTCGGCACGGAGAGCAGCAGGTCAGACAGTTCCACCACTGAACCCAGCCAGCCAGCCACACGAGCACGTAGTCACTGGTGCACACAATATAGCCCTGATTTTGTTTTCTTCCTTCACAGCTATGGTGTGATTTTGACAAACCAGTAGCCCTGAAGAACCAGACGTTCAATTCATCTGCATCTTTTACAGACATCTGTTCCTATCCTGAGGTATTTCTGAGGGTGCTTTTGAATCTAGGGCATGGAGCCACAAAGGTTACATGGCAACCACTACCTGGAATCAATGACCTGTGTACTGGTGGTGGAGTCAGTTGCTTCAATGACACTGTGAAGCTGAACCTTTGCATCTATCCATATGCTGATAGAAAAAGCAGAGGCGGGTTACAGAAGGAATTCATCTTATGGTTTAATGCGGCATTGCAACCAAGTTTCAACCTTTGAACATCACACAGAACCTTTATGCTGGAAATACATCCAGCAATGATTCAATGAACCAAGTGCAATAAAACACGCTATTTTATTTGTATGAAACTAATGGAGACGAATACTTCTTACATAGCAAAACCAGCAGTCCTTCTGCTGTAGTTATTTTAAATTTGCATTTGGAGTTAAAAAAGTCCTCTCTATGATGAGCAAGTAGGCAAGAAAATCAATGGGTTGGTTGTGTGTAGATAAAAGAAATATGTTGCTTAGAAAGTCATATGGCAGTGTCATGATACTGCCAGCAGTATGCCGCAAACTGCAGGGATGCAGACCTTTTCTACAGAGGAACTGTACTAAAGAAAAACTGTATTCAGAAAAATGAATGCTATCTCTCCTAAAGCTGTATGATAGGAGTTAATTTAAACTACATTTGGACTGTGGGTGTTGATGTTGCTATTTTAAATCTGAACAGCTCATGGCCATGATTGTCTCTCTATATCCAGTATCAGCTGCATGGATTGCATTTGACAGATGACTAATCATTCAGAAAAATGGGACAATGAAGAGATTAGAAAATGAGATATGAACAAAACTTCTAGGCATCACGTTTTAAGAGAGTAATGTAACTAAGCTAGATTGGCAATATTAAAAAAAAAGTAAAATAGAAAAACACCCAAACCTGTGGCTTTATCTTCCCTTTGAGTTGCATGGGAAAAGGGTTAAAGCAGGAATATGATTCTCCCACCCCGATTAATGTGGGTCTTGTGGAAGTTCAGAATCTAAAGGAATACAAATTATAGAATCATAGAATGGTTAGAGTTGGAAGGGACCTTAAAGATCATCTAGTTACAACCCCCCTGCCATGGGCAGGGACACCGCCCACTAGACCAGGTTGCTCAAAGACCCATCTGGCCTGGTCTTGAACACCTTCAGGGATGGGGCATCTGCAACTTCTCTGGGCAACCTGTTCCAGCGTCTCACCACCCTCACAGCAAAGAATGTTCTCTCAGTTGACGTTTCATTAGAAAGCTACATCTCTCACTTTCCTCTTTTCACTATACAGGATGCCCTTTCCCTTCTAATACAATGAAAATGCCATAAAGGCTTAGAGGAGGATTTCTGCTAATGTGGAGGTGCCATGCAAAATAGAGAATTTTTAATTTCACACTCCATTTTAGCAAAAACCTTATTTTTCAAATGCCTTGTACCCTAAGAAGACTTAGCTTAGCACTGAAATCCAGAGCAATTTTTTTTATAATTCTGATCACTTGATCATTTATGTAGATATTTATATGAAGTGAATATGTAGTCACTGATCACCATAAATAACCACTGCTGTTTTCTGTTCAGTATTTTGTCTTCACTGGTGTGCTGGCAATGGTGACTTGTGCAGTCTTTCTTCGTCTCAACTCTGTCCTGAAGCTGGCAGTACTTCTCATCATGATTGCGATCTATTCTCTGCTGACTGAGACCATTTATGCTTCCCTTTTTCTGCAATATGACAACTTTAACCACAACGGAGAGTAAGTGTTCACAGCCCCCTTTAGGAACTGCTTTTTAATAAGGTAATGGGTCAAGCCTTGCCAGAGTATATGTATATTGGATAGCACCATAGTGAAGTATGGAATGATGGTTGCAAGAGGCAGTGACTTATCCAAAAAGATTTATAACGTGATTCTTTCTCAAGATTTTTATTTAAATCTTCATTTCATGAGCACATTTAAATATTGAACAAGGTTTGTCCTTTATGTCTCCCATAGTCTGTCCATGTTGATAAAGATATGCATTATAGTGCATATACATTGGTTGCTTCTATTCGTGAAAACTCAATATACTGATTGAAATTCTTACCTCGATTTAAGAAAACAGGAGCAAATGACTTTTTAGGGTCAGGGGTTTAACTGTATAAATTTCAAACTATAACATGTAGTTATGAAAGACAGGAAGAATACAGGGATGATCCCGTTTCGTAGGAGAGCATTTGAAGGACAGACTCCTCCCAGGCTTCCTTTCCAGGAAGAGGAATTGAAGAGGAGGACAGAAGAACCACAGTAATCTACAAAGTCAGAAGTGCATGAAGTGTTGCATAACCAAATCTAGAGCAGAAATTATTTAGCTCATTCAGAAAAACACGTCTTCAGTCTTTGATACTTGAGCAATTCAGTATTGCAGTTGCTTGTGGTTGTAAGTGCATGACAGATGAAGATCCTCAGAATGACAAAAAAGCATGGATTTGCAGTACAATTAGTTCTAACAACAGCCACATCTTTACACGCAGTAAGGCTCTGCAGGCATATCTTTCCTTGCTAGCTTCCTATAGTAGGAAGGTACTAAAGATTTGGGATGAAATTCCTTCTCCAGTGCTAGTTATGCTGCTACAGACTAACGATATGACATATAGCGTATTCACAGAAGAGCCCAGTAAATATGACAAATGGCAGTAAGCGATATGTTGGCTAAGTAACTAGAAGTAGAAATCATGACTATTGTCTTAAATTTTTGTTACTAATCAAGCATGGCAAAGAAAGATTCTCCCTTGACCAAAAAACTTAGAGAATTCAGAGTAGTTTCTATTCCCTGCATCAACAAAACTCTCCAGTGACTTCTATCACAGAAGAGTAACAAAGAGCCAGGAACACCCTCCAGAGTAGCCAACAGCCTGGAAAATAGAGAACTCGGGTGAGATGCTCCACATTCAGGACAAGGACCTCTGACATTAGGTAGCATAAGGTTCAAGGCTGTGTTCCCAGAAACTTACCTATCCACTTAGCTATACCAATTAGTTGAATGAAAGGTTTTGCAACTCCCTAGGAAACTCATCTACCTCATATATCTGTGGCTATAGCTACATTAACACAATATGCATTGACAGATAAGTTAATAACTAGGACCTTTGAGGCTGTTGCCCTTAGCCAGTATTCAAGGGATCCTTCTGGAATGAAATCTTCAGGAGGTTGTATTTCAGACAGCTTCAAAATGGGAAACAATTGAATTCCAAAATATTTGCAGATGACAAAGATGTTTCCTGCCTGTCTTTTGCTCCATACTGATGACTCATCCCATAGTAGCACATTTCCTCACAGAGAACTCTTCATTAGGCCCACAAACTCAGTTCAGTTAGCTCTCTCACAAGAAAGTTTCCTTTTGGTTTAGTCTCCATAAAGCTCTGCTCTTTCTCTCTCTAATTCCTCTGTCATAGTAGTCCAACTCTGACATGTATCACTTGACAGTTCTTGCAAAATTACTACAGAAAATGGATTCCAAGTCTGGACTTAGCTTTATTTTAGATCTCAAGTAGACAGAAGTGTCCTAAAGTCTCTTCTGACTTCTGCTTCGTTTGCTCCTTTATTAACTTTTTTTTGCATCTTCAAGCTTTAAGCACTTCTTAACCATTTCCTCACTTTTCCTCATCTCCCTTCAACAAAATAATTGCCAAGTATCCGGGTTTGATCCACTTCCAAATTTAGTTCTTTTTCCCTTTTGTTTTACTATAGGATTGGTTCTACCAGTTCCCCAACCCTCTTCATTTATGTCTTTTCCTCTGGCAAACGTGCCTTTTTAAAACCCCCTCATATTACAGAGATACTCACTTTCTTCAGTTTTGTCATCTTTCCACAGAACTGTAGTTTCTCCTCAGAACTGAAACCCCCTTTAACTGCTCTGGACCTCTTTCACCTTATTTCCTCACACTTTCTTCATGCTTCACACACAGCATCTCAGTGATTCCATACAGCAGATTCCATACAGCCAGTGTCTTCTTGGCTCATCATCTTAGCTTTCCTACTGTCTGCAAGTTTCCTTTACTTCCCCTGTCATAAGCAGACACTTGTTCTCTGCTCTCCCCTCAGTAAACCCAGTCCTAATTACTGTTTGTCGTTTGTTTGATTCCCCTTTGATCCATGCCTCCTTCCTTAACTCATCTGTCATCTTCTCCAAACCTTTCTCACAATATGGGGATGTTTAACTTTCAGCACCTGCCTTTGGGTCCATCTTTTCTCTCTAGGCCCATTCACTGAGCTTTGACTTTCACAAGCTGCAAATTTCTCTTTCCCAGCTCCAGTCTCAACATTTCCCATCCAGATCCCAGCTCCTGTACTCCACAGGGGCTGTGGTGTTCATGGTTGTTAACCAAGCTCTCATGAAAACAGAACAACTGACGCACAGCTTGCATATCACATTTGAAAGAGAAAGATCATTACCTTCTGTGTACCTACTGTAGGCTACAGTTTAGTTATTTAATACATCTGACTTCAAACAGTGAGCACTTTAATTACACTCCTCTTCTCTTGAATGAATTATTGCTAAGTCAAATTTTCAAATGCAGGATATTTTTTAAAGAACAACAAAAAGCACCAGGATGCACCATGAAATGAAACTTCTGAATAATTACAACACTTACAAATCAATAACTGTATTTTACTTTGGATTTTTTTTTCCAGCACAGACTTCCTGGGTACAAAGGAGGCATCTTTACTACTGATGGCAATGTTCCTTTTAGCCGTATTTTATCATGGTCAACAGGTAATGCAAACATTCACTTTAACCATTCCCTATATCACTTGCAATTGCATGATGTGACAATAATTACTTTCAAAATACCAACTGCCTTTTTATCCACTTGAGCATATGACCTTTAACAATTTAATAAACCATATGCAGAATCTCATTAAAGAGAGCCCACATCTGACACTGCCTAGCATTCTTAAAGAACATGTGCAATATTATATTCAGCAATACACAGACTATATTGCATTTTCTAATAGAAATTGAAGGAACAAACATGACTTCATTTATCTTAGGTACATGTACAATTCCATCCAAGTGGCATCTTATTGCTTCAGTGCACTTGAGTAGGCATAAACCAAATGAAGAAAGGGAATAACAAACAATAAATAATAAAAGTCCCATGAAATAGCTTAGTACGTTCATAGAGGAAAAACACCAGGTTTGAGGAAACAAGGAAAATTTGTGGTTAAGCATCAAACCTAACTTTTTTGGGTCATGGACCACTTGCAAGAATTTTCATGTGAGTCTAGATCATAACCAGGATTTAGGGGCCTCAGAGCTTTAGGACTGATATCCTTGAGGAGCAACTGAGAAACTGGGTGTTTCAAGAATCCATACACAGTGACCAGGGAGAGTGAAGTACGACAAATTAAGATTTAAAACAACAAATGCATTGAGTAAAAGCCACCTAAAGCAGGTTGCTTTCTCCAGTGCTTCTGGCTGGCAGCCTCTAGGCTGCTGCAAGTCAAACATGCTGACTTCAGGCAGTTTTTGTTCATATAAAGGCAAATGGGACCACTGCATTAAAGGAAGCAGCAACCACAATTGCCTTTAGACATTGTCCTGCATGTTCAGCTTCCTTAAAAATTTTCCCTTAAAGAGCATTAGGCTGATTAATACCACCATTTCTCAATCCTAATTTGAGTGAGGCAATAAGAGAGGAATGTTGCTGTCATGAATATCACAACATTATACACTTTATTACAATATTACCATAACTTTGTAAGTTGTGCAGGTACCTACAGGCCTTCCATAGGAGCACAAAAAGGAGGAAAGACCTAAATATTCTAGTAATTTTCTTCCTTTTTATCTTCTTTTTGAGGAAATAAGGAATGAGTGAGTAGGGGAAGCAAGGGATAAAATGTGCTTTGTGCCTAGATTTAAGTTTGACAGAAAACAACGAACTTCGATATATCTTTATCAAAACATAAAGCCCATTTAGAAAAAAAAAGCAACAAATAAGAAATAAACATCCCAAATTTGTGATAAGCCTTATAGTATTCCCAGTGATTCGTAACATACACAAAGATACATATCCAAGGGTTTGAATGGTCTAAAGTGAGAGTAAGTACTAAGACAGAAAAGACTAAGGGAGTTTAGGTAGAGCAAGGATTAGGCAGAATCCAGGCAATGCTCTTTGAGATCACAATCCTGAGCATATACGTCTGTCTTCTACAAAAGCCTGATCTTGGGCATTTGAAAGTATTTTCTAGCCCAGAGGCCTGTTAGCACAGCACAGTCTGCATCCATTGTATTAATCTTCCTTGTCCCATAAAACAGCGTGGCTGCACTCAAACTACCCTTGGAAATGGTCCCTGAGATGTGCTAACTCCTGCATGTTCACCCAAACGATTCATAGGGCCACTCTGTCAATTCAACAATATCCAACAGCAGTGCTTAGGAACATTTCCTTGTATTCTTTAATTTCCTAATATAGAGTTAACCTAAAGGTCTCTGTATAAATGCTAACTAAAACATATATTTAAAAAATTCATCCAGACCACATTAAAAAAAAATCTCTGCAATGGTCTTAATTGATGGGGAGCACGGTAAATCCAATAAAGCTGTCCTCCAGCACAGCTTTGCTTCTCACAAAGTGCAAAAGTATTCTGAAGTAGGGTAGCTTAAAACTTGCCTCATTCTAGGTGGATTTACAAAAAAAACCTACTTTTGTAAGATTAAATTTATGGGCCTTTAATTTCTGAACAGATAACTACTGCTCTTTATCCATTGTGATTTAAAATTAATCCTCACTTTTGCACTCAGAATTTTAAGTTAGATTCAAGAAAAAGTTCTGTGAGACCATCTAATTAGACTCAGAGTTTTCTTAAAATCTTACTTGTACTTCAGCCAATAAATCTCATGGGTCTCTTGTGCTAAACCCATAATTAAAAGCAGTTGTGTTACTGTTACATGACATTAGTCTAAATAGACTAATTCCCTATTAGAAATCCAATTTCATCTAAAAGCACATCTTTTAACACAAGTAATACATATTTTACAGCAGTGTTTCTGCAAACTAAGCTTGAGAAAAAGCATATGAAAGAAGTGTTGAGGATAATTTAAAGACTAGACTTATTCCATTGTAAAATGTGTTCATTTACTGCTTTATCTTTTTAATGAGTTAAGTTGAACATTTTGTATGAACATAAGCTATCCATTGAAATCTTATCAAAATACAATACCTTATATAGTCTTCTCTACCAGAAATACAACTCTAGTGAAAACATACAATATAAATAACTTATTAACCCTGACTGAAACCTTCTGCCATGGCTTTAAAAGGGAAGGTTTTACCAGTTGCAAAGAGGGAATAAAACTGCCCACAGCAGACTCAGAGGCCTTATAAAACAGAAGGCAATATCCTCTCTGATTTCTTTTAGATTGCAGATCTGAGTGAAGATCTTGCCTACACCAGATGAGTGTGGTGGTGTAGGCCAGTGTTGACCGACTGACTGGTTTGTTCCTCTGCTTTTGGGGCTCTTTAGTACAAAAGAAGCCTTGAACTTTGGCAGCTTAGTTCTACAGAGCCTTGCGGAAAAGGAGGAAGGTCTGGCATCCCTACACAGCAATTTATCTGTAACAAACCTGACCTCCTGAACCTTCTTCATGTTTGGGGAAAAGGGGAGGAATGAGGAAATGCAAAGAGGAGATTTTTCCAATTGGAAGAGAAAAAGAGAATAAGACAAATACCAAATTCTGGTATTATGGTATTACTATTATTATCTCTTCATTATCCTTTCTATATTCAGATTTTAGTGCAGTGAAGAAAGGATATTTGCTTGTTTTGTCTGGAGTTAGACTGGTTTCAGTGGTTGAAAGTGTCCCTTTGGGATGTAAATCTTCTTTTCTCATTCTCCAAGGAAGAATATTCTGCTCCTCAAACACCGATCCTTGCCTTGTGCTTTCCTTGCATGTGGCAATTATCTTCAGAGAGGTTGGGTTGTACAGCATTTAAAGACATAGGCAGTGTTAGGCTTTCTGTGTAACACATATTCTCTATTTTCTTCACTCACTGTTGGAAGTAAGGGTGGTTTGTAGAGTTATTAGGGCAAGAAAACCTAGACATTTCAAGATCTATGTTGCAGACTAACTTTTATTGATACCACTGTGCCCAGAAACATTTCTTTACACTATCAAAAAATCCACAATCAAAACCCCAAACTCAACCCTATATTTTTTTTCATTTTAACAAATATCAGAACTTAGCAAAGCATCTTCTTTCTATTTTCAGACCTCATTTGTAGCACACCCTTTTATCTCTGAACTGACAGTTTCATCTCAATTGTCCACTGATGATGCAAGAAAAGTATTTCATGTTACAATGTGATTATAAATAAGCAGAATGATGTTATCTGAAATGTAAAGATTAGCTGCTGCTATTCTAAGCTAAGTTTAGAGATGTGAAATTCTCCTGTAGAGCAGCATAAAAAATCAGCTGTGAAAAATTGTAATGCAGGTTTTTGCAAAGCTCTTATTGTAGCGGTATTAAATATCTGAAGCATGAAAGAACTCAGAATCCACCAGCAGCTCCTGCTCCAAGCCACTGTGTAAAATACCTTTAGAACTCCTTGCAAAATTATAGTCAATGTCGCCTTCACAGTCAGCCACTGGTAGAGATAAAAGTCAGTTATGATCTGGTATGGGCTCTGTCTTCTAGCACAAAAGGAAGGGGGAAGGAAACTGAAAAAAGTTTTTTAAATGGTTTAAAAATAGTTTTTCCTGACTTTTTTTTTTTTTTTTTGGTGTAGTTAATTTCGGGAATTAATAGACACAAGATGGAAGATCAAAATAATAAAACTGGAAAAGAGATTATTGTTTATAAAGGTGGCAATAGCATCCAGAGGGCAAATAGATCACTGCTAAAATGTATACAAACTTTAGAAGTTTATATCAAGCTGGGGTCACTTTTAGCTTTTATGAAGAAAAGCTCTCTGAAGTACAGTCAACCTATAAGGTCCCTTGCAAGGTGCTTTGCATTTTCTTCTGAAAAGTTTGCCATTGGTCACTGCTGGTGAGGAGAAATGTGGACAAGATGAGTCACTAAACAATGCCTGAACACCCTCTTAGTCACTCCCACCCACTGCAGGTTTGCGCTTTACTTCAGCTTGGTACATGAATTATATCCCAACCACTTCCTAAATCCCAGCACCTTTCAGCGAACCATTTGATGTCTCTCCCAACTGTAGAACGCATTTATTTTTTGGTATGATATGCTTCTCTGCTGGGTGTTTGATTATTATCTCTGGTTAGAGCATCTCAAGCCTCACAAATATATTTTATCTTTCAGTTTACTACACATAGACATATTTCCACGATTTCCAATAAGGCTGTAGCTAAATAAGTCACCCCTTGTGCAATCAAAATCTGATTAAAAGTCTCCATCAGTGTAACGCACCCAAAAGTTCTGGAGGTGTTGGTCTTGTCCATGTGCTGACACATGTGCCTCTCAGGAAAACAATATGATTTTTTGATATGTTCCCCGCTTCAGCTAGCAGACAGTTGCCATTTATATATATATGAATATGCATTTTATATATATATATATATATATAAAAATACATACTGCATATATATATGCATAAATAAGCTGTGCTGTGCAGGAATCTTCCTTTTGTTCTGTACACATACAGCACTAAAAACTCTTTAACTTTGGGTTGTAGCTGAGGGTATCAGGCACTGCCACTGTGCACGTACTGAACTGTGACTTCAGACTCTGGATCAGGGACAGAGTATTCAAGGGGGTACCAAATAGCGTGCTTTTCACTATCTTTTAAAAGACCTAAATTGTAAACAACTGCATGTCTCAACAGTAGAAATATCTCATTTTGGTGCCACAGGTTTGAAAGTCCTCTTTGGGAACATGTTGGGCTGTTATATGTAGTTTTGCTGAAAGATGTTCATCCTTGAGAAGTAAATTACCTGTCTCTGCAAAGTGTTTAGAATGACCCTTATGCTATTTTCTCATGAAACCCATTTCATTTGAAAACACATATGAAAAGTAGAACAAATTTATTTTATACTAATATCTTCTAACACCTTATCTCCTGTCTGACTCCATTATCTAACTAATAAATAGGTGTTTAAAAGGAAAATAATTTTGTGACATTTTCTACCCGCTGTAATACGACAAATAGTATTTTGCCTAAGATTCCTCTGAGACACTCACCATACACAAGGCAAAGAAATAATCTCTTTTTCTGACAATGAAATCAAATTCTTTCAGAGTTGAAGATCTTTAGCAGCACTGAAGGTGGTTACAGGGCAGGAGCAGCCTGCCAGGATGAAAATACAATCTGTACTCTTATCTTGTCAGGTTTTATTTTTGCCTTTTTTTCTCTCTGGAAATATAGTTGGAATACACAGCAAGGCTGGATTTTCTGTGGCGTGTTCAAGCAAAAGAAGAAATCAATGAGATGAAGGAGTTAAGGGAGCACAATGAAAATATGTTACGGAATATTTTGCCCAGTCACGTTGCCCGTCACTTCCTGGAGAAGGATCGGGATAATGAAGTATGTACCAGTTTTATTTCTGATACTTTTGTTTAATTAGCAAATTAAAAGCAGATCTGTTAGGAAATTGTTAGAACTTAGATCTTGATAGGATTCATTACACCAATACTGCCAATATTTGATATCTGATCCACATTAAAAAACATTCATGTCTTAAAGTAAAGGGTTCTGCACTTCTAGGACCACATCTAGAGTGGTGTTTCCAGGTTCAGGCTCACACTTGGACCTATTAGAGCAAGTCTAGCAGAGTGCCATCAAGATGACCAGGGGATTGGTGCACATGCCATAGGAGGAGAAGCCGCAAGCTGTGTTCATTCAACCTGAAGAGGAAAAAGCTGAAAGATCTCATCATGGTCTTGAAATACCTAATGGGTGTTTATAGAGAAGATGGATCCAAACTCTTCTCCAACACGCAAGTGGAAAGATAAAAGGCAATGACACAAGTTGCAGGAAGAAAAATCTCAGTTAGTTACAAGGGGAAAAAAAAATCCCAGGAAAGTAGGCATTGCATCTGGGCTCAGAGAGGTTGTGAAATCTCCAGTCTTGGAGATCTGCAACCCTCAACTGAACAAGGCCACAAGAAACTTGACCTAATTGGCCCTGCTTCGAGTGGGAGCTGTATTAGAACCTTTAGAGGTTCCTTCCAACCTCTGAGTCTATGAAAATCTAATATTCCTAAAAAAAGATACGTGAATTTGACAGAATGCCTGTGCAACCTTAAAACAGAAGTATTATTAGAGCCCTGCCAGTTATTATGGAAGGAATCTGTGCAACAGGCTGCAACAGACCTGAGCCTCTTGCATCTTCAGACCCAAGAGAACATTTCTGCTCTTTCATATTGCCCCTGAATTGCCTTTTCGGGGCAGTTAACAAAACAGCCATTTCAGAAACATAGTTTGTGGCTATGTTGCTAAAGAGTGTTTGTAGTACACGAAGAAAAGCTTGATAATGGAGTCTGTGGATATTCCTAAAACAGAATTTGAAGGGAGGTTGCTGAAGGGATAAAAAGTCCAGAATTCATTTCTGGAAGGAGCATTAAGTCACTTATTCCTTATCTGAAATAAGACAATTGCATATTATAATATTATCTGTGAATAAGGGCTATTGTATGATGAAAGTGGAATTTTCTCATGTATTACTGGAATTATCTTTTATAATGAAGAGTTTACAAATGTTGCAAGATTCAGGTTGCTAGAACTAACATATCTATTCATTGTGCAGCAAAAAGAAACCAAAGCTACCTTTTTTGGTTGTGATTGTACATTTTGGAAACAGATGTAGCCAGATGAATTAAACTGCACAATGAGGAATCGTGTTCTGAAGATGTGTTTTCAAATATCACCTAGTGAAGGATGACATAGTAAGAAACTACAAGGAAAGGCACTTTAGAAATCAGCCTCTTGAGGAATTTTACACTCAGTGGGTATTAAACTGTGATAAAAACACTGCTCTGCACATGAGAAAACGTATGTGTGAAAGCAACCAGGTTAAAATGCTTCATTGCAAATGGAGCAGACCCCGATAGCACTCATGAGTGTGTTCTGGCCTATCTGCATTATGGATTTTCAGGGAATACATGTCCTTTCCTACACATTCATTCACATACACTTACATGCATAATAATCTTCAAAAGCAAGCAGATGCCCCATGGATCACTGCTGATGCTTCAATAATTTGCCACTGAATTCAATTCCACCACCCCTGCTTTTTGTAAGGCAATTTCCAGAGTGACTATACTTAGGGATGATTTATGCATGAGCCGGCTGGCTGTAACATCTACCAGACTTCAGTACAATCAATCCTGCAGTTCATGTCTGACCATTAAGTTAATTTCCCTGGTCTCAAAAAATGAATTCCCAAATGTGTACTGTAAGCATTTTCTTGTGGATGTATTATGTCTGTCTTGATGCTTCTTACCAAAAATAGAAAAACTGAGCAGCTGAAGGCTAGCCGGTTGGTTTCTGTCTTCTCAATCTGAGGAAAGAAGTTGCCTGAGTGTATATATGCTTCTCCTAGCACATATTTTCTAGTCTTCCATAAGTATCCACGGACTAATGAGTGTATTACTTTTTTCTGTATCTATGAAAGGGAATAAGAGTGTCCTTAGAGTATGGCTTCCATGACCCTGCAGATGTTCTTCAGTGAAAACAAGTGTAAGAGCAGGAAGGGAATCAGTCATGTTTTTTCTCAATCAAAGCTTTGCAGTGTCCTTGGAAACTAGCAAAATTTCCCCACTTTTACTGTAGGACGCGTTGTTAAAGAGTCTAGATAAGTAGCAGCATTAGCAGCATAGCAAAGTGCAGGGCAGGGGTTCAGGATTCTTTTCTAGGGAGCAGCAGGATAAAGGAAGAAGAGGAGCCTGAGGTGTTCACATCAGGTGTATAACGTCCATCAGTATGTCCTTTTATCATGAGACCAAAGCACTGAAATTTCCTAAAGCACACTAACAAGAACATTGAGAAGCAACTACTCCAGGTCAGAATGTCATAAGAGAAGTCCCAGAACAGAAATGAAAGTATCTGCTGCTGGGTAAAACTGCAGAAGCTGAAGCTAGAAAAAAATTAAACAGAAAATGCATATGGTTGTGATATATTACCCACTAGAAAAGCATATCAGGAGTTGTGGGGGGCTCTGTCCTTGGCATTTTTAAAGTTGAAATTAGTTTTGTTCCTAAAAATTTGTTTATGTTCAGAGAAGAACTGACCACATTTTCACATATATAATGACCAGAACCTATCCATAAATAAGTCTGTCTTTCAGTACCAGAGTGAATTATATGGATAATGTAAGTGGAAGCTTATCCCAGGGCATACTTTATCCTAATAGCCTCCTGTGTCCGATCCCTTATAAACTGTTTTCTGCCCCCAATAACTCCATTATCGCCCTCACTTCTATTTCGCCCTCCTTTCAAACCCTAACAGCAGGAACCGCTCCCAGAGCCAGGCAACCAATTGGCTCTGTAGTCAACTTAGGAGAACCACAGTTTACCAAAAAATAATGGCTCTCTGAAAAACTGTTAATAAATAAACTTGTAAAGAGCTGCAGTAGTGTGAATATAAATTATCCACCAGAAAATGTGGTAACTGAGAGGACTCTTTACAAAGAGGTCATATTAAACTTTTTAAATAGGCCCATCTGACCCCTGTTAATCAACAAATTTAGAAATATATTGTCAACTGCAAACATTCATGAGACAGACTTAAACAATAATGTACAATAAACGTTAAATTCCTTTCATTTGCCTAGCAGTGTTTGATTCTCTGGTATTCATACTTGTAAATGAATTCTTCATTTCTTTAAGTCGTTCCCCATACAAATCAAAATGAAAAATTCGGTTTCATTTCTGCTGGTGTAGCCCCCTGACCTCAGAAGGGGTCAGCCCTCAGAAGCAGAAAGAGCGGACTTTCAAAGAAAGGGCAAACCCTGCATGTAATCCATGATAAAAATGTGAGAGCTGTCAGCCTCCTCCTGTTGAACTTGGCTAACACTTAATATACTAATGCTAACCTCAGATATTGAGGTATTATGCATGGAAAAAAAGAAGAAAACTATTTTAATTGCAGCCGATTATGTTCTCTTCCTTATATTACCACTTCAACTCATGTTTTCTTCACTGTTCTTTTAGGAATTATACTCTCAGTCCTATGATGCTGTTGGTGTGATGTTTGCTTCTATTCCCGGATTTGCTGACTTCTACTCCCAGACTGAGATGAATAACCAAGGAGTAGAATGTCTGCGCTTGTTGAATGAAATCATTGCAGACTTTGATGAGGTAATAACAGCTACTAGAGAAAATCTGATAGTGTTTTAAATGATGAGTTCACAAATACCAAATATGTCATCTTAAATTATCAGATTTAATAACTGGTTTGCTTCCAATAATTGTCTTATATTTTATTCCAATTACAATTGTCTATTTTGGTTTTTTGCAATTAGTCTTGCCAAACTTTGGTCTGAATGACCTAGTGAGATAGAAACTGAAATCAACAGTTATTTTAGTATAAACATGCATAAATAAAAGCACAATCTGCTCCAATGTATCTAGAAGTAGAACATGCCTTAATTCTGTAGAAAAAAGGATGAAGATATTTGCAACTGTTCTAGAAATTAGTGGTCTAAATGCAAAAAGATGAAGGTATTGTTTTGAAGACAATGGTTGAATGGACTCAATGAATTTTTAAGGTAAAACAGTTTCAAGTTAAATGTGAAGCACACAGCTCAGAAGCAAATGTTGGGTAGAGAATGAAAGGTGGTGACATATTAACTGAGGAGACTTATCTGGTCAGGTATGTTAGACAGAAGTAAATAAAGTAAAGCTTTTGCTTTACTGAGGAATTCAGAGGTGAAGGGAAATATAATAAAAAAATAAAATGGGAAGAACAGAGAAAGGAAAAATAATTTATTTAGGTAACCTGTCCAGTTAATTTCAGAAAGAAAGCTGAGGAGGCAATACGGTAAACAGGAGAATAAAACGTCAGATCCCCAATGTAGCTATTGCCAGGTGGAAGCAAGGAAAAATTGAAAAGTGAAGAGGAAGTCAGGAGCTAATTGCATAGTTGGTATTGCATACTCTGCCTACAAGTCAGTAAAGGTGCTTAGACAGGTGGAATTATGTCCTGCCCAAGAAATCCATGTTCTGTTTTATCTCTCTATACCAAGGAATTTTTTAATTCATTTCTCTATTGTGGTAATCAACTGGAGAAGTGATGAGTGATGATCTTAAAATTAAGATACAACTCAAGAAAACAGAATTTGTTCCCTCAAAAGCAGCTGGATCTGGATTTCTCATCCCACATGAGCTATGTAACCATGGAACAATTGTCTATAACAGAGAAGGAAAAAAACTCCACTTAGGTTGTGGTTTGAAAAAAGATAACATCTTTTACCACTTTGGTTGTAAACTCAAACAGCATTATCAGAGTGCAAAAGATTGAGTTTTTGAGAGAAGACAGAAAGGCATACTAAGTCTTTGCATCTGGACCAGAATTCTGCCCATAGATTAAGCCTGCAGAAATTTTTTTTTCCAGGAAAATAAAGCACTGGCAGAGTTCAGACTTCTCCAGAGTTTAGAATACAGATGAATGAAGATTTCAGAATCAGAATCTTCTTTTTTTTTTAAATTTATTTAGTTCTACCTCAGTCCTACTTTAAACACCTATCTCTCTTTGAGGATCTAGCCTAGAGTTTTTGTTCTGGTTTGGGTTTTTTTTTTTTTGCTTTGAAGAGCAAGTATCTCTAAGGGCTTTAGAGGAAGATACTAGAGTAAAAGATGAAAGTGGAAGGCATACGACTGAGAAAAAGAGATTAAGAAAAAAAAAAATCTTTTTTTTTTTTTTTATTTCATCCTGAGCAACAAGTACCTGAGGCCTCTCAAAAGTTTTGAAGAATTTATTTTCAATTTGCTGCTCTGGTGGAAGCTATGTTATCTTCATTTCATAAGTGGAAAACAAAGGCACAAAAGGGTAATTGACTTTCCCACATTTTTTTGAAAACAAAGATACCTGTCCCCATGCCAGAAGCTAGAAGCTAAATATGGACCTAGATCAGGAGCCTAACTGCACCTTCATCCTTCCTCATCCTGGGCATCTGGATGGGGAACATTCATAGAGTGGTAGCTCTCAAAAACTGGACCAGGGTTAAGATTACCAAACTCTGAAAGACAAAGAAATTGAGAGTTTATCCATATGATTAGACAGATACTAAAATTACTAGTGAGAAACGGAAGAATTCACAGGGGATGTATCCCTGTGCATTTTAGTAGAAAACAAAACTACTCTCCTATGCGAAGAGCTCTGTAACGTGCTGAGCTCCTGCACCGCTTTCCCTATAGGTATAAATACCTACTTCTTATCTCTGAGATCTTGCACAGCTGTCAGCATGCTTCTTGATTAATATTTTTGTTTTTCTTTCCAGATATGATTAAAATTATTATGTCTCAAACTTAATGCAGAACCTATTGCTATGAATTAATTTAAGATATTTTGTCATGCATGCTCATATAATCTTCACAACAAAATTCCATTGCTGCTGTGGCGATTACTGAAGACAAGGTTTTCATCAAAAGTCCTAACACAATATTGCATCCAGGCCCCTAACACCTGCTCTGTAATTAATAAAGGACCTAATTAGGGACTGTATTGTGCCCCAGACATGTTTAGTTGAATAATAGATGTGTTCTTGGTACGGGTAGTAAACGAAATTATGTGATCCCCTGCTGACTGCTAACCTACTTCCATCATGGTCATGCCATTAGTTTATTCTGTCTAGGCAATCTGAAAGGTGATAAGCCAGACAGAACAAATGAAGTGAGTAATCCTACCCATGGAAAAGGAACCAGAAGTCATTCCAGGTATGATGTTTCAGGGCCAGTAAAGTTGCCATGTAACTATTGATTGACACTACATAAGGTCACTATTCCTTGTTTTTCATAATGTTTCTTGCCAAGATTGCCTGCTGTCTCAACACAGCCCTGGAAGAAACATGCAGATGTGCAGGTTGAGAGCAGAGCAACTCCATTAGCCATAGGAAAACTTTGCTCCTCGGCATCACGTGAACACCCCTGTAGAGATACGCAAATGTACAAGTCTTAGCACAGGAGTGTAAGACATTGGTACCTGATGCCATTTCATAGAATCACAGAATCTTCATGGTTGGAAGGGACCTTTGAGATCATATCCTAGGTGATTTGAGACACCCACATGGGATTTTCAGGTCCCATAATGCACCCTCAGAAAACTCATGCTGTTCTGGAGCAAGTCACTGGAGAGTTTTCAGGGAAGCATGCTCTAGATGACACTAGACACATCTACATTTAGATGACTGAATTGAGTTTCTAGTCTCAGATCAGATTCCACACTGTGAGTCCCCTCCTTTCCTTACGTAGGTAATAAGAGATGCTGTGTCCACAAAAGTGGTGGTAAAAATACAAATTGACCTAGTTTGAAAAATGTGATAGGTGCATGAGAAGGAGATCTGGGTTATTTCTGTCTTCCTTTTAGAAGAGTTTCCTTGTTACTTCAAAACAGAAAGCTTACAATCCAGATCTGCTATTTTGTTTTCCAGGTAATGGAGAGAGTTAGAATGGTAGAGAGTGAAGGGCAGTCAAACAAAAAATAGTGAACTGTGGAACAGAACCTGCCACCAACATCTGCATGGGGTAGGAGCCCACAGAGGAGTTGCGTTGTGACTGGGTCTTTCTTAGGGAGCCAGGGGAACCTGGTCCAAAAGTCAGTCTTGGGGTGTAGGTAATTGACTCTTCTCAAAACACAGCCTTTACCCAGGGTTTTTTTTCCCTGATGGCTCACAAATCTGTTCGTTTCCAAATTATCCAGGCTTCCTATTGACTGAGGCAGAATGGGAGGTGTTGGTTTCTGGACTGACAAAAAGAGATTTTTTTTTTTTTTTTTCATTTGACATATAGCATCATTATAGAATACAGTTATATATAATTTCCTATTTTGTACCCAAGCACGGAGGTATTAACAGGAACAGTTCATACATCAAGAACCAAGCATGAACATTGCAAATCCACTTTTAAAATTACCCATTTGTTATGTGACTGTAGCCTTAAGACACATACAGGGCTAAACTCCCATTCTTAGAGATGTTGCACCAAAGTAATAATATTGGAACATTTCTCCTGAAGATTATGAGTCTTGAAGGATTTTTTTTTTTAATTTAATATTCTTTCTAGCCTTTTTAATCTACCATTTATGTATCTTAGTGATGCTACAGTTGGGATTTGTGCTTTAATAAGACCTTTCTAGTTCATGGGCTCTATTTCCCCCCATTTTCTTTATCCAGCAGTGATTTACACAGTGTTTATGACAACAGATTTTAATATATTATGTTGTCACAAATAGAGGTTTCAACAGAACACAGGATCCTGCTTTCAGACTCTGCTGATTACTTTACAATTGTGTGCCATGTCCCGGAACACTCTCTTTTGTATTACTTTGTACATGTTTCATTGCATGTGTATATCCCAGGGTCTGACCTCCATATAACCTTGGCTGTACATGAAATGCAGCATCAAACCATCAGTTGCTTTTCAGATACCAACTACATTCTACTGTTTGAAAACGTTCCCTGGACTATCTTGGTAAATTAGCAAACCTATTTAAAATGTCATAACAAATAGCAACTGATTTAGGACTGAGTTGGAGTATCTTTCCCAAATGTCAAAATCCATCATCCTGTGAAGAAAGCAAGTGGGAAATAAACCATTATTTGAAGAAGAAAAGAAGCTATCTAACAGACATGATAAGCAGGAAAAAAATAGAGATTTGAAAACAATAATGAATGAGAAGAAAAAAGATAACTTGAGATTATTTCTTCTAAATTGCCTCACAGGCAATAGGCTCTTTCTTTCTTAAAAAGAGTAATTTTAGATATTTATCATACATTTAAAATTACTGTGCTGTTTGCTGTTGCTTCCAGCAACCATCTGGAAATGAAAATATACGCTGTTTTTAACCAAGACCATTTTCTCCCCTTGCCCACACACCTGGTGCTCTCAGACTGCTCACAGAAGCAGAGCTACAAGCAATGATCTTTTTCTTTAAGAGAGCAGTTGGAAGAGCTGCCCTTGTAGGAGGGAAATGTAGATAATGGGCTTCTCTGGTAGTCTGAAGAAAAATGAGAAGCAGGTCAAGTTTTTGGACTTTCCTGACTTGGAAGGGAGCCATTAACCATATGGCTTTGTATTCCCTGTGCGCAATGCTGTGCAGCCTCCCATTAGGGACAGATGGTGCGATATCTGTACGTGAACAGCAAAGCTTCCAAGACCCCGGCGCTCCGGCTGACGTACTCTGTGGTTAGTTCAATGGCAGGGGATATTTCATGTTATGCCTTTGGTATGTTTCTCCCTTTGAATGAAATAATCCCTTTAGTTTTTAATTGACAGGAAACTCAAACCCACAAGATGGAAAAAGAATGCATAACAGTGTATAAAAAAAAGGGGGAAATGCTTCATTAATTTTTTGCCTGACCACAGCAAAAATTTTTTTCATTTAAATCCAAACTAAGTTGAGCTTTTAGAACTAAAAGTTTGAAAATCCTTTTCT
This sequence comes from Numenius arquata, assembly GCF_964106895.1. Lineage (NCBI taxonomy): Eukaryota > Metazoa > Chordata > Aves > Charadriiformes > Scolopacidae > Numenius > Numenius arquata. The sequence goes on along the minus strand of NC_133578.1, from coordinate 68,225,706 downwards.
CTGTGAACTGTTTTTTTTTTTTTTCTTCAAGGGCTGCCTAAACATATTGGTACCTAAATTTATTAGATACTATATTGCTTATCATGAAGTTTCCCAGGGAATTTTGACATTAACATCAACAATACACATTTACAAAGCCTGTGATGAGGTGATACAAGCCCGTATTCCACATAAAGCTCTACTGCCATTGATAGAGTTCACAACCTGAACTCTGCTTAGGTCTCTCAAGGAATGTAAGGCTCTGGTTTCTATTTCGTGGAAAGTCCTAAATTAAACTCTGAACATAGACTTGGAACAGGGACCAAACTGTCACTTGCACTCTATTTAGTGCTTTAGTCACTAGGCTATATTTATTCTTCCTCTTGCAGATTCTCAATCTGACAAGTTCTTTATGGCTACTATAGCTACCCCAAATAGATACAGGTGTTTACCACTTCCCGTTGATTCCCTGTGTTTTTTGTAGAAGGAGAAAATACATAAATGCAGACTGAATGACCCAAAGTACATACTAGTGTTAGGTCTGACAGTAAGAAGAGGGAAGCATGGGATACAGGAGGACTTGATTTCTCATAGAAGTTCTTTGGAGGCATCAACCTCCATCCATTGATTGTGTAAGATAGTTAAAACGGTTATTTTAAGTAGATTAAATTCCCTTTAACACTGGTCTCATCACCTGAATTGTTACTGTAGGAGCACTTAATTTGCAAAACTGAGTTCCTCCAAAAGAGATTTAAGAACACTTAAAAGTGATCAAGTCTTCTTATATTCACACACACATACACAGAGAGTTTGCCTTCACTGAATTTCAGTGATTATACCTCAGGAAACACAGGACTCATCTGCATTTAAGGTAGGCTGGAATATGCATGTCTTAAATTATCCATTATGTGATTTACCAAACAGCTTTACAGAGCACAGCAGATTTTAGCTTGAATGCATTCTGTGAGTAGATGATGTTGCAAAAGTCCCAGCTCAGTGTGCCCCAGAACCCATCCGTGACTAACTGGAAGATACCATAAGTGTAATGTTTCATTTCAATATCTGTAGAAGCATTTTGCGTTAATAATTACAGAAGTAACAGTGAGGTTTTTTATATATGTATTAGTTACTAGGTGAAGAGAGATTTCAAGATATTGAAAAAATTAAAACAATTGGCAGCACATACATGGCCGTGTCAGGACTATCACCTGAAAAACAGGTAAGAGAATAGTTTTATTTAAGAAGCAAAATTTTCTGTGTGTCCAATCATTCATATCAGTGTTATCTTTATGATGTTCATAGAGTTGTGTTTTCTAAAAGAAAGTAAACATTTGGGGCTTCTGGTAGAGAACAGTTGCACTTCTTGATGAATTGAAATACCATCTTGTGCTTGGAACAAGAACCATATGGATCCTTTCCTCAAATTTAGGTTTATAGGAGAGAAAAAAAATATCTCCTTTCAATCACACTGATGTGAATCTAGAGCAGGTCTATCTATATCTTCGGACATACTCTAAAGTTACCACTGTAACTCAGACTGGAATCTGGCTGACAGCCTCCAAAAATCTATGGAGCAGATCTATTAATTGACAGCATACTTATGCAAGCGTAAGGCTACATTTATACTTTTTTTGTGATGATGCAGCTGTATATCTACAGACAACATGATAAACTATGTGTCAAAAAGAAAACAGACCCATCAGTTCAACTGAAGCATAGAATCACAGACCCTTAAGATCATCAAGTCCAACCCTAAGCTGAACACTATCAAGTCCACCACTAAACCATGTCCCCAGGTGCCACATCTACACATCTTTTAAATACCTTCAGGGTTGGTGACTCAACCACTTCCCTGGGCAGCCCATTCCAATGCTTAATAACCCTTTTGGTAAATTTTTCCTAATATCCACACTAAATCTTCCCTGGAGCAACTTGAGGCCATTTCCTCTTGTCTTATCGCTTGTTACTTTGAAGAAGAGAGTGACCCCCACCTTGCTATAACCTCCTTTCAGGTAGTTGTAGAGAATGATCAGGTCTCCCCTCAGCCTCCTTTTCTCCAGGCTGAACAACCCCAGCTCCCTGGAACTCAGGGTCACAAAAGGAGAATTTGTGACCTTTGGAAGAAGGGGCAGGCAATGCAGGAGGACTACAAGGATATTATGAGGTTATGAAGGGAGAAAATTAGAAGGGCCAAAGCCCAACGAGAACTTATTCTAGCTACTGAAGTAAAAGACAATAAGAAATGTTTCTACAAATACATAAGCAACAAAAGGAGGGCTAAGGAGAATCTCCATCTTTTATTGGATGCAGGGGAAAACATGTGACAAAGGATGAAGAAAAGGCTCAGGTACTTAATGCCTTCTTTGCCTCAGTCTTTAAAAGACCAATTGTTCTCTGGGTACCCAGCCCCTTGAGCTGGAAGATAGGGATGGGGAGCAGAATGAAGCCCCCATAATCCAAGGGGAAATAGTGACCTGCCGCACAACTTAGACACACATAAGTCTACGGGGCCAGATGGGATGGGCGTACTGTTTCCTGGGTAAAAAACTGGCTAGATGGGGAGGCCCAAAGAGCTGTGGTGAATGGAGTTAAATCCAGTTGGCAGCTGGTCACAAGTGGTGTTCCCCAGGGCTCAGTATTTGGGCCTGTTCTCTTTAATATCTTTATCAGTGATCTGGATGAGGGGATTGAGTGCACCCTCGGTAAGTTCTCAGACAACACAAAGTTTGGCGAGAGTGTTGACCTGCTTGAGGGGAGGATGGCTCTACAGAGGGATCTGGACAGGTTGGATTGATGGGCCCAGGCCAATGGTATGATGTTCAACAAGGCCAAGTGCTGGGTCCTGCACTTGGGTCCCAATAACCCCATGCAGCGCTACAGGCTTGGGTAAGAGTGTCTGGAAAGTTGCCCAGCAGAAAAGGACCTGGGGGTGTTGGTCGACTGCTGTGTGCCCAGGTGGCCAAGAAGGCCAACAGCATCCTGGCTTGTATCAGAAATAATGTGGTAAGTAGGACTAGGGAAGTTATTTTCCTACTGCACTTGGCACTGGTGAGGCCCCACCTCAAATATTGTGTCCAGTTTTGGGCCCCTCACTGCAAGAAAGACACTGAGGTGCTGGAGCGTGTCCGGAGAAGGGCAATGAAGCTGATGAGGGGTCTAGAGCACTAGTCTTATGCGGAGCAGCTGAGGGAGCTGGGACTGTTTAGTATGAGGAAGAGGAGGCTGAGGGAAGACCTTATTGCTCTCTACAACTACCTGAAAGGAGGCTGTAGAGAGGTGGGGGTCAGTCTCTTCTCCCAAGTCACAGGTGATAGGACAAGAGGATACAGCCTCAAGTTGTGCCAGGGGAGGTTCAGATTGGATATTAGGAAAAATTTTTATGCTGAAAGGGTTATTAAGCATTGGAATGGGCTGCCCAGGGAAGTGGTTGAGTCACCATCCCTGGAGGTATTCAAAAGACGGGTTGACATAGTGCTTAGTGACATGGTTTAGTGACTTTTTTTTTTAATCGGAGTTAGATTGATGGTTGGACTAGATGATCTTAAAGGTCCCTTCCAACCTAAACAATTCTATGATTCTATCTTTCGGCACATAGGGGCGGCCTGCTCCTGTGCCTTTAAAACTCCATTCTTAAAGAATGTCCAGCCTTCCTGGACTTCTTTCCCCTTCAGGACTGCCTCTCAAGGGACTCTGTCAACCAGTCTCCTAAACAGGTAACAGTTCTGCTGATCCCACTCTGAAGAACATCATACAGCCAGAAGTCTGCATGTTGCCCTCGCTTGCAGAATGCAAACCAAGCTGAGAGAAAAATCAGCCACAGAAGACACATGCACAGTCACAGCCATAAACCTCAGATAAATCAAATGAGAGAAATTAATTCATAATTACACCCAAGAATATGCCTGGAAACAGGGTCTCCAAAGGAATAAGATGAGGCTCTAAAATACCATCCAGCAAAAAGTCAGCTGTTGCTGAAATCTGTCTTGCTTAGCAACTGGTGCCTCTCCCCAAGGAAGAGCAGCACAAAAAATGGTGTGCTGCCCCAGATCAACCACTGAGTGGGAATCAGATCTGCCCACGTTGATTGCAAGTGCCAGAAAAGAAGCAGCCAGATTAGCGTAAGCTTTATAAACTAGAAAATTTCCATTGTTTGTTTAGAATATATTATAAAACATGTGGAGTGTAACTAGCTGAGCATCTCCCACCTACAGAGTAACAAGTGATGCTGACAGCTAGAAATCCACAAAACTAGACACACATGAGATATTTTTTTAGTTCCAACTCAAAATGCTTCTGTGCAGAGATGAGCAAAGAAGGCCTTAACATCAGGGAGGTAGCTGATTATAGCTACACAACTCCTAACCACTTCTTTTGACTATTGATGTGGGTAAAAATTTAAAGGAAGAAAAATCTTTGCTGCATTTCCAAGACTGATTAATTCATCCTTTTTCTAGAACTATAATAGCCTAATGGAACTGTTATGTATATTCTAAATATACTTATCTTCCTCCATATATGTCTATCACCTTGTCAGCATCTAGGAGGTGAGGGCTGCTGACGGAGGTTGGCATGCAGTGAACTGAATGAGGCTGAGGACAAGGACTGAGCACGGTGTGAACAGAACAGGGTGATGCCAGGGAGATGCTTATGTTCAGTATTAAACACTGAGGATGATGGAAATTGCAAATGGCTGGACTGTATGACCCAGGGTAGGGCTTGCAATGCTTCATTCCTATGGACTGGAAATTTGATGAAAGAATTACCTGGCTTCAGAATAGATGAGATGACATCATATCAGTATTGGGACAAAACCAGGGCTGTCGGTTACTTCACTGCCTACTCAGAGAAACAATTAAGGAGTTCCCTGTCCTCCTTTGAGAGTCCCTGCCCCATCATCTGCTCTGTTTGTGTTCTGGGAAGACTAAAATCCACTCCTGGTCCCCATCTGTATATCGACTGCCCTGTAGGAATGGAAACAGAGGGAAAGGAGCAGGGAGTGACTTGACTGCTCTAAGCAGAGGCGATCAATGATCTACAGTATTCTGTAGCCTTTTCTCTCCCACTTAACAGGTCCCAGGTTGCCTGGCTTGCCCTTTTGTTCCTGTCACTATTCCATCCCTGGGAGCACTGGACTTGGTGCTTTTCCTGGGAGACAGTTTCAGCAAAGGACAATTATATCTTTCACTTCTTTTGCTCTACTTCTTGCTTACAGGGTCATCCCTGGTTCTCACTAGTTTTTGTCCCTTGCACCTGAGCTATCTCAATCCTCTTTTATACTGTCTTTCTTAGGCTTAGGTAGAATTCACATGCTTTATTAATTCCCATGATTGCCTCTCAGATTACTGACAGGAAATTACTTTCTTTGGTACTTCACACTAAGCTTGTCTGTATCCAGGTATACTAGTGATGGAATATAAATAGGAAACATTACTGTTGATAATAACCTACCTCTCTTAGATCTAGTATGTTGAGACTGTTCTTACAAATTTCAAATTCATATACTTGGTAAGGATGGGTGAGAATTGAGAAAATGCAAAACTTTTCTAACATTGATTTATAACTTACTTCTCAGCAATGTGAAGACAAATGGGGGCATTTGTGTGCTCTGGCCGACTTCTCCATAGCTCTGAATGAAAGCATACAGGAGATCAACAAGCATTCATTTAACAACTTTGAACTCCGTATCGGTAAGCATAGGTCAATCATGAGAGTTAAAATGGGATCTTGTCTGCAAGGACCCAACCCTGTAAGTGCACCCCAGGAACATTGCAAGGATATGTACAATTTAAGAGCCTCCAAATACTGTACCCTCTGTTTTCAAATGTGCTTTATCCCAGGCAGAGTTAGAAATAAGAAATACTCCATTTGCAGAATATGGGCTCTCATTTGAGGGCTGCAGGAGTTCTAAGGCTTAATGAATTGTGAATGGGTACCATAATTAAGCTACTGTCTTTAAAAAATCTGGCCAAGACCCCATAGGTATAACACAAAAAGGGCCCAGACCTGCCCCCAAGCTTGACACTGGCTTGCATAGTCTCAGATTTACCTCCTTGTCTTAGATTTATCTTCAGTAAAGGGGTAATAGTAGCTTACCCTAAACCCTGTGTGTAGTACCTTGGTTTTGCACAAAAATTTAATTCCAATTCAGATCTGACCTGTCCCAGTGGCAGCAGGTTTAAATTGCTGTGATGGGGAACCTACTATCCTGCATGGCTTGTAGGATGGGACGTGAAAAGATGGCCTGAATGTATGGCATGTAGCACGAGTAAATCTGATGGCTTCTCGTGTTAACTGGATCACTGACCAAAACCAAAAACCACCTGGAAGAAACATGTGTCCTTTATAGATAACCCTGCCATATAAAAGCTGAAGTATGTTCATTAGTCACAACACGGAGAGTTGCAACATCACTGTCTGTGATCTGCACTTCCTAACAGTTTTGAACAGAAAACTCTCAGTTCCCAAGATTTCTCAGGGAACATGCATCCACCCTTAGAAAGTGTGGATCACTTGCAAAGATTTCATAGAGCATGAATACAAAGATATTTGGAAATAATTTCTATTACCAATTTTAAAAAAATATTCCTTAAAAAAAAAATCTAAATAACTAAGAGCCTTTCCCAAAGATGTTCCTTTCACTACCACTAAATGTATTCTTAAATCACTGCTGTAGAAAAAAATAGTCTCTTCTATATTATTAGTTGTCTTGAGTTTATGCAACAATCTTAAAAGACACAGTCTTTCAATAACTTGGCAGAATACTTTAATATTTTCATTTCATGGAACATGAGAATCTAATTTCTTGACTATATAGCACTAAGAAGGTTGCCTTCAACAAGTATAAACCCAGAAAGATCCTTCCAGAGAGATCTTTCCTACTACGTAAGTATCAGTTTGCAGAAGCTTTAGCAATAGTGTGCAGAATACACGATACATAAGAACCGTGGTTCCACTGTGACTGGTGTCCTGTAAAATAACTCTGTGGATATCACTTTTCATGTTTTCTAGCTTTTCTGGATTTTTTTTTTTCTTACTTTCTTTGTATACACACCTCTTCCTTAAGCTTAGAGATAACGTGTATATGAACCAGGCTTCATCTGGCTCTTAAGTGCAAATGCAGTTTTCAGACATTCCTGTATGAGTATCTCTTCTCAATATTTTATTTTATTTTATTTTTTTAATAGGGATTAGCCATGGCTCTGTTGTTGCGGGAGTTATCGGTGCTAAGAAACCCCAATATGATATCTGGGGCAAAACGGTTAATTTAGCAAGTCGAATGGACAGCACAGGTGTTAGTGACAGAATACAAGTGCCTGAAGAAACGTATCTGATCCTGAAGGACCGGGGATTTGCCTTCGACTACCGAGGAGAGATTTATGTCAAAGGTATCAGTGAACAGGAAGGAAAAATCAAAACATATTTTCTTCTAGGAAGAGTTCAACCAAATCCTTTAATCTTGCAACCAAGAAAACTGACTGGACAGTATTCACTAGCAGCTGTTGTATTAGGACTTGTACAGTCTCTTAACAGGCAAAAACAGAAGCAAATCCTTAATGAGAACAATAACTCTGGAATCATAAAAGGACATTACAACCGGAGGACTTTGCTCACTCCCGGTGGACCTGAGGCAGCAGCCCAGGCAGAGGGGGCTGACAAAACTGAATTGCCATAATCAGCATTTTGTTTGTGTTCTTTTTTTTTGTATTTCTTTTATATATAAAAATAAATATACAAATAAAAAGGGTTTAATTTTTTTTAGAAGAAGTGTGATTATTTTCTGGTGTGATATTTTGATGAGATTCAAATTCCTACATTTTAGCGAATGGTGCCAGCATTCCTTCCCCATGTTGTGATTAACCTCTGAACGTGCAGACATAGTAGCTGTAGGCCACCACTCTGCTGAGCCAGCTACTTGCAGAAAGAGGCAAGAATAAACCCCCTGACTGGAGGGCTTTAGAACATAAATTGTGTACGGAGTTAATTATAGGGAAAGGAGGGAATACTGCCCACACGTTCTGGGTGAAAGCAAAGACATAAGAAGATTGAGTATGTTCTTCTCACATTTAGTTGCCTTCAAGTAGAGTTATATGCATCTAAGCTAGTTGCCTGCTCTCCATAAGAGCCAGGGAAAAGCTAGTCAATACAGCCAAAGGATTTTAAGGTTTGCTCTCTGCCCAGATGTGAGGATCTGGGAGATAGAAGGGATGGATCTTGCCCTAAGCCCACTGATTCCATTGAGTCCACTGGCTATGGGCTCTTAAAATAGCCTAAGGTGTCCTCCTTACATGCAGGTAACTGCAGTGTAGACAGATAAATCACATGTTGATATCCACCTAACCTCTTGTACCCAAGCCAGGAGGTCAAGATTCTCCTGTAGGCACTCTGTCTTATCTGTCGGTGCCATGGAGGGCTCAAATGCATTATGGTATCTTCACCTGCACAAGACACCTATGAACAGATGGCAGAATTAAACCTTAAATGACATGTCTGGAGCCTTTTACTGAGTCTATTGTCCAGTCAAGAAACTAATCAAATTCTCTGGAGTCACTTTCCAGAGCTTAGCTCCTAGCCCCATCACCAGTCTGAGTTCTTACCAAAAAGAGGGTTGTGTGAGGCTGTAAAATGAGTATGTGCTGAAGTACAGTAGGAGATGATGCTCACTTCTAAACTCCTGCTCATTTGCCTCAAGAAGAGGAGAGGCCAAGACTGACAATACCCCAAATTATTTGTGTGCCAGCACAGACACAGCTGGGATGCTACAATGGCACACCTAGGTGTTACAAGTCCTGCATCAAAAGCAGGATAACTTTTTGGGGGATGGAGAATCAACTTTGCCTTGGAAACACTAAATATATAGCACGGGTTCCTATATGTATCGGTGCCATGACTCACACTGAGCTATAAAGTGCACAAATGAACCTCTCATCAAGTCTGTATGCTCGAAGGAGCTGGTTTTGTCTCAGTAAATGTTATCTTTAAAGTAAATCACAGATGGAAGCAGCAGAACCTGTAATCACACAGAAATCCCCAGATGAGACCTCACACAACCAATACAGTGCAACATTCGGATTCTTTGTAAATTCAGGTCTTGCTTTTTTGCAGTGTGTTACCTGGTCCTTAACGAAAACTGGGGTTTCTTGGGGGCATCACCACTGGATCAGGCACATTTTTAAAAGATGGCCAATACGGTTAGGAGATCTTGATTCCTACATTTTATAAGACACTAATGTTTACTAAGAAAAGAGGCACCAAAATGTAAAAGTGTTTAATTATAGTAAGATAAAATTAATACTTTTCATTGTAAAACAACCTGATGAATGGGCTTGTGGGGCAAAATTTAATCAGCTGAGGCTCATCTTCAGAAATTGAAAATAATAAAAATGACCAAATAAGTTCCACAGAAAATTGCGTCACTGAACGATGGGTCTGAGCACAGAGAGCAAAGAGCAGTCTGAAACGTTACACCCAGTGGTGATGCTGCCAGTAACTGAGCTCTCATTCTGAATTCATTGCTCCTTTGAACCCCCATAAATATCATTTTTAATGCCACACAGGGAAAGCTAAGCCCCTCAGCTCACCCAGGGCAGTGCTGATACTGTAGAAGATGAAGACAAGGAAGGGCTAGCATCCGAAGCAGTTAAATTAATTTCACAATTACAGTGGTATTTGAGGCACTAAAGAAGAAAGATTTGGCTGGTTTAAATAGCTCGTTAACAGCTGTCCTCTCCTTCGAAGCTTATTTCTGTGCTGGATGGGTTCACTTCTGGTTCTCTAAACATTTGATTCTTGCTAATATCCCAGCTGAACTGGTTTTCTAATTCTCACCACTGCTGCCAACCTCTGCAATGACAATTAGCAGTGAATGGAAGGTGTTAACTAGATAACAGGATTGGAGGCTGGAGCTGGGAGGGCAACTTCACTGCTTCTTAGCACAGGCCCAAATCTCCTGCTTCTTATCACAGACAGGGATGGTTTTCTGTGTTATCCCTCTCAAAATCCCCATTAGCATAACTGTGTTCCCAAGCAAAATTGGCTGCTAATGAAGCCTGCTTCTGTATTAACCAGATAAAGAGTTTGCTAAATCAGCTCATTGCCATGAATAATTCTTTAGTGAGGAATTTCACCTGTGACTGCCGCAGGTAAATCCCTGCTTGGGACTATTTGTCTACACTAGATAGCTATTTATCACCCCAGCAATTACACTGCTTGTGCCTTTTCCAAGTCTGATGACCTTAAAGGTTCAACAACGTTATTCCTCATTGTAGCATCTGTTTTCAGTGGAGCAGCAGCTATTATTTATGCTCTCAAGTCTTCTAGTTTTACTCCATGACTTCATGGTACCATTAGAGTATTCAGCTTTCCCTCACAACTCTATCTGCAGGGTTTCTTGCTCACAGAGGGTAGAATTGCTCATACAAGAAGGACCTATAAAGCCAAACCACCTGGTTAATATCCTCTGAAACATGGATGCCTGGGTTAATAAAGGCAAATTGCTGTGATATTGTAACTCTTTGGCCAAACCAGCCAGCCAATACTGAGAGCTTTGCTAGATTTTCCCTATTAGGAAGAGAACACCTTGGCAGAAGCTGACGATACTCTTTGATGTCACCTTATTTATTTCTATGAATGTGCACTACAGAAACAAATAGCAGCCAGCTGCTTGCTCAGAAATTTGTACCTCGGTCCCTCCAACAAGCTCCGTGCCATAAGCTCTGCTGACTTAAATGTTTTCTAAACAAACAGGCTGAAATCCACAGCTTTCTTCTCTGAAAAGCAACATAGAATCAACTACATCAAGGGCAGTTTATGCCAGCTTTGAAGTACTTATTCTTAATCATTAAAGCAGATGGAATATTGACTATCTGGACAATAGTTCTGTACCAAAATCATTACTCTGTACTTCTCCAAGTGCATATTTGCAACCATCACTTCTGTATTCCAGCAAAGATCATATCTGTGGCAAGAACGCTTGTTTGCAGGACAATGAAAAGGTTTTAGTGTTGATTAATTTATGCCATTCACCAATTTCAGTAATATATATCCAGAAAGTCACAGCTAGGTACTGATACCTGTCAAGATATCTACTACTAGCTCACATTAAGACTCAAGACAGAAGAGAGTTTACCTCATCTGAGAACAGTGTGATATCATTTAGAAGTGCGTACTGAGAAAAAAAGCAATTCAAAGGATAGTCCTTGCACACAGGGGGAAATATCACTCACTATCCTCAGCTTTAATTCATTCCTGATTACTTCACAGTCGTTCGCACATTTTTAAAAGCTCAGCAAGAAAAAAAAAATAAAAATCTCATCTAATCCTTTTCTCATTAGCAGAAATTCAGCTGACTTTACTAAGTGCAATGGGAGTCAAGGAGTTTATACAAATACACAGCAAAGCCGTGTGTCCTGTCAAGCTGCAACACAGGGAGGAGAGAGCCCAGCTCCAGAGCTCACTTGACGAACACGCAGTGAAATGATCAGAGGAGCAGGAAATAGCCACATTAACCATCGTCTGTGATACATGGTAAGCATTATAATTGCACAGTCAACTTATTAACTTCCCCATCAATCTTTTTTCTGTTGCTCAATGGCAGTGACACAATTAAGCATTTGTGGTTTCCTCAGCTCTGCGCTTTGCTGGAGGAGGAGAAAAAAGTATGACAACAAGCAGTCAGCAGATGGGAGGGAAGGCATAAAAATTCAATATGTATGTCTCTAGGCACTTGAAACTTACTGCCGTTCAGTTAGTATTTAAGGAACACTTTCATTAGCTATCCTGATAGAAAAAAAAAAAAAAAAAAATCCTTGGTTTACGTAACTTTAGTAGATAAGCCCAATTTTTTCAAGAAAAAAAAACCCACCTTTTTTTCTGCCCATTTTCCGTTAAGCTCTTTTTTAGGTAATGGCTGACAGAGTTACAGAGCTATCCAGAGACTGATTCATTCAGCTCTTTCGTGTGAAAATGACAGCAACATGCGGGGCTGGTTAGACGGCATCTCCTGTAAAATGCCACTCATGCTACTTCTCCTGACCCAGATCTCCCTCAGCCCAAGTTGTTTTTTTCTGGCTGATAAATATGTTTATATTGATATGCTGAACATCTCTCTGTTTCATAGTCCATGTAGCTTTTGAGGGTCTTGACATCAGTGCCACCTTCAGCTTTGCAATATTTAAAAAAAAAAAAAAAAAAAAGCACTACTGTTGCCACATGGAGAAAAAGAAATCTCAGCAGGTTTGCTGAAAATCTAAGGTTCTAAAACAAACGACATACCTGTGAAATTACTTTTGATTGCAAAGCCCACTCCTAGCAGCAGTGACATGGGATATTTTCACAGAAACAGGATATTAAGTATCATTTAAATTAACTCATCAGTTACTTAAAATAATAAAAATACAACAGCTTCTTCCTACTCATTTTTCCTCACAAAGACTATCATTAAGGCTGTCAGTTTTTGAAGTTTCTATAAATCACCAAGTAATTTTGCTTCATATGAGTGATTACCTCCTCTGGATGTGCCCAAAACGATGCTCTAAAGCTCCATCCAGGAGGCAGGAGTCACATCCTCATCTCTGGGGTCAACGCACTTTGTATGGTTAAGACCAGAAGTCACAGTGGTACCAGCTGTTTCCCCTTGGCCTTATTCCTGAGAAAAGTAAGACCAGGGTCTTAGGTAGGTTGGGAGCTGTAGCCTAATGCTTTTCTCATGTGAATGAGAGTGGGAAGAAGACCCTAGCAGGACCTATCCCTCAAAGTAAGTAAGTCAAGATGCTGCCTTTACAGCTCATTCTTTGTTAACAGCCTAGTTACCTGCAAGTTGTTATAATGGCCACTCAGCAGCTTGGCTGTCCCAGACCTGCTCACAGGGTAATGAGGGCACAGGGAATATCTCCCCTATGCCACAGCTGACGCTGCCATATGCAGTTACCTGCTGCCTCATTAAATTCCCCCTTTCCTGGCAATTAACTTGGCAGGACCCATTAGCTCTCAGAAACTATTGTACGGATGTTAGCAGGCAAGTTTTTATGGAACCATCTCCAACAAATACTTTTATGGGTTTGGGGTTTTTTTTTATACATGGCTTCCTGCAGAACAAACAGAAATCTGTATTTTCATAGTTTCCATTTTATTTATCCATTCGGAATTTATTCTGAAATAAAAAACACACCCATGCCCAATACTTAAAAATCAACTTAAGCAATGTGCCGCCTTCTTACCCTCTCAGATGAAGTTGATCATGTGTCCATTGCAGCTTAAGGATCTCCACCATATTTCCCTCCCAGAGTTATTCCACCCTCAGCCCTATGAACTGAAAGGTTCATATACGGCATGCTTGCAAGGAGATCTGTCTGCTCCCATTACAATTAGAGTTAGAGGACTAGAGCAGAACTGCATTCATGGGCCTAAGAATGATGTGAAAGAAGAAAAATTCTCCATGAAACAAGTTCCAAGCTATTTTGAACTTTACAGGTAAAAGTCAAGATTTTATTTTCAGCTTCAAACTTACAGTGAACGTGGTGAGCACCAGTATCACTCATTGCTCCTAGAACACAGTTTCACAGATTTTATGTTCACATTCATTGCTTCCTCCATGTTTAAGCTGTATTCCTATGCAAAACATATTGACATTAGCCAGTCTTGGCTAGGTATAGAAACCCAGGCTTTTGTATTCTCTCTTGTGGAGCATCACCTGATAAACAAACAAGAGAAAAAATTGATGGCAACAGCTGCAATGTGAACTTCCACTTTCAGGCAATTAGCCATACTCTAATCTGTATTCTTTGATTAAGAGTCCGAAAAGCATCCTTACAGCTCCAATCTATTATCTTTTTGTTTTTAAAACCCATTCTGGAATATGTCTTTTGGATGTCAGAAAGTATTGTATCTCAGCACCAACACAATTGGGAAGAAGTTGGTTTTGCTCCATGTCCCAATAGTTAAGTAATTACCAGTCAAAAAAACAAACAAAAAAAACCCCACAAAATAAATAAACAAAAAAACCCAACAAAAAAAAACCTCCTAATCTGTCTTTGGAGCAGTGACTGGTATCCAACCAGAGTTGTTCCTCTGAGGTAGACACCACTACATCTAGAAAACAACCATCATCACCTTTGCTCAGGGTCATAACTTCAGATTTGGACAGCTGTCTTCTGCGTAAGTCCATATTAGATGTCAGTCTCTTTCAGCCCTGGTTCACAGTTCTGTAGTAGTCTTAGCTGCTCTGTGTTGTGATCTCTAGCTGTCAGAGTTGACAAAAATGGGTTCATAAAAACTCTGCTGGAGGTCAGTGACAGTACTGAGTCAGGCAATGTGGTTTATGGAAATGAAGTCTTTGCTGGAGTTAATTGATTTAATTCCAATACATGAAAACTTTCATGGGCCAAAAATAGTAGTTTCTTCAGACATCTTTAAGCTAGTGAAGAAAAGAAGAACAAAAATGATGATGGGAAGTTAAACAAGGTCAAATTGGAAATAAAGCACATACTTTTGACAGCAAATATGATTAACCACTGGAACAAACTACCATGAAAAACAGTGAATCTATTATCTCCTGAAGAGTTTAAAACAAGATTATAGAGACCTTTGTGGAAATTATGTATGCCTTATTCAAATACAAGTGCCTGAGTCCACTGATAGGGGAAGAATGAGGCTTTCAACATTCTGTGAAGTCCCAACAGTCAGACTGGATATTTCAAGATATTTTTTTTTCTAAGTCCATGAATTTGGCATTCTCTCTTCACCACTGAGATAAACAACCAAAACAGGAGGCAAAATCTTCAGTCCTGGGAATGTTTCACAGCTCTTGCTAGTACTGATTGAAGATGAGGAAGGTAAACCTTTCCCATTTCATGCATTGGTTCAGAGTCTGGAAAAAAACATAATTTGTTACATGTCTCCCCCTGTGGAAGGCACTGGAGGTGCTGCAAACCAGTGGCTCAGCTCACTGGCAGACACTCTGCCAAGCTATTTAACTTCCCTATCACTTATATAAGTGCTTCATTGATTTTAGCAAAAAAACCTCTGTAGTCAAGCATCAGGAAAGAAATTGAATTACTCCTCCAATTGCATTCCACCATTCCCACCCCACTACCTCTCACTGTGCTGTTTCTCCTTATTTACCCCAGTGCTCAGAGCAAAAACTCCCCATTGCATTTGTTCTAAGTAAGGGCTGTAAGGCCCACAGGGGAAAAGCATTTGTTTCTTAATAGGATTCCATTCACAGAAGATTTAGTGAGATCTCGGGAAATCTTTGTGGTAGTTGAGTTGTGTGACCTTGGATGTAATGAGGGTGTTTGTACTTTCCCTTATAAGTAAAAATGTTGCCTTGAGTTAAATGGATGAAGAGCTCACTGCAAGAGTAGATTTTTATCATGCTGTCTCCCTGTCATTTTTATATAAGCATAGGATATTACGTACGTACGATACCCAGCCTGACAAGGCTTCTGGAGGCTTTTGTTCCGCAGCCAGAAAAGCCTCTGCTGAATAGAAAACACAGGATGCAGTAGAAGAAAAATGGAAATAAAAGCTTCTTCTGAAGTTGTGTGGAGGGAAGAAAGAGAGGCATGCTAAATGCTTAGAAAGTATCTTCCAAACAACCCAATTACCTATTTGCAAGCTGTAATTCATGATGCATTTCTCAAACTTCTCACAAAGGCTGACATGAAGAATTTTTCCTCTTCCCTCCCCAAAATGCAGTGTTACCTAATTCTGTCCCCAAGATGAGAATAAGTTAAATCCTAACATTTCACTTGGACTAGTAGTTCCCACCAAATAACAGAGGCGAGAGATTTGTACTGGAAAGTAACAATGGCAAGGCAGAATAAAAGCCCCGGCTGCTTTGAATTATTAATAGCGTATCACCGCAGCGCACACACCGGTCACACTGTTCTCTTTTCTGGTGCCTCAGGAGAAGGGAGCAGAGTTTCCAGCATACTTCAAGCCTTTTAAAACTGAGTCCACCCAGGTATTTCAGAGCAGGGATAGTTTCAGGGCAGGGCAGACTGCTTAAAGACATAGCATCCTGCTTAGGGGCATGAAATGAGGATTTCACATGGGTTAGATTGGGAAGGAATTTTCAGCAGCATCTAAATAGAAGGAGAACAGTTGAATGCTCCTAAACTGCTCAGGATCTGTTAAAAAAAAAAAATAATTTGTAATTATAAACATGTCCAAGTTGTCATGCACCATGATTCCCTTCTGTTGGATGTCTTTATGTAATTTATTCCACAAATTCTGATGTTTAGTCTTTTCCTAATGCATCTAGCAGGCTTGAATGATATTTTTGAGGCAGAGGAGAAGCTTCTAAAAGACAACCGGAAAGTACTTTACTGGACACCTATTCATGGTGTCCTGGTGCCATTGTGACTCACGGAAAACACCAGCAAGTGCAGCTCAGAGGGTTGACGGTGATGTGGTGTCCAAATAAATGTTCTGAAAAGGGATGAGTTTGTTTCCTAACTTGTTTGAGGTTTCAGCTGCAGCAGACTATAGACACATCTTTACTTCCAATCTCTTTCCTTTGTCTTGGAAAGATGGGTGAAAAGATGCAAGGTGTGACAGCTTGTGGGGGAATCATGAATCTCTCTTTTTAGATTCATTTACCTAGAAAACTTAAGATTGTATTTCTTTGGCAGAAGGCCACTTTTTACTGCTTGAAAGAAGAAGAAAGCATTTAAAACCTGAAACAACTACAAATGGCTCAGCAATATCTTTCTGTACCTGCAGGCAGGATGAAAATCTTGGCCTGAGAGACAAAAAAGATGAAGTACACAGAGCTGACCAAGTTAATAATTTTGACTTCCATAGCAGGGAATACCTTGCTCAGGATAAATCCAACCTGCTTATCACGACCCAGCCAGAAGCTGCTTTTGTGTAGGTAGCCTCTTCACGATGCCACCACAAGGAGATGCAGGGACCGTGTATACAGAGCTATGGACATTGCCTGTGGGCACAGTCCTTCTGCAACTTATGTCCATGGACCAAGGTTTTTATTATCTTGCACTGAAAGTACCTATGGTTAGATAATCTAAATAAGTGAGTTTTATGGCCCAGCACAAAACTAACTTTTATTTCTGACTTTCTTTGCTTTTAATCCTTGTTTGCTTTTTAACCTGAAGCTTGTCTGTCTACCAAGTCGTCCAATTTCTGTCCCAACCAGGGGGATAACAAAGACTTTCCTCAGTGGAAAACACATACATTAAACTTCTTCAAGCATTCATGGGAACCTAATTCCTCCCAATTGCATCTGAAGACTCCTTAATCAGTTCAGGCCTCTAGTCTTCTAATGCAAATCTCAGTCACAGAGAGATGCATTGGAGATCCATAGGAATAAATAAGCCCAAAGTTTTACTGGAACATCAACCAGCTCAACTGAGACCTTTCTTCCCAAGCCAAACAGTACAAAGTGGCTTCTGGCATCTCAGACATCCTTGTGAATTTTCCTCCTAATCTGATCTTTGCTGTCAACTTTTCCTCATGATCACGATCCTACCAGTATTGAAAGGCCACTCTAGGAAATAGTCTTGGTACTCTTTATGTTGAATCTTGTACTCCTGCTGTTTTCAAGCTCTCAAGAGTGTGATGTTCATTACTGTGGTTGCCAAAGCACATTAGGGACTGTTAAAGTTGAAGAGCTTTTTTTCTAGAACAATCAGATCATAACAGATACATTTCCTCACCTTTGCTATAGCATTTGGCTGCATCACATCAAGTTTGGTGCTGAAATACTTGTATACACATTCACATAAAACAAATTTAGCAGATGAAACTTCCCACACTTGGCATTACCTGAACCCTTGTTAGAGTTCAGTGCAAATTCTTCCATTGCTTTTGGAATGACAGCTGGTCCCATGATCAAAACGATGGAACCTATAAAGAGCAACAGGTACAGAAATAGAAAGGGTGCAAAATTGAATGTAGATCATGCACATGCGCACAGGCTCAGACCTGGGTATCTGAAACAAGCTGCCATGAAACCAAGACACTTCTAAGTCTCACCTCAGTTTTAAGTTGATAAAGACCAAAACACCCGACATGATGGAGGGGGGGGTGGAGCAGGGGGAGGTGAGAGACAATACAAGCTCCTGTTGGAGGCAAGGAGCTTGAAAAAAAATCAAATAATTTCGGTAGGGTTGTCTTGAAAATGGCTCTGGAAAACAATCACATCCGGTGACTATCACAGTCTAATTCATCTGAAAATCTGTCATGTTGCTTGCAAAGGAAAACCACTAGCATTAGAAATATTTTCCGTGTTTTCTGAGAGATCCATTTACTGTGTAATCATTGTTTAAGTAGTTACAAACAACTTTCCCTCTTTCTTGCTTTCCTGTGAAACCTTTAAATAGCACTCACTCTTTCACCAGCACAGAACGTTAATGTGCAAAAAGGTCAGCTGCCTTCAGTCCTCTACAGTGCATCATTTTTTAAAAGGAGCTCTTAACTCACATGGGCCTCTAACAAATAAGCATCAGATGCTCTTCTCATGCACAACACCCTCTGCCTGGAACTAGGAAGCCAGATATGCCCAAAAATATAATGCTACTGTATTTATAGCTGAGCAAGAAATTTAGAGTGCAAATTAAAGTGCGTGGAAATCATCTGACTGTGCTCAGTGATCACATCAGTATCCCAGAAGTTCACATAACATCTCTGAGGTTTTCAGGTCACCTGTAGGGCCCAAACTAACCTAGAAAGGTTTGGCATATCAACTGGGAAATGTGTGGTTTTGATGGGAAATCATCATGCTTTGAATGAGACAGGAATTGAGGAGGAGGGGGATGGGGAGAACAGATGGACTTTTCTAACCTGATTTTTTCCTGGCAATCCCCAGCATTTCCCGTGTTTTTCTTCAGCATGGGACAGGGATTGTTTTAGTAGCTTTGTCCTATGAAGCAGTAAGATGTGTCATGAAGACTTAAATGACATGTAGTGGAGAAAATAGTGGAGAGCAGTAACACCCAGGACATCACCTTTCTCCCTGCTGGTCCTCTGTAAGCCCTGAACTTTATAGGACTGTAGCTATCCAGTGTATATATCTCTGTATGTCTAACACAAGATGTTGCAGTAGTGAACACAGCCATCCTCCAGTTGTACAGACAAATTGCTGTTCCCCACAAAGGTACCAGTTGCCATTGACTGGGTGCCTGCTGACAGCCCCTGGCAACTGCAAAGTAAAGTCTGTTTCTTTAAAACAAACTTCCCGACACATTGCAACTCATGAAGTTCTGGGACCTCTGTTGTTTCTGGCCAGGAGAACATAGCCTGAGACTCAGCCCAAGTCCGTGAATGGCATCAGTCATTAGAATTCATCTCAGTCACCAGGGGAGAAATAAATCTTGCTTAGTAGTTTTAACTTGTGTAACCCAGCACTTTCTAACGTTGAAGTGGAAGGTTAACATTAAAAACTCTTTCTGCTGGAGTTGTACTAGAAAATCTTGAGAACTCTACTCTATGCATTTTATTCTCCAAAACACTATCTTCCATGAAGAAAATGCAAGGTCCAAGATGTCTGGCTAATTCATTCTACACTGTTTTTATATTACACCAGACTCTTGTTGATTTTTAATACAGTCTTTAGCCAAGGTTGGAATCCCACTTTACTCCACTCCATATGCTGTAAATGGAGTTAGTTATCTCTTCAGTGCCCTTGGAAATGTTATCAGACACAAAGTCATACGCAGTCACACTGTGGATGAAGGGAAGTATTCAGCAGTGCTCTTGCACTACTACAATCTCATATGAGGTGCTGGCACACCAGAAGACTCTGATAAATGCAGAGAGGCTTCCTTGGTACCTCTCATCTCCATCACTGCACATATATCTAGCATGGTGGGACTCCACAAGAGTCCCTGAGTGGGTCTCAGGTTGTATTAATCACTTCACTAGCTACTTCTGAAAGTGTGTCTATAGTGACAGCCTTGAAGAGTTTACAACTGAAGTAGACAAACAGGATGAACAGGAAAGGAAATCAAAAGCCCTAAGCACCACAGAGATTTGTGTGATACTTCTTGGTCTGTTCATGTCAGAGTCAAAATTACATTTCAGGTCCATGATCCTAACCCTGACCTAAAGAACCAGGTTGTGTCACTTCAGATACTGTACAAGGGTTTTACAGGCTGCTTTGTTGAACTGGCCATACACATCTGTCAAACTTTTCTTTCTACCCATAAAAAAACACTTATAGAAGAGTTCCTGCCTGAGGAGTCTAATCCTCTTAGAGCCTCAAAAGAGACTCACATGGATTTTTGTCTGGTTTTTGTCACTGTTAGAGGATTTGATTGATTCTTTCATTATTCTTCCAGCTCAGAATAATGGAGAGTGGCATTTTGCTTGGAGAGATGCACATTGGCTTAAAAAACACTCCCAGTCCATCCATCTGCTAGAGCTCTGGGGAGCAGAGCGATACTTACTATTTCAGATGTTCAGTCTAACATGGAAAAGATTTCATTTTCCCATACTTGAAAGTGCTATACTAAATGCATGGTTGTATCCCATGTGTGTTACTCATTTGGTCTTAACTGAGGCTTGGCCAGGGCCTTTGCTGCCCTGGAACAGATTTAGGGTTGATTCTTGGACAGGACCATGCACCCCATCCCAGTAAGCCATAGCAGAAGCATGACACAAAGACCACATAAAGACATGGTGCCCTGGTGCCAGGCAGATGTGCTGAGAAAACTTCTGCACAGCTGCAAGCAGGTCCCCAGCAGGACCCAGCCTGTTGCTCACAGCGGGGCATAAAGCATGAAGTTCTGCAGTGAATGTTGGACCATGTCAGCCTATGAGTAGCAGCAGACAGGACACAGTTGTTATCATAGGATCATACAAAGGTTTAGGTTGGAAGGGACCTTAAAAATCATCCCATTCCAACCCCCCTGCCATGGGCAGAGACACATTCCACTAGACCAGGCTGCTCAAAGCCCCATCCACTCTGGTCTTTAACACCTCCAGGGATGGGGCATCCACAGCTTCTCTGGGCAACCGGTTCCAGTGTCTCACCACCCTCACAGTGAAAAATTTCTTCCTGATATCTAGCCTAAATCTACGATCTTCCAGTTTGAAGCAACCACCCCTCATCTTATCACTGCCAGTTTAAGTTTGAGAAGTGAGGCTTCACCAGGAAATCAGAAATAAGCCAGTTTTCAGCAAACAGGGAGTGACAGAGGCACACAGACTTATTTAGGTAACAGAGGTAACAGCTTTATTTAGGGCAACCTTCCAGGCAGCCAAAGTTGTCCCAGTCCCAGTTAAGACATCATCTCCGTACGGCTGAATCTACCACAGATGGCAGTGGGGACATGGTCCACTTCTCCACCTGAGCAGCAGGTTGGAGGGTTGGAGCACATTGATGCTTCCCCTGGGGCAGATGTCCAGGTTTCTTTTCTGGCAATCAGGCACACGGTGGAGGGATGCCCAGGTCTTACACCCAGGCCCAAGAGCTCTCGGGCATCATATAAAGCAATAGTTTATCTGTGTCCTCAGCCTCAGCTAAATTGTAATGCTAAATTGCAATGTTACACTTGTGGCTTGCTGCATTTCACATCTCACTCTACCGCATTCAGTGGAAGCAATCAGCATGGAGTGGCATCCTGCTTTGAATAAACAAACCTGTCCCTGTGTGGTCCCTCTTAATCGTGTTCTGGTGTCACCCACAGCACACTTTCTGTTAAGGTACAATACGGCAGCAATGGCAGCAGAAAACACCACCATCCCGAGACAACAGAATGGCTGAGATTTGGGTCCGCATTCAGGCTCTAATACAGCCCTTGGAAAGATGCCTTCACTTTCCTATGAGAGGTTTTGTTTTTTTTTTTCTTTGCCTTCTGTTTGTCATTTGTTTAGAAGCTGAAACATTCAAAATGGGGAAAAGTCTCCTGTATATTTTAAAGGTGATTAACATGCTGGTGCCCTGATTGCCTGCAGGATTGCGGAACGCATGAATGAAAATGTAGGATGCAGCAAAGAACCACTTCTTTGACTAAATCTCTATTTGCATTCAGCACAGCCACTGTGGCACACAGACACTCCCCTGGCAACTCGAACCAGCTGTAACACCCTGGCTCCTGATTGAATAGCTCTAGCTAAGGCTGCTGAACAGCAAACCCCCCAAAATCAGGATTTTTTTATGACTTAGGTGGGATCTTGGGTTAAAACAGGCAAAAGCAAGATGGTTTTGATGTCACCAGGTTGTTCTTCAAGTGTAACCTTCCCCATTTCTGTCAGTGCTTAGTGGTTTAGAAAGGGAGGGAGGGATTTGGGCAAAAGCACTTAAATTCTGTGAGAATAGAGCAATTAGCACTAGAGAGGAGGATGCTGAAGCCCAGGAGACCTTGCTTAGCTGCTGTGCTATTATCACATGACCAGGGAGTGTATTTGAAGGTAATAGCAAGTAACTTCATTAAGCTCTCAATAGATTGGGAAGCTTGGAGAGTATTTGAAAAAAAAAAAATCTCTCTTTCTCTCACCAGGTGGCTTTCTACAAGCTCTCCTAGTTCCCACACAATGGTATTTTTGGTATCTATCTTATTAAACACAGTAGGAAACTTAAATGCTTAAATGTCCTTGAATGTTTTTGCCTTCTGTTTTGGCAACCATTTTCCTTTGCTGCCCTCTTGTGGGATAATAGGCAAAACGTCCATTCAGAACAAAAATAAAAGGCTTCATTCACCAAAATGTATCCTGACCTATTTTCACGTGGACTGGAGATAGATCTCTGTGAAAGAAGTTTCTTTTCTTTCATACAGTTTCTTCACGAGGGGAGGTTTTCTTTGATTGCCATTGTTTGTATGGTGAAACACCTCAAATGTAAAATATCCATGTCGGAAAACAACATCATTCAGGCCAGGCGAAACCAGCATGAAACAATTTTTCCCTGAATGAGGGGAATATACATATACGCATGTCTACAGTATATACCTTTATATACTGCATACACAGGTATTATGTAAATGTATACATATATATGTATGCGTATATACGCATCTATAGAAAAAGTACAATATATGTAGGAGTTTACTTACTGCAGCTAAAGCAGAATTCTCATTCTTCCTGCCATGATTCTAGGACAGACAAATAAAATGTTCCTGGATTAGCTGTGAAGCAAATCCTGTTCTTGAGAGACTAGTCCCATTTCAGATTTTGAAGACAGAGTCAGACGGGATTCACAGCCAAATTTTGCATCCCAATAAATACGAAAATGCTGACGTGAAAAGCTAATGTATGATAAAGACATTAAATGCTCGCAAATTCCCAATGAACAAGGCTGAAGAGTGATCTCCCACACCTTCATTTGAGAGCCACGCATTTTTCTGGAAACTGAGGTCACAAGACTAAGTTTGCAGCCCATCAGTTGCACTTGCACTGTGCCCAGCACTTGCACTGTGCATGCATCTCACATCACAGATGGATTTCACCTCTGCAAGTACTTTGTTATCCAATATTTTCCAAGAGATCCATTCTTTGGGGTAATTCAGCTTTAGCCCTAAAAAACAGCTGAAGAAAGATCATTCTTGGATTTATCTGTTTATGGAACTGCTTAAGCTGATGAATGCTGAAGATTATTCACGTCCTTGTTTATTTTGAGGGAAATATTTTTTATTTGCATCGATATGATTATGATAATAAGAAGTGCACTGTATGATTCTCCATGCAGTCTTCTTATCCAAAATAGGGAAAGAACAGAAAATCCTCAAACAAGCCCAGAACAATCATAAGCTAGATCCTGTAATGACTGCTCAAGTTGGTATGAATGACAAAAGTCACAGGCAATTTAAGGATGTTTTCTCCCTATGATATCACAAACATACACTGTGGCTTTATGGTGTTAAATCATAAGAATTGACCTGAATTTTTTAGAGCCATAGTAGGTTCCCTTTCACAGTACTAGTTTATTAACATGTTTAATTTCTGAATAGCGGTGCCACGTAATCTTTATTTATGAGTAACCAAATGTTATTATCCAATACAGGGTGGCCCAGAGCAGATAATGCAATCATCTCTGGATGAGCTGCAGCCAAGGCTGCTTCCAGCTTGCTTCACTGTCAAGGAAAATATCCACAGACTACGTGACATAAACCTGTGAGGCCTGATGGTCTTTATGTCATTTTGGTAAAACAGTGTTGTAAAAGTCTGCAGGGCTCTGTAGATACAGCTTTGCAATGAGACGCAGTCTCTCAATAAGGCACTGAAAATAGCATCAGCTGAGACACTTTAAATGTGTTATCTCAGAATTATTTCTGTCTCTCTTTTCCTCTCCAGTTAAAATTTATCTCTTTAGGAAGACAAAGGTTAAATCCTATAAAAAAAACAGGCAGATATTTACATCTTTCAGAAGTGTCTGGCATTCCAAAACTCAGGTAGTTCGTACTATCTAAACTCTTCCCATGAGTTTTTAGCAAGACGCAATAAGTCTGTCTTTCCCTGGGCGTGGCCTGTCATTAGCCTGACAACAAAACCAGACAAAAGCTTTGGGGTGGTCATTAACCCAAGCAGAGGAAGGAGCACTCTTCTGTAAATTCACCACAAACCCCTTTCAGGTGTCTCTTTGGGCCATCGTGGCACCTACAAGCAGGCCAGGTTAGTTGTTTGGGGGAGCCTTGGGTACACTAAATGTCAGCCCTAAGGGAGATGTATCTGAGGGGATTATACCACCTCCCCCTCTCCCAAGCAGATTTATTCATGAAGACAGTGCATTCTTTGGGGTACTTCACAGTCACTGCTGAAGTAAGCCCAAATATTAGAATTTTATATAAAATATTGGCATTTTGAATCATAGTGAGTTCACCTGAGGGGAAGTTTTCAATGATCCCCATCAGCACCCTGCTATTTTCAGAGGAGATTATCACTATAGGTCTTCCTGTTGGTCTGTGCTGCATTCAGTTTTTAATATAGGTGAACTTCAATACCCAGGACAACTTCAAATGCTTTGTGTTCACTATTCTGTGATCATTCAGAGAAAAAAAGAAAAAAAAAAAGCATTCTTTGTGCAAATTCACTGAATTATTTTAAAAAAGTTTAAAGGAGAAGACCACATATCCAAGAAGAGGACATGTAGAAGATGGAGTGGGAAAGCTAGTCATCAAGCAATTCATTCGTGATGCTGAAGTAATGCAGATCAGCTACTTCCCTCTTAGTTTTGCAGGAAACAATAAAACATATATTGTCAAAAGTGGTGTTATAAGCCAGGACCTCAGTTCAAGAGGGTGAATGACTTCAATGGAATGGATTAATCTACTATGAGATTGGCACTAAAATTTAAAGCTTTCTAGCTAGGGTCTGTTAGAGAAACTGAAGTAGGCATCACTAGGATGTTCTTTTCAGCAGTTTATTCCAAAATGTTTTCCAGTGGAGATCAGCAACATAGCCATAATTCTACAGATGAGAAAACTAAGGCACAGAGAGGCAAATCAATTTATTCAAGGTCATGCAGCAGGCAAGAAAACTCCATTCTTTGAACTGGAGACTAGTAATCTGCCCACTTGACCACACTGCATAATGTTTGCATTCTCTGAGGCCAGAAAATGTTCTATTTGTTCATGTAATGTCTAGCATAACTAGCTGTGAGTGCCTTTCCATGAGAGATGAATGCTATTCAGTGTGCAAAATAGTCTGGCAATTCACTGATGCTCTCCACTCATGTGAACTCCAAGCTCTCTTTACCTCCTCTGACCATGTAATAGCACACAGTAAGAGACAGCGCTACCTTACGATGGAGCCAGGCAAATGTTATCATCAGTGATTTGCTACAGTAAATACTGTTTTGTTTAAATCAGTGTCACTTCAATAAATTCATGTACTGCCTGTCACATGTCTCATTAACAAACAGTCCAAACATGAAGAGAAAAAATACTATTGCATTGACATATGGGGAAGGTGTGCAAAGGAAATCAGGATGCTGTTCTAAGCCAATGTAAATTTCTGTAAATCACCAATTGGTACAAATTGGTATAGCTGTGTTGCATCAACTGATGCCACATTAATTAACACCTGCAGAAATTCTAGCCCATAAGTCATAATTTTCCTCATGTCTAATTTAAGGAACAACCTAACCAATCTCATGCTCTGAGCATTAAAAGCAAACTAACACCTTCAAGTCCCAATTTTCTGCAATTATTTTTTTTATGTCCTCATACAGAATATAGCAAAATGGGTGAACTCAATGTCATATCACAGTTTTCCACTCACTGGCCCCACAGTAACATTTAACACCCACAACACACAACATAAATGATGAGAGAAGGAAGTGATGCCAATTAGTATCTGACCTGTTGATTTTCAGTAACAAGCAACGCATTCAGTTCTGCAGTAATTCAGGGACACATGGAAGAGTCCTGGTTGCCAAACTGTAATGACAGCCCTGCTTATTCATACTTTGTGAATTCACCACATTATTTTGTCTGGGAACACTAACAATACACTTATTCACTGCAGAAAAAAAAATATATTTCATTTCCAGACCTTTACTTTTCTTTGCTTCTTTCTTTCTTCTTTTTTTTTAATTCTTTTTTTCAATTCTTTTTTTCCCCCCTTCTGGCAGAATTTGTCAAAATCTAATGAATTGCAGAATCACATTGTACTATGTTATGGCTGGAAAAGTCACTACAATTTTCTCCTAGTTACTTTATGTTTCAAAAACTTCTTATTTGTGTTCCTCATGGGAATAAAGAAGCATATATTTTTCTTTCATTAAATACATTTATTATTGTCCTATATAAGCACCAACAAAGAGCAAAGCCCTTTTACCTTTATACATTTGTAAGCTATATCCTTTGTGTGCTATCCAAGGAGTACAACACAGTATAGGATAATCCCAGTTCCAAAATTTTCAGATTAAAATGAAAGGACCAGCTTGGGGTGAGTATAGGAAGTGTGAGGTGAGGCAGCTCTGGTGCCTTCTACCCCTATGGTGGTGGTGTTTGTCTTGAGATGTGAGGTTTTGTAGGGAAGATGTGGCAGTGTGCCACGTCCGCCCACGACAGAAGAAACAGCCAAATACAGAAATTAAGTCAAGGAGAAATATCAGGAGCAGGAGTAGGTTGGGACTCAGCCTGAGTATACAGGAAAGTGTCTATGCTGTTTATGGCCACTGCTCTCAAGAAGGGGCTGCCCATGCTTGTGGGGAGGGACACTGGACACAACCCCAACTCCAGGCCTGTCTGACTTGTCTGTGCATCTACTCACTCCCAGGCCCCTCCGGAAAGCAGAGTGAGGTATTTGTAACAACTGTCCACTCCGCATCTGCTACATGACCATGCCAGTTCTTGCTTTCAAGAACAAGCCATAACCAAGCTGTTTTCTGGGTGACGATGTCCAGGGAGATTCTTAGGTTCGCAAAGTCTTCCATCAACACTGGGCTGGAATAGCTTGATGCATTCTACTACAAGGACCTCAGTCTTCCACTCCTTGCTCCCGAGCTATTTTACCAGTGCTTTAAACTGACATAATCACTGTTCAGCAGCTTCTGCTGTGCCCCACAGTGTAAGCCCAGATCAGATATTAGGGGGAGCTTCTCATAGGAGACCTCCCTATGCCCACATGGTGCTGAAAAAGAGAAGTCACAATAAGAAGATGCTGGGTAGGTCATCTCTGCATGGAACTGTAGGCTCCAGGAGAAGGAGTCGTCCTTACCTTCACAAGCAACTCCTTAGTTTATGCCCTGCTGGGGATCTATTAGTCATGTCTGATGAGATTTGGAAATGTTCAGAGAAAAACAGCTCAGCAGCACCCCAAGAAGAGCCTCATTTATTAGTCTGAGATGGACCTGGGAGGTTTCTAATCAACAGATCTGCCTTTGAGCTGTGTCTCAGCTGGTGGCTGGACAGGATTGCAATTGCCTGTGATGGCAGGACAGCAGCCTGCAGGGTTATGAGCCAGGTGCACAAAACCAAACAGCTTTGTTAGAGGGTGTAATCTCTGCATGTCACAGTTTTCTCTGCCCCACAGACGAGTGGGGAGTCCTCTGTGCAGCATCCAAAATGAAGAGAGATAAGAAGCCCCTGTCCTGCATCTACAAATAGAGATGCTGCTTTGTGTTGGGACAGACTGCCTACCAAGGAAGGCAGGAATTTATGTCCCATTTTATTCAATCCCCAAATATTCTAGGGGCAATGCAGATACCTATAGTGCCATTTCTGATTCCCCACAGTATCCCACCCAGGGGTCAGCTGCTGTTCATGAAAAGTGCAGGGCTCCCACCCACCCCATCTCTCATCTGCTCGCCGTGGTTGGGAGACCTGCGCTACAGGGAACTGACGTGCCTGAAATGCCACGGCTGAGCCACAGTGCCACGGCATGGAAAAGCAGCTCTTGTTCATCTGCTCTGCAACTCCACCCAGCCCTGGTTACAACACCTCATTTAGCTAGAGTAATATAGCATCTAATCTTTTCTTTTTTATTTAATTCCTCTGGTTCCCCAAATGCCTAATTTTTTGTTCTTTGAATCTTCACCATTTTGAATGCATGGCCCTGCGTACAATGATGCTCTGGATACATAGGTAAGACTGACACCTCTCAGCTAAATGATCACTTTGTTTTGCTCAGTTTGTTTCTGCAGACCAGAAGTTTCAGTAGTCGCTTGTTGAAAACTTGCAGAGTCCTAGAAAATAGGACAGAGAGAAAGAAAGCATCTGGGCCATCTTCCTGATTCAAACATTGTCAGTTCTACCTATAACATTCCCTCACATATTCTGTCTCTACACTTTATTCAGCACCGTTAATTTTTAATACTCCTCTACCTGCTGCCTAAAACAAAAATCATTTTCACTGGATCATTTTGCTTCTTTTCCTCTAAACCGAACCTCATTTTGTTATTTGCTAGCAGCTTTGTGTCCTTTTATCCTTATTACTTTTTCCTGCCTGGTGTTCACATTTCCCTTCAATTTAATAGTCTAAGAATCCCATTAACAAGCATCCTACTCAGCCTTCTTAGACCATTAACATAGGTGTTAAACAAGATCGACTCTAATAGTAACCCATAAGCCACCTCTTCAAAAATGATGCCGTTTCAGTAGTTTTTAGCCAACTTGCCTGCAAAGAAATTTTTAATTAATGCTTTGGGTAAGATTTATTCACATACTATTCACAATATCTTCTTGAAATCCAAAGACGATTCTCCCATTTTGTTCATCCATCTAGATCCAGATGTTTAAGGAGAGCCACAGAGGGCAAACCTTTGGAGTATAATTCTGTCAAAAGCCAAGTCTTCAAAACATGTTCCATGCTTTTTTTGCACACAGTGACAGTATTCTTTTCATTTCAGGACACTCTCATCACTTTATTCACAAAGAACAGCAATTGCCAGGATCATTTTCCCTTCATCTTCTGAGCACTCTTCTCTAGATTTTCAGAGCTACCCCAATTGTCTGATGCTTGTCAAGTTATGGTGTTGTTCACCTGAATGAATGTATCTCTTTGTCATTCAGACTGCGTCTCAGCTCAAGGGAGGTGAGAATAAAAAGAGCCTCTTTCATAATACCTGATGGGGCAGTGGGACCCTGCATCTGGGCACTGAGTGCGTGGGAACTGAAGGCAGTCATGGCTCTGAGAGGCACTATTCAGCAAAATAGCACAATGGCTCTCTTTCTACTGCTGAGATGCCATAGAAGATCCCATGACCTTTAGGTGGGTGATGGATGATCCATGGCTCTCCAAAGTGTGGCATACCTGAGGACCTGAGCGTTCATGTCTCAGCAGCTGAACCACTCAAGGTGCTTGCTCTCCTCAGGTGCCTCTGGGATTTGGTTCTCCCCAGACCTTCACTCGCTGTTGCACGAGGCCAGGAGATCTCAGTGTCAGCCCATTATGGAAAAGGTGATTGTAGATTCAAAACTTGTTTTCTAGCTGAGCCGCAAAGCTGCACATTAATGGCTGCACAGACCTGGCAGATACTTCTACCTTGAGGTGGCTCACTAGCTTCAAACTGGATGGTTTAAAAGCTTGGCTAAGAAGGGCTAATTTGTTTTAGGAGATATTCTTCTATGCTTTTAATTGGTTTTATGCTTAAGGAAATTTAGGCTGTGAGAGATTTAGATTTTCAGCTAGCAGACAAAGATTTATTCCCAGGAATACAAGGCTGCACAGATCTTTGCCCAGCTCTGTAAGTGGGAAAAAGTATTCCAAACCTGTGGTTAGGTAGCTTGAAGAACAGCAGTACAATTATATATTTACCAGTCTTAGAACAGGAAATGATCTGTGTAATAGAACCCTAATTCAGCCACCTGCTTTAATTAGCAGAGAATGTAATTAACATTGGAATAACTGCCTTGAGACACAGGTTTACAGGAAGAATGAACCACTGGTCAAATTAAAAAGTTAAGGATATTTAAATGGACATTTCACATCCAGAAAATGTTTCTGAACTACTAAACAGTTACTTCTTCTCACACTCTTGATGTTTACTCTTTTGTTGTTGAATAGGAAACATTAGCAAAAATAGTGCTTTCCTAAAAATATATCAGACATACGTTATCATTGGTTCAGAATCAGTCCTCAACAGACATCCACAGAGAACACATCCAGCCTTGCATAAAGGCTATAAGTCTTTCCTCTTTAAAGTGAGAGAAGTTTCTGCAAAAAACTTGCATATACTTCTTTACACATCCTTCTTAGATGTCTCCACATACAAGCTCCCATTTGTGCACCTCGAGTCTATAAAGACCTTCTAACGAGATCTGAACTAGCACACTAAGGAAGTGTATTTTACAGAACTGGTAAAACAGATATTTTCCAGAGAGATACATCAGTAATTGACAGTCCCTGAAGAGGACTCATTTTTATTCCAACAGAAGGTTTCCCATGGCAGGGATATAAACCATGACTTTCCCATCAGCTCATTGCAAAGTCTCACACTTAATGCCTAACTAAAGGCTCCTCTCCTATCTCATTAAGACCAGCTGGAGCCTTGACTAGCCCCCAACCAGCTACAAAGACATTGTGATTAATGTTTAACATTGGTAAATTCAAAACAAACAGCAGGATTGGTAGAAACTGACTCTGAGAGTTTTTAATCCCACAAGAAACCAGTTGAAATTAATTATACTTGAAGACTTCTGGGCCTAGTTTATTTCTATGTCAACCCGTGCCAACGACAATGCAAATCCGCTGTGTCAAATCACTGAACATCCAGAGCTGTAATTGATGTCATGGGGTAAGTGGGCACAAAAAGGTATGGGAGAGCACAGTGAAGTACTAATAACAGAGTTTAATCCTGTTTTTCTGGTTGGTTCTCACATATCCACAGTATATCTGTCTGCTCACTCAGGGACTGGCACCTTGGAAGCCAGACCCCAAGAGGGAATTCATCCTGACTGCTGGCATCTACCTTGACCAGCTGTCTAAGTGCCCTTGTAGGCAACGGTGTGTCAGCAGAGTCTGAGTTGTCACCCACGTGGTCAAATGTAAGCACCTACTTTGCAGTGAGACAAATCATACCCTACACTCCATTGACTCTACTGAACAGATCTCTAATGATTATAAAGACATCTCGTGGTGCCATATAGGAGTCCATATTATAAATACCTAAAACTAAGGAAGATAAATTCCTACACACTTGCCTCCATCCTGGCAGAGGGCAGTGGGTGTCATACAAAGTTGCTGGTAACGTAATGCAAAGCTGAACTAGGATCCTGCAGAGGAGGTCAGCTCTTCAGTTCAAGGGGAACTGCAAAGTCAGCGGTATGACTCCATCCTCTGCAGAGAGAGCTGGGTTGGTGTTTCAGTATTTAGTGTCCATACACAAGATCTTCCAAAGTCATTCTACCTCCTCTCACTCTTTAATGGCCTCAATAAAATGTAATGATAAAATCCTACTGTGCTTTTATTTTTCAAGGCTTGATGGCTCATTATCTTCCCACTTTGTTATTCACCAAGCAAATTGTTTGTTTAATTCTCTAGTTAATATTCAACTTATATTAATGTGCTTCTCTTCAGAATCTTCCTTTTTATCAGTTATTAATATGATGTCTATCTTTCAAGCAAAATTCAGGTTTTGTATAAGGATACTATACAGAGAATTAAAGATGATCTCTCATGGCTGCTGGAAAAAAGTTCCTCTCTATTATCCTTCATTATCATAATGAATTGTCACCACTGACAAGAAGAGGTGTAAAATGAGGTTTAAAAATATCCTGCTTCTCGAACTGAAGATAATTAGGTCACCCCTAGGGATGGAAAGATTTTAGTTTGTGCTGTCAAACCCTCAGCAAGAGAAATAACCTGCACAGGTATGTTAGAGGGACACCTTAGCCTACAAAGCCAGCAGGATACGAACCCCCAAATTATATTAGTCTCCTTTAACTTTTGTCTTTTTGAGGCCATGAAGCAGCTTTACTGTAAACAGAAGACTACTGAAAAGTGTTATATCTGTATTACTTTAGCAGTTTTAGTGTATGAAAAGCCTAATTTGAGAAAGATCACAGATAATGTGTTAAAAGTTGTAACCGACCTGAGGCTGGAGATGTTGCCTTGCTCACAGGATCAGCCTTAAATACACACCCTACAGCTCTGGCCCATGGAAAGCTCCCTCTGACCTTTTTCAGTGTCAGTTTTGACCTATGCAAAGAGGAAAGGCCCAAGGTCCACTCGTTTCAAATCATTAATGTGGTTTCTTCCTCAGCCCACACAGAGTGGAATTTGCAAATTTGTCTTTTAATAACGTTTCGATTACCTTGTATAAGCACCGAGAAGAACAGTACGACAAAGAACTTAATACTTTGCTTTAATACCATTATTTACCAACCATATACCTATACCTGCTTTAAAATCCTGGGAAAGCTGCATAGTGTTAATGTCTGTGTTGCCAGGGTGTTTTATCAGCCCCTCACAATTACATAGTCAGCAATCAATGAAGACATTTCACTTGAACCGCAATTATATTCTTGCGATCTAATCAAGGTAACTGTGATTGACATTGCTACGTTTCCAGATGAAACAGATTCAAGTTTTCCTTTCATTAATTTATGAAGGCAATGCCTTATGCAACATCATATTAGAACCTCTCCTCAGACATCGCATACAGATGTGTATCTGTTCATAGTACACAAATGTCTTTCCTTACAAAGAAATGGTAGTTTTATTCAGAAGATGCACACCTTGAAAACCTAATGTAAATTGATATTTTATGCAAAGTGAAATTTGCGAGATTAAATTTTGGAAGCAGTTCACTAGATCTACTTGGCTAATGATGCCTCAAATGCAATAAAAGCGCATACAAAATGAATATAATTACTGAGCTAAATGATTTTACATAAGCTGAAGAACAATGAGAAATAAAACATTTTAAGAAAAAAGGGAGAACTTTTTGCATTGCTATGGGAAATGAACCTGCCAGATATCTATTGCAAACAACTGGAGCGGGCTAAGTGCTGGAGTTAACAAAGGACTTACTCTTACCAGCTATGCAGATGGTCAGCTGAATTAGCAGAAGGACACACATAAGTGTGATATGTGAAAATCAGGAAGTTATTTGAAACTTTTTCACATATCATTCTCATAAACAAATAGAATATAGTCTCTATTAATTCATCTTAAAGTGTCTGAACAATCAGTTGATAACTGCCTTGTGAAGTTCCATATCATTAGCTGGCTATAATGCAGAAAGAGCATTTCATGTGGAGGTTTAAAAGGTTCTCTTCTGTCCTGTCCTAATCAGGATTCTCATTAACAGCGTGGCTGACATAATGGCATGCACTTGTAAAAACACTTTAGATAAGGGACAGAGTACACCTGATTTTTTATACATTAGCTGAAGTTCAGTAGAAGTGTCACGTTGCATTTTTGAAGGAGAAAGAAAATATGCAAATACAACCTGAAGATCAACGGGCTTAGAGTTAACATGGAAAAAATAGACTTTGGAAGCCACATCTGGGCAGTGCTTATGGCTGCTGCTATCCAAAAAGAAAAATTTCCTTTCATGAGGAATGAACAGGTGTGATGTGTGTAAGCTGTTGTTAGGTCCCAGACACAGTTTCTCAGAGCTGTGGGACATCATCTCTCTTCCAGTCTTCACATTACTGAAGCATCAGTTACAGAACTGAGCTCAGGGGTGCCGGTGGGAGTCTAGAGGAGAGAAACAAAAAAGATAAACAGTCTGCAAAATATGGTCTCTGAGAGTATTTTTAAAGAATTACTGTATTAAGTCCTGAAAAGAAAAGATCAATGCTGAAGGAACAGAAGTGGAGGAAAAAAAGGAAGGAGTGGAAAGGAACAATAGCAGATGAGTTCACACTAGAAGGAATTGTGATCAGCTGTTTGCTAACAGTGCTCTTAATTCCATTTTCCACATGTTCCCACATGAGATTGAGTTTAATTTCCAGCATGGGAAACATGATTAAATCTGAGGAAAACCCTTCCACAACATGGGTAGCAAAGTATGGGAAGAAGATATTTGCAGAAGTCCGTGGACCCTCCTTCCACAGTGTTTTTGAGTCCTGGCTGGGCAAAAAACGTGTTTCCCATGAGATGGTCAAAGTTCAACCCCTCACTAGAGCAACAGCTTATCTTCTGCCATTATGCCCATGACAACTTTGTCCACATTCTCTGTTTGCTCCTGTGGTACTGCCTGCCAGGGACAGTCTGGATACTATTGTAGTCCTAAGGTCCTTCCAGCTTAGTATTTTTGTGGTTTTTCTCTGGTGATACAGAGACAGACAAAGTGTTTACACTTGGTGTCAACAATGGGTTATTGTAGTCATTGTAAATACCTTCAGTGAAAAAAAAAAAAAAAAAAGTTAAAATTGGATGATAATTCCAGCAGGTGATTGCAGGAGTATTCTTTTTATTGCTGTAGATGAATGTTATGATGATTTATTGCTAAGAACTCTTGTAAAACAAATAAAAATATACGAACTGGGTTTAAAATGGACAGTGAATCTTATGAGATAGTTACAGAGCCCAAGGAATGAGCTTTCAGCAGGGCTGTGACTAAATCAGCTTTAAAATTTACGGTTTCCTTATTCCCTTAAGGGTTGAATTGTTCATTGCCTCCCTAATATAATTTTCCACATCTACAACCAGCAGCCTTAAGAGAAGAAATTGCAACTAGAGGCTTTCTTAATCTTTGCTGCCAGCTCTGACTGATCTACTTTTGGTCCCTTCATTGTATGTCAGGGCTGCTTCCTCCCTGGTGTTTGATGGCCCACCTATCTTACATGGATATCACATCTGGTTTGCAGAACTCACTACCTTATAAATTAAAACCTGGCTTAAGAGTAACAACCTGTCTAACTTTCTGTTATCCTTCCAGTTTCTGGTGGTGGCTTTGTTTCAGAGCACTTCCTCAGATAGGTAACATCTTTTCAACTTGTAGAGGAAATTATGGCATTATTCTCAAGGGTGACTGCTTGGCTCTGTGATTGATTTTAGGTGAAAGTAATAAATGATAATTAATTGTGAAAAAGAACATTTTAATTGCATATCACTATATTAGATCTTTAAAGTTAGTTTCAATTCCAACTTTGTGAGACCAGAAGGAACCTCACTTTGTATGGTCATTTTTGTGATTTGTAGGACCAAAAAGAACACATTTTTCCCCTTGATAGTGATTTTCCACCCCTGTGAAATGCCACATGCCAGAAAGGAATACGACAACTTATTTCCTGCGCAGGGCAAGACAGGAGTAAAGGAGGAATTGCAATTAATGTGACAACTTTCTCAGAGCACTTTTGAGGGCGTTCAGAGAACTGCCTTCAATGCATATGGCTGAGCCAAAAGACTCAATCCAACCACAGCAATTAAAATTCAAATAAATAATTTAGTAATGGGCTTCATGGGGGATTTTGGTCTCCAGTTTCACACATACATTTTTTCAGAGGCAGCCTGTGTGTGGTTTGATTTTTCTTTCACTGCCATTGTAATTCCCCAGCCTTTGGTCATTGTAGGGAGGCAACTGCAGAACAATGAGTTTGGCAACTTCACCCATAAAAGTGTTACAGCTCCAGCCTCTCCTCCACAGCAGCACACCCTTTGCTGCCTTCATGAAGGTTCCTGAAAGGTTTTGCGGGAGTACTGTTTATTGTGCAGCTCCAAAAAAGGCCAGTGCTCTCACAGATAACAAATTCATACATAAATGCTTGGTAAAGCTCTAACACGGTAGGATGTATATGGCCCTATCCTATTTTGTTGTGCTTTAATCCCAGCTGGGAACTAAGCACCACGCAGCCGCTCGCTCACTCCCCTATTGGTGGGATGAGGGAGAGAATCAGAAGAGTAAAAGTGAGAAAACTCATGAGTTGAGATAAAGACAGTTTAATAAGTAACACAAAAGCCAGCACACAAGCAAAGCAAAATAAAGAATTCATTCACCACTTCCCACCGGCAGGCAGGTGTTCAGCCATCTCCAGGAAAGCAGGGGTCCATCATGTATAACAGTTACTTGGGAAGACAAACACCATCACTCCGAATGTCCCCCCTTCCTTCTTCTTCCCCAGCTTTATATGCTGAGCACGATGTCACATGGTACAGAATATCCCTTTGGTCAGCTGGGGTCAACTGTCCTGGCTGTGTCTCCTCCCAACTTGTGCACCCCCAGCCTACTCACTGGAGGGGTGGTGTGAGGACCAGAAAAGGCCTGACTCCGTGTAAGCCCTGCCCAGCAATAATTAAAACATCTCTGCATTATCAACACTTTTTCCAACACAAATACAAAACCAAGCCCCATTTACTAGCTACAGTGAAGAAAATTAACTCTACCCCAGACAAAATCAGCACATATTCATACTGCCATTTGCTAAGGAGAGCATATAAGGAAGACCATACGCAAAACGAAATAAAGTGCATTACACAGTTATCAGCAGTGACTGAAAAATTACAGCTGCAGAGATATAATCTGATTTCCACTGCTTTTTATTCATTATTTGACAGATCCCATATCAAGTTTCTACCATAGCAGCAGACTACAGCTCATACCCCTCTTGATTCATTGCTGCAAGCATTGCCACTGAAGATAATGATATTATTTTATCAGATTCTATACATAACAGAGTCAGACTACAAGTTTAGAGGTATGTCTTAGTGGTCTCTTGGCTCCACCTAAGGATGAAGAAAAGGCTGACCTGGCTCAGAGGCATAACGAGACTGTGGAGACAGTAAGTCAGGAGGGAGGAAGGAAGTCTTCTTCTGGAGCCTGCATGTGAGATCAGCCCTGCATTTCCCACCTAAGACTCATGTAGCCACCTTGTACCGGGGGTCAAGACCCACAGACTGTCTTCGGTGGGAAAAACACCCAGTGTCTGGCATTACAATTTTGATCTCTCTCCAGCATTGTGGACTGGACACTTCAGCAGGACAACTCACTAATACATTTAGGAAAAACTTTTACTTGCATTTAAAATTACTAACTTTTCAGGGTCACATGTGAATCATATGTTCATTTCCTCATATGTTCAAAAAAATTATAAGCATAATGACAGAAAAGTAACTATACCCTGAAATACAATGTTTAAATACTGTGTGGTAAGTAGCCCCACTAAATGCCCACTCTCACTTTCTCACACGCCTTCGTGTTTGTTACTTTTATATTGTTATATTGAAAATTCATCATAATTATAAAGTCTATCTCAGAGTTTCCATTAATCATCATTTAACAAACCACGGATAACCCTAATCAGATTACAGAAACTTTTAACTCCTGAAATCTCTTAATCGATAGATCACTAGCTCAGCCAGTTACTAGATAATAGTCCATATACTGTTTAAATTGACACATCTCATTAATCAGCTGTAGCCCTATAAAAGTTTCTTCAAGAATCTGCAAATGCCATCTGATTATTTCTGGGATTGGTCTCAACAACACAGTCCAAGAACTGTTTGAATCAAGGTAACTCCGATGAGTACTTCCAAGGAGAGAAAAGCTAGGCAAGGCTTCACAGGGGATCTTTCACAACATAAGGAGAATAGGCTACGCCTGCACTGCTGAATGCAGCTTCAAGACCAGACTCATAAACAGTCTGTACTATGAGCTTACACCTGAGGTGTGCCCACGTAAGTATCCTGTCACCATGGAAGTTGTTCATTCAGCAATTTGGGGCAAAAAAATCACAGGACAGGAAGCTACAGCCACACTTCTCATGCAGTTCACCTGTAAGCTAAAAGAAAAGGTGGGAGTACCCACAGAATTCCTACTGGTACAACAGCAAACTTCCTCACCTAAACTCCCACTTACACCCTAACCCCATGGGGGCAATCCTACATCTTGCTCTGTGCTCCTCTGCATCCTCAAACTGATGGTCCGTGCCCAACGCTGCATCACAAGCTGGAGAGCCATGATGGAGGGCACCAGGCTTCTTTCTTTCTATCCCAGCAGTCTGGGGATGGCAACAGGTATAGATCTTCCTCCCCCAAGTGAATTGCACAGTTCAGGAAGTGCAGAGGGAAAACTACACTTTGATGAATATAAAGCTGGTGCAGATTTCCCCAGACGAGTAGGAACCAAGGAGCACGTTGGAAAACTGACTCAAATGATCTAGCATAGAACAAGTATGTGCCATTACCTCTTCAGAGATTTGATGAAAATCTGAGCACTGAAGTTGCATAGGCACAAAGAGGAGCTTAAATAAAGGGTAGCATAAACAGAAACATGTTTTGCAAACAAGATCTAAAAATACAGGATACTAAATATGCAGGCTTTGTTTGTTCTTCTTTTATCTTTTATCTAGTCATGTTGGATTAGTATATTAAACTATTTAGGCTGGATTGATTAACTGAAATCTCTGATTTTCCTTTAAATCTTACAAACTTCTTTTGTTGCCTGCAGCTGGGCACAACTGGTTTGCTTTTTTCCCCCCATATGTACTGCAAGGCAGAAAGCTAATATGCTCTTTGCAAACAGCATAATTAGGTAGGTGATATTGGAATGCCTCCCAAATCCTCAGCAAGTGCAATGTGCTCAAATCTCTTCAGCAGCAGCAGAAGCCTTTAGGGATAAATATTAAATGTGGTGTGGTGGGATTTATCTCCATGCCTCCTATTACCTTTCATGGGAGGCACACAGCTGAATCTTTCCGCACCATGTTAAAAATTTAGGCCTTGATGTTTAAATATTGAACAAAATGTTTAATGTGAGAACATCAGTTGCTCTTCCTTTGTTGTTCAGCCACTATCAAAAGGAGACGGAAACAGTTTATGAGTTTTCATATTGGGCCCTTTCACCGATACTGTTATAAATGAGGGTACCATTCAGCCAACTTGTGGCCCCGAGCCAATGGCACAGAAATGCCAATTTTAATTTCTTTCATAGTTCATAAATGCACATACAGGGAACATTAAAATTCCCACCCCAGCTTTCAACATCACAAGTGCTACAGGATGACAGACTGCAGGGGAAGACAAAGGCATCAAATTATCATCTCAGAGGGGAAGGTTTGGCCTCCCACCAGGTTTAGGAAGTACTGGCTGATGGGTGTATGCGTCACCCCGGGGAAAGTGCAGCTGCCATATAAACAACAGGAATAAGGATCATCCCTGTACATGGACCCCTCGACACTTGCTGTGCCCTTTTATCTGGAATATTATTGATATCTGCTCCCGTGTTACTATTTCACTGTGCATTTGTCATGCTGTAGAAAGGGCAGAAGCCACTGAATTTTCTCCTCTTATTTCACTTTAAGAGTCACTTTAGTCAGTCAGTAGGAGGGGGTTTTATGCGAGTATAGATTATTGGAGTTGGCTCTTATGTGGTAAAAAAAGTATTTAGCACCTATAGGCTAATCATGGTCTTCCAGGACCCACGGAGCTATGAAGCACCCAGGAGCTCCTCAGAGTTATGAAGAGCTTGAAGAGATAAAACTTTACACAGAGGATATAAGCCCATCGGACACAGTAAATGGTGGGAAGATAGAAGTGGCCAAAGGGTTAAAATCGATCTATTGCTAGCTTATAATGCTGTGATATACTTACTTTTCACTACTGATTTCTTCTCCATCAGCAGTTTATCCAGATATCCTGGGAATTTGTCAGCATGGTCTTCTTTCCTGGTTAGGGCTCAAGAATCCCAAAGTTAGTCAGTAGAAAATAAGTACAGAATAAGTGATCAGACAGGTCTTTTGTGGCAAGTGATCAGGAAAACATACTGGAAGTCTGTTTTCCTCCATAACACCATCTTACAAGTGAGTTGACTTTGTCCTGTGAGTTCTTGTATACAGATTAATTTTATCATTCCTGTGACTACAAATGGG
The DNA here is from genome assembly GCF_964106895.1 of Numenius arquata. Taxonomy (NCBI): domain Eukaryota; kingdom Metazoa; phylum Chordata; class Aves; order Charadriiformes; family Scolopacidae; genus Numenius; species Numenius arquata. The sequence continues at coordinate 68,185,570 of NC_133578.1, read as the reverse complement.
AGCTGAAGTAAATTGTTTGTCAGTGACAGCAACCCTATGTATTTTCTGAATAAATGGAGGAGTTATCTATCAAGCAGTGCATAAAAATGAAAGTCAGACATCTGTGGGTTTTTTTACAACTCTCATACTTAGTGGTGATTGGGTGACATCCCCAAACTCAGCTTATCTCTGTGCCTTTTGGCAGAAAGGGGACAGTAATGTTTTCTTCACAGAGACCTCAGGGCCTCCAAAGGCAGCATAACTGCTACTAATGGAATGGAAAATGGAGAGAAACGCCTTCTTTTGCTTTTTCTTCATTTACTTTAATGATATTCTGAACTACATACACACTCCTAAATGTTTTTTCCTGTTCATTTTCTCCCTATTTAATAAGAATCAACTCTATCAGAACAAGTTAAGCTTAGCCACATGGATTTTAGTAGAAAAAATTAAGATCATCAGCTTCAGTTGTATGGCCTAAGGCTGCAATGACCCCTACATAGACCTCTGCTGTGATGTCAATGTAGTCTTCCACGGCAGCAGCTGCTGCCACTTTTTAACTATCTCCTCTCATGGAAAGCCTTGCCTGCTTGGGCCACTGGTTTCTGAAATCCAGGAGCCACATCTTGAAGGAGCTGTTTGTCTTAAATTCTGCCAAGCATCCCAGCAGAGCACCAGGGGAAAACTGTGCTGCTGTTAGGTCACCAAAGACCACCAGCTTCACAAGCATGAGCTGGGACCTTGCTGGGGACTAGCACTGAAGACCACCTCCAAGTGATCCTGTTGTAAGCAGGTACCTGATCACTCATGCCAAGAATTCAAGATGGGCAGATGGAAACGTTGGTCATGCCTTCTCCTGCCCTTGTGCACTGCTAGCTGTGAAACTGGAGTGTCTTCACCGAGACACCACTGAACCTCACCTGAATGGTACTTTTCTTAGATACTAGTTGCCTGTGTTCAGCAGAATGGATTAGATGACCTACTGAATTCCATTCTAACCTTATAGTCTATGATCATTTGTTATTAGCCAGAAGAAATGATAAAGCAGTAAGCAGTAAAGATGTAGAAGGACTCAAAAACTGGTAAGTTTATCTAAGGGAAGATGAATTATACAGTGTGATCTAGAACATATGTAAGATGGACTCTTGCAATATGTCATTTAACACAGGCTACATTAAGGTTCATCATAGTGACTAAGATGCGCTTTCATAATGAAGAACTGTGTTTTAAAAAAGGCAGCTCCAACTTCCCTCAGGGTAACCAGATGAATACTGACTCTTTTTGCAATAAATAACTAAACAGACCAAGCCTCATACCCAGCTGTGGAAAGGAAATGTTAATCAGGACAAGGAAGACAATATGACCTTCGCGTGAGGAGCTCAGTGTTAGGATACTGAACCCAGTGCTGAGGTTTGTGCTTGGAGAATGAGGGGTTCCACCAACCATAAAGTTTGTGGGATTTTTTTGTTAATTTTCTTTAGTTTCTAAGAAACAATGATTCCAGAATGGCCTAAGGAAAGGTTGGAGACAACACTATGGAGGGAGATTAAAGAAGGTCAATAGCAAAGCTTAATAAAAAGGAAGGTGAGAAGATGATTTGATGACAGAGTATAAATGCTTCCATGAGGAAAAGATGACCACCATAAAGACTGTTTAATGTAACAGAAAAGGAGAGAATACAGTCTTTTTTAAAGCAAGGCAAATTCAGACTGGAAATACAACAGCATGTTTTAATGGATAATTAATCACTGAAAACTTTTTTTTACAATGCGATTAAATAACCATCACCCTTTAAATGCATATTCTGTGCCACTCTGCCTCTCTAAAAAGATATTTTCTAACTCAGTCGTGTGAACAGAATCCCTGAGTGATACTCTGTGGCCTGAGTGACCCAGGAAGTCAAATCAGAAGGCAGTAATGATGGGTTAAGACAGTGGGGCCCAATTCTTCCAACTCTTTGTCCACAGTCCAAATATATGATTGTATCCTGCTTCTCTACAACTCTTGCCTAGACCTAATCTTTCTGTGTTCTCTGTATAGGGGAGGTTTCACTGATCTCTGTGAACAAAACCTATGATCACATTACAACATCAGGAGGTAAAGGATATTACTAGTGATATTATGCTAAGGCATAGCCCTGTCTTCAGCAGATCCACCTCCATATCTCCTTGGACCATTTTTGACTTAAAGAGTATTAAAAGGCATCCATCCCTGGAACTGTCTTCCAAATTCTGAGACTTCAGTATATATTAACTATGACTAGCAATTTTTTGTGCATCTGCCACTGAGAGGTGCTGAAGCAAGGGCAAAAAAAAAAAAAGAAAAAAAAATGAGGTAGTTTCCCCAACAATTTCAGTGTGCAGTTTGTGTTTTGATCTCCCTGACAAGATAATATTTAAAATTTCACTGGTTATCCTCTTGGTTGCTAAGTGACAACAGAACTGAGGCTGAGGAAAATTCACTTTGCAGGAGAGCACCCACAGAACACTGTTCTCATGATAACGCTTTTACTATTACAGTGCAATACATGTCATGGAAAATGATAGGCTAAAGAACATCCAAGAAAAGGACTTCTCCAGCAAAGCTGACAGTTTGCAAATTTGAACTGAAACAGTCATTGCTAACAGAAAAAAAGTGGGTTTCAGAGTGAGATCCACGCTGTCATATTCAATTGATATTTGCAGTTCATACAGCAGCCACCCTAGGGCTCTGATTCAGTGGATTCTTAAGTACACTGCCATAACCCAGCCATGCAAGGACACGGGTTCTATTAGTGGCTAAGCTTATTCTCCAGAAAATTTGGTCCCAATGCAGGTGCAATCAAGGAGTGCTCTGTCTCCATATGGCTGCCTCAGAAAGGGCTGAGGACTAACTTTACACTCATCATTTGGATATAACAGGACATGTTCTGCAGACACTGTAGAGGATATCACTAAATCTGTGTCTGCTGGCTTGTGGTGTACATGCACTATTATCCTAAGAGGACCTACACTTCTCAGGGGCTTATCCAGCTCTAAATTCAGGGGGCAACTTTGTTGTGGATTTGGACCATTGACAGTGCAATGACACAGCAGAGCAGTATTTTAACACCACACAATTCATTCTTTCAGAGCAGGAAACAGGTATGTGTATGTCTGAAAAATAACAGGAATCGCATGCCAAAATTTTGTGTGGTGAGTCATCTTCACAAGTATAAATCTTCCAAGCTTTCAGGCTGCATAGAGTGACACTTGCCTTCTCCTTTTCTACCAGTTCTTCTTCACATGAAATCTGTACACACTCCACCTGAAGAAGCATCTCGAATCTCAATTCTAGCAGGTCTGCATGTGTCCAGACTGAAAACCTAGAGACCTTCCAAATGCCCACTAGACACACAACCTTTTATTCAGGAAGATTGAGAAGGCAGTTGAAGGACAATCAAAGCTGATATTTCCAGACTGCTCCCTGTGTATTAGGTTTACATGACGAAATGTGGGTTGAGACCAGGATCTTGCCCCCACGTCAGAGACAGCTTCAGCTGGTTCCAAGATGGACTCACTGCTGGCCAAAGATGAGCCCATCAGCAATGCTGCTGCCACCTCTGTGAAGCATATTTAAGTAACTGTGCAGCAGTTGTGAGAAAAGAGTGAGAAAAAGTGAGAAAAATAACCCTGCAGACACCAAGGTCAGTGGAGAAGGAGGAGGTGCTTCAGGAGCTGGAGCAGAGATTTACCTGCAGCCTGTGAAGACCATGGTGACACAGGTTGTCCCCTTGTAGCCAGCCCATGGAGGTCCATGGTGGAGCAGATATCCACCTGCAGCCCATGGAGGACCCCATGCTGGAGCAGGTGGATAAGTCCTGTGGAGATGAGACCACACCGGAGAAGGTCTTCTGGAAGGAACTGCAGCCCATGAAGGACCCACGCCAGACAGTCCATTCCTGAGGGACTGCATTCTGTGGAAAGGACCTATTCTGGAGCCATTCCTGAAGAACTGCAGCCTGTGGGAAGAATCCACACTGGAGCGGTTTGTGAAGGACTGTCTCCCATAGGAAGGTCCCCATGTTGGAGCAGGGGAAGAGCGTGAGGAGGAAGGAGCTGCAGAGATGAAGCAATATGGATGCAACTCCCATTGACCTTCCCCCTGTGCCTCTCAGGCAGGGAGGCAAGGGGGCGGTAGAGGTAGAGGACTTGGGAATGAAGGAGTGAAGGTGAACCTGGGAGGAAGGAGAGCAGGGAAGATGATTTTAATTTTATCTTTGTTTCTCACTATCCTATTCTGTTACGATCAATTGGCAATAAGTTAAATTAGTCTTCCCCAAGTCGAGTCTGTTTTGCCTGTGATGGTAACTGGTAACCAAACTCTGTGTCCTTAAACAGATCCATGAGCTTTTTCATTTTCTCCCCTGTCCTGCTGAGGAGTGAGAGTGAGAGAGCATCTTGGTGGGTGCCAGGCAGCCATCCAAGTTTAAGCCATCACACCCTGAGGGCATCATCACGTTGTTCATCAACAGGACATCCAGCTTGCTTTCTCTGAGCAGACAGCTATAATGAATATCTGTGTCATAGGCCAAGGCAGAAACATGATTAATCCACTGAAAAAAAGGATGTCCTGCTTTGATATAGATATATCTCAGACCTACAAACAAGCCTGCTTTCACACACAGGTCCTTTCCCTAGCTTCAATGAGATTGTTCTTCTACTTAAAACTGCTCACATATTTGAGACTCCTGTTTAACTACAGTCCACAGCCAGCATAGCAATTGATTAACAGTTAGGGTTGAATCTAATTGCAGTCTAATCTTAATTGTAGTCTAAAACACAGAAGATAGGAAACCGTATATCGGAGGCAACCTCAACATTAATTCTACCATGAAGCCAAATGCCTCAGAAGCACCTCTTTAGCAATCAGTTCTAATCATCAACAGTGGTGTTCACTGATCATAACTACATAGTTATTTAATGGTAAAGATAGCTATAATGGGTTTTGTGTGCATTGTCTGCCTTTTTCTATGTTTTGCCACACCTGGGTCTTTTTTCAGTACAAATATTAATTGTACTTCCCCCCCTGCCCCAAAAATTACCTTTGTAAATATTCTTTAAAAATTACTGGAAATGTGTATTGTCCTAAATTAAAAATATGGATTTTATATAAATAAATGACATATCCATTAGCCTTAGTCATGCAGATTAATATTACCCATTCCAAAGTTCTTACTTAAAAAAACCCAACCAAACAACACAGGTGTGTAGGTATATTATAGGAGTACAGGCTTTATGTTTTGCAATCTGGCGGAGTAAGACTCCTTTAGAGCTCCAAAGAGCAATTTGGTTTAGTTTCTTGTTTTGCGTTTGTCTTTAATCTGCCAGTGAGGTGAAAAGATCGTATCCCATCTGTTTCATTTTGCATTACTGCGCTCCTTGAAGCACTTTAGTATTTTTCTGTGTTGCCTTGTCCACTTATGGGACTGCCCAGCCGGCCACGGATCCAATTTAGTCACCTGTTAGATGCTAAAAGGAGACTCCCTGTGCTAGGGAGGGGTACTAAACTGATTTGCAACTTTCATATAATGTTGTGAATACCTACTTTTAAAATAATCATTCTCTTGCTGGTTCTGTCAGTGGATTAAAAGCAGTACTTCTCACATTTCAATGTGGTTCACAGCTTGGTGAATATTTTATAAATATGACTTCAGAAGACAAGCTTGGTTCAGTCTATTAGTTGACTGAAGCTATAAAAGACCATAACTAATCATCTTTTAAAAAATGTGTTATAAAGTCCTTTGCTCTTGTTCCTGCTACAAACATCAAATCAAAATGAAGACAAATTTTAAAAATGCATAGTTTTATTTATATTAACAGTTTATTAGTTAATTACATACTTTCTGTAGGCTGACATGATCTCTATTTGACCATCGAATAAGCAGCTGTACCAATCTACTAAAATATTAATCATAAAGACCACCTACAGGCCTTCCTGTTTTCTAGCAGCCATCTGGCTGTTAGAGAAAACCTGGCTCAGAAGGGAAAGTAAGAAAAATGCAGAACTCTGAAATAGCTCTTATTTGTGGGGTGAAAAAAAAAAGAAAAGCAGTAAGCTGTGGGTTAGCAATCTAACAACCCCCCTGCAACCTGCTAGGTGAAATAGGAGATCTTGAAAACTTTGTCCAGGCCTAAAGCTGCGTAAAAAAGCACATTGGAAGTTCATGACACAGCTTACCATAAGCACATAAAACCCTATTTCACTGAATTTCACTGAATTTTTAGAGTTGGAAGGGACCATAAAGATCATCTAGTCCAACTCCCCTGCTGAAGCAGGATTGCCCAGGGCATGCTAGAGCATGCTCTGTGGAGCTCTAAATGAGTCTTACTTATGCTAATGAATAGCCAAAATAATGGATGATAACAGGTGTAGCTGAGACAATATTTCATATTTTGAAAGAGGCAATTGGATTTTTGTAATAAACTGTGACTTAATATACCAAAGTGTCTGTGTCAGACTTTAATTTGGCAGAAATATAAATCCTACAAGAGTAACAGAGCCAAAAACTATGTTAAAACTAAGGCTAGTTTTCTGAGCAGATCTTCATGCTACCTACTAATGGCCATTTTATTGCTATTTGACAGAGGTTTCTAGGTTTGGCTCTCGGCAAGGGAGACAGGACATGGACTTGTGCCTCTCCTCTTCAAATCAGCCACCAGGCAGGCAGCACTGCCCTGTGCAACCCTGCAGGAGAGTTACAAGTTCTTAAATGTTGTTCCTTCCTCTTCCTCCTCAGACTCTCTCTTCTCTGTATACATATCACTTCTATATACATTTTTTTTGTTTATGGTATAATTGCAGATTTTGCCACAGCACCCTGAGTGTTTTTTCGAAAAGACAAAAGTCGTTTTATAGCCTTAGTCTGGCCTCTTAACAGAGTCTCTTCATGTGTTTTCTCAACTGTAAAACACTTTTTTGGTAGTTATGAGGATTAATGAGTTGATGTTATGAGACTACATGGAAAGCAAAAAGTTCTATATTAGATGATAAATATGGTTTGTATTATTATTTATATGTCAAAGTCTTCGGTTGAACTTTAAATGCTACCAGCTATCAAGTGAGTATTTTCAGTCCCGTCACGTATCATTTCACAAAAATATTTTAACCAGAGCAAGATAGAAGTAGTTTCTTGAGAATAACTTTCATCACTCTCATTTTCTTATCTTAAAATAATCCTAAACCTAAAAAAACTTCAGACTGTGTTTTAAGAAGGACACACAAATCTTCTCCGTGGTCACCCGGACTGGGCTATCAGGTGAGCAGCCAATTCTCCAAGCGTTGACCAGAGGCCTGATTCAGGCCTGGAAGCTGTTGTACACTGTAATCACTGTGCAAAGAGGCAGGACTAAGATGTCCCTCACCCAGAACCATCTGGGCTGATTTGCCTTAGATTATGGGAGACACGATTGAGAACCCGAGGTGACATTTAGCTGGAATACTGTGGATCGAAGACAATTCACATGAGCTGAAGGATTCTGCCTCTCTAGAGGGAGAGGATGATTATTTGGAAAGAATATCTAGGAACCAAGACCAGGCATTCCTCCACTGATTTATGGGATACAAAGGCAGATAGCTTTAAGAACTTGAAATTTCTCTATCCTCTCTGTTATTTTATGCTCCCTACAAAAAGGTTTGGAGAGATAAAATGAATGTCTCTATTTTGAGCATCACAGATGCGTGGTTTGAACCAGGAGCTGGGTTATCACAGGGTAAGGTATAGTATGGTCACGGCGGTAAAGAGGATCATCTTAACACAGGGTGAAGTTGACATTTTTGTCTCTTTGGCTTCCTTTTCACATTCAGTTTAGAGCAAACTGGGTAATTTGTCCTGGAATGGTGAGTTGTCTGCTTGGATCCTTGTGCCTAAACCTAGATAAAGCATATCCAGAGGTCTACACAGATACAGCTTTCCTTGTTTTTAAATCAGTAGGAAACCTCTTGCTGCCTGTGTTAAAAGAAAAATGAGACCTGTTCAACTGTTTTGTCTCCAAACTACTTAAATTTCAGTCTTGAAGATAAATTGAGTACCCTTGCCAGACAGCTTTTTAGAAGACTGCAGCAATTAGAAATCCAGGAAGAACAGATTTGTTGCTCTATTCCTATAGTTGCCCAGACACTGTCAATAAAAAAAGAAACTGGGTGAGAACAAGGCGGAAACTCTGAACTTTCAGACTTATCAGTTCTGGAAGTTGCTTATGAAAAAACCTGCGTTTTCAGACCTAGTACTAGCCAGATGGAAAATGTCTATTTATTTAAAGAAGACTGAGAGGGGGTTTTTTTATCATATTCAGAGTACATTTTTTTGCAAAATTATGATCTCTCTTATTATGATGTAAATATAAGTAGAGAAATGGTGGGGATTTTGTTTTATTGTGGTATAAATATAAACAAAGTGGTCAATACTACAAAAGACCAGAACTTGCCCCTTCAAGGGCAAGTTATCTTTTGAAATTTACTCATTTCATGTCATCGAGCAAAATAAGGAAGATTTAAAATAACTCCTGAGGATTAATATAAAAATTAGTGATGTGTGTATGTATATATGTATATATACACATATATATGTGTATGTATATATACACATACACAAGCACACACACACGTTTTCAGATCCTTGTCTGAGTCTGGTTTCTGTTCTCCCCTTGTCATATTCATTCTATTTTTATCAGATGGGAGAGAAGAAGCCTGAATTAAATGTTACTTGTTCAGAAACTCCAGAAGCAATATCCTGACAGCTCTCAGCAATTCACTTAATAAGAGACTGCTGCTGGATTTGAAGAAATACACAAACTGTCTTCTGATCTGACCTGTGTAGGGCAGAGGTACATTCACTAAGGGCACGTATGGGGCAGATATTGTCCTTAGCAATACCTAATTCCAGTTTTCTGATTAAAAATTAATTTTGCTCTAGCCCAGGGATGGTAAATTAGACATTCCCCGAATTAAGAAACATGTTACTTATTCTGTTTTCCCCCTCACCATTTGCCTGGGGATATGAACTTGGATATGAATCACTGGGTATTTGATTTTTCCATTGAACCAGACTTGCCTGTAAAGCAAAACTGCAGTTATAGAAATTATACTTGAGAAGGAAGCTACCTGGGCTACTTGTGAGCATGTATCAATAATCGTCATCCTGATTTCTAAGCCCTACAGCGAACATGTGATAAAATGCGTGAGAAAAGGCCCCTGAAATAAATATATACTGGAATAACGGAAATAAATAAACTCACAAAAACATCAGGATGTTTCCACTCTGAGCTCTAGTAGAAAGCCAGGGTTACAGCAGTTAGGTCCTCATCCTTGTTCCACACAACCCTTCCCCATGGGATGAAAGTATGTTTCACTGCTTAGTGGAAGGGGGGCTAAACGGCTGTTACCAGGGCCACAACCTCCTGAATGCAAATGTCTTGGGATTTCAGATGTTGTAGGAAGAAATATTTATTTTTATTTCAGATAGTTCTGCCTTCCCTTTTTGATTTCTGTCTTGGCCCCTTTCTTATCTCTGTCTGGGGGATGAACGCAATACAAGTCTCTCTGCTCTGCAGACCTTCGTGGAGGTCAGCAACGTTCGCTGGCACTTCAGTCAGAGAGGGAGAATAAGAGGATTGAAAAAAGAAACCTACTTAGCATAGGAATGAAACATTTTCCCTTTTTTTCCTAGCAAATACTCGCTGCTAGAACAGGCTTGCACTTCAGAGGCCTGTCTTTCTGCAGGCAGGTCCTGCTATCACTAGGGCTCGCAAGAGAGCTGCTGGAGCCAGCCTTGGAATTGCTGCTCCTCTGCTGAGCCCAGGCTGGAGCGCAGGTAACTGTGTCTGCCTGCTGCCGGGAAGAGATGGGAATCTTGGGGAGGCAATCTGCACAGCGAGAAGTCCTACGGCCCTCCTTACAAGAGATCAGGGGATACCCGAAGGAACCAGGCTCAGGGGATGCTGCCAGCTCTCTCTGTGGAAGGGGATCCATCAGGGGCTCAGCCCTGCCCTGATCTCTGCTGCTTGCCACCCCCCACACTTGGGTGTGCTGCCACTGCTCCTGTGCTCTTTGTGAGCTCTTACCAGGCAAACACTGGTAAGACAGCTTTTTCTTAAGTCCCATTCCCATGCAAGCCCTGGCAGAGCTAGAAAACTGATTTTTTTTGGAACAACCATGCTGTTCCACCCAAACAAACACCTCTGAGCACTGAAATGCCCCATGATCATTTCATATGTAATCATACGGCATCTCCCGGCATGGTGGATAACACCACTGCTGGCGTCCGCTAAGTGTGGATTGCACCTAGACACCCGCACCAGCATTTCACTGTCAACTCCCTCCCATTCCAGCATCCCCAGAGAGCGCTGCTGGGAAGGGGAATGTGACCAGCTGCGTTTCTAAAGCGTATTCAAAGCCATTTCTGTATGCTGTGTCTCTACAGGGCTGGGACAACTTGACATAATTATTGTGCCACAAAAACCCTTTCCTAAACAACACGGCTGCTGTCAGAAAGCTCTTTGATAGGCACTCACTGCTGGCTTTTAAAAATAATTGGTTCCTATTTTCACAGGTGCGGAGTTTGTGTAATCCCAGTCATTTCACCGCAGGGTCTAGTGAATTAAGAAGGTGCCAAGGCATCACCAAGGTAAAGGGGATCCCCCCTCCTGGACTTACAAGAAGGAGAGAGAAAAGTTCTCCTACCTATTACCCATTTAATTAACCCATTTGCATTTGGCTACACAGCTGCTCAGCTGCACTCCCAAAATGTGCAGCTCTGAGATACGGGGGGCCCTCAAAGCAGCGTTTCAGCAATCATTTGTTTCACGTTGCCTGTTGTCTGCCTCAGGCCCTGCGAAGCCAAACAACTGATAAGACCGAGATCCACATGCTGGGAAGATTTGTTGCTTACCAGCCATGGCAGTGGCTTGAGAGGGGCAAAGAGATGGTTTATCCCCCAGTCCTGAATCATTGAGTGCCTTCCCATGTGTGAGGTGAGTGTCTGAGCGCTATTCGGTGGAAGAGGGACATAGCAGCATCTTGTCCCTGTTTTAAGACTCTGTTCCCCTTGTGACTCTGTTGTTGAGATGAGGACATCACCCCTAGGAAATACACTGTTTTTGTCATTCCTAAAAACTGTCCATCACATTTGATTTAGATTAAATTGCCCTTTGGGAGCACAGAGATGATTCACTAGTAGAAAGTCAGTCTGAGCTCAAGACTGCCTTAAAGAAGGGGGCAAAGCAACAGCCCCGAGCTCTGTTGAAAGCAAGCCTCTTGCTGACATCAAAGGCTTCTCAGAGCCAGGATTTTCTTGGTCTCCATTTTAGTTGTCTTAGAGTGGTCTTTTGAGTTAATGATTAAAGGAAGGTGTAAGAGCACTTCGGGTTTTCTGAACCTGTTGGGTAACAGAGAGCGCAAGAAGAGGCTGGGAGAGCTGTATCTGACGGCTCCTGTAAAAAAAAAAAAGTGGTCTGAGAGGGATGTGGGAAAGCGGAAAACATCCAGCAACACCCAGGAGTTGCTGCAGCTGTGTGGCTGCAACGTGAAGCATGGAAAGCTGGAGAGCTGAGGAAGAAGAGGGGTCTTCCAAGAGCTGACATTCCAACACTCTCCAAGCCACTCAAACCCAAGAAGCTTGCAGGTCTGATCTGTGCATTTAGGAAACCAATTGACCCAGGTAAGGAATATAGTCCCTTCATCGTCTTTCCATTTGTAGGCTGCCGGCAGGAACAGCTAAGTTCCTTGTGGAAATAAAAAGATAAAACAGTAACAGTTCCACCCCAAATATACGACTGTATGAAACAGATAGGTACACTGAAGTGGTTTGACTGACTCATGCCAAGGTTGTTTGAGCAAGAGGCAGAGTAGAGCAAGGGGTCAAGGGAAGAAATCTGGGGGGATAAAAAAAGGACAGTTCACACTGAATGAGTTCAAGAGCTCATTCTGGAGAGAAAAGAACTTTTGTGTTAAGAGCTGGGGTGGTTCTTGAATAGAGAATAGGGATGTTATTACTCATTTCATTTCTCCTGCGTTCAGGAAACCGGGGTTTTGTACATTAAAAAAAAAACAACCAAACAAACAAATATAAAAGATTTGTGTCTCTCATCTCCTTCTCCTCTTTAAAGTGACAAACAACAGTTTTAATTCTCCTGTCCATGTGGGCTATGAAAGGCTGATGCTACTTTTCTGGCTCACAATGATTCTGTTTATAGAGCACTTGGAACCTCATATTAATAACGCAGTATCTGTGAGTTTTATCACTTTTTTAATTGCAGTCCTGGAAGCTAGACAGTAGCATTCCTCTTCTCACATTTTTGTCCATTTACCTTTCCGAAGCACTGCTCTCTCTTTGTTTTCTCTCCTGGTTTTTAACTATGATGACGCTTAACTAGCCATCTTTTTTTATTTACGTCCCTGCTCAGCAGCATCCTCATTCATTACCTGTCAGTACAACACCAGGAACAGCAGTTTCAGAAACCACTGGTGCAAGTGTCTCTCAGTCTTTTATCAGAAGCAATTAGTCACTTTGGGTCAGGACCGTCTATGTAGGTGCCCTCCTTCTAAATATATATGCACTGTTATTCCTTTCAACAAACTTCTTGTTTGCCAAGCTGACACACACTGACAAGACAGCCATGAGAAAGTAACCTCCACAACGCAAAGCAAGCCTGAGTCCCTGATACAGAATGTGTTGGTTTTTGGAGTAATAGATGAGTTTCACACTTAGCTTATGCAAACAGTTGAGAGCAGGTACAGCTGCTTGTAGGAGAAGAAAGGTTCAGCACATTGATAAAGTATATGCCAGCCCTAGAGCCCTGGGACTTGTCCCAAGCAGAAGGCGAGGGCAGAGAACAGAGACAAAAGTTCTGGCAACCTTAACGACAAAGGTGAGATTCAGCTCCCATGTCCTCATTCAACTCAAACTCCAGGTTCCCTCCAATCATTGGAAAAGTGGGACCAAACTGAAAACTTTCTTTCCTGATTCCTTCGCAGACATGCTCTTCTCCACTGACTCCAGAGGGAGCCTCACATTTGTCAGCTCACTGAGGGCTATCAGTTGAATCCTTCAGTTCTCACCTTCCCAGCCTGGTTAGCGGATGAAAACGTCTCACCACCTTAGAACTCAAAGAGAATTCCTTCAGCAGGGCTGAAGGTCCTAAATACAAACTTTGCTGCCTACCAGTGCAGCAAAATAGTATATTGAGCATCACTGGGAGACCACATGGGAGTGCAGCATCTTTCTCCTGATTCTGCTGTGGCAGTTTGTTCCTGTGGGACATGCTCAGAGAAACAACTCCACTTGCCACTTCTGTCAGACTGCCTATGACTTGGTACATCAGCCAAAATGTTTAAATGGGGACCTTCTCCATCACTCATTGCAGAAAAAAATCAAAGCAGAAAACAGTTGCTGGACACACGTGCCAAAATTTAAGGTCCTTCCTTTCTCTTCATCCCTCCCTCCCAGGTTTTATGATAATTTTAAAGTGTTTTTCTGCATGCATAAATCTATTAAAATAAAACATGAAATAACATAAATCTATTAAAAAGCAGAACTGACAATATGGAAAGTAAAATAAAAAACTCTTCTCTAAGTAAAGATAATAATACAGGAAAATGTTGTCTTTACAAACTGGTTTCATGTATAGTGTCTAAATCTATTAATTAGAAAAGTAGATCAATTTACCAGATGGTGTGAATCAATACATAGTTGTAGAGGCCAAGAACTACAGGTACAAGCTGACATTTCAGTTAGTTTAAGGACAAACCTGCCCTTTCTATTTATGCAAGGAAAAGAAGAGTGACAAGGGCAGGGCAAGGGGAAAAAAAGTGCAGGACAAAGCCACAATGACCACAAATCACTGTTCATTTAGATGACCTATTCAGAAGATAGACAAAAGATCAAAGTTTGCCTAAATGAAAGCAATGGGCTGAGAAATTTGTTTAATCCTTATATCTCCTCCCACCTAGCTGAAGGACAAGTTGCTGCTCCAAAGTTTTCATTAGCACCTCTAAATTGCTAGCAGGCTGCAAGCAATGAGGGAGGCAGTGCTTTGCAGCCCTGATCTGAGTTCTGCTGTGATGTGAGCCTGGTTTGTCATCTCCTGCAGGGAGCTCACTGCCTCCCTGGAGCAGTCCGGAGATCTGCCTGGATATTTTTAGAGTGCCTCTGGTGACAGTCATTCAGTTTTCCTAAGGACTCAAAAAAAAAAGACAAACAGACTGTCTTTGTAGTTAGAACAGGCTGGGGCCAACTGAGGCTCCTCAGAAAGAAATGCTTTTCCCCTCCCTCTGTGACGAAAGGCAACCACGAGTTCTCCTGTGTCTTCCCTTTATTGCTAGTGAGGGTCATTCCAACCCCCAGCCGCTCCCCCAGGGCTGCTGCAGGGCCATCACACACAGAGCTCATGTGAATCAGGACAAGGGCAGATATTCCTCTCCATCAACTTGCTCAAATCAGGCCATCACTGGCCTGCAATCATTCTTGCCTTGCATCAAAGCAGGGATTTGGGAAAATGGGCATCTCTTAGCAGTCCCTGCTTTTGTACATAATGTCAAAACCTAATCTGAAGAGATGCTGAAGAGGCAGGGACTGTTAACCTGAAGGGCCCCCAGGCTGGATGGGGTGGCATCTGTATGTCTGCACCCAGAGTCATATCCGCAGACTCTGGCCAAGGTGCAGCAGCAGCTGCTGCAGTCAAAAAGGAGCTAGGTCCCCGGGAAAGTCATTCCTGGTGAGAAGCAGAAATAATGCACCATCCAAAGAAGCTTTTTCTGCCAGTTCTCATTCAGGAACAAGGAGGTATTCATCAAAATTGCGAACTGAAAGTTCGAAACCAACAAGGTTTTCATACATCACATGCAATTAAGCTGTTTGCCCTGTAATACAGCAAGTTGTCAAGGTCTGGGATGCAGCAAGATGGTAAAGTGCACAAGCAACTGCCTGGCACAGTCTTGATATCCAAGTTGCCCTAGACTGACTAAAGAGATAGGATTTGGAAGAGCCAATTAACCTCTGTTTAAGGATTTGAAACAATTTGGCTACCAGAGACCAGGGTGACAGCGGGTGGAGGACAGGGATTTTCAGGACACCACTTCAGAGCTAAACCTTCCTCTGAAATATCTAAAATGGACCTTTTAAGAAATACGGTAACCTGTTTCATGACAGATGGAGTGGAAGGATCGAACCACGTTTGCCAATTTCTGGTAGGGTTTGTCAAACACTGTGTAAGCCTTGAATTAAACATCAGGTGGCCAAGTGCCATGTATCTGTGGTATCGTACTAGCCTCATGGGATGTAATGTGGGCTGAGACAGTGGCTGGATGACATAGTTTCAGCCTTGAATATTGTGCAGGGCTGTGGGTTGCTGCATGACCACCTTCCTCCAGGGATGTTGCATGAGATGGCAGAGCAGTGGCAGGGTTTAAACAACAGCCAGTGGGGTTTGATCACTGTGCACAACTAACAGGAGTTGCCACATCGCTTTGCCAGGGCACAGATTTGGAAATATCAGCACCTTTCTACCTCCAACATCCATCAGAATATTGTGGCACGTAGCCTGCCACACCAGTGAGGAAAAGGGGAAAAATGGAATGGGAAAGGGTTTACCAAGGTAATCCCCCCAGGGCCCTTTTTCCATGGCAGTCAGTCCCCACCACATCACCAGGCCTCCTCTCCCTCCTTTCTGCGTGTTCCAGGCATTTACATCCATTACTGCTTCCTTTAGCAAATACTTCTTTAGCCCAGAGCCCAACTCTTAGTGGCTTTGCATGAGGACATCCTAGCCATGACCTGCTGTCACTCCATCCCTTTGCTATGGCCTTACAGGGCATAGCCTTAAGCCAGTCACTCAGTTTTTCCACTAATTTTTTGGCTGGAGGTGGGGGCAAGGAGGGTATTATCTATCAATCGCCAATTAACTGTAGCTTTAAACTGTTGGGGACATAGCACAGTCCATTTCAGAGAGTTCAGGAAGAAAGAAAAAGCTGTTTTCAGAGCTGAAGGCTCTCAGTACTAGCTCCTTATCTAGGAAATGCTGAATTTCACTCCAAAAGCTCTCATTTCTCAGTACACTATACTGTACAGATACAAATCCCATAAAAAAGGCCACCACCTTAGTTTTGCAGGTGAAAACGAATGCTTTAGCTCCTTTCCCAACCATGCAGTACATGCACGTGCATTTGGGGTGTTATTGCATAATACCCATATATCTATAAAAGACTTTCTTGGACTAGGCTGCCATCCTAATAGCATTGCCTTCACGCAAAAACAACACAGAGAACACCTTGCAATACCATTTTTTATTTATAGCAGCAGCCAAGAGCCTTCTGACTGCCTGTTCTGCCTGAGGGCAGCCCATGCCCAACAGATCATGGCCAAGCTACTCCAGAACACCTATTTATTAGTTTGCTGAGATTCAGGAACAGGTAAGCTTTAACAAGTCTGCTATAAATCAACAAAAACAGACACCAAAGATCTCATTTAACCAGTTGTTCCATAGTGCAAAGTACAAGGTAAAACTTCCACAGAAGTGCCTCGGTCTTCAGCTATTGCATAACCTCATAGCTCTACTGAAATTAAACTTTAATACCCCTTTCAGGAGTTTTATAGTCCAATGTTGGTTAAGATCCCTCAAATTATAATGCTAATAAGTTTCATTCCTGGCTCTGCCACTGACTTGCTTACCAAAGAAACTTACTTCATTTTTGTTTTGTTGACCCTATCTGTGAACAGATTTACCAATGTTAAGAACCCTTCCCTCGGAAAGTGCTTTCAAGCTTGGGGATAATTCACCATACAAGGTTTAAGCATTGTTATTATAACTTTGGCCTACCTTGAAAGCAAGGATTGTATTAAGCCAAAGATCTGTTTTAAAGACATTACTGAGGTGGGTCAAAATAGTAATGTTTTTGCAAGTAGGTTACCAGGTACTCTTGCATCTCATCATTTCTGTCTTGTATGAGTAGAGGGAAGTTAAATAAACACACAAGAGAGGCTGCATACAATGAAACAGGGAACGTTTCGCTGGGCCTGATTACATTTGCTCCTTTTGAACTCGGTGGTGCTGCGTGCCAGAAAACTTCCATTCATCACCGCCAATTCAGAGGTTCTTTGGCATTTGAAGTAAATAGCAAAACAAAAGTAAGATAGTGTTTAATAAATGGCACACTGACAAGCCTGAGCCCATTTTTCTTTATTTAAAGAAATACTGAGTTATTCTATTTTTTTTCAAATGGTTTCCTTCCTTTCTGTCCCTTGTTCCCCATTGCTGGTTTAGCAATAGAATAATCACTGGGCCAGTTTAAAGCTGATATTTTAAAACCTTTCAGATGCCTATATCATGATGATAATAGTAACAGTAGAATGATCTTTCTTTGTGTTCCATCTTGCACATGAAAGAGCTTCCTAGAGACACTACATGAAGGAGACCAAACTTATATCCAAGGAAAATATAAGCCAGAATTGTCTATGAAGGCTCTTTAGCAGTGCAGCACTTGGGTTTATAAATAGGAAAGTAGTTGCTTATAGAAGTACATAGGGGGAAGCAAAGTTTGGGGAAGAGGACATGTCTTCTGTCAGACCAGCTGATAAGGTCAGAAAAGGAGATGAGCTTCATCAGCTCACATAGACCAGGCAGCAGTTATTGCAGATGTAATAACAAGGCAATAAACTTTTAAAACAGACCTCCAGAGCCTCACATACTGAACGTGAGGCTCACAATTGGCTACTGCTACGTTACCCTACAGGCCGCAGGTTCATCTTTTCTTGTGAAGGAGACCATGCAGATGCACTTCTTCCCCACAGTGTGGAAGAGGAGCACTGGCCTGCATCGCAGCTGCTGATGTGCCATGAAAATGGAAAGCTGTGCTTAAAGACGCCCCGGCTGTGAACCTGGCCAGAAGTCCTGGCAATGAGCAAACCTATTCATCAGGGGATCTTCTCAAACAGGGAAGCTGATTACATAGATCTTGTGTGTGAAGCTAAAGTTTGAGAAGTCCAACATGGACAGGAATTAACCCACAATTTAGGGCCCGGCAGAAAAAGAATACTTGGAATTCAACTCACCTTTTTATGTGCTTTTTGAAACAGCGGTAACAACCATTGTACGGGTGTGCATACACCAGAAGTGTGATTTGCACTGTTAAGTGTAGGAACAAACTATAAAGCCAATTACTTAATCTGCAACACAACACAATTAAATGGTCAATGAGTAAGAGAAGTCAGAGCTGACAGTCTTTGTGCTCTGGTGTGTTGTCTTGTGGCTGCTTCATGGGTGGTTTCTGACCAGCTGTATGCAAGTACTGTATTGCTCGTCAGAGAGTATAAATAAAAAACAGACAACATAACAACAGATATACTAGTGAGAAGGGTCAAAGACCCTGGCTGAAGAAGACCATGGAAGCTGGCTGTACATATACCACTAGAAGGCAGCCCAGGCCAAGCTTCATGTAACCCAGCATATTGTCCAAGTCCCATGACCCAGTGCATAAGGCCTGGTGCACTTAGAAAGAAGATACTTGTGAGGTCTGATAATGTCTATGAGCTATGCCTGTGTATTAAACATTGATGATTTTCTTTAGCTATGTTATGCTTTGAAGCTTTTAGGGTTTTGTTTTATCAGAGCTGCTTAAATCAGCCCTGCATTAATGAGAGGCCAAGGACATGCTGTTTTACACCACTGCTCCACAGCCTGGGTGGTCTTTCAATCTGACCTTTGCAAGAGCTGGACACTACAGCTCTGAGTAGACTTAGAATATATTACCCATGAAAATTGACTGTGGCTTGGAGAAAGGAACGAGGGTGTCTCTGAGTAAAGACCAACACTAGAAACATCCCGACTCCTTCACCATTCTCTCCCACTAAGGGTCTCAAAATGGTAAGTGAAGATCAACAGCTCTACCTCAAACACTACCTGTGTGAGACATTGGCACACACAAGCCACTTAGATATGCTACTCCCTCTCAGACCTTTGTTACAGCTGTCAGTCGTATCAATGACGATCAAAGAATGAAAGTGTTCAGCAAAACCACATCTAACCCTTTTGTCCTTCTCCTAATAATAATCTGTCTCAGAATACTAGCAAGGTAGCCACTAGTTTCAGTGGATTTCCCTCCTGACAGTGATGTCTATTGAAACAGACTAGGAAAAAAATTCTTCACAATATTAATATTAGCACTTATATAAGCACCACTAGCCAAAATTTTCAGAGCACTTTGTGGACACGAATTAATTAATCTGCATCACAGAAAAAGAAGTGAAGCAACTTTGACTACTGTCCCTTTAGGTTTAAAGCAAGAGCATACAAGCTGGTTTTGCATAAATTTATTTCTGGGTCAATCCTTGCCTTCTCTGCCAGCATTAGTATTCATTAGAGAAAGAAAAAAAATATGCAAGAATGGAATAGAGTGGATTGAAAGTTGGTCTCTAAAATTCCCTTGAAACATAAGTCTTACAAGGAAAGAACTACTAAAAGTGCAATAATACCTTCAGAGTTAATGAAATAGAAATTGCATTTTAACAAGTTTAGGTCAATAGAGCTCAGTCATGAAGGATTTTCATTGATGCTGTGCTAGAATGGCAAGTCACTATAAAAATCTAGATGTGTTCAACTCACAACAGATGAAAATGTAAAACCAGAGCTAAACTTCAGAGTAAGGAGATCCAAACTCTATTCTAGACAGTCATGTGACAAATTACTTGGAACCTTCATATCTCTATACACCTTCTTATGACCCCTTCATCGCAAGACCTTAGATGGTGTCAGCAAGGCTGAATGATGGTGTTTAAAAGGGTCCTTGTTCCTCAGAAGAGCCTAAGAACTGCACCCATTTTGCCTGGAATACTGAACTCAAGACATGACTACAGTATTTGTAGTTTGCTTTTAGCATTAACATGTATTTGAAAAGTTTTTTCAAGCTTATTTTGACCTTTCTCTAAAATGAGGTCCAGGTAGTCAAGACATGCAGAGTTTCAGGAACTCAAGCATTAGGTGTTGGCTCTGGGCAAAGCTGGGTAACAGAGAGAACACTGTAGCTCTAAGGAAAGATTGGGTGTACCTTATTTCATTATCCAAGTTTACTAACTTCTGAATCACTACCACAGGGAAACATTGACATCACATGTGGCTCCTTTAGGACCCTTTCTGATTGCCAGCTCATGGCCACAAGGCCTCTGTTTTCATCCTCTCTTCTGCACTGCACTGCCCCATTTCCTTCATTTTTCAAGGTTTACTGCAAATTATCACTTGGATTTGTATTCACTGTTCTCTTAAACTTTCAGTTTTACTTCTTCCAGCACCTTTTTTTTTTTCATCCCAACCAAATAGCTTCAATGAGACGTTTACAGAGACAGGACAAGTTTTACTGTGCAAGCCATATTTAAAAAGTTTCAAGAAATGGGGCTCTGCATTTCTTATCGCTCCGAGCCAGAGTCAGTTCCTTCCTGATGTTGCACCACAGCCACTCCACCCCCTTTCCTGCTTCAGCACATCCTGACAATGTTTTACATGTATGCAGGCAGCGTGGATGGGTAAATTCACTTCATCACTTGATCAGGCATGCATAGGACCAGAAGGAATGACAATAGACTATGTTACCCTAAGGATGGGTATTTTCATTTAGGTTGTCCATGAAAAATCTTTGTCCTGACACTCATAGAAATTGTCAGTGAAGAAGATCCCGATCCCACAAAGTCTCCACACTGTCTGTTTTGCATATTTCATATTTTGAAATGTTTTCCTAACGTCTAATTTACCTTTTCCTAGCTGATTAAATTGGTCAATGTGAACTGATTTCTTCTGATCCTACCACAAGCACAAATGATGAAATTCTCATTGGCTTCATCACACTGTTTTCACACCGGCTGATCATGACTTAACCTTCTCTTTTCTGGATTAACAAACACACTTTTCCAGCCTTTTCAAACTTCATTTGCTTCTGTAGATTTAATTTGGATTCTTTTGATATTGCCTATATCTTTTTTAAGTTATTCTGGAAATTGTACCTTTTCAGTCTTCCATCTAAAAACTTGCTCAATACCTGTCAGAAGAAAATTGCAACACCATCTTATTTTAATGTAGATTCAGTTTGTGATCTGCTATATTCATCATACTCTTTTTGGCAGTTGCTATGATAGCACAAGCATTAACCACTTTGTATTTGTCCATTTTTCTTGCCTAGGTAAAGCACTTAGCTCCTGACTTTCATTGAATTTCACCTGACTGGCTTCAGACACCTTCTCCACTTCATCAAGACTGTTTCCAAGGCTGATCTTCTACCAAGACCTTACAGCTCACTTCCATCCAGGGGTCTCCTCAGCTGTCCTGAGCATGTTGTCTCTTCAGCATCAAAATCACTCGCAAAAATAATGACCAGGTCAGGAGCCCAGACTGAGACCCACTGAACCACTCTTTCACTGTGAAAATCCACTCTTTCTACATGGCTCCTCAATCCATACTTACAGCCACTGACATCATTTAGACCCTGGTCTCTAACCTAGGACCTTCTTAATAGACAATGAGGAGGTGGAAATGAAAGACAACAGACTAACACAACCCATTATTTGTTCTGCCTGACTCCTGTGCCAGTGAAAATTGGCTGTCAGGGCTCTAAACTATATTCTCCTAGTTTATGTGCTACTGTCGATTGGGAGACCATTAATAGCATCACTAAAGCTGGATCTATAATTTGCTAAACAGATCTCATCTTCCGTATCCACACGATTTTCCAATTCTCTTTCAAAAAAGGAAATTAAAGTAGTTTGGCACAACAATTTGATATTGATACACCTACGCTCATTGCTTTTTAAGGATCTTTTACTATTCTACAAACCTGCAGAAACTGATTATTTAATAATCTTTTCTGGTACCTACCTGGGTAACAAAGTTAAACCAGCTGATCTTGAAATCCCTGATATGATGTATGCTTTCCTCCAGTCCTCTGGGACCACAGTGCCCTTGCTGATTTCTCAGAGATAATCACCAACAATTCAGAGCTGCCTTGGCTAGCTCCTTAAATCCGCTCAATTTTATCAGGCCCTGCTGAGCTGAACACATCTATTTTATACAAATAACCATTGACTTCTGGTTCACTCCCTGATCTCATTTGCATTTCAATCTCTTTGTTAAAATTAATTTTGTCATGTATCTAGGCATAAGTAATCTTTTTGGGGGAGAGAAGTGAAGCAAAAATGGCAATTATTTTCAGCCTTCTCTGCAATAACCCCTTTTTTTTGTTCTTCCCATTAAATAGTGGGCCGCTATGCACTCCCTTTTCCTTCTTTATATTTCTAATGTATTCGCAGAACATTTTCTTGTCATCTTAGTGATTTCAAATGTTGGATTAGAACTTGGACCTTTTGTGTTCAATCTTTACTTTGGGGAGAATTTCAAGAGGAACAGGGAAAGAATCAAAGGAGAAATCCAGTGAGAAATTGAAGTAAAAAGAAAGGACAGGGCAGGAAAGGAACAGAGGAAATGGAACAGTGTTAAATAAAATAACATCTCA
Source organism: Numenius arquata (assembly GCF_964106895.1). Lineage (NCBI taxonomy): Eukaryota > Metazoa > Chordata > Aves > Charadriiformes > Scolopacidae > Numenius > Numenius arquata. Next base: position 68,163,091 of record NC_133578.1, on the reverse strand, counting down.
GTAATTGACAGTCAAATTTTATCACATTCAGTTTAAAGATTTCTTCTGTGTGTGAAGGTAAAAAAATGTTAATCTATGAAAACCATACTGATGTTTATAAATTATTTTAATTTCTGGGGGCACGTGAATGGGGAGAGGTGATCTGTGAATCTGAGTCACTCTGTCATTTTAAAAGTTAGTTGCTAGGCTTTCCCGACGCACCACATGAGTCACCCAAACCATTTTCAGCTCTGCCAGCTGATGCAGTGGTAAAGGTCACTTTTCCAACACACTTGATGTTGGCAGTGACCCTTTGATACCTGGTACACTTAATTAAGCCAATATCTTTCAGAAACGCACCTACAAAGACACAGCTAATAGAACTGGGTTATTGTTTCACCCAGTCCCAAAGCCTTTCAGGGTACCCTGGCAAAATCCCCGCTGGCTTCACAGGTGCCAGGATTTCACCACATCCTCTTCCAAAGGTAAAAAGGAGACAGATTCTCTGCTGATGCCTCCAAAGAAGGAATAGGAGCAGGTCCATCACGCACGCACAGTACAGAGGAGCCAGCTCAGGGGTATCATTAATACAAGGACTCTTTTTTATTTCTCCTCTACAGGAATTTGTTGTTATTCAGTGCCATAGGACTGCAGGGCAGGTGTCGTTTTAGAGATGCTGAACTACAGTGATGTGTTGGTTTTTTGACTGCTGTCACTACGCTCGACACTGAATACTGCAAAAGAGAGCTGATTTGCTGATATTATCTGCAAATTTGTCACCCCTGGAGAATGACAGAATGATTTGGTAGAGAACTGTCCCTCCACCTGCCTCCTTAATGACCGCCTGCCTTTTATGAGTGTGTGCACAGGTAAAAGATACCTGGCTGGCAGGCTGTGAAAACCTGTGGGCACTTAGCATGCAGTGTTTGCAGTGGTCTCCTTGGATGGCTTTAGATTCTTTGATCTGACTTGACATTTCAAATTTATAGAACAATATTGAATTTTAACTACCTGGGAGAAGCCTGGCAGGCCATGATTTCCACACAGCAGATGTGAGGAACAAGTACAACGTGGATCACATTTAGAGTAAAACTGTCAAAAATTTACAAGCTTTACATAGAGCTCAGAAGACTTTCCCTACTTCATTAATTAATGTTCTTTTATATCATCCCTCTCCTAGGGTGCTTTCTTGATTTAGAGCTACAACAGTGAGCCCAAGCATGTTGGATGTTTCAGATCCAAAGCAAGAAGAACAGACCCAGGTCCAGGAGTTAATGATTTTAAAAGGTGTGACCAGAAAAGAAGTGGGAGGGAGGGAGGGACAGGTTAACTGGCTCTGTTCGAACAATTCCTTAACTACATATTTGTCCCTAAAAGGCAGTGGGGTTTTGTAACAGCTTCTTTTTTTTTAATAATCAAAATTATTAACAACTGCTGAGATAAGGTACTTTTTAATGCTCTGACAGAATAGCTAACCACTAGGATAACTAACTGAAGGCCAGAGCTCCATCATGGCAGATCTTTAAATCAAGAAGAAAATAATTTTCCAGCTTTCTGCAGAAGTATATATATGACACAGGATCCCATGGGTGACAACCTATGGCATCTGGTAGAGAGAAGATTAGGTTATTTTATCACAATGTTTCTTTTCAGTCTTGGTATTTTCTCTTTCTGATTTCAGTTGTGTTCCAGGAAAGCATCTCTATTTCAGAGCAGTTAACCATATGCTTACTCTGCAAAATGACTCTTTTTTAAATCCTATGAATTCCAGAGTGGCATGAGTACATGCAAAAGAGTTTGTCTGAATTTGATTTATGTTAAAGGCAGGATTCACCATGTCAGTGAACCAGATCCTAATGTCTTTCTTTTTCCTGCATCATCATTAAACACGGTGTGATCATTAAGAGCAGCCTGAGTTTGCACTTGTAGCTTTGGCTCGGGTCTGCTCAGCCCAGATCCTGTGGGTTCTGGAAAGCAATGGGTACGTTAAGATCCTTACATAACCTCCGCAGCTTTGATGTGGTTTAGTTTATTTATAACAGCTCGCTCTTCTGAATAAAAATTCCTGCTTCAAAGAGCTCGTAGTCAGCTTCAAGTTCTTGGCCCTACACTGCTCACCCTCCAGAAAAAACAGTCTGTTTATCAGGGCACTTTTCTACTACCCGTGGGGATAGCGTGCACCATGACAATACCTAGTCCTCCAGTTTGATTCACTGCGGGTTGGTCAATGCTCAGGACAATACCATCAAACAGGAAATTAATTCAGTGGATTGTCGGCATTTTCTGACATAAGTTTGATGTTCAGCCCGAGCTTTTTGTCCTCTATTGTGTATTTTTAGAGGCTTTTGCCACTGGCATTGGTAAAATATTTACAGATTAATTCTTTGACTTCTGTTGGCATCCAAATGCTCTAGGTGGCAATTAAACCTCAAAATAGAGCAGAGACAAATTTGGAGTTGTGAAAAAAGTTTCTTTGCTCAGGACAATATTTTCACTTCAATCTATTCACTGAATTTCTATTGACATATACAGGAAGTTTGCCCACAGGCCTTGAAGAGAGACAAATCATTTGTGCCAGTATGCATAAAGATTTTAAAAGCATTGTGTTTCACCAATATGATCTGAGTTTCTGTCCTAAAAAGAAAGGGACTGAGTACTTAGAAAAGAAGAGGCTGAAGGAAGAAATTCAAAGGGATTTTACAGCCCTTGAGTTTGTGGTTATAGAAAAAGCATTTCAGGGTCAGAAGGCACCAGAAATGAATAAAGCATGTGTTTCTGGATTAAACTGGATTTTTACATCACTAACTAACATATCAGAACTGGCATTCACCTACACCGTGGTCCTTTGAAGCGCTAGGTGGTGTGGAAAACCACACGTGGAGCTCTTTGTGGAGCAATTAGCTCATCATTTCATCTTTTCAAGGATGCGCTTTAATCTACCTCATCTTTTCTTCCTAGGTCAGTAATTTCAGGCCCCTAATCATTTTTATTGCTCTCCTGAATGCCTTCTAATTCCAGTGGTTAGAACTTAATGCAATATGCCCAGTGCAGTTACAGCAAAGCCTCTAAGAGCTACAAAGAGCTTCAATTACCTCTTTGGTCTTTAACTGCAATTCTGCTTTGCTTTATTTGCTGATAATACCAAACTGACAAATTATATGTCCCCTATCATCGTAATGCCTATGCTCAAACTATTTTCCGCATGCTATATGAGAGCAACTAGCATTTTTTTGACACTTATGGTGTTACTTTTTGTTCTGTATTTCTAGCCTGCTTCTCTGTGTCTTATTTTTCTGGTTTCATTAGCATGCACAGAAGTTCTAGTCCATTTAAAAGCTGTATTCAGCTGTTCCAGGCCATGTGAGCAATCACCTTGTTACAAAAATCAGTTAATTATAAGGAATTAAGGAAAAATGCATCTGCCATCAAGGAACAAACCAAATTTTGACACAGCTCTGCCACAGCACACAGTTGATCCGAAGACAAGGAGGATGCAGGCATCAACACCTGGACTCCTTTTATAGTGAACAGAAAGAAATGGGCACTTTCAGAGAGAGTTCTGTCTATTTTGTCATGACATGCCCTAAAGATGCTTTATCTCTTCACTGGCTGACAGGAGCAGAAGTTACCTCTCTGGTGGGAAGCGCTCTACAGTGTAGGTGTCTAAAGCAGGGTGAAATGAACCCCACCTTATCTTTCTCCAATTACAGCCCCATTCAGAGTCATGTACAGGTCCAATAGATGGCCCATTTCAGCTATAGCAGCTACTCTGACATTTGGAACAGAGTGGGGTGATAAAGGAGTCAGATCAGGACTCATTTCCCAGGATCTGCAAGGAGAGCAGGGAATTCTTACAACACCTAAGTAAGGCTCACAAAACAGGCTAATTACCAGCATCTCTGGCCCACTTTCACATTTTTAGTGCTTTGATTGTGAGAGCTTTTGAGCCAGACTCCTGACTCCTACATTACATATGTACAGAATCTAGCACAGCGAGCCCAGTTTGCTTAAGCACCCCCCTGTGTGCAACTTAAGAAATAGTAGCAGAATAAAATGGGACTTTTTTGTCTTTTCGAAATATAACTCAAGTGGCCAGGCACACTGCCCCTACTTGTCTGATTGTATGATCAACCATAAATACCTTCTGTAAATGTCCTCCCTGCAATGAATATTAAATAATCTAGTTGCCCGTTTTTACTAAAGGCAAATTTCAGCTTCTGGAATCTGAATAGTCTGAGCTGCAGCTCAGGATGACTGAAGACAGTGGGTAGATTTGTCCAACAAACCAAGAACCATAACACCTTCACACAGGTACTTTCTTTTAAATTAAAGAAGGCTCTTTTAAGCTACCACCCTGCCACAGCCTCCCTAACCTTAACTCAGAGACCACAGCAGTGCTGTGCTCTGCAGAGTGCAACATGTTGAAATCAGAGACCATAGAATGGTTTGGGTTGAAAAGGACTTTAAAGATCACCAGGTTCCAACCTCCCTGCCATGGGCAGGGACACCTCCCACTAGACCAGGTTGCTCAAAGCCCCATCCAGCCTGGTCTTGAACACCTCCAGGGATGGGACATCCACAACTCTGGGCAACCTGTGCTGGTGTCTCACCACCCTCAAAGTATTTCTTCCTAATATCTAATCTAAATCTACCCTCTTTCAGTTTAAAACCATTACTCCTCATCCTACCACTACACTCCCTGATGAGAGTCCCTCCCCATCTTTCCTGTAGGCCCCATTTAGGTACTGGAAGGCTTCTATAAGGTCTCCCCGGAGCACCCTCTTCTCCTAGGCTGAACAACCCCAACTCTCTCAGCCTGAAATGGAAAATGTTGTGCTGCTTCAGTGCTGTCCATCTCTCAAGGTCATTAGCAAATCTGCCTAAAGCCTCATTTGACAGGCCCCTAAGTTGTACAAGTCTAAGCACTGTAAGGCTCAGTGGAAATGATGAGATTTCACAAGCTATATTCAGCTTGTTAAGATATAAGCAGCCTCCCTCCGGGCACACACAGGTCTCTGGAGCTGAGCAAGCTAGCCTGGGAGTCAGGACTGACCTGACCACTCTGTGACATGTTCCCAAAATGACAGAACAAAAACCAGCAGGTCAGACTGATAGCCATGAGATTGTTTCAATGCACACAAAGTTTTATATCACCTTGGGCTCCAGATTCAGTATTTCCTATTTCAGGAACAAGCAGTAATATATAGTTAGAGAAAACACCATTTTTTCAAAAGAAAAATAGTCCCAAAGGGACATGCAGGACAGACTTCTTTTTTTCCAATCTCTTGCAAAAGAACTGGCTTCATTCTCATTTTTCATCCATTTGTCCTACTTCTTGCAGCAGCATCTTTGTTGAGACTTTCAAAAATGTTACTGACCTCTATTTATATTCCTGAGCTTTCCTCAGTCATCCTCAGGAATGACTCTGTACCCCAGAAAAATGGGAGATCTCCCCAGATTGGGCATACTGGAGATGGTGGCAGGCTTTGTTGTGATCCAGGCTCTTCTTGTTGCATACAAAATGTTGGCAGGAATTAGCCCCCACTGAAATCCCTGCCTCTTTGAGACATAGAGGAGGACAAATAATCCTGAACATCCCCTAGGAGGAGGAGACTGGAAGGATCTCCTGGGCCAAGTCTCGTCCCTAGCTGCCACATCATATGGAGTTCAGTTTTTAAGCTGATCACATTTCAACTTAAACAAAAAATTAACAAGAGGAAAGATTTTTGTCCTTATTACTGCTACCAGAGGGCCTTCCAGATTTCCCCTGCCACAACAATTAGAAACATTCTTCTAAATTCCAGCCCAGAATTATCCATAAGCAGTTGGTACCTAATTGCTCTTCTAGTTGTATCCCTTAAATTAATTCATTCTGATCTTTCCCTGGTGTTCACCCGTTGGTGTATTTGTAGCCGACAGCCATATCCCCTCTCACTCTTCCTTCTGCAAGACCAGACAAGCCCCCAGCTCAGTGAGACTCTTTGCAGATGATGAACTCTCCCTTCTCTGGTCACCACCAAGACCTCTGTCTCTGACTCCTGCGGTACAAACTCACCTTTCTCTTCAAATAGGTGATGAGAACTGTGCAGTATGCAGCACAACTTAATGCTTTCCTGCTGGAAATACTTTCCTTGAGACACCCCAGGACTGTCTTTGCCTTCATTACAGCTGAATCATTTTTGTGGCTCACACTCAACTTTTATCTGACTGTTACACACAAGTCTTCCTCCTTAGTTATTTCCTGCTGATGAGCTCCCAGCTTATAACAGAAATCCATCTTATTACTCCCTAAGCCCCTGTTATAACAAAGTATTTAGGTTTCTAATTCCTATTTAGACAGCTCCTAACATCCTACTGAAATCAGTAGGAATCAACTGATGCTACCCTGCTCCCACTGAAATCGGTGGGAATGAGGTTTTGTAGGATACAATAGACTAAGTTATCAACTTTTCTTTAAGATGTTTACAATAGAAACATTATCAGCAGGAGACCAGATACCATGAGCCATAATAGTTCTAACAATTATTCCTGGAGTAATAAATCAGAAATTGCCTTTAGAGACCTAGTAATGAATTCAGAAAACAAAATGAGCACGCACACTGATTTGACAGCATCCATTCTTTTAAAAAAGCTTTATTAACTGAGCAGCACTGTGTCGTATCTTCTGTTTACTAAGGGGAAAAGTGGTGATACAAGGACAGGAAAAACGTAAGGCAAAAGACTGATGGTAATACAACAGTTCTAGCTTTTCTTGCTGAGTCAGAAGGGCTAAGTGGAACTGCATTGAAAAGAAAATGGTCCCTCCTAGCCTGCTGGTCCCCAGATCAATATCAGTAACACAGTAATATTTCAGTCTCAGGAGTTTCTATGAGAAAATCTTGCAAAATAGTTTTTGCAGAGAGGGTGAATTTTGTTTGTTGTATTCTCTGCACCATAATTTGTGACATTATCCAAATCTGCTATACTTTTTTCTTAGTGCTACAATCTAGCCTTGCCATCTTGCTGAATTATTACAGGATGACATAGTTTGAGATACCACTTGAAAAAATAAAGCACGAGAAGAAAAGAAAATTCTTTGGTGCAAAAGTAAACAATAATTTAGGGTTGAGATATTTCCAAACAGACCAGAACCAGAAAATTATTTCTTGGAACTAGCCTGTAAGAATATTTCTGATCATTGGGTTCTGCAAAGTAATAAAAGTGTGTACTTTACTTCTAACCTGCTTTATAAACATTAAATAATGTAGTAAACCATAAGTATGAAACAAGATTGTATTATAATAATTGCATGACTGCTCAAAGCAAAGGCATATTAATTTTCATCCAAGACACACAGTTTCTTGGAATTTTACCAACTATGAGTGGCTTTTCTTCATGTGTCAGAGATAAGCCCTTCTTGCAGAAATGGGTTTTGAGAAATGGGAAACCTGACCTGCTGGTAGTGATCCTCCATGGCAGCCCACCACAGGGTCCGGGAGAGGCTGAGATGTGCAGAGTGGTCATTTGGCCGCAGCTCCTCCTCACCCCGTAGCACTGAGCACCAGGTCTGCACCCAAACCACCACTCCATTAACCCTTCAGTTAAATGAGGAGAATTCAATTCTGACATTATGTTCTTTATTTAAACAAGTAAAAGGTCCGATACACTTTCAATCATCTAACTGTAGCTGGATTTTCCTGACACAAGCATTTTGGAAGAAAACTGCAATATTGCCTTGTAAAAAGCTCCAAGCCAGAGAGAAAGGGTGACAGAGGGAAGTAGTTGAGATGTGTCCAAGACCTCAGGGGATACACGAAGCAGCCTGAAGAAACAGCTGAACATTTTATCACCCTAGCAGGCTTTGAAAATTACCTTAGCCCCCAGAAAAATCCAGATTTAGAGTTTCAAAGGTAATTTTGGGGAGCTAGTGCTGTATATTGAAAAGGCACCATGAAGAGACTCAGGATTGTGAATATTAAATTAATAGAAGACCGCAAGATGTTCATATGTTACATAAAAAGTCAGTCAGGGAAGAAGATGAATGGAGGTGCAAGTAGCAAAGTTATGTTGACAGAAATATTCCCATTCTGTAGATTAACAGTCAAGTTTCAAGGCCAGGAGGCAGCAGGCCACCAGGATCCTGCAGGGTGGCACAGGCCATTACATTCTTCCCCAAAAACTGGCCTAGGCATGTGTTTAATAGATAGCAAATCTCCTTCAAGTGAGGGTGAGTTCAGCACCTTTGCTGGTAGCTGCTCCAATGTTTAATTAATCTCACAACTAGGACATTGCCGTATTTTTCTAATTTATTACTCATCATGTCACAATATAATAGAGGACGAGGCTGGGAAGGATGCTGAGAGGTCTCTTGGTTTGTCTTTTTCCAGGAAAGAATCAGCTTTACCTAAACTGCTGATGTATTTGACTTCTTTTCTTAACCATATCCAGGGACACAGATAGGACCAAATCCCTCATTCCCACTTTCACTTTAATAACCTGAATAGATTGTGCTCTTTAAACCTTCTAAAGGAAGGCTAATTTCCTTGCTCCCAGTTAATGTTTTTGCCTCTTCTGGACTTTTTTTGTTATTTCCATATCTGTCTGCTCAACTGGATGCAATATTCTGTTAATGAACCCCCCGGTGCTGTGTCCAAAGAAAGTATCACTTCCATACAAACTTACTCTTTTTTTTTTTTTTTTTCATATCCCCCATGGAGACATTTGTTTTCTGTCTTTACTGTCTTTGTACCTTGATTGGTCAATGTGAGACTTAATTTTCTGTATGAAAACTAAAAAAAAAAAAGACATTTCCAATCATCCTTCTCACAGTATGTGTTAACCAGCAAATATTTATTATCATCTGATACATCAGTGAAGAAAACACAATATGGTACCAGACTAAGAGCTGGTGTCCAGGCAAGTCCTGTACTAATGGCCTCACTCAGGAACAGCTACATTAACAACTCCATTTTAAGGTCTGTTAGTGAGCCGGTTTTTCACCCATCTACTTTTTGCCCTGTTGATTCCTTTTAATGCAAGATTTTAATCAGTGTGTCAGGCAGTATTAAGTGAAGTGCCTTGGAGAAATCCAAAGGTACCACCTCAGCACAGCTGTCTTAATAATCCAAACCTATAATCTTATCAAAAAGAGATAACAGACTTATTTAACAAGATGTACCTTCCATTAGAAGCATTTTGCCTGGCATCAATTACCTTCTTAAGCTCTAACTCTTCATTGACAGAGTCCTGAATTCACTGACCCACTCTCTGGCCTGTAAGGAACATCAGGTTGACTGATTTTATCTGGTTTATGCCTTTTCTCTCTAACTATAGGAATCACAGGAGTATTCTCTGATGATATGGAGTTACCTTATTTATGAGGATGAATTACAAACTAACCACAAAGGTTTAAGATAATTCTCATCTCAATAATTTTGCATCTGTATCCCGTAAATGATTATACCTGACCTTAACTTTCTTTTCCTCTCCAAAAATGGTTCCTCTTATAGTCCATAATCTTGTCAATTGTTGCTATTCTACTAATTCTTTAGCTTTTTCTATCAAACACTTATATTTAAAACTTTTAATTTACATTCGTCATTATTAACTCCCATTTCTTTCCTGTTCTTTATATTTGGGAAGTGTTTGTGCTTCACAGGTGCTTTTTCCTACAGGATGTCTTTTTTTTTTTTTCCCCAAAAATGTCTTTCTTATGTTTTTTTTGTCTTTATGATACTTCAAGAGTATTCAGACAATCAATATACAATGTTCATTAAGATTTGCCACTTATGTTCCCACATTGCAAACAGATACTTAAGGGGAAGACTCTTGTGTTGCCCAATGAAAGCTGAGCAACAGTGGCAACTGCTAAACATCTTACAGTTTAGTATTTCAAATCTGTGAGTATTCAAGCATTCTCCCTGACCTGGAATCACATATGGCCTCATAATGGTAACACGAGCTGTAATGAAAAGTGTCTCCTCTTTTTTCTTTCCCTTCCAATGTTACAGAACCAAAAGGATCCTCCTTATGTTGCTTACCTGTTTTCCCCAGCATCTCGCTTCTCTACTACTGAGAGACAAATCTCCTCACGTTTGCAATGTCTCCCAGGATCTGTGCAATGAACCTTTCTATGATGTCTCCAGTTCATAGTAGTTAATGAAAGCTTTCCCTCTTTCTCCTGGAAAGTAGCTGGGCTGTTCTACTTTTCCCATTGCAGGAGACCTGCTCAGTTTTCCTAAGACTTTTCTCCCCTTTTGGGCAATTCTAGCTTCTTTCTGGGTTGCTCAGTTTGAGTTGGACAGAAGTTATTTTCTTTCCCATTTTTTTTTAACCTGCGCTTCAGTAGGTTCTTTCATATGATTCTCTTCTGTCTAACAACATGGAGACATCATTTCCTTTTCTGTCCTTTTCCAAGATGTTTCTCACTCCTGGTCCTGATATGACTTCCATTTCTGTGACAGGATGGACTGTGCTGTTCCTTACATCTGGATGTCAAAGAAGTCATCTCTACTCCTCACACATACAAAGATGATTAGCTATTTCTCAAGAGCATAATTATTCTATACATTATAGGCAAAGACTCTTCCTCTTTAGGCAGGAATATCCAAGGCATGTTATGAACATTGATTTCTCTACCAACACTTGATAGACAATTAAACTTGTACATAGAAAGAAAGGCCACCAATCTTTCTCCCATTATTTGCCATGTAAAATCCATTAGCTAAAGAGATCTTATTTCTTTCCATAGACCCTTACATCCTTCAGCAGGGAGCAACTGGACAAAAATGTTAAATAGTCTCTTTCTCTCAAAGAGAACTGAAGCAAACTGCTGTTGTTTCAGACATAAAGCAAAATGTAGCTCTTAAAGAAGGTTATCTGAGTTTGTTTCACTATAAAATTCATTATTTCCAGAAATCCAGACAGGCAAATTACCCACTTTCTGTCAGTTCAGCTGGAATGTATTTTGTAATTGTTATCAAGTAGAAGACTATCTTTATATTACAGTATAACATGACATCTATATAAACAACATACACGGGGGAGAAGAGATGGAAAAGCACCCTGATTTCCATTTAATACTAAATCCTACCATCTTTGCGTACACAAAACTTCATGCATTTTCAGCTTATGGATGCAGGATCAAAAGAGGGAGTGCGCAGTAATACTTCCTACCAAAATATGTAATGCCGAAAGCTCTCTATTGAGTCTTCCATTCTTTTGTGTAAATTGCAGATCATTAAAATGTCACAAACAGAGATCTGTTTCTCAAATCTGGACTTCTGAAATGAGAAAAAAGGAGATGCAGAATCTAGGTCATGTAATTTCAGAGCCTGCAAATGTCAACAAAACTTCATAGTCTGGGGTGATTAACGTCCAACTGCAGTAACTGCTACAAGTAAAATCTTTTCTTTTTTTCCAAAGCCTGAAGGCTGTAGCCATAAAACTGTCTGTTCAGCAATTATTGACACTGGATTGGGTTTCTCCTGATTGTTCAGGGGGTTGTCCACACAGTCTTCAAAATGGTACAATTCATACATTGATTTTCATTGTCTAGTTTATAAAACATGGGAGGAGGTTGAAATGAGCAGTAATGAGCCTATTTGTGGTCATCATTGAGTCTGTCTGAGTCCTGAGTGAAAATATCAGGGTACTGCAGTCTTAGTTCTTTGTGTCTGCACCATCAAGTTTCTGTGCTCCTCTCTGTCAGGATAAGTGCTCACAGGAGGGCAGTTTTACTGTACCTCAAAGCCTTGATCCCTTGAGTTACCCTCCATGATAAGGGAGAGAAAGGGATAAGATCCCCCCCTGCCTGGATTAGTTTGGGAGGGCAGGCTACCACAGTTTGCCAAGAGCCATTTTCTAGACTAGGTGGTTAGGTCCACAGCCATCGTCACTAGATAGGTTAGGTGGCACTGTTATTATTTCAGTATATGTATGGAAGGACTGATGGATCCAAAACTCCTCCAAGGGCACCTTGTGTTTCAATGCCTTTTATCAGTCAGGGTGAACCACCTCAGTCACTGGCAGATCAATGCAGCATCCTGGAAAGGTGCTAGGATAGGAAAGGGGCTGCAGTACAAGAGTAAGTCTGGTCCTGTTTGTCCAGTTGTCTGTAGACATTTTGAGCATGGAGCACCTCCAAGAATGGACCCTAAATCAGAAGGTTATTGCTTGGCAGGCTCTGCCATGTGCAATTTACTCTTCCTTGGAATTCCTCTGTGTCTCTTTCGCCCTGCCTTGAAAAAGTATATGCAGTTAATTTATTACCACACCTGCTGTCCCCAAGGTGTGTTTCGGAATGACCTCTCTTTGACTCTGTGTTACTACCGTTCCCTCCCATCACCATTTGAATCATATCCCCTTCCTGCATTTTTCCCATCTGAATTTCAAGGGGCTGGGGAAGCAGAGTTTAATTACCATTTCACTGGCTTTATTATGTTATGGCACTGAACCCCAAGGCTTGGCTATAAGGGGAGCTTTATAATAAGTTATAATGATCCATCTTTTCTTATGTACTGTGCATTTTAAGCCTCCCTCACTGATTATTTATTATTTCAACTTGGTATATGAATTATTTACTTCTCCCAAGCTCTAGCATGCATGAAAAAATGCTATGAAGCAATAAAGATCTAGACTTGTTTCCACTGAAGACAAAAACCCAGCCCCTGGCAATTTCAGTGGAAGCTGCACTAACCTGTTGGATTGTTTAAATGGAAATTGCTTCATTACCATGATGACTTACCATGTTATCTACAGAGTTGGCTTTCAAGACCCATGTAGACACAGAAATAACGTCCTGGTGCAACTCCTACAATCAATTCCTACCACTTCAGGGTCTTGTAGTATTGCTGGAACCTCACCTTCTCCAGTTCTCTCTGCTTTGGTCCACCAAACTCTAGCTTAGCTACAGCCTGGGGTCTGAGAGAGGGCATGGGTATGATATTTATGGTCTGAGTACAGAAACTACGTCCACTGGAGCTCTACTTTGGCTTTAAGCCTGGATTAGGTATGAAAGATTGTTTCTCAGGACTGGCATAGACAGTACTCTTCCAGGAAGCAGTCACTGGGAAGGGTGCAAGCTCTGCCAAAAAAAGGAGTGAGTGCCAGAAGGGACATTTATGCATCTCCTGGAAGACATCTGAATCTAAGGGAACAGATTCCAGCCTCCTAGGCAAAGGATCCCAAAAAAACCCTCTGCAAAGCTCATCTCAGAAGCTCACTTCCCTTCAGCAGCAGCTGTCTTTGAGGGGGATGGGGATGCTGCCAATGCCATGCTCCTGTATTCTGTTGCTACGGTAATCCAAAAGTTTTTTTAGGACAGAGCTTTACAAGTTTTATTATTTACATTAGGTTGTTGCCTGTTTTTTTGCACTCGTCTTGCTTATTTCCCACTCTCCCCATTCCCATGGACTGCCTGTACACATCGTTAAATAATTAACACTCCTTTGTATTATGCACCTGGGAGATCATTGCAAACATCAGCCGTAAAATGCAATTTGAAAGTACAGAAATTCCTCTCTGATTTGAAATTAAGCAGGGGAAATGTTCAACCCCGAGATCATATTTTTCAGTGCATTTACATTTCTATGTCGCTCACAGCAAATAATTTTAAAAACTTAATTTGCATTTCAATTTTTGTCATTCTGTACTTACTTTCTGTATTTCACTCCACATAAAGAATGAAAACAGACTGTGAAACTTACTGGAAGCTAACAAATCTGGCTCTTCTTTTCTAGCAAAATGATGCAGTGTTTGGCTTACAAACCCAGCAAGGGAATAATTCCAATCAAAATTGTTTTCATTGGAATGCTTAAATACGGAAACATTTCTATTGGTTTGAATCTTTATTTCACAGAACTTAAATTCAGCTCTAACCTGACTTGTTGGTGTACTCTCTGAAAAATCCTTCTGCATGTATTTTCTCCCCAGCTTCCAGACCCTGCAGTTGATTAGCCCTTAAACAGAAGTTTTAAGTAAAGCTATTGAGGATTGTCTGGGGACAGCAGGATCCCATACTGCTTTTGAACCTAGTGATAGGCTTTAACACATCTACAAAAAAATAATTTCAAGCAAGAAAAATGTCCCAAAATATTTGGGAAAACAAAAATTTGGGAAATGTATCGGGAACAAACCTAAAACAAGGCAGCCCTATTTTATCCTAGTTAGTTGGAAGTGGAATCAGAATTTTTCAGGTTTTTCATCTCCTCTGGGCTGGATTTAACCTACCTTTCAAAGTTCTTTAAATCTAAAAAAAATGTAGGAGAAAATCCAAAATTGGCTCTCAGGACTGATTTCCTTCCATTAGACTTTATTTTTTTTGTAAAACAGAAAGCTTAACTTCATTATTTTCGTGTCCAAAAACAACAGAGAATACTTCCAAATGTAGACATGCGGATTTAGTGTACTTCCACTGAAAACATATGTAAATCTCCAGCTACCTTTCTTTGCCTGGAGGAAAATTCTTTACTCTTCTTAGCCCTTGAAATCAACTGCAACTACAAAAAAGGATGATTTCTGACAATTAGGAATTGCTTGTGATGGAAGAAGGTAACCAGGAGGTCATCTCAAAGGAATACTTTTAACTATTTTTGTGATGTTCTCTCAGCTCCAAAATGATTCTTTCTTAGAATCCCACAGAAATAGTGCTTGCCTCTTGTGACATTGAACAAATCTCTGCAACACGTTGCTTCAAAGGCTTAGTTTTGTTCGGGCCTTTTTTAAACTTTCCGAGGAGAAATTCCAGTGACAGCCCTTGTGTTGGAGAAATGTGTCAGGGCTGAGCACTGGATCTCTGGAACTCACTGTTGTTATTAATTAGTGTATAACCTTGGAGAATTTGAAGCAGTAACACCGATTCTGCCACTAGCATGAAAAGTGAGCGTCTAGTTGTTGTACAGCAGAGATGAAATCTCTTTTTCTGACTCCTTATCAGTAATTAATCCCAGGGCCTATCAGAAGAAGAGAAGGTGGAAACTGAAACAGTTTTCCCTGTCACCCTGTTTTCAATGAGCAGGGGATCCTGACTCAACACTTCTTGGTATCTTCTACCATAGATCAAGCTACAGACTGAGACTTTTATCTCAAAACTTCTGTGCACCATATTGATCATTATTATGCATGTATATATCCCCATGGTATGGTATAGCCATTCGTCTGCTGGACCTGAACAGAGGGAGCTCTGATGGGATACACAAGGGGATCTGGTCTCTCATGAGACATGAGTGAGATCACTTCCATATTGGTGGCCACCTGAAGGCAAAGTGGGAAGACTAATTGCCTCTCCCTGCTCCCAAAGTACAGGAAGAAGGTGCCACATGGCTGGGGTTGGCTGGCATCCACTGGGCTGCTGAGAGGCTTTGGACCCTGCTTGTTGGCAGCCATCTCCCTTAACCGAGTGCCAGTTCAGTGCTCTGTAATGCAGCCCAGAGCAAAGCTCCGAGCCTGAGCTCTGCTGTGAAAACACTGATTGAGAAACAGAAGCAAAAGATGAGGTCCCCGTAGGCTTGAAGGAGGTAGCTGTAGAGATGAAGAGGTCATCCAGCGGTGAGACCGCTTGCTTCCAAGGGGGGAATATGAGCTAAGCTCTTGACCTCCCACAGCCTTTTAGTGTGGAATCAAAGACAAATTAATATGGTCTACTTATGTTTTAGGTCCCCATGTACAGCATGGGTGAAATTTTATTTTCCCTGCTTCACAGAATTGCTGGGAGGATGAAATGGGGAGGTGCTCCCAGAGTACAGCAGTGACAGGCACGAAAGCATGTAGGCTCTGAAGTCCTGGATGGGACACAAGTCTGGATCTTCTGTGGAACTGTGGGAGCTACCATGAGTCAGCAGTCTGCAGGCCAACACTTACCACAGGAGAGGAACTGGGATGCAGAATGACGACTTTTTACATTCCCACAGCAACTTCAGAAAATAATATTAATAATAACCATTCACTGCACTGTTACACCCAAATAAGCAATGCAAAGCTCAGCTAAATGTCAGATCTCCTCCACCGTCATGAAAGAGATTGTGCAATGCTGACAGTCAGAAACAAACCGTTTAGGGGAATGAGGAAGATTCTAACGAGAAATGTCAGGGAGACCAAAATAGCTGGTCCCCTCACAATTTCACCCTCAAGAAACACTTTCTTACAGGATGGGACTGGGGATGGGAGTGGGTGAAGGAAGGTTATGAATTGTGTGATAGAAAGTCCTTCTTAGAGAAAGCTCTATATAAATATAAATCTTGTAAAGAGGATTTTTTTCTCAGCATCAGCAAAAAGGCAGCACTGTGAAGAGTGTCATAAGGAATGATGTCATAACTGAGGAGAAATTCAAAGTTTAATTATTTGTTTATTTGTACTATAATGAACAGCATGCACATTTTCCATCAAGTTCACACTTGTATCTGAGACCTCGTCAAGTGTGTTCAACCTCATGAAATCCTTCAGCAGGCATAGGTACAGCTGGAGGACACAGTTTCTAGGACAGCCAACTGCCAAGAACAGCAAACATCCCCAGCTAAAAGGCAACCATGGCCTAGTTGCATTCCTTGACTATGCCAAGATAACATAGCCAGCCAAGGATGGGATAAATGGAGGGGGAACATGGTGGCTGCAAGGAGACGTGTGTAGTGTTTTGTCCTGCTTTAGACACCAACCTCAAAGCACACAAAGAAGGAGAAGCAGAAGAGAGGATGGAGCATGTTCTTCAACCATACCTGGGGGCCCCGCATCCAACCCAGTTTACACCTTAGATAGACCCACCCCAGCTTAGACCTGAATTTCTTCACCACATACATAGATCTACATTGTTCATTCTGCCTGGGGCTGCTAGGCAGTTTAGAGCAACCTCCACCATGGCAACTCAGATGGTGAGCAGTCACAGATGTTAGCATTCAGTCTTCCAGCCTCATTAGAGCCTCATTCGGTGAGAGTTTAAGGCGGGGGGGGGGTGTTGAAAACTCAGAGTGCAGGGGGAGGAAAGAAGCCACAACGCAGAAGGCCATGAGTTATATTTGCCCTGCAGCTGCCTTTCGTCAGCTGTTCTGCAGGAATGTGCACTAACTCAAGAGGGAGCAGCCGGGGTGGTCATGCTGAGGGTGTAAAAGGACATGGTTGAAGCACGGTTGAGCAGCCAGGCCCCACACCCTGCCGTCTCAGGGGCTTCCTGCCACTGCGTGCAGCACTTGTGAGGGTTCTCTCAGGAGATTAGCAGCTTTCCCTTTCTTAAATAATTTATACAAAAGCATCTTCCTTCCCTAAGTCTGGTTATTTTTAGGCAGAGAAAAATACACACGCTTATCTGTATAAATAATCAGAACCATATGGCCTGAGCATTCCAAACAGATCAGTTAAACCAGCTTTGAGAGGCGGACTTCATCTGTGCGTGTGTGTCTGTAAGTACGCTTAGCACTGATGAACTGTGGACTAGCCTGGTGGCCTCGGAGACCTGAGTACAGGACTGATCCACCACAGGCTCACAGCAGGCTTTACAGCCAAAGAAGATTCCTACAACACTGTTGCAAAGGTGCCCCAGGCTCTGTAAAGGAGACAGGTCATTTTCTGTGGCATATTCATGCATGGCTGCGTTTTGTGCCTGACCCAACATGGCCAGTAAGTGCTGAGATGAGTACAGAAATGAAGACAAATGCAGTTTGTCTTGGAGCCGTTAAAAAATCTGAGGCAGTCCAGGCTACCAAAGTGATCAGAGGGTTGAGGAACTTGATATATGAAGAAAAGCTGAAGGAATTGGGTTTGTTCAGTCTTGAGAAGGGAAGGCTAATTACAATCTTCCAATACCTAAAGGCATTTATGGAGAAGGTGAAGGTACTTTGTTCACAAGGATGTACAGTGACAGGACAAGAGGCAATGGGCACAACTGGCTTCAAGAGAAATTCCTCCTGGTTATAAAAAATGTGCTTCACTGAGAGAACAATTAAACCTTGTAACAGGTTGCCCAAAGAAGCAGTGGAGTCTTCCTCACTGGAAATATTCAAGGATTGGTTTGGCAAGGCCCTGAATAACCTAATCTAAGGCCTCTTCCAACAGAATTGGATCAGATGATCTCCAGAGGCCTCTTCCAGCCTCAACTTTTTTGTGATTCTGTGATTCAGACCTCTTCAGGTAGGCCAACTCTCCAAGTGCAGTAATTAAAAAAATTAAATCCCTTTAAATCCATCAACTGGGCTCAGACAGTGAAGTAAGGCTCATAGTCTCTTTCCTAACACTCTGAGTTCTGCAAGCCCAAAGGGTTTGACAGTCTTAATGACTGTCAAAAAGGAATGACTTTCCATATTTAAGACAGGTGCACACAGAGTGACTCAGGACAGTTTATTTTTCACCATGTTTTGCCACAGAGCTGGTCCCAAGGCCCCAGTTGTCAGGGAGTCCCGGTGTAGAAGGCCCCGTACCCCAAAACAGCTCGACCGTTTCAGTATCAAATGCAAAAAGATAACCAAGATCAGTCCCCATGTTTGTATTGAAGACAGTGTTCCTTTTGCTGCAAACACCCAGCAGGTTCCATAATTCATCTGTTGGCTTCCACTCCCATTCTTCCACATGGCAGGTCTGTACAGAGCTCTGGGATATAAATCTCCATAGAGGCAGCAGGAATCATGCAGAAACCTGCACATGGGAGCTGAAGAGACAAACATATACCCCAGGAGAGCTTGTTTATTTTTAGGGCTGAAGAACCCACTGAAAATCTGTTGAATAAAATAAAGACAGAGTCCTGTGGTGACAGCTAATGCTGTGAGTAAGACAGATGCATATATGTGTGGACTAGATGAGTTGAGAGATCACTGCCAAAATCAGTTGGCATATAATTTTCAGGTCATAAAACTGTTTTTAATAGTAGGGCAGAAGCAGGCTAACATTGCTTCTCTGTTTACTTGTTTGTTTTAATTCCTAATCCCAGGAAGTAGTCACTTTGAGCATTTCACACTGTATATATGCAGTCAGGGAGTCTAAAAATCAAAATCCTCCGCCGGGGAATGAACAAAGGTCTTAGTGCTGCCCAGCCTCCAGCTCTCCTTGGCCAGCTGAGATTTTCCCTCATGCAGGGAACTCTTTGATGGATGGTATAATGGGGCTCAGAGGGGTATGAATCTCCCAGAGTTTAGGAGGGTCGTGCAGAGGGTACGAAAGGCCACGCTGAAGCCGACTCCAGCAACTCTCAGCCAACAACCACTCTGGCACCATTCCCAGCCAGCATAGGTTATTGCAGTCCCTGGAGTATTTCTAGCTCCTGATGGGGGTAGGAGTATAAAAGGAGAAGAGAGAGAGAGTGAGTAGGCTGCAGCATCTGTAACTCCCTCAGCAAGAAGCACAGTCCCAGCCTTCCCTTTAAAGACATGCATACGTGCACACACGCTCTCATCCTTGGCCTCACAAGGCCAGGAGCAACTGAGTCCTGGATGAGGGAGACTTCCAGCAAACCCAGCCACGATAAGCTAAGAAAGCAGAGCCCCAATGGCTGTCGGGTCCCCAAACTCAATAAAAGAGTATTGATTTGTGCTTACATTGGGGGCTATAAAGCCAACCAAAGTGGGGTGACCAGTAGTGGTGGGATGCCCCTGGAGTAGTCCTCTTAGAGATCAGGAGGATTTCAGAAACTGGATCATTGCTGCCAGCAAGGGCCAGTGATATATTTATAGACACGAAATTTAATGGATGACTATACATCAGTATTGCTAGTGCAGCTGTACAGAGCAGCAAAACAGATAAACAAGAGTAGGTGGCTCATCACTATGTTGCCCCTCACCTCACAGTAAATTAGACACAAAACAATTCTCCTTTTCCCTAGCTCTCCTCTGCTCTTTTCATTTCCATCAACACGACTGCAAACTCCAGTGCTTTTGACCTGTACTGGAGGAGAGAGAAAATCAAACACACACATCCCTTAAATTCATGGCTTTAAAGTTATTTACCTGTGTTATCTCTATCCGACCAGAGTACTGTAGGCACTTTCCATCACGGCAATATTTGTCACTGCTCTGGCTTCAGCCGCTTGCTTTTTGTTGGTACTTTAAAAGGCCTGTTTTTCCTTCTAAACAGGTGCTTAGTTTTAAATCAGTGTTTAGCCCCATTACTCATCTAAGTATTCATTATTTCTCAGTTCACTGATATTTATTCATCCACATTTGATCAAACTGAGTTCTTCTTCTTCTGCTCTTCACAGCTTCCACACTTTGACTCTGGTCCCTGGTGTACCCAGCTGCTTTTCTGCCTATGAAATTTCTCTATAGGCATTTTATTTTTTGCTTCATGCGTAGTTAGGAGCAGGAGATGAATCCTCCCTTTGAATGATTGCTTTAATATTCATCCCTTTTTGTACCTTTTTGTGTGCATTACTTGTTTTTTGTACACGTGGGATTTGTATCAGGAGGTGCTAATTTCTTCCTCTGACGTGGGTGTTGTAATTGACAGGCGTTAATAAGGTTTGATCTGTGACTTTTACTTTATTCAACTTAAGGGTTTTTCTTCTCACTTTAGCTGTCTCTTTAACACCTTTGATAGATGGTGTACAACTGTATATCAAGGCATATTAGAGAGGTCTCATTGATATTTGTATGTTTAGGATGTACTCCACTCACTTTCGCTGTGAACCAATCCTTTGACTAAAGAGCTTTGCATTTTATGCTCATGCTTTCACGTTTTTGCCTTGACTTCCAAGGAAAATACATCCAGTCCTTCCTAAGGGAGGCTTGGAAAGGGCAGGAAAAATCAGAGTCACAAAGAAAGCAGTGTGACAAAGAAATATCCCCATGTGTGTTTCACCCTTGTTCTCCCCAGAAAAATTAGATTTTATTTTTGCTGAGACTGAGGTTTTTCAGTAGTTACTAACAAGGATATCTTTCCCAAAAAACCTTCCCTCAGGTTGAGACTTGGCCCTGGCAGTAATGACTCAACTGCTACAAATTCCTAACTGGAAACAAGCCAACCATTAACCTGGTTTGGAGTCTTTGCAGAAAACGATGGGCAGAAAGCGACTTTGCACTTGCCTTTGGGAGCCCCACAGACTCCAGCCTTTCCTGCATTGGATGTATTATCCACATACCACTGCAGGGAACAACTACTGTGAGTTTTCAGCTGCAAGAGCGGTGCATTTTTCTGCATCAAATTCTTGCAGTGAAAAGTGATGTTTCCTTTGAAAGGGGCAGCACGGTCTTATTGAGGAATTGGTGCTAATGGTGTAAATTTAGATCCTGTTCCCATCTCCATAAGCTGCTTTTTCTGCTTGCTCACTTCTTATATTAAATGCTACTTTGGCTAGTGTCAGGGCCTCAGTGTAGTTGTCTGCAGCTGAACTGTTTAGACTGTGTAGTCAATGGAGAGAAATGGGAATTTCAAAGGTGCAGTTCATCTCATCTGGGAATTGGTGTCAAAGCTGGAAAGTAAATCTGTCAAGCCACAAGGACTAACCCAGTTGTTGAACTCTGTGTAAGGCAAGTGCGACATTCAAATTCAGCAGACATGAACCCCAACCTTGCCATCTCTTCAATGACCTTTTGCAATCTTCTTTACCTTCCTCGGTGTTTCCTCGGTACAGAAGAGCACAAGGATCTTCTCAGGCTCACAGCTCTCTGCAGACATGCTACGCTGGGCTTACTTCCCTTGCTTACTGCTGAATGTTGGCCCAAATTTAAATATAATTGGAAGGCTTTGGAAAAAATCTTTTAAAATCTCCATTCTACCAACATCCCTAAATCCTACTGGTTTCTGTGGTAAAGTTCCTAAACAGGAGTTGAGTTGTTCAGTGATTATCTTATTTGAGCAGAAAAGGCTTATATTATCTACCAGACCTTAATTTCTGCATTTTGGTATGGCCCTGAAAACTTCCGAGAGAAGGAGAAACCTGCCCACCATGAAAGTCCACCAGCATAAGGGCTTTCTCAATGGCCCAACTATGTGTCTGTGGCCTCCAGCATCTGAGGTGAAATGGACACTTGCTGTTTGCCAGTACCAATATAAATCTCCTCACATTATTCTCCTCACCAAGCAACAGGTCATTAAGGTAATAACAGTAATTTAAAACTATAATTATCCCACCAGCAGGGAGAGAGAGACCAAACTGGAAGAGACATTCATTTATTTCTTGCTCGGTGGGGTGTCCTAACACTACAGAATATGGCACCCTGAAGAGAAGAGTCCCATTTCCAATGAATAGGAACCCACATCACAAGAAGTCACATTAACAGCCATAGCAGAGAGGTCAATGAATTCACATTGATCCAGGATACCAGCTGGAAATGGCAGGGGGTCTTTCCACTGCACCATGTCCTGCCATGCCATTGCTTGTCTTCCATATGCTGTGGGAATAAATAGAAAACTTCAGCCTCCAGCTGCCCTACAGCCAATAAATGTCACACAGGATTTTACTTTTTTTTAGAGTAACTATTTACATGTAATTTGTCGCTGTTGAAATGGGAGAGCGGAGGAAGGAAATTCACCTGTATTTATGTATCTCATGATTTCTTGATGATTTTGTCAGACCTGCCCCGAGTTAGTCGCGCGTTTTGCTGTCAGTGGGAATGTTTCCTCAGATTTTCATTTTGACTGACTTCTGGAAATTCCTAGCTGTGGCTGCGCACTGAGGGGAGAAACAATCTGCAGTCAAAGAAAATAAGACTCTTGAGGACTCAGTTCTCTGCCGCCTTGTACTAAATGTGGCCATTCACATCTGTGCTAAGCAGATGTACAACTCACAACAGGAGTAAGCATCCACTTCGCAGTCACGTAAGTGAACCTACGGGGTGCCAGGCATCAAGGAGCTGAGTCTTTGTAGTGGAAAGTCTACACATTATGGAAGAAAATGGACTTTCTGCATGTATGTATTTTAAGTAGCTCTGTGTGTATATGTGTGCATAATGACTAGCTGTGCCTCACCCCTTTGAAGCTATGACATCTGAGTCATCAAGAAACTTGTTAAGAGCTCTGTGACACAAATGTTAACATGACCACGAAGAGATGTTATTTTCCACTTCCAACACATGGAAGAGGCTTAATCTGTAATGGTCAGACGGAAGGTAATGAACAGAATCAATGTTGCCTGAGGTGCCTTTCATCTCATTCCAAAGTACACATCTCAGGTAACTGAAATGAATCATGCCCAATCATTAGTTATGTGAAGATATTAAATACTTAAAATTAGGATGAATCTCACCGTTGAGGTTTACATCCGAGTAAGAAATCTTCATGATCTCTGAAGAAAACAAGAAAATATCCTCAGGGGTTTGCTATTTCTGTCCTACCAAAAGCAAACATAATTTGGTTTGGCCCTTACAGATAGGCTAGAAAACAGAATAATTTTAGAGACCAGAACTCTTGAAGTCAGTAAAAAGGACTCCTGTGGACATTGGTGGGTTTTGAATCAAGCCTACAAGCAGAGGCTGAAAAAGATCTTTACATCAAATACCTGCTTGAAGTCATAGCTATGTCACACTTTTTATCATCAGTCTTCTCCCCCAGAGACTTGCTGGTTGCCTCCAGCCAGGAGGCCCCTCATAAGGCTGCTTTGCCCCTTTTCATACTTGCATTTGTTCCCAACCTGTTGCTGGACTTTCTCAGCTGTGTGGGCAGAACTGTCTGTGAAGCTGTGGTGATCCAAACCCACTTCCACAGAAACATGTTAGACTTTTTCTAAAACCAGCTAATGTCCCTAGTACAGCTCATCATAAGGGATTGTGCTGAAATGTGTCAAGGTTTATGTGGGAGTGAGAGCAATAAGGGGCAGATATACCTTTGGCAGTTATCGCTGCCAGTGCTTCATCTTGAACAACAAGCCTGAGAGTTTTGATCATGAAGTGGCAGTCTCCCATGTTTAATGGTCTGATCATCCCTCCTTAGAGTGCTCTTTGGTACTACAAAAGAGAGGTTCCCAGCAAAAATTCCCCTTTGATATAACTGCCTTTTTTCCAAGTATCATATAATGAAAAATGCTATGGTGTTCCACGGTAATGTGAACCACTTGATTCAATATTTAGCAACTTAAACAGGTGCCAAGCAGTAGAGTTATTTGGGTATTTTCCAGAAACATAGTTTATCATTGGAAAATGCCAGTTTGTTGAAATGGAGACTTTCTTGGGAATATGCCAATTTTGATGAAATTTTCATAAGAAAGGCTTCCATGGTAGGATAGGATTTCTGGTTAAAATGCCAAAGAGAAAGAGAGATGCTTCTCCCTCCTTTGGGAAAACCAATATGCTATTGTTAGGGCACCTGCTGAGGTCAAGACATACAGCCCCAAATCCATACCTAGATCACAGCTTTGGACCTGGCTGCCCAGTTCCCTGGTTGACTAGCTCAGCAGCCCGTTTGCTGCTCTCAGTTGACTGTGTTTCAGCATCTCATTCAGTTTTATAGAAAGCTATTCTGCATTTTCGGAATAATTATTGGTGTAGGAATTTGAACCTTAGTCCAAACAACAAGGCTTGAGACTCAGCCAAGCTCTTTCTCCTTTCCTGGCCAAATATTATTTATTCATTAGAAATGTAGTCATTGGAATGAATAGCTCTTCCTCTTTTAGCCTTAGTGTGTGCCCCCAAGCCTCAGTAGTTGTGTCTGTGCAACACTGAAGCGTGGTCTCTATGTTTATATCCATGTCTAGTTTGCCTTCCACTCACAGAGCAACCTTGTGGGTAGCCTGCAGCTTGCATGTTGAGGAAAAAGTTCTGAACAGCTGCATGTGACCCAAAAAGTTGCCTGCATGGTCCCATATGCTCTGACAGGCACATCCCAGGTACACCTTAATCCAACAGAGGACCTTAATGAAGGTTTGGTGAGTGGGTCTGTACTGGGCTGCAGGCTAAGCATCTCAAAAAAGACCATAAATGCAGATGTTGACCTCAAGAGGAGTTAAGGACATGGAGCACAGTGGAAGATTCGTGTTAGGGTTGTTTGCGTCCATATACTTAAATGGGTTAGTTGAAATTAGGAGAAGTCTTGTTTATTTGAATTCAGTGAGGGGTACTGGATATCAGCTTTTGGTTTTGGCATGTCTCTGACGTCTCCAGCTGAGTGAACTTCTGACTGTTTTTTACTGGTAAATTTCCACAGTTTTATGTCCTTAATGTCATCTGAGCAGACAAAACCAGCAGAACCTTTTTTTTTTTTTTTTAACCAAGAAGCATTTCATTATACCCAGAGCTAGTGAAGTAACCTGATTGTGGAAAATAATTGGTGAGATTTTTTTTAAGTTTTCTCCATGGAGTAAACATTATTTGCAAGTACATAATCCATCAGGGTTCTCTGAGGTACAGCAGTGAACAGCAGCATAAACAGGATTTTCTACCATGATCCAAACAGTCTCTGTTTTCTTATCTACAGACTCAGTGCTTTGGCTTATGTAGGAATGGGTACATAGGAAGCTTACAGTAGCTGAAACTTTTTTATGCTATATCCCACTGCCTAGTGTGTTGAATCGAAACAGAAAAAATATATTTATATACTCAACTACGGGGAGGGGCAGGTTCTCACTCTTGCTGAGTCAGACAGAGTAGGTTTAGAGAGGCAGGAAGGGGAAATGCAAAGTGCTGTTTCACCAATCTAATATCCAGTTACACCACTTGAGATCCCCCCAGTCATGAGATGACAGTGTGAGAAAGAAGCTGTACAGTGGCTGCCTCTGCCCCATAGCAGCAGGCACCTGCTTCCAGAGAGCTGAGATGTGGGCAGAGCCTTGGGGTTTACTTAGAAGTTGTGGGAGCAAAGGGTGCTGGTAAGGGTGAAGGAAGGGACAGAAAATAACCAAAGGGAAAGTCTTTGTAGGACAACTTCTACACTTTCTTTACCAAAAGCTGCCAAAGACGTCCACCAAGCTAAGACACCGGTTACTACCACTGCCATTTCTCACTTTCACTGTGCCACCAGTATGGTGGTCTTTCCTTAAGGTTGCATACGTGGTGCAAGTGACACCTAGATGGCACTTGGCAATTTTGAAATCTCAAATGCACACACCCCTCACCCCCTTATGTACCCAGGCAAACACGCATTTCCCTCTAATGTAACAAAGGGGTCATCGGGAGAGTAATAGATTATTGATTTTTTCCTACTGGTAGATTTAATAGAGGACAGACAGATGGAGCTTTGAAGATGAAAAGAGTAACATTGTCAAAACAAACACATGATAAAGAAGATTTATCTTGCAAACAGCTCAGTTAAGGCATTAGTTTGGGGCAATCTATGGAGCATAAGATGAACATCTATCCTCAATGTGCCATTCATTTCTAGACAGTCTGTACTGAAATACAAATTGATTGCAATTCCACCACCATGACAAATGGATTCTACAGCAAGAACATGTTAAATATTTATGGTTTTGATCATTATGGTATAGTCCCATGCTTTATTACATTTACATAGACTTGCAAACTTCTAATAAACAAAGAGAATGATTAAAATCCCAGTCCTAGAGAAATCTAGACATTTGTTACTTTCTTTAGTCATTTGGGAGGGAGCACGACAAGAGTCTCAAAGGACTGGGCCCCTGTTGCACAGCTTATAGACAATGTCTTAACAACAACCAAAAAATCTTTGGCACTAGTTTAGCAAGGCATGCAATGCAATCCAATCCCGGCTAACAAAGCACTTAAGGACTTGCCTAAATTGCACTTTTAACAGCAAAGAGTTAATCGTGTCCGCAAGCCCCTCACTGGCCAAGGACCTAAGGTAGGTAAGCAGCTGCAAGACATTGTGAGCTGCCACATCATGGCTGACCCACACACCCCTCTGCCATCTGGCTTGGACGCCAAAATGCAAGCGAAAGCATTTTCATCTCTTCCCAGCAGACTGCAGCTACACCTGGAGTCCCAGGATCTCACCTGGGAACGTGATGACTCAGTGGAAGGGCAACAGCCACAGATTATTGTCACAGGAGGTGCAAATTTCTATGCACTGTTTTTCTTCAGAAAACTCAGTTTCTCTTTCTCCCTTTAGCTGAGAAGTCGTAACACAAAGGAAAAAATGTTTGTTTATGGAATCACGAAATTGTCAGAGTTGGAAGGGTCCTCTAGAGAACATCTAGTCCAACTCCCCTGCTAAAGCAGGATTGTCTAGAGCACATTACTCAGGACTGCATGTTTAGATGAGGTTATTGAGATGTAGCCCAACTGTTTGGAGTGAAGGCAATAATAGGATTTAAATTGTGGTTAATCACTTTGCACATTGGAGCAGAGCTGGAAGTTCACTGCAGATATTTCAGAGGTGGCCATAACACAGTCTCTTACTTGCGTCCAAATCAATTGCTCCCTTCAAATCATAAAAGAGTCTTAAATATGTATAGATGAGAGGCCATCAGTAAATTTTTATTTATTCACAAACCTCTCTCTCTACTAATTACTGCACTTGCAAGTGTAACAGAAAATGCAACACAGTCCTTCCTTCCCTGACTTACTTCTTGATTATAGAAAGATCTGATGAAATAATTAATTGCTGCAAAGTCTGTACAATTAAATGCCTGGCTATTATTTCACAGATATGAAAATAAATCAGGATTAATTTCACTGTATTCAAACATGGCTATAAAATTTACGTGTGGCATCAGTACCAGACCTTATATACAGTTCTTTCAATTTCTATGTTAGTAAGCTCTAAAGTTTCAAAGCAGTTTATCTGGCAGAACGTACAAATTCCACCAGAGATCCCAGCAGCAATTACAAAATCCACAAGCCCTGAGCTATGAAAAAGTTGGTAAATGTTACTGAGTTGTTAAGAAGTTCTCAGAGGTCCAAGTATTTGCTCTAGATTGAGTCAAAATAAATCAGCCTCCTGGGTAAATAACTGTAGATTTTAGAGAGGAACAAAGTAAATATTACATATATGATATATATTGTCTATATATATAACATTATATATATATATAATATATATTATATATATTGTGGTGTATATCTATATACAGATAATATATATTTTTATATATATATATATAGCCAACCAGTTTATACATATAATATTTTTTCCCAGAATTTTATTTCCTTCCTTTTTCTCCCCCCCTCCTCCAAAATCAAAAAAAGAATGAAAAACCTCTCCTTTTTCATAGTCCTGCCTCAAAAATGCTTGCTCTGATTCAGCTAGAACTTCCTGGAGAACAAACATATTTCTCACAGGAGATTATGCACCGGAGAGCAGAGCAGAAACAGAGGAGTTCTAGGAAACATTTCTAAATCAAGCTGGTGGTGCAGAGCGAGCTTTAGCCAGAGGTGACTGAGGGTTCTGCCTTTTTTGTTAGTTTTTCTCATTGTTGTACAAAACCCCTCATTTCATCAAAATGTAAACTTATCAAGCCAAATGATTTTTTCTGAAAAGACTTTGGGGCCTTTACATGGGCAAAACTGGAACAAAAGCAAGTACTGTGATGGTCCGAGGCCCTGTAGCTGGGGCAATGATATGGAATAAAGGTGAAAAACAGTAGATTCAGGCTTTCCTAAGTCGGAACAACAAAACTAAACTTCGGTTCCCCAACATTTGCCTGCTTTGATTAATTCAGCAGTTAATTTTCTAAATAAAAATATTATCTATACCTATATATGCAGCAAAATGGGAGCCAGATTTGGATTGGGGATTCTGACCTGTGTTATTTTATTAAAAATCATCCCCTTGTGCATTTATTTCTAACTGTTGCCAAACAGCTTTCTGGACACTGACCGTGTTGTTCAACAGAGGGACTCTGAGCGTCTGCTGCTGTGGGAGCTGCGCTGGAATCGATGGAGAAGGGACTGGAAACATCTCCCAACCCGACAAGGCTGCAGGTGCCATTTCATCACAAGGACTCACTGAAAGGAAAACCTAAGGATGCTACTTCGCTGTTTCAAGGATAGAGATGAGGATTGGAGTTACCTTAATGATTCTGCTCTTCTTAAGACAATCTGAGCATGCAATATTAAGCTGGCTGCTGGCTATGCTAGTATCATAGAAACATAGAATGGTTTAGGTTGGAAGGGACCTTAAAGACCATCTAGTTCCAACCCTCCTGCCATGGGCACAGACACCTCCCACTAGACCAGGTTGCTCAAAGCCCCATCCAGCCTGGTCTTGAACACTTCCAGGGATGGGGCATCCACAACTTCTCTGAGCAACCTGTTCCAGTGCCTCTCCACCTTCACAGTAAAGCATTTCTTAATATCGAGTCTAAATCTCCCCTCTTTCAGTTTAAAACTATTACCCCTTGTCCTATCACTACACTTCCTGATAGAGTCCCTCCCCATCTTTCCTGTAGGCTCCTAGGATTACTATGGTAGTTCCTATGTATTTAAAAACCTAAAATCCAGCATGTTCCTGATTTTCTTCCTCAGATACAGACTGTAGGACCTTTTATCTTTGCAGTAAAATCTTATGCATTCTTTATCGACCTCCAAATACAGCCCATGTGAGGCCAAAAAGCTTTCATTGAGAATACTTTGGCATATAACTACTAACTTTGGCCTCGCAATGCAGCAGGGCAGGCATCAGTGAGAGTGGATGTGGGTATGGGTGCTGTTATCATTGGATTCACCACTCACTTCTGCGGCAGCTTTTGAAACCTGCCTTGCTTCTGTTCTCCAGTCCCCAGCCTTCAGCTGCTTTACACAGTCTAGTGTCAGCTCAAAGTCACACAGCGGCTTCAGCTCCCAGATACAAATTTAAGCTAGTTTCTATAATCTGACTACAGCAAACCTCTGAGTTTTGGCTCAATATGGGATTGCAGAATGTGATACAGAGAGTTAAACCTAGCCAAGGAGGATTTGGGTTTGTTTTCTCTCCTAAAAAGAAGCTGTAATCCATTCAAAGAATTACCGAGGTATTTTGGAATCAAGCTAGCTCACTTCTGAAGTTCACACCGAGGTAATGTGTTATTAACCTCAATTGTTCTGTTTTAATCTTCTCTGTCCATGTGAACAAAGTTGGGTTTTGGCTCTGGCTTAATTAAGAAAATATTAATCTACCATCCTGACAAAGCTCAGAAGTGAAGGGAGTTGTGTGAAGGAGAGGACAGCAAAGGGCATGGTACTGCTATATTCTGCTGAGGGAAAACAGAGGACAGACACTATTTTCCATACCATTTAATACCTTGGGTTCATATATCATGGGCTTACTCAAGTGAGCGGAGGTTGCATCTCTGACCTGAAGTCTGACCAGTTCAGCCTTTGGTGCTGGGTGTTTAACCCACCCCGGGGTGCTCCTGCTTTGTGAAGTAGGGAGGCAGACCAGAGGGAGGGGATGCTGCTCAGCTCCACACTCTTTCAGAGATAAACCTACAGGGCAACCTCAAGGCTATCAAAATGCTACCCACTGATCCCCTGCTTTAAGTCAAAGCACCAGGGAGCATGACAAACTAATAGTGACTGGGATTGAAGAAGTTCTCCAGAAGCCACCAGCTGGCACTTTTCATCAATAAGCATAATCCAGGTTTACTGGCCAATTCCTTCTGAGCTGATTTTTTGCCATGTAAAATGGGGCTGCCTGCTCCACTCTACTGATGAGCAGGAGTAAACAGAGGCCTGGGAGTGGAGCTAATGAGAAATGCAAGTTATCACTGAGACACGTGATGTGCTTAGTGCAGAAATGGTGGTGTTTCAAGGCTTGTAGTACGCCCCAGATCAGACTAGAGGATCTTAAAGACCTTCCCACCTAGGAAAACCGGATGATTATTATGCTATTTCTTTTTAAAAAATTAGTTATTTACTTGTCCTAAAAATATCAGAGCAAGTGTCACAATCTGGAAATACCTTCACCAGTTTGCCAACCCTCCTCGCAGCTGAAAGGAAAGGGTAGTTAGGGCAGATGCCAAGAGGAAAACATCTGGCATAACACCTGGCAGGGCTACACGGTGGGGGTGTGGGTGGCTACATCTTCCTGAAGGGGGCCTCAGCTCTCAAAAGACTGGGGAACATTTCTCAGGACTGTGCAAGAGTAGTCTGAGAGTAACAGAGCCTATGTAGAGTCTCCAAAGAGCGGCTCACGTCTCATCTCTCTGTCCTCTTGGAGAGGAGATCCAGATGCTGATTTCACTGAAGTCAGCAGATTTCACACTCCTTTCTCTGTTTCCTGTGAAGTGCAGCTTCCGTCTTTGTCTTTCTCTCTCTTTAATTAATTCTGCATCATCCAACTGTCCCTTTTGGCATTCCTGATTTTTAACTTTCTCAGATTTATATATTTTTCGATGATAATCCTTAAAGCTAAAGTATATAGCTATCACTATCTATTTAATCCGTTTTTCTGCCTCCCTTCCTTTTCATCTGTGTAATATGATTCTCTCCCTCCTTTTTTTTCTGCAGGCTGCCAATGCCAAAACAAAGCTAGTCTTATTACTCTGGTCATACATTTTTAATGAATTTTTGTTTCATGCTCGCTATTCCATTTTTGTGAATAGATTTCTATCTTTCTTTCATGGATTATTATTTATAAAGCTTTCTCACAGGTCTCCCTGCTGAGAGTCTTTGACAGTATGTCTCAGGGAAGTAGAAGGATGACAGTAGAAAGACATGAGCCAGGCAGAAAGAAGCCTGTTCTAGCACACAAATTGGCTGTTTTCACTGGGCTTGTTGGGAGCCCAAGCGCTTGATACTGCATCTTCACTCACGCTCAGCATGGCTTGAAACAGAGCTCCACAGTTTCTTGCTAGAGGTAGCTCAGGTGCAACCAGCTTAGAAGAGCATCAGAGTGAGTGCGTGCCTCTGCACCCATCGCACAACTCTACCCCCATGGCATTCATCTCAGAGCTAGACTCCTCAAGGAAATGGCTGTCCTCACAGACACCTCCTGCAGGATTCTCAGTCCAAATCCTGAGGCTCTCTGGTGTCAGCAAAGAGGGAAGATCCCCACTGTCCTCTCAACCTCCACAACTGTATACCATCTGGAACTGCTTTCAGGACTAGATGTTTTTTTCGAGCAGCGTTGCATAGACTATCACTCTGTCAGCTCTTCTGCCTCTGTTAGGCATGGTTACTCCAACAATATTTATTACACGCTGCCTCCATACCTTCCATTCAGGCCTAGTTTGTGCTTATGCAATATCTTGTTGTTGAACCTCCAGCTCTTTGGTTTGCTCTTTCCCAAGAAGCCTACAAAGGCATTTGTCTTCAAAGTCCTGGTTTTGACTGTCTCCAGAGAAGGAGATTCTACCACCTGCCCAGGGAGGTGGTGGAGTCTCCTTCTCTGGAGATATTCAAAGCCTACCTGGACATGTTCAAGTGCAACCTGCTCTAGGTGGACCTGCTTTGGCAGGGGGGTTGGACTAGATGATCTCCAGAGGTCCTTTCCAACCCCATATCATTCTGTGATTCTTTGGAAGGAGTCATTTCCCCATTATCATTCTGCGTCTTTCCATTTCCATACTTGACTGCAATCAAGAAGGCGCAAAATCTTTGGATTCTGGCTGTTCTTGCATTTCAGACAAAATAAGTCATAATCAAAATTTCTTTAAGTGGGCAGAAAGCTCCACCTTTCCCTGCTAAAGAAAAAGCTGCTTTAAAAAGTGCACCACCACACTCTCTCACCACCACTTTTGTGCTCAGATATTCCATTGCATGGAGATCAAATAAACTGGCATCCTGGTTTGAGATAAAACAGAACCATTTTTCATTTTAGCTAAGCCTCTTCAGAAAGCTTCAGATCTATCACCTTCATCAAAACCTTTCTTTAACAGCTGGGGGCAAACCCACTGGTCTGTCAGTCCTTTTCATGATTCCAAAACAGTACTGTCTAATCTAATTCAAACCCCCAAATCTAATTTTAGGGCCCTCCATGGACCACGGTTAGCCTAAATCACATATCACATCCCTGTCTCCAAAGCTGCTCTGTCTTTAAAGTCTATTCAGATGGAAGGACTTATCCCAAAATTCACATTGAAGAAGCTCAGAAACAAGTCCATGGCTTCATGTTTCATCTCCATTGGACACGTGGTTCAAAATATCATCATTTTGAGCAACAAATACCCCTGCTTTGCCTCAGAAGCCATTTGAAATAACTGAGCTTAAATGCTACATATGAGAAAAAAAGAGAGGAGAAAAGGTCTAAGGATGTTCTGCAA
Organism: Numenius arquata; assembly: GCF_964106895.1. Lineage (NCBI taxonomy): Eukaryota > Metazoa > Chordata > Aves > Charadriiformes > Scolopacidae > Numenius > Numenius arquata. The sequence continues at coordinate 68,130,135 of NC_133578.1, read as the reverse complement.
TAGTATACAAGAAAAGTAAGTAAGTTCAAATATGCTAATTTGGATTTTTCTATGTATTTTATTTCACACCCAATATTTAACCCATAATTTCTTAACTTCAAGTTTAAGCTATCTAGACTGCCTTCCTGAAGTGCAATTTTACAAAATCAAATATCAGTAAATACATTTTATGTGGGCAACCTGTTTCTTGGAAGCAGGGAAAAATGTTATAGAAGCAGCACATCCTCACAGCATTTTTATTTTTTTAAAAGAAAACTAGAGTTTCTGGAAAATTCCGCAAGTACACAGTAAATCTGTCTGCTCTGTTGGCTTCCTCTTCCAAATTCCACAGTGATATGGAAGACTTTGTACACAATAGTGGCTGACATTTGAATAGCTTGCAGGAGGTTTTGCTGTTTGCATCCAAGCCTTGAACACCCGGCAGTATTTCCATTTCCCAAAAAAATGTTTAGAAGGAAAATAATTCAGAATTGAGTTGTCTGGAATTATTTTTGGCCTGAACTTGAATCACCTTTGGCATTAAACATGCCTTTCATTTTGGCACTTGAACTTTGCTCAAGGAGATGGGGAAGAGCACAGGCACAGTGCCATGTTTCAGAACAAAATACCCATTTCACATTACATTCCCACCGCCTGTATCTAATTGCATGAGAATATCTGACAGGAAATGGAACAGGATACTCAGCATTCAATGCTTTTAGGAAACAGATAATCGGTAAATTGCTCTTTGCTATAGTTAAAGGAACGATTGTTTTACTGGACTGACCAAAACCAAATTGCACCAGGGATGCCAAAGAAGATTGACAATCTGTACCCTGCTGTGTGAAAATGGGATAATTCTTTCTTTTTCTTTTTTTTTTTTTCAGTTTTTGCTACTTTTCTTTCCCTAGTCTGATGTTCTCTCCTTGTATATGTATGATTGGTAAGGAAAAAAGTTTAACTTCAGAAGGCGTTAAGATAATTAGCTGCCATGTACAGTTTTTTGCCTATTCCTCAGCCAGGATAATGTCATCTATAACAAATTATCAGGGTTGGCCCTACATTACAGAAATGAGCTGTGTTCCTAATGATCGTTTTCCAGCCTTTGAGACAAAAAGACGCTTAGCACTTCTTGAGCATCTTGAGACAATGATCTATTTAAATGATGGTAATCAAGTGGTTCAAAGACATTAATTTTTTTCTTTTTTTTTTTTTTTTTTTAATTTTGCATACTTCCCTGATAAAGAAACAAGGGGAAAGAATCCTTCTGAAAAAGAAGCTTTCCAAGGAGACAAAATACTCTTAAGCTCCACCTAATGGTAACTGTCAATGATCTTCCTATGAAACTTTCCCCTTAGCAAGTTTCATCTAGGCCGTGCCAAGCACTCAGTGAATTTATATTCACTTAGAGTCACATTTAAAAGCGCAATACTCAAGGGCACACTCCTCTCCTTTGAGGCTGCAGAATTACTCTTCAAATTGCTTTAGCCAAGCTGTCCTATATGCCCTTCATCCTCAGTGACGTCAGGGAGGAATGGGGATGCATCTGAAGATGGATGATTCCTCGTCCCCACCTTGCTGCTCTGTGACACTTTTTAAGCTCCAGATACCAGACTCTGGAGGAAGAAATATCAAGTAAACTCCAAAACAGAGCAGTGTTTTGGCTAATGCTTACTGGTTTCCAACTTAGAAATCCTAATTCTAGTGTGGTTGGTGACTCCACATTGGAATAGAAGACTTCCTCTTATGTGAGCATATTCAACCATTGCTCAGCACAATGGGATCTAAAAGGTTGTGGCTGGGTCTTCACAGGTCCATGATTGACCTACTTGATCTTTCCTTTCTCATTTCATTAGAGATCATACCCCCACCTAGTTCAATAAATTACAGAAACAATTTAAGTGATTTTTTTGCTCTTGTTTTTGCAAGGTACAGGAAAAAGAAGAGCATCAGCTGGATGGCAACATTTCTTGTCTTCTTTACACAACGTGCTCTGGAAGTAGTGTAGATGTTATTGGAGCAAATGCAGTTAGTGTACCCACCATGGTCCCGGCCTAGGAAATGTAGCACTGTTTTCTTGGAGAATCGTCAGAACTTGTCATTTTGCTGGTATGGTTTTGTTAGTGTTCATCACATTAAAATGTAAAGTACCTATTAAAGAGCAAAATTCTAATTGAATGATACACCTAGGTAGGAAAATTCAGAGATGAGCCCAGGGGACAATTTGAGTAGCTTTTGCAGTTCTAAATCATTTCCCTTATAATGAGAAAAGGAAACTCTGAGGAAAAGAGTATGAATATCTAACAAATATATTATATATGACTTTAAATAGGGCTTGTGAGCAGCAAGATTATATTTTACTTTGTACATTCCTGCATGAGAGAAATCAAATATTTATTTTAGAAAGCAGAGGTCAATTTAGATTAAACCATTTGAAGACTGATGTGCCAGATGACAATTAATTTAATAATACTTTACAGTCTTTGGCACCTCTAACGGTAGGATAGTGAAGCACTTCATTAAACTTTACAATGCCCCTGCCAGGTGTTGTTATTAAAGACCACTAAAAGGAAGGTGACTTGCCCAATGTAACACCACATTGGCCATAAACCTCAGAAGTCTGATTTATTCCTAATCTAACTATAAATCCTGAATTATGTCAGCTCGGACCCTCACTCTGGGCTCTGGCAGCATCATCAGACCTGCTCATCATGCTGTATAAGGTGGTTGACTCTTGCAATCACACCTTGTCTGACTGCTTCCTAAACCCCATCTCACCTATAGATGAGGTAATTTTTATGGATTTTGTATGGACAACACCGAGTTGAGCAATTCCCATCTGAGGTATGACAGTATGGCATCTAAGTGACAGTGTTGCTGTACAGAGAGAGAACATTGGCTTTTTCTAGTAGGAGCAGCAAACATGAGCAGCAAACATAAGCAGCTCTTAAAAGTGATACAGATGTCCATTTGTTTTCCAAAGATACATTAATCTTTCCGAAAAGTGTTTCTGAAGTTGCATTTGGACTTGGCTTTCGTTAATATCCCATATTGCTAATTGATTTTTCTGACCTTCCCAGCCCATATGAAAACAGGGCAGCTGGGACTGCTGAGGGAAAGTACTGTTTGCTACCACAAGAGCTGCATGGCTGGCAGCCAGCAGCACAATTACACCATGTGCCTGGAATGATAATTGAGATATTGCTCCCCTCTTTATTTTTAACCTTGGTATTAGCACCGATGTAGGCTTCACTTGACAGAGCAACAGATAAGATGTACCACAAAGATTTATTATGAAGGCACTATGTAGAAGGTCCTCAGAAGGCAACACAGTGAGAGTCTACTTGGGTTCACCTGACAATGAAAAGAAGAAAAATTGTCATTATTATTATTATTATTATTATTACTATTAATTACTACTGTTGCTGCTGCTGTTGCTAGTGCTGCTACTGCTACTGCTATCACTGTTATTACTTAATGCATCCAAGAAGAATCTGGGAGGTGCTAAGATGGTAGTTTCTACTAAGCAGGGAGAAGAATGGAGGGGAATATCTTGTCCCAGGAGGGAGATCTACCATTTTTCATTCCTCCCATCCCCTTTGTACAGCTTTTTCAGCCTCTCCCACAGCTCTGTTTCAGTTTTTTGCCTTCTCTCATCCCCATTTGCCTGTAGCCTGACCTCCACCCCTCATCATTGGGGCCGCAAAACTCCTGGGAAGCCTGAGGATAGCTCCAGAAGTTGGATTTGCAACAAGGAATGAAGTCTTGAGCTGAAAACTGAAATCAGAAGTGGGCCACCAGCAAAGAATTTGGCAGCATTTTTCCCTGGGAATTAGACCCTTTGGAGATCTGTGGTGCTCAAGTCTGTAGAGCACGTAATGAGAGACAGTCCCTCTCCTCAAAAAAATTTACAGTCTGGGCTTCAGAGGGGAGGCCAAAGAATGGGAAATACATGCCGAGCAACAATAATCAAGGACACAAAATGAGATTCATTGAGAGAGAAAAAACTTTGCTTGAAAACCAGAAATGAGGCAGAGGGGGGTAAATGGTGGTAAGATTGCAAATCATTACATGTAGATCTAGACTGAAATAGGACTTCCAAATTTCAGTATTCCTAATTTTCAAAGGGATTTTTTTTTCTTGTGTTTTAGGAGGTTTTTTGGTTCAGTTTGGGGGGTGTTGGGGGTGGGTGGGTTGGTGGTTTTTTTGCTTTGTTTTGATGTTTTGGGTGGTGGCTTTTTTTTACATAGAAACCCCAAATCCATTCCTTTTTAATTTTTATTTTTCTTCAGGCAGGATGTTTTGCCTTTTAGGTAAAGAGATATTTTTTTTTCCAGTAAATCCCCAAGGTTTTACCTATCTTTAGGTTCAACATGTGTAAAAACTATTTCTACATTAGTTTAACCCTTCTATTCTCTTAGTGGATCCTTTTATCAATATTTTGCACCTTTTACACATTTCATGGGTACCAGGCTGGTAATTTCTAAGCCCAAATTTACCATAAGAAGTCAATCCAAATTTAATAATAAAATAACTTAATAACCATGCACACAGCACCAGCTGAAAAAAAAAGCCTCTGAGGCAACATGAGTCACAGCGATCCATTACTTGCTCTCCTTTGCTTTTTTCCTCTTCTGCCTTCCACAATTAAATCCTAATGGTCACGAAGAGATTCTCTGGGGCTTTTTCACAATGTAATTTTTTTCTCAAAAGCATCTACAATTGCTCGTGCAGTATTGTTCAAAACATACAAATAAGCTGCCCCATCCAATATTTTAAAAGTAGGATTTCACTGCCAGTTGGAGCAGATTTAAAGTGCTCTTTACCAATTACTGCTTGAGAGAGGCCAGGGAAGAGATGTTTATAGAGATGTACTGCACAGTAGGGCTGGATGCAGCCACAGATATTATGGGGGCTGTGCAGCATTACTGCCTCTCCCGTCAGACCGTGCACTGCACTGAGCACTGCTGATGGAAAGATTAAATCCCATTAAACTACTGCCTTTCCTTGCTTTTATTCTTCCTCCCCTAGAAAATTTGTCCTGCAGCAGGCTAGGGATCAAAGCTGTGCAGATCACATTTGGGGACATCTCTGGTTTTGCACTGGGGCTCAGAGCAGTTACTATGAAGATGTGATCTCCCGGCTACGTCCTGAGTCCTTCTCTCGCTGTCTCATCTCTGCTTGGCTTCAGGAGCTGCAGATTTCCACCCACAAATGACACACGAGCTGAGTGAGGATAGCTGATTTGGCCACTCCTACTGGAAAAAAGAAAGGGGGAAGGAATATTAAAAACACATCCAATAAATATGATGCCAATGTCAATTAATTAGGGAGAGGGAATAATTTTGAGTTGTCTACATAGAGCACCACTGGTTTAGTGACATTTTTTTCTTCTTTAAATAATCAAAATCACAGTGTTGAGTTTTCTGGATGGGATGTGAAGGAAAATTCAAGGTTTTAAATACATAGAAAAAGAGGAAATTCAACATTCTTATGGACCCAGTCTGGCATAACACACATAGCTCAGCTCAGTATAAGCACAAGAGTTCAAGTTCAGAACGACAATCTATGCTTCGCTCATCATTGCTGCTCTCACAGAGCCACAGCCTACCATCGCTTCTGCAGAACTGCCAACCTCAATGTTTTTTATTACATCTCACATTATTTAATTTTTTTTCTTAAAGACCCTGCTCCTGGAAACATGCATTGTGCAAGAATCTCAGCTTTCTCTTGAAGAAAATTAAGTTTCCAGACCTCACTGTTGCAGGACAAGTCTTGGAAAACATGAATCTTAGTCAAACCTAAAAGCTTCAGAAACCAGAAGGAAACTCAGAGGAATCCAACCATATATCCCTTTCTTTTTTCTTTTTTTTTTTTTTCCCTCCTTGCTTTTAAGCTTGTCACATACGTTTTCTAATACTTGACTCATGATTTCTCAGTGCTTGAGGCTGGCAGCCCTGCTTCCCAAGTTGGGGAGGTTTGCCAGTGAGAAGCCTAACAGTTCTGAGCAAGAGGCAAAATGAACACAACAGCATCCCTGACTTATGCAAAACTTCAGTCCACAGGGATGACTCCCTGCATCCTTTAAAACCAAATGTCAGGCTGTGTCTGCTTACAGCTTCCCGCCAGGCTCCCGTTCTGATCGGTGTCCAACTGCATGAGCTGGGCAGGAAGGCTCTGTAGATATTTAGCAAATGCATCTGAGTCAGGAGCCACAGCTTTGTAATCATTAAAGAAGGAGGCAGAGGTCTCTCCAGGATGTAAAACCAGTGATTTTCTGGAGATGCTTCTTTTGTCTGTAGAGGAAGCCTTCTGATGACCATGACCCTAATCTAGGTATATTAATTAAGTGCCTAATCTCAGGTTGGATGAATCCAGGCTGAATCCTTGCATCTTCAACAGTTGCCTCTTAGAAAAGTGAGGACTGCAGAGATCTTTACTGCCATCATGGAGTGATTCTGCAACCAAGAAACAGCTCTACAGAGTGGCTACCTGAGCCTAGTCAAAGGAGAGTGTAGATAATCCACTACCCAACATACACATCTCATTTTTCAAAGTGGTCATAGGAATTAAAATATTCCCCATGCTCATCCCTTGTGCCTGCAGGACATCATGGTGGTGTTCAAAAAAAAAGGTAATAGCTTCCTTCAGATGTACATTAAGAAACACATGGGCTTCATACAGAAGTGTCTTTAAAAAAAGTGCTTTTAATTGGGTATTTCAAATGACAAACTATTGTGGTAGTTTTGGTGGTTTGAGGAGTACACAGTAGTCCTCACATAAAGAAGCAGGGACTTTGACTTAAAGGTCACTAAGATAGCAAAATATGCTTTCTGCTACTCTCCGTGAAAATATCTAAAATACCTTTTGCACACACTCCTCCCAGACTTGCTGAGTCAGCTGAATTCAGCAGCGGTTCCTTCCACACAGGCTGTGCTCTGGGCAACAGATGCAGGAGTTGACCAAACTATTCTCTCCAGTTCCACCCCAAATATTTGTGGTTCCAAATGCTGGAAACAAGATCCACATGTCTCTCCATGCCCAGGTGTCAGGGAGAAGAAGGTAGCAGTAGCCCTGTAGAATGTGGGTAGGTGGAAGTTAAAAGGAAGAAGAGTTTGCAGATGTCACAGGGATGTTGAGGAGGAGGAGGGTGGTGTGACCAGAGGCAGAGGGCAATATATCAATGCAAACAAACAAAAACCAAGATGCTGAAGCCTGAAGTTTGGAAATACCAGGATTCAAGTTGCCAGGGCAACCATAATTGGTCCCACTCTGTATAAGTTTTTTGATGCGGTCTTTAATTAGATGACCACATACTATTTTTTTCCATGGGGCTCAAAGATCATTTTCAGTGCAGGGACTGGGTGCGGTGCTGGGCACAGAGGCTGGTGTCCCCAGCAGTCCCTCTCATATGGCAGGGTACAACTGCAGGGATAACAGGGCAGAGCCGTGTAAGCAGCAGCAAAGATGCTCCCACGGTTGAGCAAAACAAAGCCTCAGATCCAGCAGAGCCTTGCCCTCTGACGCCATGTGGGAAATCACCGATTCCTGTATCTTCACAGCCTAATTGATGTTTTTTGTTGGATAACTGGCTTAATACTCCCAGGTCCAGAGAGGAACGTACGCATTTGAAGCCAGCAGCTGCTACGCTGTGGGGCAATCTGATGTATGAGGCTGACCCTTCTCAAATGCCCCGTTCCATGTTACAGCAGGCTTATTTGGACAATTATATCCTTCTAGTAAACCCTCATAGACGCACCAGAGAAAAACAGCATTTCCAAGTCACTTGAAAGCTGGATGGCGCACCTTCAGTACTAGGGTCACAAACTGCCCAGAGCAGATAAACTGGCTGCTGGGGCTTGGCAGAGAGTCAGCACGGGAGCCTCATCCGCACACATACAGGTGTTCGAGAAGAAGCTGCACAGCCATTTTCAGCATCAGCATTACCTCTCTTTTTGTGAGCACCACCCAGCAGAGGCCACCTTCCTTTAATATTGCAGGTATGGATATAACATTAGCACAAAACAGGTAGCAGCAGTGGGCACCTGGCTGTGTTACAGTGCTCCCCTTGCTGCTGCTGCTGGGCTCAAATGTGCCAACAGCCACTGGGTGACCTTATGGAGGTCTCTGCCCTGAGCACCTGCATCTCCTCTCCTCATATTTTGTCTCCTTTTTTTTTTTTTTAGACTGGTAGCTTTTAAATCAGGACTAATCTTCGTTGCCTTTTCACACAATGAAGCGTGATTTTAGTCTGGGTTTTTAAGCCTTCTCATAATCCAAGGAAGACCATCTAAAGTAATCCCAGGTCTTTACTATGTCACCACTGTTACAACGGTACCAGTACTGTTGTTTCAATTTTTTTCTGTTCAGCTCCGACACTACAGGAGCATTCTTGAGGCACACACAAGCATTTGTTAAGGCGTTTTTTTGCTGACCCAAAGAAGAGCGTGTTATTTTGGACCTTCCTTTTAAACATTGACACGAAGGAAAATGAAGGAGAACCAGAAAGAAAGCAAGCAGCTCACACAGCAAAACCACTTTCGAGCAGCAATGACTCAGCCATTTTCCGCTTAAACACAAACACATACACAAAAATATCCCTGCCACATTATGCAGAAATCACCCTTATTTCAGCTGGAAAAATAAAGAGCCGCTGAAGCATTATGAAAGCAGGCAGAGCCAGCCAGCTCCTGTGCCGAAGCCACCGCGCTGCCCTCCCCCTCCGCTCCGCTCTTCTACGGCTTAAATCTGACCAAAAGAAAAGGGTTTTGAAAATCCGGAGGGGAGGGGGATCATTCCTGGCCTGAAATCAGACTTTTGCTGCCAAGTTTCAGCCAGAAGCAATTTCTTACAGCTGAGTTATAAAACTCTGGGAAGAAAAAGAGGCTGGGAGAGAGAGAAGGGAGGGAGACGGAGGGATTTATAATGGAAAGGAAGGCATGACCTTCACTTCAGCAATGCTAGCGGGTGATGGTGGAGTCTTCCAGGGGCAGAAAGGTCTTGCATTAAACCAAAAAGATGAGACACCTTCCGACAACAACAAGAAAAATTCTTGAGATCTTTTTTCTTTCTTTCCATTTTTACTTTATTTCATTTTCAAGCTATTCTTGGTCGTTTATCTGAGTTGTTTTAAAGTACCTGTTAGATGAACCACGGAGTCATATAATCAGATACTGACATTTTACTGTTGACAATGCTCCTTGAACTGGGTTTTTGGCGAGTGCTTTACCTTTGGCAATTATTGAAGACACCCCCTCCCCCCAAAAAAAAGTTCAGTGAGCCCAAGGCCAGTAGGTATCCATTATAGTTCATCTGCATACAAATTGCTTCTTAAAAATAGTTTTCCACGCTTGTTAAGGTCCTCTATTAAATGCTAAAAAAGCTGGACCTGTCTAACTTCAGACCAGTGGCTCAAATATCAGCTATTAATCTTTTTGTGACTATTTAAATACAAGGCTGTCCTTGTAATTCAGGACTCCCCTGATTCCCCAAGTATATGTATAAACACTGAAGAAGAAAAATGTGCCGTAGACATAAAGGAGTTGTGAAGCAACTTGGCTAATATTGCACGTAGGCTTTCGGCAGATGGAAGACCTATGTCTCACTGCAGAGTCTAGAGCTGTGCACTTTTTATCACTGCTGTGACCTCAGAACAGTGTTTCCCACCCTCGTTAATTAAAGGACACACTGTTCGTTTGGAAACAAAATGCAAAATATACAAAGAAAACTATTCACAGAAAGTTTGCTGCAGTGTTGTAGCAATGGTTTTTATTTCCAACTTAATAAAAAATAGATTAAATGTTAAACATTCATTTGTTACTTTTATTTTGCCCCTGTTTTGGGTTTCTGTTTGAGGGTTTCTGTGTAGGAGGATTTTGGATGGGTGGGAATAGCGTCTACATTTGTGGAAATACCTTCTGATGCTCTGCATCAGTCAGCCTTGGACAAGGATTTTCACTGAATTTCACTGAATTTTTTTAGAGTTGGAAGGGACCATATATATCATCTAGTTCAACTAGATCCAACTAGATTTTGCACTAGCATAAACTGCTTCTTAATGAGCTTGAGGTTGACCCATGCTGTCCATGCTGATACGCCCTCGCTCTGACCTAAACAAAACACCACAGTGCAGGAAAATAGCAATTTCTTCAAAATGTACTCAAGCCGTTTACGTCTTTGGTCTTGCGGCTTATACCACTAAGCATGACGGCATCTGTGATTTAGATAGAGGTTTACCAGAGACCAGCTACCAGAGTTCATTAAACAGTCATCGACGATATCATCTATAAGGCAGGATCTGATTTAATTGGGAATGGAGATTTCTCGTCATGGCTGATCTTGAAATGTTTATTAGCTGCATTGTATGAGCATAGGTCAGGGCCTCATATTTTGCACCTTATACACGGCTGCATTTGGGCTCAAGGCACCAGGAGTATCAATGTTAAAGATAAATGATGTCTGGGTTGGTTGAATAGTTCATTTCTTTTCTGTTTTGACAATGCTGTGAAGGGCTTCCTGTGTTCCTGGGCCAGTTTGCAGAACTGATTGCAAAAGGGACCTACTCATTGGACTTTAAGGAAGCAGTGACTGTGCCAAACCACGACACCTACCGAGACAGATCAGTTCAGCTGATGCTCAGGAATCATCCTTTTCATCTGCTGGTTGTTGTTCATATGCATGGTCATGTGAGAGTCATTGATGTAGGGCCCGAATAAGAAATGTGAAAGTGCTCACCTTGCAGTAACTGGGATTACAAGTTGTGAAAACATGTCTCCCTCCTCCAGATTTGGCATATTTTTGTACAAGACCCTCCAGTGCACTCTGCTGCACAGCAGCCATTTGTGTAGCTAATTTCTTTTATATTGTCTAAAAATAGTTCACAGTTTTGTATCAAGTACCCTCTGCTCTACGTTAGAATTAGGAATGGGGCCAGACCATATCCAATTACCAAAGTTAACACTGGTGCTGGAAAGTATGAAAAATATAAAATCCAAAGTTATCCTTGGATTTCATTTTGTGACAAAGTTTTGCCAAACCACATTTACATGCTACACAATTTTAAAAAGAAATAGATTTAAAAATTTGGAGCATCTTTCCAAAGTGAAGTCTCGTTTTTATATATCACTTCAGCTAGATTTTCAAAACCAGGTATCTATCTAACTCCCACTGGAGTCATTTGAAGGCATTTGCGTTCTGGGTATCTTAGATATTAAAATCCTCTAGACTTCAAAGGTGCTAGATCTTATATCTTATTCAAAGTCACAAAATTGTGCTTGCAAGTGATTTATCCTGACCGAAACCATTTAAATAGTGTCATCCTGCTGTCAACAAGACTTGGGGTTTGAGCTAAAATGATGTCTCTCACAATTTTTCCATTGGAAAACTGAAGATAAAGCCCCTCTGATTTTGTTCATTCACAGTGCGGATGCTTAGCCTATCTTCTATGCAGTTTCATGTTCTTATATTACAGCTGGTGTAAACTGGCCTCATTCCTGGACAGAGTTTCAAGGCCGGACCTCTCAGTGAGTTCAAGGGACTTGTATTGTCACTGCTTGCCACTCAAATTCCCTGTGTTTGCTTCTTTTTGAAGTTTGATGCCATGTGAAATGTCCAGTCCAGGATGCTAGTTTGACTTTGCATCTCTGTCAGCTCTGCAGAAAGTCAGCAATTACATCCTAAAACAAAATATAGTTAAAAGTAAAATGCAATGCAGAAAGCTAACGGAAATGCTTCTGTCTGCTCCTTGATTATTCAGTCAAAAATCATTTTTAGGTATCTGGCCACTTCCCAGCCTTTCCTAAATGGAAAACTCAGTCAGCTCTAACTCCACTCCTTTTAGATGTTTGTCGCCGAGTTGCAATTGACTGGAAAGATGCAGGACAAGAGGCTGTCTGCCAAGAGGCAGGGTTTTCATCCCACTCCTACGCATAAAGCTATAAATCATATTCTGCCATCAGATCATTATTTTTCTTCTGTTTCTTATAAACACAGCAGCAGCATCAAATGAAATATGAGCTTTCCAAGGCTGTTGGATTTCCTTGTACGTACTGTAGAAGGCAACATTTGCAGACATATGGCATGCAGGCTACTCTTAGAGAAGCATTTTGAAAACTGAACTTGGACATTTTTAAGTCCAATAATGTGTAGGTGGTCTGGGTTACTAACCCTAAATCACTTCAGTGGTAACTATTTTTCCTAGTCCTACACATCAGTCTACATGACATTAGGTTTGAGGGGTTTTTATTAAATAGAAACCTCAGATATAATCCCCTGAAATGAACTGTAAAAGATTATCTTCTGGATGCATGGCTCTTTTTTTTATTATTATTATTGCTTATTCGGTTATGACACCCAGGAGTATGTGGGTCAAGAACACACCACTTGTAGTGCTCTGGTGAACAGGCTTTGGGCAAGCTGGATCTCCTCCCTGTTCCTCCACCAATTTGTCTTTCTTCCTGCCTGTTTTCTCTGCTTTTGTCGTGGAAACATTGTTGGGATAATAACAAAATTTGTCAGGACTTCAATTGTTATAGGAGAGGAGAGCGATGGAAGCACCTCAAATATTTTGTTAGTTTTGCCCTTTTGGCTTACATTTACCTCCCTATCCATATATGAGGAGGGGAGAGGGGAGGAGAGAGAGGTAAGTGGAGGTATATATGCACATATATTCATATCCATAGATAAATACTCAGACAATATATTTTATAATGAATTGGTTTTGCATGATTGACTATTGTTACACTCATCTGTATGGGAACTGGGCTGCACAGGTCTTTTTGGAAGAGTTGCATTTCAGGGATGGCCATGGAAAAGAGCAGAGGAAGAACAGCTGGAACAGGCTGCCCAGGGAGGTTGTGCAGTCCCCTTCTCTGGAGATTTTCAAGACCCACCTTGATGCAGTCCTGAGTAATGTGCTGTAGGCAATCCTGCTTTAGCAGGGGAGTTGGACTAGATGATCTCTAGAGGTCCCTTCCAACTCTGACAATTTCGTGATTCCGTGAACAGTGATAGGGGTTTTTGGCAGCAGGAGCTGTACGGGTACAAGCCTGGAGACTACAAAGGGTGATGCAGATTGTTGTGGCAGGCAATCAAGTGTGAAAAGCTCTGTGAAAACACAATGAGGCAGGAACCAGCTGCATGGGACCTTGTGTGCGAGGGTGGCAACATCGTCCTGACAACAAGCACATCCAAAATCCTCCTATGAACTCTCATCAGCTTTACTTCTTGCACGCTCTGCCTCTGGATGCTCCATGCCTGCTGTGAGCAGTGCAAGGGCTGGACCCAAGCCCAGAGGTCCCTGCTTGCAGGAGTGGGGATGGGGCACCATAAACCACACCTGTATTAGCATGTCACATGTGCCTGGGGTCATTTTTCTCAGCTTTTGGAGAACAACCCATGTTTGCCCTGCAGAGTAGGGTGGCCACATTCAGACTACCCGTGGAGAAGGCCCCCTGTCCCATGTTGTCCCCCAGACCATGCCCAGCAGGGGTTTAAGAGACAGCCAGTTTGATCCAAGCCAAAACAGTCCCGGGGTCTGGACTGGTATTTTCACAGCACAAACGATCAAGTTCTGGTTCCTAGAAATGTTCCCTGACACCATTTAAATGACTGGTGTGAATGCAGCCCTTCACCATGCTCTAGCTCCAGCCAGGTGCTCAGACACGTGCCTGGGAGAGCTCACCCTCAGCCAGCGTTCCTCTCTATAATTCCCTGCCGTAGCATACAGCGGATGTGGCCCATCCACCGCGAGGCTGGTCTGAGGCTATCTTTTGTGCTGAGCGTGCAGCTGCTTTAATGACACCGTGCACCCTCTAACATGATTGCATCCATATTTATTGCTGCACTGACACAGGCAGTTTAACTACATTGCTGATGGATGCCCTAGAAAACCTGATACATTAGCTCAGTTAGAAAACCTGATTTCCTGTCTGTAAGTGAATGGAGAGATGCTTTAGAGGCTGATACAAATGCCTTCTAAACCAGCTATAGCATACCATTAAGGAAATTGTCTGGAGACTAGACACTGCCAGATTGATAGTCTCTGTTTCATTTGCCAATAGCGCAGGTGCAGATGTTATTAACAAATGCACTGAGGCCTTTTTAAAAAATCTACTAAGTGATTTGCACCAAGGGTAACACGCAGCAAGGAGTTCCTTGTGTTCACTGGGTCAACGCAGACAAAATCCTGACATTAGAATTAACAAAACACTAGAAAGTTAACTGTGAAGGGAATACCTCAGAGAAGGATCCTACATTGACAAGGAGATTGAGCAGAAGACCTAATAAGAAAAGCATAGTTCCTTTTCTAATTTCTGTGTTAAGACTTTACCATATGTGTTAAAATCCCAAGCATATTACATGCTTTGCAGAACTTACCCGGCCCTGAGTGCCTCTCGAACTAATTTTTTCTTTGGATATAATATTCCTCACTGTTGTCTCTTTGGCCTTATTACTGCTGACAATCCTGATGTGTGCATTCACACTCAATTCAATTCAATTAACACTTACTGTTTGTGCTCAAGTGTTCATAGTGAAACAGCTTTAAAGACAACTTTGGATAAAGCATGAAATCTCATTAGTTATTTTCACCTCTTTTGTTGTCAGCCCACCTCAGCTTTTAGTCATGTCTGCAGAATTATAAGTATTTAATACTAATGAAGTAAAGAGCACAGGCAGAACCGAATGATCAAATAGGTCTTCTTGATGGCTGAACTCTGAGATTTTAAGTGGTGTTTAAAATTCAGCCAGGGCTGCGAGCGCATTTCCTTGTGCTCACTCAATCCTTGATCTTGAATTGGAAGCATTCAATAGTTACCCACATCTGTCATTCATAAATCTGTTTATTATGAAAGGGATTAGACACTTCCCCCATACAAATCCCATTATTCCATAGGATTTATAGTCGCACCAACCTTCTCCTTTGAAAATGCCGCTCTCTGTCCTTTAGCAACGTTGAGCAGTTGCTGCCATTTACATAAACACAGGATAAATTCCACATTGCAATGGCCCTTCTCAAAATAGCTGGACTCGACCACACGGATGTGCATCTCACCAGCCCCTTGCACTGAGTAAAGCGGTAGTAGGACCATACACAGCATAGGAGAAACACCTGAGGGTCCTTCCTTTCTCCCCCACATGGTGGTGGGGAAAAATCAGACCTTCATACTAGGAATGTAGAGTTACCCTGGACAACAGATCTACCATGTTGGCACAACTGGTATCACCCTTGACACACGCTGGGGCAAGTGGCACAAGAACAAGGTCTGCAGACCGCACAGGAATGAAATAATGAATGATGTCTGTAGTACGAGTGAACAGATGACAAAGAAACAGCACTGGGAGATAAAAACCGCAGCAGACTTAGAAGTTGTCCGTATAAACTGAGCTAACAGACGGTTCTAACTGGCAGCGAAGGCAAGCAGACAACCTGTGCCAGGATTTTTCACCTGATAGATTTATGGTACATACCATTCCAAAGGCAGAGCTTTGACAGGTAAGCATTAAAGCAAATATCCTCTTGAAATGCAAATTGTCTAACCAAATGTCCCCAACCGGCAGCACAGATCTGGGATTTTTTTTTTTTTTTTGTCATGCTATTCCTGGACTGAATGGGATGGCAGCACGTTGAGTAACAGGGCAAGATCACTTAGCAGAAGTACAAGGAAATGTGACCATTCTGACAACCAGCTTGTTTTCCTTCATTCCCCTGCCTCCGGATACTGCACAAGACTACTGATATACAACCTGAGTTCAACTACTTCTAGGCACTGCCGCAGGCACTCAAAAGCAGATCTGATGGTGCTACTCCCTGTATTTCCCTGCAGTTGGCTGCATGTCTGAGCTGGGCATTGAGCTCTGTGTCTCTGATCAGCCAGCTCCGCGCAGCCAACACAGCTTTCCCCCAGCAAGGAAGCAGATGGCTCCTGGGACCAGAGTCATCCCTGGCATAAGTCACTGGGTTTCACTGAGGTAGGACTGCAGCTCACTCATCCCAGGGGTCCAGACCTTGACTGCTCATCTGCATTGCCATATGCTCTGCTATAATTGTAAGCTGTAAAGTAAAAAACAAATATGCAGCTTAAAGAAGCCTACTCTGTGTGGTGTTATTTCACTTAAGGATTAGGTGAATCAGCCTCACTGAAGAAGGCAATCTCTTGCCATATGCCCATCCAGACCCACAGCTCCCCTGTGGAGGTGCTGCAGGGCAGAAGGGAGGTGCACGCTCTAAGCCATGTGCCAGATCTTTGTCTCTCTGTTGTTAGTCCCTGGCTGTAACAAATGGTATTTAGAGAAACAGATCTATCTTTAAAACAGTTCTCATTGGGTAAATACCCAAAATCCAGCAAGGACTATCCTGAGCTCTCAAAGAAGGAGTCTTGCACCTTATTAACACCAATGTCAAAATTCCCACAGTTGTCAGTGAGGCCAGAACATCACCTTCAGACCGTTCTATTCCAATGCCCAAATGCAGAGCTATGAAATTTTAAAAATAGAATAACCTCAGATCTTTGTAATGTTTGCATCTGTGAGGCAGCACTTAGTTACCTAAAGCTCTCCTTTCATGCAGAGGAAAAGCAATTAGTACAGTGAGTGCCACACTCAGAGTCAGGCACATATATATCACTGAGCATCAAGCTGTGACAGCCAAAGTAATGGGGCACCAGAAGACAAATAGGCAAGCACTGTATGTGCCCCTGAGACAGGGATATATAAAAAAAAAAAAAACAACCAAACCTCGAACTAAAAAAACCCAAACCTGACTATCAATGAGGAACAGCAGAAAATACCAAGAAAAGATTAAAAATAACAGTCAGCTGTTAAAATTATAGTACATCTTGAGGAAGACAAGCTGTACTGAGAGTTCCATAAGCAGAAGCTATATCCTTTATCAAACCAATTAGAATAATGGGTAAAAAGGAGGCAGACTGGTGGGCATGCAGCCTTCCTTCAGTTCTGAACTTCTGCAGTTGCTTTTTCTGGACCCTACAAGCTTACCTCAGACTTTCAGACATGTGCCAGTTCCTACTCATCTCCCTTCGAGCTGACAGAGGGTATGGCCTGACTTTGACCTGTGCAAAGCTTCAAATCATTGTCTGAAATACAACTCCGTAATTCCATCACTTTTATAGCTATACAGAATGAAGTCTTGATGGAAAACTAGTCAGATATTCCTTCCATGGGGCAAAAGTAAGGGCAGAACCCTGTTTCTCTCTCCCTGAAGTGCTGTTCTGCACGGCTAGCAGAAATAAAACACTATTTATCTCACTAGCAGTGGCATATTTTATTCTGAATCCTTGCAGGAAATAGACCTCTAGAGTAATGAAAGGACAATAACTATAATAACTTCTTTGGAGGAGAGAGATGCTTTAAAATTACAAAAAAGTACTGGGCATGTTGCTCTTATAGGAAACATTTATCTTGCATCTGCTCCCTCCGCCTTCTCTCGAGCTCCAGCTATGTATGAGCACACTCGTGTGCATGGACAGTGCACATCCACAAGTCCAATAGCCCAAGAATTGAGTCATGTTTTTCTTGCCTTCAACTTCATATTTCACCCCTTAATGCAGGCCTACTTACCCAACGGGCCTGACTTCAAAAACTCAGGCTGATAAAGGGACAGAAAATCTTTCTGCAACTAGCACAATAATTCCTATTGTCTCAAAGTCTATCCCAAACACATCCAAAAGCTTTCAGACAGAGAAGAGTGGTGTTAGTATTAAAGGAGTTTGGTTCATTAGAACTAGAAAATAGACAATTTTTTTGCCATCAGATTCTCCTTTGTTGGCTGTAAGATACTCATTGAATTATTTCACATAATACTATCAGAAAACCACAGTAGGTATGAAAACAATAAACAAATGGCACTGATTCTCTTCTCATCTACTTTAATTTCATACCACTTTAGCTTCATTTAACCAGTTTTTCAATTAATATAAATGAGTAGGTTTCTATTGCAACCAATAACTCCAGAATGATTTCATCAATTGAGGTTTGGGTCAATTGAGCTCAGGGAAACTACCGCTGTTTATGCCAAAGTAAATAAGTAAATAATCAAGTTCCATATGTTATGTTTTATTATAATTTTCCTTATGAAAAATATTAGTAAGTATACGTGAAGGAAAGCATCAGAGAGGTAGGAATGGACAAATGTAGCACATCCACAGGATTTCCTAAGCAGGAAGATGAATATGTTTTATTATGTACAATAATTAGCACTGAAAACACTCTCAGCACTTCCATGGTACTGCTCACACAGCAGCTTGGGTACAGCTATCTTTTGGGGCTAGCTTTTTCCAATGCCCCAGACAGTTTAGAACTTAGTTTGCTGCATAAAGACGAAAAAATTAATTTAGATTAAATGTGCCAATAGAGAGTAGTTCCATCACTGAAGTGCAGTTGTCTCATTTTAGCCTCTACAAGATTTCCAGTAGAGACATGCCCATTTACTCTCTTCCCTACTCACTCTGTAGAGCTCTGTAGGGTAGAGATAATTTTCTCGTACCTCCGTATGGCTTTGATTCTGAAAGGGAGAGGCATGGATTAAGGAAACACCCCAGCTGAGCAGCTGCTATTTGTGAATCTATCCCTCAGGCTAATCATGTAGCTCAAGACCTAATAAAGCAAAGCAATGAAACAGGAGCCTCAGTGCCGGCAGGGCATTTTTGGCATGAATTGAAACTCATCCTAACCAAGAAGGTAAAATGGTAAAAAACTAAGAGGATTACATTTAAAGCAGTAAGACATTGTTCTTAATGAACCAGATTGTGAACCTCTTACCCCCACTTCAATCAAAAAGTAAAGGCAGGACAACCGCCGACAGCCTGAAATTTCAGGTACTTTGGAGGACAGCCAGGAGAGATATTTTTCTGCTAAGGTTTGAAGTAACTCCAACAAGTCATTTCTAAAACAGCAGCAATACCCTGAAAAGCATGTGGTCAAAAATAGTTCTTATTTGAAAGGTCTGCTCCACATGTTCATGGACCAAACAACTTTCATGTGGAATTTCTGTATTTACCAGTAAAGGGGAAAAAAAACCCCCACCACTCTTTTAATTTGTAAATGGACCATACTTGATCTTATATCATCAGAATACAATCAGAAGGCAACTCCAAAATCACTAATATCATATTTCCAACTGGTGCTTTTTGATCTTCACATTAGACAGTTGCAAAATTATTTTACCTTCCCCTGATATTTTCCCACCAATTATAAGTCAGGAGGCATTCAAATTCTTGAGTTTGGGAACAAAATCGGGCGAGGTCCAATGAAGCATTTACAGGTTTTCTTAATTATCTGAAAAAATAAAGCAATGCATTTCTATTTTGGCCTCTTTTAAAGAAAAACATATTTTATTTTTTTTTTAAATGCCCCAAACAGACACTGACACTTCTTTACTCAGTGGTTGCAGAGTCCAGCCAGGAGGTAGGAGATTGGGGTTCAGTTCCCACTTTTCACACAGAGTTCTGAACCTAGAGAAGGAAGTTACAGCTGTTGCACAAGGGAATATTCTGCTGGGAAATACTTTCTGGTTTATTTGTTTGGTTTTTTCCCTGTTGATGTTGTTCCACTGTATATAGAATACTGAAATATTCATTAAGCCAGAGAGAACAATTCTATATCATGGTGTTTAGGCTCTGCAGCAGAGAGACAGGACATCAGTCTCATGAATATTTCAATTTTGTAAACAAAGTAGAATATACTCTATCGCAGGTCTTGAAAAAAACAACCTTTCTTCTCTCTCCCTCTCACACTGGGAGACATTGAACAGTCTGGTGATTAGGGGCTGTTCCTGGGAAATGAAGGTGGGCTCAGATCTCCTCAGGCAGATGAGGAAACTGAAGCCTTATTTCCTGCACTTTGAATGAGTCTCTTGCCAAATGAACTATTGAAAGAAAGGACACAGGTGACTTTTAAATCCAGTAATCTATTGTTATGTATCTCTTTCTCTTTTCTCCCCCTCAACTTCAAAATTGACAAATTTATCCTGACTTTTGGAATAGTTCTAAGCCCACTGAAATGCCACTTTTGCACAGAACACTTAACAACCAAAGTTTACTCAAACCTGAGCATATTTTATGTTATTTATATGTTTTTCACAGCTCTACGTTCAACTCTAGCATTACATAAATCATGTTTTGGCTTCATTCTACACCTCCTCACACTTGGACAATATCTTACTCCATATCTGGTAGGTGATCATTTCCATTTGGAGGCGTAATCTCTGATTTAGTGGAGGACTAGATGGATGGGTTGGAGGGAAGGAAAGTGGTGCATAGTTACCCAAATATGTCCTACTGTAAGTAAACAGAGATGTATTAGAATTGACACTTATGAAAAATATTCATCTGATTTCTGTGTTATGAGATTACAGCCTTAAAGTTGAAAGTTAGTGTTAACTGTGCCAGAGGCTGGAATTGGTCTGTGATGTATTAAAGCCACAGCAATTGTAACTGAAGAGGTAAAATTCTTGTGAAGTGCCTCAAAAAAGTCCTAACCGCTATTACATTTCTGTCTTAAAAATAAAATAAAAAACCCCAGAAAAAAACCGAAACCAACATGCTCTGAGGAACAAGGCTCCCTGAATTATGTATGAGTCCACATTAAAGGCACAGCATGGTATTTCTTCACAAGCTACGTGGAATATAATGCTCCTTTCCTACCTAAAAGTAGCTAGCCTGAGAGAGTAGAATTTAGGCCAATCATTTAATTTGATTGCAAAGTTTGCTTTTATGCCTATACAGTATAACTTGGGGGCATGAATAAAGACAGGTAAGAACTGGAACAGCTGAGGACTTAGCAGAGCCTTTGAATGTTCAAAGCTTTAGCTTCCCCGGCTCCCAAATGATAGGCATACTTGGATCAGGATGAAATTTCCTCTGTTGTCCTCAGAGCTGAGAATATCTCTCTAGCTGGATAGGAAAATTAATGTTTGGAAAATCTCTGTATGAGATTATATCATTTATATTATTTATTTTGCCTGAATTTGTTCTGTAGCAAGCATTCTGGAAGTAATGCAAGTAAAATAACTCTGCAAGGAATGATATAAATGCATTGAACTGTCATTGCATATAGCTCCAAGAAACACTTTCCAGATATATTCACCTAGTTTTCTTCAATGCAGTTGTCACAGGAGAGTTTACTAAGGATCCTAGATGATAGAAATTTCACACACATCTTCCTACTGTAATTTATTCACCAAAGAAGAATCCCCAGGCTCCTGAGTACCAGGGGAATCATTGAAGTTCTGGGAGACAGGCTGTCACGTAAAGGCATGAGCTTGCATGTATGTATCTGCTCCTAACAGACACCACGGATTCAGGCTATGTCTGCATTTGCAAGTGAAGTGGTACAACAGGAGCACCAGATTATCCTACTGCAGATTGCAGTGGCAGCAAAACCATTTATGCTAAGGACCTAATAGCTACACTGCATGGCTTGTGGTTTTTCTTCAGGACAGCTCTAATCTGGTCCTCAGGACAGAACTCCTGTTGATTGCTGGAGCACATTAGGTGCTTGGTTGCCTGGAGCACATCATTTGGCTTACTTTCATCTGAAGGGATCTGGTTCATACACTCTGAGACAAATGATGCAAACCAAAATGTGGAGAGTGGGACAATCAGGAGAGTCAAAAGCACAAAGCTTAAAGCTAAAAAGCTTGCTTATTCCTGATTTCAAACCCATCATTTCTACACTGTTAACTCAACTCAGAAAACAATGTGCTTCATAGAAACCTCCAATCTCCTTTCTTACAATGGTGGATAAAACCAAAGACTATTCTAAGCCACCAAAGCCAGGACCACAGAGCAGATTACAGCCCCAGGTGCAGTTCCCGTGGTACCTGTGAGACATCCTGGATGCCTTTGTGATGGCAAGTAAAGTGTTACAGCTCCAGGCTGGGAGGGAGAGCCATGGGGTACCTGCCCAGAGTCCCTCCCTAGGGAGAAGCAGGTGAATTCATTCAGGCAACGCACTCTATCAAAATGGCACTAACGTTGGAGTAACTTCATCACACTAAAAAAGCAATTTAGATATTCTGCTAGGATTATACAGCTACATGGAGTCGGTGGCTCAGCCATACCACTGGCCAGAGACTAACCTTCCTGGTCAGTTAATATCAGGATGAACCTCAGACAAAACCTGTGTTTGTTGAAAGAGAAGCTATTAAAATTTAATCTGAGGGTATTAAAATGACCTGAGAGATGTCTGATGGGAAATTGGTACTGGTAGTACTAGTAAAAGTAATACTATGACCTTTACTTATTTAGTGGTTGTGCTGAAGGACCCAGTTCATACACTAGCAAACAGCTCATGCCTTGTAACGCCTAAATTGAGGGAGATGGAGCATTGACAGGGTTAGGACAATACCCAGGGAGCCTCATTTTATGTGGCTAACCTATTCTTTGAAAAATTCACATGGCTTTGGTAAACCAAAACATCTCTCCAGCTTCATTGGAGGTTCAAACCAATCTAGTTTTATATCCATACACAAAGATAAAATTCCATGATGCTCAAGCTTTACATGTCAAAACAAAAATACATACACCTTTCCTTCTGCAACTCTATCCCAGCCATGGGAAATGCCACTACTCAGTAACAGCCTAAAAGGGTGTTACGAGAACAAGATCCCATAATTGACTGATTCAACATAGAAACTCAGCTTTTAATTTTATGTGAAAAAACTACAAAGAAAGAACTTTACTTGAAACTCTCACAGTTATAAAAGCAAATTGTCCTTAAAATACACCTAAGCCTTTTGGAGCTGAGGCCCACATCTTGGCAGGCACAATGGGGTTGCAGCATATTACAATGGTTCCTCAACATAAATAAAAATAATCTAAATAATTTTCAAAGTCTGCACATCTCACACAGTAGGGATCAGACCCAACTGGCCTCCTGATGACAGTGCCATATAAATATTAAATATTAATAGTACTGTTACTGTTAATTTGGCAAAACGTGATACTGTGTAAATGGAACTTTGTCTCTTTTGGCTGTGCTGCAACAAGGAAAACACATGTTCTCAACATTTCTAGCTGGATGGCTTTCTTTTACAAATGTTTGCTTTTCTTAAATTAACATACATGAGTGGGTTTGGGAGGGAGGGAGGGGCTGTTGTCTTTACCTGAAGTCTTTCAGCCCCCTTTTTTGTGAGTCACATTTACATCTACTGGAGATCTGGGCTTGGGTCACACGTCTCTAATTCAGAGGCAGTCTCTTATTCATCAGATAAAAATGGAAAAAGCTATCTAAAGCCATTTCTGTCTTTTACTTTTGTATGGTTTAATGCAGTTCTTGACATAAATGCAGGTCAGAGACTGAAGCTAGTGGCTGGAACAATTAAGTGCTCCATTTGACACAAATAAAATCAAACAAAATACCTGAGTGTTCAATCATTACATATACACATTTATTTTTATGTTTCCTATGTGTTACAATCAGGAAATATCTATTTTCATGCAATCTGGAGCCACAGTATCAACAGTGAGAAATAATCCTCATAAATGTGGCTATCAGGATATTTGCCAGCACTCTCTCTTCTTTAGCATAACAAAATTTTTTCTACTTTACCCTCTCACAAGCGTACTTGAATCTTGGAAGATGAAGTACAGACTGGAAGAAGAAAAAAGTCTGGAGGAGGTATCCTTAACCTCTCTAAGTACATATGGTAGAATATGCATTGCACTCTTAAATAGCACTGCTGCTAAGAGCTTGCAAACAGCTCTCAGTAGCAGAGCTGTGGAAGCCTAAATGTTATTAAGTTGCAACATGGCATAAAAAAAGGTGAGGTTTCGTTCATTTTATTTTGAATGGGGAGAAAATGAGAAATAAACAAAAAAATACAGGAAGAGCTGTGACCTCTAGAAAGAAAATGTGAAGTCACAATGAAGAAGCACGAGCATGAAAAGAGTGAAAGCTGGTAATGACCCTGTGTTCAGAGCTGACTGTTGAATACTGGTGAGAAAATCATGGAAAACTCCTTCATTATCTCACTGGGGAAAAGGGAAGAAACAACACACCACAGAAACAAATAACAGTGTTTGTAGAGGTATGTGGCAAATTATTCAGCTGAGGTTATGCTCTGCCACTTTGTAAACAAGATGAGATAGATGCAGCTGCCCAAACTGGGTGTCCCGTGAGACACCCAGGAACAGCAACTGAAGGTCAAACAGGGCATCCAAGGGCATTTCAAGTAGCCTCAGACACTTTCCTGATAGTGAGATAACCAAACATAGGTATGGTAGGTGTCTAAAGTCCTGTTTGTGGAGGCTGATGTGTCCAGCGCAATTTTAGGTTCTTTGGAGTGTCAGCTCTGCTGCTCCATCTGCTGCTCTATGTCATATTGGCCAATCTACTGCAGATGTCTCAGATAGTCAAGAGGGTCTCAAACAGCACAAGACTTGTTTTAAACAACAGTGCTCACTTCTTAGTCACTGCAGGCAATGGAGACCTATTCAGCCATTCTGTCTCAAAGCAGGCACCCAAAGTTGGCCCGCTGAGTTCTTCTTTCAGCTCTCTGGACTGGACCTTCATTGACTATAATGTAAGCTAAGGCACCTCACGCATGGGTAGACCCCTACAGGTAATGCACGTTTAAGTGTTTTGAGATGAACTCGCCCTAAGGAAATGGAAACTTGAAGAAATAAATCTAAATCTGGGGCAATCCTTCAAAAAGTGTGAGGGAGAGGATCAGACAGTAGCAGCCATGACACCAGCAAAGATAGGTTACACTTAAGAAACACCATACAGACTCGGGTCAATTCAATTGCCTGATGTGGCCTCAGGTTGCCTGGAAAAGAAGGCTGCCAGCCACGCAACCAGTACGCCCACCGTGAGGCTGCAGGATCAACGCCTGATTCATTTCCATGCTAACAGCGGAGTCAGCTGCGGTGCTGAGCCCAGCAACAATAAACATCAGTATAAGGCTGCAGAAATATGACTACGTGTTGGTGATATGCAAAAAGCCATGCTAAAACCATCAGATGAATACAAACCATCAATAAGAAACTCTCACAAAATGCCTGGGGTTCATAGGACCCAGCAGGAGGCAGGACAACGTAAACCCTGATCTGGTAAAGCAGAGCCAGAGAATGTCCTCAGGGTGTGACAGCAGCCACTGTAGGTCAAGCACTCTAATGGACAAGGAAGTGAAGCTATAAATAAGCTTCTCTGCAGCCAATGAGACATGGGAAATGTGCAGTGTAGTCACTAAGGAAGGAAGTGACAAGGCTGCAAAGAAAATGGATCGTACGACTCTGGAAACTAGCACAGACTGGCTCACTAGTCTAATAGCCCTTGGGTATCTGCATGGACCCAAAAACACTGAACAGAGTCACAAATAAAAAAGTGTCACTGTTGATTACCAGTGAGTGAAGCCAGACCACTTGGTTTGTTCAAGGCAAAACTGTTTGCTGACCGTTGCATCAAGACAAGTCTTTTGGGGAAGCGCTGTGGATAACGAATTTCTCTGGGCTTGAGCTTAGCCCCAGTGAGCCACAGGGAGGGTTTGATGAACGCTGAATCACTAGTGGAAGCCCATCCAGTAACATTTACACGTGTCTTTCAGAGTGCAATCAGGGGAACCTCTCCGAGCACACAGGAGGAACCTCTCCGAGCACACAGGAACATGGCTGTAGTCTGATGGGGCAACAGTATGAACGTTTGGCACTTGGGAATTAGATGGCTGGCCAAATCACAAGGACTAAATCCTCCTGAATGCCCAGCAATATACAGAAAGAGCAAAGCATGCAAAAAAAGTATCCCAGCTATCAAATCCCAACCAGGTTCTTGGAAAAGATCAAACCAGACTTTTAAAAGGGGAATTACATCATGAGAGAAAACTTTCCCAGCTTCCAGTAGATGGATAGTTTGGAAGCCATTCAGGCAAAACTCCGATGGGGAAACAGAAAACACATTTTGCAAGATATGACTTAACCAGGTCCCGTACTCAGACAATTGAGCACATGACACAGTAGCGGAGTTCAAGTGACTCAGCACTCCAGGAGAATTTTAATACAAAACCTCTTCCCCTGGGTACACAAAAAGCAATAGGAAAAGCAGATCAGCACTAAATAGCCTGAGCTAAACATCCATCTGGACAAAAGAACAATCATGCAGGCAAATCTGGCAGGCTTATATGAAATAGCAACAGACTCAGGACAGCAGATGAAATGAAACCAGTAGCAATAGGAGAGTAATGGCAGGGAGCTGGAGCCCTCGCAGAACTGAGGCCAAGGCCGGGTACTTGCCAGCGCTGCAAGACGCTCAGCCATCAGCTGAGTCAGAGGAAATGGGAAGTATGAGAGGAGATGACCCTAAGGAGGACGGCGCTGAGCTGCCTGGGTCAGCAGGGAGGCAAATCCTGCGCTCACAGCAAGCACACGCTGGTAGTGGCAGCTTTCTTCAAAGAGCTGCACATCAGAAGGACCGCATTTAGTAGGGCACAGCAAGATGACTGTGAAAGGAATAACCATATACTCGGAACTTCAAGTTAGCAAATGCTTTTTTAAAAAACAAACAAAAAAATATCCAAAACCCCAAAGTAACTAGTGCAACAAATGTCATAACGCTAAAAGGGAGAAGTACAGGTCGCAAATCATCTGTTTTGAAGGAGTCACGGGAGCAGGCAGTCTGGGTGCACGTGACTGGGGTGCTGAGCTGGAGAGAGGAAGACAAAACCCTTTTGGGAACTCTGAGTAGACCAAAAGGAAACATAGACCCAAAACTCAGATCCCTAACTCTTTTTTTTTTTTCCTTTCCATATTACCTCCCAGCTCTTGCACTATGTGCTGCCCTTCTGTGTGCTCCCACAAACTCTGCGAGTCAGTACTCCAAGGAGATGCCACATATTGAGCTGGAAACACTGCAGGCTCTCTTCTGCTGCTAAAAGCCTCAGTAATACATTCATTTTTGCAGTTCGTCTGCTTCAAACTGTGCAGAGACACATCAGCACAGTTCCTCCTAATCCTCTCTTGCTCAAACATCCCCTATTGCTCAGGCACATTTAACTGCTTATTAGGCCACCGCTACCTTAAGGTCAATCACGATTATGCCGTTCAAAATTTCTGAGTGTTTCTTTCCTATTGACTAACCACATCATACAATGGACTAATTAACCCACCAGGTTCTCATTAAGCAGAATTCCTTCACTCCCCTCCAGGACCACCAGCTGTGCTGCATATTTCCTCCGAGTTTAGGAAAATAACAAGATTCATTATCAGAAATGGATTTTTTTTCCTTTGGCATGTCATGGGGCACACGATCAGGTTTAAAATAGCAGCCCCCCGACCCTGGGACTTGGGACAGGCTTTAGGCAGCCTCCTGCAAGAGACCAGGGTGATGTTTCAGCAATGGTGTGGGGAGTGAGGGAAGGATCCCATCACGAAGAGGCTTGGATTCCTCCCCACATGCCCAGGGTGGAGGAAAAAGCATGTTTTACTTTTTCACAGACCATGATGCATTAAATACCCCTGTTTAAGGTAAAAATCTCACTTTGGAGTCCACGGCAGGTCTTCAGCCAATGTGTTCTGCTCTTGGGCAGCTCTTCTACCACTCCATAGCTGATGCTCACCAATCCCCTTGTTTTCCAGAGGAAAAACTGCAATACAGATACCTAAGCCCACAAACAGAGAAGGGTGCTGAGCCCAACCCAGCCTCAATTCACCCACCTTTAGGTGTGTAACAGCTTCAGACACCACCCAGGACTGCGCGATTACTACATCTGGTTTGGGCGCCCATCCCTCAGCACACCAGCTGCCCTGTATCCTGATGAAGGAGCCTCTCTCACCTCTGCCAGAGCCCTGCCCAAGCCATGAATTCACACCCAATCTTCAGGCCTTGCAGCTATAATCATCAGACATCAATGTCCTCTAGTCAGGCAGGCCAAATTATTTGATTCTCTTACTTACGTTGGTGGTGAACAAATTAGACACCAGTGTGTGGACAGGTGCCTTGGGGGTGAACTGGCTTTAAAAACTGGAAAAACCCTTAAAAGTTGCTTTATTCAAAACATGATGGACCATTTTGTTATGTCTCAATAACTTCCAAGTCAGTGTGGACAGCATTTCTGATACTGCTTGCAGGCAGTTTAAGAGAGAAGGTTTCTCAGTTTCTCAATCATTGGCCTAATGATTTGGGGCATCTTAAGATTGTAAAGGAATGTTTATTCACCATTTAAAATGTCATTGATTTGTTTCTGTAATGAAAATTTATGCTAATTTTTATTAAGTGTAATAAAATGTCTATTGTAGATAAAAAAGTCTATTGGCCTGTGGGAAACAAAAGAAAGAATTTTTAAACTAATTTGGGCATAGAAGGGGGATCCCCCATTTCATGAGAATCAGCAGCATGTTGCCATTTTGAATTACAAGAAAAAAGCAAGATTTTCAAAATTTTCACTAAAATATAGGAAGAAAAATTATTTTGACCTGACACGTTCCCTGATCTCAGTACCTTTGAAATATTTCATTTAAAATTTAATATTGCTTGGCTATTGATGAGAATATATTTTTTTAAAAAAAAAGATGTTTTGACAAAAATAATTAATTCTCAATATGTTTTCCTTCAGCTTTTTTTGAGTCAGGTTTTTTTGAATGTAACACTTGTAAATGAACTATTTCCTTTTTTTACTAAAACAGGCTTTTTTTTTTTTTTTTTTTTCCCCAGTTGGGCTATCAGAAAATTAAGGTCTACTGGAAGATCACAAGCCCACCTTTATCTCCAATAAAAGATTTTTCTCCCATAGAAAATTTTAATTTTTAAAGTTTCTAATTTTTTAATTAAACTGTGCAAAAGGGAAACGCAAGGGATAAAACATTCATAAGAAAGAAAATCCATACACAGCTAAAAGGCTGTATATTACATGAACTGCATTAAAGTATATCGATTTTATGAAGTTATCTTTCAACTGCTAATTATAGATTTGTTACAGGATTATAAATCTTAATAAAGTGCTTGAGTCAATGCATTAGAAGAAAGAAGCCCTTCTGAGCACATGATTTGCAAGACCAGACTGTGGGTTTCCAGCATCACACCCAGGAAGGTCTGCCGTGAGGACAGCTCTTCAGGCTGTGGAAGACCTTTGTGTGAAGCCAGGATCAGTGTGATGGGGCTTCTCCCTGCTTATTCTGCATGGGTGGGATTTCCCCCCTCCAACCCTCTCTGCAGAGATGGAGCTGGGACTATTTGAAGAAGGGCCAAGCTGCAGAGCGATACAACAGCTCACCAGGAACCTAAAGACTATAAGTAACATGTGTAAGAGGAAGCAGCTTCCTGAACACTGAACCGAGGCCTAAAAAAAGTTTTTTAACAGACGCTTACGGTTGCTTGGGAATATTTCCTGTTGTTCCAAAATCCCTAGACAATCAAAACTCAGTCTTCTGCAAATCATCTTGTGCAGTGTAAACTGTTAGTTTTCAGAGGCAAATGCACACATCCTAAAAATACATTCTTATTCAAATAGTGGTGTGAATTTGGATTTCCCCAAAATCACAGCATCATGTACTATTTCGTGCTAAATTGTCAACATTAGACCGTTTGATCTTGACAAAATGCCACCATTATCTGTGGAAGTCCTGCACACAAAGGACAAGACAGGCAGGTTCAAATAGTTTCAGCTGAGAAACTTCTTGCTCAGAGCACCCCAAACTGGGATCCCTATACACAGGTAATCCAAGAAAATGTGGATTATATAAAATTATCATTCTGGAAGAGTAAGGACTAGTTCAGTGAAGTATATGATATTCCACTTAGATCCCAGAACAGTCATTCAGGGAAAGCTTAAAGCAGTCATCTCCTTATTTGTAAATGACAGTGGTTCGCTTGTGCACCCTAAAAGCCGCGTTTAACCCAAGTGGTAAACTCTGCACAGCTCTGATTTACAGCATGTTCTGCTTTACAAAACCTACTTAGTCAACATATGGGAACAAGGATGGAGGAGGAGCCGGGAACATCTGCTTTCCTTGTCTTGGGCTTGCACTGTTGCTGCATACAGCTTTTTGCTCTGGAAGACTGTCAAGCCTGTAATAGTCACCAACCACTTGGATGCAACAGCGTGCTCTGATATTGCTGTCTGTCTTCCTGCTGTGACTAACTCAGGATTTTTCTGGTTTTGACAGAGTGCCGACGTGCCCAGCGGTTTGCCTGCAGTCCTTGCTAGCAGGGCCGGTGGCCAGAGTCACCACACCACACGTCCAGCCACCTCATGCTCATGCTAAAGGTCATTGATGTTGCCAGTGAAACAAACGCTTCTTATTAAAGATTTCCAATAAGGTGATTCAGAAAACAACTCAGTTTGTCACAATCTATACCACTGCTGTGACTTTCTATATGTGTTTCTGGGATGAGAACATTATTTTTAAGAATGACCAGCATTTTCATTTCAGAGGTGGCAGAGCGGGAGAGGCGGCAGCCTGATGTGGCATTTGGCTTTGAAGCACTACAGGGCTTGGGTCCAACAGACAGAGCAGAGGTATGGCTCTGGTATGGTTGTGCTACAGAGACTGGCTGGCTTCTGTGAAAAATCAGATATTGTCTCAAGAAGAGATTGGCACAAATCTTATGACAGGCTGTCCCTCAAGCCTTTACTGCCTGGGGATAAAAAGGCTTGAAATGCTCTTTTGTGGTCCCTGTGGTTGCATCTATGAGCTCTTATCCTCAACACCATAATTTGTTTGGAGCGTGGCAGGAACTTGACCCTTGACAAAACTCTTGCCCCAGCACATGCAAGTGGAGAAATTTCTACTTGTCTGAAAAGCTTGGCTGTTCTTGGTTGGAATAATGTGTGATCAGCAATTGCACGGAAGCAATCCCCCGTGTCTGTATTTCAAGCAGAGGGTTTTCCTCAGCCTCTCTGCACACACCGCAGCTCTCCCACAAATATTCTTGCTCCCTGCGGCACTCCCAGCAGCACATAAAGCCTCAGAGCGGGCAGCGAGGGGACCGCTCTGCTTTACTTTATTACCGTGATGATCAATTATGAAATCAGTGTCTCCCACGGCACAACGGTAAGCACTCCGTGATGTGTTAAATCACTATAACGATGGCCATGAGAGATGGGTTTGAAGATGCCAAGAGCACGGCTGACTTAAGGGAAAGAAAATGGAGCAGCTCCTATTGTTCCCACGGGGCCAGATCCTGCCACTCTCATGTCTGGTCCTTTGAAATCACTGCAGCGTTAAAGAGTCAGTGACCGATTTGGCCAGCTGATAGGTGGTGAAGCAAGTCGGGGCTGAGGAGTAACCTTGAGCAAGGGAGGAAATGAAGCTCATGGCCAGAGGCTCGCTCAGATGCCATTTGCAGACTGCACGGCTGGGATGCTCAGAGAGACACTCAGCGAGAAGCACCAGCCTGTGAACTGGAACAGATTAGTCAGATGCCAGTTGTCCCATGCAAACAAATCCCTTTCCAGTCCCATGTCCTCCAGGCAGCAGACCTGCTCCCCAAAGTGGATGATCTGGGCTTCTGAGCACCACGAGGAAACAGGAAAACCGTGAACTGGAAAATGGGTCTGAGAGCAGCTGCGTGCACTTCCCAAAGCAGCCTCTGCTCCCAGACGTGTAAGCATAGGCTTGTCTGCAGCTCAAAACTATCAAAAGTCACCACTAATGAATATCTTAAAAAATACTGCTATTTTTTTGTCTCCGTTTCATTTTTCTCTCTCTTTATTTTCAATCTTTCTGGGTCACACAACGCCAAAGGATGTTATTTTGGTTGTCTTGCATGTTTTCTCTCAACACAGCAGATGAAAGGTTGCCCCAGACACTGTGTTGTCCGTGGCTTTGTCATTTTTCTGGCAGGTTATTTCCCACATTGCAAGGTCATCCTGTACTCTGTGAACCACTGAGCTGAAGGAGTACTTGGTCACCACTTTCCACTAAGTAGCAACTATGATTGCAGCTGTGGAGAAATCAGTACCTCCAGGCTTCCCCATCCCTCTCCTAACCCCAAACGGAAGTGTTTTTCAGTGTGCAAAGTACAGATGAGGACACTACCCCAGTTGGTGTCATTTTTGTGTCATTCACATTTTTCTCACACCAGAAGTGAAGTAAACAAGGCAGTTGGATGCAGGAGTCCTCACCAGATAGCATGGCTCTGTCTTCCTGCCTCCCTGCATTAAACTCAAGCTCCAAAACACTGCCCTCCCTCCTGGAAAGTCCTCCTTCTCCCTCCCCAGTGTGGGCTCATACACTTCTTTCATGTGGTTGATAAGCTACTGGTTTCTCATCTCCCTGTTTGTTGGCTTTTGGGGCCCGCTGGACCTGAAGGAAGGAGCACAATTCACCATGAAGATGGCAACCTGATGAAGGAAGAGACAGCATTAGTGAGAAAAGGGGCCACAGCCCAAGATCACAGCTTCCCTTCTCAACCTGCCCAGCCCTCCTCCTACATCATTCCTGCCTCCATCCATACGTTCAGGCTGGTTTTATCTAGTAGTTTCCCCTTTAATACCCAGCTCTGCTGCATTTTCCTGAGGAACCTGGTTGAGTCAGTGGGCTTTGGCATTGCAGTAACAACCAGCTCTGTTTAACAACTATTACTTGATTTTCTGAAGACACAACTTTGCTTGGGCTTGCCATCTGTGTGTGTCTCTGTGTGCATCCTCCGAGCCCACAGGCCAATCTTAACCAAACCTGGGAAGGGGCACAACATCCCAAAGTGACTGCACCATTAGCCACATTAGAGGTGAGAGACTCAGCTAAGGAGAAGGCTGCAAAGCAAGGCCAGCCCTTGCTGGAAACAGGAGAGAGATCTCATTAATTCTTGAATCAACATCAAGAAATAAACGCCAATAAACCCCAAGGCAGAAGAGGAAATCAGGTGCACCATTTCTGGTCATGAGGTAACTACTTGCTTTCAAAAAGTTATTTGAAGTCACCAGGGCCCCCTGTTAGGAATGACTGCAGCTGTGATCGCAAGAACTGACTTGGTTTTTCCCAGCCCTCTCCAGTACCCCTTCCTCACCTGCCCCACACAGTCACATGTCAGAACTTTAGGACCAGAGTCTGTCACACAGGGCTAAACCCCACAGCCACCTGAGGGCAAGGGTGACCTTTGGGTCTCAGGTTGTCCAGGTTTTTCTGAAGGACATTTCATTTTGTTTTCTCCAGCAGGACAGCATTTGGCTTCCCAATCTTCTGTGCAGAGGAAATCTGCTCTTCAGAAACCTTTCTAGGGAGGGTGACAAATGGATATTTCTGTTTAGTTAACATTTTGGTTTTATTCTAATTTAACATTGCTGAAATTCCCAGAGCCATTCCAGAATATAGCCCTCCAAGTCTCAGAACTACCCTTGGTCATTTGCACCCCATTTTCTGGAGCCACTGGGGTGAGTGGAAGTCAATAGGGAAGAGGGTTGCAGACAGTCCCTCCAGAGCTCAGCACTTCTTGTTCTCTCACCTCCAGCTATTTCATCACCCAGACCTGGCTTTTTCTTTTAAGATAGTGTTGCATAGTTTTACCTGGGCATTGATAAAGTGGTAGAAGAGAGGATCTGGATCTGGGCATCCAAATTGCACATCCACAAAATTATTCCAGGCTGTTTTTTCAAAAGTCAGTTACTACCCAGCCTGTTTATCTTCACATCCTAGACACTAAGCCTGAGCAGCACTGTGAACGTTAAAATATTCTCAAATAATTTGGGCGAACAGCTTGAAAGAAAAAAAATGCAAAGCACTCTGACTCAGTCTGTGCTACCCTGAGTGAGTGATAGAGGAAACTCAGTAGCCTCAAGGATTTGTCAAATAAGGAACAAAACAACTGGAAGATGTGTCCTGAGGAACATCTGCCAGTCTCAAAAATGTGTGCACATCTCCATCACGGTGGTTTCCTGACACCTTCAATAAGATCTCAGTGTGTTTCCATGGGTACTTCAACTTTGATTTTCTGTGTTATCCTTCCTGCTGTGCTGCTGTTGCTCGTGCAGCCAGTAAGGAGTCATCACAGTGGGCTTCTGGAGGCACAGTGCGGATCTACAAGTTGGCTTACACACCCCTCTAGGGAAACACCTTGGTCTGGACCGTTGTTTGTGCTTGTACAACAGTGGGGGCCCACCCTTGGCCTTCAGTGGCCATCCCTGGTGATGTTCCTTGGAAGCGAGGAGCCCTGAAGCCTGACCCAGATTGAGAACAGCATCATCTCTCAGCCTGCCTAGATCCTAACATCATCCTAGATGTTACCATGGTATCATCTGCTGAAATACTGTGGTATTTTAGGTCCTCCAGGGAAACACAGGAGACAGCTGGGCTTCTCTTCACCTTCTCCTAGAGAGTTTTCTTGTGAAAATGGAAAGGAAATGTTGGGTTGAGGAAGATAGGTTAAAAAAAAAAAGAAGAAAAAAACAAAAAACATTGAATCTGGTTTATATAATTGCACTGAATGTCTAATAAAAACCAATAATTTCTTCATTCTTTGATTCAACACTGTGCACATTAGGTAGAAATGGCACCAGTGACGATTTGTTTCACAAATATATAGCACACAATATAGGCTTTATTTTACAGTATAAATATCTGAAGCTATACTTGAAGGAGGAATGAGCTGGAGTTTTTGTGACAGCACTAGTCAAAGGACAGCCCGTAGAAATGCAGAAACCCACGCAACCAAGAGAGACATGGAACGAAACCAAACAAGAGGAAAAGGCAAAATGTTGTGATAAATGCACCAACTGTATTTAAGAAAAATTAGAAGCAATATTTTGCTTGTCTTTTTAAGTGACTTAATGATAGCGAAACATAGCAGTGGCAGCCTTGCAATCGAAAGCCTTCCATCTCACCACAGGAAGGATTCTCACAGGCACCACTCCTCCTAACACAGCTTTTACCAAACAACATACTCCTCAACAAATCACTTTGCCATACCATTTTCCAAACCAGGGGAGTCACTACTGTAAAAGCTAACAAGATAAAATGGATTGTCATTTATTTGGACCAGAAGCTTGATTCAGCTTTCAGGGAAAACCCAAACCTCTGTGAATTACAAGGAAAAACTACAAATGGCACAGAAATCACTGAAAGCAAGGCTTGACCATACAATAAATCTGGCTGTAGGACACCTGGTATCAAATAAAGATGATGGCAGCTTCATAATACAAAACACTTATCTAATAAAAATTTGCTCTACCATCTTAAATTTGTTCAAAAACTGCGGGCAGGCTGACTTCACCCTGACAGGCTTCAGGCAGGAAAAAGTTATGACTGGCTTCTACTGCTTAACTTGAAGACGGGCCTTTGTCATCCCAAAGCCAAGCTTAAACCCAGCAGGAAAACACAGAGCCAGCCTGAACTTCATGGTGGGTGCTCAGCTAATTCAATGGAAAAGTGGATCACAGACTTGTTATTCTATGCTCAGTCTCAATCAAAATTAGCACTGCTGGGTAACACGTTAATGCACAGTGCCCATAGTAGGACTGTGGTCTCTGTGTTTTCCTACCTCTATCTGTGGTTTCAAGGAGGTGATTTTTATTTTCCCCAGGGAATGCTTTAGAAAGATAAAGTGAGCCAATGCCAAAATAACAAGCAATTGTCACTACAATATTAGCTCACTTTGACTGGGGACGACAGCCACGTGTCAGGTTGCTACAGTCCCCCAGTGATTCAGATTCACCCCTTGAAAATTCAGGTATGAAATCTGGGGCTGTGTCTGCTGGCAGCATCCCACCTCCCTGGCACCTCAGGGAGTGAAATCCCGGTCCCTAGTGTCCTATTGACCGTGACCCAGGAGCCATGGGAGCAACGCAGCCAGGAGCTAATGGACAGAGCGGGTGCAGAAGATCGCTCTTTGCTCAAACAAGCCTTTTAACCATTTTCGCCTGCAATTTTCCTCCCTTTTGCCTCCCTGTGGTCACGTAACCCATTTTGTGAAAGAAGATAATCTGAGACTCAACATTTTACTCAAAAATAACCCATTAATTCATATATTAATGTATCCACGAACTCCAACTGCAAGCATCTCAGAAGTAGCAGTTACATGTAATGTTGTTTATTTAGATTTATGCTACTTAAAGTAGAAACAACAAAGCAAAACACCAATTCAGAGATTCAGGCTCAGCAGAATACATTACTCCCATCATTAGCTAAACAGTTAGCCTTTTTCTGTTTCTCAACACCACGAATTTCCCTCAAACAATTCAACACACCTGGACACAGTTAGGAAGAAAAATATAAAACACCTCCCAAGTATTGCAATTAGGTTTGTTCTGGCAAGTTCTGCATCTGTATTCTGGTGGCAATTGGCTTCTGGCGCAAAAAGTTGTGCCAAAAGTAATGTTTTCTTTTGCATACAACATATGGAGCTTTTTTGCTGAATTCCACCGTGCAGCGTGCCTCTGGTAACACTGTTGTCCAACCCGGGAGCAGGACAGTCCAGCACCACTAGTTACTGCTGGGAGTACCAAGATGTTATCAGTGCTACTAAAAAGAAAGAGCGGCTTGCAAGTTGGTGAAATGGCTTTTAATGCAGCCAAAGACTAACAGGCAGCAAAAGGCTTCTAGCAGGGAGAATTTCTGATCTACATGTGATGGCCGTGAGCACCCTCAAACGCAGAAGGTGGAGAGAGGAAAGGGATTTACTAAAATGCAAAACAAGGAAAATAGTCAATTTGCAAAATTTTGCAGCCTGAGCCTATGCCTGCAAATGGAGAACCTGTGCATCACGCTGGGTGTAGCTGTATCTCTAGCTACCAAGTATTGTTTTATGTGACATCTCTTTGGCCTCAAGCACAAAACAGGTTTTCCACACAGAGCACTTGCAAAGAACTTGACGATATTATTTGCAAAATATTTGTGTTGTTTCAGTTTCCTCTTAAACTGGTATTAAAGAACTTCTGAAGATGGTTTTCAGGCTTCATTCATAATGTAGCCATATTATTAGGTTCAGCAAGAAGAATTTTCATTGTGAAACTCTTCAGAAACTGAAAGCAAATTGTCACAATTCAACCTCAGAGCACTCGTTTTTTCCTCGACTTTCCAAAACTAGAGGGTAGTAAATGAGTGTGTCACTGCACAAACTGATCCTTGGAGGGGGAGCAGCATCCAGCCCCCTTTGTGCCCACTCACCCATCTTCCAGCTGGTGAGTTTGGGCTTGGGCCAGAGCTGAGGTATCACATAACAGCAGGACCTGATTAAAGTGGACCAAAGAGAAGCTTTGTCCTTTCTCTTAGGCCTGCAAAAACACAGCTTTCTGGTTAACATAATAGAAATGCACTTGTGGGAGCCTGATGCAGATCAGCAGGGTCCTGGAATAACAGCCTGAAAGTACAGAGGAGGGATGTGAGGAGAGATTTGTGTATTGGACCTGGATGGAGCTGGGAGGGAGGTTCTACCTGCCGAGGTCTAGCTGGAAATACCCACAGCCCAGGTTGGGAGAAAGACCTGAAGAAGAAATTAGGACTCTGGAAACTGTGAAGTATTCAATCTGGGGAAGAAATGAGGTAACTCAAACCACAAATTAAAACAGCCATTTCAGGTTCAGAAGCTGGGCCAGCCTATCCCAATGAGAGGTTGTGAGCCAAGGGGGGGGGCTGCAAGGAAGGCTGGGGGCTTCAAAGGCCTGCAGGGAGCTTAGGACCAACAAAAGCATGTGTGGGCTAGATGTGGATGTAGGAGCACAGTAAGCACCAGAAGAAAAGCCTTGGCTGAAGCTTGGCTGAAGATTGAGAAGAGTTTGCTTTTCACCAAAGCCTTTGCTACTGCTTCTGCAGAAGGAGAACTAGGGCAGGAGCTGACATGAGCTGGGGAGACGCTAAGCCACAATGTGACCTTACTGTGTGTATGAAGGACCCAGCAGCTGGCTTAAGATAAGGAATAAGAACAGTAATGGGGACTTTGCCAGCTTTTACAATCAATTTCAGTGACTCCACAACATCCCTAAATTGCTGGCCTGTGTGTGGCTCTTTTGCACGTGGAATTTTTCAGTGTGTGTAAATCACTGAGCACTGCAGAACTAGGAATTTGTGTTGTTTCTGAGCGAACTGGCCCCTTTCAGACCCACAAAGGGACCCCAGTTCATGATTCACCATCTTTGGGCACATTAGGCACCTCCAGAAACTTCCAGGGGCCGGAGACCTGTGCCGAGTGCACCCAGGTTGTGCCATATGTCCCCAGCCTCAGTCCTGGGAACAGCAGAATTACCTTAGCTGGCATTTTTTTAAAATGCTGGTTTGGATAGACCCTCAGCAAAAACTGCTGTATTTTAAAAGCAAGGTCTTATAGTGAAAATGTTTGGTAACCTGAGCTACAGCATGGTTGGAGGCAGCTGTACTGTAGGGGTGGGAGAAGGCTGTAAAACTGCTCTATCCCTATGAGCCCTTTGAGCCCAAAAACCAATGGTGAGATTCAGTGTCCCCAGACTGCTCCTGGGCAAATCTGTGCATTAAAATAACATTTTGTTTGCCATCTGAAATAGAGACACCAGAACATTAATGAATCCATCCTCAAAGAGATTACCGAGACATGAATGATTAGCCTTTTTTCTTCTCTCCTTTTTTTTTTTTATTTTACTCCTGAACTTTTTCTTTAACTCTTGAGTTGGAAAAATAAGCCAGTAATGTTCACTTTAAAAAAAAAAAAATTGGCAGTATAGAGGACAGTTTGGGAGTCTTAAAGCGGCACTTGGTCTCAGCTCTCTTCCAGACCCCTTAAACTTATCATTGATTGAGGAAACCTTAATGGGCTTTAAAAAAAAAAAATGAAATTGGATAGTTCAATCAATGCACTATCTTTAATTCAATATTCATCCCAATTGATTTTCACTTCCAAGTTTCACTTCGTCATGAAACACGGCATTGTGTTAAGGAAGTTGTGGGGGAACTTGTAGGTTTTGGCAGCTGGAGTGAGGGGAAACTGTGGTTTTTAGATTAGAGGAAGGTGTGGGAATCAGCTCTTTAGCTAGCGGTTGGAGCAGTAGGGCTTGTGCACATTGTTTGTGTGCATTTTTGTTGTCAGTGTTTAGAAGCTGTCGCTGGGCAGAGATGAGCAGGATGCAGAGGCACCGGTGGCCATGATCCTTGCCCTGCCACCATCTTGCTCCTCAGTGGTGATGGCAACATGCCATCCCAACATCCCCAAGCTGGTCCCCAGCTCTCCCCTGCCCCTCTAACAGAAGAAAGGGATTTCCAGGCACCATCCCATCCCCATGCCCACATTAACTGCCTGGGGAAAAGAAATTCCCTTTCCGAGCTGGGGCATCTCCATTTGCAAGGCTGCCAAGCTCCTGAGGACTGCAACTCTCAGGCAAACATATTTCCAGACATTTTCTGCGGCTGCACTATGTATTCTGTGGTTCAGTCTCATGAGATATGCAGGGCTTTCCA
This sequence comes from Numenius arquata, assembly GCF_964106895.1. Lineage (NCBI taxonomy): Eukaryota > Metazoa > Chordata > Aves > Charadriiformes > Scolopacidae > Numenius > Numenius arquata. The sequence continues at coordinate 68,090,851 of NC_133578.1, read as the reverse complement.
TGGCAACCACAGAGATAGCTTTCTTCTTAAAGAAACAGCAAGTAACAGAAAATGAGATGTTTACATGGGTAAAATCAACCAGTTTAAGGACAGCAGGAAGCCCATCCAACAAACTCCGTTCCCAGGAATGCAGCTCTGTCCCTGTGGGGAGCAGAAGGAGTGAAGAGCATCTGACAGATGTTAGTCACAGTCCTGGATGTGCTATGGAAAAAGGCAAATTGAGAGCAAGAGAAGCCAAGCAAAAACCCTTCCTGTTTGTGCCTCACCTGTCTCTGTGCCTCCTCACCCAGCTCAGCTGTCCCAGTTCCCTCACCAGCATCCTGGGGTCTGCTTTTAAAGTGCTTTCCCACTTTTTCGCACTTTTTTTTTAAAAAAAGTAGTTTGCCTGTGCTTTGCTATGGCTGCCCAAACACCCATCCAGCTTGGTATCTTGACTACAATCCTGAATGGTCCCCACCTCTTTTCTCCCTCTCTTGCTAATCATCAATGACCTCCATTGCACTGTATCTCCTTCAGAGCTCACTTTTTCTGTGAAGCTCAATGACCACCTCTCAGCTGTCACTGCAGCGCCTGGACCATTTATAATGGTCTGTGTACTTTATCTTTGCTACTCCATATTTTTACTGGCAGATCCTTTGGGAAGGCATCGTTCTGCTTTCAGGTGTGGTGATAAAGGGAGGGAACTCCTGAATTATTCTGCTAGCTATTATATATGCTGGATATCATTAGAGCTGTAATAGAGAAAATGAGCATTAACACATTAGGGGGAAATTCAGAAAATGACAATAACAACAAGGGACCAAAAGGGACTAATTTAGGATTACTGAAATCTCTAAATGTTCTCCCCAAGAAAAGCTATAGAAAAGCCTTTGCTAAGTCTACAAAGGTAAAAGGGGTACAAACAAAAATGCCTGTTCATGGTGGAGCTTGGAAAGCAGCTAAACTTCAGAGGATGATATTAATAAACAAAACCCTAAAAGAAACCTTCCTCCTAGTAATCTCTAGTGGCTTGTGTAGTTGCCACTACGGCAGACAGCAGAAATCTCTCCCTTGACACTTTTCCTTATTGCCAGTTTAACTGTGTGATTTTGAGCTGCCATCTCCCACCATCCAGAAGAGACCCAAAGCAGCCAGTTATAAAGCCTTCTAGGATGGCGTGACTTGAACCTCTCCTGTCTGAAGCACTTCTGCTATGCGAGGCTACAACACACTTGATGCAAAGATCTGTCCCAGATCCACGTCTGTACCATTATGTGACTGGAGAAAAGATCCTACTCTTTCTCTTTCCTATGATCTTTTGCTGTGCTGGAAGTCAGTGCCCACCTCCCTAGGAAGCTCGGGGATGAAACTTTCTAAAATTATTGACTTGCCTGAAGTGGCTTGTCCTCGCCAGTGAAAGACGAGGCTTAATCTTGCCAGTTTCTGAGAATGCTCCGCCCAAGGACTTGGCTTTCCATACCTGCCCACATGGCACGAAGAGCTGGAGCACCTAAATCAAGGGCTGCCACAGCTACACTCCCATGTGAAGACAGCTCTAAATGCACAATAAGTCATCTATGTCCCATGGATGCTGAGGATTTCGACCTAAAGCAGTCTGGATTTTACCCCTGGAAATTAACACTCAGACTCTGGAGGAAGCACCCTTGCCAGAACGAGAGCCCAACATTTCCATAGGAGGCCAAATAATTACCCTCCCTGTGTGTTTTGCCTCCAAAACAAGGGTGTGGTGATTTGGAGAAGTTTATATGAAAACATTGAAAATCATTTGTTTGATACCAGTCAGAGGATGCAGTCACAGGATGCAGGGACACGGTGCACTGAGGAAATACTACAGAGCACTTTGGGAAGCAAGTTACATGATTTGCTCTGTGTTGCATGGAAAGAGAGGACAGGGCTGGCCGCAGAGCCCTGGCATCCCAGCTTCCAAATCTGAGCCGTAACCACAAAGCTGTCCTTCCTTCCTCCCACGGCAGCTCTTGTACAGCTTCGTTGGGGGAGGGAAAAAAGCAGTCAATGCTCACTAAATGGAAAATGAACTCAGTAGCAAAAGCAATTTTCTTTCCAAACTTTTAAACTACAAAGAGTCAAGGGAGGGAAGAGGGTAAATCTATTAAAACAGATAATCTACAGTGTTCTGCTAACTGGGATGTCCTATAATCTTTATAAGCGAATTGTTTTCCCACTAGAATATGTATTCAACCTCACAAAATGTCTGGAGTAAGAACCACAATAAATTGTTGCAGCTCCTTTGAAGTCCGCCAAGCTTCTGCAAGCTAGGCAGGCTGAGGACTGGCTCTGGAAAACTTTCTCTTCATTTGAATATTAAGAGGGCTAATAAAACAAAGAGGACATGGTAAGTTCTGGAGGTTTTTCTTTAGTTGCCAAGGGATAATTTGTATGTGAGTGTGGTTTTTAATAGCTCTCTTCACTCTAGTCCGTTAGTCGTGCTTACAGAACCAGTCGCAAAGAGCATCTCCTGCTGCTTTGCAGATTAATTACCCAAAGTTTGGATGAAGTGCTGTGCCAGTGCTAAGTGTTATTACTTCCAGCAGCACCACTCTGCAGCAAACGTAAGCAACCACTTTGAGAGGGCCATCATTGCTTCTGAAATACCTCCACATTCCTTGAAGCAAGGTCCTGCCCTCTGCTCCAGTAAGTGGCATTTCTCCATAGAGTTGGAGATACTGGCTGCTCCAGCAAGCATGGACACGGGCAGCAAACACCACATGGTGGTGCAGCTTTTTGTGCACACCAACAGACTGAATAGGAGGGACAGCTCCAGGTCACTAGTATACACCAAATCCTGTCTCACTACTCTTGTTACCCAGATTAGCTGCCCAATGGGATTTTGTTCTTGCACCTTCCACTTGCTGTGTAATCAGACCCTATATAATGATCCCATGGAATTTATACAGCCAAGGTGTCTAGCGACACTAATATGTCAAGATGATGGCTGTCCTTTATTAAGCGATGAATGTATGGATTCTGCCATGATGGTGGCTCCCTGAAGACTATCTCTAGCGCCAGGTCATAGAAAGGCGCTATGGGTTTCAGGGTGAAGAATACCTGCTTCTGAACTTCCCCCAGCAATGGTTAATGACAGCCACAACACTGAGCAATTTATGTATTTTCTCACAGTCCTTGGATCAACGCTATCTTGTCTGCAGACATCCATATGTGTGATTTTACAGTAGAAAGTCATAAAAAACCTTTTTCACTCCTTGCCTGTTTTACTCAAAAGCCAGCCGTCCTCACATCTTATGCTCAAGAGACATGATCTATGGTCAGCCTGCATGTTCTCCTTTCTCCAGCTACCTTGAATTCCTGTTTGCACTGATATGCTGGCAAGACCCTGGGAAGGTGCAGCTCCACTTCTCCCTTGTCAGGGCATTGTTTAAAAGAACAGCCTTGGCAGTTTTCCCTCCTACATATGCTATGAACCAGCCCATACACATTCATCATCGTTTCCAGGACACGGAGGAGGAGAGTAGGGAGTAGACCAGAATCAGTCTTTGTTTTCTCACCACCTTTATAGCAGAAGTCTTGGAGTAAAGAGGAAGCAGTTCTGAGACCTGAGGTTCCTCTTTATGATTCTACAGGAATTTCCAATAAAATGGGGCGTGCATTTTCCAAGGAAATGAGTTATACACTCAACACTTGCATTGATTCCTGCGGGGAAGAGAGATGGGAAGGGAACACTCATAGAAAATATATCCATCCACAGGAAACTTGTATTAATGCAAGGTCACAGCCCATTGCTGAAATCCACATGGAAAAAAAAATCACTTTACTTTTAGGCTGCTCGTTGAATTATTATATTCCTAAAAGGAGCATTGCAGAGAGGAGCCAGGCTTCTCAGAGGTGTACTGCAAAGTGACAACAGGCAACTTGATCTAACTTTGAAGTGGCCCTGTTTTGAGAGACCTCCCGAGGTCTCTGCCAACCCCAGTTACTCTACGGTGCTGTGATATTTAAAAATTAAATGTATGCTGTGTAGAATGTTTATTAAGAGGTGACACGCTTGTTAAAGATGCCTGATTTTTTTCAGTACTTAGCTTCTATTTAAAGTCATCAGTATCTCCCCAAAATCCTCCCTGAAATTTTCTTCTTTCAGCTAAAAATTTCCCTGGTTTTCTTCAGAACTCAAAATGAATCAGCTGTCTCTACATAAGAGCATAAGCTCATTAGAAATACCCTGCTGTGTCAGATCCATCATTCATCTATTCCACCAGAGACAGCAGGAGATGCTATTTAGGGAGAATACACAAGCCCAGATACTATCTGTGGCTTATTTCCCTCACACTCCCTCAGCATTGACACTCACTGGAAAAGGGATGTTCAAGTTCTCTCTGGTTGCTGATCATGGCCTGTTTCAGAGTCTCCCGTAGCAGCAATGCCAGAATTTCGGTCCACCATATGTAAAACAATTCTTTATGTGTTTTTAAAAAATTCTTTACTGGTTTCAATGAGTGTCGGGTAGTTCCAGTATTGTGGGATGTGGTCAGTAACCATTCCAGAGTCACACTGCCCACTGCCTCCCTGAGCTTGTCAATCCCAATCATATCCCCCCTTCAGCTTTCTCTTCAACCAGAAAAGACCCAACCTTTCTAGTGCCTCCTCATAAGGTAGCTTCTCCAATCCCTAGGTTATTTTGGTCATCTTCCTCACCACTTCCCCTAACTCTTTAATGTCCTTGAGATGTAGAAACCAGGATCACACACAAGACTCAAAACACAGGAGCAAAATGACTCTTTGTCATGACTGCAATATCCTCCCTGATGAGCTCCAACATTTTATTGACTTTCTTCATTTCTACTTAACATTAAGTCAACTATTTCAGAGAGCTGCCAATGATGGCTCCAAGACCTCTTTGTTGAGTTGTAACAGCACCTATACTCTTTTTGTTACAAAAAATCCATACAGATAAGTAAGAACGAGAGAGGTCTGTAAGTAGGTGGTGTAAAATCAGTGTAAAATCAGGAGTACCTAAAAATACTTAGCTCATTTTTCAATAATGAGCTAATAGGCTAAATAATTAAAAATAAAAACCTTTGGACTACAATAAAAGTAAAGCTTAGCTGGACTTTCTTAACTCTGTCCAATGTTGGTAAATAAGATGGCCTGGTCTTCACCTACATTATCACATATTACCTCTCAACTCAAGCAATATATTTGTTCTGTTCCTGGAGCTCGGTTTGAGTTTCTCTGAAGAGTTGCATTTCATTCCATGTACATTTTCCTTGGAAATTTTCTCATGCTTTGTGTTCTTGCACTCTTTAGAAGAAATTATGCAGTCACGGTAAAGATGCCTAAAGTATCAACATTAGTGTGGCTTGTTATAGCTACATACATACATTTTACCTGGACGGTGGTGATAGTCCTGTTGTACTTTTCTCCCTTACATGTCCAGCACATAAGCATGATGGACCTATTTCACCTACAGAGTTTCCATAAATTAAATGTTTGTCAAGAGTTATACATGAAGAAGATATAACATACCCGTCAGGTGCACAGATCCACTCCAGAACTGACCCAAAGAAAGGTGGTCTTCTAGGTGAAAAATTGATGAATAGTAATCACAGACTCCAATACTGTGCCTTGAACACTAGTACATTTGTAAGAAAAATGTAGGCAAATAATTAGATAATTGACTATTATGACAATGAACATAGTGAAGAAACAGTAGGAAAAAATCTACTGAGCAGTGTCTGAAGCTAGACTAAAGTCATATGTTTACTATTTAGTGTTTATGTCATCATTCAGTCACACCAGCCTGCTGCCTGTGCAGGAGATGTTAATTCTCAGTGTTTGGTACCTGCTGAGTCCTAAGCTATGAATTGTGCCATCTGAATTTTTTAGTGACTTTTATTTTTTCATGGCCTACAATTACGAAACATTTGCTCTAAAGAGCTCTTAGTAGCTTTTCACATTGTTGCCTCTTTTACTGCCATAAAACAGGAACATACACAACCTAAGGCTAAATGCTGCTCTTCACTGGACAATGGATAAGTTATTATGGAGAAAGCCTTGTGTGCAACTAATTTCAAAATCTGCCTCCAGGCCCTGAACACAAACTGAAATATACTGACTTATCAGCTTGCAGAATAAAAATGAAGGTGAGTGAAAGGCAGATTCATCCATCCTGGGGTGCAAGCACCTCTCAAGGCACTGCTGGTGCTGCAAACCTGAAGGTTGGGCTGCCACACCATGATGACGAGACACAGGAAGCAACACAAAAATAGAAAATTCCATGGAATTCAGCATCAATGAGGACATCGAAGTCTTTTATAACCCAATTTTTTTCCTCATCTGAGAAAATCCAGGTGTTTTCTGCACTGGCAGCAAGCTGGTTTAGCAACACTATTTCCCAGGTGCTGCTACATGGAAGCATTCAAAGCAAAGACCTGGGGGTGTGGGCCACCAAGGGTCTCTAAACCTGCACTCTGACTCCTGGTAAACTTCTTTGAAGTAGCCCTGGTAGGGAATGACTCTGTGATATGTTGGCAATGGAAAGCACACGCCCAAATTCCCCAAAGGACCAGAACGGAGGAGGAATCACATGTGATTGCTGCTATTTATGCCTCCTATGACAAGTCTGAGAAAGATGTCAGATAACACAGTGGCATTTAAATCCCGGATGAGGAATCGCTTGGTTCTGGCAGAGTCTGAACTCCCAGCCTGTCCCTCATCTGTGTCAAACGTTGAACTGATGCCTTTGCCCAGATGAGGAAATCTCCTTCCAAAACTCCATTTTTAAAGACCTTGTCTTTACTAAATAAGACATTTCTCTTTTCCATCCACTGAATGGCTTTCACAGACATACACAGGATGCAATGGCTGATCCTAGAAATTGGGCTGTGCTGGAGAAGGCATGGGGAGCCAGAAGAGTTAGGACCCTGAGGCTCCAACATAGGCTGCAATGAGGCCACCTGAAAGCAATTAGCTCCTGCCTGAGCTAGGATGTACTCTCCTCTGCCTCTGAAATCACTGTGGCCAGGCCTGCCTGTGCTGCCCTTATGGTAACTAGCTTTAAAAAAAAAGATTATAATAACCAGATTAGCATATTGACATCATAAACCCAGCTACATGTGAATTAAGTGCATCCATTCTCAATCTGTGAAGTTATTTAGTCTACTGTACTAGCAAGGAGAGGAAATATTTATTTTTTTATGATGTCGGGATCAAGACCTGGAGTGGCTGTGGCGGGTGATGCTGCTGCCGTAAGAGTCGGTGATTAAAACAAGATGATGTTTATCCAGAGCCAGCACTGAAACAAGTTGTTTAAAAGGGAAGTTTGTTTACAGCAAAGTAGTACCTAGACTTCCGCTGACCGTACTCCCTCTTCCAGGACCCATCTGCTCTGTGATGTGCAGAACTGCTGGAAAGTAGCTCAACAAGGGGGCTGTGCTGCTTGTGAGGACAAGCAGCCTGCTTGACTCTAACATCCTTCCTTTCCTCTCCATTTAGCAAAATCCTAACATCAAATTGAAAAGAGTGTGGCTGTGACTACCTTTTCAGAGGTGATGTGTTATAAGAATATTTGTTTTTTCTCTCCCAGCAAATTCCAGATGTCAGAGGTTGCCAATGGATGGAGATGTCAAACAGTAGCAGGAATAGTCACATGGAAGGAGTCACAACCTGAGCTCCAGAATGACTTAAAGATGTCATACTAAAAGTGTCAAGGCAACCTTTGTAGTCCTCTACAGCTCAAGCAGAAAAAGCTTTAGAAACACTATGGAACTTTAAGATCAAGGCATAATCAATGATGCTACTACAGTCTACACCTGGTGGAGACCTGGACCTACAACAGTGATGTTTTCTGGCTCTTCTGTTGGTTTCAGGAAAGCTCTGATCAGCTCAGCTTCGCACACTTTTCTGAGCCTACATGCCTCCCTTGTTTGCAGTGTACTCTGTAAATTGCTCAGTTTATGGTGTTCGTAACTTTGCAAGGAAAACAGGACAGCAACCATCTCAAGAACCGCAACTCCATCTTCCACATTCAGCTTGTTCTTTATATTTCAGTTCCATCAGCTTTCAGTAGTATAATATGACAATAGCCACCATAAGGGAGACCATCAGCCTTGTTTGTCTTTGCTGGGAGAAACATCTCTTGATCCATGGGCTGGCTACTGCTGTAGCAGAGCTAACAGTATAGCAAATAGCCTGTACTCCATTGCCTTCAAGTTCATTCTGTTCTCATGAGGAAAACCCTTTGTGTCTTTGATTAAACACCAGTCTGTGCCTTGCCATTCATGGGCATGCAAAAACAAGTGATGTTATTGCACAAGCCCATATCATACTCAGCTGCAGACACTGTTCTAGTTCATTTGGAAAAGCGTACACCACATCTGGCAAGACTGGTATCCCTTTTATTAAAAACAATGAGCTACATTTTGGTCTGACTCCTGTTTTGCTAAAGCTGTGCAGCTGTTAAATATAATGCACGTGAGTATTAAATAGTGCTTTCTCTGTGCTCATGTGAGCACATGCATGTTGGGAATTGGCAAGTCTTCCTGCATTGAAAGACAAAGGGGAAGCATTTGAGCTTGGGACAACACAAGAAGAACTTGGACAACGGGATGAATTCATGAGCGAGAGGGAAGTTCTCTCTGCTGTGCTGTGAAGTGTGTCCAGATAGCCTTGGGTAGACTTGTCACACACACAGAGGGAAAAACAATCCATCACTTCTTGCCTCAGCCATAAGTTTCATCTGGCAAAATAACTTTCACTAAATAAAATAACTGCTGATGCTGTTCTGTATAACCAAACCACAGAAAGGTTACCCTCAGAAACTATGTCTAACACCAGGTGGTGCATGAGATAAGCAAAATGCTGGTAGAAGACACCCCACATCTGCCTTAGAAACCTTCCAGCCCCACTGCAGCTCTTCCTGGCAACAATGAACTCCAAAATAAACCATGCTGAACATGAGGAAAAATTCTCCAAAGTTGAGCAATACTCTGTGTCCGTTGCAGTCACATCCAACATCTGCCAGTGTCCTCACCAGGCTACTGGAGCGCATTTTGCTGTTAGAGAAGCAGGACTTGGGTTACCTCGACCCCAAGACTGCTTTGCTGGTCAAGTCCTCTGAGACTGGCAGCTAGTTACCTTTAGGTTTGTATAATAAAACTAATCCCATGAGGCAAACAGCCTTTACCCTTAAAATACCCAATTTTTCCAGTAAGACCATCTATAACAGGGACCAGGAGAGCAGCGTTGTTACCGCCACCCCTCCACACCCAGCCCTGATGTGACTGAGCAGACAGAAGTGCATCATGGAGACAGAGTTCACCTGGGACGTACTTCTGTTGGAGGAAAGCCCCAGGGAAAACGTTAGGGCTATACCACTCTCAGGCCAACACGACTGAAAGAAAATACAGATCAGTGCTGTGCTTCCTGAAGTCCCACTGAAATATAGAAATGAATCCTTATCCTCCCTGCAAGTAATGTTGCAGGCTGCCTCTTCTGCTCCCCTCTTTGCTGGCCACTATTTAATTTCTTTGCTTGAAATAAAATCCAGGACAACACTGGGGGCAAAATACTCTGTAAAAATGGGGCCTGCTGTCTTCATTGCTCTGCAGTTCTCTGGCCTGGGACATTATCAGAAAACACCATATTATAATACCTGGACTTCAAAATCTAAGCATGACATTTTTAAAGAAACCGACTTTCTATCCCAGCTTAAAAAAAAAAAAAAAATCACATGTGAACCTCTTTCACTGGGCCATGTCCTGTAATCAGAAGGGAGATTTTCTCCTCCTTTAACTTCATTGCAGACAAGCCTTAAGTTACATTTGGCACCTTACTCATGACATCTAACATAAATGTCAATTCCGTTAATTCTTTCTATGTTGTCCAAACTAACAGAAACCTCACAGCAATTGTTATTATCATGGGCATATTTCACAGCACCCACTTGCTTCTCATTGCATTCACACATCCAGAAATCTTCATCTCCCCCAGATCTTTGCGGTGTTGCCATGAGCCTTCAGTAAAAAATACTGCACTCAACAGAAGAGGAGAGCAAAATATTTAGGGCAGCTTAGAATAAATCAAACTGAAATAAGACTTCGTTTGGCAGCCACATTTTTATTTTTTTTAAATTTAATTCTGGAGAGGAAAAAAGAAAAACCCTTAATGTTTAATATTTTGCTCAGTCTGTGATCCGCTGCTTCGGTAAGCTCGGTAATGCAGGTGTTTTGATGGAGAAACTAGGTCAAGTTTCTCCGAGGTGTGGGCAAGGCCTCAGATGTTACTTAACATCGTAGGAGTCTGTGGTATTTCCAGGCACTGCGGTGAGGAGAGGACACAGGGGCAGAGCCATTCTCATGTGGGTACCACAGCAGACAGTGCTACCGGCTGGGTAAAGGGTCCACAGACCTTTAATTTGCATCTCTCTCCTGGGAAATTGGCTGCCGAGAACTGAGGCGAGGTGCCCTCCCAAAGAGCTAATTTGCATCTAGCAGAGAGCTATAGAAAATAAAGGAAGCTTTCACTAGTTCTCTGTTTGGGTTTCATGTGTCACCTGTTTAATCCAAAAAATAAATGCAGCATGTAAAGCACCACAGAACCCACAGCGAGGTGAAAACCAGCTTCCTCAAAATGAGTCCAGATACAGCAGATGGAGCACCAACCAGACAGGGCTTCTTCCTCCATCAGAGGCATCTGCCTTTCCCCTGATGGCTAGCAGATCATCATGAGGACCATCTGGGACCCGGGCTCATCTTGCATGGATGCAAGGCAGCACTGAGAAACCATCCCGGCCATCGTCAGCCCAACCAGAAACCACCCCGCTTCACCTTGAATGGGAAACAGTGTCACGCCAAGAGCAGGAGAGGACCTGGTGGTGTTTCTGTCAGGTTGCACACTCTGGCCATGGCCAAAAAGAAAACACATTGAGCTCTGTGGTTGTGGAGCAACCTGATTTCCTGATCTCTCCTGATCTCCTCCCTTTCCACATATCTGATTCCTTTCAGAGCAGAGCAGGCTGGTTAAGCACTCATGTCCAGGTTTCACCCTGGCATGGAGGCAAAGGACAGCAGAAGGTACCAGTGCTGCTCTGCAGTCCCAACACAACCACCATCTTCTGCTTTTCTCATCTGTAGGTAACACCAGACTACAGTATCCCAAGCATCTGACCAGACCATGCAAGAGCGACATGCCACTTAGTGGCACAGGTGCGTCAACAAAAGCAGTTCCCCAGGGAACATGAGCTAGGGGACACCAAGTGCTTGACCATGACAATTAAAAGATGGAGGAGCAAACTGACTTTGGCCTGACAGTCGGGCAGCATATTAGGTCATGGCTACTACTCCAGTGGTCTGACGTTTCTAACCTATTTCAGGTGGTGATTGAAGGATCTGCTCTTGCTTTGGCAGCCTCTCCATTCACAACTCACTGACCCAGCTCTGCTGGTGATAAAACGTTTCAAGACAAAAGCTCCTTCTTGACTCAACCCCCCTGACAGAAAAACAGAATGAGCCTGTAAGCATGACCCTTCCCGTGCTCGTGACACATGACTCACCTTCTTCAAAGATCTCTTTCCCAGAATAAGTAGGAGAGACAAAAAAAAAAAAAAAGGAAGTACAGCAAGAAGAAAACCTCAGAAACACAGCAGGAAAATAAGCAAGCACCAAAGAAGTAAAAACAACTGCTGCAGACAGCTCTACAAATCTTCATTACAATATCATCACACGAGGTTATTGTGAAGAAGCCTCGGAAATACAGACAACAGCATGGTGTGGTGTGAGTTAGTGTTTGCAAGAGGGCAGTGAATCTCAGCATCCAGGAAACTGCTATTAGTGAGATATCTGTCAGGCCACATTCACACGGCAAACATCTTAGTGACCTGCAAAAAGCATCCAAGGGAGAGGGTAAATGAGCTTCCAAGCTTTGTGTCACTGCAGCTTATATCCTGCTAGTAGCTAAGTGAAACTCAGCTGAATGCCTCCGCCGAGCCCCAGCTCACTGCCTGCAGCAGTCATGAAGAACTATTGCTGGCAGTGTTGTGGTTTAACCCCGGCCAGCAACTAGGACCATGCAGCTACTCGCTCACTACCCCAAGTTGGGATGGGGGAGAGAATCACAAGAGTAAAAGTGAGAAAAATCTCGTGGGTTAAGAAAAAGGCAGTTCAGTAGGTAGAGCAAAACTAGGCATGCAAGCAAAGCAAAACAATTCACTGCTTCTCATCAGCAGAAAGATGTTCAGGCATCTTCAGGAAAGCAGGGCTCCACCACATGTAATGGTTACTTGGGAAGACAAACACCATAACTCTGAACTTCCCCCCGCTTCCTTCTTCTTGCCCCGGCTTTATACGCTGAGCAGACGTCATGTGGTATGGAATATCACTTTGGTCAGCTGGGGTGAGATGTCCTGGCTGTGCCTCTTCCCAACTTCTTGTGCGCCCCCAGCCTACCCACTGGCAGGGTGGTGTGAGGAGCAGAAAAGGCCTTGACTGCTCAGCAACAACCAAAAACGTCGGTCCGCAACCGACATCCCTCTCATCCTGTATCCAAAACATAGCCCCACATTGACTGCTAGCAAGAAAGTTAGCTCCATCCTAGTTGAAATCATGACAGGCAGTAAATTAAAATTTGGGCCCTGGTTTAGCCAGGCGTTTGTCTGGACAGGAAGAGTGGGATTCATCTGAAGAGATGAAGGCAACTAAAACATAGAGAACGGCATCTCATCTCGTCACTGAGTCTCTTCCAATAATGAAATGAGAGGAACCGACACTTGGAGATGATAATTCACGTATCCTAAAGCAAGCAGCAGGTGTAGGGGAGCTCGGAGGACTGATGTGTCCCCACTGGCAATGCAGGGAGGACACTGGACAAGCTCAGGTGCAGATGTCAAACAGGAGGGGATGATTCCCATTCCCACATGCTGGCAACACATTGCAATACATCTTGTCCATGAGACCCTGAACCCCAGGTCCGGGTCTGGTGACTCCCCGAATGAAGCCAGCCACCAGATTTCCATTTAAATAAAAGTCACCAAAGAATTGGGGAAACTGAAATATGCTGTCCAACTGGTTGGATTTGGTCTGGTTTTATGATTTCCTAATTCTTCTGACACCTGAAGATTTTTCATTATTTTACTTCTTGAAGCAATGGAGTTTCCTCCCCTTTGCTGGGGCTGGCATGGTACACCCGTCCAAAATCTGACATGAAAACAACTGGATGAAAGAAACATCAGTGGAAAGACATGGAGGGGAAAGAAAAGACTGTTCAGAAAAACAGCAAAACAAAACCGCCTTGGCAGCCCTGAGCTTTTCACACTTGTGTTTGCAAAGATAAATTCCCTGGTCAATTCGGGAGTGCTGAATACATGGAAAGGGCTCTTTTTATCCCATACCAGAGCTAAGTCCAAATAAATGCCAGCTGTCCCTTATGTGAGCCCCCCCCCCCCGGCTCTTACTCCCTCTCTGAGGAGTCTGCACTGAGCAAACTTGCACCTTTGGGAAGCCCAGTGCAGGGGGGGAAGCGGGGGGAGATCTCTGGTGCCATTACAAAGGCAGAATATGTTGCATTTATGCCCTCGAGGAGAACTACTCACTAGATACCATCCCCGCTCCCCGAAAGAGGCAACAGCTTTTCCTCTAACGCTGCTGCCGTGTGGTTTGTGCTGAAATCCCGAAGCCTCCTCCTCCTCCTTCAGCAGCTGAGCAGACAAACCGCAGGCCAGCCACTTTCCCTGTGTTTCAGTTTTCCTCTTAGCAGAGGGGATAATAAAATTACCCAGCACTCTGGAATGCTGTAGCTTTAATTCATTAATATCTATAAGGAGCTTAGAGATCCTCAGCCATAAGGGGCTCTGGAAACGCCAGCAGAAATGCTTTGCATCTTATTGCTGTGCTCCGACTTTCAAAAATTCCCAACCGAATCCACCGATTCAAGTAATCTGAGTTCTCAGTTTTCTGACTTGGCAAATTCGAATCAGCTTTTCACCATGATCCGAGGAGTGAAAACGTGCTCTTTGTCGGCGAGAGGAAACGGGGAGCAGCGCTAGGCTGGCGGTGTGCTGCCTGAGTCAGCCACAGCGCCTGCACCTGCTGGGACTCACGGGTCTGAATTGCACTGAATGTACTCGGAGATGCTGGTTTTGCAAACAGATGGATTTGGTAAATCCTGTTAACGTTTCTGTGTGTAAGAGCTTCCCAGCAGAAAAGGAACGTGTCCACGTGAGTATCGGATCCACTTACCCTTATAGATTTTAGAATAGTAGCTTCATTTGACTCAGGCTGGAGATATAAATAGATTCATCGTAGAGTGGGCACCCTGGTTGTGTTTGTGAGAATGGTGACTTTCAGGAAATTAAATTTTAGATTAGCTGTTCCAAGCTGCAAGAAGGGGAGAGGTATGTGCCTCTAAAGACACACCAGCTCTGAAGGGCTCAGTTCAACCACACTCCAGCAAAATAACCAGTTTGGAGATAACACCGGGGCTGCGTGCGCAAACTGCTTGTTGTGCTCTCTCTCAATCACAGGATTTTATTTCAAAAAAGTTACTGAAATGTTTTGTTCTCGTAAGGTTTAAGCAGCTTAGGCAGGGAAAATTGCATAACCTGTTTGCTACATAAGCTTCAGTATTTGACATGTTCTGAACTCCTGTTTCTTCGTGCATATACAGTCACCCTTTGCATGGGGCAGGGCCAGAGAAGTAAACAAGGAAGCTGAGCCTGATAAGAAGGGAAAAAGGGTCCTGGGAGCTGCTGTTGTGAACACAGGATAAATGGAAGGGGGACAGCAGAAGCACAGCCTGTGTGTCAGCAGTTTACACACAAAATTGGTGAAATCTGTCCATTCACCCAGGCAGGGAGACTGCCACAGGGCAGGGCACACACACACCACACACCTGGCTGTGTGAGCTGTCACCCACCAAATGTGTGGGCTGTCCCAAACTGACCCAAAATACACAGCAAAACAAGGCAAAAATGGAGACCATTAGCAGGCTTCAACAATCACAGCAGTTCACTCTTTGTCACCTCTGGAAGTGGCCTTTCACGGCTTCACAGACAGCCTTCATCGGCGGGATTGAGCACGGCCATGGTTTGGGAGGAAGAGGTGGGAACTGCTGAAAAACTCACCCTTTTGTGTATTTGTGAAGGGCCCCTCATACCAGTAGGCACTGAGGTGCTCAGGCAGGGAGGTGGCAGTCGGGCCATGACCCCGCTGCCTGAGTGCAAAGGAGATTAGCAGAAGTTGCATTAGAAGTTGGTGTCCAACAGGCTGAACCCAGCTCTCAGACTCGCCTCTGTTTGGACAGACTTAATGGCCCCGTTCTTCACCGCATTGCTGTGATCATCAGTTATCCAATGCTAGAAACCCGCTGTATACTGTAAAATCCTAGCCGTTGTTATCGGAATTTATTATGTGGGCAATTAACATAGGCAATCCCATTACCGCTGATGGGATTTATCTGAGTGAATCTCACATGTGTTATTCTCCTAGAAAAACAAGCGATCAACTTTTTGGCTTGGCCTAAGTTTCCAAAGATAAATGTATTCACTCATTTATTACTAACTCCACAGCTTGTGGCCATGTGGTGTGAGTATAAACAAGCTGAACAAATGTCTAGTATGGGAAGGAATAAAATGTTAATGCAAAAAATTGATTTGGTGATCTCTTTGCAGCCAGTGAGACGGATATTTCATTGCCAGGTCTGACTATGTAAAATAGTAATTGTGTGATTAGTGCTTAATGACTGGAGTTTGTTTCTTCTCATCCCAATCATTAAAGCCATGTTGATCTGCTCAGAACACATTGACAATTTCTGAATATATCAGCAAGCAAATCAGAAACCACAACAGCCTGCTCAGGCGGTTTATTTCTCCGCATTGACATGCAGTAGACCTTGCCAGATAAAGATGTCTCCAGTAGAGTAGGGCAGGGGACAAAGAACATGGAGACGGGGCAGTACCTGAGCTGTTACCCCTCAGAAATACCAAGTCACAAGGTTACACCCACCCATAGGAGGATGACAGGGGCGATGCTGGTGTTAAAGCTGAGGGACAGAGTTGTACGCAGCTACTGAGCACGTGGAGCAGCCCCCGCTTGCTGCACGCTACGCACAGCTTACACCCCTGAGTACAAACGTTAACCGCATGAGACCTCTGCAGCAAATCCCCACCTGTGCAAGACCCACAACACTTCTCCAATCCATTCTTGGCCACAAAAGACTTGCTTTGAGTGGTGGTTTCCTGCTGCACTCCCCCATTACCTTCTACAGCATTTCAAAGCCTGCAGAACAAGGTTGCACTTCATGCAAAGAGCCAGTGCCTCTGCACCCCGTGCAGGTGAGCCTTTCAGCACAGCTACAGCTATTACTTTTCTTTTGACTATGCCTGTAGCACTTCCCAGCCCTGGGAGACCTGACCCTTCACCACCACTCATGGTGCTACAAGTGGTGGTGTTGAATACCATAGCTGGGATTTTCAGAGATGCCTAAGGGGGTTATGTGCCTACCTCCTGAGGATTTTCAGGAAGAGAGGAAGGTAATTCCTCTAGTTATGCCCACTTATAAGAAAAGAGGCTCTCGGCACACAGCGTGAGGCAAGGACACTGTCAGGCACACTGAACTGGCCTGTGTGAACACACTTATGTCCCTGCTCATCACTTGGCCCAGGGCAAGATACATGTAGGCTTTGTGCCAAAATCACTGCAGAGAGTCTTGTTCTTGTTCTGCAGGAGGAAAATCCCAAAACAGAACAAGCTACAGATATGGATAAATATTCATCTGGCATTCAAGAGAAATGTAGAGATGCATCTTGAGCTGGTTTCCATCTGTTAGTGATGATCCCAAGCACTGTTACTGGAAGCAGAACCCAAACAGATAATTCATCCCTATTGCATTACATCTCCAATGCCAAAGCAAAAGGCCTGTTTCCTGACCCAGGTCTGTGCTACCAGGCAAACTGTCTGCCTGAGAGGCGGACTTTATTGCGAGCAGGAAGAGTCCTAGTGCTTTGACTCTGTAGGCGGACGATGACCACAACAAGTCAGAGGGTGGCATGGTCAAAGGGAGCAACCCATCACTCCTGGTCTGACTCCTCGCTAAGGGATGCCCCTGCTAATGTGCGTGAGTGGATGAGCCAGACCCCTTCGTTTCACACAACCTAGATGTAAAAAACAATGCTTGGGTCAAGGGGAAAGCCTGTATAGATAAACAGAACAAGACAGGACACTTTGCACGTTCTTAAGGCCAAGTGAAGCGATGCAGTTCAAGTCCGTTGAGCTCCACGCCCTCAAACCAGCTTCCTCTTTGCTACCTGCTGGCCCCTGCTGTCCTCTGAGCTGTGCCACAGCATCTGGAGCAATGCTGGTTGGGACAGGCTAAAACCTTTGATGGATTGTGCTAACTAATAATTAACGGGAAGGGTCTCCAGCCTGTGCCCTGGCTCTGTTTAGCTCACTAGCCTAGGTGTTAGCCAAAGGTCCCAACTCGGAAGTCAAGCCCTTTGGACTTGGGAGTCCAAAGCTGGGTTTTCTCAGCACTGGGTTGTGGTGAGCCTTCAAGTCTAAACTGGGAATTCCCAATGGGACCTGAATTCCCCTGTAGTTAGTAAGGGAGTCTGGAGACTGCATACTGTCCCACTTACAGCCCATTTCCACTGGACAGGCAGTGAGCCCAGATGGCTGGTTTTGATATAAAACATGTTTTCCCTATTTTTGTCACTCACTCCCTCCCGCTCATGTGTTTGCTTCACCCAGCTGTGACTCCCTCCTTATTGCAGCCTGACTGTGGCCGTGACTCCAGATGACATGCCAGTACAGCCATAAATGTTGGGCTTCATAGAACCATAGAATCCTTTGATCCAATGCACCACCGCAGAGCAGTACCAATCAATAATACAAAACTGGGTACATGGTAAAGGAAATGGATAGAAATCCTCCTAAATCCAACTTCAAAAAACAGGGAAAATAACCTACTAAAGTCACTGTATTTCTGCTTTTGTATTTCCGATTGATACTACCGTAGGTGGACATGCAAAGAATTGTAGGTGTCCTGCTGAATTAAATTTGGAGACAACTGATGATGCCATTTTACATTATAAATAACGTCTGTCTGAAGCAGTTGAATTCATTCTTTAATGTTTTTTTTCTTCCTTAAAACCCTGGTGCCAAGCCCAATAAATTGATAGAAGAACTCCCACTCACTTTAGTAAATTTTGGATGGTGTCCTGTGGGATTAGCCCACATGAGCTTTACAGAGCAAGGACTTGCACACAGCAGTAACAGATTAATGAGGCCATTTCTGTGACTGAGCATTTGCCGACAGGGGTTAAGTTTGCATGGCCAAGCACTAACAGACTTAAGTCATCATCTTAATAGCCTGCGCATCCATTACATTGAAAGTGAAATGAGCACATCTGGGTGCCTGGAGATGAGAATGATTAATAAAGGGGAAATAAAAGGCGGACAACTGAGCGGGTGAAGTGAAGAAACCATATGAAGAGTATAGGACTGTTGTTCAAAGAGTCACGGTCAGACCTGGGGAGTTTGTGTATCTGATGAACAGTGTGTGCTCTTGCACAAACACGTCACACTGACAAACAAGCCCAGTGTTTGATTTCCATTTGAGCACTGGTGTCAAAGCTGTACTGCTGAGACAGAAGTGCAATTCCTGCTCTCTTTGGTAGGAGCTGCCCATACGTGATGGAAAGCATAGTGTGAGCAGCAAGGTCCAAGTTGAACCACCTAACATGAGGAGATCGGGAGTTAAGTCTAACAAGTGACTGCATGTGCAGAGAGAGGGTTTAAATAAACATGCTTCAGTGCGGGGACAGGCGATACGTTTGGAAATCTGGGCAGGCTCTTTCTGCCGTCTGTGTTTTGTTTCTGAATCCAATGCTATCATAATGAATAAGCTGTTTGCTCTTTCGACTGCACACCACATGACAGCTAGTTTCCATCCAAAAGCTTTGGCCCCTGCATGTAAATTGATCCTGTGAAGTTAACTCCTTTGTTCAAGAGGTTAAGTATGTGATGTATCAATTGGGCTTTTTGTGTAAAAGCCACAGAGCAATATACTTACTCAGCCATATGTGTATTGCAGAATAATTTGCAGTAAAGGTATGCGGAGGAGCAAAGATGGATCATACAAAAAAAATGTAGGCTCCAGTTCAAGAAAGTATCCATTTAGAACAGAGCAGAATTTAAGCATATGCTTAACTCCCACTGAAATATGGTTTCTGATCACATGTTTCAGGGTTAAGCGTGTGGTTAATGCTGGCCCCAATAGGAGGGGATTTAAACACATGCTTAAAACCTCTGAACTGGGGCAGGGATTACAAAAAGGCCTTGGGAGTCTGGGTTGACCAGATCAGGGATCCAAACTTGCACCCAGTCTCAACTCAACGTGCCAGGGGGACCCACAAGAGGAAGAAAAAGTCTGACGAAAACAGCAGAATCATCTGGAGACACTTCAGAAGGCAAAAAATGCAAGCTGGGTTTGACCCTAACCATGAGACATGGTAATTACAGCTCCCTGGGATGTGGCAGCACAGGCAGGAGTTGATGACACCTGGAGCTTCACCACTCCCACATGGACCTTCTGCTTACAGGCTCAGAGCAGGTGGATGCTGAGGACACCAGCCCTGGACTCCATTTGTTCTTTCAACTCATGCTTTAGACATGACCTTGAGCTACATTCCCGCTGCATTATGATGACTTTTGTATCTGTCCCAGCCTCCCACGTGACAGTGAAGAACCAGGAGATGCTCTCAAACATGATGGAAAAGTACCTTCACCCTGTATCCTCGTTGCTTTCACCATAAAGACATTTCAGGGAGTACAAAAGGGCTTCTGTAAAAGTAGCCTTGCCACAATGGAGAATTCAGAATGAACCAGAAGGAAAAAAGGCGTCTTCCTTGCAGGAAACAGGACTGTCTTTGCATTGTCTTCTTCAGTGAAATCAACGTTGCCTAGGTAGAATGACGTCTCCTCTGACATCTTAATCCCTGCCGCCTACCCTGCTGGCAGTGGGATCATATGCATCTTTGGCAACAGACAATTGGCATTTTCAAAACATGTTAAATTCTTCCCTTCTGCTGCAGTGCATCTGGACACAGAACGTACTGGCAGCCTCGCTCAACGTTATCATTTTATTAGAAACTCTTGAAGGAGCATATTTGTCTTATCCCTTCAGCTTTTTGTTATTTCTCTCTGGTAGCAAGAACCAACAGCCAGCGAGGTACTTTCCAAAGAAAATAGAGGTGCAGCCTCTGTCTTGCAGAGCCATCAATCCCTTTAAGATCCTTTGCAGTGTTGTGAAATAAGAGAATCAGAAA
The DNA here is from genome assembly GCF_964106895.1 of Numenius arquata. Classification (NCBI taxonomy): domain Eukaryota; kingdom Metazoa; phylum Chordata; class Aves; order Charadriiformes; family Scolopacidae; genus Numenius; species Numenius arquata. Next base: position 68,070,561 of record NC_133578.1, on the reverse strand, counting down.
TCTAACCCCACCGTTATGAAAATGTAAAGGTACTTTTAATATTTCTTTTTTGTGTGTGTCTATGTGTGTGTGTGAGTGTGTTTAACCTTCGTCTCTTTAATAAGGAGGTTTATTTTTTCTGTTTTAAATGGGTAGACTGGGAAAAGAACTGCTCTCCTTGATTTCCCTGCCTTAATCCAGTTCCTGCTTCAAGGTGGAGCATCGCATCAGCCTTGCTGTTAAACACCTAATGTGCTCTTCCCCCTTGGCAGCCCTGGATTAAGCAATTCCCACGGATGCACAAGCAAAGCCTGGACTGGCACTGGCTGAAAGGGCTCGCAGGAATTTCAGGAGCGCAGTCAGGCTCCTGTCTGATCTAAACCGGCAGAGCTCTGCTGCCTTCCTCAGAGCTCTGCCAGCTCGTAGCAGGTGGGGATCTGGCCCTCAGCCTTTATTAATTACCATACGCACTCAGAGATGAAAAATACGTTTATCATAAAGCAGAGAGAAACCCATCAGCTGCGCAAGCTGCCAAAAGGGAAGGTGTTTGCTCAGCTTGGCTCAAAGGGGCATCACCTCAGTGGCACTGGGCACATATCTGCCAGGAGCAGGTTAGCTCTCACTGATGTTAAACGGAGGCGACAGAGAGAGACCAGACAGCTCTTTGGAGTCCCTTCCTGTCCTATTTTTCTGTGATGTCTGTTATTTAACATAGGATCAAACCAAAAATTATACCAGCCGAGGCCAGGCAATGTCTGTTGCAGGAGCAGAGAGCTCAGTGGGCTGTGCCGCTCAATTCAGACAGTATTTTGAGGGCAAAGTTTGGCTTCTGGGAACTGGAGCTATGGAGGGGGTGACTGGGAGCTCCTGGTGGAGTCAAGCTACACCCAGTGAAGGCGGTGGACAAATTCAGAGCAGTTGAGTTTCCCCAGGCATTTCTCTGGCTGGTTTGGGAGGTTTCGCATGGATTAGGGAAGGATTTGTCAGACTGCAGTGCCAAACCAGTGTTTATCCACAGAAGCCTTTTTATTTTTTAATTGTGTCAGAGATCTCTAGCTGGCATCTCTCTCTCCAAACCTGGCCAGTCAGTGGAAATGGAATATTTATTTCCAGTCTTTGTTTCATAGCTTGGAGGGGTGAGGGGAGGACTGAGGTTTCTTTTGTCTGACTTTAAAGAGATACCCCCTCCTCTTCATCTGCTTCCAGCTCATCCTCCTGGCTGGCAGACGTGGAGGCTTCCCTGCCAGGGCTGAGGAGGGAGGGGGGAAGCTGACAATGGCTCCCTTGGTGTGAGAGCATCAGTAATAACACAAGGCCCCCTTAGATGCACACGTGCCTTTCCGTTGACTGCTGTGGGAGTTGCCTGCATATTTTAGGAGACAATTAGGCCAATGCAGTGTACACTGCCTATTCACTCTTCATCTCCAACCCTGGGGAGCAGGAGGAATGATTTATTAGGGAGACAGACTTAATGTCTTCTGTCTTTGGTCAGCTGTGATGTGAAAATAGCCTCATTGAAGGCAATTAGTATCAAACCCTAATTTAAAAAAAAAAATATCTTTCATTGGTTTGCTTGCAGACAGCTACTGCACTAGAAGCACAGCCTTGCAGGGGGAGGATGAGAAAAGTGGGAGAGCAGGAGAAGGGGAGCAAGAGGGAGAGGGCAGGGACAGAGCACCCTGAGGTGTCCCATCACCCCTAGCTCCCACTCACATCACGGCCAAACGTGGGCTCAGCCCCTCACAAGGGATTGCCCAGCAAGGGAAAAGTCTCTGTGTTTCTCTGCTGGGGCTGTGCAATGACCTGAAAGGCTCGAGGGAGATGGTTTGGGTCAGCCAGTGCGTATCCAGACAGTGCAGGAGACACTAGCGCCGCTCACCGCGACAAATCCTCCCTAATCCCCCCAAAGCAGAAACAAAAACTAAACAAGTGATGTAGCCTGAGCTTGCAAACAGGCTTGGGTGTCATTGTTTGACCTTTGGCTCCTGCCCAAGTGGGGATGGCTAATCCCCCAGCGCTCCTGCACGGTTTACACCAGCAGAAAGCTCATCTTTCCATAGGTACCAGGATAAATTATGCACCCCTTTGTGGTGGCTTTGTCTGCCAGACCTCATACCCTTGCTCATGCCCTGAAGCACAGCATGGAGCCCCATATTAACTCCATCATTAAAAATGTGTTTGTTCTGCCCTAGCGCCTGGCCCTGTGTCAGGTTTGTTTAGTGACACTGACTGAAACCACTGCAGCGGGGGTGTTTTGTGCCTTTGCACTTATATGTGCCCTTTTTGGGGTGTCCCACCCTGACCTCAGAGGCTGCAGAATGGGAGACGGTGTGTGAGTGATGGGGAAGCCCCCCTGAGGCTGGGTTACAGTAAGCAGCCCCCATTAGCCCTGTGGTGGGGGTCCTCCCCATGCCCACCTGCAAGCAATGCCCTGCCAGGGCTCCTCACTACACACAGTGCTCCAGGGGACACTGCAGCTGCGAATTAAACATGCCCAGGATTTTTGTCTGGCAATGAGACCAACCAGTTTGGAACAGCCTGCACCCATATTCCTAAACTCCTCTGGTCTCCAAAACAGTGTAAAGTCGTCAAGGTTGCCTAGTGGGAGAGGTAGTTGACCCACACTAATTCCTGAGCTGTGCTGGGGAGCTTTCTAAAAATATAACAGTGCAGACAAGTTCCAGCTCTTGGGAAAATCCCCTGGCACTATTTAATTTATCAGCAAAGAGGTAGATTAGACATCTTCAGTATATTCAGGTGACTGCAAGACTTCTGTGATTGAAAGAGCCACTCTGAAATGCCAATGGCATAGGAGAATTTTGTAGGGCTGCTGTTGTGGGTAAAGCAATCCCTGCTTGAAGCCAAAGCCATTACTAATCTGAGCATGAGTCTATTCAGCATGTTCACATCCGCCGCATCTGCTGCAGCCAGCGGCTGTGGGGTTCTCTGTGCCCGCCTGCCCATCTGCTGAGCATCGCACTGCATCCTGCATCCCGCGCGGCCGCTGCGCTCACACATCCCTGCCCCAGCCCTGCTTCCCACAGGGGAGGAAGGAGCCAGTGCCGGGGACCGCAGGTGTTTCCCGCGCAGCCCCGCTGGGACGCTGCCCGCAGTGCCTCGGGCGCCCGCCAGCAACGTCAGCCAGGGGATGTGCCCTCTCCTGCCACACCACCCCTTTGCTCTGCCTGCACACTCGCCGCCCGTTACACCTGTGAAAAGGCTGAACAGAAACTCAAAGCAAAGCTGGCCCACAAACATTCCACATACTGCTTTTTATACTGGAAAATAGATTATTCCGAGTACTGGGAAAATTTGGATCTGAAGTATGCTCTTTAGGCTTATTTAGCACTTTTTTAAAATTTAATATATTTTGGTTAAGTATTCATACGCCTCATCATAGCTTAATAAATCAGATGAGATATTGCAGTCAAACCAACAATGTTACAGTAAGAGGTGATGTACAGTGTGTGGTACAGTATGCAGTAATGTATTCCGTGGTAAGAGAAACTCGTTGACGAGTCTGTACCAAAGCGGGCAATCCCACTCAGTTCTGGCAACATTTCCATATAAAGAAGAGGTTTCTTTATCTTAGCTTTCAATAAAACCTAGGTTTCTGTTCCTAAAAGGAGCTGGCGTATGTCATCATCTCTCCAATTTATTCTGAAATGTTTTTCACCTCAGGTCTGCCTGCATCCTTATGAATCACTTCCCTAGAATTATATGCGGATATTTAAAATGTACACTTGGCGTGTTTAAAAAAAAAACTGAGCTAATTGCCAGTTTTGGGTTCCTTTAGCGTAGACAGCAAGGATTAGATCTTCAGCTGTATAAACTGGGGCAGCCTCATTGCAAATTCCCAGATATGATCCTTATCTCACTAATGCATACATCTCCAGGCTTAAGATACACTTGCTCTTTCTGCATCCTGGGAGAAATCCAATGGGAGGAATAACATGGTATGTACCCTAGTGTGGGGGAGATGCTGTCATAGCACCTGCCCTTGAGTCCATTGGAGGCAGCGAAAAGCTGTGCTTTGATTTTAGGATCAGGCCTAAGCCTGGCACAGCAAAGCACTCCTTAAACAAGTAATTAACTTTTACCATGTGCCTCATTTTCAGTGACTTCAACAAGACTCAGAAATGAGATTTTCCAGAGGCTGAGCTGAGGACATGGTAAGCGTGTTGCTGATGCAGAGCCTGGCTGCAGTTGTTACATGTGCAGAAACTGGAGCAGGGGCTGCACAGAGTGATGCTGCTAAAGAGCCGCTGCCTTTCCAGGGCGGATGCTCTCACTGTGACTCGGTCCATCCCACACGACAGCCTTTGCTTTCAGCTCCTGCAGTTAACCTGCCACAGCCCCTGCGGAAAAGTCCTTCACAACTTAATAAGAAATTCCAGCCTCCTAATGCTTAGTTTGGGTCTTTTAAATCATTTTAATAGGAAATTACATATAAAATGCTATAGAACAGATAAGAAATCTGCTGAATTTCATGGGGTAGTTCTGATTTATCTACAGTTCCTCATTCTTGAAGATCTTCATGGCTTCCGCAGTATTACATTCTGCAGGACTTTTCCACAGAGGAAATCTGTCATTTATTTTCTTTACAGTCCTGACTGAGCAAATATAGACAAAATAAAGTTTACTGTGGCACAAGGGAGACTTGAATTTGAAGACGTTTTTTAATCACTTGACGTTACAAATGGAGCTGTGACTGATATCTCCTGCCCATAGCTGAGTATGTTGCTTGAAAAATCCTGTTACATGAGTGAATGAGAAGGGGAAAATATGTTACTCAAAGCTTTTCACTCTTGCAGGTGTTTTTTTTTTAATTTTTTCCTTTGCCTGTCTTGATTTTAAGAGGCTGACTCACAAAAAGTGTGCTTTTCCTAGTCAAGAGAGAACCATATCCTCAAAATTATCACATCTGGTCCAAACTGAATCTTGATCCATGTGTTTCCTCCAAGCCCCAGACTGTTTGAGATTCAGGGCTGTGATTCAGGTGCATTTTCCTAATGAAGATTAATTACATATGGGTTTCCTTCCAGTTTCAGAGACCTAAAAGGCAGCAGAGAGACCAGCCAAGGCAGATTTTTTAATGAGGAAAGACCCACTGGGGCACGTACATCTTTATGGGCCCAGTTCATATATGCAAGAACAGGATGACTGAGTATTTGTATATGACTTTTTCTAATTGGGAAGACTAATTATCCAGGTACGGATTTATAAAAATAATGGAGAAAGAAGGGCTGAGAAGAGGTAGAAGAGTGGATTATCAATTCCACCATACACAATCTATGCTCCTGCATCCCAAATACCTATGCTGTCCTCTCCTTGGTGTTGGGCTCCACCCGCTCCTGCTGTTCAGGTGTTTTCACACACACACGGGCATCACTTTACATTGCTCAGTTATACAAGCCCAAACACCTATGTGCTATCCAGATGCGTCCAGCTTTGAAATTCGAGCCCTGTTATCAAAGATAGCAGACAATAATAACCAAAGTAAGAATCAGGTCCAAGAGGAGATTTTATGCCTTGAAATATCACAGCAGCACAGGGGACCATCCACCCTCCAAGTGGCTGCTGCAAGATGTATGTTTTGATTCAGTGCCCTGGGAGTCTCAAGTCTGTAGCTAATATTTCTTTTCCAATTATTCCTGTGAGTGGATAAAATATATTTTAATATCTTTGTGCTAAGAGTCCTATCTAGAGAGAGAGAGGTATTTCCACTACACTGCAAGACCATTACATTTATTTGCACAATTCACTTAACTCTGGTCCATGATATCGCCAGAAGCCCTTGATGGAATTATGGTTCCATAATTATAGCTGTATAAATTACAGGCCTTAATAGCTTTAGGGCTGGATTCTCACTTGCAATAAATCATCAAGGCTTCATTGATTTTATTGAAGTATATGGAGGTATGTCAACTTACACCAGCTGAAAACTGAGGTGAAATCTTCACCCTTTGAAGTCATTGGGAGTTCTGCCATCAACTTAAAGGCAGCCAGAAATTAACCCTTGGTCCTCATTTTTCATAGCCACTTTGCTACCATGAACTGCATTGATACAATAAATTGTTGAAGATAATGATATCACAAACCAAGATGATGTTGCTAATTAAAACCTATCATTGCCACTCATGCTCTAAAAGGTTGGGCATTAAAAGGGTTTGATTCCCTACTGCTCTGCACCTTAGACTGCCTTTGTACAGACCGAATGCAGCAACACACCCTCGGCTCTTGCAATATCCTAATGCCTCATTATGGATGTTCTTAAATATGCACACATAAATACAAAGTTTCAGAGTATGTCACTGTGCACTCTCAGCTAATTTATTGATCATACATGAGCCTTAGTGAGAGGACCAGATAAATAACTAGAAGACATCCAGCATTTCAAATGGCCAGCAAATGGATGGATGAGTTCACTCAGACTCCTCTGGCAACCTGCACAGCCTTCTGCCAAGAAGCCAGACAGTGGAAGAGGAGGTTAAAATACTGAGCATGGGGGAAAGCATTGCACTGGGTGGAATAAATATAATATTTATATGTAAGTAGCGAAAATCACTACTCACTCCACGGGTCAGATTTGACCTAGTATTGATCACTCAGGATGGATGCAACTACCATTCACTTAAAGAATAAGTAGAATACACTGTCAAGTCTTTCCCATTAAAATAATATATATAGCATTTATATAGCGTCAGTGTATTTTGATGACCATAATACTTTCATGAGCTTAAATTTGGCTATCTGCATTTTCAGTTATGGAAACAGAGCTACTGAAAGTTTTAGTCCAAAATAGCCATTGATTTTTAGTGGCAACTAAAATCTGCATGCCTGTGTCTTGCCCAAAGTCAATTTTGGCAGGTACATCAGAGATCAGCAGTTCCTCAGTCCAAGCAGTGAAGGCTTGATTACAGCTTATTCCCTCTGAATGTAATTCCTTTCAAAATCAAAACAGGTCCTCCTCTGGAGGATTATTAGGGGTCTGTTAAGGATAGCAAAGCACAAGCCCAAATTTACCAACAGATGAGGCGGCTGTGGCGTAGGCGAAGGAAGGCATAAAATGTTTATCCCTTTAAGCCACAGTGACTGATGAAGGGTAAGCTTGAGAGACTGCTCTCCTGAGGCTGCTCCTGAGCTGCACTTCTCCGGTTTTCCTTTCCTCTCTGCTTATGGTTACAACTGTATTATTTGTCCCTCAGCTAAGATAAACATAACTTTCCCGTATTTGAATCCGTTATGACAAATTTACTGGTTTCACTCAGAAAAAAGCTATCTCTTGCTTCTTGATAGCTCCACCACAGAAAGATAAGGGCAGGCTGGTGAAAATGTTGAGCTTCTCATAACAAGGGAATGAACAGCCACGAGACAGGCAGGCAATGAAGGAGCTCCTGCTCCAGGTCAGGCTGTGCTCTCTCCAAGGAGCCTGGGACAGCCGGAGCACCGCCTGGGCTCTGAGGCATCAAAGGTGGCATTTGGGAAGAAGGCCATTGTTTCAGTTTGTGTCAGGACCATGACGAACAAAAAGCAAAGACAGAAAGTCAGGAAAAAAGCAGAGCACCGCAGCCAAACCATGTCCAAGGAACGGGTAACTGAGAAGTTAAAAACACTTGGCCGATACAAATGGGCATCTCAACTTAGAGGACGACGTGCTGATGCCACAAGCTGCCCTGCAGAGGCAGAGCGGCTTCATGGCAGCAAGCGGCTCGAGTCCTTTCAGGTCCGCTGCAGCACAAAATATGATGGCAAGGAGAAGCCCACTCCAGCAAGCACTCCTGAACCCACATGCCTTCAAATGAACTAAGCCCTAAAAATAACAGGACAGCGATACCAAAAGTGAATTGATAAAGTCAATCCAGGGGCTTTTTTTTCTCCCGTGTTGCTTGAAGGATGTTGTAAGCACAGTTTCATCTCAGCCTTTCAGTGCTAACACATGCCTCTGCTCGTTGTACCGATGGTGGAAAGTGAAGTTTTCACATAGGGAACATGGTTGCTCCAAACTACCTGCAAGGCAGTGATGAATACAGCCCCAGGGACTGCATTTTTCTGGGTACAGCGCATTAACAGAGCGTTAACCAGGAGAACGTTAATTACATATTGTTGCTGCTGCTCACCCAAAAGGAATTCAGTCTGGCAAAACACGATCATAAAAAGGAAGGCATTTGGAACGAATCGATGTGTGTGTGACATATATACATGCCATTTGCATCCTGCCTATGAAGGCTCCGCAAGCCTTGTGGCTTGCAGCTGGCTGCCAAGGTCTCCGCAGCACCATCAAGCACACCCTCAGATGATGGTCCAGTGACTCTGATCTCCACTTAATAAGCGCTGACAGGGAGATTAGAACAAAAACCAAAATACCCTCTGGTAACGTTTCTAGATATATAGCCTCCTTTTCTGGTGAAGCTATAGACTTGAGCTCTTTTTTCTTGTAATACTTGTGTTTTAAGACAGACTTCAAGATTTCAGTGACTGTAGGCCAAGACATCTGGGTCTCTGGGGTTAGCAATGTGCTCTGAGGACACAGCTCCCTGAGTCTCTGCCCAGTTTCCTCCCCAGAGCCTCCTGACCTGCTTGAATCCACACTGTCCCCAAGGGCCAGCCAGGCACAAGTCAGTGCAACACACTTATCCACACCTCAGGGAAGGAGACCATGAGGTTGTCTGTCAAGTCTAGGTCTCCTGGAGATGGCACAAGCATAGGGAGACAGCCAAGGCAGTCCTGAGGGGCCAGACCCCTCAGTTATGGAGGAGTACATTTGGTTTCCACTCAGACCAGTTGTTTAATGGAGCACTGATGGCACCCATCTCCAGGGCACTGAGAAAAAGCATACCTATCATCACCACCACTACCAGATGGCAAAACTGCTGTTCAGAAGAGCAAGGTGACCTGTATTTTCAAATCTAGACAAGAAAGGCAGCGAGTTACGTTCAGCAGCTAGTTACGTTACCGAAACTCTATAGAGTACGCACACAAACGGTGCGCAGCCTGGTGTGAGAGTTGCAACTTTGGGTTAAAGCCATCATCATTTTATAAACCGTGCACAATCATCTGTAATCTTTGCAGAATACAAAGTACAGTTTGCTCTCTGTTGCCTGTTCTGCACAGCCCTTTCATTACAGAAACATCTGTTAGAAGCACTTTAGCTAAGGGTTCGTCAGAGTTTCCATTATAAACCCCCATATTCAAGGGGTTACTGCAACTGAGCCGTAAAAAGTTGCTCCAGGCTCAAACTTGGCATTAAAGGTCTCCAGTGGGAGATTATTTTTTTTTCTAAAACCAAAATGTTAAAATGCAGGCAGTTACACAAAAGAAATTCACTTTCCCTTAGAGACTGCCTCTCCCGGATCTATAATTGTTAGACATGCTTACAAGTACACACATTGCGCATAGGCCTTTAAAAGCAAACTATTGATTCATTCATTTATTAAGTTATTTATTTATTTAAAAAAGAAGTCACTAACTTCACAACCTTATTGATTCATTTAAGATATGAGCGGCAAGGTGATTTCAGATAGAAAAGCAGTAACTACTTAGAAAATAAAATAACCTTCCATATAAAAACCAGGGAGGGCAGCACTTAGAAGATATTTTTTCATCCTCAGCTTTATCTAACTTTCCTCTTGCAGACAATGGTTTTGACCCCGGGCTGGCAGTAGGGTCCAACGACCAAAATGACCTGAGGGCAAGTGGAGACAATATTTCTTTTAAAAGGCAGTCTGCTCCAGCAGGATGGAGGAGATTAGCAGAAAGATGCTAAGTAGGAGGAAATATGCTTGTTTAGAGAAGATAAGCAGAGGGAAGAGGTTCACCGGACTGTACTAATCAAGGCAGTTAAGGTGATCTATAAGCAGTGGTAGACACAAAAATCCTCCATGCAGCCTGGGGATAATGAAGAAAAGGCAGAAACCATAGGACAGTTCAGTTTAGGAAAGTCTGGTTTCCAGGTGAAGGAAGATGAAGCAAAGCTAAAAGCCAGGAGACCTTTGAATTGAGGAAAGGCTCAATTTTCATGCTTGATGATATGAACAGTGGTGATGTTCAGCAAGTGAGCCCTTGATTATAGAACAAGCAAAACCCTCGTTGCACCATTAAGTGTGCTGCCCCCGGCAGCTGCAGCAACAGACCTCAGTGCTGATCCTGCAGGAATTTAAGCCCATGAGTAATCCCATTTAAATTAATGGGATTATGCCTCAGAAGTGTAGAGTTAAGCATACGTGTATGGGTTTGCTGGAGCAGGCCCCGGGCGACAAGTGCATTTGCAGAGGACGATGCTCTTTGTGCCATTCCAGCAGCTCCCTTCCATCGGGCAGGACGGCTCCAGAGTGAGCCGTAAGGTCTCTAAGGAAAAACCCCAAAGTGGGGGAAGTCACACAGTGATTCACTGGGTGGCACCCTTTCCTCTGAGTCAGTCCTGAACAAAAGTCCCAGCGCAGCTTTAAGATGGGAAACTACGGCTGGATGTGCCGTCCCTTGGAGGAGATGGAAAACAAACATCCTGCCCCTGATTGCCAACCATGTAAGGTTTCAGCAGCTCTTTTGGAGAGTTTGGTTTTTCACCCTAGTGTTTCTGGCCGAGATCCGACTGCTATAATTTCAGCTCTCTGGTTCACCCTCCCAGCACGGGCTCCTGCTCTCGTGCAGCCTCAGTTGGATTTCTGAACACCAATAAGCAGCTGATTCAGCTCTGATGGGTGAGGGATGATGTCTCTGTACACACAACAGATGACCCAAAATCCCTCAGAGAATGAGCGTGATGGAAGAAACAACATTGCCTTCTTCACTTGCCCTGAGCAGTGCTTTGGTTTGCATTAAAATTGGATATTGCTCAGCATGCTTGACTCCAACAAAGTGGCTCCCCAGCATTCATTGATGTTGGAACAACTAAAGATTTCACTACATGCAAATGGTTCCCTTTAATCTCCTCAAAAGCTTCAGCTCCAACACTAAGCTCAGGGAAAAGCTGAAACATGGTACAGCATTTTATGTGAGTAATGCACATATTGTGTTCTCCTGCCTATGGACATAAGAGAGGAAAATTTCTCTGCTGCATTTTGTTATCAGCATGCAGCGTGCTTGAGAGGCTTCTGATTCTTGGGTGTTGGCCAGCCTCCTCCAACGCTCTGGAGTCGACACTGCCATCGCCTGATGCTTTGTGGCACACCCCCTCTTGAGCATCAGGAGCTCCTGGAAAAGAAAAGCTCAGATAAGAAATCAGTTACTTAAGCCATAGGTTATCTGAAGTTAAGGAAGGAAAAAAACATGGTTTCCTTCCTTTTTCCTGTTTTCTGTAACCTGCTTCTAAGGCAGTTGTCACCACATTTCTTAGATCAAGAATGCTCAGATGACCCCTCCTCCTCATATTATGAATTATGATGATGATGATGATGAAATCATGAAAGCCCTCTCAATTGCAGAAAATGCTCCAATTGAAAAAGCTTTGACTTTTACTTTCTTTTTTGATTGCTCCCAGCAATTCAGTTTTTAGCTTTTGCTTTATGCCAATCATGTAGATACATGTTTTGACTGGTTCAATAACTCTTCTTGAAAACACAAACAAATATTAAAAATCTGACAACAAAAGTTGACACTAAGTATCTGGAGAGCTGGGACAGACATCAGCTAATAGGAATTTCCTGCTGCTACTATATGCATTTCTATCTTTAATCACTGTCACATTATTTTCTTATCCCAGATTGTCCTACATGGGATGGTAGGAGCACATATCTGACAGGTCCTAAAGAAGCCTTTTAGAATAGACCAAACTTTAAAGATTTGCCTTTGCTGTAGGAAGAGGACAATGTTCACAAATGTTATACATGTTTCCATGTATTAAAATATTTTTCCCAGGCAGTCATAACTAATGTCAACTTTATTTATCATATTATTTTGAAATTTTCAACATGCCGATCTCTACAAGTCCAAGAAAAAAAAAAAAAAAGTCCTTTTATTTACACATTCTTTCCTGAAAGTGCTGAAAATCATTTATTTAAAATGAATGGGGATTGATGTGAATCTGTTGCTTTAACAAGAAACAATTCGGTATTTCCATAAGCAATTAGACTACGTTAATATTCTACAATCTATCATGCCAAGAAATGACAGGAGCAACTTCTTAACTATATAAAAATGTCAGGGGTTTTGTTTTTTCTTTAGAGAAAAGTTAACTTGCATTTCCATCTGGATCCAACTCAGCTGTTGTGAAAGAGCAGCATCAGCATCCAGAATAGCAGAAACAGCAGAGAGTCAGAGTTCAGGTCCCAGTGCCATCCTGTTGTTTCTGGAAGAACAGGGCAAACGATCCTGGAAAAATACAGCAGAGTGATTGGGGAGAGGTGTTATACTTGGCTGCAAAGCTCTCTCCTAAGTAATCACTAGGGGTGTTGACTTGCCTTTCTTTTATTTTGCTTATTAAATATGATCTGTGATGCTGTTAGCACTTTGCATGTCACACTGAAGCTTCACACTAGAAAGGGCTGGGATGGAGATTCCTTAGCTGTGGTCCACAGTGCACTGGTGAGCTCACTGTGCCTGCGGTATGCTGGCTTTCATCCTGGACTTCAGTTGAGAGGAACAGAGCCAAGGGAAGGAGAAGAGATGAGATAAACAGAAAAAGCAGAAGCCATGGTCAACTTTTACAGGAAGGTCAATGCCCATATTCCTCTAAAAACCTCTTAAAAAGAGGCACAAATGTTTTTTCAGTATGGTTTTCCATGTAATGTAAATTGCCACAGGGATGTTACACAATGACTCGGAGGATAAGTGCCCATGAGGCAATTTCTTTATTGAGATGTGGAGCTCATCACAGAAAAGCTGGAAAACACCTGTAGGCATGGGATTAAGTTTCTACTCTTACTGGAATAAAATATACCCTGGTCATTGCTTTTCAAACATACAACATCTATTTCTGTCTATGCTCTGAAGGATCCTTTCATTTTTTCACAGATGAGATAATTTACCTGGCTTCTAGCAGAAGAAAAAACATTAAACCGAACAGTTAAGGTGGCCCATGATGAAGAGAAGCTGAGTGACATTAGCAAAGTGAGGAAATGAAATGTGAGAAAGGCAAGACTATGCTAATCCTGAGATGCAGTGCTAGAAATGGCTTTTGATGCACCAAGGTATTTCGCCAAACACTATATATGTTGTATTCCCCATGAATATAATAAAAAGCACAGCACTGAAGGATTCAGATGTGTGACCCGATGATCACAGATGTCGAGGGAAAGTTTTGTGCTGACTCTAGTGGCCTTTGGATGACAATCTTTTGCAGGAAGCACCATTGATTACTAGAATAGTCTAAACTATATCAAAACCCTAAAAAAAAATAGTTCACTAAGCTGTATTTATTTATGCCACATTTTCTACCTTAGCTGTCCATCTCAGGCTGATCTATTTTAAATAATTCTTTCTTTCTGAAAGTTTAAAAGCTTGAGTCATTTGCGATGATGAAGTTGCAGGGAAAGCTCCTTTTCCACCTCCTCTCCCCGCCCCCATGTTACAGCACTGTGAAGGCCTTGTTCATGAAACTTCACTCCTTCACTCCATTAGGAGAACTTGAAATTTGACTGTAAAATGGCTTTTCAGACAGACAAATCCCTTTCACATCTTTGAAAGTCAAGATGAATGCAGAAAAATCTAGGTTTCAATGACAAAAATTGTCCAAAACATCTTTGGTCCAAAGGATTTGTACCAAACTAGAAAGGGACTTTTTACAAGGGCATGTAGTGATGGGTCAAGCGATAATGGCTTCAAACAGGAAGAGGGTAGGTTTAGATTAGATATCAGGAAGAAATTTTTCACTATGTGGGTGGTGCAACACTGGAACAGGTTGCCCAGGGAAGTTGTGGATGTCCCATCCCTGGAGGTGTTCAAGGTCAGGCTGGATGGGGCTTTGAGTAACCTGGTCTAGTGGGAGGTGTCCCTCTAGACTAGACATGATGACCTTTAAGGTCCCTTCCAACCTAAACCTTTCTGTGATTCTATGATTTGCCAGTCCAGAGCTGACCAGGACCAATGTAGAACACAACTGGGCCAGTGCACAGACATCTGAGAGCTCCAAAACTCACCCCTGCTGAGAAGTGAGGGAAGGAAAATCAGGGATGATTCAAGGCAAGAGAAACACCCACATATCCAACAGGGATGGGAAGAAACTTAGTGGCCAAAGATGGAGAAGAAGCAGGTTTGCAACAGCTCCACCCACACATCTTTAAGTGACTGATCTACGTTCCCTTACAGTATGGCTATGGTATAGAACATCCTACAGTTTACACTGATTTTCATTTTTCTGTGCAGATTTTCACAGCCTTTCCTTCCTCTTGTGGCTTTTACTACCCAAGAAGGGAGAGAGGCGGAACAAAAAGCTGAAAACCGAAGGGAGTGTGGGTGTGAGGGGGTTTATGTGTGCTTTGGTTTCGAAGCTTTGGCCTGAAAAGAGATATTTGCGTTAACAGAGTACAAAAGATGGATGATTTGCTGTTCTGACAAAGTTAGAAACTCCCGCAATGTCAACACAGTTCATTGAAAGTTAAAAGGGGGGCGTGTTATTTTTAGGTGCTAAGTAATTCACAACATTTTGTGTTTAAAATAAAATATTCATCTGTATCATTATGAGTCATCTTTGTTCAGATAGTTTATTAAAATATTCTTCTTATGTAATACTATCATCCAGCATACCTGGGATCTCTATTTTATTATGAAGTTGGTGTACACCGGAAAGTCTACCTAGATATTTGTGTTATAATAACAAAGCAAAACAGTATGTCAGGTATAGTCACTATTAACAAGTTGTAAAATGTTGACTTCTCTCACAATATTTTCAAATACTCTATGTCTTTTCTATTATTATTTTTCTGCTGCAGTTTATGTGCTGTACGCCTGCAGCCAGGAACATGTGTTTCCAATTATCTGAGCTTTCCAAACCAGCTTTGCATTCAATAGCAAGTTTTTTTCTTAAGGTACAGCTCCTCCTCCCACAGAAGTTAATATTCCTCTCCTTTTTCACACAGCAAACAGCAGTGGCTCTTGATTGCAGGCCCATTTTAGAAATCATTTAATTTAGAGCTCTCCAGACAAGAATGTTATTTTCTTATAAACTTCTTGTACGTTTTATGAGACAGAACCAAACTTTCGTGTTGAATGTATATAAAGTGTTGAAGCAAGAGAGGGAAAACTGATGTCATCCAGTTTGCCTTGTATGACATTTTCTCTAGTTTCCTGTACAGTGAAGAATCCAATTTGTCCACTAGAGTCATAAAGGTTGAAATGTTAGATAGCATCGTGTCCATACAACTCATGGTAAGGTCTTAAAAATCCCATCCCTGAAGCACCTGTGGAACCTGTGACCTGTATCATATCAGAGTCATGTGTTGTAAGGTCATAAACTGTGATTATCCCCATTTGTACATGGAGCATTGAGGCAGACACACGTTTGTGCCTCTGTGTTGGCTTGTATTTGACATTTCTGTGTGCAGCTCTGGGCCCCACCATTTAAGAAGGAGGTGAAGGTAGTTGAATGTGTCCAGAGAACGGCAACAAAGCTGTTACTTGTTACTTGGGAGAAGAGACCAACCCCCACCTCGCTACAACCTCCTTTCAGGTAGTTGTAGAGAGCGATAAGGTCTCCCCTCAGCCTCCTTTTCTCCAGGCTGAACAACCCCAGCTCCCTCAGCTGCTCCTCATAAGACTTGTGCTCCAGACCCCTCACCAGCTTCATTGCTCTTCTTTGGACACACTCCAGCACCTCAAAATCTTTCTTGTAGTGAGGTGCCCACCCTTCTTTATAGAGAGTGTTGTCAAACACTGGAACAGGCTTCCTGGAGAGATGGTCGATGCCCCAAGCATGTCAGTATTTAAGAGACATTTGGACAATGCCATTAATAGTATGCATTAACTTTTGCTCAGCCCTGGAGTAGTCTGGCAGTTGGACTAGATGAACACTGTAGGTCCCTTCCAACTGAAATATTCTATTGATCATCTGTATCAATGAGGCATTGGTGTCCACTCAGTCTTCAGTCTGGGGAATACCATGGGCTCATCACTCAGAGAAATTCAGGCACAGACATGCAAACTGAGAAGCAGTGCCCACGGACAGTGCAAACAAAACAAATGGAAAGCATCTAACAAGAAAATGGACCCCCTGAGGCATAGTTCATCAAGATAAGAGATGTAGCCAGGGACCCAGGCTGTGTCTTACCTGAGCAGAAGGTGTGGGACAGTGTATGAGGGGAGTGGGATTAGTGCACAACCCTGGGTCCTGCTCCAGGTTGGTATGAAGCCAGAACACAACTGGACACAGCAGTTTGGAAGTGCCCTGAGGTCTGTCAGTTCAAATGAAGCCTGGGTGAGTTGCCCAAGGCCAGCATAAGAGCTTGAGCTCAGCATTATCCATGACTCTGCTTAATGAATCCTCATTAATGACTCAATCTGCTGCCTTTGTATGGGGAAAGGGCTGGAAAGGGATCAGAAAGAGCGAGCCACCACAAATGTCATGGGCACCACTGGGCCAGGGCATGCTCTGGGCTCCAGGCATCAGAAAGGCTGGTCTGAAGGTGTTAAGGTGTTAGAAATAGGTTATAAACCCCTGGCCCTTAGTCACTGAGTAACCAACGACTGAATAGCAGATCACTCATCTGACCTCCACATGAGGAAAAGGGCATGATCCCTTGTTTGTATGAAAAGCACCACATGAACACTACTGCGTGGCTGCCCTGAGCACCAGGAGATACGGGTACCTCTTTCTGAAGCACAAAGCTAGTGGGGCAGTGTGCTGTAATTAAATGGTAGGAATCACTCATGTCTTGTGTTGTATGACCCTCCTCCACAGATGTGCTGTGTAGCCCTAAACGAGATGTGTGGTCAGCATAATACACTGCAGCGTTTGAAACCTCCGATGATAACACCGCAGAGCGCAAGTGACGTATCCCGACTGAGCCAGGACAAGCACTTCAGCCAGTGAGCACTCATAGAGGGACTCGCAGCAAGTGAGAGTGGGATGAAGGTGGTCACCACTCCCCGCAGAAGAGCTGAAGAAGCCTCTCCCAAGGAGAAGCCTATAACCAGAGCAGAACAGTGATGCAATGGGGAGAAAGATGGGAATAAGACATCTGCAGAGCACTTTTCTCCTTCAGGGAAGTGCTGCAGTTCTTCTGTGACAATAACGAGTCTCTTCTCTAGACATTACGTCCTTTTCCCCAGGAGCCATCAGACCTCTCTGTTGATGGTCTCCAGTGCTTAGGTATAAGAGGACAGGAGCTGCAGCCCTTCTGAGTATGAGATACAGCACTCTCTGATTCATCATATCTAATGGAGGCAACCACACCATTTTCTCCTCGCCATCCTGGTTTCTCCTTGCAAAAGTTCCATCTTTGTGCAGCAGCCCCAACCTGCTGCTGGGCCACCTCATTTTTACTTACGCTCTCCAGGTCCATAACACGTGAGGCTTGCATTTTGTCCTGCTGCTTTGTTTCTCAGCCCTGTTTCCTCATCAGCATTTGAGGGTTTGGATTTTGATCACACATAGGTATGCATACACATAAAAATCTGAAGGCCTAAAGGATTATAGTCATGGGAAAAGATTTGGCTTTGAGTTTATCTTCCTTGTTGTAGACATGTTTCCATGATGGACATCACCTGTCTCCAAATGCTGTAACTGGAATTAGAAATAACTTTTTTTTTTTTTTTTTTTGGGTGGCCTTTTGATTTCCAGACCCCACTAAAGGTCCCTGGGCTAATAGCTCTTGTATACAGTTTATGCTGTATACGAATATACAGTGCTTATAGCATATGAAGTTTGCTGCATTTATAGGAGTGTTGACCCTCAAATGTCTATGACAAGGCTCATGGCACCTATCCATACTTTTAAATGTTCAGCTCCTGGTGATAAGGGGTTGACAAGAGTTTTAGCACTAATTTTTATGTATGCATCTAGTCTTCATTTGTAAAAAATGCTTAAAATTATTGCTCATATGACTTACAAAGACTCAGATCATGAGAGTCATTCTCATGAGAGATACATTTCATTTTTACAAAAATCCTACAATTGCTAAACCAATCTGGTGATCATCTGGGGATTTGTCATAGTGTTTATTAATGTCTGGAATTCACGTGCTGTGTTTGTCATTTAAATTTTCTCCAACAAACTAATGACAACACACTGAGAAGGCATCCTTTTCACTCATTTTTACAAAGGAAGCTGAGGAAGACTTTGGTGGCAAAGGGAGGACAAGCCGGGTGCGATGCTTACAGCATGTCCAAGGTGTCTTCCTTAACCTGGCCCTTTCTGCACTGCTGACGGCCTGAAAACCTATAGAGAACAATGCAAAGTGACACTCATAAATTCAAATTGCAGCCTTTTCCTCGCTCAGCAGCATTTAATGTCTAATGATGTTTGTGGTATATAATTCAACTTATAGTTGTTTCTGAATGTTATCTGGAGTATCCACATACCTCTGGCAAACAATGGAGCCAGCAGCTATCCTCACACCACGGGGATGTCTTTAGGTGATAGCTTTTTTCCTTAGTGCCTTTTACTGATTATATATCTATACTGCATATTTTGAGCAGAGCTGGTTAGAAAAAATTGTTTGGACATGTCTTTTGTTTCCTCTTTTCACATGCCACCTTGGAAAAACAAAATTCGGAGTGAAAAAGAGAACTATGAAAAAAAATCCCCTTTTTTTACCATTTCAACAAGGAAGAATGAATGAAAAGGAGAGGCAAAAAAGGAAATGCTTTGGTGGGTTTTTTTCCTATTAAAATTAAACAAAAAAGAAAGAAAATTATTAAAACATAAAAACATCTGAATATGAAATGTGCACAGCCGCCTGTTCATTGGTACAGCCTGTAGTTACCACCAAGGGTCAAGTGCTTCTTGTCAAGGCAGTTTCTGATGCCTGGACCTTTTCGTAACGTCAAGAGGTGCTATTTGCTTAATAAATGTACAAACATGTCGTTAAACCTGTTAGAACACAGCTTCTGCTGTGTTTCACTGAATGAACAGTGGTGAAAGTGGCAATGTTTCTTGTGCACTGTAAGAGCACGTGGTTTGCTGCTGGATGAAGGGGGCTCGGTGCTTTTCCTAATGCAACATTGCCAGCAGGGATGCTGATCTCAAAAGTAAACCTCCTCGACTGCTCATTTAGGAAGGAGCGGACTAGTAATAAAATTGGCAGGGATCTCCAAGCAAACATGTTAAAATTGAAAGCCAGAGCACAAAGAGATATGTTTTGTAGCGCAGCAAGAAGTCTCTAAACCATTTAATTACTGAAGTTTTGTGAGAAAAGTAGCGTTTATAGCTTATGGTAAGTTGTGTCAGTGTTTATGAAATCCTTTTGGTTAGTGTTTTCTACTCATTTTCTCTAATGTTTGCTAAGTTTTAGCATATGTTGTTGTAAATCCAGACAGAGTCACAGTGTGAATGGGGAACTTTGTTTAAGTGTGTCGCAGTGTTTCTCTGGCATCCAGTTTCTGGTAGCTACTGAGAGGCCTGGGACTGCTAAGCACCCAGGGCTGGCCATGCTCTAGAAGGAAAGGAAATTAGTTTCGTGTGAATACATTAAGTCATTTTTTTAAGGGTGTAAAGCCTCAGGGTGACTAAAGGGTGAAGATGACAAAGCTGGGACCTGCAATTTTTTTTTTCTCCAAATGTTTTAATTATTGTGTTGAATTCTTCACCAAATCCAATAAGTACAGTGGTGAAAATTAAAGAACTGATCTTTGTTTCAAATCTATACTGGAAAAAAAAATTCCTAACTATTTATAATGATAAGGCTTGTCATTGAAACATGAAAAATAACAGAGCTTGGGGCGTCTTAGGTTAATGATAACCCTTTCACGAGCATTTTGTTCACAATCTCAATTATAATTCCATGAGCTTTATCTTTCACATACATAGCTAAACCCTTTTAATCTTTAATGAACTGATTTGTCTTAATTCAGTAGCTGTAGTTCTTTGTGGAAAAAGTGAGAATTTCATTATCAGCTCTAGGACTACAGAAAGTGACATCCCGAGGATATAGAGGAAGGGGGCAGAAAGCTCAGCTGCTGCGGGTACAGCAAGGGTGGATGTGGTGGAGGGTTTTTTTCCAATTTAAAAGCAAGCGTCTTCACATCTGTATTGAGTAAGGCCACTGGTGCTTTTTTTCTCAGGTGATGCTGGATTTTTTGCAGCTGGTGTGCCCTTTCAGGAATCTTTATCCACTTTTAAGCTTTGATAACACTGCTGGCCTGAGTTTGAAGTTTCCTCTATACCCTGTTTCTGCCGAATGTTTCTGTATGGTTTATTTTTGTCACCTTTTTTATTCTACCTACCATGTTGTCCCTGTTCTCCCTTTTACCAAGACCGACAATAACACCTTTCTGTAGAGCTTTTCAACAGAAATTTCTCATCAAATGAAACTTTTCGCAATAAGCACAACCTTTTGTCAATTTTTTACAAGAAAAACAGAAAAGTATAATACTTTTTGTAGTTCTGTAGGGAAATTTTTGGAGACATAAACCGATAGTTTTCCCTTGAACATACCAATGAATTTCCCCCCTCCCCCTTTGAAATTGTTCTAGAGAAGAAACAGTTTTGCAGCAAGCACTTGCTCTTCTGCTTACAGCCTATTGAAGCTAGCTGGAGGACACTGGTCTTTTTAATTATTGCTTTATCCCCTCTCACCTTGACCTAACTGTGCCCTGGCAGGGAATGTTTGCCTACCTCTAACTGATTTACAGCAGATGTTAGAGGTAATAAATTATATCCCACTTCCTCCAGCTCCTTTTTTTTCTAGAGCTGCTTGAATGTTTTCAAATGAAAAGTCTCTCAATCTTAAAAGGCATTTTTTTTCAAAATACGTATTTTAAGGGTTTATTAGTATTTTGTCTTTTTTCCAGTTATACTGAAAAGCAAAGGCTGCACTTTACTCTTTTCCTCTGTTTTTGCATTTCTTTTGCTACTGGAAAGAGTTGCACTAAGGGGAAAATGCAAGAAAAGGGAAGGTGAAGAAAAAACGTGACAACAGAAGAACTCCTATGGAAAAAAGTGAATAACTGAAATAGCTCACTGGCAAAGTACATGGAACAAGAAGGGAAAAAAAAAAAGTCCAACCCTGACATGTTTTAATTTTTCCCTGTTTTTCCACCAGTTCCCTCCTGACATCATCAAGCAACCATTTGGTACTTGTTTCATGTAGCACGTGCTAGGCAAGGGGAATGACTTCATGCCTCTAAAGCCAATCCTTTGTTCTACCAGCTATTTGCACAGATGCTGCTGCCAGCACTCCAGCCACGCTCCTAGGGACAGACCTCCATCCCCCGCATCATACATCCTAAAAAAAGTACTAGGAGAATGACTGGGAATGCGAGGATCCAACTTGAAAGATGTTTCCTGACTCAGAACTGGGCTGGAGACCAGAGGAGATTTCCTGAGGCAGGAATGCCCCAAAAGCCCCGTTTTCCAGCCCAGCTCTGCTGCCAGGCTCCCTGCAATGTTGCTTGGCCAACACAACCTATCTCAGTAGACCAGGCATGATTTCCAAGCCTGGCCACCTCCAAGGAATGCTTTAACTGATGCTGGTTTGCCAGAGCGCCTGTCTTTGAAATAATAAGCAGAAACACACCATAAGTGGTAGAAGGTGCTGAAGGAAGCCTTTTCTTGTAATGCTCCTATTTTGTTCCTGGTGGATACCCTACTATAATGATATAAGTTAATATTGCATGTGGGACTTACTTACTTACATTAAGGGCACTTCAGATGAGTTAATTGCCAATGCCTTAAGCAAGGACACCAGCTGTGGATAATACCTCTGTGTCTAATCACTTCCACCAGCAAATGGTAAAGTGAAATTCAAGGTACTAATTTTTATCATTTTTTATTGCTATGAAGTCCTAGGAGAACCAGAAAACCTGAAGACATGGCATTTTCTTTCCAACATGCTACATAAGCAGGTCTGTCCCAAAAAGTCAATTTTAAGAGAGAAGAAGCATACTTGGAAGTGGACCCTTGCCTTAGGAGTCAGTGACCTCTGAAAAGCAGTGAAGCCTGCAGTTGTCCTCCTACAGAAAACGCAGTGAAGTCGCCATCCTGCAAACACACAGGGGCTTAGTTCTGTGTGTGTGTGTGTGCGCGCGCGCTCATGGTGCTACAGATTCCAGTTGGACAACTCTCACCTGAACATCACTTTGTTAATTATATCTGTGGGAGCGAGGCGTCAGCTCTACAGCATATTATTGTTCTTACAGTTGTAGAGTTTTACACTAATAGTTTAACCAAGGTAGATATAAATGAATCAATTAAGAAGCCTCAAAGGAAAAAAAGAAAGAGTGATGCTGTTAATGTCGGGGAGTGAACCACAAGACACAAAGAGCAAAGTCTATATTTCAGAAATACGCAACCAGATAGACTTCATTTACTAAGGACTGCAGAGTCTGATCCTTAATTCTTTGACAAAATGGCATAAAGAGAGTTTTCAAACTCCCTCTGTTCCTTTAAGAACACTCTCCCTCTAATTTCTAAGGTGCCCCCCCAATCCTGTTGCACCAGCTCAGGAGTAAATCATCACTGCTACCCTGCAAGTATCTCACAGACAGCCATATAAATCTTGTGTTACGGCAAAAGAGAGGGGGAAAAAATACATAAAACTAATTCCTGACTACCAGGTAGCCACAGTTGGTGGCACACAGGCATTCAGGCAGGTTGCCCTGCTGTTGCAAGGCTCAGGGTGCAGTATCATCTACTCTCAAGGAGAAAAATCATACATTTTTTAATTAAAGCATCACCATGTAGAAATAAAGGGAGGGAAATATCCTCACCAGAGCAGCGAGGGAAGGAGAGGGCAGGGCAGGGTTGACTGTGGGACTGCTGCTCAGACTTTCGAGCGCTCAGACTTTGGAGCCCCCCGGGGCAGCTTGTGTTTCCAGGCGTTGCATATCTGATTTCAGGCTCAGCCATGGGCAGGCTAAGGGTTAACGGGAGACGCAGCACGTTAACTGTATCTGTGGAGATTATGGCGTGTTTATCCAGTGTTCAGATTTCCTGTCTGAGTGTTTGGATTTCCTGAAATCCCTGCTATCAGCCCAAGTGCTGTCCACTGAGCAGACCTTTTTCTCTCTCTCTCACTTTTTTTTTTTCCCCCTTCTTTTTTTTTTTAACTTTGCTCACATGGTAGGTTTTCCTTCCTGCTCTCTTTCCAGTTGTAGTGCCTGTGTCTCCTCACCGGTCAGGACATTTATGGATGCAGATCAACACTCTTAGACTCCAGAATTCTGGGGATCGCCGTACATTGGATTTCCTTTTTTATTATTATTATTTTATTTCACCTTATTTTATCTTTTTGTGGCAAGAAAACTTGAAGAAACATGCTCTTTCTCAGCTTCCCATGGGAGAATATGTTTTAGTCTGAGATGGAATAATGGCCTTAGGTTTGAGGACCAAATCTGGAATGGGAATTCAGACTGCACGAGTCCTGGTGAGTTACAGCGCGTTGGGGCTGAGCGTGGTTGGTAAAGAGCAGCTCTGAGCCGGGGACAAAGGCTGAGCACGTCCATTCAATGTGGCTGCTGAGCAAACTGCAAAAAGCAGATGGGTGAAGCTGAAGTTAGAACTTTTTCCAAAAAAAGCAACTGAAGCCCATTTTTAATTCCTAAAAATACACGCTGCTCTACAGCCTAGATAACGTCCAGGTAAACTTTGCTGTAGTAAAATGTAAAAGGCCAGATTCTGCAAGTTCTTACTCATGTAAGTTTTACTCACATAAACAACCTCAGTGTTTTAAATAGAGCTCATGTAAGAAAAGACTTCCAGAATGGGGCCCACATTGAGTAAATTGCAATTTCTCAATCTCAGCAAAAATTAATCTTAAAAGAAAAATGAGAATTTTCTGAATGTCTTTGCATGCTTCTTTGGCCTTTCATGTTTTTTTGTTGATCTAGATTTAAGTTGTAAGAAGAATCCATGCGCCAACTATTTCTCCTATTGTCTCTTAAATAAGTTTGCAGTAGGAGTGAAAATGTATTTCATGCAGCAATGTTCCGGGAGGCCAGAAAGGGGCTTTCTGTTGTTGGAGGGAAAATGCTGAGCGCTATGCTGCTCTGAATGAACTGGAAAGCTGCATTCAGACATGAGGCTTAGCTAAGGTTTTATCTTCATTTTTGGACGTGAGAGTGCATGACAGCATTATTAGCTTTAGGTGGTTTCAGTTAAACTGCAGTCACAAATGCAACGAGTTGACCAGTCTCAAAAGCAGTGACTCAGCATTTGAAAAGAAAAAGTCTTCTTTTTTCACCTTTTTGAAACTGATTTCATTGCTGGCACCCATGGAAGTGTTGTTGGAGTAAAATGTGGAAGATAAAGCGTCATCACTGTTGCAACTTTTGTTCTGGCCCATAGCTGGAGGGTTGTGGTTGCGCTGAACATTCCTGAGCTGCTCTTTGGAGCTACCCCAGGGATTTGGTTCTCTAATTTTAGGGGAAAAAGTTTGATTCAGAAATTGCTTAGATGTTAGGAAACATCTATAGGGAAAACAGATTTCTATAGTAATTTTACTTTAGCCTTGATTTTCATTAGGCTATTGAAAATGTCCTGAATCCTAACATATAATACTGCACGTCAATCAAGATACTTTAACATTTAAATTCTTGGGGTTTAGCAGGAGAGAATACTTTCCTTTTTTATATCAATAAGTGGAAAGAACCATTTTCCAAATTCTTTGCAGAACTTCCAAATTTCAAGTTTTAAAGTAATTGCCTGGTGTGCTGGCTTTCCGCACTGCCCTTTGAATGTGATCCTGCTGCTCTTCTTCAAGGTTTTCTTTGGTATCAGTGGAAGGTTTGTGTAAGACCAGCCAGACCAAGCTCATGTCTTTTCTGCCTGCAAGCCTTCAAGAATTCAGTTTTAATTATTAACATGGGGCAATGCTGAAATTGATGGCATTTTATGCATTGAAATGCCAGTTCTTGCTGTGTACGTAGGTTTTCACTCTCTCAATTGTAGGGGATTGACCCCCCCCCAAAAAAAAGGGAGGACAAGGAACCCCTCACCTGAGTTAGACTGGACCTTGGTGCCCTGCCTTGTGGTTGACATGCAATTTGGTGGTCGGTGGTCATGGATGCGATTAAACTGGCTACGGCAGAAATGTCCTTCTCTCAAAGCTGGCAGAAGAGTCAAAATGTCACTAACGATTAGTGAACAGCAGAAAATACAGAGTACAGTTGAGAACTCAGGGGAAATACTCAGACTTGTCCAGGTCTACCCAAACCTCCTCGCTGTGTGAATTTTGTTGGCTGTCCAATGAGCAGGAGGCCTAGGACTGGGTCGGTTGGGGTTTTTTCCCCCATTTTTTGCAGGACTGTCAGAAACTTTCTGGTTTCAGCCAGGTTGGAAATGCTGTGGGAATAGTTTTTCTGGTGGTATTTTGGTATTTCCTCTTCTGCTCACACCCAGACCAGGAAGCGCAGAAGCACAACCTTCAGCTCATTGTGTACGTGTTTCTTTTTATAAACCTGAATTCTCTTCCCTCCCCCCAGCTTTTTTTTTCTTGGCTTGACAGACCTCACATAGGTTTAAGGCTCTGTTTGATTTAGACTGTGGGAGTTTTTTATACCTCTTCATATAACTATATCAAGCACTAAATAGTTCCTTAATAAGTGATTATCACATTAGTATTAATTATCTAAGTGCAATATTACCAACTCAGCTACCTACGGCCAATAATGTTAATGTGCCAATATCCTCCAGCAGCTGTTTCTGCTGGCATTTACTCCTGCACCTCCAGCAGCGTGAGGACTAACTGGCCACTAAGACCTATCTACACAATTGCCCCTAAAGAAATTCAGCAAAAGGTCTTTTTTTTTTGATAACCAGCTGCACCATTAAACTCTCTAAGATTAGACACTTCATGCTTTAGTGTTCTTTCCCTCCCTCTTTTTCCCTTTCTGCTTCAGTGAGGAGGTCCGACTCACGTGCCCTCACTCCGTGTGTCCAACTCATTCACCATCACGACTGCCAGTCCTCCTGCCTCTCTTGCTGTTGTTGGCAAGTGTGGATAAACAGTTTTGACAGGCACAGAGTCCTTCAGAGCTAACTTCATACACAGAGTGATATTTCTCTGCTCGGATGATAAATGGACCAGAGGAACTTAACCACTTTCACTGAAACTGTTCCCCACTTCCAAAGCTTTTAACCCCTCCTTTTCACACCATTTTCCACAAAAAGCAAAGAATGCAATTTTGTTTCAGACCCAAGCAAAGCAAATCACATTTAGATTGCAGCTTTTCCCTCAAGACTCTTCTAGCCACCTTACAGAGTCTTAATCTGCCATTTTATAAATGAAAATAAACTTAAGATGGATCTTAAAGTTGGCCCATGGCAAAATTATTATTTATGGTTCCCCTTGGGTCTACTCTCATGAGTGCTACATGAGCAGCCATGCCGATCATGTTTGGAAACTGTCCTCATGTAGGATTGGGTTTGTAAGACAATTTGCTCCTCAGAGGCTTCATAGCCCTCAAAAATACAAGGACATGCAAGCAAAGGGAAGTTAATTTACTTAACAAAAAAACTGTAATTTCAGAAGTTTGAAGTAGAGGCAATGGAATTACTGAGGGGTTTTGTGATCTGTGCTTGGTTTGGGGTGTTTGTTTTCTCGTTGCTCTTGGCTCTAAAAGTCTCTCGCCTGGGCTGTGGGGAGCTGCAGAGCTTCAGAGAGAGGGCATGAGGCGGGGTAAGGACCGACAGTGAGGTTCATTATTTCTGACGCTGATTAGCAGCAGGGCTCAGCCTGGACCACATATCACTCTCCTCCCATGTGGTACCCACGAGCCAAGCTCCATCCATGCTGAACGGGGCATGACGTGAAGCTCCTCACTCAGTCCCCCCTGAGCCCCAAACCCAAGTTCGTCCCCCCCCGAGAGGCAGTGATGCTTTTTGCGTATCCTCCTCTATCTCGGCTGGAGTTAACAAAATCCATCTGCTTCTGTGAGTCAGCAGAAAAGTATTCGGCTTTTATAAGAGTTAAGGGACATAGGATAGGGCAATGTCAAAGCGCAGAAGTCTTCCCCTGGCTTGGCAGCTTGGTGCTTGCACAGCACGCACAGAGAGGAGGTCGCATTTTCAGTTCCCATCCACCAGACACGCTGATTTACACCAGGGGAGGACTTGGCCCATGGCATACACGGCCACGGCTGTCGAACAAGGCTCCTTTCATCAGCGGTAAATGCGAACAAATGTGCAAACGGCAACAACCAGCGCATATCGCGACGCGGCGGCTGCTAGCAGTTTGGAAAAGTCGAAAGAAAACTCTATTTTCTTCTCATCAAAAGCAAAATGAGGAAGCCTCCCCCCTCCCCTTCCGCCCCCACCGCTACCACCCTGGCTTGAGCAAGTTGATCCGTAGGTATTTGTGTGGGGGTTTGTTCTCAGCGGTTAACCACATAACAATTTGAAGCATGTGGCTAACTCAAAAGAAACTGCCTTTAAACGTTTGCAGACTGTAATTGCGTTAGGGAGAGCGGAGCCCTGGCCGGGGGCTGCTGGCCGCCCCGAGGACTGCGGCAGGAAGCCCTGAACATCCCACAGCAAGATCCCGCAAAGAGGGGAAAAAAAATCTCATTTTATCTCTAGGAGATCAGCTCCTTGCCCATGCTTTGCAGCCAAGACCAGATGTTCCCCACCTCCTGTTTCGTGTCTGTATTTGGTGTGTCAGGGCGAAACACCCAGGAGGAAATAAAACGAAGAGAAAAGGGTTGGTAATGAGTGGGAGGGCGTTTCGGCACACAGCTTTCATAAATAAAGCCGGAGGAAAAATAACAAACAAATTGGACAAGCTTTGCCACAAAGTCAAGGGTGCCTGAGAGTGTTGGGCGATCCCCAGGGAAGTGGTGAAAGGTGAGCAGCGTGGGGCTGGAGAGCCAGGCTCCAGCAGGGATGGCAAGCATCAATCCTGCTCCGGGCGGGTAAATGCTCCATTTGAGCTGTTCCGTACCTCAAACCTGAATTTTTTGGGCGGAGAGGAAAGGCTGGGGGAGGATATGGGCAAAGGAGAGGTGAGCAGTTGTGCTTGTGGGGTGTAAAGATCCCAGCATTTGCACAGTGCCACAGTGTTCCTTATCACAGAGCCATGGGGCTATAGTAACATCCAGTTTTAAAGAATTTGGAGCTTAAAGAAGCCAATAAAACTGAAGATTGCAACATTTCTCCCTGAGAGGAGATGTCTGTGAGACATTCTGCAAGTGGTTGGTGATTCCCAAAGGTCACAGGCTTTTAATTTCCATCCATTTCCAGTGCATCCTCAGTCTGTGATTAGGAGAGCCCCTCCTTGGCTACAAACAGACAGACATGCTCCTAAGTGTTCATTGCACAAATAAAATAGTGCAATTAATCTTCTTCACCCAGCTGCAAGCCACATTTATAATTCAGCAGGTAAAAATACCGTATCTGTACAACCACACGAATGGCCCCTGATCTAGGAAAACAAATGACTTTCAGAGTGTGGCCTTAAGGTTGAAAATTCAGCCTGCTTTGGAGAAAGGGCAAATAAGGCATTACCAAGTCTTTTCTCTCAGTTTCATTGCCTGGAGCTGTGGCCTTGTGGTACAGGAATGGGGTGGGATTGCAACTAGAAACCAAGCTGACCAGGCCCCAGCATCCTGGGAGGATCTGCAACCACATGTGTTTCGCCATATCTATTCTCCAGTCTGGGGAGAAAAGAAATCAGCTTTTGGTTAGTTCCCATAGCCCTGGGACTACCACCTGCTGGTGCCGAATTACGATGTGACGGCAGGCAGGTCACTGCATGGAACGACCCAGATCAGCAGCAGGACCCCCCTCTCTTCTTGTTCATCTCTGGAGT
The DNA here is from genome assembly GCF_964106895.1 of Numenius arquata. NCBI lineage: Eukaryota > Metazoa > Chordata > Aves > Charadriiformes > Scolopacidae > Numenius > Numenius arquata. The sequence continues at coordinate 68,041,747 of NC_133578.1, read as the reverse complement.
AGCCAGAAGGGAGCATCTGAGTGGGAAATGCAGGTTGATGTGCTCCTCAAAACTACTGGGGCAAGAAGAGGGAGATGTCTTCTGCCAAGGCTGGCACAGCTGCCTGCCCTTTTTATAGCAGTTGGCCAAATGCATAGAAAGCAATTTTGTTCTGGCCAGAACTGCCAGCCAGGGGCAGCAGGACGTTTCAGGCACTAGGACAAGCCTTATGGTATCTAGATTCAGCATAATCCTGGCTTGCATCCTGGATTGTATCAGAAATAGTATGGCCAGCAGGACCACTGAAGTGATGGTCCCCCTGTACTCAGCACTGGTGAGGCCCCACCTCAAGTGCTGTGTTCAGTTTTGGGCCCTTCACTGGAGAGTGTCCAGAGAAGGGCAACGAAGCTGGTGAGGGGTCTGGAGCACAAGCCTTGTGAGGAGAGGCTGAGGGAGCTGGGGTTGTTTACTTTAGAGAAAAGGAGGCTGAGGGGGGACATTACTGCTTTCTACAACCACCTGAAAGGGGGTTGTAGCGAGGTGGGGGTTGGTCTCTTCTCCCAAGTAACAAGCAATAGGACAAGAGGAAACAGCTTCAAGTTGTGCCAGGGGAGGTTTAGATTGGATATTAGGAAAAATTTCTTCACTGAAAGGTTATCAAGCATCAGAACAGGCTGCCCGGGGAAGTGGTTGAGCCACCATTCCTGGAGGTATTTAAAAGACGTGTAGATGTAGTGTTGAGGAACATGGTTTAGTGGTGGACTTGGCAATGTTAGGTTAATGGATGGACTTGATCTTAAAGGTCCCTTCCAATCAAAATGATTCTATGATTCTATAACACCAAGCCCTTAGCATAATAGTATGGTTTTATGTAAGAACATAAAACCATCTGAGACAACACTTCAGGATTGCGTCTGCAGTAGTGGCTGACATGCAGGATGCAAGAGATGAACAGGGAGGACATGTAGTGGTATTTTCCCAGATTACAGTCCCAGCTTTCCAGGATCGCACCTGGAGGATTTTCTGAGTTAGAGCTCATACTAGGATGTTCTTGTCCTGCAGATATTTGCAACACAGATTTGTAGGCTTTTTCTACTTAAAGTAACAGACATTTTAAGCATCCTTTAAAAAAGGCTTATGTAGATACCACAAACTGATAGACAAATACGGGTAGACAAACTCATGGAAGGAATTTTGCCTTGAATTTACAGCTATTAAATCATTACTGACAGTGAGGGTCAAATCCTAGTCTCCTACCTGATTAATAGTAGTGTTACAAACTGAATGTTGTGGAAATTTGTGGGTAAGATTTATTTGTGGGTAAATAAGATCTATGCCAGCAGCAAGGAACTCTAATGTTTATTTTATCCAGTTTAGCATGAAAATATATTGCTACTTTCCTTCTGCATTCAAATCCAAGAAGTTCAGTAGTCACCCAAATTATTATGCTTACAAACATAATCATTTACCTAATGGTATATGTGTCATAAAACGTGTAAGACTGCATTCTCTGCTGATGTAGAATAGCATCCATCTGATATAGATGGATGCTATAGATCCATCTGATCAGAGATACTATAGATCCATCTGATCAGAGGCAGGTTGTAGTTGCATATCCTTCAATAATTATTTCAGCAGGTGTCCTTTTATTCCTGTTCATAATTAGTAGCTGAGTACTTAGCAAAGATTGTCAGGATCAGAAATTCCTACAATTCAGTAGTTATCTATATTCACAACCAAAGAGGATGTCTACCTTGGTAGAAAAATCTCTGAAGATACTTTATTAAATCTAATAGGTACCACAATTCTACATTAAATGTAGAGCTTTTAAATTATTATCAACCAGCAGGGTATAATTCTGATCTTACTCTTGTCCTAAATTAATGTCACAAACTGACTCCAGATTTAATCAATGGGAAGATAGGTCTTAACCAGAATCCCAAATCTCATAGGTGATTTAAACTTTACCATTATTTTCTGTGTTTATGAAGTTGTGGTTGAGAAGGAGCTATCATGTTCACGTGTTGACCAGGACGGGGTAAAAAAATCTACTTCTGACCCAAGATGACCTACAGCTGCTATTTGTTCTCACTACCTAGACAGACAAATGGGATTTGGCTCAGTTGAAACAAATTTCCTTGCCATTGAGAATATTAGACTTAAAGGGTGTCAGCAGCAACAGGAACAAGGATAAAAAGGTGATTGTAAGTCATGTTTTGCTGCTGTGTGCTGGAGCTATACAACAGCCTACCTGGCACCTGGTCTGAATTAGAGAAATCGCTCAACTGTTGAGATTTATGTTTTTCTTCCCAGAGTTCCTAGGAAGCTCAGAACAGTGATTGTGCAGTCCCCCCTATAGGGTGGTATATGCACATATGCACATGGTAGATCACAAACTCCTACACTTCGCCCCGTTGCCTTCAAGCGTAGAGAACAGCCTGGCTGCAAGGTTCCTCTTCAGTCAGAAACCTCCTTCCCCCAACCATCATTTCTAACACTAATTCTGTCCATTTTAAGACTGTTTCATTTCCCAAACAGCCAGAAGGCCCCAAGCATGTCCTTCTCAAGGTTGGGATGTGCAATAGGCTCATGTCCTGTGAGTCATATCAGCAGTGTCCTAAGAAAAGTCCTCCAATTGCTACAACTTGAGCAAGAGTTAGACTTACAAGCAAACTACTACAATAGATTTGCACCTTTAGACAGATCAGGCACAAGAGGGAACAGGACTCCAACCAGTGTGACCAGGTTTAGCCTGACCCTAAGGAAAGCAAGGAGTGGTAGACAACACTTTTTCATGATGCTGGATGCTGAAGGACACCTTATCATTTAAGGGAATCTTATTCATGTCATGATTTACAACCTGGGAGAAAAAAAGACCTTATATCATGGAAATGTAGGAAATTTAAATGAGTGTAAATATCATGTTACTGAGAACGCTGCAATATTTGTAGCCTGGTCTCTACGAGTGAAGCTGAGGCAATTGCTCTGTGTGTGCACATGTTTCCCCATGACTTTGAATCCCCATCAACCAAGACAGATGGAGGAACATAGGTCTCAACTGCTCCTACATATTTTATAAAAACAGGCAGATGGGTAGAAGGAAAAAAACCAACATGGTTTGTAACCTCTGACTACCTCCTCACCAAGGAAAAAGCCACAACCATTGTGAGATGAAAAGATAATTTCTACCGGAGTGCAGCTCTGTGCTTGGTACAACCTGGGGGAAAAGATCCCACAGACATTTCCCCTTCAGACTGCCTGTGCAGAGTTTCAGCAATCCCAAGTCCTCCTGGTGTTCCTGCAAACCTGTGTGTGCCAATGTGGCTTCAGGAGCAACAAGACTCAGGTGAAAGACACCTGTTGTTATTTATCCCAGTCCTTCAATTGGAAGGACTTCCTCCTTGGAAGCAGTATCTTCTTGCAATATCACAGGCCATTAAACCACCACGTTAATGTGAAAAGCGTTTCCTGGGGATAATAATACCCTGACATCAGTTTTGCCTGAATACTAGTGCTGGCTGCTAGTACAGCAGCAACGTTTTGCTTAGACAAGCAATACTAGGAGAGGACCCTGATTGCTAAAGATGGCCATTGTAGATAAATGCTTAAATCAGTAATTTTCAAAAGCTGGTTGCCTAAAATTCAGAGCCTTAGATCATGCCAAAGTCCTGGATAAATTATTTCAATGTCCTTTTTGAAAGTGAGGTCAGTTATTTCAGTCCACTAATTAGGGTTTTGGCAGACAAGAGTTCAGCACTTCCTCCTGAATTTCCCAGTGCAGGACAATGCATCTCAGTCCTCAGCTGCAGAACATTTGTTTTTATAATTCAAGGCCCTTACTAAACAGAAATCATCAGCTGGGCCAGACTGTTGAAGACAAGTCAATTTGCATCTTGGAGAAAGGCACTGGACTCCCTCCAGAATGTGAACTTAGACGAGAAACTCAGATCCCCAGAAAGGACAGGTTAGTGCTTTCGCTCCTTAGCACCTCCAGCCATCTGCAACCCATATTAGTTTACCAGGTTTAGCAGGAGATGAGTGGTGGTCACAAACACCAGAACCAAGCAGTCTCATCCAGGTCCTACTCCAGATGCAAACTGCAGCCAGCTTTGCTCTGGTTACCACAGATACAACACAAGGGAGGAGGAGGAAGGACCACGGTGACCAGGCAGCATCTGCGTGAACGCTGGTTTCGACAACAGTTATCAAAAGAAAATATGTTTCTGCTTTATCCTTTCCTGTGTGTGTCAAAAACAAACAAGATATTTGTTTCCCAAAAAGGAAATAGGTTCATTCTGGAATGTGCTGAGCAGATCAGGTTCTTCTCAGTACTGATAGATACATATGTGGGATTTCAACATTTTTAAGCCCTACCAGAATATTTGTGCAATATTAATCGTGTCAGTTACCGTGCTGTTTTTGCAGCAAACAGCAGACCCGATGTAAGGAAACGTGGCCTCATTTGTGCTGTTAATGTAGTCTTTCTTAGAAGCAGAAGCTATTTGCAAGACCATAATTTCCCTCAGACACTATTTTTAATTGGGGAAGAGTTCTCTCAGAGGAGTAATAGTCTTACTTCTGTTCATATCTGTGCAGTACTTTCCTGATCAGGATATCAAGAGAAAGAGGATCTGAGCAACTGCTTCTCTATGTAATAATGAACAGAGAGCTGTAAATCATAATGTGCAATAAAATAAAAAACAAAATTTGGCTGGAGATTAATGACTGGAATGGGACTTACTGAATTAAATTGGATCAGATGTTCCCTGGGAAAAATCTGAGTTAGATTCACAGTGCTCTATGGTTTTGGTTTTGTTTTTCACAAAGGAAGATTTAGCTTGATTGTTTTGTAACAACCAACAATTTCTAGGCCTTGCAGAAGCGGTCCTAGGGGCCTGCGGGAGAGGACAGGCGCTGGCTGGAAATCCTGTTCTCATTCAGGCAGAGGAGGGAACTGAACATGGAGCCACCCCAGCACAATGCCACAAACTGCTCAAGTGTTACACGGAGCATCACATTTTTACAAGATATAAAGGGCTGACTTTTAGTTCTCACCGCCAGGGGAAGGATCATGACTACAGGTCCGCCACAGGCAGAGATAGATACCCCTGAATTCTCAAAAGCTGCAACCAAAACCCAGTTGCACCTCTCGTGTTCCTTGGTATGTGGTTTAGGTGCCTCCTTCTTACTGTGTCTTCTTCTGTGAATCCGCTTTTAAGTGTCCAGCCTTCCAGATGTTGGCTAAAGAGACATATAGGCAGCTGAGTCGAACTTCTGAATTTTCCCAGGCACCAAATCATCCAAAACCTCCACTTGTCTTGGTGCCAGATTTGCTTGTGACTCCAACCTCAAGCAGCAAAACATTTGTGCTTCTGGCACTGTTCACTAAAGAAACTGAGTTAAACCTGTAAACCAGTGATAGGGACTGATATTTCCCATCGGTCTTGCTGGTTGTTTTAATCAGAGATGTCTCTTGTTTTGTCAAGATCCAGACTCAGTTAGTTCATGAATATATCAGAGGAAGGAAACAAAAGCTGCATATATTACCACTGATCATGCTAGAGATACCGAAACTCTCCCCCTTTAAGCAATTTTATTTGCTGAAATGAAAGTGAAACAGATCCCCAACATGACAGATAAAAAGGCCCACCTCGGTGGGCGCCATGCTGAAGGTAACACACACACCTGCCTTCTCGCCTGCTCTCAGGCACCTGGCAGCTCTGCAGGACTGGGTTTAGTGACTTTGCCTTATTAACTCAGTTTCCTTAGGCTTTTGTAAAAAATGGACTTAACAACAGTTGCCTAGAGCCAGAAGAAGAGCAAGGCTACGTTATTAAAACTCAGAATGCAATACCATTTTAAAATTCATCAAAGTGCTCAGAACAAATTCTCCAGAGATTGGGGGCTTAGTCATCCCAGGTTTCTCCAGCTCATTTAGATAATTGCCCTTGAAATAGTTGTCTTTTTTTTTTTTTTCCTCTCTTTTTAACACTGCCACTTTGCAAGTATTCACTGAGCAGGAAGCTCAGCTCCGCAGCTGCAGAAGGGCAGAAGAAACCTCAAGATTCCCACCATGCACATCTCTACTTTCTATAAAGTGAGCCAGCCGCATCTGAGTGCATCCAAAATAGTCATCTCACTGTCACTTGCTGAGATAATAGCAACTCATTAGCCAGTTTAACTAATTAATATACTGATAAAATTCATTTCTTTATGAAGTCATTTCTTAAATAATAGGAGATGTTTAGAAAGTGTAATATGTGAGTTATTCAGTATTTTTAACTACCGTCATGGCCTGGAGACACTCAGTCTCAGTCCTTTCCCACCTTCTTGAAAACTATAAGATTTGACTGCTTGTGTCACAGTATAAATTCATACTGTCACTAAGAAAGGCAGTCCAAGTATCATCACGTGAGCTTCATCAGGAAGCTGATAAAATGAAACTGAAAGAAGAAGGTTATTTTTCAGCTGCATCATTCTTCCCTTGGTAAAAATATAAAACTTATATTACAACGTATAATTTTATTGTATTTTATCTGTGCAACTTCTTCTATCCAAGAATATCTAAAGATCATTACAACATTATATTGCCAGCAGAAAGTATGTCAGCATCCACGGTAGTGCACCAATAGGTATGTTTTTCTGGGGATTTCCATTTAAAGTTTTTGGCTTTTAATTTGCTTTCTTCCTCCTGGCACCTCTTCTTGAATGTAGAATTAGAGGTACAGTCTTGTATCTACTCACAGTACAGTTCAGGCAGAAATAAGGTGGCTCTGCTGCAATGCACCTTTGGGGTCGGTGTCTACCTCTGGGCTCGGCACCCTACTCTCTCTCTTTTTGTCAGTACAATGAGGCAGTTTGGGCTGTGATTCATCTGACCTTTGTAGATATCTACTTCAGTATCTCTATTTTAAACACCTACTTTTGTAGGATGAGGTGAGCTGCAACCTAGTTTCAGTTGTCTGTATTGACATCAGTAACGATACTGGAAACCAGAAAAGACACTTTGTCAGATACATCCCACTTTTACAGTCTAAAAGTTGAGTCAGAGCTCACTAAAGTGGATGTAAAGAATCCCATTTACATGGACTGAGTTTGGATCAAGTTTTAAAGGCTCTGTTTTGTCACTTACTTTGAGTTAATCTCATTTTTCTATATAGATAGTGCATACGATTTCAAAGAGCATGCTCATGGATCTGGGCATGACTCACCGTAGGGGCAGATACAGCCATGAAGAACAAAAGAAGACAATATTTAGGAACATCTTTGTATTCCTGTATTGAGGCTTCTACGTGCCTTGTATTTTGGGATGTTCTGTAGAGACGTTTTGATAATTCTGCACTCCGCTGAAGAACAGGATGGCTAGCAGTATTATATCAACTGTAATACGTGACATTTTCACAGGGCTTTTAAGTAGAAGAGTGGTACTGCTTGGCGCACGTTGAAGGGGAAGGCATGAAGAACACAGCGCTTTGAAGGGCAGAGCGGTACCAAGACAAAAGGGGTTTGCAGAAGGCGCCGTGGAGTCATCCTTGTGATCAAAGTCTGACTCTCCTTGAGACATCAGACTGCAGATGAGCACATCAGGCTCTGGTTCGTGGCAGAAGCCATGTACAGAGCCAGGCTTTGATCACAAGAGTATATATTCATCCTACAAATATATATTAAATATATTCATTAACTTCCGTGAAGTGTTCAGACACAAGGACAATGCAAGACCTTATTTGTGCCTGACTAATAAATGAGAGCTAGAAGCAGGAGGCGTGTTGCTTTCTTTGCTTGAGAGCTGCCAACACAGAGTAGAAAAGATGCTGTAGGAAGGACACAGAATTTTCAGAGGTACCAGACTTTTCATGCAGAGACAAGCTGATCTTCAACACAGCTACACCAGGTTTAGTTTCTAATTTTTGTAGTGATTCCTTCCTTAAAATACATCCAGCAAATGTCTGATATTGAATTCAACCCACAATCAGTGGCTATTGAGAATGAGTGGGGGCAGTGATTAATCTATTATCTGTATACCATGTACAGGCTATTTTTCTATAGACTACATACTGAGTAAATAATTAAGTAGTGACTTACCTTATAGAGAAGGTGGGAAGCCCTCTTATGCATTATTTGCCCCTCACAGTCTTCAGAAATGGATCATAAGTAACTTAAAATCTTGCACTGCGGATGGCAGCCCTGTCATCAAACACAAAAAATATACCCTTGAGAAGATCAGTGAAAGCTCTCCAGAGGTCTAAGGCCAGGCAGCAGACACTTTGATTAGCTGCTGCCTCCACAAAATGAAAATTCTTCCCTGAGCCCAAGGAATAGCCGATGGATGTAGTTGGAAGTGATAAAAAGGTCACTCTTAAGTGGATCCAAGGAGATTTAAGTCACAATACCATCACCCTGAAGCCCTTAGAAAAATAACAAAAGACAGGCTTCAAAGACTAGAGAGTCCTTCAGTCTAAATACTTACACAAATCTTTTTGTCATGTACCTGAGTCTTAAAGAAAATTCACCTTTGAATGAGACTGCAGAAAATTACCTAACAAACACACTTAAGCCCTCTGGCCCTCTATAGCAAGTTGTTGTGACTTCATACACCAACAGTGGTGATACTGTACAAAACTGTTGAGTCTTAGAATTATCATCCTTTGCAGCATGAATTCCTAAAACAGATTTAAGCTGTTTGGTGCAACTCTTCTATAGCACTTGGACAGCCCAAATAACCTGTTATGATAATTTCATAATCATATAGCAATCATATCATCAGATGAGGGTGGAGAACTACTTTCCAATCTAACAGAAACGTCAGGTCCTAAAACTAGATTCTCTTTTAGTCCGTTGTTATTTGTAAGAGCACTATCCAATAAACTATCTAAAGTTTTAAGTTGTTTTTACATACATTTTCAAACATGTAGGTATTTCAAAATGAATGGAAGAAAGCTCATACTTTGCCAATATATTTAAAAGTTCAGTAGAATGACCTGAGGATTAATAACCTTCTCAGCCTGACGTCAGTCCAGTATAAAACACTGGAATGGCTAATTCCAGGAATTATTCATAAAGAATCAGAGAAAAGTAATGCAAATCAGGACAGAATTAAGGAAAACATATTTTTATTTCGAGAAAGTTGTCTGGTATTTTTTGAGGTTTTAAGTTTTCATGGAAAAAAATCTATATTATTGCTGTAATACTTATGAACTTTGGTAGAACTTCTGGAATGGAACAACATTTCGATTAAGTCATCACTGTAATTATTTAATAGATGAAAAACTGAGCAATTGACATTTCTCAGAAACCATTATAAATAGGGACTCATCATCAAGAGGATGTCAGTCAGCTCCTCAGGGTCACTCCTGGTCTCTGTGCCTCTGGGTTTGTGCCTTTTCCATTATTACTTCTTTCAGGATTCAGGCCATGCCTATAAGCATGCTGGTATTTCGATGGTGTATTTTTATGGAAGTACTGAAAACGTGTACAGCTAATGTATGCGGTCAGGACAGAGCTTCTATTGCTTGGGAAATACTAAAATCAGGTCTGAGGTGACTTCTTCACAGACAAATATACTTGGATTTGCTTCACTGAAGTTTGTTAGACCACATCCTAATAGTGTTATCCAAATCATGGATTAGGGCAAAGGCAAAGAACATATGTTTGTCACATCCTGTTTGGAAGATACCAACACAGACACAAACAGAACAAGCAGATTTTGGCACGAAATGAAAGACATTTTCTTTAATCTCACAGTTGTTCAAGAACATGCCAGTTATCACATGGACTGAGTAATTTAATTCTATATTTCACCCATGAAAATAGCTTCAATAGCCTTTGCAAAATGTGATTTTGAAGACAATCTTTAAATTTGTAAGATGTGCTTCTCAACAGAAGAGAGCAATGACTGAATTCCCTGTAGTTCAAATAACCAGCTTAATTTTTTCATTTGCAGGAAAAAAGATTTTTTTCTACCTGCTTTATTTTAAAACTTCTTGGGATATAAAAGCTTTCTGCTCAGTCATTAGCTGTAAATTGCAGAATGAAGCGGTACCCTACAGCATTTCCAGATGAAGCAGTCTGTTTATACTGAAAGCACAAGAGCTATAATTACTACATGATCACATTTGTATATCAAGGTCAGAATTCTGTGATTCACACTATTGTTTGGACATAAAGGGAGTTGATTTTCAGCATGGTGGTGTACAACTACTATTATTGTTACATCAGTGACTGTAGAAACAATATTAACTTTTGCTTGTTTGAGTTTTTCTAGTTAGGTTAACTCCAGTTCAAGCATACATGAAAACTGGCTGGTTAATATTTGTCCTAAAATATTCATTGCACATGCAAAATATATGTTTATATTATTGCTGTTCAGGTTGTGTATTCTATTATGGAAGAAAAAAAAAAGTGCTCCAAAACAAAATGCAAACCAAAATAGGTCATTAAATGACTTAACACATGAAATCACACACAGTTTAAGCAATATCAAATGCAGGTAATTAAAGTGTATAAAAATATTTCCTGATCCTTTCCTCGCCTCTGCAAAACCCCTGCATAAGATTTTCTTCTTGACCGTTATCCAATATACTGGCAATTTTTATATTTCGTTCCTGAGAATCTATTGGTTTTCCACACTATTTAACCAGTTCTAAAAGCCTAAAAATATAGAGATTCAACTCATTATACTTATTAGTTAAGATCTAGGATTAGTCAAGCACTTAGATTGCACCAATTAATTCAATAAGATGGTATGTATTTATAATCAGGCACAAGAACAAATGCTTTCCTCATCTGAAGACTAATAGATTTTGCTACTGTATTGTTGTATTGTATTAAATTGTCACCCAGCTGCCATTAATGCCACCCTGTTCTCAGCTAGGCTTCTTTTTCTTACTTAAGCCCCAGCTAGTCTTTCTCTGCTCAAGTGTAGGTGTCCCTAGGTAAAAAGCAATCATATTTCCCCAATTTGCATTGTTCTGTATCTGTTCTGGGGTTTTATATTTCTTATTCGTTCCTTGCTCCCACTCATATACTGTCATATATAAGGACTTTACATAAATCTGATAGTGTTACCTTCACATTGCCAAGGAAGGTTGGGAAGCACTCTTTTTCTTTTTTGGGGGGATGAGAAACAGAATCAAAATGGCATCCTGACACAGCCCAAATTCTACTGAAGTCCCTGTGTTGCGAGTATCATAAAAGATGTATTTAGCCTTGAAAGCCTCTTTATCCAGACAAAACACTTGCATGGGTGTAAGAACTATGGAATTTGCCATCTGAACATTGCTCTAATAACTTGGCCAAGGTCACTAAGACAGGGTGTTGAACGAACATGAGTGTCTTCATCACTAGGGGAGCATCGTCTCTCTAGGGAAGCCACGTTTCCTTCTCAGTGTTGTTTCTCATCAATCAATCCTGATAACTTCAACCAACTAGAATTCTTTATAAATATTTTTCTGGAAACAAGTAGGAGACCTAAAAAGGAAATAGAATCATAGAATCATAGAATCATAGAACAGTTTGGGTGGAATGGACCTTTAAAGGTCATCTAGTCCAACCCCCTTGCAACAAGCAGGGACATCATCCTGAGGCACTGAAATTAAACTACAAATGCTGGTAATGCTGCCTATAGCAAATGGGTAATTAAATAATATTCAGTAGCTTATTATAGCAGACACAAGGAGATTCTGTGACTTTTTGGACTTATACAAAATAAATTACCATCGGTTCAAAACATAATCTAATGCAAATCATAGTTACTTGTGAACTTAGGTCAGCATTCGTTTTAGAAAGCAATGAGCCATTATATATTTTTTTTCTTTTTAAACTAACATTGCTTTGATTTGAATAGCATAAACCTATAATCATGAAGGTGACTGTTTTGCCTAAGGAGATGGATAATATCATTAAAAGGAACAGATGTGCTGTAAAGTTAAACGACAAGCAGGCATGTCATCATGGGTTGTGCCAGATCCAGGGTTGCCAGCGGCTGTGATTTTGTTGTAAGACTGTGGTACTTGGTTGTCTGCTGGTGGAGGCCTTTCCCAGCCCACAAAAACCAGTGCAGCATCCAGGTCTTCTTCTAACTCCTTTTTCCTGCGTGTAACATAATATTGGAGAATCATATTTTTAGTTTAAGGGGTGTAACTTCTCCTGTTACACCCTTGCCTTCATATCTAAGGACACACCTCTTCCTTATGGACAGAGTGCTTAACCATTTCTTCTCCCATCCCTCCCAGCTGCTGGCATACCTGGTAGAATCTCAGATCCTTTCCAGCCAGTAGGTAAAAAATTGCAATCTGCTGGTTAAAGAGATATATAACCCTCCTAATGGCAAAAGAGTTCTTGACAGCATCACTTGAAAGTACCCTGAAGGCTCAGCAACAGAAGGGAAAAGAGATATAGTAACACCCCATCCAAAAACTTTCATGTTGCAATTTTTAATTGAATCCCATGTGTCTTGGAGACATGGATTAGCCTATGTTATTTTTAATGTTAAGGGCTGGCAAACCTCCAGACCCACATGACATATTTGGAAACATAAAACAAACAGGACAAAACCCATAAACAAACTACAGCAGTCTCTGGTGAAATAGGTCAACAGTGTAACAAGACTTCTCTTAGATAGAAGGTAAAAAAATAAAAGACTCATAGAGGAGGAGATGTGCTTTTCCTTATGGAATCAAGTGGTATGCTCAAAAGGAAACGGGCAGACTAGCTAAGCAAAAGGTGTGATCTGGAGGTGGCCTCCCTCCCTTTCCCCATCTGCCTTGGCCCCTCTGTTTGATCCAAATCTCATCTTCATGGGTCCTTGCTATGTCTCCCGCTCTGCCAGCCTACCTGGTCCACATCTATCTGTCTCATGTGACTTGTCCCAGCCTCCTTGCTTTACCACCTCATTTTTAAAGGCAACGGCTTCTAAGTAGTCTTCTCCTTCCAGCACAAATATCTAGCCCCAAGCCCTGGTCAATCTTTTTCCACCTTGTCCCTTTAGACCTACCATGGAGATCAGCCCAGCAGGTCTCAAAAGTGAAAGGTATGTCCCAGGCCTACCCACCTCCTCCAGAGGCTCTGCAACACCTCTGTCTCCTTCTTTTCCCTGCAGCAATGCAAGTCTTCAACTGTAAATAATATAGAATATAATGGTGGAGAAGTCTGATGAAAAACTGTGAAACCACTTGCCAGTGTCCTGATACGACCGTCTCCCCCCACACTCTCCCCCCGTCTCCTACACACAGGGTTTCTCCCTATCAGGCCACTTCTTGCTCCCAGTCTCCTTGTCCTTCAAATTGTATCTCCATCTTCCAAAAAAAATCACTCTGGTGCATACACCTGACATGGAAATTTTCAGCCTGAATGACTAGACTGAAGTTATATCTGAAAACAGGGTCTTCTGAAGTGTCAGACAACTTGGACAGGCGACGTTACCAGCTCTGCAGTCAGTGCAGCTGAGTGAGCAGTTGCCACATTGAGTTAGACCGAGAGTTTTCCCGGTCAGTTAATGAAGCCCTCATGTAGCAATTTTTAACAAGATGCTATTTTCAGGGCATTTCTGATGGATCTGTTTACCACAATGAAATTTACAGTATCAAAAAAGGCATGATAAATTGCCATCACAGAAGAATTAATAGATGTTTTTTCAAACCGCCTGTTTGAATAAGTGATCTTGTCAGACTCATAGCTTTGGCCAGTTTTACTTATTCGATCTTTTCTCCTCATCTAGGTAGGTTTCTGGTCGTGACAGATGAGACATGAGATCTTCAGCTTCCAGGCTTTCAAGTTTTTCTTCAAGAGATTCACTATGGAATCGGTAAGAAATAAGAAAGACATAAATATAAATAACTGATTTAAAGAGTAAAAGCAGACCAGAATCTCTGAAAAATAAGCCTAAAAGAAATTGGTTTTATCAATTGCAATACCTGCCAGTTGGTTTTTTCTTCGCTTTGGACTAGTAATGCCACTTTGGACATTACTACAGTGGGTGTTTTTCAGAAAGGTCTAACTTATTGATCTTTGCAAGGATCAAAAATTCCAATAAATCAGTAAATCCTTACGAAACATTGACTGCTTGAGCAAACAGTAACACTTATTATGTATTTTGCTTTGCTTTCATAGAATTCAAAGCTGGTTAAGGGCGGGGGGGAGGGCAGAGTATAAAAAGGACACTTTTTGTAACTCCTTTCAACTCATCTAGATCTGGTAACTGATGTTGTTTTAACTTTGAAAACAACAAATCTCTGAGATCAGCCTGAAAAATCTATGGCAAGATTTGTGCGGGGGCTTGAAAGAGGAGGGCCCCTCTTCTTCTCGTGATGTAAAGTGCTGAATAGCACACAGTTGTCTAAATATGCTTTTGTTTACTCAGTCTCTGGATGGTGAGTGCTCTTGTTTTAAAGTTTTTACTGTGTTTCATTGAACCACTAAAAGCTACATTTGGATTGCCTGACTTGAACCCCCTACAACAACAACATTGGTGGTTAAGGCTGCAGTTTTCTTTGTACCTGGTGCCCTGGCTGGAGCTCTCCTGGCACAGGTCACTGCTCCCTGCCTGGCCATCGCAGCAGTGTAGGACTTTCATCTTTTCTTCTTCCCTGGGGGAAACTGTTGACCATATTGCACTCCAGCCCAGCCAAGAGGGGTGAATCACTGCTGCTGATCTTCTGAAAACTGAATGTATCTTCCATTTGCTTTGTCACATGGCTACACTTATTTTTCCTTTTTAAGTCCACGATGCCTTAAATAACAAAGAGTTCAGAAGTCAAACAATCATCTTTCGAAAATTATGAAGCTATTAAGCTGGATATTCCTATTTGATTTTGAAACAGCACTTAAGTTTTTATGTCCTACTGCTCCTAGATTTTCTTGGAGGAATAAAATAAAACACAACCACCAACAAGCAAATAACCAGTAGTAAGATCACTGAAATTAATGAAGCCTGATTTCCTATGGATTTGTGTCTTGACTGTAACTCCTGAGGAGGTACAAACCATCAGTAAAACTTTTCCCATGATTGGGACATTTACAGGATCTTTCTCCTACATCAATTATCTTGATAAAGAAGAAGATGAGGGTGAGCCTTTTCTAGTCATAGGGACAATAAACATCTTTTCCCTCTGCCCATTTTTATTTTCCTATAAAAATTCTAGGAGATAAAGAATTTTGACACCTTTCCTGCCCCACTTTCAAAATTGCTTGGATCAGCAATGCATTAAAAAAATCATTAGAGGCAGGACAGATGAGCAGATGATCACCCACTACCGTAGTCAATGGAGAGCCAGTTAACTCAGGAAGCAGCAGGCTCAATTTCAGTGGTTAGAAGTAGAAGCAAATGAGTTATCAGAGAGAGATCCTGCTGGGATGGACTTCTAGACTGAAATTCTGAACTTCTTTATTTCGTTTAGCACCATATGAACACTGACACAACAGAGAGTAGGTCCACGCAGCAAGACCAGTTTCCAAAATCTTACAGATTGTTGTCTGCCATCCTGGGTTTTAACAGGACCCCACAACTATGACATTCAAACATCTTCTTTAATAAAACATTCAGACCCTAATTTTAAATATGAGTAATTTTTGCTTGATGACAAGCCTTTGAGCAATTAAAGCAGATATGCCTCAATTTATTTCAGGTTTTATGTATTGTCTAACATATTGATCTCCTTAATTAAAAAGCAAACTAACAAAAAACCAACCCCAAACAAACAAAAAACCCCACCAAAACCCAAAAGACATCACTCCTGAATTGAAAATTTCCTCTGCTAAGTTCAAGCCTAGAGTCTGGCCAAGTGATGCATCCTTGAAAATAGAGGCTTATATAAAGGAAATGCAGATGTGCTAGTCAGTCCAGAGGTTACAAGGGCCTTTTTTATAAGATCCAACATCTGCAGATTTATTTCCAGCTTTTCTCTACGAGACGCTCTTTAGGAAACTAAGAAATGACATATGCTCAGTCAACACTATAAACCAGCTTTTGAACTTCAACTCCGTAGGCCCATACATGTGCACGTCTGAAGACTGTGCCTTAGAAAATCTTGCGTAAAGCTACAAATTACTTCCGTGCATCTGTTTAGTGTGATGGGGTCTCAGCCCCACTTCTTCCACTAAATACTTCTCTGATGCTAATAAATTCATCACACAGAAGGGAAAAAAAAAACTCATAAAAACAGATCTCTCTGATTTATATTTTCACATCATGAACAACTAGTAGAAAGCAAGCCTTTCATTTACCTGCCAATCCTTTTAGTCTATCCAATAAAATGCTGATGAAATTGTTTGGCTTGAGAGCCCTTCTCATCCTTCAGTTATTTTCTGAAACTCTTAGGATAAAACGTATAATAAAAATACTTAGTTCTGATAGAGCACTACTCAGCTGGAAAAGCCCAGTGTGCTTTCACCTAGAAAAATAAATGTAGTTGCCTGCATTCCACAGATAGAGAAACGATGCACACAGAGATCAAATGCCATGTCACAGCCATGAGTGACACCTCAAGGACATGATCCCAGGTCTACAGAGCCTTTATTTCATTCTCAAACTGCTTCCCTGGTTCATTTTGGCCTGAACTTCCATTTTCACTGCACACGAGATGCATGCTGCCATCAGCATACATTTAGCAGCTTAGTTAGAACCAGAGATGCGCCTGGATACTGACACAGCCATATCGTTTCCAGAGGGAAAGAGAAAATATTGAAATGTTTGCAGTGCGGGTTGAGGCTTTATTTCATCCTCTTTTTATTTTGGAGAGCCTGCTATGCCAGCTGCCCTGCAACATGTTCATTTCTGCAGTATCACTCTCTGATTTTAGTCATTACCATTTCTCATATTAAAAAAAAGTGTTCAGTGTTCAGTCACTATAATTCCTGCTTGGGAAGGACTCTTATATCTCTTGTTTCAATCGCCCCTTTGTGATATATTGGCTGTCTTGTGCTTTCCAACCCCACTAGCGTGGCCTGCTCTCATGCTAACGTGTCTGCTGTGCCCTTCCCAACAGTCATAGAATCATAGAATCATCTAGGTTGGAAGGGACCTTTAAGATCATTGAGTCCAACCATCAACCTAACACTGCCTAAACCACCACTAAACCATGTCCCTAAGCACCCCATCTACCTGTCTTTTAAATACCTCCAGGGATGGCAACTCAACCACTTCCCTGGGCAGCCTGTTCTGATGGTTGATAACCTTTTCAGTGAAGAAATTTTTCCTCATATCCAATCTAAACCTCCCCTGGCGCAACTTGAGGTCATTTCCTCTTGTCCTATTGCTTGTTACTTGGGAGAAGAGACCGACCCCCGCTGCTCTACAATGTCCTTTCAGGTGGTTGTAGAAAGCAATAAGGTCTCCCCTCAGCCTCCTTTTCTCCAAAGTAAACAACCCCAGCTCCCTCAGCCTCTCCTCATAAGGCTTGTGCTCCACAGCCCTCACCAGCTTCGTTGCCCTTCTCTGGACTCACTCCAGAATCTCAGTGTCCTCCAAGGATTTTGTCGGGGTCAGCAATTTGGGGATAACCACACAAAGGTTCCTGCCGTGCTGGTCCTCACCCTCACCAACACAGCGCTGGTGGGTACTGCTGGAAGAGCATCTCTCGTGGAGTGGGCAGTCCTTGCACTACTGTCTCTGAGAGCAATGAGCAGGCTCCCATTTGCACTGCGGGCAAGGGTTAAATTTGCCAGGGCTCCACTTGCAGTTTTCCTACCCATCAGCATTCATAAGACTTTGATATCTTTGGACTCTCTAAAATACGGTCCTTATAGAGGAATATACTGCTGGGGTTTTATGTTCTGTAGGTGTTTTAATGGCTCTGAATCTGATCTCTCATGACACACAGTATTACGCTTTCTACCAACTGAAGTAAGGTTTCTCAAATAAGCATCTCTCAAAAAACCTCCATGCAATAAAAATACCAAACTCAGAACACCTGCATTAAAAAAAAAAAAAAAAAAAAAAAAAAAAGAGCATGCCTTCCCTGTCCTTAACCTGCTGTCTCTTGCTGCTGGTGAGCATTTTGCTGTTTTTCTGTTTGGAGGATGCAGAGGTTGCAGGGGAACAGCCCATCGCTTGTTGTTGTTACTGTGAGCCTGGAATGCCATTACGTGTTTGTCTGCATGACTCTTGATCTTGCATGACAAAACCAAAAAACAAAGGCAAAACTGAATCAGCAGATTAGTCAGCTTAATCTTGTGTAACTCAATGCTGTACTTCATTTTCAGTGCTGTTATTTTCAGCTGTCCTTTGAGATGGCTATTTGAGCTCTCCTATCGTTCAGTCAAGCTACTCGCACTGGACATTCAAGTAAATAAGATGCGAAATGTATCATTCAGTGGAATGTTTCTGAGGTTTTGGTTTAATCTTTTTTGTTTGGTACACATAGTGTTAAAACCGCAAGATCTTAATGTTACCAAAATGTCATTTACAATGAGAACACAATGGGTTCTCTTTTTGCTATCGTATTAATATTGAAAGAATGCAAAAAGAACCTTTTGTTTAAGCCACTATTGCTAGTGGTAAAAGGCTTTTAAACTAATACTGGAGCTTCTGAGAGAGTTGCTTATATTTTCTTATCTAATTTTAAATACCAAATGAAGACAAATGCTCAGAGATGCCAGTATTAAAATTGAAATCAGCTGACCCTTGTATTCAAAACAGTCCCAGCAGCAATACAAATTGTTGACGTAGCTCATGTAGTCCATAAGCCATACTGGTAGATATTGTCACTTAAGAATACAGAATTGCAATCTGCATGTTTGCTGCATCTGGATTTTGGTTTTCTGCACGTACAGCAATACGATTTAGACAAGAACATTTTTCTTTGACTGGAAAGTTACCTGACTATTCTGCCCCAATAACGTGATCATTTCAAAGATTTGTTTGCAAATGTCAAATCCAACAGCCTTCTTTCTCAAGCAGAAACACTGTGCAGTTTACCATATAAGTTCCCTTCAAGCAAATTAGCACCAGTCACAATGTGTGATGTAGGCTTCAATGTTTAAAATAGACTTTGCCTTTTCCTGTGAGTACATCATGCACTTGTGTGATATTAAAAGTGTAAACACGCTGCAGGTTAAAATATGTAGTTGTTACATTTCATACAAGGTTCAGGACCGTCCTCCGAGAGGACACTGCTCCTGGAGGTGAAACTCCTCCTGACTAAACATTTCCTGCTGAAGTACAAAGTGATGATGTTACGTGTCCTTACATAAATGGGGTAGTTTTGTTTTTCAAAACAAAACTACGTGAGTTCCACTAACGAAATAAGTTTACCGAGTTTTAGCACATGAGATACTCCAAAACCAAAAGCCAAACTCACCCTGCTGAGATTCTTGTTGATCTGAGGCTCCTTTTATCCCCTAAGCCCAACATTCAATTCAAATAAGAAGAGGCGATGTTCAAAAATATTTGTGGATATTCTAGTACTCATGGCCATAAATTTAAATAAGCATTTCCCATTAATTTTGTCAGAAGTTATTTGAACATTAAATTATAAACATGTAGCAACAGCAATTTACCACATAGATGTTTTCTCAGGGAATCTCAAACCATCTTCATTGGGGATCAAATCCCATGGCTGTCTTATGCCATACAGTGGTCCCATACAGTGAGCTGGGATAGGAAGGAGGATGGGAAGTAATGCTGACTGCTGTGTTTAGCTGAAATGGATGAATATAACACCAAACCACAAATTTATTCAGAATAGCAGCATAGTAGAGCAGCATAGCCTAAGGATATTTTCCTGATGAGTTTTAGCACGCCACTAGTTCTGTTGCTATTTGCTGCTGAGCTGGTGACACTCTCCATGTTTGTGAAGATGCTAAGTAGCATGAAAAGAGCAACTATATAGTTTACTAACAAAAGCATGTGTATTTCAATGATTTGATGTTTTAATTAAACACTAATGTCTGATCTACACCACTTCTGACAGCAGTAATAGCCAAGATGGGAATCTTGAAAGTAAAGAAATGAGTGTAGGTGTAAACCCTTATTTGCAAAGTGGCATCATCTCTGTCATACTTGGGAAGGAAAAAACCCAGATTTTCCACGTGAGATGCTGGCGTGACTATGGCTGTACTAATCAAGAGGAGTCATCTGCACAGTATCCATGTGCACAATGATTTCCTTCTTCAGCTAACAACTCACTTCACCGCCACGCTGACAGGTTGCAAATGGCCCTGGAGGCAGCTTGTCTGAGCATGCTTGACAGCCTATTTGGTGCACAGCCAGGAACCTGGGTCAAGCTTGTTTCCAAAACCCAAGCAACAACCACGTCGGAGTTTGCATTTGTGAGCTCGCGACCTGTGCAGCGGGCACTCGTGACGGCGGGGGTGGTCTTGGGGCTGCTCGCTGCGGGCAGTGTAATCATAACCCTTGGGAGATCCACCACCGGCTTTGGCACAGCTGTGGGGTTGATACCCTGAAGAGGTGACTTTGCATGACTAAAGCTAGACAGCCAAAAAGGCAGCCCTGCTTTTAGCTAGCAGGGCCACAGCCTCCTGTTATCTCTCTCCTTATCTATAGTGGAAAGATAATCTTGCCGTTCCCTACCTCACCCCTGCGTGGTTTAAACAGTTAATTGCATTGACGACACAAAGAGCTAAGCAACTGCAGCATAGCTCTTCACCTCTGGCACATATCTGTAATGTTTGAAAGTTTACAACAATGACAATAATCATCATCACCTGATGAGTACGGCTCAGGTCTAGTGAATGAACTGATGATCTCAATCTAAATATGACTAGAGTACTATAAAATGAAAAATGCCATAGCTAATATTCAGCTTATTGCAAAACACCTGTGTTAGTAGTTTGTGCTGTCGTCGCTACGCTCCTTAGCCTCTCCCTAAGTGCTATCACCAATATGCAGAAATATTATAAGTGTGCTGTAATTAACTCTCCTGTTGGCACTCACAGTTAAAAAGGCCAGGGAATCAAATGGATTTGTAGACTGAATCACTGGGTGGGATGGCAAGAGAGCACAACTTCCTTGACTGCGATGCGTCATCAGCGAGGAGTGTGCTCTCCAGGGCTGTTCGGACTCTCCTCACCCAAGCTGGCTCATCCCAGGATGGACACGGAGATGCATTTCACATCAGAATAGCAGGAGGAGTGAGATAAGCGTAACTTCTACTGGCAAGCCTTACATGAGAAAAAGGCTGCAGCACAGCCTCCCCCAGGATCTCGCACAGACTAAGATAGCGTTAGAGCAGACGCCGTGAAATATAACTTTCACACTCTGCTGATTATTCTTTGACATTTGTGAAGTGAAACAGTGATTTCAGTTAGTGACAATTTATAGAGAGGTGCATCTTACACATTTAGAAGCGAATCTCAGATACTGATCGCAATTCAAAACAGGAAACATGGTTAAATCTGAAATCCACTAAAAGCTATCTGAAACAGTTATATAATTTGACTAGTCTAAATGTAAGCACATTTTTACAGGCAAGCTGTATCATTTATTTTTTATTAACACCATATTAATTAACTAATCTTGCTTCCAGTGAGTTGAAGTGAAGATAATCCAAGCCTAAAGAGGTCATGCCCGTAGGGCTGTTTGCTCTACTAGCATTTGTATAGGGGAAGAGGAAATGCTGCTTCAAAGCAGCAAAACTGAGCACCCGAGTTAACAATTCTAGAAATGTCAAAAAAAACAGACTAATAGGCAATTATGATCGGTAGCTATTGATCTTCCTTTCTCAGCTTTAGGCCTTGTGTTGCACTCTTTATTTCCCAGTATTCTCCTGTATTCATACTATTTTTTACATATTTAATATTTTATTTTAAAAGACCACATTTTTTTTCCTGATGTGGAGACACAGAAGCTCAGCCACTGCTACTCTCAGCTATGCCTTCCTTTCTGTCACTCCTCACTGCTCCAGTTTCCCTGGCCTGCCTCCTGCCTTTCTTTGTTGAACGTGCTCTTCAGTTCTGCAGTTTAAATTTTCTCTAAATAATATTAAAAGAAATTATGTCTGTAGCAATATGTCCAGCTTTTGTCCACACTTTTTGGCATAGGATTTGTTTAGGATAGCAGATGAGGTTATTTTACAATCCAGAGACTAGTGCTCAAGGTCAATAACCTCAGCCTGACGAGGAACAATCCAACCTTAACAGTCAGAGTACTCAATTAATTAAATCAGTTTACCCATCAGTGCAATGGATTTACCCTCACTTGAATTCTGATAGGGAGGGACCAGGTCTCCTTCCAATGTGAGCATGGCAGCTGACCCGCAGACCCTGGATCTGGCTCAGGAATGGCTGTGTGACAGCCCGTGATGGATGTTCTGCAGGAAATTACAGAGGATGACCACAGAGGTCCTGCTTGGCCCTCGGGCCGTATCCCAGCACCTCACCCAGCCCCTCTCCATGCAGGCAAGGCGCACTGACACAGCTCTTCTGGATGCTACAAACAACTCATCTGTGGCCCAAACCCCCAGACAGTTCTTCCCTCCACTTTCCATACTGCTTTTGATGCCACTAGCCATTTTTATCTTCTTGATCTCTCTTCCTCCTCCACTGCTCTTAACGAACACAGTCCTCAATTGATTTTCTTCCTACCCCTCCAGTCGCTTCTTCAGTGCTTCAATATTATTTTTTTTCCGCCCAAATCCATTTCGCAGTGCAACTCCCACGCGGTTCTTTTCTTGGCTTCCTCCTCCTCCTCCTCTTGCCTACTCTACCTTTCAGAGTCTCATGACGTTTAACAATCATCTGTATGAGCCTGGAGCCTTTGTGCCGGAAAGCTGGATCACGTGAAGCAGCAGCAGCAGCAGCAATCACATGGCCATATGGAGGGCTTCTGCTAAGGCAATGAAATCAAAGAAACATGTTCAGGCAGGACCGTGTCTCAGGAGTATTGATCATATTTTTGCTGGCAGAACTGCATACAGATAGTTCTTTATGGGTATACACCAATCAGGTATCTCCCTTTTATGCTTAGTCAGGCATCGCAGCCTTTTGTTGATATTTTCAACTATTTTTGAGTTGTAAGGACATTTTATTAGAATTACATACAAACCCATGTAAAAGCTTAAGCGCATTGTAATACAGGAGTAAGTCCTTAAATACAGAACATTAAAACCTTTGACGTAGATATATCCATGTAATATTGTTCATTTTCAACCGTTCAGATTTGAGAATATTTACCATTCCTAAATTTCCCAGCTTCTGTGGAGAGAATCCTAAATACAAAGAGAAGGAAAACACATAGGAGGACTAAATAAATCAGACTGAAACAGCAGATGACCATAATTACTTGAGCCTCCTGAGACCTAACCTTCTTTAAAAAGGCACATATGGGCCCCAAAATCTAAGCTTAAAAAAAAAAAGGTGGGGGGTGGGGGGTGGGAATAAAGCCCAGCTCATTAGTGCTGTCTGTCAATTCCCAGAGTTACACGATGCAATAAGGGATAAAGGATATTCTAACTTATGCAGAAATACCGCTTGCGAGGGGATGCAGGGCTGCGGGCCCCACAAAGGAGGGTACCGGGGATGCGGCGGTGTCAGGGGATGCTGCTGATCCCTCTGCCGTTCGAGGGACCGCGGCGAGCTCTGCGACCCAGCCATTTCAAGAGCAATAAATCACTCTCCCCTTCCCTCTGAAAAGGCTCAGGATTAGGAACTCGCATCAGGAACAGCGCCTTCGAGGGTGTCACTGGGACTGCTTAAAAATTACCTAAGTAGAAGGAGGGTAAAAATCTATATAGCCGAACTGCCGAAAGTGATGACTTTATCAGCAATGCGATCTCCACGCCTGGCATCACAGGCAGCTTTGGCAGCGAAAGGGCTCCGGCTGCCTGCGATGGGCTTAAAAATGGGTGAAAAACCCCTAAACCGGGGCTCACCGGCGGCTGAGGCGGGGGGGGGGGAACGGCAGGCGGGGGACGCTGGAGCCCGGCATCCGCCCCAAAAAAGCCCTTTTTTTCCCCATAAGAAAGAGGCGCGGAGGGGGCGGCGGTGCGCGGGGACGGGGGCGGGGCCGGCGGAGGCGGGGGGGGGGGGGGGGGAGGGGGGAAGGGGGAGGCGGCGCCTGCGCAGAGCGCTTCCTCCTCGGCCCCACGTAACGGCTGCGGGCGGGCGCCGGGCAGCGCGTGTCAGTCACCGGGCGACTGTCAGCGGCGGTGGTGGTAGCCCCCTCCTCCCCACCCCTCCGCCCCCGCCAGCCCCGGCCACCCCCGGCCCGTCCCCTCCCCTCCTTCCCCCCGGCCGGGGGGCGCAGCCGGAGCCCGCACAAGTTAGTGCTCAAGTTGGTTGAAGGAGTGAGGGGGGGCCGGGGGGGAAAGGGGCTGAGCCCGGCGGGGTGGGGGCTGGCGGGCCCCGCTCCCCGCCCTCCTCTCAGCGCCGGCGGCGGGGCCGGGCTCCTCAGAGGCGGCCCCGGGCTCCTCAGAGGCGGCCCCGTCCCCGCAGCCGTTCGGGGGGCCGCAGTCAGCCGAGGCAGCGCTCCCCACCGGCGGGGCCGAGCGGTGGCGTGGGGGGGGCCTCTCCCCCCACAGCCCCTGCCCGGGAGGAGGAGGAGGGGGCGGCCGGGGGAGAGGCTGGGTGTCGAGGGCGAAGCCTCAGCCTCTCTGCGGCTTTGATGCTGCGGGTCTCTGCTGCCTCTTAACATCTTCCCTCTGCTTTTTTTTAATTTTTTTTCCTTGTCTTTTTTTTTTTTGTTTGTTTGTTTTTCCCCGTCCACTTTCCTCCCCCTCCCCAAAACTTGGCTTCCCCTCGCCCGGATCTGTGTGCTCGGCTCCTTCTGGGCTTCACCGGTGGGGTAGGATCATGCCGGACCAGATCACCGTGTCGGAGTTCATCGCCGAGACCACAGAGGATTACAACTCCCCGACCACCTCCAGCTTCACCACCCGCTTGCAGAACTGCAGAAATACGGTCACACTGCTGGAAGAGGTAAATCACCCCCCTTCCTTCCCCCTCCCCCAATTTTATTTTTATTTCTCTTTGGAAAGAGCATCAGGACGGGGCAGTACCACCCGCCCAAATCCACGGGAGCTAGAGGCATTGGTATGCATGTAATCTGGTCTTTTAATTGTGGGACTTTGCTCTTGTGTTGAGCTAGTTACAGAAATCTTTTCTGCCCTGGCGTCTTAAAGATTAGTGCGTAAAGCAGTTGTCTGAACTTTAATATTGCTCTTGTACTTCTTGGTGTTGGCGGTTGTTGCAGTAGGAAAACAAAAAAGTGTGAACGTTGGGATTTTTAGAGGGAAGATGAAGGTTGAGTTTTGTTTGGGAGCGTTAGCAGAGGTTTTCCCCAGCCGCTCGTTAGATCAAGTCAGCGCAGAACTCTGACTGCAGAAACCTGCCAAGGGAGACTTCGTTTAAGAAATGAGGTAAGGAAGAAGGGATGAATGTGGAGTGAGGACAATAATATGAAAACAAAAAGGTGGTGGAAGGAGAGCAAAATAATGCAGCAGAAGTGATTATGCAGTCAGCATCTCAACCTTGAAGCCTGAGTGTTGGGTGGTGTTTTTTAACGCTTATTATAAACGTCATTTAAACATTCATCCTGCTTCGCTATCAAGAAGTAGGAGTGTGAAAATGGATAAACTTCCAGAGCTGGTTTATATGGGATATCAGTCCACTGCTTCCTATTTGAGGTTTCAGTGTGACTTCCTATGGACTAGATCAGCAGTTATGAGGAAATGTCTTCCAATTGACTTTAAAACAAGACAGCGTGTAGCTCTTCTCTTGCTCTGTGCTTGGTTGAAGGTATTAGCATGATGACATGGAAAGAAGATGGGTTTTTTTGCTATTGTTTCGTAGATTGTTTTGGATTATACACTTAGTTCATCAAGTATTTGTCGGTTCTTTAGGAGCCAGCGCGTATCTAGGAGATGGATTTAATAGATTCTTTTTAGTTTTGCTGAATGTGTTGGCATGAGCAAAGCATTTGGTATGCAAGGGAAGAGTATTTGAGTCATGGCGTTTTCCTGATAGTCTTGGATATGGAAAATATAATTCCAGAGGATTAAGACTAGTTAATGTTGTCTTAGTAGAAAAACTGTCTATGTATGAAATGTTAACTGTGCTATTGTTTACAGCAACTGACTAGGTAATAGAATGACTGTAAACTTGCATTTAAAATTATATATTTTATTTTTGTTATGTAACCTAGATTAACTTCTATAACTTTTCCATAACTGTAACTGCTTTTTTCTCATGTAACTAAGCCATGGTTGCTTATAGATCTGTCGGAAAACAACCTGCTTTGGTTTGTGTTTGACAGTATTGCTGCCCCCTGGTCTTAACTATGTGGAATAGGTACAGCCATTGGTACACTTGTTAGTACATTGACAGCATTCATGGAGTTAAGTGAAAATATATATTCTGCCATCACTGGTGACTTCTAGGGCAAGAATACAGTATAATGCTTTCATGATTTGGGACATACATCAGTACAGTCTGAGTGTGGTAACGACCATCCAAAGAAAACCAAAAGACAGAAGATAAATATACTGTTCTGCTCCATTTGTGTGGATTGTGCGTATTTTCAAAGTTTTTATGTCTCATTTGACAGCAATAAATTAGAGGAATAGAGAATATTGGGTGCTCCTAGTGCTTGCTTTGCTATTTCTTGAATTTCTTTTGTTTTTATAACTCTTTTACATGCTCTGTTTAAACTGTTTGCAGTTTAAATTGATTCTCAACTTGTACTATTATTTTATTATCTGAAAATATAAGAAAGCTTTATTTGATGGGAACTGAGATATAAATATGCTCCACCGTTACATACTGCAAAAACCCTGCAACTATCCCAAATGCGTTTTTATTAATTTGCATGAAGAAATGCAGATGGTCAGAATCTGGCAGGTAAAGTGCTCCATTAGAGTCTTTGACTGTGTGTCTTTTATTGTAGTTGTAGCTTGCATACAGAGTTCTGCTGCTGCTCCTTTAAAACTAGGTTGGTTTCTGTACACCTGCTTACCTAAGGCTGTGATTCGTATGAAGCAGGGGATTGAAATTGAATGCTTGAAGTGGCTGTTATGTAGCTATTATTACTGCTGCTATTGTCCATGCATCATGGATGACTGAAGAGCTCTTCAAGCAGCTCCTGAACTCCAATTTTGAGCCCACTGTATTAAGGCAAAGGGGGTGATCCCATCCTTGCAGCTGTTTGATTTTTAACGTAATATGTTGCGTGTGGGTTGGAGCCTTCACTGGGCTTTTGCAGGCAGAGTCAAGCTCTGTGCTGTTATGGTGCTGCAGCCTGAAGTATCTTGGGTCATTATTTTAAAGCTAACTTAATTTTTAACACAACCTGCATCTACCTTGGTGACTATAAGCTGGTTAATGGATAAACTAATTATTTTCTTTATTCTAAGTAAGATTGTGAACTACAACTGTTTTCTGAACAGAAATGTTAGGGAAATTAAACAGATTTAACAAAAGTTAGATCTGTTTCATGGCCTCTCAGTCTGGTGTAATTCCTACCATAGGTCACATCAGTGGTTAGATTGGAGCCACCTTTTCATAAAGAATGTGACAAGAAAGAAATAGACTATGAGTGTGTTTGTGTCTCTGTATAGTTCCATGAAGGCATTACAGAATTGTTAATTTACTGTTCCTTAATAACAATTAACAAGTCTTCTGAAATAATAAAATAGATGATGGATTCAGTTGCTGGTGTTTTCACTTGGTTGTTCTCCAGTAGAAGTGCAGGTAGTTCAACTGGGTGGATGGGTATGTACTCTCTCCTAGTTGTGACTCTTTTCCTATTATTACTGAAATTCTTTTCAGAGGTTACTTTGGAACCAGTTAGATGCAATCTTGGGACAAGTTTCAGACACAAAATCAGAGCAGGCATTTTTACTGACTCTGACTTTCATTTGGTAAGCCTTTAGTGGAAAGCCCAAGAAAATATGGAGACATACCTCAAAACATCAGAACCCTATGAAGGAGTCTCCAAAGGCCACCTGTGTGTTTGTGGGTAACTTCTTAAAAAAAAAAAAAAGTGCAAAACCAACCATCTTCTGCCCCCAAAATCCTAAACCACAAGCTTTATTTAAATATGTTGTAATATTAAAGGAGAAAACAGAAAGTACATGCTGCAATGTAGCAGTTTATTGACTAGAAAGATTTCATGCTACATTGTTTAAGCTACTGAATCTTGAAAATTTGCAAGCCTTTTTTTTTTTCCTCTTGAGAGACAAAACTTATGTTTTTTGTCATCCAGTCATACCAGAAAAAAAGACCCTGTCATCTTTGTACCAGGCTTAGGCATCTTACATAGTAGTTGTCAAAGAACTGTGAGATTTTTTTTTTTTATTATATTTTTTTTTTTTAAGCATGGGTGTTACCTAATGGCCTCCAGTAAACAGAATTTTTTTCATTCTATTCTATTGCTAAAGTAATGATTTTATTTTTTTTTTTTTTTCCAAACTCCAAAGGGAGGGAACAAAGCCATTATATTGTAGTCTAGGTCTAGTTTAAGAGAGTCTTTACTCTTTTCTGTGTTGATTTCTCAGCATGTTACATTCATGGAAAGAAGATGTTTTTAACTTCATATTTCTGCAAGATACTGGGAGAAGATTTTTATAAAATTCATATGAAGAGGTAGATTATTGCGTGTGTAGATGGGTGGTTAATTGCTTTTTCTTTAAAAAAAAAAAAAAAAGTTGTTTAAATCCTAAGATAGCGTAGACAGATTACTGGTACCGTGTCTTAAAATAAACCCTCTGCTTTGTTCTTATCAAACATGCTTTTGTATCCACAGTAGCTCCATGATTTGTGTTACTCAAATAGATTTTGAAGAGTTGATTTTAATCCTTGCGTTGATATTACTGTTTGAGCTAGCTGGAATTTTTAGGGAATGATGACATCTGTTCTGAGAATAAGTAGCGCACATGTGGGATCACCACAAGACTGGCTTGATTACCATTCCGCCGTGTCCCAGCTCCAGCTGAAAGGACATCTTTGCACTCCAGGGATAACTCAGTTATCATGACCAGGCAGTTCTGAGTCTTTCTCCTAAAGCAGCAGATGTTTTGTAGGACTGTCTTGAGATACAGAGGTTAAGCTTAAATGTCTAAATTCCCCTTAGGCAGGCTGGGAGATAAGAAGGGACAGTTGGAAGCTGACGATACAGTAAAGAATAGCTGCAGCTTTTTCTGATGCCTGTTTTACTGTTATGCTTTTGTAATACTTAAGCATCTTTAATGATTAGTGTTATGTATTTATTTCTTTTGCTCTTCAATGAGACATTGAAAATGAAAAAGTGCTTTCTGACAATTAGATCTTGTCATATGCATCCTTTTTTAATAAATGTTTAACTGATGAGTGTAATGAACTATGGCTGCAGATTTTTTTTTTTTTGTTATTGGGGTTTTTGGGGTTTTTTTGGTGGTGGTTTTTTGTGTTTGTTTTTTTTTTTTAATAAAAAGCCCCCAAGCCACCATCCCTGCAATGGCTGTTGCTCATTTTGTTTCTCCCTGTGCTGATCTGCTTGAGCTTAGAGGTCTGTTGGTCTAGACTGGTCCTGTAACAGATGTGCGTGTGCTACTTCTGTGGAAGAATGACTGTTTGGCTCCTGCTCAGCCTAACTTAAATTTTGTTGTTCTCAGTGCAAGGTTGGTATAATCTAAGATGGTTTGAAGAGGGAAGATTTCTCAATGTTTTTCATTGTGTCATGGACACTTATTTAAGATTAGAGATAGGAAAGTGGAAAGTATGTTTGGTTTTTTTTTTATTGTTTTGCCTTTTAAAAATTTTCTTTGACAGTATGTAGTATATGATCGTTTTCACAGTTTCCTGTTTGTAACTTTCCCTTTATGCTTCAGTTTCTGTGAGTTTTTCCTATTCTGCTGGGGGAAAGACTTTTGGGACAAGGGTAAGGGGACAGGGTTTTTCCTCCTTATGATTTTGTACAAACTATTGTAGTACTGAAACTGCTGTACAGTCAGTTCATCTACAGTGGTTTCATATGCTTTTCTACCACAAGCTCCTTTTCGAGTGACAAAGTATTCTATCAAGGGAGGCAGGTGAAACCATGCAAGAGAAGAGGAGCACTTCCATTCTAAATCAATTTTTTCTTTTAGTGGGCAATACGTACAGACTTGTTCATTAGGCTGGACTGAAAACTGGTAAGATCTATTTTGTGTGTGGGTCTGAAGAGAAAAAAGTTTCTCTGTTGTTTCTGTCTCTTCATTTCCAGTGAAGCATCACCTCTATATAATTACAAGAAGTAAATCGTAACATCCTATTCTTTATCCTTCTTTGGTTTTTTTTAATTAAAATAGACTTTTATTTTTTGAGGGGGAGGAATTCGGGAGACTCTAGCAGCAGTAGACTTAAAACCAGCTTTTCGTAATCTTGTAACCTGTCAGTTATGGCAGTCAGAAACAGTCTTGCATCATACAGAGTTTTGTATTTCAGCTTTGTTCTTACGTAACAGACCACAAGCCATCTTCAGTTTTCAAAGAAATATGCTTTTCGGCAGCAGACCTTTGTAAAAGAACCAGACAAGAAAAGTTTCTTTGCCTCATAAATAAAAATCAGGATAATTATTTCTGTTTTTACACTGAATGGCAAATTGCACCAAAACCATAAGAATGGGTACACGAGCATTCTAAAATACAGAGGCCACAGTGACAGCTCATGGGTGACTCTTGATCACCATACTGAAAATGTGATGAAGAAGGAGGCTTGACACCAATATCCTGTCATTACAATAGAATATTTCACAAAAATGCAGTTGAGGATGCTTTTACATTTGCATGCTACAGTACTTATTCATTTAGTATGTAATCGGTTTTACCCTTCATTTGATAGTAGTCAAAACATTTGGTTGTAATAAGCAGGCAATCTCCTTTACCTAAATGTGACTGATGCGAGGAAAAACAAATAAATATTCACTGGTAGCTCAAAGATTCAGTCATGGCAGAGTAATTAGCTTTGCCTTTTGAGAATTTGCGTTCATTTTATACACATTTTTGAAAGTATTTACTGCTTTTTGGTAGCTCACATGGTTTTTAGAGAAGTACTGCTTCTTGTTTTGGACTCCCAGCAGGCTTCTTCATGTTTGCTCATCAGTTAGGAAACTGTGAAAGTGCTCTTTGGTGCACTCTGTTCAGTGTGTTGTTCAGATAAATCTTGACAGAGTGTACCATGTATTCATGGGAACTTGGGCCCTGATGCAGAAGAGAGAAACTCTTGAAGTGATGTGACTTAAAATTGTTTTTAGTGCTTAGATTAGAATCCTCTGGAAATAACCTTCTGTAGTTAACAACTTTTTCCCTTCTATTGCTTTTTTAAAGGAAAAAGAAAGGGGGGGGGGGAACAACCCTCAAAACCATGTTTGTAATCTAGCATGGTGTCACTGAAAGGCTGCCAATGAACGATTTGGAACAGAATTAGATTGGTTGATTTAATTTCCAGTATTTTTCTCACTCCAATGAGTAAAACTCAATTTCTGTAACTATTGTGATTTGTATCAATGTGAATGAAGGTGTGTGTTAATAATTTTTAAAAACAGATGTGAAACAAATTTACAGAGGAGAACTGTAAGAAAGATCATAACATCCTGGAGAAGAGAAGGCTCTGGGGAGACCTCATAGCAGCCTTCCAATATCTGAAGGGAGCCTACAGGAGAGCCGGAGAGGGACTCTTTGTCAGGAAATGTAGTGACAGGACAAGGGGTAATGGTTTTAAATTGGAAGAGGGGAGATTTAGATTAGATATTAGGAGGAAATTCTTTACTGTGAGGGTGGTGAGGCACCGGAACAGGTTGCCCAGGGAAGTTGTGGATGCCCCATCCCTGGAAGTGTTTAAGGCCAGGCTGGATGGGGCTTTGAGCGACCTGCTCTAGTGGAGGTGTCCTGCCTGTGGCAGGAGGGTTGGAACAAGATGATGTTTAAGGTCCCTTCCAACTCTAGCCATTCTATGATTCTATGATCTTACTTTGAATGGAATAGTACCATGAGGCAGAATCAAGCCAAGAATGCTGATTATTAGCATTGTTTCAGGTGCAGAGTAAGCAATATAAGCATAAGTGTCCTAACCCAATAATATATTTTTATATTTCCTGCATGTGCCGTGGTGCTTCTCTTAGAGACTGTTCTGTCAGGTTTGACTGATACTGGCCAAGAGGCCTAACGTTTATTGGTGCGCGTGAAGGAAAACTCCTGAGATAATAGGATGAGTTTCCTTTCCTGAAGGAGTACAGCTGGAAGTACACTCCCTGCAGAGAAGTACAGCTAACAGTTATTTTATATTTCTAAAGAGACAGCATTGATGTGTGTTACATATATTGTGTTTTACATACCAGTGGGCTAATGCTGAGGTTTTGTATAAACATTGTGACAAGTAGGATTTTTGAGGACAGTGGGTTCGCTTGTGGTGATGATGGGAAACTTTTCCTTTAATGCTCCTGTGAAAAAGCAACAAAACGGTGTTGGGATCCCATTTCCCGGTCTATGCACAGAGATGTGCACGTGGACGCACACGCACACACGGCCTCCTTGTCTCTTTCACTCCCTGGTGAGAGGACAGGCCTGAAGTTGTGTGGTTACTGTGGTTAAGCCAGAGAATGTATGCTTTTTCTTTTTTTTTTTTTTAATAGCCACCTCTATCTTGACCTTATTTGTTTTACCTTTCTTGTTACGTTTTTTTATGAGGAGAAATACAGAAGTCTTTCTGGTGCAGAAATAGATACTTATGATACCAACAGCGTCTTTTCTTTTCTTGCTTTTTCCTTGCCTAAGAACTAAAAGTCTAGTACGATGCTGGAGATAACTTTCTGTGAAATAAGTCTGTAGAACTGCAAGGCCTTTGACGTGTTCTGATCCGGTAGTCTTCTGTCCAGGTTAGTGAGAGGTGGACCAGATAAGAGATCTGCAGGGTGGGTGGCACGTTGACTGGGTTCCCAAGCCCAGGGGGTGGTGATCAGTGAAGTAAAGTCCAGCTGGTAGCAGATTGCAAGTGTCATCCTTACAAGATCAAATTTTGGGCCAGTACTGTTTGGTGTTCTTTAATGGGCTGGAGTGTGATGTCAACAAGTATATTTGGATTACACCAAGTTGCAAGATACGCTGGCAGGCAGAGTCACCGTTCAGTGGGACCTGGAGAAATGGCAGGACAGGAGGAGCCTTGTGGGGTTCAGTGAAGAGAAATGTGAAATCCTGTGCTGGAGATGGAGTAGCCTCATGCAGCAGTACAGGCTGGCTAGAAGACAGGTTTCCAGGAAAGGACCTTAGACTCAGGTAGATGACAAGTTGAATGTGGGTTGGCAGTGGTAAAGGCCAGCCACATACTGGACTGCATTAGTAAGAGTGCAGCCATAAAACAGTGGTTCTTCCCCTCTAATCAGCAATTGTGAGGCCACATCTGAAGTCCTGTGTTTGAAATTCACCAATAAATGAAAGAAATGACATACTGCCATAAGTCCAGGTGAGATCGCCAAGATGATTAGGGGCCCAGAGCACATCCCTTAAGGAGGGGAAACTAGATTTCTTCAACCTTAGAGGAGAGGCTAAGGGAAGGTCATATTGCTTGCTTCAACTATATAATGGGAGGAAACTGAGTAGGCAGAAATTCTGATTAGCTTTGAGGGTGTTTTTTGGGGGGGAAGGGTGTTTGTTTTTTTAATGTTTAACATTATTTGGGGTTTTTTTTGTTTGTTTTTTTTTTGTTTTGAATCATGAGTCTGATGAACAGGTGCCCAGAGAGACTGTGGAACCTCTGTCCACAGAGACATTCAGAACTCCCCTTGTCTGTAGAAGTAGTCCTTCTTAAAATTGTTTTGACTGTATAATTTAACTTTAAAAAGATATGCAGGCAGAATAAAGTGGTTATTTAGTTTCATGAATGTGTTTTTTGTGTTTTCAGGTAAAAGTTACACAGTTTATTCTTGGAAAAACAGCGCGTTTAAACTTAATAAAACTGATGTAAGCAAAGCTGATAATTTTTTTTCCTTCAATGAAAGGCTTCTTTAATAGAGGAAATGTAATACCGTTCATATTTTTACAAATCTGTATTTCATAAAGTTTATCAAATTTGGGGTTTTGTTTGACTTTTAAGAATAGTTTGAATAATTACTGGGTGTTTGACAAAGATATAATTCTTTTTAAGTGATCAACCTGCACCTCTAGAAAGTCAGGTAATTTATTCTGCAAAGTTTGTCTCTACTGGAGTAACTTTACTTCTATGAGGAAGATGGTCTGAATTTTGAATTCTAGAGCTCCCATCTTGAATTTAGTGCGGTAATTTCCTTTCCTCTTGTATTATAGTTTACTTTTCAGGTAAATTATCTCTTGAATTTGGAATCACAAAGCAAGAATTTGGGATTGGAGAGGGAAACATACTTGAAGTGTTCTTGGTACGAAACTTAGTCTTTTCTATAGCACTTGAGAAAATCTTCTTAGGGATGGGGGGATGAGAGGGAAAAAAATGTAGCAGGTTTTGTTTGCCAGCAGAGTTGTAGCTTGTTATGAAACCACTAGGATTTAGATATCCTATTGTGGTTAGATTCTTAAGAATCATTTCATTTCATAGAATCACAGAATATCTCAAGTTGGAAAGGACCCATCAGGATCTTTAAGTCCGACTCCCTGCTCCTTGCAGGACTACCTAAAATTAAACCATATGACTAAGAGCATTCTCCAGACATTCCATAAACTCTGACAGGCTTGGTGCTGTGACCAGTTCCCTGGGGAGCCTGTTGTAGTGACCAACCGCCCTCTTAGTGAAGAACCTTTTTCTAATGTCCAGTCTGAACTTGCCCTAATGCAGCTTCATTCCATTCCCTCGTCCTACCGCTGGTCACCAGAGAGAGGAGATCAGCACCTTCCCCTACTTCCCCCTTGAGGAAGGTGTAGGCTGCCATAAGGTCAACCCTTAGCCTTCTCCAAGCTGAACAAGCCAAGTGATCTCAGGCACTCCTTGTAAATCTTGCCCTTGAGGCCTTTCACCATCTTGGTTGCCCTCCCCTGGACACACTCCAGTAGTTTGATGCCCTTATATTGAGGTGCCCAAAATTAAAATTGCACACCGTACTCGAGGTGGGGCTGCACTAGTGCAGTGCAGAGTGGGACAGTCACTTCCCTTGACCAGCTAGCTGTGCTGTGCTTCATGCACCCGGTTCATGCACACAGTTGGCCCTTTTGACTGCCAGGGCACACTATGACTCATATTCCACTTGCCATCAACTCAGTGCCCCAGATCTCTTTCCACAGGGCTGCTCTCTAGCCTCTTGTCCCACAGTTGATATGGATAACCAGGATTATCCTGTCCCAAGTGCAGAATCCAACACTTCTTAAATTTCATATGGTTGGTGATTGCCCAACTCTCTAGTCTATCCAGATCTGTCTGTAAGACCTCTCTTCCCTCGAGGGAGTCCACAGCTCCTCCTAGTTAAGTATTGTCGGTAAACCTACTTAATGTGCATTCTATTCCTGCATCTGGTTCATTTATAAAAACGTTAAAGAGCACTGGCCCTAAAATTGAGCCCTGGGGAACCCCATTGGTGACTGGGCACCAGCCTGTTGTAACCCCGATAACTATAACTCTTTAAGCCTGACCTGTCATCCAGTTGCTCACCCAAAGTATTGTGGACTTGCCTAGCTGTGTGCTGGACATTTTGTACAGAAAGATACTCTGAGAGACAGTATCAAAAGCTTTGCTAAAATCCAAAACCAAAAACTGGCTTACTTTGTTCAGCTAGATGGGTGACCTTGTCACAACAGGAAATGAAGTTGGTTAAGCAGGACTTTCCCCTCGTGAATCCATGCTGGCTATGACCAATGACTTAATTGTCTCAAATGTTTTTCAATAACTCCAGAACAACCTTCTCCATAATTTTACCAGGCACTGAAGTGAAACTGACAGGCCTGTAATTACCAGGGTCTTCCTTCTTACCCTTCTTGAAAACTGGGATAACATTTGCCAGCTTCTAGTCGACTGGGACCTCTCCAGACTCTCAAGACTATTGACAGATAACAGAGACAGTTCCTGGGATGACATTGGCCAGCTCTTTCAGTACCCTGGGGTGAATCCCATCGGGCCTGATAGACTTATGTGCATCCAGCTGGAGCAGCAAGTCTCAAATAAGATTGGGATCATCTTGTTTCTTTAAAACAAGACAGAAACC
The DNA here is from genome assembly GCF_964106895.1 of Numenius arquata. Taxonomy (NCBI): domain Eukaryota; kingdom Metazoa; phylum Chordata; class Aves; order Charadriiformes; family Scolopacidae; genus Numenius; species Numenius arquata. The sequence continues at coordinate 68,005,710 of NC_133578.1, read as the reverse complement.
CCGTTCTGATTACATGAAACTCACTTAACATTTTTGTTATGCTCTGCTCCCATTAGATATATGTCAAAGTTCCACATTTTTGTTTTAACTATTTACATCTATTTTAGAATTCAAAAATGAGCATATCACTGAGAAAGTGTTTCGGTATTTAAATCTCAGTGTGTGTGCATTTGATGACTTTCGACAGAATTTGGTTTTGTTGTATTCAGGTCATCTTAGAATGAAACTGTCATGTTACTTCTGGGTGCAGAAACTTGGGTTTCTGAGATACTTCAGGTTTTACTTAATGAAGACTATTTTTGCCCAAGCAATATTTAAGTTATTACGCATCTTCTGGAAAAGTGATACTTCTGCTGTACTCAAATTTCGATTGCAGGGCATTTTTGTAGAGCTGTTTTTGGTAGTTCTTAGTCATGAGGGTAGCACGTAGCACTATGTAGCATTTAGTAGCATTGCTTGCTAGTAATAATGGAATGGTTTGGATTGGAAGGGACCTTTAAAGATCATCTAGTCCACCCCCCTGCTGTGGACAAGGACATCTTTCACTAGGTCAGGTTTCTCTAAGCCCCATCCAACCTGACCTTGAACACTTCCAATGGTAGGGCATCCACAACTTCTCTGGGCAACCTGTTCCAGTGCCTCAGCCCACTCATTGTAAGAAAATGTCTTCCTTATCTACAATATAAATCTATACTCTTTCAGTTAAAACCATTGTGCCTTGTTCTGTCACTACAGGCTTTGTTAAAAATTCTCTCTCCATCTTTCTTATAAGACCTGTTTAAGTACTGAAAGGTTGCAATAAGGTCTCTCCAAAGCTTTCTCTTCCCCAGGCTGAACAACCCCAACTCTCTCAGCCTTTCTTCATAGGAGGGGTGTTCCAGCCCTCTGACCACTTTTGTGCCCCTCCACTAGACACACTTTTACAGGTCTGTGTCTTGTGCTGGGGCCCCCAGTGCTGGACACAGAACTCCAGACAGAGTCTCACGAGAGCAGAGCAGAGGGGCAGAATCACCTCCCTCGACCTGCTGGCCACACTTCTTTTGATGCGGCCCAGGATATGGTTGGCTTTTCATGCTGCAGATGCACATTGCTTGCTCATGTCGGATTATTTTTGTCCACCAGTATCCTCAAGTCCTTTTCCACAGAGTTGGTCTTAATCCATTCATCCCTCAGACTCTTCATGCTGGAGATTGCCCTGACCCAAGTGCAGGACCTTGCGCTTGGCCTTGTTAAACCTCATGAGGTTCATTCACATGGTCCCACTCCTCAAGCCTGTCAAGATCCCTCTGGATGGCATCCCTTCCTTTAAGTGAACTGCACCACTCAGCTTGGTGTCATCTGCACACTTGCTGAGTGTGCACTGAATCCCACTGTCTATGCCATTAATAAAGGTATTCAACAGCACTGGTCCAATATGGGCTCCTGAGAGACACCACTTGTCACTCATCTCCATTTGGACATTGAGCCATTGATTCAAAGTCTTTGGATGTGGTTATCCAGCCAATTCCTTATCCATCAAATAGTCCGTCCATCAAACCCATGTCTCTCTGTAGTGACAAGGACGTTGCGTGGGGACATGTCAAAGGCATTGCAGAAGTCAAGGTAGATAACATGAAAGAACGTGACAATGAAAGTACATGAATGCGATGCTCTCTGCAAAACAAATGAGACTTTTAATAAATACATGCCAATTTCATTGTCTTGAAAGTAAAATACAATCAAAGTAACTGAGCTGTTGTTTTGTCCAGTATGTATCAAGGAGGTGATTCTTCCCTGACTACATGTCAGAATTACGGGGAAAATTGTAAAACTAGGAGTGATGATACTATGACAATGCAAGTGGGGTATCCTGATTATGTCTGTTGTCTAATCCAACTTCTTATCCTAGAAGAATGTTTATATCATTTGTATTAGTCACTAAGATGGAACTCACTATAACAGACGAGAATAACTATCTTTAAAGTTGAATGAAGTTGCCTTGAATGTTTTGACGAAGTTGTTTGTTTTTACTGTAAAACTGGTCTTGCACGCTACATTTTCGTAACCTTCTAAATGATGCTTTGATTTCTTTTGCAAATTGTATTTCATATGAGGCCTTGCCAAAATTAAGCTTTTATGTTTTGATTTGAGAAAAATTACTTGGGTAAAATAATTTTTATTTTTGCAAGGCTGGGGCGGGGGGGGGGGGTACACATTGTAGTTTTCACTACATTGTCATGTCTGCAGCACCTGCACTGTTACCTTTTTGGGAGGGTGTTGGGGGAGGGGAGGGGGGTTTGTGGGTTTTTTTTGTGGTTCCTCCCCACACACCTTGTGGCCTCCTCTTGGACGGATGAAAGAAATCTGCAGAGGCTCTTTGATGTAAAGACCTATTTAAATTAGTTTTCAGTGTTGTTATACTAGGGCTGTCTGTACACAGATTTGGAAAAAATAGTGGTGTTAGGTAGCTGTTGTGATTTAGGTGTGCAAGAGAAGTAACACCTTTTGGGGCAGAGTCACCTACAGAAGCTTGAGTGCCCAAAATATTGTCAGCTCACCAGTGCGGTTATAGAGAAAGAGATGCTAGTTCTCTCTAAAAATCTTCCTTTTAAAAATGTTTATAGTCCTCTGGTGGCAGTTTTGTTGCCAAGCTAGTGTTTCTTTCACAGGGAGCGCTTGGAAGGAGACCTTGTTTAAGCTGGCAGAGAAAATGAGAAGAAATGCAATTTTTTTCTTTGCTGACACTTTGCAGGTTAATGAAGCTCTTTCTCATAAATGCTACTGCCTTAAACCCTCGAATTCATTGCCTGCGCTTCCTTGTCTCCCCATTTCATTTGAAGTGCTTGGAATGTTTCCTTGCTTGGTTTGTTCCACCATGTCTAGGATAGGTTCTTCAAAAATATTTTTGTCCAAGGGTACAGTACTTTCTGGTTAAAATATCAGTGACAGTGTTGCTTTACTTCAGCAAAGCCTAATCTATCTGCTGAACTCATTTGTAGTTTAGTATAGCTTCCTGTTTTTCTCATCTTATTTAATTAGGCAACAAGTTGCAGCAAAGCAGCTTCCTTTAAATTGAGTCAGTGAATATTGTGCATATTCTAAATAGGGAAGCAACTAATGTCTCTGAACCTTGTCCAAATTCTTGGACATTTTTCTATAGCTTTAATTTTTGTGTGGAAGGCCAAACCTGATCACAAATAAAGCAATTATCTGCCTGTGTATTCCTTTTCAATTTTATTTGATTTATTTTTTTCTTTCTTGCTGTCTTTTGATGTTAACAGTAAAGAGCTGTCCTACCTTTATTTTTTTCTGTGATCTCTGTTGCTTCACGTCATAACTTGTTCCTACAAGTAATGGTGCTACTTTATTTGGGTCCAGGTGTGTGCTGCTACACTAAGATAATAGAGAATAAAATTGACATGTAGAAGTGTTTATTAAAACTGTCTTGTTTGTTTTTCACTGAGTGTTGCATAGTGTGATTATAGCAATACAACTATTTCTTTGAAACACTGTGTGTTTGTGTGTTTGCCTTGAGAAAAGCAAAGGGAAATGAGGAGAGTAAATACAGGCAGAGCTAGGTGCAGAGCATGGTTCATACTATAAACCCAGGACAAAATGACTGACTTGAGGGTGATTATGAAATCACTGATTCATGGGTCAGACTGTAAGGGTAAACTACTGGATGGAGCAACGATATTTTGCTGGTAGTTGTAGTATGCTGAAAGCACACATACAGTGCATACAAAGATATTTGGGCGGATGCCTTTTCTCTGACAGAATGATTTTGCCCATTGTAAACATGGAGGCTGGAGCTTTGTCTGTTTGCCAAAAGTTAAGCCAGAAGGCTGTGATTTATGACTTACTCAACAGGGCATTTTGGAATATCTTTCATCAAGTTGCTATATGAATCTCTAATTCTGAAATAATCCTTTAATCTGTCGTAGAGGAAGAAAACCTGAACTTTGTTTGTCAAGTGGGAAGTAGAGCTGGAGCTTTGTTTGAGGTTTGAAAAGTAAATAGATGCACCTGCAGAGAACATATTAGGTGCAAGAAACACAATACCTGTTTGATTCTTGAGCATCAGAGAGTGAAGCACAGCGCTTGAAGGACTTTCCAGTCAGTAGGGACATGCACTGTGCTACCGACCTGCTGAGTAACTCCAGCTCGTGGAGAGTTTCTGGTGCTTCTGTTGGAAAAATTTAAAAAGCAAGTCACAGCTTGACCAAGATTGAGAATTTTTAAGTGAAGATTAGATCACTCTTAAAACAGCTCTAGATGAACTAAATGTATAAAACTCTAGGTGTTGATAGTGTGAAGATCTCTTGGTCAGTTGAATGCTAGAGAAATTAGTTTTATCCCTGTCCGGTTAATGAATTTGAGATATTAGAAAAGTAATGTAAACAATGCATTTTCCAGGTGACCAGTAGTTGGGATTTCATACTTCTGAGAGTTGGCCTTGAACTCAAGCAGTCTAGTTGAAAGAAGAGAATATTGAGGTCTCCACCTGAAGGCAATTGAATGTATTCATTGAACGTATAAAATTTTATAAAATGCTGGTGTATTGGACAGATTAGGGTTAAAATCTTCCATTAATGTTAAGTGTCATCTTACTGTTTTTGACAGGGGTCCAGGGAAATTCATTCTTATTATAAAGCTCAGGTTGTAGTAGAGTCTCATAGAACTGCAAGAGGAAATTTAATATTTCTGTTTTCAGAGCTGGGTTTGACTCACGTGTAGTTTTAACAGGAAGGAAAAAGAATGCAAGCCTAGAAGTGTATGATTATAGCAGACTGAAAATGCTTTAAAAAGCAGTTCATGGATTGAGCACCACTCAGCCTTTAGACAAGGTGGGCAGGGGTAAGTTAAAATAAAAGGCTATAGAGACACATGGTCATTTGGTGACACAGTGTAGGTGTGTGTGTCCTACACGTGGTAACAATGAAGATGTGAATGGAGCCTGCAATTGGGCTTCAGTGTTGTGTGTTAACCTTACTGGTTTAGCCTTTGTGTGGGGGTATATACACTCACATCAGTACAAAAAATATATGCACATCTCAGTACGAAAGTATTGTGTGAATGGAGCTGCTGCTTTTCTCTTTCTGTGCTGTGGTTTCTGGCCTATTAAAAAGGCAAATGTAGCACGTAGAGAAATGGTGCTTGTTCTTCAGCAATACAGACATTTCGTTTGTATTGAGCTGATGCATCAAGAACGATGTTGCCCCAAGCATGTCACTTCTCTCCTGAAACTTAAGGTAGTCGATCAGTTTAGGGTGGTACAAGTGCTGGGGTTATTGGACTACATTGTAGCCTCAAACAGGCTTTCAGTAATCAATGGTTTAATTTGTCTTTGGCTTAAATTTTGTGGATTAAGGTTCAGATCCATTTTCAACCTTCCTACAGAGCTTTTAGTTGAGTTTGAAGAAGCCCTACTTAATATTTTGTTGCTAAAAGTGAATGTGGTCAAATGCATACTTTATTAGTTGTAGATGGCCTCTACAGCCTGGTTTAGATCTACTGTTCTGCCCCATTGAGTTTTCAGCCTTTGAAGCACTTTTTTCTTTCTTCTAGTAATAGAATTGACAAAACGGATAGAAGAACATGATGTTTGAAAAGACAGTTTGTCTAGAAAAACAAAAAGGCAGACAGGAGAATGATGGATCAAAGGCAGACAAACTGATGTGCTCCTGAAGTGTGTATGATATATTGGTGTAATGGGTTGTGCTGTCTTGCACATTGCTTTCCAAAACATTGCATGAGCCATGTGATGAAGTATCAAGCAAAACGTAGATGATGAAAGATTATGATTGTGTTTCAGGAGCTGCTGGGGACCAGATATACTTTAGTAACTAATAGTATGATGCTTCATCTCATTTCTCCAGAACGTTGGCTGCAGAAAACATATTAATTTCAACTGAGGAAAGAGAAAGTGGTATTTAAAAATTATAGCAGTATTAAACTTGAGTAGTAATTTATAAGTAATTTATATGAATTTCTGGTCTGACTTTGAGCAGAACATTTGGATGGTACTAATTTATAGCCCATAGTAAACAATTTATTTAGAGATACAAGATTTACTTGCAAGATTTATTAAGGATTCAAGTATATTTGCTACCGAGTAAAAAAGTAAAGTTCTTACACAGAGAAAAATCCTTTTTTTAGGTGACTCAGTTTTACATTGGTGTTCATGCTTTCCACCCAGCTTTTCATCCTTCTGTTGTGCCTTGTATCTTGTCCCTTCCTGGGGGGCCTGATGTAGACTGATAGCAAATCTGTGTGAAGGCTTTTAAATGCTTCAGTGCTTGTAGCAACATCTCCAAAAGACTTACCTAACAACCCTTTCTATAAAAAGTGCTTTTATTTTGCAGAAATAAAGTTGTTATTCACAGCTTAGTAGATTCTGTTTTGCTGGATAGTTTGTTCTGAAAGACAACATATGTCCCTCTACATTGTACTACTTATAACTTTTATTCTGTTATCCATGTTTGTAGCTGCTTTAACTTAGAGCTTCTCAAACTCCCTGGCTTATGTGAATATGACCATCTGTATTAGGAATCAAGAAAGGTGAATTGGTAGGAATTGGTATTCTCAAAAGTTTTCTAGGTTGTCCTTTTTTTTTTTTTTTTTTTTTTTCTTTCTTTCACCAGAAACTACCACCACAGTGAGTCAAACCACAAGTTCACCTAAGCCTGTATTCTGCCTTTTAACAGTCAGTGATCATTAGCAGCTGCCCTGGGGAGAACGTTAAGAACAGGGAAACCTGCAGTGATACCATTCCAACACTTGCAGCTCAGAAATTTTCTGAGCTGAAGGTGATGAGCTATGAAACACACTGATGCCTTGGATATCCCTCTCATTAATTAGGTGAGTTCAGAAATAATTTGTTAGCATCCACAGAAACCTAAATTTCTCAGCTTACCTAAGTGGTGCTAAGGGGAAAAAAACAGACTTTTAAATGAAGCCTGCATCCTGATGATTTACTTTGACGTCCCTAGTTTCAATAGTATGAGAAAATAAGTAATCATTCCCTGTTTATTTATTCTGTTCTTTACAGATTGTAGACCTCTCGTGTTCTACATCAGTCGTTTCTTCTTCAGGCTGAAGAATCGTAGCATATGTATGTTTATCCCCATCTCTCTTGGGAAGTGTTTCTCTGGTTGAGATCAAGCTAGTTGCCCTTCTTTATCCGTGTTTTACCTTTTTGAGATACAAAGAACAAAATGCAGATGTACTATGAACTTGGATCTTGGTGTAGTGATGCTCTCTGGGCTGTTCTTACTCCATCCCTGATGACTTGCAGCATTATGGTTTGATATCCTGATAGCTCCTGAATATTCAAGGAATACTTCAGGAAAACTTCTCTTAAAACTGCAGCATGTTTTTGCCTACCCTGGTAATGGAGGATTCAGAGATTCGCATTATAGGTGGAAATTTACAAAACTGTTTTTCCTGTGTGCATTGCTTTATGCTTTTGTATATATATAGACTTTTTTTTTTTCATTTACTGTCTTAATGGGCAGTTAGTATTTGTGGTTACCTGTATTCTCCACATCTAGCTTTCATTTTCCTTACTCCAACAGCTTATATCATCAGCAAACTTTGTCACCTCACCATTCACATCCTGCACAGATGATAGAACCACTTCCTGATGACTTCTCTTGAATGACAAAACTGACAGTTTATTCCTATTTCCTTTCTTTTTAAACAGTTACTGCTCAAGAAGAATGGTTTCCCCTTGTCTCTTTTCAGTTTATTTTTTGTCAAGAACCTTTGGTCTTGAACATTGTTACATCTTTTTGGAAATTCAGGTAGACTGTATCAAATAGGTTGCCAACAAAACTATCTGTCCATGGAAAAGTGGACATAGTATATTAAATGACTTGGATCTTGGGAAATCTCTTTACAAAACTCGGTTTGGGTTACTTTTGTCCCCTCTCTCCCCATTGTTTGTTAGTTTCTTTGTCAGTTTGAGGTGTGTGTATGAGAGAGGAGGTGCACAGTAGATTAACACAAGCTTTTTGCTCTGAATGCGTTTGAAAAATATACTAGTTTTTATCCATTTAGAAAAAAATTGTTACTATAAATCTCCTGTTTTGTCATTTTTCACATTTAATTTGCAGAGTACTTGTGTGATTTCCTCATTTGCCCATGACTTCAACTTGTTGAAGGATGTCTTCTTTTAATAATCTCCTTTACTGGCTCTTGTGTTTTTGAAAAGATATGTTTCTGAAATGACAGCCGTTCATTTACTTAGGTACAATCACTTAAAATGTTATTGTTAAAGATTTGAAATTGCATATCAGGAAGAATGAAGAAGATCTCCTTCTTGCTGAAACACTATAATGCTGAAAATAATATGTGAGTATTAATTTGGTATGAGTAAATATTTATAGTGTTTCAGCAGGAGACCATCTCGCATTAAACTTAGTTTTAATGTACTTTCAAAAAGTTTGTGTGTTTTCAAATAAACAATGTTTTCAAATAACAATTGGGTTAATAATGCCCATGCTAGTACATTTTCAAGAAAAAAGACCTTTTAACCAGCTGCCTCTGCTAAAAGCATGTGCGAGACTGGAACGCTTATGGGAGAATTTTAGCTTAGAGGTACGCTGAAGACATCAGCATCTAAATTTCCTTTTATTATTTGTTTGAAGAGTTCTGACACCCACTAGCAAATGGGATTGGCGAACATGCTTTCCGTGCATTGTCATAGAATCACAGAATGGTTGGAGTTGGAAGGGACCTTAAAGATCATCTGGTTCCAACCCCCCTGCCATGGGCAGGGACACCTCCCACTAGAGCAGGTTGCTCAAAGCCCCATCCAGCCTGGTCTTGAACACTTCCAGGGATGGGGCATCCACAACTTCCCTGGGCAACCTGTTCCAGTGCCTCACCATTCTCACAGTGAAGAATTTCTTTCTGGTATCTCATCTAAATCTCCCCTCTTTCAGTTTAAAACCATTAAATCATTACCCCTCATCCTATCGCTACACTCCCTCATAAGGAGTCCCTGTCCATTGAGCTGATATTCAAAATGTCAGGAAACTTCCTTCTTTCCCTGTGGAAAATTAGGCAGCACTTCTGTGGGGAAGCTAATATCAGAATATCCTGCTACAGAGAAAATGGTCTAAAGTGCTTTCTTATGTCATCTGAGAATTGGGCAGATGCTTACTTCAAAAAAAAAAAACCAAAAAAAAACCTAATAGTACTTAAAAACTGGGTAATTAATTTAGTAAAATGAGGGGTAAGGTTCACAGTTTTACTGCTTTTTCTCTTGCCTACTTGGATGAGTTAAATTAAAAATAAAACAAAACCCTTTATTTTTTTTTTTTTACAAAGTCATCCTTGTGTCTTTACCGAGAAGATTTTGGCTGCTTTTGATTTTTTTCTTGCTCCTCTCCTTGCCTCAGTTCATTGCTGTCAGGCAGAGCCTCTGCTCGTCGGGGCTGGAGCTTGCGTTAACCACACCGTGCCTGCTCAGGAAACGGAAACTTTCTTGCATGCACTGTGAGAGAAGTTGTGACACTGGTGGTGGAGGTGGCACTGCCGGGTTGAAGTTCTGCCTCTTCTCTGCTCCCCTCCTGAGTGGGGTTGATCAGGGAGAAAGCTCAGATTGCCAAACTAGATGGAGAAGATCGGTTCAGGGTTTAAAAATGTGTAGCCAACTGCTGTTAAGTTACACTGTTAGTCAAAGAAAAGGGTAATTTTGGTTTTTGATATTGCCTTTGGGGTTGGTTTTCTCATCTCATTCTTTTGATCGCTTGCGTAGTAGACATGGAAGAAGTAAAGGGCGCAACTCCTCCAAGCTGACCTTGTTAACCCAGAGGTTTCTTTGTTCTTGGTTTCAATGCACGTCCTTGTATCAAGGGGTGGGTGAAGCACTGTGCTGGTGTTGCACAATTCCCCTTTAGGGTGTTCAGCCTACAGCCCGAGTGGTGTTGGTTGCTGCCTCCTTCCCCAGCCTGCTCTTCCTGACCTGCTAGTGTTCCTGGAGCAGGGAGTACCCAGTGCCAGACTGTGCAGTAGCAAGGGCTAGTTCCTTGGCTCTTGCTGCTGAAGAATGAGTTTACTTGCTTCTCCTTGCTTTTATTCTTCTTGTCTGGACAGTTGTAGTCCTTTTCTAGTAGAATATTTGTTTCCTGAGCTGGATGTTTTGGCTGCCAGTTTTTAAGTGTGAAAAAAATACCAAAAAGGCATCTGCCCCACAAGTGGCATTGTGCTGGAAACGCAAAACAATACAGTTCTAGGAGAAGAAAAAGGAAAAAGGGATGAAAAGGGAGATGAAGTTCTTCATGCATGGTGGGGGAATGCGATTCCTTGTTATCTTCAGCATGTGGTTCTCCTCATATTGTTTCTTCTTCTCCTCATATTGTTTCTTCTTCTCTTTTGAGAGATAGCAAAATGTATCATTAGATTTAACAAGGAATTTGTTTGAGGCCTGAAGCTATTGAGGGCATAGTTGGGGTTTTTTTGGGACCTTTGATGTTTGTTTGGGAGTAGTTCTGTTTCGGTGCCAGGCAATGTTTACTTTATCCAGTTGTTTTTTTCATTTCCTTTGCAAACGGCAGTCTTACTGCTTCTTGCTTTCTCCTGTAGCTGTTAATGTTTCTTATTTAGCTTTTCTTTCTCAGGCAAGCTCCTAGGCTTTAGAAAATTTGGTTATCAGGCTTCTGTGGGATTAAATTTAATGCAAGGGAAAATGGAGTATTATTTTATTGAAATCAGTGTTATGTTATGTACAAAGGACTAATTTTTTTTTAACAGCATGTTACTATTAAAGTTCCATATGAATGGATAGGTTATCCCCATATGGTCATTAAATCCAGTACTTAGTATGACATTAAGACTGTAATATTTTCTGTGCTCTTTTATTTTTTCTCTTATGATAGACAGTAAATTGGAAGTTAATTATATTTCCTGTTTATGTCCTGAGTATTTCAGTGCTTGGCTTTCAGATAATTTTAAATAAATATTTGTTTTTTAAGTCTAATGGAATCACTACACAGTTTTAAGAGACAACTTCACAAAATTAGCAGAACTTTACATTTGGTGTCATATTCAAACTTAGGTACTGTTTAGAAAGAAAAAGAGAAGTTATTTCCTGCAAGCCATCACTTCTAGCAAATGGAAACTGTTATTTTATTTTTAGCTTGCAGAGATTTGTCTGATACTTTTTTTTTCTTCTTTTTTTTCTGAGTTCCCTGGTCTTGATATATTTAACCTCTCTAGTCCTCAGTCCTCATATCATAAACTTCCATATCAAGTAACGGGGGTAAGCTGGTACTACAACCGGGTGTCATGCATGATTACTAAACAGATTGAAAGAAACTGAAATAGAGAAAGGAACTTGCATAGATGGTCAGAGTATTGCACTAATATTAATGAAACATCTATGTGGTACATGTAGGAAGTTACCAGGTTTCAGCTTAGGCCAGACTGACAGGAGGATTGCTGTTTGAAGGTTGGTAAATAAACTAGATTCCTATCTCTGTAATCATGTTATGACCCAGGCTGGTCTTCATAAGGTCACAGGGAACCGCTGTGGCAGCTGAGAATAGTTGTTTTCAACAGTGATACCACTGAGATGTTGAAGGTGTCTAAGAGAAGTTGTATCTTCTATGGATTCTCAGTAGCCTTTCACACTTGTCATTTTTTGTATTTCTTGATGAATAACATTTACTGGTTATTATGGTGTTTCATTAAAGGGGATTGTAAGGAACATACCCAAAGCGCTTTATCCAGTTCATGAAAGTGATAATTTTCATGATAAAGTTGCATGAATGATAATTAAATGATAAATGAAGTTGTAAAATAATTTAAAAAAAATTACTTCCAAGGTCAAAGACAAATTCAACAGTCACTTACAACTAAAAATTATTGCCAAGTGTACTGGGTCCTTTGTGGAATTGGAGCTGGCTCTGTCTGACAGACTGGTGATTTCTCACAGAAGCTCCCTCCTGTAGCCCCCTTCTCTGCTACCAAAACCTTGCCATGTAAACCCAATACACCAAGTAGGACAACTGCCAAGCAGTAAAGTTATTTCCACGGAATTGTTGGAGTTGGAAGGGACCTTCTGGAGATCATCTAGTCCAACTCCCCTGCCAAAGCAGGATTGCCTATAGCACATTACTCAGGAATGTTGTGTTTGAAAATGCCCTTAGCCGGATGGTGGTAACAGCAACTGTCAAATGTGGTGGTGGATTAGAGAGTAGAGTAGTGAAAGGCTGATCAAAACGTGCCTGAAATCAGCATGCAGTTTGATAGCACAATACTTTTTGTAAGACTTTCTAACGTGAAATTGCCTAGAAGTATTTGCCAGGAACTAGTTTGACTGATAAGTATACTTGACATTTGAATCAGTTCTCCAGGATTATTGCATGTGTAGCAAGTTTGACAATTTTGGGAGAACTAAGGTTTCAATAGTGTCGGTCTGGAAGTGTATAACAAATGCAGTGCTTTTAGGAGTTACTGTGCGCGCCTTGTAGATTTTGCGGAATGGATATGATGAGTAGGTGCTGTTGTCCAGATTCCTGAGTGTATACAGGCCCAGTAGAAGGTTCTGCTGCACATACTGTGAGCCGATATTTACGTTAAGTCACGCAACCTCTGGAAATCCAGAGCGCTGCAAAAAATCCTCAGTTTTTGTGGGCACAATTTCTGAGTTTCTTAGCCAGTCATACCGCTTCCCTGCTTGGACCATTCAGCTGAGATGGGAAATTGTGCTTCTGATAATCCCTTGAATAATTTAAAGGATATAACAGGCAGCTGGGGTGTTTGGTAGCATGCCCCTCTTTGGTAATTTGCTACGTAGTGGAATTAAAAATTTGTTACTATCGCTTTACCTTAAAATAACACTCAACTCAAACCAGGGTAAAACAGAGTACAAATTTAAAACATTCATGATGACTTTGAAAAGGGTCAACAGAATTGCAGATGTTTCTAAATGGTGGAAATGTTCAAGGCCAGGTTGGACGGGGCTTTGAACAACCTGGTCTAGCGTAAGGTGTTCCTGCCCGTGGCAGGGGGGTTGGAACTCGATGATCTTTAAGGTCCCTTCCAACCCAAACCATTCTGTGATTCTATGTAGGAAAAAAATGGGAGACTGATACTTAATGGAGTTGCACCTGACTCCACTTACAGCTTCCCCCTGCCTCTCTCTCACACACACACAAGTGAGCACACTGAGTCTGCTGGAGAGGTGCCGGTCCTGGTTTCTTTCTTTCATCCTGCTGCACCTGGTAGAAAGCACAACCAGTCTTGATGCAGAGTGTTTATGTGTATGACTAACCTTATCCTTGAAGTCATGGGTGGAAAAGAGGGAGGGCTGTAGACTTCTAATCTTTCTCCAATTTTCTTTTTCCTTCTTAGAGGTGCAAATATGGGTCAAGGTATCTTACAAGCTGGCCTGTTGCATTTGAGCCTGTTGCATTTGACAGGCTGATTAACAAATGTTGTGGTTGTACAGAGTCTGTCACTCTGTACATTGTTAATTATGTTTTATACAGTGTTAGGGTAGCTCACCTCCAATGTTTTTCCTAAGCTTATGGTAACAGTAGACAGTTATCCATATCTGCTTGTCAAGTATGAAGGGGGTTGTGGAATGAATATTAAAGCAAACCAAACCAAACCCATTGCTTTCATACATAATTGTGTTTCTTCTCTGATCAGGTGTATTCAACTGTTTTTAACACAACTGTAATAAAAGCCTAATCTTGGAAAACAATAACTCATTCAAGAATTCTCTCATATACTTTAAGGATATTTTTAATGTGTAATAATATGTACAATTCAGAACAAATATTTGTTGTATATTAATGAACATTTTGTTGCAAATATTCTCTATATGATGTGATTTATGAGTGAGCTGTAGCACAACCTTTTAAAAAGTTGTTTCTTTGTGTTTGCCAGTGTTAAGTGAAACATTTCTGCTTTTAGTTCAGTAGTACAGTAACTGTACCAGTGATGACTTACCTGGTGTTAAGACCACACAGATGGGTTGCTCTTCTTGAGAACACTTAAGAAGGCTCGGACAATAGGATTTATAGGCAGAGCAAAAGAGCAGACAGCTAGTTTTTCATCCCCTTCAAACAACAGTTTGGATCGATTGGGCTCCAAGCTGACAATTATGTTTCATCTTTGGAGTGTCTAAAACATACCTTTAAGGTACGTATGTTTTAGTGTCTCTTTTGATACTTTCTGAAAATAATGCTTCTCCTAACAAGTGAGTTGCTTTGAAACCACTAGGCCATTTGGAAAGCGCACTCTCTGGTCATAATACTCCTTTGTTATCTTTGGTGCAGATGCAGTTAAGGCCTGTAAGTTAGGTGGTTGCAATGGTTGTACAGTGCTGTTAATGGAAGGTAACCTGTGAAAATATGGGCTAAGCTACTTTGTGTTTGCTGTGGGCTAGGAGCATGCACAGGAGTAGCTATTAATGGTTCCATTTCATTTTACTTTTTAAGATGCTGTATGTTGGCTATACATCTGAGGTTTGGAAAAAAGGAGCCCAACTTACATTGTGTAGTCTATGCACATTCATACATTATTAATAAACATATTGATTTTTAAGACTTGCTTTTATTATTAATTTGGGTGAATTATTTCTACAGGAGTTGTTTTGTTTCTTTGTATCACAAGAAATCATTTTAAAAGTGCTGCTTGCGCTAATAAACAACAAAAAGCTTTATACTGACTCAAGGCATAAACGGAATAGAAATCTCAACGGAGCAAGTGACTGTTCAGGCATAACAAAATCAAAGCAGCTGGTTGAATAGCTTGGGGTTTTTTCTAGTGCCAACCTTGCCAAGACATCTGTGTTCTATAAGACATTAAGGGGAGAAGCTGATTTCAAGTAGTGTTGTTTCTCTCTACCAAATAGTGGTAGGTTTTGACAGCCTTACCTTTGAATGAGGGGTCTGTACAAACTTCTGTAATCAAAGGTTGCCATGTGACTGTCCATTCTACTGCAATCTTTGTAAAATGCAAAGTGTTTTAATAAGAGGCAGGTTTTAATTTGGAGTGTCAATTTTATATCAGCTGTTTTCTTACTAACCAGGAAGGTACTTGGGATTCATTGCAACAACAGAACCAGCACTGAGTTTTGCCTTGTGAGAACCAGGGGAAAATCTTTACTTTTGGGGTTTTAGATTAACTGTTGTACTACTCAACTGTGAAACCAACAGGCGCACAAGGTATTTTGGTTTTAGCTCCGAGTTTCAGAAATGTATACTAGAAGAGTATCCTAAGGTAGCTTCATGAGTGCGTCTTCGGAAAATCCTTTTTTTTAATAGTAGAAAACTGCCTCCAGCTAATTGTTCTGGTATGCTTTTTCTTTCAGGTTCACAAATCTTAGAATATAACTGAGATTTATTTTTTTTTATCCAAGATTCCCAAGACATCCAGTACTTGCCTTATAATCTTATTTCACTTTAAATGACACACGTACGGATTGGAAGATACTGCTATACCATAGAAAGGCTTGCTTTCTTATAAGACTGAGGATTCTCTGAATTACTTGAGCTCTATTGAAGTCAGTGATGTTTCATCATAGGAATAACACTTTATAAATTAAGAATCCTAGCCAAAATAAAGTTACATACCACTACAAATTGCCCAAAAAGTTTCGGTTCTTAACCTCATAGGACAATTGAGAAGAGGAGCAAAGTTGCTACTAGTTGCTGTGAAATATTGATGTTGCAGTGAAGTTCTCTTTTGATTTCACCGTTCCTGTATGTAAGAGTGTGCACACAGTAGTTTCACTGCATGAACATGTGTTGTTATCTGAGTGACCGTGTAGTCTTTCCCTGTTGCCGTGTGAAGGTAATTCAAGGTAGTCCAGTGTAATAAATTGGAATTTAAATTTCTTAGTGATTAAAAAAAGTATTACTGTAAATAAAATAATAATGTAAATAAAAACATTATGAAACACATAAGTTTGAACTAAGTACTTGTGGAACTCGTGTTTACAAGCCAAAACCTAAATCATTGTTTTTCAGAGTTTTATAGAGAAAGTTTCTGTAGCACCTGTTCTTGCAGGATCCGGCTCCGTGTCCCCCTGAAGGTGAAGTCGCTTCATGAGCCTGAGCAGTTCATGGAGTGAGTGTCTTCCAGCCTTGGGCTGCCAATTCTGCTGTGGAGGGCAGAGTAGCAGTATGGATTTGGTTTGTCTAACTGGGAAACCATTTATTGACTAAAATTTGAAAAATTGAAAAAGTTCTGCATTTTTTCCTTTAATTATTAGTGCCTATAATATCACCTTGGGAACAGTTACTTTTTTAATTGCATGGTTTTTAGGTTTCTGTTTTATAATATTCATTTGTTCTAAATTTGTGGTCAGTTAATCTATGAATTCACTCAACTGTTTGGTTTGTCTGTGTGACGTGTTTTTTTGGCTGTTTTGCAGTTATCCTGAAAGTGTATTAAAACGTGTTACATGTCTGTTAGCCGTTTGGGTAGGTAGTGGAATTAATATTTTTTTTTTGAAGGATGTGAACTTTGAGCTGTCAGCCAGAACTATTGTAGCTAAATATGTTTTGTAAGCTATCTGCAAGGCACTGATGGATTGACAAACAGAAAGATAGAACGGGAATAACGGAGACTAGAGGGGGGAAAAGCCATGAAATTCTCAAAGTGGAAGTAGGAGGAGGAAGAGAGTGGATAGAATAAAAACTAGGCATGCTGGGTGAGCTTAGACAAACATGATAAGGATTCAGAAGAAAGAGGAGCCCAGAGAACTTTGAGTAGGCAGAGAAAAGGACACAAAGTGTTATATGAGTAGGCTATAGATCTTTCAGGTCAGTAAGTTAAAAGAAGTATTACCAAAGGTAATATTTTTTTAATGGCACGCAGCAAGGCAGATGCCAGGAAACCAAGCTACTTCCAGAGGTACCTGAAATGCAGCACCTTGGAGCTTGTGGATCGTGCCGAGGTCTGAACTTGGTGAGAGTGAGATTCTTTTGCAGAGATTTTTTTTTTTTTTTATGTAAGTGGGTTTTGGGGTTTTTTTTGTTTGTTTTGTATTTTCTTTAAAAACCAGTCCTTGACAAATTCATTGATCTCTGGGATACAGATGAAGAATGTGTGTTACCTTGAAGATTGTTCCCATGGGAAATGGGTATCTTGTGTTTCCTCTAAAATAGCTGTGGTTGCTTGTATTTGTTTTTTCTTTGTGGGGGAGGAGTAACCTTACAGCTTTCTGCTTTTTTTTAACCTATTGTCTCTTTCTTACTGTCTTCCACTTGTGGCCATCCTTGACTCTGGCCTTCTGTGCTCATTTGCTTGTGGACTTTAAAGGGATCTTCTTTGACTTCTGTGGTACCTCTTATGCTTGTGAGGGACTCCCTATGAGTTTGCTCAAATGTTACATGTTTCTCTTTCATGATGTCAATAGAAACTTGAAAAGAGTGCTGTCTGTCATGCTGTCAAGTGCTGTCTTCTTGTACTCCTCCTTTGTATAAGAAAGCATATTCATTTTCTTTCATGTGTTGCCTCTGTCAGATCAGAGGCTTTGTTCGGCACTTGCAGAGTTCTCACCCCAAAGGAGTTTGGCTTATGCTTGGGCACTTTGATAATATGAGTATGAATACCTCAGCCTTTGCTGAAGCTGACAATTTGAATTAAATTTTATTTTTTTGATTTTTTTTTTTTATTATACCGTCTATGGGAAAGCTGTCATTAATTGGTCAAGGTAAGTCCTTTTTGCCATTAAAAATTAATTTCTTCTCTTTGTTTTTTTTAAGGGGATAGAGAATAGCATGTACATTTGGAAACTTACATGGCATGTAAGTTTCTGATTTTAATTTGCAGACTTTAAAATAAATATTTATAAAAAATATTTTTTCATATCACAGCACCTTAACTCGTGAGTATTTGGAGGTACAAAGTGTACAATGGTGCAATTATCTCTGGCTTTACTTTTAAGTGGGGGAGGAACCTTAGGTTGTATGATGAAAGGCTTATACCCACAAGCCCAGTGAAACCGTGACAGGTGGGGAAATCCTAATAACCTGAGAAATGGAGCATCCTGACCTGGCACTTCCTGAGTCTGCTTCATGAAGGTGATCAGCTCCATGAGATGACTTATAGGATGGAGGGGGAAAGCATCATGGAATTGTTCAGGACTTAAATAAAGTTTGGGGGAAAGACCAAGGGCAGGAAAAGGGAGGATTTGAAGTGGTTTGGGGAGGAACAAGCATAGGAAAATAGAAGGACAAGGGGATAAAGGGGCTCGTTGTATTTTCCTGGGTGAGGGGGCTCTGTTATATATGCATATGTATATAAGGAGCACTAAGGGCAAGTGTTGGAGCATGACTTGGGCTGGATTTGGACATTTTCGTCATAGGGGCCCAATGCGCCTTGGGGTGCCAGCAGCTGGAGTGCATGCATACTGTGTGGCTGTGTATGTCAGTGTGCTGTATTAAGCTAATAAATATTAAGCAGGACTGTTATTAGGCTGGTTTTGGAGACCCTTTTGCATGTGTGTTACACTGCAGTAATGTCCCTTTGTCCTTGCCAGCCATAGTGGAGACCAGCATGAGGAGTCCTTGTGCTGTGTGTATCCGCTGGAAATATGTGCTCAACCGTGGTACTGGCTGGAGCTAGGAATGTGGAACCTCATCTTTATTGAGCTACTGGAATCAGCAACCCCAAATCCACTTGGATGGAGTTTGTGTGTATGGTTGTCTTTTTCCTCTGCTTTCTTTTGTCTGTGGCTAAAAATAGTACAAGGTAGACTGTTGGGATATATCCAACATGGCAATGAAGCTTTTTATAGATTTTGATTAAAAAGAGATTTATTTACCAAATTGTATCTCTAAAGATAGTAAATCTTTATTGAGATGTAACAAGTATCACTTTTGTCTTTAGTTTATTTATTTTGGTGGAGCCCTCTAAAGATCATATCTAATATCAAGGGCCTCTTGCCTCTTCCTATAGTAGCCTAGTGATAGCTGCCCTTTTCTGCACAACCTATAACCCACCGTTCCCACTTTCAAGGAACGAGGAATGGGTACAATCTTGTATAGAAACGAGCACAAAATTTAAATAACTGGAGGATGAGTAAGCATATGGTAGTCTAACTCCATTGACTTTTGAAAATCAGACTCATTTGGCAACAAGAAGTCTTTGATAGTGGTCTCAATTTTCAGCACTGTTTGCTGTGTTCTAATTTGGAGCATGAATCTTGCTTTGAAGTTTATTTCCTCATTATACCTTTTATGCTGTGCCTCATGTCATGCAGCAGTTTTATAGTAGACAAAACTGGCTTACTTTTGGGTGAAAAAAAACCTGGAAGATGCACTCCAACTGCTACTGAGCATTCAGTGCACAGAGCAGTTTAGATCTACTCTGGAGTAAACCTGTCTGAAATGCACCTTATGGCATAAAGTATATTTTGTTTTACAGATCCTATCCTAATACTGTGCTCTACTTGTGGCTATAGATATGGTCTTTATTTTATGGAGTGGCATGAATATTGTCTGGTGTGGGTTGGTTGGTCGTTTGCTTTTCCTCCTTTAAACAACAGCAGAGGTTCACCTAGGAGCAGGGCTTTGGTTTTGTGCATCCTCCTGAAGAAGGAGCTGCAAGTAGTAAATACCCCTTGAAAAGATTCTGGATTGCAAATCTGCTTCGTCTTTTCTCCTTATTGTGGTATATATTTAAATGCTTTTCCACTGTTTGTATTATTTCCTTAGCACCAGTGTTTTCCTCGGTGCCTGTGACTTTGTCAGTTGAATATCTGTAAAATAATCCCTTGTTTACGGTGAAATATACCATACAGTCACATCCACCATGGGAGATAGTTATCTATAGTTGCCATCACCTACTGTATTATGTGTCTTTAACTATGATTTCTATTTATGTACATTACAGAAACTGTATGTAACATTGGCATTAAATCAGTCTATTTCCACATTTTGGAACTCTCTCCAATTTTGTGATTAACAAGTGTTGCCTTTTATGATTATTCAGTATATAACTAGGGTTTGAATATGTTCCAAATGCCAGCACTTAGAAAAATAGTTCTTTACTGAATTTTCTATTTATATTCCTCATGTGAATGAGCTGGAGGTTTTCTTACTTTCTTCCTCGTATTCCAGCAGAATACAAATCAGCAACAGGATTTTTTTGCATCATTGCACACAGCTTCCTTTTCTACCGCGCTGTTCTATTTGTGTCCTGCCTTCAGCTCTGCTCAAATACAGCCCTTAGCATTCTGTGCAGTACTAGCTTCCAGAGAGCCAAACAATGCCACGTTCATGAAAGCTTTGAAAGGCTGCAGTTGCCAGGTGTAGGATTTACTCTGTTCTAGCTGCCTACTGGTAACTTGTAATAAGCCAAGGCAGAAATAGAATCCTACAATATTCTCTTGTGAATTCACAAGGAAAGATTTATGGTCATGGGAATGTAAGTACCTTTGCTTGCTCAGCCCATAGCTGTCTCTGACCAAGGTGAGAAATGGATGCTTATGGAAAGAGTGTAGAAACAGTATGCTGTGATATTTGTCTTGGTATGCTGTTCCACCGGTTTATGAACAGGGACATTTTGAGCTGGAGTTCCATAAAAGCTGCTGTGATTGAACCAAGGCTTTCTGCCTCAAAGGCAGCATCGCTACCACATCTTTTACCACTTGTATTTTTCCTACCCTTAATTTAATCCAAACCTGTGGTGATGTAAACTGGAATTTTGTTGTGGTTTGCTTGGTAGATGTTCACCAACAAATTTTATTTTTTATTTTTTGATCAAAATATTCTGTGTCAAGGTAGATACTTCTCAAATGCAGCTTGGTATCCTCATCAGTAAGGAGACCTCTAAAAGGCTGAACTCAGCATGCTGGGTTTCTCCAGTGTCTGATGCATCAAGATTCTTTCCAAAACAGTGCATGTATAAAGAAAATCCATATTAAAAATGTTCCTCTTAAAGGGCTAGGAGCTAGCTTAGTAACAGTCGGTTCATTTTTCTGTAAAGGATTATGGATTTTACTAAAACAAAATGGCTTTCTGAAAAGACTGTATACTTTTTGTGTTTCAGTCAGATGTATTAGTTCAGTAAGTTTCCATTCACTGTATAAAGACTGGATGTTCTAGAATAATATAAATAAATTAATTGACTTTCACTCTTGGTGGGTATGGGGCAAAAGATACAATATCAAACAGCTGTCCTTGTTAAGACTGGCAATAAATCACAGCTTTTCTTTTCTATGACTGTAAAAACAAACATTCTTCAATCTATACATGAAACAATTGGGCTTTTGTTCTCTTTTGAGTTTAAGACATACTGTAAAATATACAGTGGAAATTTGAACAAATTGTTTATTTTGTTTGAAGTTTAATTATTTGATTTTGCTATAGTGTATCAATATAATTTCTGAAACGTGGACTAATGTCCAGGGGCTATGCACACTTAAAAACCAAAATGTATGAAATGCTCATTGGTCTGATGAACATAATTGTTCAATTAATACCTTACTTAATTATTGCTAAACCTTTCAGAAAATCTTCCCCCTTCTATATGTAAATAGCTTTGGGGGCTTTTGCAATGACAGCTGAAGAAAACAAAACCTGTGTGAAGGAAGAGAAAAAAATTGTCCTAGTTTTGCTGCAGGGCTTTTTAGTTGGGTTTTTTTTTCCAGTTTTTTTTTTTACTGAGATTTCTCTGTTGCTTGTTATTGTGCATATATGGTTATCTCCTGGCGAATTCCTTCCCTTTGCAGCTTACATAACAGAAATGCCATTAGCGAGTGGAAGAACAGCTGTGCTGGGATAGTCCAGAAGTTGATAAAAGTCTAGGGGTCTTTTCTGACTTAGCCAACAGCAGATGACAATGGAAGAGTGTAGGAAAAGGGCAGAGATGTAGGGATACTTTCTCCAGTATGATCTCCCAGTCTGCAGTAATGTGCAGCTCAGGGAGTGGCAGAACAAAGGTGTGTTACATTTATATTTAATGGCCATGCTGAATTTCTCTTCCACGACTTTATCCATTTTTTCTTTAAAGTATGGAAAATTTTAGGATCCACAAGGAGTTCCCCATCTTACCATGCAAAGCACTATGCTTTTCCAGTTTTTATTTTTTATTTTGAATTTGCTACCTGCTGGTTAGTTTAACGTCCTCCGCACTTTGTGTCGGAATAGACTGTGTTCAGCTGTTGAATATCCACCCTTCTTCACCATTCAGGTTTTTTATAGGCCTGTGAGAACAGGCAGGGTGCTTGGCCTCTGTCTTGCCATGTGCTCGTCTCCGGAGGTGCAGCTTGTGCCTGCTGGAGCTGCTCTGCAGACATCTGAAGGGCTGCACTTTCTGTCTTGGGTACTAAGAAAGGAGTAGGTGGGACTTTTGAAGGGACTGCTCTGGGAAAGGAAATTAAAATTAAGTATTTCTGGAAACGCTACTGTCGCTTCCCTATAACTTCTGTTGCACCACTTAGTGTTTTCTTTTGTTTAGTTCTCTATCAAGGCCGGCTTCTGGCCTTTAGAACTAAATTCACCTTTATTAAATAATGGCGAGAGGAAGTGTTGCTTGCTTGTGGTGATATATGGTGTAGGGGATAAATGGTCCTGTAAAAGTAGCAGGAGGTATTTAAAGTAGGTTACTAGAGAGCTAATAATACAGCACACTGAAAGTTGCATAAACTGCTTTTCAGGTTTTGCTTGATTGGTATCATCAAGTGCAGTAAATCCCCATAGTGGCAAACGTAAAACTTCAGTCCATACTTCAGGAATGGTTTATGCACTTGTGAAGATCATGAGATAAGGAACTCCAGTTAGTTACTGTAGTTTAAATAGTTGGCTGAATTTCTGAAGGATATGACCATTTTGAAATCAAGAGAAATAATGTGAGATAAAGGAAATATCTGTAGCCTGAGTCACCCCTGCTGGCGAAGGAGAAAACTGAATTTAATTCCTACATGCATAAATATTACTGCTTTTTCACAGAGTTGGTTTCTAAGGATCCAAGTTTTACAGTCTCAAAAGTGTATCTTCACAGATAAAAAAGTAGGTGGAATGCAAACGATGCGGCTGGGATGGAACAGGTATTAATGTAGTTGAAATATTAAACAACATCTCTCTTCTCCGGTTATGGTCACGTGGCAATTTGAATCTGATATAAATTTGTGCATCCATTGAAAGGGGTAGGGCCACCATGTGTGTAGTTGACCTCGTTTGTGGTGGCCATAATGCACCAAAAAAAGCCATTTTCATCTGATCTAATTTCTTGACTTCGTAGTTTTCTGCACAGCAATGTGCTGCTACAGAGGAGGTAGTGGGAATGAGTGGTGGGGAAAGGGAAACAGGAAAACCATCTTTTTCAGGAGCTGTGGAGCTACTGAGCACTCTGGCTTTCCACAGAACCCTGCAGGGACCCTCTTCAGCTGCTGCTTCTGGTCATAATACAGCAGCTGGAATGTGGAATGCTATTGATTTTAACCTTCATTTGCTTAACCGTTTCATCTTACCTGTCCAAATTTTCATGATATTACTCACCATTTTTTCTATACATTAATTCTGCATTCTAAAGAGAATAACCATACAATTACATTTAATATATAAGACATCTATTGTATTTTGTAGACATCTGAAACAGTGAAACGGTTGTTATTCCTAAGGAAAGGGAGAAAAATGCATCTTCATTCATATGCCTCTGCTGAATTAAATTGCATTTGGAGGTTTTGAATTTTTATTAAAATAGACAGTGAAGAGGCTGCTGAAATTTAAAAATGAAGACAGTATCTTTCTAGCTAAGTAAAAGTCTTTGTGAAAAGGTACTACATTTATTGTTGATAACATTGTGTCATGTCCTATAGCATCTACATCTAAGGGGATTTGTCCAGAGAGTACACTGTTGCATAAATTTAGAAGTTTAGGTCCTATTCATAGCTGCTGCTTTGCAACTTTGTGAGAACTGCTGTGACCTTACTTAATTTTAAAAAAGTGGAGCCTATCAGTCTGCTATTGTTCTAGTACTTCAGTCTGTCTAGTTTTTATGTAAAATCATTCATCAATTGTGTGAGCTTCTTGAGTATCTGTAAGACTGATGTGGATATGTTAATTTTATTTAAGCACTAACTGCATCCATTAAGATTAGCTAATACCATTTTTAGAGTGAGCTGGAATGAATAAATTGTTTTTGAGAACCAAGTCAACTTCAAGACAAATGCCATAAATTAATGGTTTTAGTATTAGTCTTAATTTTGTGCTGGGGGAGAGAGAGTGTAGTTAAAATAAAAAAATCGTTGGGCTAAAATATGAATAACTTGGTTTCCTTTTAAATATACTTTGTTATGTAATTACGTCTCTTTTGGGTGGGTTTTAAACTATGCCATTGCTTTGTCCTGTGTTTAAGTGTAACCTCTATTTTCTAGTTACATATTATTCAAGAATGAAAAGCTACATGGTAATGATCAGCTTAGTGCTTGCACTCTCTTGTTACCCTGTGGTAGCAGTCTTGGTTCTCATGAGCTTTCCCAAATTCCTTTCTCCATCCTGAATCATAAATTATATTCCTTATTGTAGAGGATATTGCCAACCTGTACTCTTTTGAAATGATATATATCCTCTTTAACTCCAAGACTGCTGTTTAAAAAAACCAAACAAAAACAAACAAGCAAGCAAACAAAAATAAACAAACCCAACACCTGACATTATTTTCTTTCTCACTGGTGTTTTCTGATTCTTCCTGTACACAGAAGTGTTATCTCCAAACTTAGCTTTGCCCTGAGTACTTTAATTTATATTGTAGCTAATCCTGGGGGAAGTGCCATTTGGATGATTTACTGAAGCTGATTCTACTTTCACCTTCCTTGCTGCTTCTTGCAGAGGTTCAGGGACCCATCCCCTTAAATAAGTAGTAGTTATCTGAAGAACAGACATAGGAATGCCTCGTCCAAAGGGGAAGACAAGAGTCAACAGACTGAAAACCTACTTTCTGTACAATTTTTAATATCACAAGGAAGTGATAAACTGTAAGCGTTTTGAAGGTTTGGTTGGGTTTTGTTGGGTTTTGTTGGTTTGTTGGTTTTGTGGGAGTTTTTTGTGGTTTTTGGTTTAGTTTTTGGTTTGGTTTTGGTTTTGTTTTTTTACTCCAAGCAACATAAGTTAAAAGTCAATAGCTGCTGCTAGAATCGGGCTGTTATTGAATAAACTGCTGTTGTCATTAGTAGAGCAAGAATATTGATTTCCAAGAAGTTAATACTTATTGCTGTGTTTAAGGTCTCTTATGTGATTCTGTGATTCACTATATGTGAGTTATGTACAAAGCCTATGTTTTATTTGACAAAAAAGCACTGAAATAATATTTTATAGAGCAGAGTTTGTTGCACAATTGTTTGATATTCTGTGTGGGTGGATGCCTGGGAATCTAGCACAAGTGCTAGCAAAAACGTTTTAAGCCCCAGCTTAAGGAAGAGAAGGAGTGTGCATGGTCATCTCTGCCTCCACTGAATTTGAACCTTCTCCTTAGGTGCTGCATATATGGGGAACTTATCTTTGATCAGTTTTTGCTTTTGAATCTATGGAATTTGAATGCTTTGAAAGCCCCAGGTCCTCAAACAGCCACCTCTTTCCCAGCTAATTCCTAAGACTTTTCCCTTCCTGAAAACTCAGCTCTTTTTTTCTAATTTGCAAGAAATGCTTCACAGTGCCTCCCAAAATGATTAAACAATCTAATTGAAATATGTTATAAAATTGGGATTTTTTTTTTTTGGCAGTTAAGTACTCCCTAGCAAAACAGTTATTTGTTCATCTAGTATATTTGTGTTAAATGTGGCATTATTGATATTAACAATATTCAGTTAAACTTGTGATCAGCCCAATCAGTTGCATATTCTAAATGGAATATAGTGCAGCTATTTTTATATCTGACAGTGAGTATTTTAAAGGAAGTTGTTGCTAGCGTAATTTAGCAGTGTTTAGGATCTTGGCTGTAGATTGCATCTGAGGCTTAATACCATTAAGAAAATTTATAGAATGTTCTCTAAGGGCGCCTGTTCTCTAATACAGTCTTAAAGAGAAATAGCGTAGGACTATTTTTACCAAACACAATACCATGTTAAAATGCTGTGGAGTAAGTAGCAGTTTGCTTGCAAAGCACTCGTACTGTCTCCTAACAGACTAGAAATTACTGCTGAATTCTTTTAAGTTTCATTGTGGTTTTAAAACAATACCTTTAAAATCAGCACTGTACTTAAAGTGCCTTTCCTATGGAAGGGAAAGTGGTAGGTTCTGTGTTGTCCCAATGACTTTGTCAGGTCGTTTGGGAAATTTAAGGTTACCTTTAAATTGTAGGATTTTGCTGATGTTAATATATTCTTTTCTTCCACCCTTAATTGATTGTTATAGCTTGTGCATTTGAACAAAGTCAGAAATTCCTTTCTACACTTAACCGGTTTGCCAGTGTCTTCAAAATAAACCCTAGAGAATCTAATTACATTATAGGTCTTTGTTTTAGGTTGGATAGCCCTTCTCATTTCACTGTATCTTATTTGTGTATTGAGAAAGCAGATATTGCTCTGGTCTTAAGTTGTATATAGAATTATTCTATTAATTAGAACATATATATAATTACATAATATGTATTACACGCATTTATATGTTGGGCTTTTTTGGCCTACATTGCTTTTAGATGTCTGTTGGTTTTCTGTACCACAGTGAACATGAGATGCGCGTCTTAGTTTTCTAATGTACATTTGTGCTATTTTTGCATGTTTTGAGCAAAAGACATGAAAGACAATGCAGGAGAAGGTAGAAGTTTTTAGATGATCCTTTTATTAAAATCTTAGAATTGACTCTTCTGATTATTGTTTTTCCACTTCTGTAATTCCCTCACTAAACTAAATATATTCAGAAAATATATTTGTATAAAAGAACATAATATATTGAAATTCAAAATTAACCATTGTCACATCTAAATTATGCTTTTGTGATTTTCTTTTTTTTTTCTTTTGTAGGGGGAGACTCAAAACCCGTTTTGCATTTTGTAAAACATCTTCTAGTCATAATGATTAGAAATACAGCTCCTGTTGTATATTATAAAACTTCTCATTTCCATTTTTAACTTTCACCTTAAAACCAAAAAAAAAAAAGGAACGTGTGCTTTTTTCTAGACTATTTCTAGATTTTTTGTTACTCTCCTTCCTGTTGTTATCCTATAGTGTCAGTCTACATTGAATATGGTACAGTAAGAAGGATGAGATGGTAGACTCTCCAAGCTGGTCATCTGAATGTAGCTCTGAATTTCATAGTAAGTGGTGGTGGTTACAGGCTTAACGTGATATAAGATAAATTCTTACTGAGTCTGTCATCATAGCACTCTCCAAGAACAAATCGAAACTGAGCTGTAAGCAGTGTGGCAGAATGCTGTAGTAGTCTTAGAGGTCTATATTGTAATGGAAATCCCATATTATTTTTTTTTTAACGTAATGAAACTCTTGAAATCGGGAGCTTGCAACAAATGGACACAATTCCATTTTTTTTCTAAATACAAAACTATTTTAATGCATTAATATACCTGCTTTTTCTCTCTGAGTGGAATAATTCTGAAATGAAATATTGCAGTCATACATCAATGTACGCACTTATGTATTTCTTCAGAGGAGAAGGAGCACGGATTGTTCCTATTTTTAAGTAAGGGGCCATGTGTGTCCAGTCCCACCCCAATGATGCAGTTTTTAAAAGAAAAAAGGGTTTGCAATATTAGTGATAATGTTTTGAAATGGCTTGGTCTACCATGAATAAGTTTCTGATATCCTTATCTCTGCTGCTGATACCAGATACCAACAAATGGCAATACTGATGGAAATGTATGGAGTAAGGAGGTGTAAGTGCACTGTGTAATTGCAGCTCCTCTGCGAGGCTGGCAGTGGTTGAGTGAGCGAGTACTTTATTTATCCCCGAGTGTCACTTTTGAGCTTCTGTAACATTCATGGAATCTGTGTAAAATATTGGAAGAATATTGCTGCCTGAGAAGGTGGTAATAATCGTAACTCACAAGTCCTGATCTACCGCTTCTTCCCTCCATGACTGGATAATTCTGTGAGTTACTGGGATAACAGCTTAAATACCGAGCAAGCTGCAAAATACTTTGTGGTTTTGAAAGAAGAAGAAAGAGAAGAGTTAACGCAGGAGGAAAATATTGTGTGCTATTTAACTCTAGTGCGACAACTGAAGAGCTCTCCTGCTAGTGAAATCTACCGTCAGATATGGTGAGGGGGAGCAATTCTCCAGAGGCTTCTGTGCTTTTTTTTCCAATTCAAGTTGCTAAGGATCACATTTCTTTCTAATAAATCTGTATCTGCTAGCAAGGGTATTTAGTGCACTTGTGTTTACGCTGTTTGCCTGCCATCTTCAATTTGCTTCCTTTTGAAAGGCCTTACCTCAACTATTCGCTGTCTTCTGATGTATTTATTTTTTGGTTGTTTTAGTAAATAATCTTGTTCTATTTTGGGCCGTTTTGAATTGTATTTAGTTACGTCTTTTGCATATAAACTTTTCAAGGTCAGGTTGGATAGGGCTTTGAGCAACCTGATCTAGTTGAAGGTGTCCTGTGGCAGGGGGTTGGACTAGATGATCTTTAACGTTCCTTTCAACCCAAACCACTGTGTGATATTTATCACCAAGATTATTTTCTACCCAGTGGAGGCTGTTTTAGAGCCTGTGCCCGTGGGGGAAATTTTGTATCTGTCACTGGATGTTTTCAACTGTTGTCACGAGTTGTGGGCTTTTCAGCATCTCCTACTCAACAGAAGTTAAATAATGAATCTGGTCTGTGTCATCATCGTATCTGGAGACAAATATCATAGTTTTATTTTCCAGTTATCACTAAATGTACCTTGTGGAGAAATTAAGATGAACTCAAAAAAATAAATGTAACTCAATTGAGAACTTAAAGGAAGGAACTGCCCCAAATATTGTTAAGTATTCCCAAATGTGTTAGAGCATGCACAAGCTCCATGCTCATTAGGAAAAACATGATGTGAACTTCATTTTATCTAGAAGCAATCATACATAGATAGCGTAGATAGCAATGTAGATACTCAATATATATGCTCTTGCAGAAAAGGCTTGTGGGTAAGAGTCTGGTTGCAAAGAGGGATCCAAAGATCAATTGTCAAAACAATTTGCAATTAGCAATACTGGAGTCCTAAGAGATTTTTACAAGCAATATTTACTGGACTTCCATTTGAGTAATACTTGAAGAATAATTCAATGACTATTATTTTTGTAACTACACAAATGAGCTTGCTCATCTAATGTGACCTTTACAGCGCTGAAGGGCTGATGATTTTTCTCACGTACGCTGGTTTGGAGAGAGGCTGCTGCCTTGTGTCAGGCCGTGTAACTGATGGCAGGACATGCGAGGGAAGTTCAGCTGATAGGATCTCTGTTAAGCTTTGGCATTACATGTCAAAATTATTTTCTGGAAAAATGTATTTCCTAAATTTGATTACTGATGCTCGTTTCATTAGGAAGAAATTCTTTCCTGTGAGGGTGGTGAGGCCCTGGAACAGGTTGCCCAGGGAAGTTGTGGATGCCCCATCCCTAGATGTGTTCAAGGCCAGGCTGGAGGGGCCTTTGAGCAACCTGCTCTAGTGGGAGGTGTCCCTGCCCATGGGTGGGGGGGTTGGAACTAGATGACTTTTAAGGTCCCTTCCAACTCTAACCATTCTATGACTCTTTCAAAGCACTTGAAGTTTCCAATTTTCAGGGAAATCACTACTATAAAAAAAATACTAACTTTTAATCAGTCTTATTTTGGGAGTAGCTGGTAAATGTTGGCAGCAGTTTTTACAGTGCTAAGTACTTGTTGATATGTTGTTTTGATTTGTTTTCTCTCATTTTGGACCCTTTGGGTTTTTAGGTATGCAGGACAAGTTCAAACTGTGCCTCTCTATATCCATGTTTTACACAAAGGGATTAAGTGTCTCTATAAAGTTCTTAACCACTCCTCTATTTTTGTCATGTAGACATGTGCTGAGACCAGCAATTGGAAACAGACTCCAAACTGATGACTGGCTTGGCCAGTACAAACTGAACGGAGCAGGGAGGACAGGAAGGGTGGTTTGAATCACTTCTCCATGTACAGAATTGAGTTTGGTAGTCTGCTCATTTGGGAGTGGGTAAACTACAGGAGACCAACACTTGACTCTTTTTTTTTTTTTTTTTTTTTTTTTTTTATATTTCACTGGGGAAAGTATGGATTTTTGTCTTACCGCAATTTCAGTGGCAGGAAATAACTAACTTGCCTAGTCTGTGTTTATTATCTATTGGATGAAGTTTGGGTTTTATTGTGAAGGAAACTGATACTGGTGCTGAACAGCCATAACTGTGTAAGGTGCCTTTGCTCTACTTTGTTACGTGGATATTCTAACTGGGCCTCGAGGAGACAGCAAGCATATTTTCTAGTACAAACAATAGCAAATGTCAGTCACTTCTGTGCCAGGGTTGGATCAGTTTGTTAATTGGTAAGTGAAAGACTTACTTTTAGTCCCTTAAGCCAATAGATCATCCGTATGTTTTCTGTGAAATAATTAGTCTCGTGTCCGACAATACATGCATGACTACCAAGCCTTCGTTATACCCATTTGTGTGTATAACCTCAAATATTTCATACTTCACATGGATTGATTTCTTCAATATATGAAAAATAATTTCTTCAAATACATGGAGGGTGTTTTGTCAGGAGTACGTAGATTGTGCGTGCCCTAGTAGCCTTCAGGCTTCTGTCATGGTTTTGTCTTGTGCAGAATACTATAATTGTTTAAAACACATGTATTTTGATATATTATTTTTGTGGGTGGGTTTTGGTAGTGGTAGGATATGGGATTTTTTAGGGCAAACCTCCTAAAATTGGAGTGAAAATATAAACCTCCCCTGATGGTTGAAGAGCTTGTTTCAGTTGGAAACACATCTCCTCTGGATAATAACCTACTTGAAGGGATTAATAATGTATGCTGACATATTAACATGATTGCCAGTGTCTTGAGCCATTCTTGTCTTTTTATTATTGTAAGGCTGAAACAGAAGTCAGTGGGTTTTTTTTTCCTCTTTAAATTGTAAGCGTTTGCAAGGTACACAAAATGTTTGGTGTTTTAGTAGATCTAGTGGGCTGAGGGGCCACAGCATCCTCTGTGCAAGTGTGTGCCTCTGGGATGGTGCTGATTTCTAGGAGAGCTAAATTTAGTACGTGAAAAAAAACTACTTTGTGATCAGTTTCTGTAATAGTTTTACTTCAATCAATAAAGGAAGCTTTTTGCATTGCTTAAACCATGCTTTTCGTGTTTGTTAGGAATAAGTACATCAAATATTATAAAGTATGAGACTTTTACATACACACAGATGCATACAAGTATATACATATTAATATCTACACACACGCGCACACAAATATATTCATGTCTATACAGAATAAAAAGACACAAGGTTCTAAGAGAACAATTAGTGGTCTATCTAAATGCGAGTATGACAATTTTTAGTACATCAAAAATATATAACAATCCAGAATCTAGCACTTTATACACTGCACAGTAGTATAATCTCTGGTTTAAAATTTAGTAGCTATTAAAGCAGAGCATGGCCCCAAAATAGAAATACACTTTCTTGAGAAGAGATCAGGTTCTAGAGGTTTGAAGAGAAGCGAGAGCAGTGTTTGTGTGAACAGCCGTGTGTGGCTCTGCCTCGTCTCGCAGAGACCCTTGTGATGTGGGTTGTGGGGTGTCAACATACACCTTTTCTAACCCAGTACTGACTTGTGTGTGGAATGGCTGGTAAGAGTATACCTGCAGCTACTCAGTGATCTACATCAGTGAAATGATCCACTGGGAGGACTCACCCTCCCTCCGCCCCAAAATTAATTTGATTTTATTTCCTCAGGTGGACAAGTTTCCAATTTTTACATTGGTAGGAATAGCTGCCAGTAAATGTACATCTTAAAGAGGGGAGGGCGCTGCAAGAAGTGACTGTGGAATGGTGACTCTAAGTACAACTTCCTATAGTGTGCTACGCACTGATGGGAGGAGAGCTAAAACCACAGTGCTCGAAAGGAGCCTCTGGTTTTCATGGAGCTGAGGTCACCACAGCAGCTCCTGAACTGGATCTCTATGTAGCCAACATGAGTGCTCTGGTATGAGGAAGGAGAGACACTGCTTTCTTCAGTAGTACAGATTTGAATTAGGTTGGTGGTTTGAAATTGCAGGCTAGGTTCAAAGTAGCTAAATTTTAGCAGAAAGGAGAGTTTAAATCTGGGGTGATGGTCTGGAGGATTCCATGCTGGTTAGTTCATAGAATCATAGAATGGTTTAGGTTGGAAGGGACCTTAAAGATCATGCCATCATGAAACCTCCCACTAGACCAGGTTGCTCAAAGTTACAGCAGGTTGCTCTTATTAGAAGAGCTTCTTCAATGATCAGTAGGTTTTCTTCTTGACCATAAGTTTCAATATAAGGGAACGCAGGAAGATGAAACCTTGACAGCGTATATGTCAGATATCATGCATAGCAAATCCGCTGAGTATAATGAGCAAGGAGCTTTCCGTGTTTAATTTTATATAAGCAGATTAAGTATGTTTTTTTTCTTCTTTATTTCTTCACTAACATGTCTCAGGGTTTTTTTGTGAACCCTAAATTTGCATTATTTTGAATGAAGATGGAGCTTCACTCCAATATGACCATTTTCGAGACTAAAGCTTTGTTCAGCTAAGGAGGTAGCAAATCTGTGTTGCAGGTACCTTTAATAAATTATCTGTCGCTTCAGAATGCATAAGACAGTAAGAAAACATTCTCCCATAGAAGTTAAAAAGGCCTCCTGGGAGATGGTATTACAGAAGTGAAAAAAGAATGCTATTCCAGGGATGGGTGCAGATGAGGAAGAGTTTAGTAGGTAGGAATGTAGGGAGGAGCGCACACCTAGAGATTGTCACAGGAGCTCCTTGGTTCTCTAAGGCATTGTAGTTTTCAATAATATAGATGTATGCCACTTTTACTGGGAGATCAGATTTTGTGTTTTCTAAGATGGGGAGTAAAAATACTGACTGTTCTAGATACTGGAAAATAAAATTAACAGATACTGCAAAAGCTTGCTGTTCCTTTCTAGTTCAATGTACTTAAAACCTTACTCTGGAATAATAATTGAATTGAGCATCGAGTGCAGCAGACTCCAGCAAAAAATTGTTAGTGAAAGACATTCAAGAGGAAGGTAATCTCTTGGGAAACAGACTATCTACAGTCATATAAAATAGCCAACCAACCAAAAAAAAATCCTAGATACTAGTCTTTGTGTACCTAGAATCCCACATAGCATTGACTTTCCACGGTAGGTGTTTTACACTCTGCCCTTGTATACAGTTATAAGTGTGCATGGATTTGTTTTATTTAGAGAGTTTTGGACTAAGAAGAACTAGTTCA
The DNA here is from genome assembly GCF_964106895.1 of Numenius arquata. NCBI lineage: Eukaryota > Metazoa > Chordata > Aves > Charadriiformes > Scolopacidae > Numenius > Numenius arquata. The sequence continues at coordinate 67,972,346 of NC_133578.1, read as the reverse complement.
CGTAAAGATTGTATTTGCAGATATAAAAATACAGAATTGACCTGTGATGTCATTCTGACTTAGATCACTGGCTCCTTCAGGCAGTGGATGTCATCTTTGTATATTGCTTTGCTCAGTGATTGCTCTCTTAAAATAATGGCAGTTCCCTTCCCTCCTGCTCCCATATTAGTGATTAAATTTAATTCTATATCAAATCCAATTTGGAAGATTTTCCTAATCTATTAGTCCTAGTCTTCTGGATTGATATTTTTAGGAATAAGTACCATCTTTCTTGGAGCTCTTGTATATGTTTTCTACTCCTGAATGTCCAGTTTGCTTCGAATCTAGAATTTAGTACAAAGTTTATTTCTGAATCTCATAAATGTTAACTATAGTCTTTTTTCCACAATATTGGCTTCAAATTCTTATACTATTCTGCGTTCAAACTCTTACTAGACAAGTGAATCATTATATTTTTCTGGTCATTGAAGATGGAGGGAACTTCAGTAGGAATGTATAACAACTGTCTGGCATAGCACGCGGGCAGAAGAAAAAGCTTTTGACAGTGTTTCCAAAGGAATCTAAGAGAATCACCTGCTGTGCACTGTCCTGAAAAAGAACACAGCGTTCTTAATATTTTATTAAATTTTAAAATTCCAACTCTTTCTGGCAAAATGAAAGTCAAGTATAATCCACTCTTTTACTGGGAAGCAAAAGAAATAATGATGCTTACAGTTCTGAATATTTGAATCCATTGTTCTGCTACAAATGAAAAGCTAGAGATAAATAGTATTAGAAAGCGGTTATATAAATACTATGGTTCCAAATTTTCTGGTTTTAGCTACCACAGAAGTGGTTGTGTGATTTGAGAATACAGTAGTTTTCCGTTAAAGAACAGAAATGCTACATCTTCTTTTGTTACAGACTTTCTTTCATGTATTGCTTAACTATAATATTTTGGCTAAAATTGTGCCACTCCAAAATAGAACTGTTAAATATGTCAATTGGTTTCTCTCTGTATGGGTTGATACTGTAAGCATGTGTACACCAAAGCACTCAGTGTTTTGAACTTACCTAGGAAACCTACCCTTACGTAGGACCATCTCTACTGCTTAACACTCCAGTTGACCTACAGCTCCTGCTGTGGTTTTTTAGAGCTTTTTAGTGCCCAGTGCAACATTCTTCGGTCATCTCAGCTTTGACAGTGGAAGCTCTGCTTATATTAATTTTCACTCGTAGTGTTGCTGGTGATGACCCTCTCTGATGAGGTACACCCTGCTGTAGGAGTAGCTGCCATCCTGCCTTGGTCTGCCACTCTTCAGATACCAGACCCACAGGAGCTCCAGGCTTTAAGCTGGTCGGATATTACGGCTACCCAAGGGTCTCTGAAACATGAACTTTGTGGTCTACACAGGCTCGGTTGGGCTGCTATCCTGACAGTAATTCTGACTACAAGTTCTCCAGTCTTCAGTGATTTGAACGTGAATATAATATGGCAAACACTGCCAGCTTCGTTACAACTTGAGATCATTGATCTAATGTTACTTTATTTGTAAATTGTCTGTGATCTAAATTGAAAAAAAATTTAGGAAATAATTTAAACATTTCTGTGTATATTCTCTGTGGATAGCAGGGAACCATGTAGAACATACGAAGTATGCAGAATATCCCAAACTCACATTGAAGTGAAATTAACTACATCACTGTGCACGGTACCAGTATGGGTCTTTTAAGGTTTCTAAGTCCACAAGCCTAGACCTATGTTTATTCTGATTTTATTTTTTTTCTTTATCATACTAGTTCTTTCTCATGTTAATTTGATTTCTTGATTGCAAGTGGCTAGGGAGAAGTTATGTTGCTTAAAAAAAAAAGTACCTAGAAGTCTAATCCTAAACTCATCATTATATAATAACGTTTTCTTCTGGATTTTTAAACTATTGCAGAAAACTTGAAATTCAGAATGATGGAATCCTGAAAATGCATATTTAAGTATTATTATTGTAAATATTTCTTTTCAGTCACATTGTTGCATGAGATCTTAGTCCTTTTCTTTTGATTTGTTCCTTTTCATCTTCTGTATTTGTAAAATTCTGTTGTGGAGTTTGGGGCAAGAGGTTAATGTGATACCCTGTGTCTGTAGGGGCAAGGCTGCTGCTGTGGGAAAACAATAGACGATAACGAGCAATTTAGTTGTAGTAGAAATTATAGGGCTAAAGTAAAAGCATCTACTTAGCTATTTCTTGGTTGGTTGTTTTTTTCCAAAATATATTACATTTTGAAGAAATGCTTTGTCCCTTACAAAACTAAAATAATGTTTTTCTTTTAGCACTGTCACTGCTGCTCTGCTCTGCCTTCTGAGCATTTTCAGCTCAGTTCTTTAATTCATCTTGAAGGGGTTGAAAGACCTTGCACCTTCCTGCAGGCTGAATAGGTTCTTTCTGCAGGTTTTTTTCCAGCTTGTGAAACTACTTATTTTGTGGGTTTCTTTTTAAAAGTTACAGTGTATTCTGTTGAACAATGAAGTAAATATTTAAAGTTTGTTTATTTGTCATTATTGTAGGCATTGGATCAAGACAGAACCGCACTACAGAAGGTGAAAAAATCTGTGAAAGCAATATATAATTCGGGGCAAGGTAAGACATTGCTTCCAGTTTTACATGAGAACCTGAGCATTTGATTTCAATTTTGAGAAATGTCTTGCGATTTATCCCATTGAAGTGTATACCATAAGAGATGCTTATCTGTTTAAGAGTGTTTGAATTTAAAAATTTTCTTTCTTTCTTTCCCTCTGATTATACATCAAATTAATGTGTTCTCCAGTTCTTTGACTCTCATAATCCTTCTCAAAGGACTGTAGGAGAATTCCTGTGGTTAAATTTTGCTACTGTCATCACATTTCAAGCAGTTACCTTCAACTGTTCAATCTAGGCAATGCCCTACTCTGAATTTATGGAGTGCACTTCTAAGTGAAATAAGAATGAGAACTTGTTAAAAAGTTTAAAAAATAAATAAAAAGAAATATCTACAGATAGATGTGTTTGTTCCTTCAATGCTTATTTTGCTTGTTTGAAGAGACTGTTGATGTTTTATTGATGCTATAATAATAACTTTGATGGGAGGGTAGGTGGCTGGAATATGAATTGATAATCAGTTTGAGTTCAGTCACAAATGATAATCAAACACAGACCAATATATAAATTAGGTTTTAAAAATGTTATTAAGTAACCTGGCTCCTACTTCTGTTTCTCTCAAAGTCTTAAAAACTGTGCCAAAGGCAGATACAGTAGCAGAGCTGTACACTTTCCAGTAACCACCTAGTTGTAAATAATGGGGTTTTGAAAACCCCAGTTCGTCTTCCCCACCAGTAACAATCAGTTTAGCAAATATTTTCCTTATGCAGAGCAGATTCTGAGTGGCCTTAGTTTCTCTGTTGTTTTGGTGTGGTGCGTGCTGTCCCATTAACTCATGTTTATGGAAGTCTGTGGGGTTTTGACTGTATTGTAGGTTCTTAACCTTTCTGCCGATCGTGAATATTGTTGCTCTACTAGCACCAAGTTTTAATTAGCCTTTCCATAATTTCAGCTGATGAATGTTTTCGCACTAGACTGTGAAGCCTGTTACAAAGTGAGAGTAGTATTGGGTACACGTGTATTTAGTTCTATGCTTTTAAAAGCATTCAAATTCTCCAAGTAGTTTTTCCATTTGGAAGTGCCTACTTACTGAATTTCAAAACTGGTGAAAAATGTAGAATACATGGAAGGTGTTCTGCCTTTTTAGAAATACGCAAATGGCACTAGACGTTTTAGCTATCATTTAAGTGTTGTACTTAAAATAATGTTGTTTTCAATGCCTGTAAGTAGGCCACACTATATCATGAACTAGTCACATAGATTAAAAGCAATAGAAGGTTCGTTAAGGGTTTTAATAGGCTGCCTCTGCACTTACAAAGGACCACAGATGGTTAGGTAGATGTTTTTTTCTTTTTTCTTTTTTTTTTTTTTTTCCTTTCTGAAGAAGTCTTGTTTCAAAGGTAGAAGTTATTATAGCTCTTTTGGATAAAGAAAGCACTATACATAATACTCTAGCTCCCTCTTCAGAACGCTATTGTGATAGGTTACATGATAATTTGAAAAGGTGCGCGCAGGAGGCAATTCATGCAGTAATTGATAAACTAGGGTTAGTAAGAGCAAGACAAAAAGCATGTGTTATACAGGTGAAACCTTGTAAAATAAATATAAAAATAAAGTGGTTGAATTAAACTCATTTTGCCTACTTGTACAAAGAGAATTGCTAAGGCAGCTATTTCCTTACGCTTCAGTGATGAAAGTGGATTTTGCTGATGTTTAACTTAGATGTTTAACTTGGATGTTAAACATACTAAAAACAGCTGTAAAATGCATTGTCATTTACCAGGCAAAGCAAGAGTTAGGTGACTATTTTTGTATTTCAAAAGAAGGCTCTAACTGCAGTTTGAGAACCCAAAATTGGAATTTTGTTTTACACACTTAGATGTTTGCTAGAAGGTGAGACCATATTTAAAGTCCTACAGTAGGAAATGTTTTTTAAAACTCCCCTGCTTCATAATCTCCTTTGAGAACTCTAGCTAGACTGATGAGAAATGGTTATTCAGGGAAAATATAAATTCTGTCTTCAGTTCAGTAATCCAATTCACGCTCTGCCAAATTTTTTGGGTTGTATTGGTGGTTCTTTTTTGTTTTGTTTTTTGCCTGAAGTAACATTTGGACAGTGATATTCACAAAATGTAGTGTCTCATACACAATTCTTCAGAAATCCCTAGCCCTCTGATGTGTTGGTTTGTTCCTCTTCACCGCTGAATTCTGAACCACAAGGGACTCTCTTCTGTTATGAAGAGAGCTTAAAGGTCACCCAAATACTTTTTGCTTTTTCTGCACATCCTTCACCCATTTATCATATTTAGATTTAGACCTAATGCTGTGGGAATGAAAGAATACAAGCACAGAAATGTAGAAATCCCTTAGAAAGGTCCTATCCCCTTTTCCCTGTTTGAAAGTACTGTTTGGGAAAGTACTGTTTATGAAATCCAGTGAGATGTACAAATTGATACCTCTTTCTCACCATTTCCTCCTTATAGATTCATAGAATGGTTAGGGTTGGAAAGGACCTTAAAGATCATCTAGTTCCAACCCTCCTGCCAGGGCAGGGACAACTCCCACTAGACCAGATTGCTCAAAGCCCCATCCAACCTGGCCTTGAACACCTCCAGGTATGGGGGTGTTCTCTGGGCAACCTGTCCTAGTCCCTCACTACCCTCAGAGTAAAGAATCTCTTCCTGATATCTAACCTAAACTTGTCTCTTCTAGTTTGAAGCCGTTACCCCTTGTCCTATTACTACATGCCCTCATAAAAAATCCCTCTTTTATCCTATCTGGCTTGCTGTTTATTTCTGGCATGATAAATTGAATCGGTAACTAGGAACCCATCTTACATGAATGGTGCTTGAACTTAATGGAGAATCTGTTCCGACTAGCTTTCCCATAACATTTGGATTGAATTGTAACAGCAGTAGATTGCACAATTAGTTTTGTTGTAGATTTTTCAATAGCTCTTTTTCATTAGTTCCCTGGTATAACTCCCAAAACAAGGGTAGGAACGGCTGTGGCAATGTTTTTATGTTGCTCTATTGCGTGTTCTGTTTCTTTCTTAATCATTACTGATGTTCGGCGTTGTTTTGCTTGGTACTAAATGTCGAGGTGATATAACTCCTATCTCTTTCTTTATAAGGGCTTGTTAAACAATAAATTCTTTAAGGTAGGAGCGCTTTCCCTTGTGTGTAACGCTGCCTAATGCACACTTTCATCCATTGACCATTCAATGTGGGATTCCACATCTAACTTGGGAACTAGCCAGATGCAGGCCTATTGCCGTAGACTCTGTGCACAATTATGGGTGGATGTAGAGGCTTCCTGGGTGAGATACGTCTGACTTTCTCTGCATCTACATTAGGATTGAGCTGAGCTGTAACTTTTCTGATGCTGGATGTATGAGGAAGGGTAGACCCCAAGCTCCAATATGGCTGACTTTGTTGTCTGTGTTTGGACAGGTTAAGCTCACCTTAGGAGTCAGATTTTGTTTCTATTGCCCTGAATAAATTATAGTGTTTTATGGAAAAGAAGAACAGAGTTTATCTCTATGAATCTTATTTCCTAACTCATATATGTGTTGTTAAATGACGTGGGCCTTATCACTATTTCATACAGGACTTCACTGGTGACCTCCATCTGTTGAGAAAATTAACTCTTTATTCTTTTCTTTCCCCCACAACATCTTTTTGACCTGTCTTTCCTCTGTGTGAGGCTCATCCCTCTTAATTTGCTTAGTTCCTTCTAGTGTTTTGGTGAGGGACAGAGCTTCTCAGAAATCCAAACAGATCATTTAATGTGGATTTCCTCTCCCCACATGTTTGTTGATTCCCTGCGGGGTTGGGGAGGAGATTTTTAAAGTAAAAATTTCTTTTTAGAAAACCTGTGTTTCTTGTTCAGCATTTTGTATTTATCTGCATGTCCACCAGTTCTGCTCTGCACTGTATTTTCTACAAATTGCCTGAGGAATATATGAGCATTACTGCTCTACTGATGCATACCTGAAGACTCAGTTTTATCTGCAGCTCTTATTAAAAATAGCTATTATATTTGCTTCTCATTCTTCCTGTAGTACTGAGGCTGTTATAAATAAGAAGCTTTACTTTACAACTATATAGTTTGCCTATTTTATTCTTCTATGTGTGGGTCTAAGTGACTTGCCATTGCTCATTTTGTCAGCTTTTATGAGCTCTACTGTTCCCACTTAGATTTGGTATAAATCCTCTGAAGCAGAGTTTAAAGAAAATTATTCCATGAGAACTTCTTCAAGCACATCAGTGCTGAACACAGACGCAAAAAGAAGTCATTTACCTTTCTGGGCTGCCTTATCTCAGTGCTCGTACGCTGTGGTGATCTAGAGAACCTTGCAGACTCGCTGAGAGACTCCTTGTTCTGGACGTCTTTGAAAGAGATTTTTATTACTTTTCCCTTTAGCAGTCCTAGCCCAGAAGGCATTATTGTTATCAAGTCCAGATAAGAATATGGTAGTCAAATAATTTTTTTTTCTTTTCTATTATTTTTTATTAGGATGTGAAGGATGAAATGAGAAAGGATGCTTTCTTATTTCAGATAACTTATTTTGCCATCCTATTTAACCTTGCCAGCTTTCTTGCTGTTTCTAAAGTCTTTCTGAGTCTTTTCATGTGTATGTTTTTCCATTCATAAATGCAGCTTGGCTCTGACCTTTATTATTTTTCCTCTGGCTACCCCTGGAACAAAGCTGATTTATAAATGCAACATAAAAATAGTTTCAACTTGATCAGGATTCTGAATGTGATTCTTCTTTTCTTTTTTTATTTTACTTAATCAGATATGCAGAAGTAATTATTAGTAATTTAGACTTTCTTCAGGTTTCTTTGGGTGTAATTTAAGGATAATCAGTGACAGGAAAGTGTATTGTTTGTGCATTTTTCTTCTGTAAACTATTTAACTTTTTTTTAATGTTGTTCAGTGTTTGCAGGGTAATATGTCTGAACAAAACTGTTTTAGACAAAGGAAATTTAAGGCTTTAATTTTAGTGATGTGTTTTCTAGCTCCAGTATATAAAGGCTGTTCTGTAATCTTTCTTCACAGTATTTGTTCTTCAATTTCCTTACTTAATATGCACAAGTAGACATGAATTTCACTGAGTTCAAAAGCACATACTAAAATTCTGGTGACTTTTGAATGGGAAAGAAAGCACTTAATGTTGTGGGTTTCAGTGAAAGAGTACAAATTCTTTGTGTGCCTTGGAAGCTCATTTCAGTCTTCTATCTTTGTCCTGGGAAAAGTTTTCCACAAGGTGACTTTAGGCACAGACAAGGTCGGGTCCCTGCCTGGGGCAGCAGAGCAAGGTGGGATTCAGCCCCAGGAGTCCTTAAGCCTGAGCCTCCACAGTGGGGGGGCTCAGAGCGAGCGGGCTCCCTGCTTCTGGGGAGGAGCAAAAGGCTGCTGTAAGCCCCTGTGGCCATCCTTCCTTCCTCAGCTGCTTGGATCTGCATCTTCAGATGGGTTTGTATTATTCCCTCTGAACACAAAATCCTCAATATACACATTAGATTGCACAAGTAAGGGGTGCCACAACATTGTTGTGCACTGGGCCCTACCAGGGTTTTCTCAAAACAAAGGTAAACTCAGTGCTGAGTGTTTCTCAATGGCTGAAAGTGTGGATTGTGGAGAAGAGAAGATGCTTATCTTCCAACTGGGAAAATACCACTGCTCTGTCTGGTCTAGTATGTTGCTTTATACTACATCTGCCATTCTGTATGCGGTCCTCAATGTGGGCTCAAGTACTGGCTGCCATTCTGGATCCCATTGGAGAGGGGATGATTAGTGAGGCCCCTTCGTCTGTATGTGCAGAGCCCATCCTCAATTGTCCGTGATTCTGGCACCGCTTGGGGAGCTGCTGGAGGAGGAGGATGGCTGTCTGGGGAAGCTGTTCTATTTTCATCACAGCCCTGAGCTTTGTTTGCAATACTGAGAAGACATGAGCCAGTTCTAGGAGGCAAACGTTGTCCTTTTTTTGTCCTGCTGTCAGTGTTCGTGTCTCGCTCTCTCGGGTTATTAAAGTCCTTTCTACAATACTGTATCTAAGGCAGTAAACATGAAGTCATGCACACTATAGCTTGCTTTATGCAAAGGAAATTTTATTAGGATGCTGGGAAGTGATTTCTGTGTTTGCATAAGGTACCTACAGGGACATTGAAGCACGTTCCTTGCTCTAAGAATGTTGATTTTCCTATGTTGCATTGTAGCATAGGCTACGTTGCAGATTTAATTTTTCATCTATGTGCCTTTAAGGTCAAGTAGGGAACTCCCTTACCTCTTCAACAGAAAATATTTCTTCTCCTTTTACAAGATTTGTGTTGATATTTACTTAAAAATTGAAAATTTATTATTCTTACGCAGTAATTGAATTTTGTGTGTATATGTGCGATAATTACAGACATATTACTTTGCATCATAATCAAAGCTGCATGTTTAGATTTAGGTGATTTGCAATCTGGGATTCTTGAGAATTTCCTATATATTGTTCTAGGACAATGGTCTGCTTCCTGCCTCCTTTTTCTGACCGGGAATGTCTTTTGCCTTTCCACAGATAAAGGAAACTCTCTTCTTCAGCACTCTCTCAGTCTTTTTCAAAAACTATTTTTGAAAATGCTCTGTGAAACAACAAAGCACTTAAAATGCTAGGAAATATGGTGGGGTTAGCAGAGATTCACAGGCAAGGACAGGGCTTCCATGATCTGACAGATTTCTTTCCGACCTTGTTCCGTTATCCTTCCTCTTCCTACAGAACAGTAGGGTGTGTTTGAGCTTTATTAGGTCAGGACTGCATAAGCCAGAGCTCCTTCTTAGATAAAGTCATCTGTGTATATTTATGCAACAGCTTTTACATCAAAACAAAATGCATATTTTATTATTAGATAGTGGTCTCCTTGGTTTTAATGCTAAGCTATTTGAAAAAGTTTCACTCTTATTAAAAACGTACTGTTTGAGTTACAACTCCATATTAACATATGGTTAAATATTTGGCATTTTGAAAACCTCAGCATTAATGTCTGATTTTAGAATGTAACTTGTCTGATGTGTGGGGTTTGGGGTTTGTTTTTGGTATCCTAGCAGTGTGACTTTTTTGTGTGTCTTCTAATAGGCTTTAGGGTTTTTGGGTTTGTTTTTTTTTTTGGTTGGGGCTTGAGTGCACTGTTGTTTGGAGTACCTGGAATACCTTAGAAGTGTTATTGTTTAGCTCTTCATCAGATTTCACCACCACTACCCACCCACCCCTCTTTTTTTTTTTCCTCTTCCTTCTTTTCAGTTTTCTTCCGTGCCTCATGCTTGTAATTCACATGCTCTCAGGCAATATGACAACTTGAAGAATATAAAATTTCCAGGTCTTTTGGGCAAAAACATGGTACCTATTGGCACCTATTCTCTCTTTTTCCTTCCTTTCATTGCCCAGAACTTATTCTAGCTGGAATAGCTCTGTGGTTTTTTGTTTGTGGCTTACAGAAAAAAAACACAGTAAGACTAGGAAACTCATTAAAGTGAAATATTGATTTAGTTAATACCGACAATATTTCTCTGAGAGAGATGGAGGTGATAAAGTGTGTCCCAAAGGGCTCTAGTGGCAAATTTTCTATTTAAAGATGCTAAAGTGGGAGTAACAAAAAAAAAAAAAAAAAAGGGGGGGGGCAAACAGATGCCAGAAAGGAAAGTAATAGAAGCAAGAAAAACAGTTCAGGCACAATGGCACAATGGTCTGTAATTCAGAATTTCCTTCATCTTGAGTTAAAGATAGTCCTCACTTGAAGTGGCTTCAATTGCATCTTCTTGGTTCTGACTTCTCTATATGTCCAGAAGTCTTTAGCTATATACCGATATGCATTCCATTGTGGGGCGGGGGGCAGGTCGTGGGGGGAGAAGCTAAGTTTTACAAAGCTGGTGAAAAGGGAATCTTTGTCTGTAAGACATGTTTCTTCTTTTAAACTTAGAGTCAGATTCAAACTTAGTTTCTTCAGCTTATGTCTGATACTATTGATTTTGTTTGTTCTGCAAAAGCATCCTACATGGGAATAAAAAAAAAGTTTGCATTACAGGAGACTTATATTCCTGAGTTGTTTCCAAAATGAGCATGTGTACTTACATTGTTTGATTGATCTTTTATTGATCTTATCACTTTATTAATAACTATGGAGCTTTTTTCATTGATGTGTTACAACTTCAAGTCTGATTTAAAAGAAGCATATGTCTATTGCTAAATAGTTCTTTTAATATTAAAATTATTGTGATTTTCAGTAAATGCATTAATGTGTGGCTTTTTTGAAGGTCAGTTGGTTTGTCACTATATTGCAATACATAAGCTTAAAATAATAATTGTCTACAAGAAAGAAACTTTCTAATTTTTCTTTGCAGATCATGTTCAAAATGAAGAAAACTATGCACAAGTACTAGATAAATTTGGAAGTAATTTTTTAAGTCGGGATAATCCAGATCTTGGCACGGCTTTTGTAAAATTTTCCACGCTTACTAAAGAATTATCAACGCTGCTGAAGAACCTGGTGAGGAGTTTCAAACTTTATTTTTTAGTTTTTCACAAAATAAGGTATAATACAACAACTTCATGATCCTGATGACTGATGATCATTTTAGAGATGCTTTCTTTTTTTTTTTCAAAAACCAACACAATAATTTCTGCAGAGATTATCTCTAAGGGGTGTTATTACACACTTGCTGTGTTTGATTGTTTATTGGCAATTAGAAAGAAGAAAAATATGAATGTTCTGACATAACTTGAGGCATCATTTTCTAGTGATTGACAGTATTATATATCTCTTCTTATGGACCTTAATTTTAAATCGTTCCCTGACTTGAAGTCTTTCAGTTAACTAATGGTAATGGATTTTTATGGCTGTTTTGTCTTACCTAAAAAAGAGAAACTATTCAGGGTGTGTGCTTATATGGTGTTAATAGCTCATTCTCCCTGTGTTATATAAAGCATCCATTGCTTAAATACTAGGCTTATGAAGGTGGTTTAAAGGTTTGTCTCATCTGAAGTTCATCTTAGGCCTTTTACTTCTTAAAGCTGGATAATAAAAAAGCAAGCATGTCTCAACACTGAAGGTATCAAAGCCACATTTCTTGTGAAATAATGTTTCGTGGGTTTGATCGCTGTTGTATTCAGAAAGTGGTAGCTTCAATTTTATGTTTTTCTTACAGTTGGGCTTCTCACCAAGCTTTTTGGTATGTAAAGTATAAGCAGGCTTTCTTTCCTAGAGTCCCCAGTGTGAGCACAACTGCTTTAGGTCCCATCAAAGGTCCAGGTAGCCAGTACACTGGCTTTGCCAGTTGCCCAAGAGTGAATCTTTAGGGAAGAGAAGAGAGTAAACATATGGGGATAACTTCTGTACTGTGATCATGAAAACAGTCTTCAGCTCAGAGATTTTGGAGCTGGAGGCAGTATCTGTTGCTTTGTAGTCCCTGTCAGGTACTACTTCCATCAGTTTGTCGAAGGATTTCTTGAATGTGGGCTGTGCTTGGCACAGAACGTGATGGATTCCTCCAGAGCACTAAAATGAACTGCTCTCTGAAATGTCAGTTCTATTTCTTTTGAACTCAATCCTTTGTTCCCTGATTCTTATATCTTACAAGAAATGTAAGTATTTCCCTATTTTTCCAAGGAATTTACAGATAGCTATTGTTTTTCCTTTCCCTTTGTCTATTACTTTCCTAGCTGAGTCTTAGTTATTCTGTAACTTGGATTGTCCTTGATGGTCCTTTCTGTATCTTCTCTTAGTACTATTGTACCCTTTTGGGAAATGAGAGGGGACAAACGTGAAGATGGTGCCATTTCTTATTCCCTTTTCTGAAGGCTGATTGCTTTATGATTACTGAGCATTGAGCTTGATGTTTTCAAGGGATTCTATGTTGTAACTTCAAGGTATTTTTTTCCTTGCGATGTTTTTCTTGATGATTGTTATTTCATAAGCATGATTCTGTATGCAGTTTTTTTTCTCCTTACGTGTCACTTCCCATTTTTCAGCATAGACTTCAATCTTTAATTTCATTCTTTCAGCGGTAAGTCTTACAAGGTTCTTTTGCAACTTTTCATGCCTGGCTTTTGCTTTACTACCCAGAAGAGCTTGGTACCAGCAGACACTGTCACCTGACTCTGCACTCCCCTGAGATTCACTTATAAACGTCTCAGACTGCACAGGCCCTTACAACAGGATGTCACTTCTGACCTGTCATGCTCGGCCTTGTTTCTGCCTTCTGAGTCTTGCCTCTTCTTCATCACCTACTTCCTCATCTGAGGATGATCCCACATATCCCAGTGAAGCTTGCTGTCTTTAAGAGCTTTGCTCCAGCCTGTTGCCTTGGATCATCCTTTATTTGTTTCAGTGTTGGCAGTTTTAAAGACCAGTAGATACTCGAGGGACCTGCTTTCCTCTGTAAAGCCTTCTGTCGTTCTGGGTTATTTTGGCCTCTATGCAAATTTTACTCTAACCTGTTGATGTTATCACTAAATATAATATCTGAAATTTAAAACCTATAAATATTATATTTCTAAGTGTTTGTTGCTTTTTTTTTTTTAAGATTATAATATAAGAATGATACACAATGACCACTTCTGTAACATTTTGTAAAGGTAATTATGTTGTGATTGGTCATTGTCAACATTGGCCTACATTTTCAGCAATCTCAATCTCTGAGAGTCCCATCACAATTGGTTTCTGTCTTTTTACTACTTCTACCTCCTTTGGTGTTCCAGGTTTCTTTCTTTATGCAGTAATTCATTATAATAGTGCATTAAAAAGCTGTATGAAGGTCTGTGTATGTGAAACTGAGTGTATCAGTATCTAAATTGATCTAGATGGGGTTTTGGAAGAACATTTGGAGCACTTGCATATCACTTGTTTTTTTGAAATTTTGCAGTGCTTGGCTTTTTCCAAATGTTTAAAGCCTGTTTTTTCCCCACCTCCCTTTCCTGTAAATGTCCTCAGCTAATCTTTGCAGGCAAATTATCTTCTGTTCACATCCCTACTTCCCAAATTATCATATGTATTTCCATCTGTTAAGGGTTTTTTCCTTTATTTTGCTCTAGATATGTGATTGTTTTGCTTTGTTATCGGACATGTTTCGAGTTCATTTGGGCTACTGTTTTATCAAGTCTTCCACTATGTAATAAATGATTCTAAAATCTTACCATATTGGAGTAATAAGCTGCTATTTAGGATTTCTTTTTTCCTAACTGTCCAAGTAGCTGGCTACTGTTCTGTAATTTCAAGCCAAGTATTAATGGCTTGAATTGGTTATCCTTAATGGATAGGCTTTAAAAAAAAAAAGAAAAAAGCTACAGGAATGTACTGTGTTTGTTTTTGTTTGTGGTCCAATTAACATGTGCCTTGTGCATTACCTGCCTGTGGCACAGCAGGTCCTTGCTTCTCACTCAGGAGGCTATAAGAAACATTTGTTCCAAAATCTTATTTGCTTCCTAAGTAATTTAGCAATATTCAAATGTTTGCTTCGAGAGACTGAAGATTACCTTGAAGTGCTTTCAGAACTTTTCTTGTATGCGATTTGTAAAATTCTGAGCTTACATTACCGTATAGAAGTAAAGACTAATTATAATGCTTCTATGTCTGATGCAAGTGAATGTTTATTAATTCTTCCCAGACTTGAATTTACTCTTAATTTAGAAATTTTGAGGTGACTGAAATTTCATTAGTGAAGTTCAAAGACTTGTTGGCAGTAGTTTGATAAGATCTTAATAAATCTTTTTGAATGATAACAGTATAACGTTTTTCTTCTTAGCTCCAGGGTTTAAGCCACAATGTTATTTTCACTTTGGATTCTCTCTTAAAAGGAGACTTGAAAGGTGTTAAAGGGGTAAGTGTTGAAAACTAACTTTTTATTTAGGGAAATCTTTTCAGGTTCAGCTGTCTTGTGTGATTGTTTTCCATGCAACCATGAGATTATTTCTTATGTTTGCATCCATTAATATTCTATATGTAGTCCAAAGAACAAATTCAAAATTGGCATGACTGATGCTTCTTCGGAATTTCATTGTAAATTCCTGTCTTAAGGTGCACAGGAAACGAATACTTTACAAGATTCAAAAGTAGTCTTTTTTTCCAACTGCTGTCTGAAAAATTTTAAAACAAAACAGTATTTTCTGTTTATAATTTGATATCTTAACTGTAAAGATAAAGTTTTAAAAATGTTCTCAGCAATTTTTTCTCTTTCCTCAGGACCTCAAAAAACCTTTTGACAAAGCCTGGAAGGATTATGAAACCAAATTGTAAGTATTTTTCTCCTCCTTTTTTTATTTTTTCTTTAATTTCCCCTCCTGGTCCCAGACTATGTACTGTATCTGTAGATGTAAATGTGAATATGAGCAAGGTACCTCTTTTGTGGATCTCTCTTCTGCACTAATAGAAATAAAAAAATGTTATGTTCTATGTTAAGTAGTTAAATGACTGCCCAATGTTTCTTTGGTGTAAGGAAGGTAATGCTTATTGAACATTGTAAAGTGAATTGTGGAGATATCAGATGGCATTTACGCATTCTTATAACCATAGGCACAATATTTACTGTTAGTAAAAATTACAAGATTTATATGGTGTCCTGTAGAACTGTATTTCTGTGAGGCAAGAATTTTAGTGTAGTTGGTGTGACTTCTAAAATATCTGTGGTTTTAAAAATATTTTCTTGCTATAATAACCGTCTTCTCTGGGGAAAGAATTATTTATAAAAACAGAAGGTTGGAAACAAGTAGTATCGTAGTTGCAAAAATGTTAGTGGAATGGTTCAGAATGCTCTGAAGGAAGTGATGGGCCGTTTCTTTATCAGAAGTCAAGAGCTCTTAGGAGCTAATTCCTTTCGTTTATTCCCCTTTTTAATCCTGTTATTAGCTTTGCTTCATTTATGTCTCACCAGGAGGGCAAAAAAAGCAACGAAAGAAAAAAATCAGGCTACTGAGAACTGCTGAAACGTTTGTTATCGGCATAATTTTCTTACCTACATATAATAACTTTTGCCTTCAAAATTCATTACAATGTAAAATCCTTGTGAAATACTGAACTGGGAATGAGGTTATTGCTGATCTAAAAGTAAAATCTAAAAAGGAGATTCCTGTCCCAAAATCACAATGTCATTCTCAGTTGAGCATTAAGAATTGGGATTTTTTTGGTTATTTAGTTCTTACAGATAATGCATATTTTGGAAAAAATATATTGAATAGTTTTCTATAGACAGCAAATTGGTTTAAAAAAATTCTTTCTGCCCCTCAAATTGCTATGTGTAAAATCAGGGGTGTCTTTGCCAGCCCGCTTATACCTAATACCTCTGACTCCTAAATTCTATTTAATGGCATCTCATACGGACTCAATACGTGGAATCATCTGTGGGATTCTGTTCTGAATGTGGCAAGTCTACAGAAAGAAGCCTGTTCTCTTGTAACTTGTTTGTTTGTTTTTCCCCCTCCTGTGAGCAAATTTCACTTGGGCTTATTAAGACCAAGAAGCAGATGTCCCTCAGAGAACATAATTTCCCAGAATTTGTTCAAGGCCAAATATCAAGTCAAGTTTAGAGGCGCAGTGCTGAAAAGTGCTTTGTTCTACATGCAAACATTGTTTTATTATATATATTTTTATATTTATGTTTTATTATATTTTCTTAGCTGGAGAAGCAGAGTTCAAAACCAAATAAACTAATCCTTTTTGATTGTTTTTTTTTCCTGGCAAGGAGTAGGGTACCAGTTTAATAAACACACGGTGCTTTGTCACCTGTTTTACAGAAGTACAGCTTCAGTCTACTTTTTTTTTCAAAAAGGCTGCTAGAGAAGAAAGATTGTTTTTTAAAAAAATAGATCAGAAAATTGTTTAGATTTTTCTACTCTGTATTGGAAATCTAAGTTTGCTTACAAATGGAGTATCCAGTTAGTTTGCAGAGTAGATATCTAAGGACGGTCACACTGTAGAGCTCTGATTAAAAGTCTCTGAGTGGCCTCTTAGTTCCATATTTGCATTTCAGTATTTCAGAATTTCAGCGTTGGCTCTCTCTCAAAATGTAATGACTGGAAGTCGGGTCGTTTAGTGCAGGCGGTAAACTTCATATGCTGCCATATTGCTTTTCTTAATTCCTGCCTTACGAGCAATAAATGTATTTGATTAAGATATTCTGCCATTTTCCTGCCAAATCAGTGTATGCTTTACGGTGCAGTATATAGAAATGAAAGCTATGGAGCACATCATATAGAAAGAATGAGATATTTTTATTTTTTCCCAAGTAGCACACAAACTAGAGAGGAGAGCTAAAGGATGAAAAGAGGGAAGGGCAGCTTCATGACTCTGTTACTTCTGGACACTTAAGTACAGGATTTGGTATCATAGAGGAACTTATCTTCAGCATGGATTCTTTGATATTTCTTGATTATTATTTTTTTCCTAAATAGTACTAGGTCACATGATGGTAGAAGAAATTCTCTAAAATGTTTTCTAATTAAAATTTCAGTACAAAAATTGAAAAGGAAAAAAGAGAACATGCAAAACAGCATGGGATGATAAGAACTGAAATAACCGGAGCTGAGATAGCAGAGGAGATGGAGAAGGAAAGGCGGCTTTTTCAACTACAGATGTGTGAAGTAAGAAAAAAGTTTCAACTTTTAATTATGATGCCATAACTTAAGAATACTCTGTGGGCCTCACTTAAAGGTGGTGAAATCTACTTCGTTGTTTAATGGGAGCGGAGAGGAAATTTCAATGTCACGTAGTACAGCAATATAAAGATTATTATTTTAGCAACTCCCTGCAAAACTTGGCTTCCTTTTGTTTTATTTCTTTTCTTTGTTTTAGGTTATTGTGCTAAGGTTCTTGAGCTGAAAATACGCTGTGGAAATATTTCTTATTTTTTATGATTTATGGTTGAGCTGTTTGGGAACTTTTTTGATATCTTTCTTCCAACAGGCTTTCTGAAGCCTTCTAAAATTTCTAATAAAGTGGTAAATGATATTTTTTCTTCACGGAAGAATTTCTTCACGGTGAGGGTGACAGAGCCCTGGAACAGGCTGCCCAGGGAGGTTGTGGAGTCCCCTTCTTTGGAGATTTTCAAGACTCGCCTGGATGCAGTCCTGAGTAGCATTCTCTAAGCAATCCTGCTTCAGCAGGGGAGTTGGACTAGATGATCTATATGGTCCCTTCCAACTCTAAAAAAATTCAGTGAAATTCAGTGAAAATTCAGTGATATACGTTAGTTCCATAAAACTGCTTTTTATATCAATAGTTCTCTTTCTTACATTTCAGTGGTGATTAAATGGCATGATATTTATATTTTTAGAATATTTCAGTAATTACTGCAGTAGCATTTTAAAAGGGACATCTTCAAAAAATTGTAAAAGATTAAATTTTTTCCGATTTTTTTTTTTTTTTTTTTGATCCTTTGGGGTGTTTTGAATTTTTTAGGAATGGCCAAATGAACTGTTATCTCTTATATTTTGCTTAACTGTGGTGGACTGGTGGCTTATTACCACCCAGGTTAAACATAATTCACTAAGCAAATGATGTTTTACTGATTGAAAACTGTTGAAGGTTGTGAGACGTGACTATCAACATCTTTTTCACTGTCCATACAGTATCTTATTAAGGTTAATGAAATCAAGACAAAAAAAGGTGTGGACCTTCTGCAGAACCTTATTAAGTATTATCACGCACAATGCAAGTAAGTGCAAAGCTTTTTAGCTTTATTTACAATTTTCTTTTTTACATAAATGTTTGTTTCCCTTTGTTTTGAATTTGTTTTGGATACATCAGGAATTCTTGATCATAATTTTTATGTGCCATGTGCCTGCAACTTCATCTTATTAGGCAGTAGGCTTTGAGTAGAGAGTATGAAAGTGAGTGGGGCAGAGGAGAGATGGAGAAAGAGGCCAAGGGAAAGCCCCGCATGTTGCGTACAAAATTAATTTTAGTTCTTGAGGTGTAGATATAGAATGTAATTTTAGAAATAGCTTGTTTATTTATTTAATGGTTTTTAGGTAAATTTTAAAACCATTGTGAAGGCGAGTAATTTCTTTGAAATTCCTTGAGGTGAAACTGGTAAGATATGACCTTGTCATCAGTAGAACCAGAGGCAAAACACAGGAACTTTACTTAAGTTAAATACAGGAAAAAGATTTTAGAAATTACTAAGGGGACACATTGTTGACTAACAGTGATAAAAATAAGCTAAGCTATATTCTCTCTAATTTGATATTTGTTAAAGTCACAATGGTGTATCTCCACAGTTGAAAGATACCGTACTTTAAAACTACTGTTGGGGTCTTTTGGGGGTGTTTTGGGGTTTTTTTTTTTTTTGTTTCTGAACATGGGAGGAGTGGGATATGTTTTATTAATTTTGCTGTTTTTCTCCACAAGACAATATACTTTGTGTTATGAATTGTATGTATTCCTGATAAATCACAGGTTTTTTTCATTATAGTTTCTTCCAAGATGGCTTGAAAACAGCTGATAAACTTAAACAATATATTGAAAAGTTGGCTGCTGACTTATATAACGTAAGTTTACTTATAAGTAGTTTAATGTCTGAAAACAGAAATATTTTGTTTATGTGAATACATTTTAGATAGGACAACAAGGGCGTATATTTGATTTGTATCATAAATGAAAAGTGTGTTCTCTTAAACTTTGAATATAGGTGGACTGAGGAAAAAATACTTGACTATCTTAAAAATAAACTTAAAAATAACTGGTTTTAGTTATTAGGAAAAGTAGCTTTCATTCTACTACTGATTTAATGTTGCATTAAAATAAAACTAATTTAAAGTGGGAATCTTTGAATCAGATCACGTTATTAGCAGCAATTTTAGCTACCACTTTCATTTTTCAAAACCAAAACACAGTTTTTTAAATGAATTAACTTGTGATGTGCATTGAAGGCAAGTAATAATGTGGAATCAAAGCTCACTTGTCACCCAAGTGCTTTTGTATTCTATAATCAGAATTACAATAATCCCATTTGCTTTTGTAGTTTGCAACTAAATTAAACTGTGTTTTCATTCCTTAAGTCATCTGTCGAGCTTATTGGAGTTATTTAATTAATATTTCAGAGACTAATTTGGTTGCATTAGATATAGTGAACCATTTAAGCATGCCAGAACAGAGCATGCGGAGTTGTACATTCATTTTAGCTTGCTTTTTGAGTAATACATGCAGAGAATTTGAATACATAAGAATGGACTAATTCATGAAAATAAATTCAAATATTACAGAAACACAGAATAGTTGAGCTGATTGTTCAGGACATCTAAAATGGTATTGGAATGCATAAAAAATTAAAATTAAGGTTGCATCCAGAAAACATATGATGGCAATCTCTTTCATAGATAAAGCAGACACAAGATGAAGAAAAGAAACAACTTACTGCTCTTCGTGATTTGATAAAATCTTCTCTGCAGCTTGATCAGAAGGAGGTAAATAATTTAAACATGTTTATTCTGGGAGCTAATGTGAATTTATGAATTCTGTATTCAGAAATCGATTCTGTTGATGCTCACTTTGTATAGTTAGTGGTTCAGAAGAGTTGGACTTAAAACATTATGACAAAAGTAATGTTTAGAAAGTTCAGCCTATATATCAAAAAACAGGTTTAGATTTTTTTTTCTGTTTCCATTTTATATATTAAAAGAAACTATTCTTTTTTTTTTTGATGTAATTTTATAATTTTCAATGTACTTTTTTAATGTACTTTAGGAAAAATTGTAATGAATCAGATAAATGCTTCATCTAGCCCAGTATCCTGTCCTTGACAATGATAATGAATGAGTGTTCAGGAAAAAATATAAAGGACTGGGATGTACCCTGCTTTCTTATGTCCTGCCATCTTCCAGCCAGATGGCGTTCAGGATTTTCCTGACCAAGGTGGTCCCGAGTAAGCCAGGATGAGAACTGTGGGCTTCTCTTTGCGTATGGTTTCTGTAAAAATCTTCTAAATCACATGGATTTTGTGCTGATGTTCTCCTTCTCAGACCCCTTTTGCTAATACTGTATTGTAAGGAAGAAAATTTGTATGTTAACCAGATAACAGTGGCTGAGACAGGGCAGTTAAAAATAAAAATACGTAATCAATTGGACTGGTATCAGAAGTGAAGGGGGATGATCAATGTCCATTGCAGATGTTCTGGAATGCTCCTTGAACTAGGAGATAGGATATAATATATATCACAGCTTTTACCTGAGATAATATTGTGACTTTTTCCAAATCATAGTTCCTGAGAGTCAGAAATCCTGAATATCCTGTGGTGAATCTTGAGTGTTGGGGAGGGAGGGGGTTGGGGGATGGATGAGAGTGGATGGCTTCTCTTTAGGAAAAGATCACTTACCCTCTGTTCAGTTTTCTCTTAGGTAAATAGAACATTAGTATTTGATAAGTGTCTACTCAGCTTGTTAAATATTTATTACCAAATATGAATTATTAAACATTAGACAGATGCCATTCTGCTGCTTATATGTGATCATCTACATATACAATTGGGCAGTATTGCTAATATCAAATATACATCAGAATATAGTTTACAACCAGATGTACTGTGTCAGCCAAATTTCCAACAGCGATCAGTCATGGTGGTTTAGAGTAGAATGCAGGACAATAGACACTGATCCATCCCCAGAATATCCTCCCATTAGTAGTTTGACTGTCTTTGCAGTCTCTCCACCACCCTATGGGTTTCTTCCCTTTGAATTTGTGTAGTTGCTTTTTGAAGCAGTGTAAACCATCAGCTCCTGTTACAGCTGTGTCTTTCCCACCATTGCTACATGGTGTGTGGAGAAATCTTTTTCCTTTTATTTGTTTTGAACTTTTAGATCTGCATACCCTACTCAAGATGGGAGTGCTTGTGATTTTATGATAGCGTCACTAGATCATTTCTGATCTTTTTTTTTTTTCTTCATAAAAGACCTAATAACATCAACTTGCTTTTGACAAGTGCTTAGTGCAGAGCAGATGTGTAACGTTTAATCAACTGTAGAGCTATAACCATGTCATCCTGTTTCTGAATGTTAATAGTCAACTCACAGTATCTTACTTTTGCCCTCTGCATCCCTTTGCGTTTGTTTATGTTGATCATCACTTGTAATTCATTGTCAAATTACTCACTATCATGAGGTCCTTGAGAAATTCTTCAGCCAGCTTTTCTTGAGTATCCTGAATAATTTAATACCATCTAGCAAACTCTGACATTTACTGTTCACCTTTTTCCAGATTGCTTTACTGTTAGACACTGCATGTGATGGCACATCTTTTGGTGAAATTCACTTGTTTGTTTCCTGCTCATCTGAGGACTTTTCCTCTTGTCCTGTGACAATGTAATTCTTTCCCTTTCATAAGGAGCACTAAGTGTCTGTTGAAAGTCCAGGGAGACCATATCAGTCTGATTTCTCAGATACCTACTGCTGACTCCTTCAGAGAACTCTTAAAAGTAGTTTTCATTAATCTTCCTAATTTGATGTGTAGTTTACCAGTCTTTACTTCCCTGAAATTCTTCTGGAACTTCTTCAAACACAGGACTTCAGTAATCAGGGCCAGTGAGTATTTTTACAGGCTTATGTGTAATTTTGTAGGTAGCATATTGTAATTATGGCTACTGCATGCAGAGAAATGGCTTGAAGTTAGTAAATTATTTCAGGTGGAGCCATAATTAATAAGGAATGATTCTTTATAGTGTGGTGGTGGTGTTATAAAGCAGATAAACCTTGACCAGAAGGCTTTTCTTCTCCCTGCATCTTTAACCCCATCGTTCTGAAGGACAACACAACTTTAGAATACACTGTATGTGGGCTTTAGAATGTCTTTGATGTCACAAATGACCGGAGCACTACAGAGCGCCTTTGAACAGATCCCAATTTATTGTAAGACCTGGCAGCTCTTTCTGGGACTCAGTTTTCCCTTATCTCGTAATCTACAGTCTTTTCCAGTGCTCTGTTTGGTATTTTTTTTCCTTTCCATCTCCAATGTGCACATGGCCCTACCAGATCTCTTCCATAATACTTGCAGAGCTTCCCATACATGTGTTACCTCTGTAATCTCCCCAGGATCTAAATCACTCTGAAGGTAACTCATGCTCGTTCTCCATCCTCATCCCCAAAAGTTGAGCAGAGAACATTAGATTTCAAGGGCTGTTTGGAAATAACTTTAAATTCTGAAGTGTTTTATGGATCGATTACCAACACAACAGGAACAAGACCTGCTCTCTCCTCAGGTACTTTTTGGTTTTTTTCTGCAAGCTGATTATCTGGAAAGAAAAATACTTCCTTCTGTCCTGGCTGCTGCGAATGTTGTTAAGTTCGAGCTACTTGATAATCAGCCAGATCTTAGAAATAAAGTAGGACAAATGGGTTTTTCTTCTTTGGAGCCATGTATTGTCCATACAGGGCCAAATGAAATACAGTGTTTGGTTTTTTTGGTTACCTATTTCCTGGATGAATAGCAAAAAGTATTTGGTTTCAGTGGAAAGTAACCTAACTTAAAATAAAAAAAAAATGAAACAAATCAGATTTTGAAACTTAGATAAATGTTGTAATAAAGTAGCTTCACTGGCATCAGCAAAATAAACTGTACAACTTCTCTGATTTTAATTACAGTGTAGAAAAATCCTGGGACTCTTGAAAAAACTGTGTGCTTGTATGTATGATATCTATGTAAAAAGTTATATGTTAAATATAAAAATAAAATGTTTGGCTTGAAGAGAATTGAAATAGTGTCTTAAAAGGGATAATATTGTGATTCTCAGATATTTGGGCAAATCAAGGTAGAGAAAGTTCTGCTGTAGTGAAAAAATCCACTGGTTTGGGTAAAATAATCATTTGATCACATCGATGTTCAAGTGTCTCTTTCAAAATCAATGTGAGGACTTTCACTCATGTGATTCTGCTGCATGTCATGAGTCAGAGCATAATGATGCTGGCAGATACTGAGGAGCTTGATAAAATAATGTCTGTGTTATTTAGGTATTTAGTGGTTTAATCCCAAAATAGCATGCCTGCACTCAATACTCGTTAGTTAAGTGACAACGGAGCTTGCAGACACGTGGCCTGAGTTTCAGCAGTCAGCTCTCCATCACTGTATATATCTGAATCTTCAAGTACGTAAAGCTGGACTTTCTTACTGTCACAGATGGCCTGGTTGGTTGTGATTAAGAATACATTTTCCCCCCTTATATTATAATTATATTATAATCTTGCTGTTGGAAAATTTATGGATTACTGAAGTATTGAACGTGAAATGAATGGGATTTATGGGATTTTCTCTGCTGGATTTATAAAAAATTCAGAAGTACTCTTACCAAAAATTACTTTGGCAGGAAAGCGGTTTGAAATAATACAATTGAGGCGTTGGTTGTGTGTAGTTTTAAGTTTCTTTGACCCTTGGTGCAAGAGAAGGAAGTTGGAACTAGTGATTCCTGTCCAAATTGTAAATTCTACCACCTTTAACCTCTTTGGAGTTGCCATTAGATAAGCGAGGCTTCCTGCCCGTCTCAGAGTGACTGGCTGTCACAGATGATGAGAGATTCCTGCGTGGCTGTTAAATCTATTAAAGCATTTAGGATCTTTTTGAATTTAAAACAACACGTATGGAAAAATTACTCTTCAGCACCCATACTTTCATTCAAGAAAAGCCACTAATTTGCTAAATGAGCTAACCTCATTCCTTACATTTCAAGTTCTTATAATGCAACTGTTGCTTTATGTTGCATGCATTCAAGGTGTTTATTTCACATTATGGACATCTTTACTGCTCTTACACCTTTGGCTGGCATACCTGTCCTTTCATCGGTGAAGTAACTATTCCTGTAATCTTTGCAATTATTTGGTTCTTGGAAAAGCACATCTTGACAGTCTTTGACTCTTGGGTTACACGGAAGTGCTGTGGCTCTGTTAGACACAGTGTCCCTTCTTGCCGCTGGGGACTGTCATCGAGTCAAGTTACAGCAGTTTCTGTTTGCGCAAGAATTATCAGATTTTGTAAAATGGCTGTGGTTTAAAGCTTTGGGAGAAAATATTTTAAGGGATTTTAAGCAATACTAGTGTAATTTTAATTGTGTAAAGTATTTATTTTATATGTTAAAAAATGTCTATATGTTAAGAAGCTTAAATTTTAAAGGAAACCACTCCTTTAATACAGGCTTATATTCTGTATTTTTGTATATTTATTATATAATTATTATATATATATATATAAAATATATTATATATATTATATATAATTATTATATAATACAGGCTTATATTCTGTATTTTTGTATATTTATTATTGGTACAAATGTAACTTAACAGATTTATGTTGAATTCAGCTAGTGTTTAGAATCATATTTTGTGTCTGTTTTTTTAACTTTCTTTACATTTCGATTTATTTTCCCAAATCTCCATCTGGAATTCTATCTCATTATGTTTTTTCCAGTGCTAATGCCAATAGGACCCTAATTCCATTCGGGATTAGAAATTCACTTATAACAAATGAACTGCTTTCTGTGGTGGTGTAAACACTTACTGCTGAAAGAACACTGCGCACAGCAGCCTTTGTGCTGCTTCTCACCACAATTGCCAGTTTTACCAAAGTACTTCTCTCTAAACTCCTGTGGCAAATTTGATGTAAAATAAAAACCAGTTGTAAGTACCCTGAATAAAATAGGAGGGAGTAATCTTCAATGTATATTGGTTGTGGTAATTTAAAAAAAAAAAAAATGTGCTTTGAAAGAGAAAATGTTATTACCAAGGGAGGAATTGAACTTCCCTTCTTTTATTTCTTTGTGGGATTTTGTCAGATGTTTTGCAGATAATAGTTTCACAGCGTTTAAAACTGTATAAATGTGTCCTTAATTATACCTTTTTATATAGATTTGCAAAAATTAAAAGTTAACTTTGGGCCTGATCTTTTTCAATGAAAATTCAGAATTGGCTCCAGTTTGGTAGAGGATACAATATAACTATCATTTTAGACAATTTAAACATAATATAGACTGGAAGACATTTCGTAAAATTTGATCCTGTAGTCATCTTAGTTTCTTTTCTGAAGCCAATGTCATATATGCAGCGTTGCAGAGAATTTTGTTATGATGTTTTGTTACTTGATGAGAAAAAGCACTGATGTGCCTAAAAAAAGTAATTTTTGCCTTCTTTCTATTAGTATTGTTAGAAGGGGGAAAAACTGTTTTGCTAGATATGGGGGCTGTACAATTTGTGTTCAAGGAACATGTTTTTTTAAATAAAATAATAATTCTTGTTTTAAATTATTTGCTTTCTCTTTTCTCTATTGCTTTTGCCTTTCGTGATCGAAGTCTAGGAGAGTAAGTCAATGTTTTAATGAACTTTTGGGGATTTTTTTTTTTTTTCTGATGTGCTTATAAAAAGTTAATCCATTTCATTTAATTGTTTCATTAGATCAGGCCAAAAGTTATTTCGGTTGACTTCATTCACTAAAACTCATCAATTATATACATATTTTTAATTGTTTTTAAAAAATAGTGATTATTAGCATTTGTTTTTGTTTGTTTATATGTGTTTTTCTGTATATATGCATGCCATATTCTATTTTTTCTTTTTGAGATTTTATCTTAGATTTTACTCTTTGATCGTAAGATTATTCAGTATTAAATTTCTATATTTTTAAAAGTCATTATTTTAAGATACATATTTGCATCCATACTATACTTTAAATACCCAAGGAAGTAATTCAGTCTTGAACGTGCAGTTAGTTCAAGATCGCGTGATGTAAAAGCAAGCTCTCCTATGGATGTAAAACATGCATTAGGAGCTCTCTCTCTTTTTTTAAACTTTATTAATTTGTGAAGTTGTGGTAGAGAAGAGAAATAAAATAGGCTTAAAGGTTAGGAAAATTTACTGTGCGTGTCAAGAAACGTTAATGGTGTTTTCCCCTTTTTTAGGATTCACAGAGCAGGCAAGGAGGATATAGTATGCATCAGCTTCAGGGGAATAAGGAATATGGCAGTGAGAAGAAAGGTTATCTTTTAAAGAAGAGCGATGGGTATGTTCTTGGAGCACATGATACATAGTGAGAACTATTACTATGTTCATGCACTGATTTTTATTGTGTTGTAATGTGGGTGTTTAAAGCACATTCTCCTAATGCATGTGCCACAAGTACTCAAGAATTTCACAGTTCAAATCTGAACACAAATCTGAATTTAATATAGTAAATATAAAAAGCATGACAAGCAATCATAAAATCGTAAATAAAAAAAGTCACGTTAAAGCTGTTGCCTTATTAAGTATCTAAAAGGTGATTAAGACCTGTCATAAATCTTCAAATTACATGTGATGAGGCGTTAGTAAAGTTTTGACTGCATCTGTTTCTCAAGGCTAATCTTCTCAAAAGGTTAAAGGTTTGAAATCATGTCTAGTTACTGAATTTTTTGTTGTTGATGTTCTTATGTAGGTTAAGGAAAGTATGGCAAAGAAGAAAGTGCACTGTTAAAAATGGAATTCTTACCATATCACATGCAACGGTAAGTTATTTTTATGCCTTTTTATTTAAGTAATATATTAACATTATCATTTCCCAATGAATCTGTTGGTGTTAATCCACTATTACAAAAAAGATGCCACTTCTGCTTCTGACTGTTGAGGTTGGAGACTGACTTCTGGCAGTAGTACTGTGCTTGTTGCTCTCTTAAAATTTTTCCTAGTTGCTTGCTGCTGACCACTAGTGGGAAACGTGCTTCAGGTTAAACAGAGCAGTACATCTGTTCTTACCGTACCTTCGGGATATGGGATGTGATTCATCTGAATAAAATGAAGGGTCTGCAGTGTAGCTGTCTGCATCAGGGCAAGATCCTGTAGACTCCTCCCTTAACCACTGGAGAGCTGGTCAGTGTAGTCAAAGGAATCTGGGTAGATTGGGTCAGATACCCTGTTATAAACTGAAATTCTGGCTGTTGACTGTACTGGAAGACTAATAACTGGGTCATACATAGATGTCTGTATTGGAGATGTTTTATTCCTATATAGGGCATTAACTATTTAAAACATTCATTTTGGAAAACACTTTTAAAATTGTTCAACTAATCAGAGTGAGAAAATGAGAATAAAGTTTGGTTGGAAATTAATTTCAAAACTTCCTGTGGTCTCCATGAAGTTAAGTGAACTCTTCTTTAGCCTTCTAAAATTTTTCTTCATTTTTTTTTCCCACTGCTATAGTTTATGACAGTGGATTTGATACTTAAATGAATTTATCAATAATTTGATAAGAAAATGGCAAATAAATTGAACAGTATTTTCAATGAGTACTTCAACTGGTTTTGCTCATAAGCATAGTCATGGTGTATCAGTGAAGTACATAATTTGGAAACGCAGGAAGTGTTTGATATTAGATGTTATTGATAGAGTGTGACAGGGGAGTGAATATGTTAATATTTTGGGTGCTTTCAAATGCAATGATATTTTGGAAAGTTCTGAACATACTGAGTTCTGGGAATTGGGTACGTATCTGAAGTGTCTTCCTGGAAATGCTAAATCATGAGGAAGCAACAACGTTATCACGGTGGAGGCAGTCCTAAAACTGTCTTGTGACAGCACAACACAAATTTGTTGGAAACAAGAGTAACTCCTGTTACTCTCGTTAAAGGAGATGGTCCCATTTCATCACCTGTCTCTCCCCTTCTCCCCACATTCCACCAATGGCCCTGAGTATCAGTGTCTAAAGTAACTACCTGTCTTAAGGAACTTATTACATTTTGTACTGGAGGTTGGTTCTTTTTAATGGCTAGAAAGATATCCTCATCTACTTTGAGGAGTCGCTTAGTCAAACTACGTATGGTTCAGTTATCACCATTTGTTTTTAAAAAAAAAAAAAAAAAATCATGTATTGTCAAGCTCAAGACTTGCCAATTTAGAATTCTTTGGATTGCACTATCGATTGTAGTTTTGCTTTTCTTGTATGTAGCTGAGTAAAAGCAGTCCATTTGCTCTTTCCTGTTGCAGTGCTGAGAGGAAAGTAATTTTCTTTTCGACGATGAAAAGCTCAGATCATGACAATCTGTTTGACACTAAACTTTGAAAACTGAGACTCCAATCGCATATTTACTCCTTAAGGAACTGTTGCTCCTTAAGTGTTAAAAATATCGTGTTTACAGTCTTGTTCTGACAAACATTTGACAATGTGGGAAATACACTTCTAGATTTTGTTTGTTTGTTGGTTTTGTATTACTTTTATATTTGATTGTAACATGAGCAACTTCCACAACTCACTTCAGAAGTATTTACTGATAACTGCCATCTCAAGTTCATTTATATCTGCCAGCTATCATAGCTTTAATTCAGTATGTCTATAGTTTCTGATAAACCTGTATAAACCCAAAATACTTTAAAGACATACCTATGATCGTAGAACCATGGAATCATCATCGAATAGTTTGAATGGGAACGGACCTTTAAAGGTCATCTAGTCCAACCCTCCTGCAATGAGCAGGGACACCTTCCACTAGACCAGGTTGCTCAGAGCCCTGTCCAACCTGACTGTGAATGTTTCCGGGGATGGAGCATCTACCACCTCTCTGGGCAACCTGGGCCAGGGTTTCACCACCCTCTGTAAAAAACTGTAAAAAAAAAAAAAAAATCTTCCTTATATCTAGTCTAAATTTTCCCTCTTTTAGTTTAAAGCCATTATTCCTTATCCTATCACAACATGCCCTGCTATAAAGTTTGTCCCCATCTTAAGTAATCTAATTACAGCAGAGAATATTACTAGATTTATTTATTCCAAGTTCTAAAATTCCAGATCTCCAGCTTTCAGCTTCCCTTCCAAATTTTTAGGGTTATATCTTTTGTTTATTTAAAATGGGAGGAAAATTGGAATATGGTCATGCCGTAATGAAAAATTGCGTAATAGTTTTACCATTGATTATGAAATACAATAAAAAACTTCAGTATTAGCATAATTATTCTAAATTAATAGTCAGGAAAGCTTGCTGTGAAGATTTTAATTATGTTTAGATTTAGTTTAGATTTAGCAATCTGTCCATTCTAACAGACCAAGTCAAAGTCATGCTGCTCTCAAGCATTTTGAAGGTGTTAATTTAAAGTGTGGACGTGCATCCACGTACATCACATATGCCCACTCCCCAGAAAGGAAAAATAATCCTAAATCAAGACATTTTTAAAGTAAAATAAATTTTCTTTTTAGTCCAACAGGCAACCAGCTAAACTGAATTTACTGACCTGCCAGGTGAAGCCAAATGCTGAAGATAAGAAGTCTTTTGATCTAATATCACGTATGTAGCAACTTCAATACCATCGTGCATTGTGTGGGATTTCTAAAAATGTCATTACAAGATACTTTGAGTAAAAATGAGGCTACAGTTCAAGATTCAGATCTATATCCAGATACATGCAGCGCCCCACGAGTGTTCAGATCTCTCTAATTTCGAAGACATGTTAATTGGACAAATGAATATAGAACCTTTTTTGTGTGTGACATAAATACTGTTCTTTTGTGACAAGCCATGAAATGCAGCGTATGTGCAGTTCTCCTAAGTTCAGAGAGGTGTTTAACAGCTTATTGGAACACGCATAAGCTGTATCCCCTGGGAAATGAAAAATACCTTTGACCTCATCTTGTTTTTCCTTCCATGTTTGTTCTGCTTTTCGAGTGCTTTTCGCGGGGTTGAGGAAGTCAAGGACAACCCAATTTCTCTTCTTCTCTTACCCTCCTTTTTGAAATATGCTTCTGTTTGTCTAAAATGGGTAGTGACTTGTCTTCTCAGCATTAAAACTTCTATGATTTCCCTTATTCCCATTTTGGTCTTATGTAGCAGGTATTTGTATCCAGTCTGTTTTTTAAACCACTTTCGAAGTCTATGAGCCAACTTACTGTTTTCAGTCTTTACATTTATAGTATTAAACAACAAACAATTTCAACATTCTATATTTACAAGGGCAGTCTATGAAACCTTTGAATGTGAGGGATAGTACCCAGTTCATCTCTCATCCATTGGTTAATAAAAAGAAGTTTCTTAATCCAAACGGAGGGAAAAGTATATAATAGGAACAAATTTATTTTGCCTTTTTCCGCTACTTATGTTTCAGATTTGACTTCAGAAGGGCAAAATTTCATTGATGTGTTTAATTTTCTTTATTGTTCCTGAAGATAAGACTTTTGAAATATGTACATTTGATGTAAATCAGAATTCACAATTCCATCTTTCTCTGGTTTGTATTTTTTTTAGAATTGTTTTCCATAGCTGTGAATAAAGTAGTAATGTTGCAGGATAAGAGCAATTGCTCTTAAAAGCTTTAGTTGTCAAATAGGTTTTAGTAACATATGTTGAAATTTTAAAATTTATGATGTGCCAAATGAAAAGATGTATTTATTTATTTCAGATAACAGAACATACCACTTTCAAGCAGAAGATGAACAGGAATACGTAGCGTAAGAATGTTTACATTTTTTCAAGTTTATTTTCCCAATAGAGGTGTATAAAAATCACAAGTAACAGCGAAAATCGCTTTCTCAGTTAATGCAGAAATAGTGCCTACTGAATGTTTTTTCTGCTGTTGTGAATCTCTAAATGTAAACTATTTTGTGTCGTGCCACAGGGCTCTTTGAAAACCTTGTAATGTTAAAAACAAAACAAAAACCCCAACCCGACCAGCCAAAACCCCATTTCAATTTTGTACCCTCCCAGCACATGGTTCATATGCAGGTGCTTGGCGTGATATAGTAGATTAAGTTATGAGGGTTCAAATGAAATGTTTTTAAATTCTTCTTAAATCTTCTGTCAACCCTCTTCTGCAATTACTTCTTTTTCTTCTGATCCTACCCTTTCCTTTAAATAATAAATAATAAGTAGATAAAAGATCTCCATATAACACATAGAAAATATTTGCACGTAGTGTATCTTTTCTACTGTAGGCCTAGAAATAAACAGCAAAGCCTATCTCTCTGACATTTGTGAACTTCAGAATCCAGTAACTTGCTTCTTTACTTTCCATGTTTCTGTGTTTCCAACCAGATTATTTCCTTTAAAACAACTTTCTTCCTGCTATGTCAGAACTACTTCTTGTCCTCAATATTGTTCTTGGTGTCATCAAAAGTGTGTTCTGCAGAACAACATTACAATCCAACGCTCATCGCCTGACAGTTCTAGGAATACAGTTACTAGTGAAGAGGGTGGCAAGCCTGAGCCTCCCAGACTGCCCCATTCTTCAGGACTGTTGTGCTCTGTTGTTACACATCCATATTCTAATGGAAGACTCTGTTGTTCCATGTGTATTTTAAAGCTACAGGGAATGTTTGTAGGGTATTTCGATTATTTGGTAGTGCTAAGAGGGAATGGCATTGACAGTTCCACGTTGGGAGGTATGGGTGAAACGAGAAGGCTGGAGAATTCTTTGGCATTCAGCTATTTCCTTCCAGAGTCTCCCACAGCTTAATGTTGGCTCTTAGAGTGCAAAGCTGACTTCCTAGTCAAGCTTATTGCATTCATTCTGGAACTTAATTATTTCAGTAATTTTCTCAGTCAAGAAGAAAATACAGTTATTTCTGATCAGTAATGCATTCGGTGAGTCATAAGTTTTTGTGTCTCTGCCATAAATTATTTTTTACCATATTTGTTTGTTTAAAAGGTGAAGTTTATTATTATTTTTTTTTGTCTTAATGCATGAGCAGGGTAGGGGGAGAATACATTATTAACCTACTTCTTCTGATTGGCGGGTCAATAAATTTAATTTTTCTGGCTGCCTGTTGGACTGTTTTGAAATTCCAGGTGATTTTGTTTCCCATTAGAAGCATAGTTCCCATTTGTTTACCACTGAAGTCTGGTTTATCACTTTAAAGTCCAGTGGCTGAGAAAATGACTTGTACTGGAATACAGAATCACAGAATATCTCAAGTTGGAAGGGACCCATCAGGATCATTACGGAGTTGAACTCCCTGCTCCTTGCAGGACTACCTGAAACTAGACCATGTGATTTAGAGCATAATCCAGATGCTCCTTGAACTCTGACAGGCTTGGTGCCATGACCACTTCCCTGGGGAGCCTGTTCCAGTGACCAACCACCCTCTCACTGAAGAACCTTTTCTAATGTCCCATCTGAACTTGCCCTGATGCAGCTTCGTTCCATTCCCTTGTGTCCTATCGCGGGTCACCCGAGAGAGGAGATCAGCACCTCCCCCTCCGCTGCCTGCCTTGCGGAAGGTGTAGGCTGCCATGAGGTCACCCCCTCAGCCTTCTCTTCTCCAAGCTGAACAAGCCAAGTGACCTCAGCTGCTTCTTATAAGTCTTGCCCTTGAGGCCTTTCACCATCTTGGTCACCCTCCTCTGGACACACTCTAACAGTCTGATGCCCTTCTTATATGGAGGCATCCAGGTCTGCACACAGTACTCAAGGTGGGGCTGCACCAGTGGAGTGTAGAGTTGAGTCTAGTATTTTTATGTTTTTGCAAGTTTAAAAAGTTTCATTTAGCTCAAGAGACGTTAGTTGTGTCCAAGTGTTGGGATACATGCGGACAAACTAACAGAAACTAAGTGTATTTTGCCTGTCTTGGCACTGTAGGACACCAACAAAAAGGTACTGTAATGTTTGCTACTCAAGACTGTTCTTTTTCAGAAAATTACTTAAGTGACCCAAGTAATGGTATGTATTTTGAGGCACACACAGAAACTTACTTTTTTTTTCTTTAGGACAATTTCTGCAATACCTTTAGTTAACTTCATCAACCAGAACGACTGTTAATGTGTTGCTGGAAAACTACAATATAACCAAATGTTCTGTTTTTCTTGTGCAGCCACTGAGTAGGTCTTAAACAGCTTTATTATCTAAAGTGTCCCATGAACAGCACCCTTTGACTTCCAAACATGTTGATTTAAGAGCGTTCTGCAGGAGCTACGTGAGGTAGCTCCTCAGTTGGAGATGTCATCCTCTTGTTCCGATTTCCACTTCTGTATGTGTACCTCTCTCTTGTCCCTTTCTTCTCCCTCTTGCGTTTTGTTCGCTGTTTTAGTGCTGCTTCTGTTCTTTTTTTTTTTTGTGCACCGACTGAAAAATAAATGCATAAATAGATTTTCATATCACTTTCTTTCCAGAATCACATCTAAATAAGAGAAGAAAACAAGATGCATTTCTTTAGTTGAACTGACATTGCATACATTTTCCTAGTGATCATTTTAAATTGCTTCCATAAATAGCTCCTGAGGCTACTTAAAAGTAATAATAATTTTAAAAAGCAGCCTAAAATACAAATCACTGAAGCCTACATTATGTTATAGATTTATTAGTGCTTGCCCTCAAACATTTCCTTTAGTCCAGTGCATTTCTTGATTTTTATCAAGATAAAGGTCTGTTGGCTTTTAATTAGTGCTTGTCTCTCCTTCAAAATTCTCACTGGATTATTGGTTTCTCTCTTAGATAAAGTACAGTCCATGCAGGGGACGGGGGGAGTATGTCTATGTATGTGTGTATATAAATATATACATTTATGTGTATGTTATAAGAAATGTAACCTCAGATCTCTAAAATAACCAGATATTTATTTTTTTTAACATATACGATAACAGATTCTTTCTGCTTTTTGATAGTTGCGGAAAGGGCCAAACATACTCCGGACGTGACCTCTAGTTCTTTTCTACCCTCTTTTTGAAGGTCAAGAATATATCCATTTCTGTAGGAAACGCCTGGGTTATAAACAAAGCCAGATTGAGAAATTTTGCTTTGAAGAAACATACATCTAATTTCAGTCTAGTGTTTAGCAACAGTCTTCAGGCATTTTTTACTTTGGAACGACTGATTTGGACAGTCTTGATATTCTCTGTTGCTTCTCCCATATAAAAAAAAAGTTGTTTCTGAATATTTGTAAAATATTATGCTGTTCTGCTTCTGTTTGTGCATTCACCTGGAAACAGCAACATTGCGGGACCAATTGTCAGAAGAGACAGAGATAATTTTTTATTGCAAACTAAAAAAAACCACCTATTAGACTGATTGTTATTCTTGGGGATGAGGCTTTTATTGGCTTAAAAATACTGAAGAAGAATAAGAGGAACCAGAGCGAGAGTCTGGTCCAGCCAAGATTAATGAATACTTCTGCTTCCTTCCTTGGATCCAGAAGTCACCCATGATGCCAGATTTTTGTTTAGCCTCATGTGTTTCTCCAAAACTGGGAATCTTCAGCAAACAAAATGCCTTAAAGGATCAAAAGAAACTGCTGAGATTCAGAAAAAAAAGAAGCGTAGTAGAAGATTAGACAACCTGTATTTTGTATTAAATAGAAGGCAAAGTAATTCTGTAAGACGTGAGTAATTTTTAAATTATTTGAAAGAACACGGCAAAGTATTACTAGAAGTTTTTTGCCTGTTAGCTTGTCACTGGTGGTATTGTGAAATAAAGCAAATATATCTCTCTTTTTTAAAAAAAAAAAAAAGGGGGAAGAAAAAAAAGACTAGTGCAGATAAGAAGAAAGGGGAAGAACAGCAGTCATAAGACAATTTTTATAAACTGTTGACACTGCGTTAATGTACCATATTTACTGATTTAACTTGTTTATTTCTGAGTGAAGAAAGGCTGAGAGAGCTGGGACTCTTTAGCCTGGAGAAGAGAAGGCTGAGGGGAGACCTTATCAATGCTTATAAGTATCTAAAGGGTGGGTTGAAGGAGGAGGGAGCCAGACTCTTTTCAGTGGTTGCCAGTGAGAGGACGAGGGGCAACGGGCACAAGTTGGAACATAGGAGGTTCCACTCAAATATGAGAAGAAACTTCTTTATGGTGAGGGTGACAGAGCCCTGGAACAGGCTGCCCAGGGAGGTTGTGGAGGCCCCTTCTTTGGAGATTTTCAAGACCCGCCTGGATGCAGTCCTGAGTAACATGCTCTGACATGCTCTGGGCAATCCTGCTTCGGCAGGGGAGTGGGACTAGATGATCTCTATGGTCCCTTCCAACTCTAAAAAAAAAAAAAATTCAATGAAATTCAGTGAAGTGCTAGGAAGGTCTGGTGACCAACTGAGGACTTCTTGTATAAATAGCACCAGTACTGTCTGTTACTGTGCTTGTGTTAAATGGGCCTTGCTGCTGGTGTCTGGGAAGAGCTGTCACCATGGTGCCTCTCGCTCCCACTGTCTCACAGATGCCACCAGTGACACACAGCCTTAGACAGTGCGTTCCTTCTAGCTGAGGAAACACAATCAAAATAAGTCACTGCTCTTACAGTTTAGAAACTTGTAATATGGAAATCTGTATCAAAGTAACAGCTGGCTCAGTCATGTCATGTTTACTTTAATTGCATCTAATAATTTTTTTAATTGTTACTGCATAGTTGAGTTTTATTCAAATTCTGCCTTTTTAACAAACTAATCAAATTGTAACCCTGGAAGAAATTGCCAACAAATGTCAGAATAAATGTTGTCTGAGTTTAATGATTATTTTACTCTGTGTTTAACACAACATTACTATAATATTAGAAGCAAGACACTGCCGCCTCTTATTTTTCAAATAACGTTGGATTTCATTAGAAAAATTGCAGAAGAATGCCATCTAGTGTGGGTTCTTATATAGTGTCCTGTAACTAGAGAGAGAGATATTAATGTAAATATATTGTTTTCAGCATGTAAACTGTGGAGCAAATTTGTTTTCAAATCTTTCAATTTCTCTTTCATTTTTCAAGTTGATTTTGTCAATAATTTTTAGGTTCTTTAAAGTTATTTTTACAAGTTCTCAGATTATTCTCTGCCCATAAAAATTTAAAAACCATACGTGTGTGAAGTATATAATATACAGTTCCCATATATGAGTTCAGGCTCTGAATCTGTATTGCAAGATTATGTACACAATTTTCCCTCTGAAATCCTTTAAAGTTTATCTTTGCATTATTATTTCAGTGAGAAATCATGAATTTCAATCTGAAGTTCTATTAGTTTGTTTAGATGACCGTAGCCGTTTTAGCACATTTCAGAAGATTGTTGATGGCAGATAATTGTGATGCTCTAAACGGGAAATGGATTGAGGACACCTCCAATTTTAAAATATTTCTACGTAAAAAATGTGTATTTGCAGTAGAACTAAAAACATCTAAAATGACTATACCTGGGAGGACTCTTTTTTTCAGCTTGCTGTGTTTCTAAATTAGGCAACGCTGCATCTGCAATATGCTTGTCCTTAGTATAACCACTTTCCCCTCTGTACTTCCACCTGTAGGGCAGCAGCCACTGAGAGGTTTTTTGTTTGTTTTTAATTAAACATTATTGTGTAAACAAGAACTTGCAGAGTTTTTGGGGGTGGGGAGGAACTAGTGCCTGAAATATCATTAAAGAGTCTTGATTTGTTGCAGTCAACATTTGCTCTTAAAATTTTATGTTGGCTGTCAATATCGTTACTCTCCTGTCATCTTCTCTTCCTTTTCCCATTTGTTGCCATGGCAATTTTCATTAATTGGGATGGTACAGTCTGACTCTGATTAGTACACCGAGACCTGCATTTTGAAAGGCAACCAGACGTCAACACATTCAAAAATGTGCCTGCTTTCTCCTCTGTGAAGAGAGAGATGTGCACGGGAGAAAGTAGTGGTTATAGTTTTCTCCTTTAATAATGGGGTAGACTTCAGGAAGATCTTGGGCACCTACCTTTAAAGCAGTTAAATGTACAGGAGCTTAATTGTACCCTTTGTCTTCTGCAGCTTTTGCTTATTTGAGGAACCTGAGAACTGCACTGCTTTGACTTTAAAATTGTTCACCAAAGGGCCCTTAGAATTAAGACTTTTTCTACTTGTCTTTTCTCATTCTTACTTTCCTTTTCTTAATTCTTTCCTTTCTGTCCCTTGCGTTTCCCCCCCTCAGTCTCTCCCACAATGCGGTCCTTCCCTATTCCCACTAATATTTTGTTCCTGACAAGCTTTCTACAGTTTATAGATTAACTTGTATTTGCAAATGCAGATCTTCATTAAGGTCTTTATCTTGTGCTAGATGGATATCAGTATTGACTAACAGCAAAGAAGAAGCATTAAATATGGCATTCCGTGGAGAGCAGAGCACAGGGGAAAACAGTTTAGAGGATCTGACAAAAGCCATTATTGATGACATACAGAGATTACCCGGAAATGAAGTCTGTTGTGATTGTGGCTCACCAGGTATCTCAATTTGTTCATGTCATCAACTTCTTGTTTGGGAGCAAAGTAATTTCTTTAAAGAAGTGTTTGTAGAGCGCAAACTAAGTTTCAAAGTGATGTGTTGGTCAGTATTCAACCTGTTTTTAAAAGAACAAATATGACTTTCATATGTTAGTTCCATTTAATTCACTAAAATATTTTTGTGTGTTGTCTGTGCTTACTTCCAGCAGTTCAAGCCCCTCTGGAGTTTGAACTGTTCTTGTTGCACTGTCTCTAGATGCTTGTTGCACTTGAATGGAAGTTGCTTGGCATCACTGGTCCTGTGCATGCTACTAAGTAGAAGTGAGTAATGCTTAGACAATGATCGTGGAAAAATTGACCCGGCCAGGAGCTTACTCTGAGGTTTAATCTTGGCATGAGACTACTGGAATTACAGTATCAAAACCATCCAGAGGCAGAATAAGTAGTCTTGTGCAAAGAATGAGACCCAGAGTTGAAATCCTGTCAGATTACATCTTCAGAAGTAGAGCATTACAGGTCAGTTGTAGGGTCACTTAGAGCTTGAAAAGAGTCAACATGTCGTACATCTACGGAATGGATGTGGTAGTTGGCAGCAGTTACAGCTTTCACATCTAAAGAGACACTTCAAGAAGGTGATACTCATTTGGAACTGAGTAGATAGTATGTATTTCGAAGATGCTTACTGATGCAGAACTGATCCAAATTAGAAATGCCTAGATAAAAATACAAAGTGAAATATAATTATGTCAAATCCTGGAACTGGTTCATTCAATTCTTTCATCATGTAAAGCTACAGAAATTTCGGATTACAGTTCTCATTCACCTTTTAATTTATAGTGAAGTTTTAAGCTTCACTCCTGCATTCCAGCTTGCTGCTTTAAAACTCTTGACTTAATGCTTTATCAGTTACTATTTAAGATCAAAAAAGAGATTAATGTGAAGACATGTATGTATACAAAATATGTCTAGAGCTTTTTCTTTTCCTTAAAAACTGGTCTTGCTTCCTATGTAGCATTCATAGTATAAGATCTGTTCTAATATTACATGCAGATCTCCTTTATGACAGCAATTTTGTATTTATTTTTTTTGCTGGACTAGCCACTGTTCCTTAAATTTTCAACAACATATAACGATTTTACATATTGGAAAATGCTGTGGTTAATCTTCTATGAAGAAAGACTACTTAAAGTTTACAAAGTAAAGGTTAAAACTTCAGAGGTTGCTAGAAGTGGAATTTAGGAGATCTGTTACTTTTAAAAACAGGAAACAAAAGCTTTACCTTCTTTCTACAAGAAAAAAATCCTAAATATATTCCATTATGGTCATTCAGTATGGATTTAAAAGTCTAAATTCAGTGCCTTTTGGACCGGCCCTTAAATCTGAAAAAAATTATAGTAAAATTTGCACGGCAGGTTAGAGAAAACTATGGAATATTCTTAAATTTGTTAAAACATTAAATTAAGAATCATTTCAGAATACAGTGGGATTTTTTTACCACCGTTGAAAACTTCCTCTTGGACTTTGATTAAATATTTTGTTTTTCAATTCCACAGATCCAACATGGCTATCAACTAATTTGGGCATTTTAACCTGCATTGAGTGTTCTGGAATACACAGAGAAATGGGTGTCCATATTTCTCGAATCCAGTCTTTGGAATTAGACAAATTAGGAACGTCTGAACTCTTGGTAAGTATCTTTAATTTGGATTTATTTTTTTTCTTAGTCAAATGTTGACCTGTATATAGAAAACCTTCAGTTGTATAATTTACAGTTAATTGTTTTCAAGTTATGGGTTTTGCAGAATGTCAGCTTCATATTTTTGTATGTATCTTAAGGGAGGGTTTTTACTATTACATTTTATTGATGCTTGTGACCACTCGTCACTTCTCACTCCCAAGGTCTGGCAGAATGGATGTTTGTTGTCATTAGTGCTGTGGGAATGATCACTAGCTCATTAGCTGATCCTGACCTTTAATCAGGACAGTCTAAAATGACATGCAATTTAAAAAAATGAAAGCTAATTTAATTTGACAAGGGAGAATGACCATTGCTAATTTTGACGGAAGTGTTGGGTGAATCATTTAATTTGATGGAAGAAACTCTGTAACAGTAAAGTTACAGGGAATTTGATGTGAGGCTACTGGGGGGAGGGTGGAAGCGGGGAAAAAAAAATACAAACAAAAAGCCCAACCACCTACAGCAGGGTTCTCTCCCCAGCTGTGTTTGGCCAGTGAGAAGATGCTTGTTACAGAGATTTTGTATGAGAAAACTGAGAGAAGACAGCAGGCAGTTCTGGATTTGTGTATGGGTTTAATGTTAGCACTAGTACTCTTTTTGAAATCTTGAGTTGTTTGCAAAGTTACTATTCATTTAACTAAGTCATTTTACAAGGCATGACCTTCCAGTAGATCTGAGCTATTTTCCGACAGTAGCTTCCTGATCAGTGTAGTAGCACTGTTTCAGTGTTCATGCTGCTTATTCCTCATTCTGGTTTCATATTAGAGGCAGATTGTCTTGAAATACAAGTAGTTAGCTGTGTCTGTGAAGCCTATTGTACAGGTTCTGGGATGATAGGATTCACACTTCAAAATATTTTTAATTGTTTTATATTTAAACGTAATCATCATACTTTAATTTTGCAATCCTGTGTGTTCCATCTTTTATTAGTAGTGTAGAAAATGAACATCAGTAGTCCAGTTTTTAGGTTGCTGTTAGACCCAAAAAAACCCCACCCTCATATATTTTTTTCTTTTTTTGCAGCTGGCCAAGAATGTAGGAAATACTAGTTTTAATGATATTATGGAGGGGAATTTACCTAGTCCTTCACCTAAACCCAGTCCATCAAGTGATATGTAAGTTTGAATCTCTAAATGCTTTAACATTGTTTACTGTGGGGTGGTTTTTTTTGGCTGGTTGGTTGGTTTGGTTTTTTTATTTTATATGTGATGTAAAATGTCAGTAACCAAGCCAGAGGAGGGCTCGGATGGCAGAAGTCGTTTTTTCTTTTTTTTTTTTTTTTTTTTTACTCTAACTGTGGAGTTTCGAGTTTCTTAGAAGTTTAGTCTCTTGTCATGTAGTCCCATTTTAGCGATCTCAGCTTCTCGGAGTAGAAAACTTTCAAGATTCATTTTGAGTTTTGTAGTATACCCTCAGGTGATAAACACAGTTGGACTAAATGGTGCTGTCTTGAGATAGTGGCGAGGTTTTTCTTCCTTTCCCTGGTGTAGGAGTTGCACAAAGAGCATAACAGATGGGGTTTTGCCACAGAAGACCTTTTAACCTATTATGCTGTTTTCTACCTGACTCAGTACTTTTTCTTTTATCCTGCTTTTAACATGTTTTTCATGCTTATCCTGTTTTTAACATGCAGATACGTTGCCATGAGAAATCACGTTTCAGGCTTTGCTTTTTCTTTGGTCTTAGTCCCCAGAGTCAGAGTAATTTTTTGTATGTAAGAAGGTGGCAGGTTAAAATTGGATATCTTACCTTATTTTTGTGCTTATTTGCAAGAAAGACATGCATTATATTAATAAACAGTCTATCAGATAGTTTTCTTCTTCCCTTCTCAGCTCCTGAGTTGGGCAAGGTGATTTTAAATTTAAATCTTTGACGCATTTTCTTAAAAATTTCTAAACAGAGATCTATTTTCACACCCCACAGGACTGCACGTAAAGAATTTATCACTGCTAAATATGTAGATCATAAGTTCTCTAGGAAGACTTGTGCATCTGCAGCAGCTAAACTGAATGAATTACTTGAGGCTGTCAAATCCAGGGATTTACTTGCACTAATTCAAGTCTATGCAGAGGGGGTAGAGCTAATGGAGCCACTGTTAGAGCCTGGACAGGTAAGATTATCAGGTAAACAAAGCAGAATATTTTAAATAATGTCTATTTGTAAAATATTCAGGGCTGCTACTCTAGGTGCTAGAGAAATAACAGATGAAAGTGGTGGGTGTTTTCTTCCTTTCCTTAATGTGGCATCCTTGTGGGGAGGGAAAAGATGACTGTATCTGTGTTGTCCCCCATTGGTCTAAAGGAGTGTGAAATGCAGTAGTAATATCATACCCTGTTCTAGGTGCAAATGTAATATGTGGAAAAGCACCTGTTCAGCAGGATGTTTCTTTTTGGAAAAGGCCTGGAGAGAGAGGGCTTGATGTGATAACCCAGGGTCACCTGATATCACAGACAGCATCGTATCTGCTTGTAAAGTTGCTGCTGAAGAACACGTTACTGACTCTATATAAAGTCTCTGTTTACTCTATTTGAGGAAAGAGTGAATCTTATGCTTTCCCAAGCTTCTGATAAAACATTTACAGAAGTACAATTTCTTTCAATCAGCAAGAGAGATTTTTATTTATTTTTTAAAATAAATTTCAGAATACTTGATCTTCCTCTTGAAGTCAGTAAC
This sequence comes from Numenius arquata, assembly GCF_964106895.1. Classification (NCBI taxonomy): domain Eukaryota; kingdom Metazoa; phylum Chordata; class Aves; order Charadriiformes; family Scolopacidae; genus Numenius; species Numenius arquata. The sequence goes on along the minus strand of NC_133578.1, from coordinate 67,930,238 downwards.
AGTTTTTCAGAAAAATCAGTCCAGGTTGACCTCAAGTATCCAAGTAGAAATGTTGCTTAAGAGCAATGTGACCTGTTTTTATAGCTAATTGATGCTTGCTCGGCAATGTTTTCTCCCATTACTTTTGAACTCAACTTGGAGAGATGGCGGAGAATGTTTTGAACAAATTCTGTGAAAATAGCTAACTTGGCAAAGGGCAGGGTGCCTGTCTGCATCGAGTGGAGGGAATTAGTGCAACTAATAACTATAAACTATAGTTGCAGCACTTGAGATATCACAGAATGCTTTATCATGGAAACACATTACAAATTCTCTAACTACAAGGTAACCTTTCTACAGATTTATCATCTGTAGCAGTTACCCCAGAATTAGCTCCCTTGTGTTTCTCAGCTATTACAGTCAGCGGCACCTGGAAAGGTACCATCACCAGGTGAAATGTAGTCTGCAGTTAGGACATTTATAGCAGCATTCTCCACTGTTAATTCTCTGGTGTTTAATAAAGTTTTTTTTTTTTTTTTAAGTTGTGACTTTAATCCTAAATATATATAATGTAATGTACTTTTTTTTTAATGCCCTTTATGATCAATAGGACTTAATGAAATCTGGTTTTAGATTAATTTGTCTTGCAACTTTTAAACTGGATTAAATAGCATTTATATTTTAATTTAAATGCATGAATGCATATGTTATATGTATAAAAAATAAAGTATGATTCAGTTTAAATTCAATAAGAAGAAATCCTGTATCTGAAGAGGAACAGCCTCATGCACCAATACACACTGGTAACCACACAGCTGGAAAGCAGGTTGGCAGAAGAAGACCCGGGGGTCCTGGTGGACACCAACTTGACCATGAGCCAGCAGTGGGCCCTTGGGACAAAGAAGGCCAATAGTATTGCAGGCTGCACTAGACGGAGTATTGCCAGCAGGTGGAGGGAGGTGATCCTTCCCCTCTGCTCAGCACTGGTGAGGCCACAGCTGGAGTACCATGTCCAGGTCTGGACTTCTTAGTACAAGAGAGACTTGGGCATAGTGGAGAGAGTGCAGTGAAGGGCCACAAAGATGTTTCAGTCCGGAGCACCTGGTATTTGAGGAAAGGCTGAGAGTTCTGGGACTGTTCAACCGGGAGAAGAAAAGGCACAGGGGAATCTTATAAATATATATAAATACCTGAAGGGAGGGTACAAAGAAGACGGAGCCACGCTCTTTTCAGTGGTGCCCAGTGACAGGACAAGAGGCAGCGGGCACAGACGGAAACACTAGAGGTTCCCTCTGAACATCAGGAAACTTTCTTTTTTTCTTTTTTTTTTTTTTTTATTTTATTGTGTGGGTGACCAAGCACTGGCGCAGGTTGCCTAGGGAGCTTGTGGAGTGTCTATCCTTGGAGATACTCAAAAAGCCGCCTGGACACAGTCCTGGGCAACTGGCTCTGGTGGCCCTGCCTGGGCAGGGAGGTTGGACCAGATGACCTCCATTGGTGCCTTCCAACTTCAACCCTTCTGTGATTCTGTAAGAGATTGAATGTATGTAGGCCTATGACTTTTGTGGATTTTTTCCCTGGTTTTATGGGAAATAATGTTGTGGCTATGCTTGGTGCTCACCAAGGTGACATGAAGCGACAAGTACTATAAACTTGCTCAGTGTTCCGTGACAGGACCCTTTTTAGTTACTAGTAGCCAGCGTGGCTAAAGGCTCATCAGGATTGTTCCATCCAGCTGGGAAAAAGAGAAGACTGGTTTTGAGAATGCTGTGATCTTAGAAAGTGTGATGCCATTTCCTTTGAAGCATATGGTGTCTTTTAGATATCAGAAAGGCAATAACTGGTTTCCTCATAATTTCCTAATAATATTTTTCTGTTGAACAAGTGACATAAAAGAGTGACATATATCTCGGTATGTCTGATATTAAAAGTTTGCGGAAATAAGATACAAAAAACTAACTTCTAGTTACATTTGTTTAGGAGCCAGGTGAAACAGCACTTCATTTGGCAGTCCGGACTGCTGACCAAACCTCTCTCCATCTGGTTGACTTCCTTGTACAAAACTGGTATGGATTTGCTCATTTTTCATTAAATTGTGCATGAAAAATGCAGCTGTTCAAAGCTACCCTTGCAGTGCTTTGGACAGTGTTTGCTCATCACTTATAATCATTCTCCTTCAATATGTTTCAAAAGAGCATAATTTAATACCTTGGAGTTGAGCTTTGTGCTCCTAATGAGTAGAGAGAGGGAAAGAAGTGTAGATTAAAAACATGCAAAGCAGTTATATAAAAATAGGATGAAAGGAAGAACTAAGTTGAGCAAAAGAGAGCGTTGATTTAGAACACATGGCAGTATGAAACAAGGCAAGAAAATAGCTCAGGTAGAGGAGGGATGACAAGTAAACATTCCAAATACAGGACACGTGCAAAGAAATTGTAAGAATAGAACACAAAGATCTTTCACAGAAAATTATAAATAAAAGCTAGATTGACTTCAAAAAATGTATTCTAATAGTTAATAAACTATTAAAGCTATTGAGAGCAATTTCTTTACTAGTAATTTTCAACATCTTGTTTATTGGCTGAGCTATTCTTTAATGTCAAGAGATGTGTTTATAGAAGTGGAAAACCTTAATGAAAACATTTTCTTGAAAAAAAAATCAAATGGTGTAGTGGTACAACATTGTTTGTTATATATTTCATAATATAGGCAATGATTAAATGAGATCAATTCCACTCCACTTCTATAGTATGCTATTAAGTGAAGGAAGCAGGAGTCGCTTGCTGTGTCAGATGGTGGGCTTTGCAGGATGTTGAGAGGAGGGTTGAGGAAGCAGGCACAGAAGACTCATCACAACTTGCTTGGGCTGGTGGGGGGAAGGGTGGAGGATTTTTTTTTTTAAAGTCATACCTGGTGTTGAAATGCAGTCAGCGGATACTTATTTTTTCCCTTCCTGTGTCTAATAGCTAATGTAGCGCTGTACATGCGGAGGGTTAGAGAGGGAGTTTGGTCTTCTGGTAACAGTACACACTTGGAATCCGCGTTCCTGACACCGTCTTTTGGGCTATGTGAACCAGCTGTGTAACCTTCACTGAAACCTTATTGTGTCACTACTCCCTCATGTTAAAAGGAGTGCTGACTATTGTAGGAGTGTTATTAAAGTATCAAATGAAATAAAAAATAAGCTACTAATATTAGCAAGCTGATTGAGATCATAATTTGAGCAATAATTTAGAAGCCCAAATTACTATTTTGAGCATTGAGATTTGTTATTTTGGATGATGATTTAAAATGATTTTGTTTACTTATGAAGCTTCATAGTTTCTTCAGACAACGATCATCTTCTACATGTTTCTGTCAGCTGTCTGTATCTTTGTCTCAATCTCAAATCTACGAGCATCTTTACAACCGTATGGGCTCTGCAGTTACTGTTCAATATGGGTAATAGTGAGTGGAAGAAAAGCTGTCATCTTCTGAGCTTTTCTTTTATTTTTTATAAATGCATTATATTGATCCCAATATGTCAGTAACTTTTTTTGAGAAACCTTGTTTTAGAAATTGAAAGCTGAAGGAAGTAAAGGAAGTACAGTTTTAAAAAGTCCTGCGAACCCCTTTGGATAGCCTGTCTTTCCCTAATTCAGTGTGTATCCTTATTTTCCTTCTTACAACTCTTCTGTGCATCCTCGCAATGACCTTTTTCATGGTTTCTTGGATGTGTGGGACTTATTAACCTATTCTAGATGTATCAAAATGATTTTTCAGATTTTTTAAATTGGGCTAATTTAGCATGTTTGAAAAAGAAAATCCAGTACAGTGGCAGGTGGAAAACAACTGCTGTGACTTTACAAAGGATTAGGTTCAAATCTTTGAGTTTCACTTTTTTTTTTTGAATGAACATCTGTAGAGGCTCAGTCCTTTTCCGCCATAGGAAATAGCGGAAATAGGCTCAGTCCTATTTCCAAATAGGTCGGAAATTGCTAGTATGCTTGGAACTATTCTTTATAGTCTTTGAAATTAATGTTTCATTTAAAAATGTCTTTCTCCTTTTTGTGTTCAGTGGAAATCTGGATAAGCAGACAGCATTGGGTAATACAGTTCTACACTACTGCAGTATGTATAATAAGCCTGAGTGTTTGAAATTGCTTTTGAGGGGGAAGCCAACTATTGATGTAGGTAAGTTCATTATTTACAACTAGGAAATGAAGATTTAATAAAACTTGTTTCCATTATTTTAACCACTTCTATGTCTTACTGTGTAAAGTAAACTTTTTAAAGGAAAAATAAAACAGTATTAGAAAGGTCACAGAATCATAGAATCATCTAGGTTGGAAGGGACCTTTAAGATCATTGAGTCCAACCGTCAGCCTAGCTCTGCCAAAAGCACCACTAACCCATGTCCCTCAGCACCCAATCTACCTGTCTTTTAAATACCTCCAGGAATGGTGACTCAACCACTTCCCTGGGCAGCCTGTCCCAATGTTTGATAACCCTTTCAGTGAAGAAATTTTTCCTAATATCCAACCTAAACCTCCCCGGTGCAACCTGAGGCCATTTCCTCTTGTCCTATTGCCTGTTACTCGGGAGAAGAGACCAACCCCCGCCTGGCTACAACCTCCTTTCAGATAATTGTAGAGAGCAATAAGGTCTCCCCTCAGCCTCCTTTTCTCCAGGCTGAACAAACCCAGCTCCCTGACTTGTGCTCCAGACCCCTCACCAGCTTCATTGCCCTTCTCTGGACCCGCTCCAGCACCTCAATGGCTTTCTGGTAGTGAGGGGCCCAAAACTGAACACAGTAGATGAGGTGAAGACTTTACCATCAATTAGCATAAAAGAAGCATTCAATTTAGAGAACTTAAATTCTTCGAAGATAGCAACAAAAATTTTCTCATATGAAATACTAATGGTAAACCCTAGTTTTTCTGCAGTTTTATTTCTGATGCATTGAAAATGTCCTGAAATTTAGGTTTGTTGGTTATATTGTAAAATTCATCTAGTACTTGTATGTTATAATGCTTCAAATGACTGCTCACGTTAATTCTGCTCTAGGTGTATGTGGGCTTTGTGTACGCAACAGTTAATTCTTCTTTTAATATTAATGTCAGTTGGCACTACGGCTTCACCCAGCATGTCCTGTCCACCACTGCAGCTGATTAGAGAAGGGATTAGCTTTCTCAGCTGCCCTCCTTCTTCTGTTTGCCTTCTACATGTGTAAGATGGATATAATGCATTCTGCATCTACATCGGTCCATTTTTCATCATGGCTTAGAAAAAGTTTAATTAAAAACAAAATCGCTGTAAACTCTCACTTAGGATAGTCTCTCATTTACTAGATGCTCTCCCTTCTCTGCCATATTTTGAGAGTCAGGAAGGTATTCCATGAATTCAGCTGGTCAGACTCAGGAACTAAGTATCATCAGCATGTCTCTAAAACATTTGCATTCTGACAGCTCTTGGTATAGGAGGGTAGTTTTCTCAACAGTTGGTGCAAACTAAATATTCTCCCGCTTTCCTCATCACCACCATTTTCTTCCGCAGCCCAATAAAAAACCTGTTGCATAAATTTAAGTTCATTGGTTTCCTTGGACTTTTCATGCATCCTTAGAATATATTCTAATATTATCGTAAGTCAAAGAATTTGATGTCACCTTTTTTTTTTTTCAGTTCTGTCCCTAATTAAGAAAATGGAAAAGCTATTTGAACAAGCTTAAGCGTCTTTATTGGCCCTTCCATTGAACTGTCTCCTAGGTAGATGCCAGAAAGGTGTTCTTACACAGTTCCTTTTTCCCCAAAAGGTATCTTCCTTAGGCCTTGAACCATCAGGTTTATACTTAAAGGTTGAAAGCTTGGAATTTGTGTAGTCTCTTAAGCTATCTGTGTGTTAACTGCATTTAAGAAATACTATATTTTCATTCATTTTCATATTAAAACTCCTGAAGCCTCTTCAGATCTTTCCATAAGGAGCCCTCCTTCTAGAGATCATAATTATTTCAAATTCATAGGCCTTTCTAGTTGATTACTTTGTATTTTCTAGAATTCATGGCTGGCATTCTATATGTAATATTACACATAGAGATATTTGCGTATGAGACCTCAGTCTGGCTGTTTCCACTTCCCAATCACAGAAGTGCTTTACAATCCGGAGAGGATCTAGAGCACAGTCTTTTCCAGCTCCATGGCATTTACAGCTCTACTGTAAGAATAAATTTTACCTAAGGTTTTTTGCCACGTAAGTTTGGAGTGTGGGGATTGTTTTTGTTTCATGAGACTTGCTACTGAGCTTCTAGGAAGGATCCTGTTAGATGTCGTGCCAGAGGATCTTCCAGAGTGCTCAGATACCACCTTCTTTCTGACCAGGCATTATTTTAAAATGTAAACCATTTCATAGCCTTTATAAAGATGAAATAGCTAGAAAATTTTAAAATTATTCTTGTTCAAGTGTCATCTTAGAATAGGACTGCTGTCTTCAAATTCTGGCCTTAAACCACTATCAAAGTAAAACAAGCTTGGATCAACATTTGCTTTTTAAAAAATAAAAAAATCTTAGAATAATTTTCTTTTTTTTAAGCTATCTTACCCTGTCTTCTTGCTTTTCCCGCTTGTTCACGTAAGAGTTTTACTGGCAAAGGAGTTGAGTGGAGATGGAAATGACTAAATTTCTTTATATTCTCTGCTAGGCTGGTTAGGAGGGATTTGGGAACTGTCCCAGCAGATGCTGCTGTTCAGAAAGAACCTGATGATACATGAAATGTGTGAGCACTTAGAGTGGAATCTTAAAGAGCTGCAGCTGCTATAGAGTAAATAGACATTTTTGATCACTTTTAGAAGTTACTCTGCTAAAAATAGTGAAACTTAATGCATTGATTCTTTAGACATCTCAAAGAATTTCTCTCTCATTTTTATTGTTAATTTTGTAGTAAACCAAGCTGGAGAGACGGCTCTGGACACAGCAAAAAGAGTGAAAGCTGTCCAATGCGAGGAACTGGTAAGAACTGGGGGTGAAAAGGCTGGAGGAAGGAGGAAGTGTACTTCCTTAAAAATGTGATCTACTTAGAATATCATTTCCATTGTATCTCAAACTCGATACCGTTGGCAGCTGGCTGTACCCTGGTCTGAAGGCCTTACCATAGATGAGTATTTTCTAACTGCAAAACACAACAGTTGTTTTCTTTGTAACAGTTTAAGATCTTAGTTCTATTGGAAGTATTTAATTATTTTTGCCACCATATTTGGAGACCTTAAATACTTGAGGGTCAGGTATTTGAATACCAATTAATGCATCATTCTAGGAAATTTGAGCTTCATCACCTCAAAAGTTCTTCTTAAAGACGTTTCTATCAGGAGTACAAAACAACCCCTGAAATAGTAAATCTGTCAAGACCTTTTATGTCTGGATCTTTGGTTGATTCTTCCTGCTTTGGCTTTTTCCAGTTTATTTAACGGGACAGATAGTTCAGAGATGGTGAAAGTCTTCTTGCATGGAGAATTTGAACAACGTGAAATTAAACCTCCTCAAAGGAGAAAGAAGGTGTAATGTCTGGAAATTAGGGTACCAAAAAATGTAAAACACCAGCTTCTGTGGGACTTTGTCCCTCTACTGAACATGGTCAGTGCAAAAACTTTCTGGAATTTTGAGAATGTATGAGTGATGTTAACAGACACCACTCAAGAAAATTACTGGACTTCAAGAAATAAAGGTGTTAAAGGATTTTCCCAGGTACCCTTTGGAAACAGCCAGGAATATGGATTCTACATGAGAACAATAACCTTGTTTGTTCTTAGCGCTCTAAGGTGCCTCTCACCAGCATGCATTTAGTAGGCAAGTGAATTCAAATACTACTGAGGGATTAAAAAGTCTAAGTAGTATGGGAGTTCCACATTCAAGACAAAACCACAAGAATTTACAAAACAGTTGTCACTTGCTGCTTAATTCTATTTATCACACTGGTTTTGCCTCATTTTGATGATCCAAGGGGGGTATCTACTTTTTCTCTGCAGCTGGTAATTTTAATACCTTTCCTTTGATAATTGAAAGTTGTTGTCATGTATTCATGAATTATTGCATAATCAAGAGAGCTTGTCCTTCACAAATCAGAATAATTTTCCATATTTCTGGGGATGCAAGTCAACATTTTGCTATGATTGATAAGGTGGTGCTCATTATTGACTTCTCAATTACTCCCATGTCTGCTCTGTAAGTGCCGTTTCCACTGTTTTGAGTATTCTGCCAGCTGAAAAGCAGGTTGGCTGTACAACCCACAATTGGTAGGGATTGCTTTTCTCTTTGCGGTATGTATTTAATAAAGTAACATCTGCCATTAATGTGGATCAACTGATGGTGTCGTAGAACAAACAAAAACAAGTGGTTGTTATCAGTGCTCTTATCTAGCAGTTAATAGTTTCTTTTGTTGTAACTGAAATTCTCTTAATATCACGCTGATTATTTCAGTTAACTATAATAGAGCATTTATGCCTCTTCCATTTCTTTTCATGTTTGAAGAGGAATATTAATTCTGCATTTTTCTCAAAAGTGGTAATGAGATAATTTAAGGAGTAAAAAAGCAATATGAGTGAGCACATTGCCATGGGCAATAAAAAAAGTGCAAAATCAATATCTAGATGTTTGCGATATGGGAGATGTACTAAGCTAATTTCTGTTGCGTAGCTGGAGTCTTAACTGTGTAATTAAATTCAATTTCAACTCAAGTGGGTTCATTAATACTTACATAACAGATTGAGAATATTTATTTCTTCCAAAGTTTATTTCAAGAAGACGGTTAAACGTTCTCCTGAATCAACTAGTACCACATAGACTACATTTCAAAGGATGTGAAGGAATAAATAATGATGGGAAATTTTAAGTACTGAAAAGGAGAATTTATCTCCTCAGAATAACCATGAATTGAAATTTTCTTTTTTTTTGCTGATCATTGAAGTAGTAGATTTTTAAAGAATGTCAATACCTTATTTGGGCTGGCAAAGTAGAGGAATTTTGTGCTTAAGACGCACTGGCCTTATCCAGTGAGAGGGAAGGGAAATATTTAAATGAAGGATAAATACCTTTTATTTTGATTCCAACACAAGGATTGTGATTTTGGAGGGGTAATAGTTGTATGTACCAGAATTTATAAATAGGTTTTGCCTTTCCTTTTTGGAAAGGAGAGACCTCCAGATGCATTCTGCTTTTGTGCAGGTACCTTCTCTTGTCATCTTTTCGAATGCTTGCCAAACATGGCAACTTCTGCGCATTTTGAGAAAATCTTCCCTTTTAGCTGTTTTCTAGACCTCAAATAAATGAAGGAAGTTTGTGTGATTGCCCTGAAATGATTTCTTTTTAATCTGTGGAAGAGTTTTAAACCTCTAAATATTTCAGTTTACCGCTTGCTTCTACAAAACTAATTTCATCGGCATCAAAGGAACTGCAAGTTTTTTAACAAGAATTATTTCTTTCAGCTTTCTCAAGCCAAGGCAGGAAAGCTAAACCCACACGTCCATGTAGAGTATGAATGGAATCTTCGGCAGGAAGAAATTGATGAAAGTGATGATGACTTAGATGACAAGGCAAGCATGAATTACTGATATGGCTTTGCTAAAACTGCCAAAATTTCTGTTCTGTGGAAATGAATGCAAATTAGAGACCCACTTTAACCTTTTTTTTTGTCCGTACATTTTTCTGGGGGGGGGGAAGAAAACATAGTTTTGAGGCCTGTATTAAAGACTGCCAAAGTGCTTTTTGAATGCTTTTTGCCAACCTAGTTATTATGGACTTGAGTTTCAGAAGTTTTGCTTTGACAAGACATACAATATAATATAAATCAGTAAATGTAGATTGCTTTGTTGTCATTTTATCCCCTTCTGAATTCTAGGTTATTCATTTTTAGCTGGAGGAAATCCAAATCTTACATACTTATTTTTTCCATAAATTAATTAAAAACCAAGCTGTTGAATAAATAACTCTATTTTTCAAAAACTGTGCTGTGCACTTTGTTCCTGATTAAAAAGAAGTAGTATGGAAAGAAAAAACTTGAGGGCATAGGATAATTGCCATCCTAGAACACGTGAAAACTTAACCCCAGTGTCCTGCTTTAGCAAGTCAGTTAATTACTCTGTGCTCTGTTTCGGTAATAAACGCGAATACACCTCTCCTGTTGTATATGGGTACTGTAGAAAGAAATTTGGTCAACTTTTCATTTTCTCTGACACTTGGGACTGAAAAATTCCGAAACCGAAATAATTTACATGTCCTGAAGGACAGTAGAGAACAAAATGATTATCTGTGGAAGGAGCCTCGGGAGGATGACTAATGCTGTACGGGAGATAATGGCCTGTCTGAACCAGAGCTGCAGCGGAACAGATTGTGCTCCGTATGCAGCTATTAATATACCGCGCTCAAAAATTGCTGTGTAAAATTTCTTCAAAGAGTGATTATATATATATATAAAAGAAGAGACGTACCACTGAATATATTGCTAGTTCAGTCAACAAATAAGTCTGATTTGTCAGAAATGGTTATTTTATTTTTAATATGCATCAATGGGGTAATATACTTGATCTTTGAAGATAACGGGTCTGAGTAAAGAGCTATTTGAACTGAAAATGACTCATATTCTAAAAACTTTACTAGGCTTTATTAATATATTAGTATATTATTGTGTATCTGCTGCTTTAAGAATAAATCTAACTGTGTGTACAAGAGGATATGTTGATGCTACAATCTTTATTTTTCAGTTAGAGGAGAGGATCTTTCACGTTGGATTGTTGAGAAGGGGAGAAATGTGGGCTTATTTGTCCAATAAAGAAAGCAATTATGCTCGTGTTCACTAGAATATATTATGTTACATTCTTTCCCAAAGTTATGAACTATATTTAGCATTTAGGCAGCTGTACAACGTATTTGTTTTTCTGTCTGCAGCCTAGTCCTATAAAAAAAGAAAGATCTCCAAGACCCCAGAGCTTCTGTCACTCTTCGAGCATTTCTCCCCAAGACAAATTGACTCATCCTTCATTTAGCACTCCTAGAGACAAGCAAAGACTCTCTTACGGAGCATTTACCAATCAGATCTTTGCTTCTACGAGCACAGATTCACCCACCTCTCCAACTGCAGACGCTCCTCCTCTTCCTCCTAGAAATGCTGGCAAAGGTAAGTCTGTCTCCAAACTACGCTCGCAAGCAGTAATTTTTCCATGGATGCTCTTCCTTTGACCAGGTGCATTACAACGTTTCAGGTTGTAGCGTGTTTTTTGTATTACCTTGATGCAATAGTATGGTATAATGCACAGTCAAAACTTTAAAAAAGGGGACACACGCACGTACTTTGTAATGGACTCACCCATAACAGTGTATGGGTAAAAAAACAATGATGGTGAAAAAATGAAGTAATACTCTGCTAAATTAAAGTTTGTTCATTTTATGTAGAAGTTCTGTTCATATATTGCGGAAGCGTCTTTAAGCATTTGCAGTCGCTGTCGTGGTTTAACCCCAGCAGGCAGCCAGGACCACGCAGCCGCTCGCCCAGTTCTCTTCCTTTCCTGGGTAGGGCAGGGACAAGAGGGGAGAAAGGAGGAGAAAAGGAAAGGAAAAAAACTTCCTGGGTTGAGATAAAGAGAGTTTAGTAGAACAATAACAGAAAATGAAAATGATAATATTTATAATAATGATGGCACAAGTCACTCTCACCACTTGGTGAATTGGTGCCTTCCTGAGCAGCAATCATGACTACACGCACCCCAGCCAACCCCATTTATATACTGAGCACGACATCTATGGTATGGAATACTCCACTGGCCGTTCCATCCTTCTGTCTAGGCTCCTTCTTAGCCTCTATGGGAAGCTGAAAAAAGTCCTTGAAAAATATAAACACCACCTGACAACAACTAAAACAATATGCATTGTTGAAATTCCTTTCATACCAAATCTGAAACCACTAGAAAGAAAATTAACTCTGTCCCAGCTGAAACCAGGACAGTCACAAAAATACAAGTGTGTTAGAAAAGGCTGATGGTGCATAGCGCTATATGATGATGGGCTGTGCAGTGTCTGGCAGAGAGAGCGAAGAAACAAAGCTTTGGAGGAGAGGAGGTGTAAGGAGACTCCTTCTCCTTGCAGTCAGACTTGCTGAGCAAGTTGGTATTAAAGTTCCTTCCCTTTCAGTGCATCAACACTCTCCTCGTCCATTTTGGTGAGTGCTAGAGGGGAGTAAAGAACAGCAGAGAAAATACTAGGGCTGTTGCCAGTAGTCACATACTAAAGACCTGAACTAAACATTGCCTGTTCTTCCCCGGGTGAAACAACCATTTTGCTCTTGTAGAATTCTCCATGAGGAAGGTTTGTGCTACAGTTCAGTCAGTTCTGCAATCTACATTTAGTTGAAATGAATGAGATGCATTTTCTTCTTAATAATAGCAGTGACATTCTTGGTAGTGTTGGAAAGGGAAGAGAACTTATTTCTAGATGAGACTTAACTCTTGCAATCGTAGTGGATGGCGGTTCTTTGACCTAGATAGCTATAAACTTCAGGTTTAGAGGATGTATTTATGGAACAAAAGCTGTTACTTTACTATAATTTGTGCAAGTCTACTTTTTAGAACAAAAAATACCCTTTGTCTTTTCCCTTTTTTTGCATATTTAATTTAGAAATAGCCAAATTGTGTTTTTATGTAAGACTTGTTAAAGAAAACTTTAGTTGTGGTGAAGGCTACAGTATAGTGTAAGGCTTCAGTAGTTACACTGGTGCTCCCTTTTGTTAGTGCTGCTATAACTTCATATTTCATTTCCTCAACTGGTAGTTTACTTTGTTTTAAAAAAAAAAAAAAAGAAGAGGAAATGTTCTCACCAAAATGTGAAAGAGTAAAAGGGACAGAACATGGTAGGCTTTACGTGGTTCAGATGCTGTGCTTACGAACTACTGTTCCACCATCAGTCTTTGTCATGTACTGGCAACTTTCAAATTAATCCCTTGGATCTCCTTTTTAAACAGGTTTGTTTTCCATTAAGAGGCAAAGCAATTTTGCCAGATTATGTGTTCTTCATGTGAGATTTCATAATCAGAGTTTCTTTATATCAGTTTCATTGGGGACTCGCTTGTATTCCTTGTAACTTCGTTGACCTTCGTGTTGGCATTACAAGATTCTAACTTTTTCCTTCCTTTCCCCCATCTTTTTTACATGCTCTAAGTCTGCTGCTGATTGTCCATTGTCAGGCACAGTGCACTGGCTTAGACGTTCCTTCAGTCTGACCCAGGATAAATTCTTTTGACATAAAGTTGCAAGACTTGGAAACTAATGATGAATCCCATTTCGTTCAGAAGGTTAAGGAGTTTGTGTTTTGTATCTCTCTGTACGCTGCTTAGCACATTGTCAGCTTTCAATGGACTATAATGAACATTAGTTCTTTGTCATTATACAGTGTGGCTCTCATATGGGCTTATTCAGAAAATTGTCTTTTCTCCAGGAAGCGGAATATTCAGGTGCATCTTTAAGTATGTATTCAAGTTTCAGAATCTTGGACATTTTCCTAGGCGTTCCTGCAAACTCCCAGATGAGTGAATCAACACAACAACAAAGCTACTTGGAAAGAAATGAAGCGTTGAGTTCTTGTGTGTTTTCATGTCAAGGCTTGTGCAAAAGAAATCCTTATTTGTATTAAAACTAAATAGTACGATATTATCACAAATACAGAGAACTGTTGCCTCCTAATGGTAACTGCAAAATTGATTACTTCATCAGAGCAGAAAATGCCCGATTCATGGTGTAAGTCAGAGAGAGAAGTTGACTGGAACTACTGGTATGTGAAAGTCACAAGGCTTCTCCGCTTCAAACATGCCAAAATTTTACAGTCTGTGAGTGATGCTGGGTTTTTTGGTTGTTTTCCTTTCAATAATATTGTAAAGTATTTAATCAGGTTTAGAAGTTGCCATTAAGTACATGTCTGTGTTACAGGAATGATTTAACAGACTCAAAATGACAGGAGAACAAAGTGACAAACGCATAGAGCATTCACTGGTGTGGAAAAGTCACTCTAGAAGCGTCATTGCGGATGCGCTTACGCTTCATTATAAACTGTGCTACACCTCGTTAGCTCCCTCCTCTCTTCCAGCTCCCAAACAGATTTTTTAAAAGAAAAAGAAGCAGAGACTCTCCACTTCCAAAAGATAATTTTGAAATAGTCTGAGATAATTTTGTTTCTGTAGGAAAAAATAATCCTTTAGGATTTATATTATCTTTTGAGATTAGTAGTAATGGAGTATATCTCTTACATCAAAGTTTTAACACACAAGCTTACTTACCAAATGCCTTTTTTGTTATAAAGTTTTGTTTTAATAGCTACCTATTTGATTTAAGATTATATGAAAACATAGATTATATTTTGTGCTAAGTTCCCTAAGTAGCAAGAGTAAGAAGAGCATTGAATGTGTAATTAAATTTAAGCTTAGCTTCTGTCCCCAAATGTAAGCAGATCTTGGTCCCTGCTCTGCTGAGAGGCCCCAGTAGATCCCGTGGGACCCTGCTAGAACATGGAGACAGTCTGTAGGGAGCTGAGAGCTGGTGGGGTCCCTGTGTTAGAAGGAGGCAGAGGTTCTTAAAGTTTCATAATGTTTTATATTCTTTGAGACATACAGATAAAAATTTTCCAATTAAAGTTGCATATTTAAACAAACCCACCTCCCTTTAGCCCTCTGTAAGCTGGCTTCATTCGCCAGTGATGTTCCTTAGTAGCAGGGTTCTGTGCTGTTTGCTGAGATGCCACAGCGGGGTGGAAGCCATCAAGTCTGAGCTTTGTGTTGGGGAAAGAAGGTAAGTTTAGAGCAACTTACATAATGCACACCACTCTTGCCCATGGCTTTTAATGGATATGGTGTCTAAAATTCAGTTTGATTAACAGTGAAAATTGTATAGGTACAATTGTTGGAGTACGTGTATATGGTTTTTTTTAAGTTTTTCCATATAAGTTCAGATTTTCCAGTTTGATAACTTTTCAAAAAATTCTTAAAGATGCAGGGGTAAGATTTGTCTTTGGGTTTATTTATATTCACAAGGCAGATAGCTGTAATGATTTTTAAATTACTACTGCTCCGTTTGTATTTGCTATCTGTTCTGAAGTTGAAGGTTCCTGCAACCGCAGCATAAAAGCTGTCCCCGCGTATCAGCTCTCTGCGCGCAGGCCGACGAGCGAGCCCGAACTGATAGTGAATATTGGCTGAGACACTGTTACTCTGCACTAAACCAGCTCCTTTGTGGATTCATCTTGCTTTCTGCCATCTCTGCTACGCCTTTAGTTAATCCTAACGGAGCGACGGGTACAGAGTACTTAGAATCATAGAATCATCCAGGTTGGAAGAGACCCTTGAGATCATCGAGTCCAACCATCTACCCTACATTACAAAGTTCTCCCCTATATCATATCCCCCAACACCACATCTAAACGGCTCTTAAACACATCCAGGGATGGTGACTCAACCACCTCCCTGGGCAGCCTGTTCCAATGCCCGACCACTCTTTCTGTGAAAAATTCTTTCCTAATGTTCAGTCTAAACCTACCCTGTTGGAGCTTGAAGCCATTCCCTCTCGTTCTGTCATTAATTACCTGTGCAAAGAGACCAGCACCAACCTCTCTACAGTGTCCTTTCAAGTAGTTGTAGAGAGTGATGAGGTCTCCCCTCAGCCTCCTCTTCCTCATACTAAACAGTCCCAGCTCCTTCAACCGCTCTTCATATGATTTGTTTTCCAGGCCCTTCACCGGCTTCATTGCCCTCCTCTGCACTCGCTCCAGCACCTCGATATCTCTCTTGTATTGTGCCCAAAACTGGACACAGAGTTGTACTTGTACAGAGCACTGCAGCTGCAAGGCAAGCACTGTCTGGCTCTTCCAGTAGTTCATCTAACCTTATCCAGGTTCAGCTTAACTTTTGCTGTCATACACGTCTTTAGTCCGTAACATTCTGAAAATCATCTTTTTCATTAATCTTTCCATCTTAAACCTGCCTTATGGCTCCAGACATATAGCAGGTCTTCTGCCTCTTGTTTCAAAAAAAAGCTTTTTAAAAAATAATCCCCATTTAAGTACTTGCACGACTCAGCACAGTAGGTAAATAAACTTTTGCAGAACCTTAATTGCAAATCCAATGTGAGGGCAGTGTTGCTAATCAGTTTTGTAGAAGTGCTGGGCAATCTAAGCCAGGTTTTCTTAATTTTAGCTGAAATCTAATTGATTTGTAATGTTTCTGCCTATTTCTCTCATATGGGAGAGGTCAGGGATCAATTTTATGTCATGAAGTTACATTTAGATCTTCAGTACTTACAAGTTTGCATATTTTACACCCTCCGGCACAGCTCTAATGTTGGGTACGTAAACCCCAAAGCACTTCCTTCGTGGTAGCTCCAGTCCACAGCTACTGCAGACACCATGTCATATAATCCGCTTCTGCTCTTGATCAGACTCAATTTCTCACCAAATTAGCTTATTTGCATTTACTAGTAACTTCTAGAAGTTGTCTGGCTGCATTGCTCACAGGATTAGAAATCGTCCCAAGTCCTCTAAATTACTTTGTTCGATGTTTCTGTCGTTGCTGTCTGTATCGTGGAGAGCAATCGTACAGGTCTCCATTTCTGTTTCGTTGGACTGAACAAACCAAGCACATTTCACCTTTTCTGATAGAAGAGTATTTTTATTCTCCTGTCGTTTAAGTTGTCCTTTCATCATACAAGCCCTTTTCTGCACCTTTGCTGTTTAAATCAGCTTTCCTGAATGTAAGGGACTGGAAGTGTTGGGACAGCATTGAAACCTCGCTGTTTCTGCTGGAAATATTACATCAAAACATCTTTTCATCTTATTTATTGTTTTCATGCATTTAACTGTGGCGTATCGGCCATTACACAGGTAGTCTCTACTACCATTTTCAACTGGAGTCCCTAATTTAAAATGAAAGTACAAATGCTTTCTTAGTCTAGGATTTTAACTTCGTATATACTGTTGCATTTCATCTCATTTCTGTTACCTCAGCCTTTGAGGTCATCCAGTTTCTTCTATTTATTTTGAACGCTTATAGGATCCTACAGCTCTCTGGCATACACTTAAAGACTTAATTTTTAAATATTCTTATAAATGTGTTATACACTTTGGTTAAATAATATTAGTTATCCCAGTCAAGTTCTGTATATTTTTTTAGTACCATAACAGGAAGGGAAAGCTGACAACTATTGACTTCATGTGTTTTTTTTATATCTGTGCATCCACCCAAAATACAACATTCTTTAGTATAATTTTTTTTTTTTAACAGGACTTTTTTTAGCATTAATTATAGAATTCAGATGCTAATGTTGAATCAATGTATAGTCTTAGCTTTCTTGTTCAGTGTGATCGTGATAATTTTTTCTTTAATTAGGGTCTCATTTTTAGTACTGAAGATATATGACCTGAAGTAAGCCAAACTGAAGAAGGCTTTTATTAGTATCTCTGCAAAACTGTCACTCCTAAGAACATTAAAAATAAGTATAACACATTTGTTAATACAATTTTTAATATAAACTTACTTTCCTTTGCAGTACCTGTTCTGCCATTAACTGGAATTCTGGTTAATCCATATCTCTCATTAAGTGGTAAAAAATAAATACAAATATGAGGTTTTTACATTCTAAACTCGCCATTTCTTGTGTGGATGGTAACAGCTTTGCATGGTTACACAAATTAATAGGTACTGTACTAACTGCACAAAAGCAGTGCGCTACTAATTGCAGACCTTTTCCAGTTATTTACCTTAGTACAATAAATTTGAGGATATTTGGTCTGTTTGCACACGAAAGCTCAGTCCTTGTAATAAGAAAAAGTGGTAAGAGGACAACAGCTTCACTGAAGGCAGCTGCTCCCCAGCTGACTGAAGTAAAGAGCCCAATGGAAGCAAAATTAAAAAAAAAATCTAGGTTAAGATTATTATTTTTTCTTTTTTGCTTGTGTGAGGAAAATGATTGACATGAAAAGTGAACTTCGCAACTGTGTGAGAAATCATCATTAAGGTGATGGTGGAGGAGAAACGGTTGGCTTACTTCCTGCCTGCTTAGAATCCCCAAATATCTTTGATCTAGAAAAAATAACTGTTCTGATTATTACTTAGAAATGTCTGGCTAGCCTTGCAGAGTTAAAAATACCATGTAAGAACTTTTTTGAGATTTTGTATATATATATACGTAATACAAGTGTTTTATAATATTTTTACTGACACTTCGTACATCATCAGATCTTTGAATTATTCCAGTAGTTGTTTCCATAAACTGATTTATATTCCAGAACGTTTCGCACATTTGCTTTATTCAAAGTGTTATGTGACTTTATACCTCTTTCTGAAAAGGTCTTTTTTTATTTTCTGTTTATTTGAAAGTAAGTTATTTTGTATTTCAGACATCTAATCATTAGTGTATGACTTTTAATTTCATGGAAGGAATAAAAATGAATTTAGTATAGGAACAAATGCTAGGAATCTGAAAAGGTTATTTTTTTTAAAGGGCAGTATTTTTAAAACCTTAACACCTTTTTCCCATAACTGTATATGCCATGGGAACTTTTGAAAGCTATGAAGTGATAATGGTTTTCGACTCTTCTGTGATGTTTGCAGATATACTACTAGTGTGAAATATAAAATATAGCCACATAACCACATTTAAAGAGTTTTTAATCCTACTAAATTTTAATTTTGTAGAGAAGGATTCTTCATTTTATTGGCAATAAAAGGTACACATTTTGCTTCATATCTGGAGTTTCATTTTTGCAGTAAGCGTGCAATACTATTTTAATGCATTTCCTCCACGTTTTTTTCTCCCGGGAGCCAAGTTTGGACTCTTTGTCACTTGGAGCCGGTCGTTGGGTGGCCGGGCTGTCCTGCAGTACGGAGAGAGGACACTAGGTGGTGGTAGGACAGAACCTCTGCGCGGGTGGCCTTTCCCACCCGCAGACATTTTGGAAGTTTTCGAGGTATTAAGATAAGAAAAAAAAATACTGCACTAACATACCGTGTATGTTTTCTATACGCTTTAAAAATAATATTACTGTTAAGTGTGGATACTGAATTTTCCTTTCTCCCTCGCCGCTCCTAGATATACTCTGAGTTACGGGTTATAGAACCACCTTTGATTCATATTTATTTAAGCGAACCAAAGAATTCATAGCTTGCAGAAGTCTAGGGGATTGTCAGGCAAAACTTAGCGTGGGGAAAGTTTTGTATTTTTGCTGGCAGAAGCATTTCAGTGCATGGTTTAAATTAGCTTGCTTTCTTAAGCTCAAGGAAGAAATTAAAATGAGAAAGTAAACAAATTGGTGAAGAATCTTATTAATTTGCACTAACATTTGACTGCTTGTCAATTAATAGTTTTGTGAATTTGGAAGTAAATTGAGAGGAATGATCACAAGATACATAATTTGATTTACAAGAGTAAGCAATTAATGGAATGTTAGGCCCAAAGTACCTGCTGGGGTTGCGGTTGAGAGATTCTCCTGAGCAGCAAAAGGCCTTCCAGGCTTGAATCTAGAAGAGAATAGATTGAATCGTTAACTCATTGCAGGCACTTTTATTAATCTTTTCTTTGGGGTTAAGAAGAAAGAAGGAGGTCACGTGCTGAAAATACCTGGCAAATGTAGAGGTGCTGATTGATAGGATAATTGAAGTTACTTTTTTCAATGTTTAGTGTTTCACCTAAGGAATTTTAGCAAAGATTATTCTTAACTGGTTTTAGTACTTTTATAATGTGTAGTAATTTGGAAAGAAGGGCAGACTTTGGTAATTTTCAGTCTGCCTAGAGAGACTGGTAATACATTTTTTTTTAAAGAGACAGCTCTGGTTCTGTGTGCAGGTTATGGTATATGCTGATTAACAAAATGAAGATTTTGCTCAAATATTGTTCAAATAAGTTAGGTTTTCAAAAATTGGCAAGTAGGTTTTATAGTGCTGCAAAATGTGTGACCATAGACTTGACATTTCAGGTATAAATAAACTCTGTATTTAAGACTTTATGTCAAATTTCTGCATTTATCCAGAGCCTGTGACAGCAAAGCTCTCTTACATGCAAAACCCAAACCCCAGCAGCAAAACCCTTACGGCTATTCTGACCTAACGTAGAACTAATTTAGATAAGTGTTACAAGTAATTTCTGTTGGCGGTAATGGCAGCTGACGAGCAGTTGTCCCCTCGCTGCACGTTTGCGCCCTGCGCTGCCTACCTCCTTGAGCTGCTTATTGAAGACATTCTTGAAGGCGAATGGTGAAGCTGATCGGGGAAAACTCTTGTCTTCCCTCTGGGTTATTTTGTCTTTTAATCTGTATCTGTTCCCACATCCTGTAAAACGTGTGCCGTGTTGAATAATACTTGTGCCAACATTGATGCAGGGGGAAATAAAGGCTTTAAGGTGTGACTGCAGAAGCTCTTATAAGCAATGCTGCCGTTTAGTACCTAATCTCAGCCTCAGAAAGGGCTTTTCTGATGTTTATTTTATACACACTGCACACAACAATTTGCATTGCTCTAAAAATGCGTGTTCTGATGTATTTAAAGCACAGAAAAAATACAGAAAAACTTACTAAGCTTACGGTCCTATTTTCAAAATGTAAAGAAAATTTGTAGATAGATTTCTATTCCCCCCCCTTTCCCTGGAGTTTATTAACAGAATTCGTATGGGATGATCTGGAGATGAAAAAAAAATCCCCACGTAATAGGATATCTAGAAATCTATGTCGTTCTGGTATAAATTAATAGTCATTTTAATCCCACATGCTAAATATCACCTAATCTTAAGATTTTGTGCTTTTAAAAAAAAAAAAAAAAAAACCCAAAACCAACAATGCCTAAAAATTAGAAATCCTTGAGTGACTAATCCTGTATTTTTTAAACATAAGTACATGTGTCATTCTATTGTCAAGTTGCTTCTATTCCCACAGCTAAGATGGTTAAAAATGTGGCGAACATGACGTTTAATCCGAAGAGTGTTTTGGCATGGCTTGTCTTTTCCTTTTAGTCTTTTGCTGCACTTCGCTGTGGGTCTGACTGTGAATTTTTCGGTGCTGCTTTGACGTTTCTGCACATGTATTTGTAAGAAGGTTGTTTGTTATTTTGCAGGCCCACCTTCAACCCTCCCTCTAAGCACTCAAACCTCTAGTGGCAGCTCCACTCTTTCCAAGAAGAGACCACCTCCCCCACCCCCAGGACACAAAAGAACCCTCTCTGACCCACCAAGCCCACTACCTCATGGACCCCAGAATAAGGGCCCAATTCCTTGGGGTGAGTTTTGAAACGCAAACCAAAAGGGCAGGGGAAAACCTTTTATGATGGATGATATATGATCTTTGATTTCTTGTACCTGGTGCTTGCTTTCCAATGATTGCGGCTCGATGTAACGTCAGCTCAGATAAATCAGTGGTTCTATCTTCTGTCACTCCAGCTTCCAGGCTTCTGTAGCTGAGTCTCACTTGGGAAAATTGAAAATATTCCACCCTCCCTGGGGCCCAATTCAATCTCCTCTGCTGCCTCCCCTTCTCCCTCCCTCCCCTTGCTCTTCCCGAGCTGCCCAGGCTGCCCTCACGCCCTGCATCTGCTCCGCATCCGCATCCTCACCCCTGCTCCTGCTCAGCCCACCTCGTGCCTCTTGATGGATCTGGGGTTGGGGCAGATAGACCTCCATGAATCCGTGCCATTCTCCTGCTTGCCAGAAGAGCTTGTTTCTGTGGGCTCTGTGCCGGGTCTCTCCTGTAAAGTGTTCACACCTCGCTGGTGGGGATGTGTTGTCATAGTATGCTTTCAGGTTTTGTGGTGTTGTCTCTACATACACACACCCCGATAGGTTTGCATCCTTCTACCTGCAGAATTTATACAGAAACAGCACTTTTTTTCTTTTCTTTTTTTTTTTTTTTAAACAGGATACCTTTCTGACAGAAGCTTTTCAGAAACTATTTTCCAGACTACTCAAATTCCTCTTTTCAATAAACATTGCTCTGTGCAGTCAGCTTCTCCCAGTAGCTATAAATCTCTGGCCTGTGTAATTTTATATAATTTTAGTCTTGGTGGCAGGATTTCCATAAATCTGTAAACTTTTGAGCTGGAATCCAATGCTTACGCAGGGGCCTCATCCACACACTACTTATATCTTGGGAGTATCGTCTCTGTTCTCATATAAACACAAAATTACAAGACTAAAAAAAAGTTGCGAGCTTAAAAGCAGCATTTTTTTTCAGCAAATTGAGTTAAATGTGGTAAATCATGGAGTACTCCTGTATGTTCTATGTAGAATGGGTGATTTAATCTAGGATTTAATATGAAGAGAAGTACAGAATCCAATGAAAAGCAAAATCTTTTTCTCAAGGAATGCAAATAACGGCAATCTTTTCAACTCTCTACTTATCAGATGTCTGGGACATGGAAAATTGTGTCCTATGTTCTGGAGTCTAACAGCCCTCTACTATTTAGGAGGTTGCAAAGACTTTTTGAAGAGCTTGGACTTAAAAAAATTTTAAAAGCCCAAATATTTAAGTCCAAAACAGCACTTAAAATACGATAGACTGGAATAGTGTATAACGTAACACTATTGGAATGAAAAGTGTGGTAGGAACAGTTGCTAAACTAGTGCCAGCTTTTCTTTAAAAATGCTAGGCAACAGATGAAGGAAAAGGAAAATCTGGGAAAGGTGCAGGTGTGGAGGTAAAGATGAAGACTTTTACAGCAGTAGAATAGTTTTTCAAAGCAGGGCCAGAGAAGAACGTTGCTAATTCTGTCTCTTTCCTGCTCTGCAGCACGTGCTAAACTTCAGTAGATGGAAGAGGGGCCTCTTCCCCCTTTTCGTAGCTGAGATCTGTACAAAAACTTGTTTGAAAGTCCATTTGGATTTTAAGCAAGTATTAAGTTTTATGTTTATAAAAGAGGGAGTTTCTTGTATCTGCCTTTGTGTTTTTGGGTTAAGAATATTGTCAGATGTTGACTGCTTTCCCTTTCAGAAGCTTTTTTTTCTGTGGTGTTGTATTTCTTGTTACGTTGAATTTCAGCATTTGTTTTCTAATCTGTGCATTAATTGAAGTTTCAAGCAGAGCAATCTTTAGCTTATGTCTAAGCAAATTACTATTCAAAGATATTCTAAAAACGTTGTTTAGATTATTTTGGATTTCCATAGCAACCATGAGATATTTTTCCTTGCTTTATCCATAGGATCTACTTCTGAAGGATTTGCTGTTTCTCTTGCCCTTATTTTTTTTTTCTTTTTTTTCTTTTTTTCACTTTTAAATATAAACATATTTTTAGCAAGGCTCAGCATGAGCCTCTTTTGCTGTTTCATTTAGACTTCAATGCACTAAGAATGGTATCTAGGCAGATATGGCATTCTTTTGCATGGGAAGTATTTGGTGTTCTGGGATCATTAAATGACACTTTACATCTATTTCAGTGACAAAATTTACTAATGGTTTTTGAAACTGGTTCTAAGATTTTTTTAGACACGCTGCAATGGAAGAGGGAAGGGGGAATGATAAAGGCACTAAGACGAAATAGTATGATTGTACCTTGGGAATGATGACGGTTAATGACAGAGAGAGCTTCTGCTGAAGGAGTTCAGAGTCACTTGGGTTTGGATTTTGCTGCCTTTTGACAGAATTGAGTATACCCGGGATCTTTTCTTTACCAACACTTAACGGTCCGGTTATGGTAACATACTTTCTTAGTCACTAAATCAGCAAAAGCTATTCTTTATGTAGGATAAAATACCAATCCTTAGAAATTTGATGTTTTGTAAATAAAATCAAATTCATGATGGCTTTAAAAAGATGTGTCACATAACGCCAACTGTAAACATCTGCGATAAATTTGATACTGGCCTGCGGTATCTCCTTCTATTCAGGAAAAAAAATTGAAAGACAATAGTCAAAACAAATGCCCTCCAGCAGTAACTCACCAAGGTCGTTCAGTCTTTCTTTGCCAGCAGATGTGAGCTACCAGTAAGTTGTTTTAAAATGTGTTACATGGAAGGTCAAGTTGGATTATTATGGTCCCTGCCGCTTTTCAGTTACAAAATTATTAATAAAGAATGATCTTTAAAATCTTTAGCCATCTTACATATAGAGGATACTTGGAAGAACGTGTGCTTCACTTTAAGTTGCACCCTCTGCTGATTCTATTTCAGTTGTGCTAATGATATTTTTTTTAAATTGTGCTTTTTTCACCTCAGGTAATGATTTGGGCCCACCTTCAACTAAGGCTGCAAACAAGTTTGAGGGGATGTCTCAGCAGTCAAGGTAAAGCCTGTGTATATGAAGGCAAAGATGAAAATTTATCCAAACATAACTAATTTGTAAATTAGAAAAAAAATTGCCTTTCATATGAAGTAAAAGCCTAGCTATGTTTCCTCATTAGTTTTCTGCGTGCCTTACGGCCCTACAAATACTTTGGCTTCATTGAGCCTCCTACGCTGTGTTCGTGGCCATCCGTACACAATTCATCCTTTGAGCGGGATGGACGGAACAACTTGTACCAGAATCTCTCCGCCGCTCCTCCAGCAGTGTGCTCGGAGCTGGGGAATGCTGCCTGCAGTCCAGCAGGATAAAAGTTTTATTTTCACGTCTCCTGGCATTTCATTTTATCTGCTTCGGTGTGAGGTGTCATGCCTGTAGGTGCAGAAGTGTCTCTCCGGGCACAGGCTGGCATCGAAGATAGATCTGTAAGAGAGAGAATTCATCTGTCTCCCAGCTTAGCCGGTTTCCAGTCTGTTGAGCTCATGTGCTGACGCACAGTCTGTAATAACGCAAACCGCTCTGAGCTCCTAGTTCATCAGGTCAGTACATTACAAGTGTCTTGTTCAATAGCTGGAGTAGTCAGGATAGCCAGACATTCCTGTCACTTAGTGTTTGCTACTCCTTTATCTGCACTGTGATTCCAACGTCCCCAGGTTCAAAGCATGGTAATTCCAATAAACGTGTGCCTTGGGCAACACGCTGGAGACCTTGCATGACCACAAGTGTGGACATGGATGTGTAACGTCACACAAACGGCGGCAGAAGATGTGTGGGTAGAGTTTCTGGATGCTCCTCAGTCAATATCTGCCTCGCCAGGAAGGGCAGCAGACAGGGTGTTGGTGACGCAGCTGACTTGCCCTGCTGAATCCATCCAGGTGGCACGGGCTGGTCAGGGGAAGGGCAGTGATGTTCTACAGCACCAAGAGCTGGTGCCATAGTTGCTATTTGTAAGAGAAGGGTAAAAGCGTGGTACTCGCACTGGATGGCATGAGATAAAGCCCAAGGTAACTATTTACTGAATCAAGATTGAGCTTGGCTGTTCTTTCAGTTTTGTGTCATGATATATTTTGACTATTTAAAAAAAAAGTTAGGAAATTAAGATAAAAGTGTTTCATCGTACTCATTGTGAAAAGTTAGCTTCAGAGACAAATCATACCAGAATCAAGGCTGTTGATGCAGAAGACTCTCTGCCCTATTGAACGTACTCCAGCTACTTCCCCGCTTTTCTTTTTCCTTGTCTTTTGAGTAAATATTTTGAGGTGATACTGATTTTTATTTGATTATTTATTGTTTGATATTTATGCTTTAAATCAGTTGGCTTTCTTCTTTTCTTCCGCAGTCCTTTTCTATAAAAGTGACCTGGATGTGGTTTTGGTGGAAGAAATTTTGTGGGTTTTTGCTGAAACTTGCAATGTCATAGAATCATAGAATCATCCAGGTTGGAAGAGACCTTTGGGATCATCGAGTCCAACCATCTACCCTACACTACAAAGTTCTCCCCTATATCATATCCCCCAACACCACATCTAAACGGCTCTTAAACACATCCAGGGATGGTGACTCAACCCCCTCCCTGGGCAGCCTATTCCAATGCCCGACCACTCTTTCTGTGAAAAACTGCTAAAGACTGACGCAAAGTAGGTGTTGAGCACCTCAGCCTTTTCCTCGTCCTTGGTGACTATGTTTCCCTCTGCATCCAATAAAGGAGGGAGATTTTCCCTAATCCTCCTTTTGTTGTTAATGAATTTATAGAAACATTTTTTATTATCCTTAACAGCTGCAGCTAGGTTGAGCTCTAAATGTCTATGTCTTTTGCCCTCACATGCCATATTTGCAAATTTGAGCCAGCCTGGTGTTAATTCTGAAAAAAATTGTCTACAACAGAAAGCACAGATGGAAAGTTTTGGCAATATGCGATTATCTCAGATTTTTATGCTGTAATTAAATTACTCGCAACTGTCCTGCTTGTATTGTTGTTTACTGCTCCGAGTTGCTAACGCAGCTGTAACACAGGTTGACAGAGGAAAGGAGTATATTGTTTGTCCACAACTACCAGTATTTTCCTTAGAGTAGCAGAGACTTTGTCTCCCAATGCAGCTGCAGTTCGTGTGTGATACAATATCGCACTCACGCAGGCAGCTACAAGGCACAGGCTCAGTCCTGGAAAACTTCAAACCACTGACATAAAGGACAGATTATGTTTTGAATGCTTCAGTGTAGTTAGTTTAGAGACCACATTTTCCTTAAAGTTCAGGATCTGCCCACTGAGCTGGTCTTTCAACTTCATGGATTTTCAGAGTACGTTTTTGCACGTACCGTAGTTGGTAGAATAAATCCGTCCCGTAGCATTAAAGATGTGGAGGGGTTTGTATGTCTTTTTCTCTTCAAAAGCTGTTCGTTCTTAATAGTGCTTTGAGTTTCGGGATTGAACCACAGATAACGTGACAAGTTGGTTATACAAAAGAAGCAAAACAAATGTGGAAATATTTTTTAGATTTAGGTGTGTAATGGGGAAAAAAAGGAAAAGAAAAAGTCTATTTTATAACAGTTTTAAGCACTAATCATTCATATCTGTTGATTTAGCACTGGGACCGCAAAGACTGCACTTGGCCCTAGAGTTCTTCCCAAACTACCTCAGAAAGGTAAGAGTTCTTTTTGTGGCTATTCCCATAATTATATCTTTTAAATGTGGGTGAAAGGACATACTTGTTTTGAATATATGGATCTTTCTAGCAGAAGTTTTATTTCTAAAATGCCACAAACCATGAAAGCTTAGCAAAACCGAAATGATTTTGGAAGATAGGAAGGTTTTTATTAAACTAAAAAAATAGCTAGACCTACGGAACATAAGGCGGAAAGGAAAAAAAACAATTGTAAAAGAGAGCTGAGGAGGTCACCTGGTCCAGTCCCCACTCAGAGCAGGGCCAGCTTTTTGACACGAGAGCAGGTTGCACGGGGCCGTGTCCGGTTGCATTTCGATTATCTCCTTGGATAACCTCCCTGGGCTTCCATTTCCAGCTTTCACCACTCTCGCTGATAAATTCTTTTTTCTTCCTAATATCCATAAGTCCAATTCTTGCTACCCTTGAAGCAAGTTTTGTCTGTTGCCATGTTTTAGTGATGAGGGTCGTTGTCACTGAAATGAATTGGGTACTGTTACACGCTCGCTTATATATTGGTGACAAACTTGCTGAGACCATCATCCCAGTGAACACCTTATGGTCCCTTCCTTCTAGAAATGTTTTTTCTAGTCTCTCTTTGAACTCGTACAGCAGGTTTTATTTAGTTTTTTGAGTTCTTGCAGCAGTTGACTATAAAGTTAAAAGTAGACCTACCCTGTAGCTCTGTCTGATACGGAATCCATCAAAAATATGTTCTGTCTGTGTGAGTGGACGATCTCTACAGAGCCTAACGATCAGGAAATGAAGCCTGTCCAGACTTCTGAAGCTGGATAACTGAAATTGAGAGCTCACATACTTTTAACAGAAGATGCAAATGTGAAATTTAAACTTCATTAAATTACAGTTATTATGACATGGTATCGTCTTTTGAAAGAGACACCAGTGACGCGATAGGATACCACTGCAAAGGAAGTCAACACTTCCTCGATTTAAAATGATATAGGTGAAAATTTAAGATGGGCTCAATGGGAGCACTTTGATAAGGGCTGCTGCCAGGTTTTTCATGTCATTTACTTGAGCCTTAGACCAATGTGGAGGATCAGTGCTTGTACATTTGCTACTACTCAAGTCTAGGAGACAAAGCTATAGACGGGTATCAACACAGACATTTTTTAAAATGTTTATCAGGCATCTAATAGTAGCTACACAATTTCTTTCATGGAAATTATACAAAGTTTTCTTTTTTTGATATAAATAACTATAAATATAGCACGGAAGTCTTATTGCAGTAGGTGATATCCAAAGCGAGTGTTGTTGCTTTCACAGTAAAATATCAGACCACCTTTGTGGCTGGTAGAACATGATCCTGCAGCAATGCTGAATGCAATGGGAAATAATTCCTTCTAGTCTAAATGTCTTGCTCTCATCGTGGGTCGTAACTTTTTTCTCTTCTGTCCCCGTTCATCTGTTTTAATATAGGGTTGTTTATTTGGGGGACTGGGGTTTTTTGTTGTGCTCTTATTTTGTTTTTAAGGTAGATTTCAGTCAGATTTTCTTAGGGAACTTAGTAATAGAATCAATGTATGACACTGAAAAAAAACTATTTGAAAAGCTATTTTCAATTTCCTTCCATAAAATCTGCAAAATACACATTTTAAAACTTCTCATCTTTACTAAATTGTAAATATTTACAAGAATTCATTTTTATTAGTTTTAGCTTGAATGTCTATAATACGGTTTATTCTGTACACTGTATAGACATACATGCTTACTCGCTCTCTTCAGGATTTTAGAGGTGCTAATCCTGAGACTCGAGGTTTGTTTGTATGAAGTTCAACTGCATATATGATTAATAGTCATTAAGGAGAATTTTCATTGCAGTCACATCAGTGGGTTGATAGGTTGTTTTGCAAAATGTCTTGTCTTTTATTTAATTTTTTTTTTTTGGTTTATAGCCAAAAAGCTATCACTTTATTTCATTTTAAGTAATTAATCTGTAAATTGACACTGAGTAGCTGTTGGATCAAGCACTCCTGGCCTCCAGGAGGAGCAATGAAATGAGACCTGAGTGAGAAAGGGTTATGTAAAGTTGTAGTATCTTGAATTTATCACAGACCAGGAGGACGTATGAGCAGTTACTAGGGCTCAGAGAACGTGTGGCCATTTACACAATCACAGTTTTGATGTGTGCCTGAGTTCTTTAATATTAAAATGAGATTGTGGAAAAAAAAAACATTGTTATGCTCTTTTTTTTTTTTTTTTTTTTTTAGTGGCACTAAGAAAAATAGAAACCAGTCATCATCTTTCAATAGATAAATCCCATCAGCACACGGAAATCTTTCAGAAGCCCTCACTGTCCATCGATATACCACAGAAACCACAGCCTGGAGACTTGCCCCCAAAGCCTCTGCCTCTGGAATTAACTCAGAAACCTCAAGTGGGAGAACTGCCCCCAAAGCCTGTAGAACTGCCCCCAAAGCCTCAGCTAGGAGACTTGCCACCAAAACCACAACTTGGAGACTTACCTCCAAAGCCGCAAATGAAGGACCTTCCTCCAAAACCTCAGCTGGGAGAGCTGTTGGCGAAAACTCAAGGTGGAGAAGCATCAGCGAAGCCTCAGCCCTCAGAGGCAAATCAAAAATGTCACTCCTTAGACCTTTCTCCAAACGTACAATCTAGAGACACCGTCCAAAGGCAAGCATCTGAAGAGTCGAATGACATAACACATACCCTGCCAGAAACCCCTGTGCCACTTCCCAGGAAAATAAATATGGTAAGTATTATTCCAGCTAGTTGGAAGTATCCCCCAAAGGCTTTGAAGCTACTGTAGGACTATCTGTGCAAAAAAACCACCACCCTTGAGCTCTACACGCAAAGCAACACAACCTTATGGGCTAGAATGAGGAATGAGGAGCCCTTCTGTGCTCCCCAGCAGCTTCAGCAAATGCTGGGGGTTTGCAAGACCTCTCGCAGGCTGAAACAAATACTAGTAACATAAAACAGTAGTCCTGGGAGCGTGACAGTGCATTTGGATTTATTAGGGAACTTGGGCATTTTTATCTGGGCCAGTCATACTTCTGAACTGATCAGTAGTTTTCTTTGCTGCCTTTGCTCCCTGCTTTGCACGTCTTAGATTACTGGAATATTTAAATATTTGATGATTGTAATCTTTAAGAATGCTAGGACCTGTTATCAATAGATAAAAATTTAAAGTACAAGTCAACTGTGACAAATTAGTAAATGTTCCTGTCGTGAGTATTTAATGTTGGTGTGCTGAAGGGGTTAACAAAGGTTCAGATATATTGCTGAAGTGGCGAAATTGACATTGCTGGATGGCGAGTAGTAGCGGAGCTGGAACTGTAACTAGATTCCAAGTCTCCTTGTTCAACCCTCAGTTCTTCTTGCTGTTCATCTTGCTAACCAGTGCAATTTCTGCCCAACAGAGGATTCTTCATGCATATGTATATTGAAATCTTTTCATGAAACTCCGAGCTCTCTTAAGATTTTCGTCATTAAGAATACATCAAAAAGGAGATGGTTTTGCTTGTCAGATTGGCTATGCAAAGCACTTATGTGAAAGGAAATAAGACTCCTGTTCTTGTAGTGAAAGCAGAGGGTGAGCTTCTTCCTCAGACGAGCACAAGAAGGGAGAAAATCTTCCTCTGGAGCCATCACGCTCTTTGGCTTCTGTCGTGGGCCTGTCTGTGAGCTCCTGTCTGAATGGAGAAGGACGGGGTTGTCACTCGGGCTTCCTGACTGTTCTGGAGATTAAATAAAGTAGTACAGGGAGCTGATCAAAGGCATCTGCAACTACAGTTTGTTTACTTACATACTTTTAAATATAAGCAAATGATGCTGGACTTTCTCAGCTATTTGTCACTTTATTAAAGAAGAAAGCAAATAGTGGATTAGTTGTTTGTTTTGGGTCTTTTTTAACTCTCACCCTACTTTATACAGAAGAATGCTCAGGAAAAATTCAGTGTTCTCCAAATTCAGCCATTTTCACACGTGCAGTAAATTAAACAGTTCCACTGTTTTCCAGTGACCAAAATTATGATTTATCTGTGCTAATTACTTTCCAGCTGTCTACACATCATTGCGTGCACGCTTGCCTCTCTTCTTGTTCACTGCAGTCTTTTTTGCTCAAGTAACAATGTGTGAGAATTTCTCTTAAATGTGTCTTGCCTCTGTTTTCATCCCCTGGCTGTATCCTCTCCACACAAACTGCTGAGATGCTACATCACAGCCCAACAGTAAAGAGATGAGCACGGTTTTTCCAAGGTTTTTCTATTGGAAGTTTTAGAAGATGAATTGTTCAGAATTATTAGGTAAAAAATACCAATGCTGTTAATATATAAGGACTTGAAAGGGTATTTTTAGAGATGAAACTTGCTCTGAGTGCTTCTAAAATCACACTGAGCATTTGAGTGTTCTTTTGTGGGTGTTGTCTATAAAGGAGGCAAAATACTTCTTTAAAAAAAATATTAATGTAAATAAGAGCATGGAGGGATTATTAATGACCAGAGCAGCTGATTGTTGTTCAGTCTTAAGCATAAAAGTCTCTTCTTAATAAGAACTAATACTGGATACAAGGAGTTGGCCTGACGGTAGTGGTGACACTTGTTTCATTTACATTTATTTACAAGTTACATGTCCTAGAATTGCTTCTATTTTACACACCAGTGCCCCAAACTGTGTTAAGGGAAATTATATCCTCTCTTCAGCTCCATCCTTTTTGAAACCACCTCAAGATTAAATATACCTCGGGCTTGAATTCTGCTTTTTACTGCTCTCCTAAGTGAAAGGAATAGAATATTAAAATGTCATCTCTGGTACTGATCAGAGGGAACCAGGAGCCATTGCCCTCATTTTTCATATGTTCTTAGAAGCTGAGCCGCATACAGTTGTCCAAGTTTAGAGGAATTTAACTTTCTTTAGTCTCTCTTTATTGAATGAGACAATTTTTATCTGGCAGAAGTAGTTGCTTCCCTTCATCACTGGAGGATTGATTGGAAGCGCTCTGTAGTTTGCAAAGGTTCTCTGGAGCTGAAAGCTGGGACTGGCCCCAAATACCCATTAACATCAAATTCCAGTCCCTAGTGATAGTTGAGATTTTCTCTCAAATTATGTGAATTTGTTTAAAAAAGAGAGAAAGCGTTCTTTGAAGTACCTTCTTGCTGCAGCAAAGCCTTGCTGTAAAAAAATCCTTTGATCTCATATGAACTTCTCTTCAGGTATTTCTGTTCGTTTGTCTTGAGTATGGGTTTTTTAGTCTTATGTTGTTGTGGAACTGCTTTGTCCCTTAGATCCCTCCACAATCGTTATTTTTCTGTACCTTGAGTTTAGTATGAGTGCTTTTTGCTGCGTGGCTGTTCTGCTGTTGATTTGCAGGGAATTATTTTTTTTTGCCAAAACATGGAGGTATTTCAAGTGGGTAGGTAATAGCAAAGAGAAGGCTCCCCAGGAAATTTCCTCTGTGAAGTTACTTTTGGCTCAAATTCCTCTAAGCCTGCTGACTTTTTCCTTCGTAGCCCTTCTGCTTCTCATCTCCTTGTGCTCTTCTTGGGTTTTTGCATTCTTGTTATCTGACTGCTTCTGTTTAAAGAAGGAACTGTGGTTTTTGAGGAAGTGTGGGTATGAAAATACAGGAATATAAAGTAGCAGGGGTGTTTTGCTGTGAATAGTGCTTCCTTACTCTATTTGGAAATAATTTAAAGCACTTTCCCTGCCGTGAGAAACATATGTTCGGGGAGGAGTCCGTGGCTCAGGCTTTTTCATATGAATTAGCAGTATGCAGCAAAGTGTGACCTAGAAAATACTTGGACTCAGAACGGTAGAGCTGTGAGAATATCTATTGTGAATTATCATCGCAAAATAGTACTGCCATCTGAAACGAAGATCCTTTTAATAAGAAATTACTAACATTCTGAATGAAAAATCACTCAGCAAATTTTCAGTTCTATAAGCAGATCTGAAGTCAAAGGATACTGTATTTTTGCACTAGATCCAAACCCAGGACTGTAAGGAATACTGGGAGTTCAATGTAGCATTTTCCTTCCCTCTCTTGTAACATCCAGAGGAGACTGAATTTCATTTTCTGTTCATGGTGCTTTTTTTCCAATGAAGTATTAAAGGAGAAAGAGGGTGTTTATGGGCTGGAACAATGTAAAGGTGTTATTTAAACTTTCTTTACTAGAGGAATTGTAGGTTACTTAAGCTGTTCACTACACGTTAAAGTCTCTTGGCAGTTCTGCATCTTAAGAAAAAGAAAACCTACACCTTTGTAGGCAATTTGTTTTTAATATCCTTGTTGAAACAGAGGGTTTTTTATTTATTTTTTTTTTTAATGTCCCCAATTGCAGATAAAGCAATTTGGTAGTCTTCACCTTCTTGTAAAATGAAACAGAACTAAAAGGCAAAATTCATATCATATATATGTTTTTGCTGTTCCTCATGTCCTTCATTTAAAACTTCGTTCTATTTTTAGGGGAAAAACAAAGTTAGGCGAGTGAAGACCATTTATGACTGTCAGGCAGATAATGACGATGAGCTCACGTTTGTTGAAGGAGAAGTAATTATTGTAACCGGTGAAGAGGACCAAGAGTGGTGGGTATGTATCTTTTCCTTTTACAGTTCCACTCCTTTATGACTTTTAAAGGAAAGCCTCTTTTTCCACATTTTTAGGGTTTGTTGTTATTTTTGGTTTGTAGGTGGTAGGTTTTTATTTTGTTGGGTTTGGGGAGTTTTTTGCCTGAGCCAACATCCAACCCTTAAACTTGTATCGGAGAACACCCCCTTTCTCTGGGAGGGTCTGTCTCTTCCTGGGAGTCTGCTAGAACCGCCCTGATTAGGTTTGGCTGTATTGCTGGCTCATCACAACACGTATGTACATACGTCACTCTGTAATGCACACTAACCTTTCCTTAAATGAAGAAGTGGCGATTTTTACTCCATTTAGCATGCTCACACCCTTCATGAAACATGAGATAGGTCATTACCTTCAGTTTACCACAAATGTTAAGTTATACCTACAGGGGTTGCTGGAAGGCTGAAAAACTATTTGTAACAGGTGCTGTAAGCTGATGGTTTTCCTCCTTAAATGAGAGGTCGTTAACGTTTTCTTTCCCTTCCTCCCTCTCGTGCCATTGGATTTGTGTCATACTCTCACCCCTCCTCTGGACTGGTGTGAATGCAAACACCAGGTTTTTCTCAGCCCCACTTGAAGGCTCCAGCCCTCCCTTGACACTCTCCTTCTTGCCTCCAAAGCCCTGCTACATCTTACTTCCCTACCTAAGAATTATTACTATTATTACAGACTTCATTTTGGTTAAAACAAATTCTTATTGCAGCACTGCTGATGATTTCCTAATCTAAGTGCGGCGCAACTCTGCTCTGGTTCTAGCTGCACGGTTTCCTCTAACTCACCATTTAAGTGGGGAAGATTCTTCCACTGAAAGGGTGGTATCGAAAGAGCGATGCCCAGTAAAAAGCTGCTCTATTTACCGTATCATCCAGCCCCCGATTGTGGCTGCATTAATCACTGTTTTGTGAAGTGGGTTTTTGAGATCCCTGGGTACATGCCTGACAAGTTCCATGAAGCGCTCCAGTCTGACTGTTTCTGAGAAGGGAAATGAGGGCTGTTGACTCATATGCTTCAAAAATTTGGCTCTACAAGAGGAAACGGCCAGCCCTGCATGTTTCCCCTTCCCATTTTGTTAGCCTGGGGAAGAGGAAGGAGGTACGCTGTTATTCTGAAAGTAGCGAGCAGCACCACAGCAGGGTGAGAAAAGGGTTATGTGGTCAGTCAAGGCTGTTCCTCCAGTGCTATCAGGTTGATAGTTGGTTATAATTACACATTTTAAACATGTAAAGATCATAGAGAAGGTGCCTTTTTTTTTTTTAAAAAAAAAAAAAGTTGCTTGGCTATTTCTTTATTATTATGCAAAACATGTTAAGAAGTTGTACATGAAGGATGCTTACTCAGGTGATACTGTGATTTGTTAGAAAGACCAGTATGCACACAGATGGTTAGGAATCACACTAATCCAGTGAGAAAATAGCTGGGCCGTTATCACTGTGACACATGCAGATTATGATAAATTAACTTCACAACTGGAGCAGACATTTCCCTCAAGTGAGATGTTTAGGATTGATTCACTTAACTAAGGAAAGTGAAGGGGTTTGAAAGACACAAACTAATTTGCAGTAGCAAGATAGATCAGCCAAAAGAAAATGAGGCTTCTGTTTTGGTGATATTCTTGAAATTCAGTGATACGTATAGCCCTTCTAGGTTTCCATAATCGACTATAGTTGTTTTGTTCTCTTTAGATTCAGTTGGCTTAATTTGTCTTATTTATAATATGTTTGTATGGTTTTATTTCATTCCGTTATGCAAATTTAAATGTTAACCAAAGTCTGCTTTAAACTGTCCCAAGAGCTTGCAAATGCTCTGGGGGATCCTTGAAGTAAATGCCATCTATGAACTCTGTGCATCCATACATACCTATACATGTACCTTTTTTCTCCTGTGTTGCAGATTGGCCACATCGAAGGACAGCCAGAGAGGAAAGGGGTCTTTCCAGTGTCCTTTGTGCACATTCTGTCAGACTAGTAAAAAACAAACAAACAAACAAATCCTAAACTTGAGCATTGCACATTCTTCATGCAAGACGGGCTTTTTAGCAAAAGCGAACGCTGCTGCCTCCCTGTAATCCTGTGCACAATTGTATATATATAGCTGCTGTTACAAATTAAGAATTCATTTAAGTTTCACCTCATGAGGTTGAATTATATGTATTGTAAATATACTGTGTTATTCTGCCTTTGCCAGTATTATGGTAGCCTTGGAACCTGGCACGCCTTATTGGGTTCGTTGAAGCCATCCTCGGCATCTAGCACTTACATCTCTGTCTACGCTGTTAAAC
The DNA here is from genome assembly GCF_964106895.1 of Numenius arquata. NCBI lineage: Eukaryota > Metazoa > Chordata > Aves > Charadriiformes > Scolopacidae > Numenius > Numenius arquata. The sequence goes on along the minus strand of NC_133578.1, from coordinate 67,894,470 downwards.
GTACGTAGGAACTGCCAGCTTTCCAAACGTAGGTGGTCTCCGCCAGCCACGTCACTGTACAGAAATGACTGTTCCTAATAACTCGGTATTCTCAATATACAGTTAGCAGAACGTTAGAATGAGTGAATGGTTTTGGACAATTTAAAAACCAGTCTGCAGTTTCTAAGTGTATGCAGTTTACAGCTATAAAACCCACTTCAGTATTTATTTAATATAGTGCTCAGTTAAGTGTAATTATGAAGACAAATATTCACTGACTTTACAGATAACAGTAATGTTTTATGGTGTGCATACAGCATTTCATGTTTATATTATGTGGACCTATGCCAAACTGTGATTGCAGTTCCCCTGTGATATTACCTCACTATAAAAAGTTACAAATTTATTTCATTCAAAAACTTATTTTAATGAAAATTAGTCATATTGTTCTTTAGTAGATATATGTGAAATTTGCTGGTTTCTTTCACTGAATTCTTAGTAACCAAGGACTTTAGAAAATGTTAACTGTTGACATTATGCATGCATTTAGACGCTTACTTGAAACCTGCCTTTGTACAAAAGTAGTACTGTAGTCATATAGCTACATTTGAGGAAAAGAACATTTTAACTTAATTGCTATTCAGATTAATGTGAGCTTGCAACAGTATTTGTTTATAGCTAAATTGGCTCTTTGAAAAATGATTTTGTGGGTTTTTTTTTTTCCTCTGTCTTCAACCTTGCTAAAAGTTAGTTACCTAAAATAAAATTTCTTAAGTGGTGATATAAGAATAAATTTAAATTATTTTTAATTGCTCTAAAAAGTGGAAGTTAAGATGACCTCTCATGCGTTTGATCAGGCTGTTAATGGTAGAACTCAGATCACAAGCATCAGGCTGGTTTTAGTAGAGTTCACTAAACTGTAACTGTAATAGTCTTAATTCAAAGCACCAAGCAACAGACATACCGCTCTAAAGCTAATTTCGAAGAAAATCTTTGGATGGCTGCACCTGACTGAGGTTTCTTGAAAGTTGGTATAAAGTTGCACTGCCAGAAAACACTTAAACGTATTACTGAAAACTTTCATTTCCTATGTCACTTCCAACATCATTTTTTAACTTTGAAGCATAAGGCAGTTGTGTTTTTCCCATAGTTTGTCTGTAGCAGGTTCCATGACTTTCATGTGTAGTTTTGTATTACTTGCTTTAAATGTTATTTTGGCTCCAGTACCCAGTACTGCTGTTTCAAAGCGGACTGTCTTGGCTGCATGGAAAGATTTACATTTCATAAAAACACATCTCAGTCTTTCTGAGGGCTTTCATTTTTAATTCAGTTTTACAAGACTGTAGTCAGTGAATATTTAATTCTGTTTGTGGTTAAGATAGAAACAAATATCAGTCTAAACCCCACACGGAAAAAATGCAAAATATTATCAACTGTTAATGGTTTTATCATTTATAACAAAAGTTTATTGGGGAAAAAAAAATAATTATGCAATGAGTGAGCGAGCCTGCTGGCATCTAATCTTCAGTATTACCAGCTCCAGTATTTCAGACTTTATTCTGGTTTTTTATGGAAAGGAAGTCAGGATTAGCATTTATTTAGCATTCCATTTTATCCATTACTACAATGTTTTAAGTTGCATTAAAGAACAAAACCTATTCACTTTTGTGGTCAATTGTATTTTTAAGTGATCTTGAAATAAACTGATAAAAGCAAATCATATAAAGAAAACCTAGGCATGTAAAATTATGTAGAGTCAAATGTCTATTCTTTTCTACGCTCTTTAAAATAGTATACATATGCATTTTATAAAATGAAATGAGTTCCATCGGGAACAATAGTTCTGTTTATTCTGGCTTATTGTGGGTCATAAGAAATCTGAAAATGTATGATATTGATTGAGTTTAAGTACAGTATTATATTTGAACTCAATGAGCCACTGTCTGCAATTTTGTACATGACATAGTATTTGGAAAGTCTAAATCTTTATGGAAAATTAGCTGATAAGGGGTTGGGGGGAGGGGCAGGGGAAGGTGCCCCCAGAGGGGGAAGTATGCTCTGCAGATGATGTCTTATTTACTGTTGAACAACAGTTGCTATTTATTTTTTTATTACATAGTACATCAACGTGTACAGAAATCAGATCTGGTCATGCCACTAGTTAAAATCTTGACTTCTCATTGAATGTTAAGGTAAAACATCAGTACACATGTCTATTCACATGTATTTAATGTGACAGTTTTTGAGTACTGTATGTGTTAATTTCTACTTTTTTAATATTTAAAATTGCTTTTAAATAAATGTATTCAGTTGATCCGAGATATCTGAACAAGGCCCTTTTGTCAACTGGAATATCTTCTAGGGAGAAAGTCTGGATTCCAAACAGGTAGAATTAAAACACTTGAAATGTTTTCTCTTGATTATGAAGCACCCCTTATATAATGCAACTAAATGTGTATCTCTTTAACGGCTGTTAAATATGGATGCAATTGCCTTTATCTGGACAACTTTACTTACTAAAGTTAGCATCAAAACACTTACTTTGTCCATGAGTTTCCATTGCTTTCTCTCTGGCTTCAGTAGGCTCTACGGAAAGCCAGCCTGGCGTGTCTTGTCTTCTGCAACTGGCCCTTTGGGTTGGAAAGAACCGCTCAGTGTGTCCCTCTGTCCTGTATGTGGCCCTCCTCTGTCCCCAGGCAGGATTTCCAACCCTGACAGCAGCTCTCAGACCGACTTGGGCAGTACTAACCTTTCCTGGACTTTATTGTTAGAATTTCAGCTCCCACCCAGCTCGCAGAGTTTATCTTTCCCCTCCCCGACTCAGTTCTTGGAAGCTTTTCATTTAAGACCTTCACATCTCGAAACTGCTCCTGAAAGACCAAGTCACTTGAAATTGCTAGAAAGCAATGAGGACATCCTTTAGCCAGAGGAAAAACTGGAGTGTGGAGTTATCAGATCTGGTTTGTATCAAAAATAGTAACAGCACAGGGCTCAGGAGAGCACTGTGGTAAGACGGCTTCTTGAACTTCTTGAATTGTAGCGCAGGCGTAGCCTGGGTTCATCTTAGAGTGTTCTTACTGCTTTGGTTAGTTTGGGGCTTTTAAATTTACATAGGCTAAATGTCTGGGGCGAGGGGTGTGTGAAATCTGGACGTGGGGCAGGGGAAGCTGTCTGGTTAAATATTCTGCTCTTGCTCAGTCTCTACGTTGTCACAATATTTCAGGTAATGGCATTCAGAGATCTGTTGACTCCAATATCCTCAGTTCTCTGTCCTACGTTTATCACTTGTTTTCAGTGACAATCACTGATTTCCTTTTGCAAGTCAAAACTGAGCTGGGTATCTATGATAGAGTGTTTGGGGCAGAAGAGACCAAGGTAAATGCAAGCCCAGAGAACTCCCTTGTTGTTTGAAGTCTCAGTCTGCTTACCTTTTCCTGGCAAACTTAAAGCTCAGAGTTGAACAGAGACTGATTAGTAATCAAAACCAGTGAAAGTGGTGCAAATCTTAAATAACAATTAGTAAAACTCAGACAGAGCTCCCCCCACCCAACAACAACCCAAGCACTCCAACCCTACAAGTATGATTTGTTTTCAGATGCTTCCCTCCTTCCCAGATTCTGTAGTTCTGTGTCACAGTTCACCTGAGCATCAACAAAAACCAACTTTGCTTTCCCCACGCTCTACCCTGTTACAAATTTACAGTTTCATGCCATTCACGCCCTAGACCAGTAATCCTCCTATGCCAATAAACCAGAACATGGCAGAGGAGGAACCCCATCCCTGGAGGGGTTCAAGACCAGGTTGGACGGGGCTTTGAGCAACCTGGTCTGTTGGGAGGTGTCCCTGGCCAGGGCAGGGGGGTTGGAACTTGATGATCTTTAAAGGTCCCTTCCAACTCTCACCATTCTATGATTCTGGGAGGAAGTGTCCCTAAGTAAATAAAGTTCGGCTTCAGACTGTAAAATGTTACAGACAACTTATCAACTTAGTCTTGAGCTTAAGGCTGCTGGGGGTGCTTTTATGAGACACTTTAGCCCTTCTGAAACACAGCTGGAGGCTCAGATGGATACAGAACACACACACAGGACTGCAAGATGTTTTCCTCTATATAGCTGCAAGCCAAAAATTTTCTTATCTAATGCAAACTAACTGTTTCACATTGTCTTACTGATACTTTCAGGGCTACACATAAAATGATTTACGGCTTGGTCATCTGCCGAGAGAGCGCTCAAGTTTCTCCTTGAGATAAGCTGAGTGCTGTTTGTCAACTTAAGGTCCCAGCCCTTGTGCTGCGGCGCGCACAAAACCTGCGAGTCTTGACTAGTTCTCGTCAGCTGCCGTTTGAGCAACACTAAAAACGATAGTGTGTCAGGGCACAGGCTTTGCCTTGTTCCTCTGTAAATTACAGAACAGATCCTCCCGTCTGCAGCGCAGCGGATGTCTGCTCCGCTCTCTTTTTATAATAGCGGGGGCGGGGGGACAAAAAACAATTTGTGACAGCTGTCACATCTGCTAACCGTGTCAGAGCAGAGGAGAAGCTGATCGCTTGCTTGCTCTACCACCTGAAGAACGTTTTGAGCGAGCTCTAAGCTTACCTGGAACTTTAAATGCAACGTTAATGCTACTCTGCAGTTCCTACCAGTTTGGGCTTGGTTCCGGTAGTGTCTGATCGCAAACATCCCCTCCCTTGGTGCTTGTGGCTCTTCGCTGAAAGGTGGTGTGGGACTAGGTCCGTTCCCCCAGGGGATTTTTTTTTTTTCCCCAAGGCTTGAAAATGCTTCTTGTGCTTCAGTTACCACCAGAAATTTAGAAATGTGATTTTTCTCTCACAGTCCTGTTGTATAGATGAATCACCCTTGAACACTCAAACCAGACTGCTCCAGAATGGCTGTGTTAGAGGCTGGTTCATTGTATTTACCTTTGTTCAGTTCAAAGCAGCAGCATTCGGCTTGGGTTTTTGGGGTAACTAATTAATTTCCCCAGTCTCTTCCCCAGGGAATACTACAGGAAGAACTTTCCACAGCTGCCTCTAAACTCACAGGAGTAAGGAGTAGCATTCAATAGCTTAAGTCTGAAGCTGCTCTCCAAAGTAGTTAAATAATGTTTTTCATTTCTCCCTGCTCCCCCATCCCTGCTACGGTCATAAGCGCCATCTTGGCTCTGAGCTGGAATTCTCAGTGTTTAAATAAAAATCAAAAACTTACTTATCGAAAAGGACTGAAACATGCTCCTGAACTTCAGACTGAAGACGAAGCCATGTCCTGAGCTGAACGTGCACAGAAGAGGTCAGCAGCTGTTTGTTGGTTAAGCAGGGGTTTTGTGGTGGTTTTCTATTAGAGCCTGCAGACTTCCTGAGTGACCCGGTGACACCAGGGGCCACACACTGCTTCAAAGACAAAAGCAGACGTTTTTTTCAAATTAGTCAAGATTATACTGACTGTAATAAATCAGTGTCCATACTGGAAGCCATCCCGTCTATGGCTGTAGACCTACATACCCGTGTGTGATAGCCTTCCCTGTATTCCTTGCAGGTTCTCTTGTAGCATCCTCATATCTCTACTTCGGTAACTCCAGGCAGGAAAGCGAGAGCCCCGAGTAGAGCTGCAGCCAGCCGTGTGCTCTCATTTCAGATGAGACTTTTTATTGTGTGGAAACCCATCCAGGAGCTGGAGAAAAGCCTTGTGGAGCAGCTCCAGGACCATTGCAGTAGGTCTGACCTCTGTGGATAGAAGCATGGGGATGAAGGGCAGATTTGTGATCCACGATCTTCCTCAGCCTCTGTCCTCCCTACAGGAACTGGGCCAACCTCTGTAGAAAGAAACAGGAGAACAAATGCTATAGGGGGCACAGAGCTGCTGCCTTAATTAAAAGGGATGTTTGGCTCTCTGGAAAGCAAGGAGCATTGAGCTTCATGTGAAGTGAACTTACACCGAGTGATGCTGGAAGATGGGGACTTCCGAGGCTTCTGCAGAGTATAAGAACAAATCTGAACTCCCCATATGCTACAAGGTGGAGGTGTGAGAAGAGCAGAGGATGAGGGAACAGAAATCACAACTTGGACAGCTTTGAAAGAGTATGAATGACTCCATCATTGATGTGAAGATCAATCATAAGGAGTCAGCAGCTCTCCTATGAGCAGTGCCTATAGATGGGCCATATACTCACTTAAGAGCTCAAGATAATGCAGAGATTTGAGTGATACAAAGAAGTGAAGGTCCTTATTCAGGAGAATCAACAAGACCTTAGTAAAAGATAATGGGAGAGGGAGAGCAGCAGGACAATCAGACCATCTGATCAGCACTGTAGAATCATAGGATGCGTTGGGTTGGAAAGGACCTTTAAAAGTCATCTAGTTCTACACCCCTCCAATGAGCAGGGACATCTTCAGCTAGATCAGGGTGCTCAGAGCCCCATCCAACCTGACCTTGAATGTTTCCAGGGATGGGGCATCTACCACCTCTCTGGGCAACCTGGGCCAGTGTTTCACCACCATCAGTGTAAAAAATTTCTTCCTTATATCTAGTCTGAATCTACCCTCTTTTAGTTAAAAGCCATTACCCCTTGTCCTATTGCAACAGGCCCTGCTAGAAAGTCTGTATCAATGTTTATTATAAGCTCCCTTTAGGTACTGAAAGGCTGCTATAAGGTCTCCCCGGAGCCTTGCCTTCTCCTGACTGAACAACCCCAACTTTCTCAGCTGGTCCTCACAGGAGAGGTGCTCCAGCCCTACAATCATTTTTGTGGCCCTCCTCTGGATGCATTCCAACAGGTCCATGTCCTTTCCTGTGCTCAGGGCTCTAGAGCTGGATGCAGTACTCCAGGTGGGGTCTCACCAGAGCACAACAGAAGGACAGAATAATCTCCCTCGACCTGCTGGCCACGCTTCTTTTGATGCAGCCCAAGATATGGTTGCCTTTCTGGGCTGCAAGCGCACGTTGTGGGCTCAAGTCCAGCTTTTCATCCACCAGTAGCCCTAAATGCCTCTGAGCAGGGCTGCTCTCAATCCCTTCATTTCCCAGCCTGTGTTGTTACAGGGAGTTGCCCTGACCCACATACAGGACCATGTATTTGGCCTTGTTGAACTTACGGAGGTTCACATGGGCCCACTTCTCAAGCCTGTCCAGGTCCCTCTGGATGGCATCCCATCCCTCAGGCCTGTCAACCACACCACTCAGCTTGGTGTCATCTGCAAACTTGCTGACGATGCACTTGATCCTACTGTCTATGTCATTGAGGAAGATACTGAACTACTCTACTAGTAACTGCTGTAGTAGCTGGGCCCTGTGAAGCAGCAGAAGGTACCAGATGTGCATGCCCAAGATCCAGAGGGCAGGAGCATTTGGCTGTAAGCAAGGAGGTGCTGCTGCCTTACAAAGACCAGCCCTGGCAGCAGCCCCATGCGGGGCCCAGGTCCACATTAGACAATGGTTCTGGCACCTCCTTGGAGCAGGTCTGAAGTAGTGCCTCTACATAAGGGTCCTACTTGACTTCTCAGTGCCCTGGCCTCACTACTGCCCATCTGCTTTGGGCTAAAGATGGGACTTGTAGCCATTGTGGCCATCGCAGTGAGACCTGTGCCGTGGGGTCTCTGGGGCTGCAGAGCAAGCTGAAGCACTGCAACCCCCCACCAGTGATAGACAGTAAAGCCGAGCTGTAAAATGCCATTTAGAGAAATTACCTTAAGACGCGTTACTCCCATCTAATCCCTATCCCTTCCTGAAAAGGATTGATGATGCAGGAGAACAACAGCATCTGTTGCTGGAGGGAGAGCTTCCTGGAGGGCAGACAGGGATGGGGATCCTGTGTCCTGGGGGGGTCTCTCGCTCTTCCTGCTACCAAGATGCCATCAGCTCAAGGAGGTGGAAGGAGCTGTTTGGGTTTGAAAGAAAAAGTCAGCTTCGATGAATTTTTTTCCTTTAGTTTGGGAGGGTAAGTCTTAAAGGCAACGTCTTACTGAAGTGGTCGGGCTGCCAGGCCAGATAACCAGCTTTGGACCACAGCAGGGACCAACATCTGCATGAAGCTGCCCACAGCCCCATCCCCAGGACGGTCACCTGAGGTGCCCTCCCCAGGTGTCCCCCTGCAGCCCCAGCCGTTCAGGCCCGGGGCAGGGCCTCCCTGTTGTATTGGTGTGCAGGCACCTATGGTTTGCCAGGTGCTCCTTCCTATTTCTGCTCACCCTCGCTCACGCTCTGCTTTGCCCAGAGCTGCCTGTCTGAGGTGGAAGGGCCGGGACAGGGCTAGTTCCTCACGAAGGGTCCCTCCTCGCCCCCCTTGGGACGCGGCCACGGCCCCGGGTGGGCGCTGGGGCGGAGGGCTCCGACGCGCTCCCCGTCCTACCCCCGGCCCGGGACACCCCACCCGAGAACCACCTGCCCCGCGGGGCCTGCCCGGGGCGAAGCCGCAGCCGCTGCTCCCCGCGGGCGGGGAGGGGGAACCGGGGAGCGGGGCCGGGCGCGGCGAAGGTGCCGGGGCCGCCTCTCCCTCCCCCCGCGCCGCTTCCTTTTATAGCGATGCGGCACCGCGCCCGCCGCCCGCCGCCGGCAGCCGACCTGCGGCCCTGACGCCGCTGCCCGGCAGCCCAAAAGGCCGAGGCTGCGCCCCGCGGGCTGCCCCGCCGCCCCAGGTAGGCTGCCCGCCGGCGGAGCGGAGCGGGGAGGGGCGCGGCTCGGCGGGAGCGGGGCGGCGGCGCCCTTCTGCCTCGGCGGCTGAAGGGAGCCGGGGCGGAGCGGCTGAGGGAGACGGGGATCGCCTGAGGGGAGTCGAGAGGAGCCTGAAGGGAGCCCGGGGTGGGCGCCTGAGGGAGGCGGTCATCGCCGGAGAGGAACGGGAGATCACCTGAGGGTAGCCGGGAGGAGCCTGAGGGGAACGGGAGATCGCCTGAGAGGAGCCGGGAGGAGCCTGAAGGGAGCGGGGGATCGTCTAAGGGAGCCGGGAGTGGATGCCTGAGGGAGACGGTGATCGCCTGACGGGAGCGGGGGATCACCTGAGGGGAGCCGGAAGGAACCTGAGGGGAGCGGGGAGTTGGGCATCTGAGGGGAGCAGGGGATCGTCTGATGGGAGCCGGGCGGTGGGCGGCTGATGGGAGCCGGGAGGAGCCTGAGGCGAGTGTGGGATCGGACCCCCGGCCCGCTGTCCCCCCAGGGCGGGAAGGCGCAGCCCCGCGGGGCCGGTGGAAGGTGCTCGCCCCGGCCCCTGTCAGGCCGAGGGCAGAGCCGCCGTCGGCAGCGGGGGGAGCCCCGGGCCTGGACGCCAGAGCCGCCGCCTCAGTTTCCCTCAGTGCAGGTCAGGAGGTGCTGAAGGGGCTTCCCTCGCGTCTGCAGCAGGCACAGGGGGACAGGCTGGGGACAGGAGGTCCTCTGTGCCCAGGGGATGGAGGTGACTGATCCAGCGAGTGGTGTAACAGCCCTCGTGCCAACCAGCACCATCTCCAGCAGCTGCCAGGTGGAAACCCAGCTTCGGGAAGAAGCCAGGGTTTGGTACTGTGTCCTGTGCTCAGTGGGCGCTGCTTATGGCCGTCCTGGAGCAGCGGTGATGATGCTAGCTGGGTGCTTCTTGCACTGAGCTGGGTGCCTTGATTTGACTATCCCCTGATGGTCAGACAGGTACCAAGCTGGAGACTTTTCAGTCATCGTTGTTCATGCAAATGTCGCACCTGCTATTGACTAAACATCTAAAAGTTCAGCCCAGCGGCCAGAAATGCACGGGACTGGCCAGCAGAAGAGGCGAGCACTTCTGCTTTGGGGGATCTGGCACTTCCTCGTCTGGGCAGGGACAGTGGTGTGGTTGTGATCATGACTGTATGTGAAAACTACCCCTCTCTTAAGCAAGTTGTAGCATTTCAAAAGGGTTAGTGGTGAAATAGAGAGGAAATAGCACAGAGCGACCCTTAAACCATGAAGATTAACTGGCTGTATCGTTTAGAGCAGCGTTACCCTTTTGCCGTTTAAAAATAAACTCTTATCTCTAACAATCATTCTTTAATATACATAATTCAGAAGGCCATGAGGAGTATGGCTTCTGTTTGGTGTTTGTTAGGTGTGTGATTCAAACAAGAGAGAGGCCCTTTTTTCATTCAAACAAAGCAAACCCCACATCTACACCCCAAACCGAAAAGTGTTTGAAGAGATGTGGGGTTTCGTTGGAAGTGCAACGTCATCTTTGTTTCAGAGCTTGACTGAAACCAAGCCTGTGCCATGCCGAGGTTGCTGCTGTGGGGAGGGGGGAAGCATTCGGGGTGCCTACGTGAGCTCTGAGGGACGCTCCCGGCTGCACACAGACACCCTGGGTCGTTTTGGTGCCCTGCACGGAAGAGCTGCTGGGGGTCATCCTGCCTTATGAGAGGCAGCACTTTGCTGCATGGCTCCTGCTGCCTTCCCCACTGGGCAGGGACCGGCAGCCTGTGCCTGTCCAGGCAGCAGGACGCTTTCAAGCTGCTGTTGCAGGCGGCAATTCCTACCTGCTGCTCTGCTCTGCTCTGCTCTGCTCTTGCTCGCTCGAAACAGTGATCAGACCCAGAGGCTTCGTTAGTGCGTTTTCCGACAGTTGTCACCGCTTGCTTTCCCAGGGCGCACCAGAGGTTGGTGGTGGGGTTTCCTCCATCGCTCAGCAGGAGAAGCAATCCCAGCACGATGGTGTTTCTGAGCAGGTCTGAGGCAGTGCTCTGCACCAAGACTAGGAAGTGCTCAGGATTTGGCAGGAAGAGTCACCAAAACAACCTTTAAAAACATTTCCAATAAAGTCTAGAGCATCCATTTCTCTCCCTGAGATCGACAGTTCAGGCTGCTCGGCAGAAGCATGTGCCATGGATTTATTTTCAATAATCTGCACGGCACAGCTCAGGCTTGAGGGAAAAATAATTAGGCCTCATTCTGTGCCTCTAAATGTGAGTGTGCCCAGTAAGAGCAGTGGAAGAAGCTGACGCGCTGAGGAAAGTTAAAAGCTTAATGCCGCCCATAGAGCATGGAAGGGCACAGCCACCCTTAACTGCTATTTCTTTTTCCTCAAAGGTATCAGAGGATAAATAGCGGCTCACAAGAATAAAGACTGGTGTTTGACTGAGATACTTTCTGTGCTTGTTGGAGAAGAGCAAGGCCAAGAGTATATTGAAAGTAAAAGCTTATTTCCTGTGAAAAACTTGCTGAAGTGAAGGGTGAGATGGTTTTAGGGCTGGAGTCACAGCTGCGGTGATTCAGGGCAGCCGTGCTGGCACCTGGATGGGGCTGGCCGGGCTGGTCTGAGGCAGAGGGGAGGGCAGCCAGCACTGGCCTGTCTGAGCGTGCAAATGGGGAACCGGCACAGCATCATGTGCTCCTCTTGCTTCACTGGGAACAGGAAGAGAGGCTGCGTCTTCTGCCTGCAAACAGCCTCCAGAGCTTGATTAGAGGCTACAGGTTGGTTTGTCTGCAGGTATAAACTGGCCTGGTTGACTAAATACGTGCTCCAGAAGCTTGGCTGAGATCCACTGTGGGTCTCTTGTCCACCCAAGCAAAGTAGGTGCAGGAGCGTCATCCCACCATGGGTATCAGGACTGTTTCTGTAAGATGAAGGTCATTTCTGCAGCACTCTCTCAACCCTGGCTTAGAAAGGCTTGTCTCTGAGGTTAGCTCAGCCCAAGACCTATCTTCCCAATCATCTGGTTTAGGTTTTCCTTTAGTGCTTGCCATGTCTGGGAGCTTGCTTATCTGCTGAATCACTGCCCTCACACAGACCTGCAGGGTCCCACCAGGAGCTGAATCGGGCTCCCTGGCGCTGTCTTTGCCCTGCAGCAGCAGAGCTCTGGGGGAGGAGGCGGCTGGGAGCAGAGCACAGCGCTGACAGTCTGTGGGAATACAGTTGCTGGAGCAGGGATTTCAAATCTGCAGTCAGGCTGTATCTCCCAACGGGTAGAAAGCACTTTGCGTGGTGTCTGCAGTTACTCAGCTGTTGGAAACCTTTGTTCTGTGCTGCTCTGTGTGGAGCTTGATACAGCTTGGATTTTCTTTTGGTGCCTGAGTTCTATTACTGTCCTTGCTGGGTAGATTTTAAAACTCTTCCTCGCAGTGTTTTCTCTTTTTTTTTTTTTTTTGGTGGTTTTTGAATACTGCATACATTAATTTATTCCCTTAAGATCTTTCTACACCAGAGGTGCTGAGACCAAGTGTATGTGCGACCTTGTGCTATTAGGTGGGATAAGTCTAATAGGTAGCTTTGATTTCCATTCCCAGCAGTTTTTTTACATGGTGCAAGCTGCTTTTCTGTCATCAAATATGCAGTTTGTAAAAAATGCTGGGTTTGGTATCTGCTTTGCAGAAGTGCTATAAGATCTACTCCAGAGTATCTAGTGGACAAACTCTGTATTTCTCAAAGGCTTGCTGGATAGAAAGGGAATGATTCCAAATCTTCTGACTACATCAGAAAACTAGGAATTTTATCCGAGTCTCGCTACAACAGTCTTTGTCTCAGCCAAAATCAGGACCTCCCCCTCGCCGCATCTGCCTTGTTCCCAATCTTGAGCTCAAACCTCCTGGCCACAACTCTCTCTATTTAAGAAAAAAATACAGACAGTAGTTGTAATCTGTGCTATGAAAATCTAATCTGTGACCTAATTTGTTGTGATACCATGAAAAACCTGTCAGTAGCAATCACTGTAACCCGTGGCATGGATGCACTGCCTGCTTTCCAAGAGCTCTCGCTCGTTGTAGCCTCAGAGGAAGTGGTGTCACACCGAGTATGTACGTTTGGCCTCCTCCACTGCCAAATTTGGGGAATAATACACAGACAACTCTCAGATCATTTTTGTTATTCTTTTAAAATGAAAGTGGCACGGGCAGGCTTACAATGTGTAGAAGTGAACCTCTTTTGCAGGCGATCCCTGTGGAACAGGCTGGTTTGAAAAGTGTGGGAAGGAAAATGAGATGCAACCAAAGGTGGACAATTTTCTGTGCATGTTGCGATAGCTGTTAATTGCTCGTTCACCTTGTCTGTGGCAGCAACCTGGATGCAAGCAACTCACTGGGCAAGTGGTTAGAGGAGTGACTTGTCTAAATAACTTGGCACCGGTGTGAGCTGAGGTTTCATGGGCTAATTCTCCGAAGGCAAAATTGGCTGGCTTCTGGTACAGCCCCTTTGAGTCAAATTTGTTGTCCTTTAAGGAAAAAAACCAATATCCGTGGTGTGTTACTGCAATCATAGCACTGCCAATCTCACTCTGCAAGGCTAGAGAAGGAAGGAAGGTTTTACAGGTTGGGAGTGGACAAATGACAGGCTGAAAAACTGGAAATTGTATTCCTAGGTCCCTGTGCTGCTACATCTGACAGGGAGAAATCTTAACTGAGGAACTACTGCTCTATCAGAAACAGCAGAGCTGGGCTTCCGGTTTGATTGTTCTAGAAATAACAGTTCCTTTTAAAAAAAAATACTATCTTTAAAGTGCTTTAATTGAAAGTACTAAATTAAAATGTGTAGGGACATGCAGTCTATTAATAACTGCTAAATTCTGTGTCCATACTTCGTGAGACACCATCGGTCTGTTTGGACTTTGACTAGCTGGGTTTTTGGGATGCAGTAAGATGCATGTCCGAAGTGAGGCCATAATCTATGGTCTGATGCCTTCCCTGCCCACCCTCACAGAAGCTGCCGTTAGGGCAGTAGCTCTTACACTTTTTATTTTCAGTCTCCTCTTTATTTTCAGTACTTGTACACCTTTTGCTTCCTAGCATATGTCAATACGTACATTAGTCGTATGTTACCGTAGAATGCATGCATTTGCGTAGTACTTTGTAAACTCAGTGTGGTTTTACCCACTTTGGGCACTCAGTGCTCAAGTTTCAATGTGTTATTTGTTGTTTTTTGTTCACTCCAGGCTTTTCCCTCCACCCACTCACTTCCTCTTACAAACGTTTCCTCACTTCACCACTTTTTCACATAGGGTTTCATGTGCAGGGTGGCCGCCTGTTGTGGGCCAGCTCAGCACTTCATCTGCCGTTCACTTCTGCAGGAGATGGGCGACAGATCTGTGTGCCAGAGGAGAAGCAGAGGCAGGGAGAAGGTGCTTGCATGCAGGAGGGAAACGTGCAGGGAGACAGCATGCAGGTGTATTTTGAGGAAAGAGGAGCAAAGGATTATAAGCAGAGTGGACGTAGGAGTGAAGGCAGAAGAGGGTGGATGGTTCTATGTGTGCTCAGGGATGGGGCACAGTGAGACATCTGTGTGTCTGCAGCTGGGAGATGGCAGGGCACAGAGGGCTGGCAAGTGTGCAGGGTCTGAGGAAGGTGCATACTCCAGACCAGAATTGAGCCAGGCCAGAGGCCTCCTTCCCTTCCTCAGGCAGCCTGGTCCGCCTCCAAGACTTGTTCTTGGAGCTTAATAGCATGGTTTAATGTCCATTTTTTTTCTACCAATCTGCTTCTTATTTCTAACAGAGGTTTCCCACCTCCCCTTGGACAACACCAGTTTCTCACCCACATGGGGTGCATCTGGCAGCTTACAACCTGTCAAAAAGAGGAAAAAAAACCACCATGAAAATAGCATGTCTGTAGTTTTAAATTAGGGAAGGGCTAAAATTAGTAAGAACAGGCCTATCTGTGGCTGTGCGAACCAGCAGAGAATTAATATTCATCTGATGGTAAGCAAGGCAAGCAGAGGTTTGCAGGTTGCACTTCCTTCCCCTTGTCCCACTCCTGTCCTCGCAGCTTCTCTTCCCTGTCACTACTCAGCAGAGAGCTGTACAGATGCCACTAACCTTGTGCCAATACCAACACTACTTTCAGCTCTGTGATATGTTAGCAATAGACAGAGTGTTTTTACTGCACTCCTTTAACTTCTTTGCTCGGTTCTGTGAATGCAACTTTGGATGCATCATGCTAAGGTCACTCGTTGTCAGAGCCCTGGATGTGGCCTGAGTTCCACGCTGAGGCCCATGTCCACCCACCATTTCCTTGGTGAGATAGGTGCCCCCAAGACACTTGTCCCCTCTCCCAGCTGTGGTTTACTTTCCTCCACTGTAATTGTGTTGCTGCTAATGGGGCTGCAGTATAAACCAGTCGCTGAAATAATTCACATCACAATAACTCTAGGTTGGTTTGGTTCTTTGCAGGTCCATTTTTTATTTTACATTTTGGCGTCGTTTTCATTTGCAGCGTGACCCATGCAAACAGGTTTATTTGTGGAAGCTAAAGTGGGCAATAGACGGGTGGGAAAGAGTGGAAACTTGGTGGTGGAGGGGAAAATGATACAAAGAAAGGATCTTGAGTTGCTGGAGAAGGGAGTTGCGGGAGCACTGCTTGAGTTGTTTGGCCCTGCTGGTGGAGGTGACTTATGGCTGCTGATCTTTGGGGGGTATGTGATATGTTTTGAGGGAGCAGAGAAGAGAAGAGTCTTTGCCCCTCTCCCTTTTCACTGGAAACCGCTGAGCTAGGCTCTGTGCCCACCGACGGAGATAAACTCCTGGGAGTGGATGTTCTTCCACCCCTACCATATCCAGAGGAATTGGAGGTCACTTGGAAATCAAAATTAAACAATGTCTTAGTGCAGCTTTGAAAAGTTTACTCAAAGGGCTGGCGTTACTCCAATGCGGTTAAACTGATGACCTCCCCCCCGTAGCTGTGCAAGAGCGAGGGCTCTGGTTGGGCTGTCAGCAGCCAGCGGTGACTGCAGAGCTTCATCTTAGGTGGCAGTGCTGGATTCCTGCCCCTTTCACCTCGCTCCCATTGGAGCATGCAGGGGGCAAAAGCAGGGAGGGCTGTGCTGTGTCAGGCACGTTGCTGCCCAGCAGCCTCTGGCGGGGATCATGCTGGAGGCTTGTGAAGTGCCTGGGCTGCTGCAGGCACGGGGCAGCGCTGAGGAACAACCCAAATATGGGAACAGCCATGTAGTTGCTCTCTGGAGGACCACAGCAGCCCTCAGAGGACGTAGAGTTGGCTTGTTTCACTGGGCCATGCCTCCCCTGAGCTGCCCCACGGAGGGACATCTAGAGCTTGGCTCTGTAGGCATCACCCAGTGATGTGCTCCTGATGGTGGGCAGCTGCTGCCACTAGGGTAGAGTTACCCCAGTGATGGATGATTTATGTTCCCCTGCAACTCAGTCTCTTGCCAGAGACACAGGGACAGGGAGCAGTGTGATGGGGAGTATCTCTGCAGCCTGCAAACTCCAAGGGCGATTTAGGTTTTCATGGTGGTGGGTCTGAACTAGTCAACAAAACTTAAAGGGAAGAAATATGAGCCCCGTTCCCAAGACTGTTCTGCCAGTCCCAGAACCGAGGAGGGCAGATGCTCCTGCCCGTGAATGCTAACTCCCTCTGCAGGACCAGCCGTATGACCGAATACGATCTTCTGTGCCTTAGCAGGTCTGTCTGGCACCTGCTTACTTTGTGGCCTTAAGAAACATATACTCTCTGCGGCAGTGTTCTCGTGTTAGTGTGCTCTGGATATCGTGGATAGCCACTGGCAATGGCCTATAGCAATCTGTCAAATGAGAGCGTTGGTAGGATTCCCTGTGAATGAGGAAGCCACTCACATCTCTATCTAAGGGTTTGGACCAAGTGTTTTTCTCCGGATTACCATTTTGAAAGGAGATTGTTTTAGGAATGGCTCCGAGTTGCAAAACTTGTACGAGGACTTCTTGCATCCACGGCAGAATTATAGAATTTTTTAGGTTGGAAAGGACCTTTAAGATCATTGAGTCCAACCGTTAACCTAACACTGCCAAGTCCACTGCTAAACCATGTCCCCAAGCACCACGTCTACACATCTTTTAAATACCTCCAGGGTTGGCAACTCAACCGCTTCCCTGGGCAGCCTGTTCCAAGTGCTTGAGAACCCTTTCAGTGAAGAAATTTTTCCTAATATCCAATTCTAAACCTCCCCTGGCGCAACTTGAGGCCATTTCCTCTTGTCCTATCGCCTGTTACTCGGGAGAAAAGACCAACTCCCACCTCTCTACAACCTCCTTTCAGATAATTGTAGAGAACAATAAGGTCTCCCCTCAGCCTCCTTTTCTCCAGGCTGAACAACCCCAGCTCCCTCAGCCGCCCTCATAGGACTTTGCGCTCATACCAAAAAAAGGTTTTTTTTAACTTGTTGAGGTTCTGTTTGGTCTGTTATCTTTTTCTTAAAAAGAAACTGCTTGATATGAGAAGCAGTTGGTGGATGTACTCAGAACTCTTGTTCTGCGGGGCAGTGCCACCCGGGTGGGGATTGCGAACCCCTGCATGCTTTTGCATGGGGCTCCCATGAGAACACATAGCTGGTACAGGACCAGTAAATTCTTCCCCTCCCCAGACTCCCGCAGCATGTCAGTCAGTTTGAGGAAGCAAGAGAAAGGAGTGGGGGCCCAGAAGGAAATTACTGTGCTCGAGTGAGCATGTAGAAAAGGACTTATCCTGATAACCTTGTATGCCAGCTGATCCCACTGGGAGGCTGGAGTGCTTACCCAGAGCCCTTGGAGAGGACCATCCAATACAAGGTCACCAAGATCGTGGCTTACCAGCCCATTGCCCAGCGCTGTGTGGGTTTGGAGCTATTCCTGCGCAGTTTTCATAGAGCTGAATATGGTCGTTTGCATATTACACAAGGTTTGGGCTTTTCCTCTTTCTCTTAACTCTGTTGAGCACCATTGTACGTGTGTCTGTGAGGGAAGTAGCATTCTCAGTCAGCGCCCAAATTCGTGTAACTTCCCCTGGGCAGTGGCTCCCAGGAGCGCACCCCCCTCTCTGGCAGCCCTGCTGGGGAAGGGGAAGGGCAGAGGCTGTTCTGCAGGGGGACCTCCACGAGGAACTTCCCCTGCATTTGTTCTCCTCCCTGGTTCCTCCTGCATGAGATGATCTGAGTCCTCACACTCCCCTGTCATGGGGATGTTCACCAGATGCAGTTTCTGCCACAGGGGGTGCTCATGTCCACTCAAGAGGAGCCATGGGCTCCCTGTGAAAACCCCCTGTGAAATAAAACACACCCTATCCAAATTACTACCCACGTGTCCAGCATGCCCGGGCCCCTCCTCAGCCTGCCACTGGGAGACTTTGGGGGGCAGCCAGAAGGTGTCCCTGGTGCTGGGGGAAACCAGAGCCAGCCCCCACTATCCCTGCCTGCCAGGGGGCAGCAGGGGGAGTGGATGCCCCTCTCACTCCCCTCTGGTGGGAGCTGTACCACCTGCTGCAGTACAGGGGAGAGGAGGAAGGTGAGCCATGTTTCTGTCCCCAATATCCTGCCTGCAGCCTTTCCAGTGCATCCCAAGCCTTGGTCCAAGTGCAGGTGGTGGTAGTTAACACCCAGCTGAGACACAGCAACTTTCTCTGAAGCTGCTCCAGGTGTACCCTATGCTCTCCTGCAGGATGGAGCCCAAGCTGACACTCAGGCTTCACTGGATTTCATTAAGGTTTGACCTACCAGGAACTCATTATCTGTAAAGCAGTTGTGGATGTGTCCTAAATGTTTGTTTAGATCTGAGCTGTTTAGATTTCTGAGCTGGAAGAGCGGCCACAGCCTCTGCCTGGGAACCAGGCAAGTTACCCCCTCTTGATGTGTTTTGTTTTGTTTCCTGCACCGGCTGTTTTGTTGGGCTCCGATCCTACAGTGAATTTCACTGACATCAGTAAAACACTGACAACTTCCCCAGGTGGAGCTCAGCAGGATCAGGGCTGTTCAGAGATGAAAGCATATCTGATAGCGTGAAAGTCATCTTTTCAGAGGTCACCAAAGCTTGGTCCCTTATCCCAAAGCCTCCATTTTCCCTAGACACTAGTATTGCAAGTGGTGAATTTAGGTTCCAGTGCCATGAGAGGATGTACCAGTTAATACAAAGAACTTTAGAAATTGCCCTTCCTTTCTCTGATGTCACTTTAATCCCTGGAGTGTACAGAGATTAAAAGATATTTGATGAACGTACTAAACATTCATTGCACATTTCTCTTCCAGTATCCAGCTGACCCCAGATCCTGAATGAAAAGAATCTGCATTTGTTTCTAAAAGTGTCTCATTTTGTGAATCAAAATGCCAACACATTTGAAAATGGTCCTACATGAGACGTTTCTATCTCTTGGAGTTTAAATTGCTGGATCAATTTCCCATTAATGCTAAGGGTGTTTAAAGGACAAATTCTCTGCCTACTGCAGTGAAAATTTACCCCGAGGTATGACATTTCACCTGCCACTGAGTGTAAGATTGTTGAATATAATGGACTGGAATCGCTAGATTTGCACATGCTGGTAACAAAAGCAGGTGAGCAGTGGATCCCATTACAGAAAACCTTTCCTCTTTTTTTATTTTTCCATCCTCCTTTTTCAGCCAAACTTGCACGCTCTTTGCAATTTATATTACTGCGTTATTCAGAAGGTCGTGCCTGAATTTGGGCACAGTTTAATCATGCACTATATGAGTGGATAAAGAGAGCGCTGAAGAGCTTCCACTCAAAAGGGCGTGAAGAAATGGGAGCACCGGGGTACATCCAAGGTCTCGTAGCTGAGCAGCAGCCGCAAAGCCTGGTTTCAGCTTCACCGGTTCCTGCGCTGGACCACAGAGCTATAAGCCCCATCACGTGCTCTTCTGGTTCCAACTATGCCGACTGACAGGGCTCTGCCACAGCTTGTCTCTGCTCCTCAGCGTGGCTTTGTCCTGAGTTAGAAGAAAAGGAGGAGGACAGTTGGCCAGCCTCAACCCCCTCCTCCCCAGATGAAATATGGGGGCAACAGGACCGAGCTATCAGCACACTAAAGCGGACAGTATAGCTGCAAATAATTTGAACCCAGGGGCATGGTGAACATGAGCCTGTGCTAAGGCGTGTTTACCCGAGGAAGTGCCAACATAACCTATGAGAACATACCATAAAATTGCACCATACCGTCCCTCCCTTGCGCTATCACGGAAACCAGATGCCAGGATGGAAAAGCACCGGGAGCTGAATAAAAAAGCTTCAAGTGTCAGAGAGTCCTGCTCAGCCCTACCTTCTGCTGCAGGCCATCTCTGCTTCCCGGCATTCCCTGGTCTCTTGCCAATTCCCATCAACAGCTGTGGTTTGTGGTTGTAATGCTCAGCATTTGTCTCCTCTTTCTCCTAGCAGACCTGCATCAGAGCTAGATGTGCAGCATGTAGTAGTTTGGGAATCCCAGGACTCCCAGAACTGGCCTCTGAGTACGAAATCAAATCCCTCTTTACTCCTTTATCTTCCCCAAGGTCTGAGACACCGCAAATGTGGGTTTGTAAGTCTTCTGGGCCCTTCTGATGGAGCTTGTGAGGAAAGGTTATAACAAAGTGCTTTGTCATACATCATTTTGTTTCTTTTAAAGAACAAGTGCCAGTAGTAAATCTAAAGCTGGATTGCCAGCCCAGAAGCAGCCTGCTCTGCTTTTAGCAGGTAAAATGTTCTTCACTCTGCCGTGCTTATTCCCCGTTTCTGTGTCTATGTATTACTGTGGAGACTGCAGTCTGAGCAGGAGCGGCTCCAAGATGTAAGTAAGTGTCTGTTAGGAGTCCCGCTCCTTGTTTCAAGAGGCCCCAGAAGTTCATTAGATGTTTAATAGCTTCCAGTCACTGCCGTGCTGGATGGACCTGAACTGGTGACCGAGAGGGGAAAGGTTCTCTCGCACATTTACAAACCCTGAGGCATCTGTTCCCCAGACACAGATTTGTCTAATTTCCCTAAACCACTGATGACCTGCCCTGAAATGATACTCTTATTCCCTTAGGAAATCTCTTGGGTTGATATCAAGTAGATAGTTATTTTTGGGCTCTTTCCCAGAGAGAGTGCACTGTATTGCTCTGAACCCTACACACCAAATAAATACATCATCGGACTGTAGTAAAGGTCCAAAAAGCTTTATTGAAGGGGAAACAGATTATTAATAATTAAGGGCAGTTCACTGTATTGTTTTTGAGCCAAGTAAAGCTAACAGAGCTTTTTTATAGCAGAGATAAAAGTGTAGAATATCGAGACTGAATTGATTGCAACATTTAATGGCAACATAAAAGTCAATTAATGAATTGCAATGGTTAACTCTGCATTAAAGTGAAGCATGCAGCTCACAAGCAATGTATTAAGCCTTTTTAAAGACTACAAAAAGCAAAGAGACAAAAAAAAACCCAACCGAAAACCCTTATTGACTAGTAAATGCCTATATTATTTTTTCCTGAGAAACTCTTATGACCATATTTTTAATTCATTTATCCTAAAGCTCTGAGTGCATGTATGTGTGTGTGTGCTTTTCCCTTAGAACCTGTCAGAATTAAATAAAGCCTTTACATGAAGTTGATCAGTGATTAATTCTAACAAAATTCTCTCAGGGCTGCCTGCGATTTCTCGTGGCAGGGAGGATGGTAGCGCAGAGAGAACAGGCTTGGACAGATGCCTTTACAAAGGTTCTAAAGGAGGAGAGTTCCAAACTGCTCCGTGTTTGAACTGCCCCAGGTTGTTTATTATCTACCGAATTACAATTTCCTAATTTAAAAGTATATTTTCTAGTTCTCTGCAATAACAGAAGAACATAACCTTGAAAGGAGAAGACGGAATCATTGGGTGGAATAGCTGTACTTCTGGAGGATGAGAAAGGTTTTAAAATGTTTGGCGCTGAACAAATTAAAGGTTTATTGCAGAATAAACCTTCCTTCTCACCAACGGTCATTATATTGTAATTTCGTCCCGTTGCAGCCTTTCCAAAACCATCCATTTCTTCCGAAACCTTTGTCCAAGCCTCAGTCTGACACGAGGTCTTTTCCTGCGCTCTGGTCTCCCACTCTGCCTTATTTCATGGTAGCCATTCAGTCCTCCAGTGGGGACACATGCCCCCGCTTTGCCATCTGGCCACATTTAGGTCCTCCGAGCGCAATCCCCTCTGCGCTAACCCCAAGCTTGTCACGCTCATCTGCAAAACCTTTCACGAGCTCAGGGCCAGAGTCTGTCATCCGAACGGTAGTACGTTATGCCTTAGGACAGAAGTGACCCCATTAAAACCATTTAGAAGCGCGCACACTTAGGACTGTCTCGCTGCCCTTATGTTTCTCTCTGCTCCCGCGTGGTTCCCCAGGCCCTTCCACATCCCTGCTTAAGCTGGTCTTCTTTGAGCAAATCACAGAAATGTTATATTCACTACATCTGCCCCTACCATCCTTTTAAAGTAAAATTCAACAGATAAAAAATTAAGATTAAACCAATAATAGGAACGTAAGAAGAGTATGAAGCAGGTACCATTTGCCTTTTCTTGGAAGAGAAGAAGATATAATTGAAAAATAAAGAGTCCTGTGAACAGTATAATTAATGAATCCTAAATTTTCTCCTGATTTGGGTTCTGGGCGCCTTGCATTTCCCACTGGAGCCTTCTCAGTGCAAAACCTCCAGACTCCTCCCTGTTCCCAGCTCTCCTCTCCCCTGCTGTGCTCCCAGTGCCTCTGCTGCAGTCCCCCCACTTTCTCTCTTTCATCTTCCCAGCTGGGCAAGAGATGCCACGTGCAGGTTGACTGGGCACTGAACACATGCTGGTTAGAGTCCAGCAGCATAAACCAGATTTCCAGGGGAAAGCAGGCTCTGTGTCCTGGGACAGGGAGAATTGCTATCTGCCACAGGCCAAGGGCTCACAGCAAGCTGGAGCCAGCTCTGAACGATCAGCCTCACTGGGGAGCACGTAGTAGAGACGCTGAACTGCTCTGGCTTTTCTACTCAGGTTGGCTGGCTTGGGACTGGCTTGGTGACTGCTGCTGGACATTGTAGTTTGCCATGTGGAGACACCTCGCCGCAGTGGGAGAAAACCAATGTGTACAACTGATACCAGTATTTGTGTTTTCCTCTTGGCTTGGACTTGGACTGCGAGCTGCTTGGAGCAGGAATTGCACCAGTGTTTCTGTGAAGTGCCATACAAATCTTTCCAACTTAGTTTTTTACATATGAAGTTACTGAAGTTTAACAGTATGACTTCAGGCACTTAGAATATCAGGTTGGGAGGTACCACTGACAGGCTACCTTGTCTTCTCCCTTAGCATCATAAAAGAAGTCCAAGGCTAGAAACATGGCCTAAGCTTCCCTGAGGTACAGCCTAGTACCTCACAAGAGAACACTATTTTGCTTCTTTCCACTTTTTAGCTTGTTCACAGCCTGAGACAGGAATCATTTAGAATATGGAGTAGTATTATTATTAAGGAGTATATGACCATGTGTTTAAAAAAAAAAACACTGGTTTGTGATGCATTCCTGTAGAGGCAGCTGGTCACGGTAGGAAGCTGGTTGTTCTAGTCTGATCATTAATATAATATGCACCTGAGCTCTGACCCCAGGAACCCAGATGTCTCAGATGGGATTGTATCCATGTTGGTATAAATAAACACAGAATGTTCCCCAGCTTATGTATGGGCTTTATCAGCCGGACATAAAAAATGCTGTCTTTTCAGCAGTTGGGTGAGCTCAGAATAAGTTTTAATTGCAATGTGTAATGTCAGCTTTGCTCCTTTTTTTTTTGCTAACTGAATATTAAACAGCTGCATCTGGTGCTAGATTTAGTCCTAGGTGCCACATTCATGCTCAGGAAAAAGGAAGAGAAAGACGTCTGGCGAGCAGTGTTTTTGGTTGCTCCGTAGAGGAAATATTTAAGCGCATGCCTAAATGCTCTGGTTTATGGCAGCCTTCATCTGCACCCAGTCTGTCCCTCACCGATTACAGCACGGGGAAAAGGCCCGGCTTTCCATTTCCTCTGCTAGAAAACTCTTCTCCGCAGTTAGAGATGTTTGCTTATGTGAACAGTGAGGACTCTGTTTCTGCCCTTGTAGCTACCCAGGCTTCTTAAAGAAGCCAAAGTCACTCCCAAAGACTTCACTTTGGAAACCAAATACACCTACCATGCGGGTGATGGGTGACTGGGAATTTCTTATCCCGCAGAAAAAGAGTGCTACATACACACTTCATAAGAGGTCACTGGATGGTTTACAAGCAAATGTGTGTGCTGATGGGGAAGGGTTTCTTCAAAGTTCTTGGCAACTGGGTGCACTAAAATTATTGTAATGTCTGCTGCTCTTTGGAGCATATTGATGGAACTGCATGAAGGTAACAGTATAATGGGGTACAGCAGATGACTGAATCATAACAGTGTCATTTTAAAGAGGTAGATATAGTTGGTGAGCCAATAACTAAATCATAGTCTTTTTTCTCTCATTATTCAGTAGCCTCGTACTCAACATCCCTTAGATCACAAACGAAGATGAATTTGGTTTATAGTAGTTCAAGTGAATGTTGCAAAACCACTCCAGGTTTTGATCAGCTAAATTAAATTCTGGTTTTCAGATGAGAACAAACAGCCATGTCCTTTCAAACCAGACTAGTGGCGCAAGGACAGAACAGTGGCACCAGTGACCCTGCAGCCCTGTGGGGTGCTGAGCACCCTCAGCTTGCAGTTGTCCCACCGGAGATTGAGGAACACATCCCATGGGATGCAGCCCCAGGGCTCAGCTCATCCTTTCTTGTCTCCCGCCCGGTGATGTCTAACACTGTTGTTTTGTGAAGTCCGTGTGTGTTCACTGAATTTTGAAACTGGCCCCTGAGATAGACACTCTCCAGAGCCCTTCCCTGAGGTGCTTAAATTGACTTACCTATTTCCCCAGTGAAAGATTGCAATATCCCCTGTGATCCGAAGAGGAAACTAAGTACCGCCATAGCACAGGAAACAGCTGAGACAAAAAGTGAAATGATCTCTTGACAATGTCCCTTGGCAACACCTAGACACAGCCCAAAAATCACTTATGAGCCCAATGCTATTCTGAGGGGGTCTAATAACAAATGAATTAAGCACTTGGGGAAAAAAAAAGGAAAAAAAAAAAGCAATAAACAAAAAAACTCCAATGACTGTATCACTACAAATGATGTGATCAAAGTAAAATACCAGTCTCATGCTCCTGAGGTAGGCAGAATTCTCAATGCAATCGATGAATATTTGTTTCCATCAAGGCAGCACAATTGTGTTTGCTTGAAGAAAAACAAACCCAAAACAAACAAAAAAAAATTGGGTTCTCTTCCAGGGAGTAATGAAACAGTCTAGCTCTCTTAAATATTGCCTGCCCTGTTCTCTGAAACATTGATTCTGTCCATTAACTGGAATACTACTGCGCTGCTGATTGATCTGAAACTTTTTTAGTGGGGTGAGGAGGGGGGAAGAGGCTTGTGAGCAAGTTCCAGTTCAGATCTATGGTTTGTATGGATGTATGGTTTATTTCTTACCATGGTCCTGGTGGTTGGTTCTAGAAACTGGCCTGGCTGAGGGCTAATGGGAGGTGAAGTGGAACGCCTGCTGCTCTACATTGCCCCCTGATTCAGCAGCCTCCCCTGCCTTAGTGAAACCCTTACTTAAACGCACTAGCTGCTACCCGGAGTGAGTAAACCCAGTGACACTGAGGAGCTCCGGTGAAGAAAGGCGCCTTTCATAGGAGCAGAGGTGGAGACCCAGCACCTGCTGAAGTGATGGCAGCTTTTCCACTACACTGAGCAAACCTCTGCCGAAGAATGGGTGGATCTCGGGTTTTTCCTCACCTGAGTGCCATAAATTGGGAAGCGCAGTTTGTGGCCATGACCTCCTGAACTTGGTAATGCTGGATTATCTTGTTTGCTTAGCAGGCAGCTCCCCTGTTTGTTGGCAGCATAGGTTTTACCACTGCAGTTGCTCAAAGTACTTCTCAGTGCTGTGGTGTCCACGCGGTGGTCGCTGAAGAAATTCTTCTGTATTTCACAAACTTTACTAAGCAGCTTAAAGATCTCGGTGTCTAATACCATGTTCTGCTCTGTTCTGTAACAGGTCTACTACTCTAATTTATCTTTCTGTTTTCCAGTAGAGATAAAATATGATTAAAATAGCCACAGTTCCTCTTTCCGCCTTCCCTTATGATTACTGGTCTACAGTCTTCTTTCTAATGCAGGCTTAACACCTGCCATTTTCTCTTTATTCCTCTTTTTGCTTCCCCATCTCATACGGACGAGCTGTACTGTTGAGGAAAGGCAACAAAATGTGAAAACAAAAGAGCTGTATATTGTAAAACCACTATTATCTTCGATCACGCTCCAACACTGAACCTTCCTGCATCATTTGACTTGAAGAAGTGTTCCTTAATGGAGAGGGGGCTGCATCTATCAGCTGCGGCTCCCTGTGCCAAGGGGCCGCACTGGTCGTTTGCGGGGAGCAATTGCACCAACAGATGAGCGAACTCGAAAATAATCTCAGACTTTGTAGTGGCAGAAAAGAGGAGATGACTAATGTAATTAGTCACGTGAAGTGACTGGGGCACAGCACGAGGAGACGGCAGACTTTCCCCAGGTCTCTCAGAGTAAAAGAATGAACTTCTGGTTGCCCCACTCGCCACCTAAATATCAAAATGACCCTTTTTTTGGGGGGGGGGGGGGGGGGAGGGCAAAGGCATTTTGCGATTACGAGCGCCTGTCTCCATGCAAGTATAAAACATTGTAATTGTTTGGCATTACAGTATCTGGAAGCACTTCAGGCATCCTTGTAAGCATCCAACGATTTGACCTTGGCTTTTTGTTTTGTCTGCGCTTCTCAAAATTTATGTAGATCGTTCCTATTTTGTTGCAACTGTTTATATTTCTGAAGAGGTTCATTTATATCAGAGGATTTGTACTATCAAAAATGAAAGCCCTAAAGGGCACTGTAGTGTGAATGTGGCTGCCTCTGCAAACCCTCGCCTCCGAGCCGTGCTCTGGAGAAGGTGGAGAGAACTGGAAGGGGGAGGGCAAAACCTGCCTTTAGCTTTATCTGAACTGAAAGGTGCTGTGAACCACAGCAGTGTAGCAAGGGATCTCCACAAAGCTGCCTCTCTCTTCCGTCCATGAAATTTTGCTGTAAGAAATCTCCTCTCTAAAAATGTAAAAGAAAATAGTAACTCTTTGGATGCGTACTTTCTGTTTTCATCCCTGTAATGGAAAAGTTAGTGTGTGTGTCCGCCCCCCCCCAAGACAAACCAGGCTGTTGTCAGTGGACAGTGCACCCCATTGTCCCCACTGAGTACAAATGGGAGAGGATGAGGATGACTCCCTTTTCTGCTTTTGACTTTCTCCCGGGCTACCATTAAGCTTTAAAGTAGCCCAAGTATTCTAACTGTGTATGGCACCTAAGGGCGGGTTTGCTTCTGCGGTTTTATTTACCTCTCTGGCCATCTATATATAAAATAAGGTCATCTTTTGTCACTGGTATATACGCAGATGTATACAGTATACATACATCCAAAAATACATTTGGAGCTTAATGATCTTTGCTCTATGAAAATGCTCTGACCTGTTTTCTTTCCTTAGTGTCAGCTCTACCTACCTGGCAGCAATACTCCTACTAATAGCACAATCCACAGGCATTTAGCAGCCTAAGAGCAGTTCTGTTCTGTTACCACTCCTTTATTTTATGGCACTAGCTGAAAAATATAATCTCTAATTTTGTTTTCTACATTTATCGCAGTAATAATCTGGTAAAATAATTTCCTATTCAGAAGAAGCAATTAAGAAATTAAAAGTGAAGGCAGAACTAATAGAAAATTGGTGGGTTTTTTAGTCATGCAACATTTCCCAGAGCGTTCCATAATTTTTTATGCTTCAGTTATTATGTGGGATGGGGATGTCTTAGTACGCAGCTGCTGTGAAAGCACCAGTGATGCTCTGGGTCTGGGCATTCTTACTTGTACTTCTGAAAGATGAGAGATCCAAATCACGGGTACCTTACAATTTTGGAGAGCCCTAGAGAGAAATTTTTATTATAAGCCTGCTTATGGTTTCAGTAGGAATTTTTCCTTGTCTCACCCCAAGCAGTTTCTAATGTTATGAACATCAAAGATCGTTCATCCCCGAGGCTGGCTGTGTGGTTTCCTTAGCTCTGCGTAACAGGACCAAGTTCTGTAGGATGGAGAGTGTGAGAGCCCTCAGGTTTGTGTTAAGCCCACACGAGTCCAACATAAACTCAGAGCGTGATTCTGCTTCCCTTGAATTCAGTTCAGTGGGACCTGGATGTCTTCCTGCCTGGCACGCGGACTTCCAAAGGTCTGCAACTCCAGAGAATCTGGAGATGTGGTAGTGACCTGCTGTCATTTCAGGTTCATCAATCTGCAGTTCAAGATTTGTATCTGCTTGTTGCAAAAAATCCTTTCCGTAGCAGAAGTGAGAAGTCAATGGCAAGCACTTGGTTTAGCCAACTCACTTACACAAATCAAGCACAAGCAGAACTGGGACTTCTTTTCTTCTCCCATTCTGCCCAAGATGCTTCTGTGAAGACCTCATTTCGTATCTTCTTTGAGGTCTCCCCTATTTTCACCAATCTACGCAAACCTCTGGGAGCCTCCCAGGCTTGCCTGAGCACCCCCCTTCCCTCCTGAGGTGAGGGCAGCAGACGGGTGGGTACATGATGTTCCAGCCCTGCTCTTGCCTGGATGCCACCCAAGGACCAAAACTCAAGCGCAGTGATTTCCTTTGAGTTGATTGAGCTGGTTTTGCAGCTGAACTATACTCACAACTGGCTTCTTTTTGTATCCCAAGATACTCTTTTATCAAGAATAAAGTTATTAGTGAATTCATGTATCTTGAAGCCTACCACATAACGAGAGAAACTAAGTTTATCAGTTTAAGTTAACACATACACAGGTATGAAAATAAAAAGAAAATAAATATGTTGACATATAAATAAAACTGAGGTCCTTTCCATTTTCGTTCTTTCTCAAAGTGGCTTTGGGGGAACTTGGTATTCACTAATATTTGGCAGGTATTGCGCTAGTGTTTGGCTTCTGAAGAGAAAGCAGTAGAAGTGGTGAGACTTTCAGGTGGTTGCTTTCCCTCTTTCAGATTGAATAATCACCTCTGCCAATGATAACGCTCAGCTGCTTGAGGCTGTGAGTTTTGGCTTGGCTGTATCCCTATGGTCCTGCCCAGCTACTGTCCCGCTCGGTCTGTGAGCCCTCCTGGGGCAGCCTCCCCCCTGTGGAGTGCTGGCCACCCCTTGGCCACAGAAGAACCATTCCACGTGAGGGCCAGGCGAGACTTCATGGCCAAACGTAGAAAATTGTCGCTTTGAGTCCAGGTTACTTTAAGAAAAAAACAAGTGGAACTCTTTGTTTTCCTTTCTCTGTGTGTATATGGGTAATTTTGCTGAAGACACCAGCCCCAGAAGAGGGTATTTGTGCTGTCCCTCTGCTTTGGCCAGTTTCTCCGTTCCAGGAGTTCAGGGTGTGCGATGGGCCAGCGGCACCACACCAGTATCTGGAGTTACGATACAGGCAAGGAGGAGTTGAAACCATCATCAAATAGGATTTGCACGGAGAGGGAGGTACATAATAAACTCCATGAAATGCCCTTAAAATATACTTTTGTGTTTCTTAACACATTCTGCGTGTCTCGTACGTGTTAGGGGAGATGGAGAGCGGCACCGGCCATGAGAGCAGTGGGATGTTCTTCCCACCGGGGCTCTAGCAGTGCAGGGCTCATACGGGGATGTAACTTCCCTCTTTTGTTATTTTGCTTAGATCTTACAACATGATCCACCTGGGAAGAAATTTATGGGTGACTTCAAGCCAGCCAGAAGGAGCCTCATTTTCTTTCCCGTGGCGGCTTTGCCAACAGCAAACATTTAAACCCCCTGAGATGGGCCTTAAAAAAAGATATAGAAATCACACAACTAGCTTAAGAAGCGATCCCTAACGTGATGTTGGTGGCTTTGATAAGTTGCTAGCGGAGGCTGGGGAGGCGGCGGGAAGATGGCCGCTCCTCCCCGGCCGCCCCTTTAAGCAGTCTGACCCTACTCGCCATCTCGCTCGCCCGCCCGCCCGCCTCTGTTTCGCTCCCCCGCCCCTGCCGGAGACACTGGGAGTCGAAGCAGGTGCATGCGCAGTGCGCTGGCAGCCTGGCGCGCTTGCGCAGTCACCTGCTGGCTGCCCCCCCTCCCCTTCCCCGCCGGTACATCCGGGTCACCGCACGCCCGCCCGCACGGCCGGTTCCCCCACCTCCCCCCTCCCCCGGCGCGGGCGGCTCCGGCGCTGTCGCCATCCGCGCCCTCCCCTGCCGGGGTCCGGCCGCGCTGCTGCTGTCCCTGCCTCCGGCCCAGCGGGGGGAGCCGGCCGGCGGCTCCGGCTCCCGCTCCCGTCCGCATCGCCCTCCCCGGGGCGGCTCGGTGAGTGTCAGCGGTGGGAACGGCGGGGGGGGCCGGGCGGGGTCCTCTCAGCCCCGGCGGCGCGACCCCCTCCCTCCCCCGCCCCGTTCCCGCTGGGGCCCGGCCTGCCCCTGAGGGGACGGGGCTCCGGCGCCCCGGCTTCCATCTGTTGCTCTCCCCGGGCCGAACCTCCCCTCAGCCCTCCGCAACTTCTCCGCCCTTCCCGTCCTCCCTCAGCGCCGTCCCCGCTCTGCCCGGAGAGCCCGGCGGGGCGAGGAGGGGGCTGCCCGCCGGGGCTCGCCGCCTCGGGGCGCGGGGAGAAGCGGCGGCCGCTGCCTCCCTCGCCTGGGCGAACCACGCCACTTGCCAGGGACCTGCCCTCTGCGAAACACGCTCCTCTGGGTGCCCCCCGCTTCCCCTCACCGCGGCGGGCTGGAGGCGCAGGATCCGGCTTGCTGCCCCGCTGCAAGTGCAGGCGACTGCCCCGGCCGCCGCGGCTCCGCCGGCTTGTGGGGGGTGGCCCGAGGAGCGCGTCCCCCCGGCGCCGGGCTGCAGCCGGGCTCCCGTGGGGCAGCCCTGAGCCCCCAGCCCCGGCGGGAGGCGGGTGGTGCTTGGGGACGGATGGAGTGACAGTGTTAATGGTTAACCGGGTGGAGGAAATCTCCCGAAGGGACATCTGCGGTCCTTCAGGCTGCAGCTACAACATGCAGCGAGTTAAGCAGAATACGGAGATCGCCGCAAATTTGGCGTAGTTAGGGTGTATCCTGCAGTTTTGTGAGCTGTAGCTGTGATGCTGGGACTGTAATTCCAGGTGGGGTTCAGCAGCTGTAGCAGGAGGGTGTTGTTTCTAACCTATTCATTTAAATAGCTGATAAAAATCAAATTTTAATTGGATTTTAATTCTCTCCTGTGCAATTCAAGAATAGGGACATGTGCAAGTCAGTTCTATTTTGTTGCTTTTTAATCTGGTATCATATCTTACGTGGTAATAAAATACAAGAAGTTTCTTCACAGAAACATTTCAGATATCAAAGAAAAGAGACTGTGTGTTATGAAGCTTCTTGAAGGGTTTTTCTATTTTCCTGTTCCATTGCATCAGCATCCTGGATCCAAATGTCAGTGGCAGTATGACAGCTGTCTTTCTGCTGTGATAGTGGAGTCTTACTAACGTTTAGAATCTGTCATTCTGAATTTCTGATAACGCAGTGTGGAAATACAGGTATTGATTAGCATGTATGTTAATCCTCAAACCAGTAAAACATTTTCTATATTGATCGAAGAACCTGTGTTCTCCCCTATTGCTGTTTCTATTGTTATAAACTACGAAGTCTACTTTGTTCAAAGTTTTTTTTCTTCCTATTTACACAGACAGTTTTCTTTCTCTGTGCTCTGACTGCTCGGACTTTAAATATACTTGTAAATCAACGATCAGTTTGTATAGTAGATTCTGGCAGATAGGGGTATTGGACAGCAGACATTTAGTAATAAACCTGGTGCTACTACTGTCAAGGTTGGAATGTGAATCCGGGTGCAGAAGGCTCCACCTGACAAATGTCTTCATTTAGCAAGGTACGTTGTTAGACTTCGCAAATCATACCTTCAGTTCTGTGTGGCAAGTTCAACAGTAAAAACCTAAACTGTGTGAATAAGGTGCTGCTCTTTGAAATAAGAATGTTTTTTGTTTGGTGTACGGAGGGTATTCCATTGTTGAAACACAAGTAGAGGAGTAGATAGCTTTTTATTCAAGTCCAACTGTCAGCTTTCTTCTTGCACACATTACCTGTCAGAGAGTAGGGGCCGTAGAAAGAGGTGATACCAGAATCTGTTTTAAAATATCCCTGTCGAGAAGTCCCATGGTTGTATGAAAGTAAGGAACGAATTTGTTCCTGTCTGTTACACAACTTCCATTTGTCGTCAGGTGCTCTAGATTTTCTTCATTGCTTGCAGTTCAGCTGGGGCCACCTGAGGTGACAGATTATTGAAGAGATTGTCTTTGAAATTCTCTGCCTCTTCATATGAAACCTTCCCTGTGGCAACCTTGCTGACTGTAGAAACATGATGTTAGCTGGTTCTGTTCTTGCATACATAACTGTCCTGACCCCTTATCTGAGTTTAGAGGGAGTCTTAGTGTCTGGATAAAGAGAAGAAGGAAATTATTTTTTATTGTATCTTAGCAGAATGATTAATTTTGAAATTAATTGAATGCAGTAGCTAAAACGGTTTAGGAACAGTTACGTGGGGATCTTAATTCAAGGTGTCTGTCACCAGAATTCTAATGGTGCTTACTAGACACCTGGAAAGAGACAGAAGGATGGGGAATATTTGTGTTGCTAACTGCTGAATTAGTGAGTAATGCAGCAACAGAAATTGGCCCTGTCATTTGGAAAAGCATATGTGGGGGCTACTTTGGATTTCTGTAGCTGCTTAAGCATGGTAAATGTACATGCGGTTTTTTTCCCTCGCTGTGTATCTAGGAGAATACAGATACACAAACAGCCTGAAGTACTTTCTTCTTTTTTTTCTTTTTGTTACTGCCTGCCAACTGGGGGCATAGATGGAACTAATGCATACCCTGTAGTAGAGACAGGCAAAATTAAGGCTTATGTGCAAGAAGTCAGATTTGTTTTTTAAGCAGTCAAATGTGTGTGTTGTGTTGTTTTGGTTTTAAAGAAATAGTGGTGCTAGTGTAAGTCAAGGTTATCATCTTTGCCTGTTTTTACTAAAAGCTTGCTCTTTTATAACTACACCGAGAGTTTTATTCTTTGACGTAGATGGGCTTAAGTCGAGAAGAATGACTCCTGTCTCCTAAGGTAATGTTAACTACCCTAAAGTATATTATAAATCAATTTTATGAGACTTATTCATCGTAAAAATGTTTGAAAATGTATCTTCAAAGCTGAAATAATTTGAGTGTTGTCAAATTGCATCTCTTGGACTATCAGCTGTCAAGCAAATGTGCTACAGGCGAGGTACGCCGCCCAAGTGAATATGTGCTGAATCCACACAGGGTTTGCATGTTAGTGCTTAGTACCAGGATGCAGAGAGTCATCCTAGCCATCATTTTGGTCCAGCTGAATCCCTCCAAGTGTATTAGTGAGGCTTCAAAGGTGATGAGAGCGAGAGGACTGCAGATATGGAGGGAGCTGTGCTTGGATTGGAAAGAACTAGGTGCTGGGGAACCCGAAGCCGTGGCACTGCTTACTAGCTCTGGCACCTGAAATACATGCATTCATTAGGCAGGGTAAGATTTATTTCAAATAATTTTCCAGCTGTAAATGATGGCCAGTTGTATGCACCTTTTTTGACATCTTTCCTACTCCAGTTCATTTGCATGTATTAAGAGCACTTTTAAACAAATGGATGGTCCTCTTGCATACCTCATAAGTCTTCCTTTAATATTAATCTATGGACGTACAACCTTAAGTGTATTAGTATTTTCTTCCTTGTGATTGTGGAAGATTTAACACCAATGTGGAGAAGTCTTCTTTTCATGTGTATGAAGACAGAGGCTTATTTGATTGGCTTTAATTTCAGGATCTCTTATAAATTCACTGTTTTCCCCCCTTCTGTGATTCAGGAATGTTCGCTCTAGTGCCACAAGTTGGCTGCTGCAGCTGGCAGAGCGTTTCAAACTGTCTAAAATTTGCTGAGAGTAATAGGCTCTGTTATATAGGCACTGTTTGACATTTGCAATTCCAGTGCTTACTGGAGGTATGTGCATTGCAATTATGTAAACAGCAGAGCTTAACAGGAACCAACAACAAACAATGATCGGTTTTAGAATTGACTAGGTAAAGCTGAAAGTATTTTTAGTTACAGTGCTTTCTCCTGTGTTCCCCATCTCCTGTGGTTTTAATTACATTCTCCTTTTTAGAAATGGCATTTTTGTCTTCTCTGTCATGTGAAAGCCTGATGCACAGAAAATACCTTCGCTGTGGAAAGAGCGAAACTAGTTACAGACAGCGTATTGAAAGGTGCAAGTAAAATGGTGCGGTTTTTTGGCCTTTCGCTCATGATAATTTGAATTTCAAGGTAGTTGTAAGACAGTCGTAGATGTGACTTAAAGGCTGACAATGTCCTGGTGTGTGTGAATGTAGCTTACTAACTTTCATCTGTTGTTACAGCCTTTGTCATCTGGTTGTGCTACTGTCTTCAGGTGAAATGTTTAGTAATTTATTTCTGGTTAACTCTAGAAATGTTAAATATTGGCCATGAAATGCATTTGCGAAAGGACTTTTGGTACCAGACTTATTATTTTTGAGTGTTCTTTTATGCTTCTTTTTCAACATCTAGAAAAAGAATGTTTACATTTCTAGTACCTAGAGAAGTATTGGCTAATTTGTGTCTATGAGCAAAGATTGTTGTTTGCCTTATTTGTACAAACCTAAAGTTTTAGTATTTCATTTGGGGAATGATGTACAACTGACCAAACCAAGTATTTTTTTTTCTACTACACAGAATCGTTGTATGACTGTAGGAATAATTGGAGACTAAATATCTCTGAAACAAAGAGATTGTACTTATGTACAATCTTATGTGTATAAAAATAGTTTCCTCAAATAATGTTTGAATGGGAGGGTTTATTTTTATTCTTTTACTCCCGTTCAGTGGAAAAGCTCTATGGTTTGTGGTCTTGTTTACTAAGTGTTTGGCTGATTCTGTGGTTTATATTTACAGCACTTGGGATTCCCAGGTGGTCCCCGTGCAAATAGTGTAATTGGGTCTGGGACAGCTTAGCTTGGGAGATTGAGCGTGTTCAGTTTGGTGTGGCTGCAGCTACAAAAATAGCGTGCCTTGCAAAACAGGCCTTCCGTCTGCCACCCACACCAAAACCTAAAGCTTGATCCTGTAGGCAGTTAATAGACCTGTCTGGAAGGCTGATTCCCATCAGCAAGTGCTTTACCTGAATCGGTGACCACCAGGCAAAAAAAAAAAAAAGTTTTGTGTGGGTAATCACTTTATATGTAAGAAAGCACAGCGGAACACTGTCCTAGATACATTTTTAAAAGCACTTTTTACTTCAGGCTGTGGGGCTTAACCGTTCCCGGTGTCAGGAGGCTGTTCTGTGAGCAAATTCTATTTAACTGGCACAGTTCAAAAGACTCTTAAATTCAGCCATGAGGCAATTCTGGTTCTCCTTCAGTACCAGATGATTAAATTAAATGGAGTGTTAGCATGAGTAACTTTTTCTGGTGTACTATACAAGGTAATAGATGAGTTCCTAGGAACCCTAGTTGTAAATTAGCTGACTGGAAAGCCCTGTTTCTGTGACTAGTGGCTCTAGCTGTTGTATAACTTCAAAAGTTAGATCTAATTGCGTATGTTTCCAGTCAGGTGTGGCACTGGGTGATGGCTGGTTCTCCTTTTTATTATAGCAGTCTCGAGGGTAACATCCTCACATGGGAAGGAAATTCATGTCTTTTTGTCTTGGACAACAAAGGTGTTTGTTTCAGCTTCTGATGTACAAATCAGTTTGACCTTTCTACTGCAAAAAAAGTATGTAGTTTTCTGAATTTTAGCACTGCTAGTCTGGAAGAAAGAGACTGTAAGAATAAGAAATTTATTCATAGCTCTTGTTTTCTTAAAAATAAAACCTTCCTGTTTAGCGTTTCTGAAAGTGAAACTTCTCGGGCAAAGTGCATTCTGGACATGAAAAGGCAATTCATTTCTTTTTGTTATATTTGCACCTTTTATGTGCTGAGACATACGGTTATTTGAAACTGTTCCTTCTTAATGTGGAAGTGAAATATGTGACCACCAGACTCCATGAGGTTTCTTCTCAAAGATAAAATTGCTGACCTTTTATATCAATGAAGATCATACGGACAAGGCAGAGCGTTATGTAAGGGTTGCTTATGGATAGCAGTTAATTGATTTAGAGTCGAGATTTCCTGCTTGTGTGTAAAAGTCTTGTGTGGAGAGATGCGGATTTGTCAACCGAACAGGCAATTGAATTGTAATGATAGTTTTGAATGTTTTTGCTCTGGGTACTTCCTGTAGAAATCACTTGCTGCTTGTTCCCATGTGCAACTGGCTCGTCATGCTCTCCTGAATGCTAAAACAGCACTTTGCGTGCTTTAACTGTTCCTACCTTCACATCTCGGAGTCCAGAGCTGAATTCATTTCTTAGCAGTAGAAACAGAATAACATGACCTAGTTGATATCTCCTAGCTTGATGTTCAGGGGATGATCTTACAAGAGCTTTTAACTAGCCTAACAAAAGCCAGGTTGTTGTCTTATCTTTTCTGAAGTTTCTGGTTTTAGCCACGTTCAAACTTGTTACGAAGAAAGTCTCCATTGTTCTGCAGCTGGGGCTTCTTAATAAAAAATGGGTAGAACCGTGTCCCCTGTAGGGAACTTACTGTAGGTGGGACCAGCAGTAAAGTCTGGTAAATGGCAGTGTAAGAGACTATTGGTTAAGACCTAATACTTTGAGCAAATAATGTTATATAATATTGACGTTAATATTGTGTCAGGTTTTCAAAGGAATTTCAGTCAAACTACTTCAGTAGCTGCCAAAAGTGAGGCTTGGGAACAGATGTTGTAACTGTAGTCTTAAAATTTTTTGACAGCTCTTCAAATAGCTCTGGTGTGTATCGGCTTTGCAGCAGAGTGTTTTCACAGGGCTGATGCCTCTTGCTTTGCTTCTCTCAGTGTCCCTAGTCCAGAACAGGCCTTAGTTTGACCCCATTTCAGTCCTACGAAAACTCATGCTCTAATAAACATGTATCCAGCCAGGCAGCATGGGAGAAAAAACAGGTTTGGATGGAAATGACAGCTGAGGTGAGGAGTGATGGCAGTTAACGAGGAGGAGGAGCAGCTTACTTCGAGCTGAAAGCAGGGAAGAATATTAATTAGAATCTGGGACTGAGTTCAGGACAAATTGCTCAAAAATTAGCAGAGAAGTTGGGTTGGGAGCTCGTTGGCTGCGTGGAGGGTATCGGTCAGGTACCGAGGGAGCGTGTGGGAATGGTGCTGCCTGTTACCCAGCATCCTGGGGACATCAAGGGAAATGGGGACTTACTGGGCAAAGAAAATATGGAAGAGAGAGCTGGTGAGGGAGAAGGCTGGGCAGGAGAATTAAGAGTAGAAGCTGGGATTTTGTAAAGAAGGCAGATAGGGCTGTTGGACAAGGAAGTCGGGATGGTAAAAGTAGACTCAGTAAAACTGTAAGGAAGGGACTACAGTGAAATAAAACGTACTGAGTTTTGTCCATTGCCATTAGTAGCCTTCATGTCTTCAACAGTTTAGCTTAATGTGTATCTCTAAGTGGTAGAAATTGGTGTCCTGAGTAAATGGTTCTGATTCTGGTGATGTGCCACGTAGCTACAAGGATGAATTGTCCAGACTCATCTCCTAGTTAAGAGTTTGTGCTTGGTCGTTTCTGGCGGGCTGTGAGGCGTTGCTCAAAAGTAAAGAAACCGCAGAAAGCAAGCAGCCCTGAATACTTAATTGTATGCCATTGCTTCCATTAGCACCCTTGCTTTATCCCTGGGAAGAAGTGGCAGGTGCTAGTTTAGTGAACAGGTGCTCAAAAGTTTGTCTTTGTTGCTTAATACTTTACCGTGCTCTTGCTAGGTTGCTCCAGAGGTGCAATTAATTTCCTCTTGGATAGTCTGGTACCACTTTCTGTAGAGTTGTTATCAGAATGGTGGAGTGAGATGAGGAAGTGGTTCGCTTCCTATTTTACACATGAGGAGCAAAGTCATGAAGAAGAGAAGTTCAGCTGGTTTTGCATGGTTAGAAATGACTGGAACCCGAGTCTTTTTAGACTAGTTTACATATTGCAGCCACATCCCCATTGAACTTGCTGCTTTTCTCTTGCTGTGATTCCGTTTTAATACTGTGTTCTAACTTCACAGTTGTTTCCTCTGCGGGTTTGCTGTCTCTTTGGACGTGTAGCTGCTATAACCGAGTTGGGGAACATGGCCACGCTTGAGGTCATTCTGTTTATTGCAGCATTTCATTTTTGTCAAAAAGGCAAAGTTATTTCTAGTTTCTTCGTGTATAAATATGTTGCTTGTTCAGAGAAATGAGGAAGGATTAATTCTGGCATTGTGCGACTCCCAAGAACTCATACTCTGGTATTAGTAACTCCCACAAACTTTTGGTATTGATGCAGATGGTGGTGTTCCATGCATTCCTTAGCTGGGCTGCGTTCACACAGCTTCAGGGCCAAATTTAAAGGACCAAACTGCTACGTGTTCTAAAAAGACACCTATTTTTAGTGTTTAAATGTTATGGATAAGTCGAAGTGGTGGTGCAGTTCTATTAACAGAATTGTGGTCAATGAATTCATTCTTCCTTTATGGTGAAGGAAGGAGGAATGAGCCGACTTTTATTTTTCAGTTAGGACTCTCGAGCATCCACATTGCTCTGCTTAACTGTTTCATTTGAAAGATAGTTCTGTCCTACCGTAGCCACTGGAAGGGAGGAACCATAAGTTCTTTCTGTTTTGTAGAGCCTTGTGGCTTCTCAAGTTTCTCTTTAGAAGAGAAACCATTTCAACCACTATAAGAAGTATAAAGCTGCTGTTTCTGCTGTCATTAGAAGGAAGGGTAAAAAGCCTTTGCTACTCTGTTGGGCTTTTTTGAGGGTTTCTTTTTAATCCTTTTGCTAGCTCATCACTCAAAGTTTTTCTTGGGAGCTTCTGTTCAAGAGATACTATGAATGAGGCTTATGCTGGTTAGAAAACTGTACAGTATTTAAAAAAAGAAGTGTTTACTCCTGGGTAAAGAAAAGAACAGCAGCCTCTGCTGATGGAGCTGTGTTTTTTTTGCCTTTTTCTTGCCAGGCCTACTGTGTTGGCTTATGTTCAGTTAATATTTGGCTGATCAGCTCTGCAGCTAGAAGGACTAGGAACACTTTTGCTGTAGATTAAATTTGGTGGAAACTTGATTTCTCTTGAAAGCTTTGCCTTCATTGGTAGCAAATCTCTTTTCAGGTCTTAAGGTAGAGATTTTTCTCCCCTGCTAGGGAGGGGAATGATCACAGGAGTGCTTTTGATCTGCAAAGTCCATTTGTACTCTGGGTTTGTCAGAAGCACAGCTGGCTTCTGATGTGATGTGGGGTATGTGACAAACATTACTGTTCAAGCTTGAGGAACTTTCATGTGGAAGAGGACGCAAACATTTTAAACATTGAGAGCCTCAGGTGCTGTTTTCTTGGCTCATGTAGGCTTTTTGTGTGTTTAGTTATGTGATCTGTCAGCTCTGCCCACCTTTACCTCTGTGGGTGGATTTATGCAGTTAAAGTAACTTCAGTTCGAGTAAGAATTGTAGTGACACTTTGTAAAAGAACATAAAGTGCAACATGCTGAAGCATAGCTACGTGTGGGTGAGTCAGGAGTAGCAGCACTAAAAAAGAAAAGGAAGTACAGTCATGATAAAACTTTGTTTAAAAAGGAAAAAAAAAAAGAAAACAACCAGCAAACCAACAACCATCTGTCTCCAGAAGATGGGAATGCAATACAGTGATATAGTTCATATCTTAAATTACTCTCTGTGTGTATAGATTTCTATATGCATGTGTGTGTATAAAAACACGTGTGCACCCATGTACTTGCATGTGTGTCCATGTACTGTTCAGTGCAGTTGGCTATATCATATCTCAATACAGTACTCATGTCAGGCAGTTTGTATCTCAAGCAAACTTGAGCTGATGTAGAACCCACATGTATTCTTAGGAAACTAATATTTTAATTGCTGGCCAAAATACTTAAGTGATTTTCAAGCCCCTATTTTGGTATGCCAGCAATACAGGCTTCGCTTATGCTCTTGTTCCATCTGTTGAGGGCAGATCCCCTCTGCCAGGGGACGAGCGTGTGTGCACTCACTCATCAGGGCACACTATGTGCTGCTGACAGTTGTCAGGAAATAAAAAATACCCAGTACAATATAGTTCAATTTTCACAACATGTTGGCTTTACAGCACTGCCAAAATGATTCAGTGCTGCTTTATTTTGTGTTGTTGATGTATATGCAATAGCTTCAGAAGAAGAATTAAAAATCTCACTTACTAACTTCAAGTAATTTGTGTTTAGGTCCACAATTATAAAGCTTTAACTTCCTCAGAGAACATGTTGGCTTTGGTCTTAGTGTTTTTGCATGTTAAAAAAAAATTGCAAGCCAAATAATTTCTTTAAAATGAAAAGCACAATTGTTGTGCTTAGAATTGGTCTGTTTCCTGGTTCTGAATCAGAGTGTTAGAAAAAAACAACTAAGTGTATTTACTGTAGTCCTGGTAAAATGCTGTTCTTGGCAAAAGGATTGCATGTTTCATTTTTATCATGTGTTGTAAACGACCACAGATTTGATTGAATAGGTCAAGATATTTCTTAATAACATAATAATAAGAAAAGTAAGAAAATGTTATGTTGGTACTTAAGCGTATCTTTTTCCAAGGACAGCGTGCAGTCTTAATTTGAGCTAGTGTTACAGCTCATCTTTTGGAAGTTCAGAGAAATTAAAAAAAAAAAAGTGAGTGAAGGCCTAGTTAGGTCTGTGAGAATAGTCATCTTAGTATTTTAGAAATACCCTAATTCTTTAAACTATTTGTACTCTTGGGTAGTTTTTCTGTTAGAGCTAAAGCTGGTTTAGTCAAGGTATTTTCCCCTTGCCTTAGGAGCTCCAAGAGTACAGATTTTTATACTTCATCT
Organism: Numenius arquata; assembly: GCF_964106895.1. NCBI lineage: Eukaryota > Metazoa > Chordata > Aves > Charadriiformes > Scolopacidae > Numenius > Numenius arquata. The sequence continues at coordinate 67,853,766 of NC_133578.1, read as the reverse complement.
GCTGCCCTTCACTGCAGGAGGGCACCTCATAAAAGTAATTCTTCTCTTATCAACCAGTTATTGTGTGTAACATCATCTCTTCCTCACCACTGTCAGCTGTGCTCTGCTTCCTAAATTGCTGAGGCCGCTGTTACAGGGGAGGCTGCAACGGAAACGCAAAGGCTGTGTCCTGCCTGCGAGTGCTGTAACAGAAGTCACTGGAAGGTAGGGTCCATGCTTTTGTTTTACTTCTGATCACATAGTTTCACTCTTACTGCTCTGTCCTTTCTAATCCTTTTTTATTTGGCATTTATGTAGAAAGCTCTTCTTGTTCATACTTCAGGAAATATCTAGCATAGGTAACATTCTTTGTGTTTTCTTTTGCTTTGAACAACCATACTTTTCTCTGCTTTATTCTCACCTAAATACTGGTAAAAACAAAATGTTTAGAGTAACTGCTACTAGTAGCATCTAATTCAGTAGTACAATATCTCTGGTTGTTATCCTAGTGTTTCTTTCATTTAACATCATTAATACTTGTAATCATCTCTGCAAAGTTGAGGCTAGAACTGCCTGAAAAGGAAATTGTTTGAATTTTGTCTTTGAACTTTCCTTTTTTTCTTTTTTCCTCCCCCTGACACCTCCTCCTAACGGAGCAGGTTGAGAGATCCTGGAAGCATGCTCCTTAGGGGCTGGTTTTCAGCTCTGAATGCTGGGCCAGTCAGGCCAGAAGTGCAGACAGGTTTCATTTGAACTGTGCTTTGGAATGGAGGATGGCTTGTTGAACAGGACCTGGTGCTTTTTTTTTTTTTTTTTTCCTCCTTTATGTTGTGGTTCTCAGGGTTTCTCAGTACTTGTAATTGGACCAGACTGTGCCTGTAATAGTCTGGTTTTCTGACAGATACTCCTTTTGGGTCCGAGTAAAGTTTACAGTGCAGAAGCAAACTTTGTATTCTTTGTGAGAGCCTTGAGCATTACCCTTATCCTTTTCAAAACCGTGCTTCCAGAAAAAAAGGATAAAAATCCCACTTTTTCAGTGAAACAGATCTTCAAGGTCAATACTTTAAGATTTTTTACCATCATTTGAGCAGAAGTAGTAAATTCAAAAGCTTCTCTTTTGTTTTGTTAACTGGAATGAGTAGTGTCTATCATAGGCTGCAGCTAATGCCTGTTGAAAGATGCAGCTCTCATTTGTCAGTGTCTGTTACTGTCTGAGACTTCGTAATGACACGCGTTTCTTAGTTATATGAGAGTAATTCTGAAAGTCTGACTGGGCTTTTGTAGTTTGTCTTGTTCAAGTTTGAAAAAGGTGATCTTCTTTTCTTAGACAGGTGGGTTCCCCTCTTCCTCTCCCTCCCCTCCAAATTTTTTTATAGGTTAATTATGAGAAGAAAACCTTTTCGGGAAGTTCCGCTGACACAGTAGCCATGTCCTCAGTGCAGAAACTTAATGATTAGTTCCTCCTTTGCTCTAGCACCTGTGCCAAATAGTTAACTCTATGTACCATGCAAAATGGTGCCGATTTAATCTTTAAATATAAATAGTATGGTCATGGTCTTTATAGATGATGCATTTTTATTTGAATAGTTAGCTAGACCTCAAAGAAATTATTTTGAAAAATATTTCTGAAAGCTACAGCCCCGGAACTGTCCCACGCTTGATGAGACTTGCACCTTTTATGATTAACTTAAAGTGTATTAGTTTTATCTAAACCTGTGCTTATATAAAACTGCAGTACATATCAAGATTGAAACAGTATATCAGGGCCTTTAGCCTGTCCAGAGCAGAAGGGGTGGAAGTGTGTTGTCTACTCTATTTGCCTGGTAAAAGGGGATCAGTTCTGTCTGCTTATCATAAGAGAATCACTAGATTTGCATTTGTCTCATTGCCCAGCTTCTGGCTCTCTGGAGGGCACAGATAGTAATACATAATCTAATCTGTAATAGATATAAACATACTATTTATAATTTATCAATATAAAAATATATATTTAAACACTCAATATTAAATACTATGTACTACGTGAGTTGTTCATTTCAGAACCTGATAGATGGAATATGCAGTTACAAGTTGCACTGACAAAAAACTGTACCAGCAGATCTGGGATGTTATTTCATGCACACATACAAGTGTGTAATTTAGGTGATTTGAAGAGGTCTGTCCATTTCAGTGTGGTGAAATGAGCTGTAGTAGTACGTTGCATAAGTAGAAGGAACTATCTAAAACTTGGACTTAAGTTTTGCTTGTCCCAGTCTGTGTACTGGTTGGGCTGTGCAAAACAGACTTAGGAAACAGGTCCAGATTTCAAACAACTTGTGGGGTTATAGTAGTTTTAACCAGGGAATTTACCCACATTAACCCAGTTAGTACAGCACAGGAAATAAGGCAAGAACTGTTTCTTCTGCTGACAGTCATGGTTCAAAATATAATAGGATAAAAGCTTAATTTTATTTAAAGTGTTAGACCAAAGCAAACAAATACAGATCTTAATTTTATACCTTACTTGCTCTTTAGAAAGACGTTGTCTTTAAAGGTAGTTGAACTTCTTGCTTTCTCCCATATGTGAGGGTTTGTTTTTTTTAATACAGTAATTTCAAGGATTTGCTTGGACTTATTCACTCCTCATAAATGTTAAAGCCTTTAATTTATCTCTGAAATCCTTTGACAAAGTTGTCTGGCTGTGAAGAGCTCCAGATTTTGCTTCTAACAGGGAAAAAGGTGTGCCGTTCTCTTCTCTGTCACTGCAGAAAATGAGCCAAAAAATTGAACTGTGGCCTGTGTCAGTGCTGTATGTTCTCTTGAATGCAAGACTTCTCCGTTAAAGATGTGGTGTGTGTTTTGTTTTTTTTTTTTTTTTCCCCTCTTTTAACATGGTTTGTTAGCTTTCTAAAAGGAGACTTAAGGATGTGACTCAACCTTGCACAAGGAAGGAAACATGAAATGTAGGCTGTTCTCCTGTTCTGAACTTAGAGCAAACCTTTGTGGAGCGCTTATATTGTTGTTAAGTAAATGTAGAACCACTGTACTGTGCGCAGAAAACAGAGAAAGCATAGCTATGTGTGAGTGCTCTTGGCTTTATGAAAAAGGCATTGCTGTTAATGACATCTTGCATGTAAGTAAAACAAAAAAGCAACCTCCCTCCTAATTTAAATAACTTAAATCCAAAGGAGTGTAAAGTCCCATTCTTCCCTCCGCCCACCCCTTTCTTAGGATGTGGGAGCAAAGTGCTGTGTTATCCTTGTTGGTAATGAGGTGGGAGTTTGAGGTGGTGGATTCAGGTTTGCTGAAGCTGGTGTGCAAACAAGTGAAGTGGACAGGAGGACCGTAATACCACTAGTTCTCCATTTTTATAGATACTTGAATCATTTTGTCATTTATAGGTCTGAATATCATGATTCCTATCATTTCTTGATGCAAAATGAATTTGTGCTCAGTACAAATTTAGAAGTTGAAGAGGTGAGCATCAATATTAAACTTCTTGTTTTATGGTAGTCTTTTTTTGTCTAAAAGTAGTGTGCTAGCTAAGGAATAGAAGACGAAGCAGCCAAACATTTTTTGTCTTTTATTCTATTTATTATACTGTTACTGCTAAATGGACTTCCTATATTCATATAAAGATATCTTCTTAATCATAATATAATAAGGGTGAGGTATTTTCCCCAAACTGGGGTATAGACAGTGTAATGAAGTACAATTTTATAACAAGTAAAAGCCAAAAAGCAATAATCCTAACAAACCCCAAAACCAACACCCACCCCACAACACACAACTAACTACACAACTTAAAACTAACTGGTGGTCCCTCTGAGCAGGGGAGAGGCTGGCACAACCATAGAAACAGTTCTCCTGGCGTTCATTGCAGCTGAGGAGTGTGGAAAGTCCCAGTGCTTTGGAGGTAGGAAGGAAAGGTTGAGACACGTGTTGGATGGCTGATCCACAACTTCTGCGTTGCATGCTTACTCTTCATCTATTGTGCTGCTTGATGCATCTACAGTTTGAGTCATAGGGTAAGTGAAGAAGGAGAGACCTTCAGGAGAGCAGATGTGGGAGGGGAACAGGTGGCAGAAGATGGACTTTGTTAAAGGTGCAGCCTTGTTGGCTTGGTATCAGATTAATGATCTGTTCAGATGCCACTCTCAGACTACAATCATCCAGGGCACTAAACTTTAGCAAATGTTTAAAGAAAAAACACGAAGCTTTTGAAGAACAACCTTGCTCTAATAAAGGCTGAAGAGTTAAAATGGAACAGACAAAACCCTATCATGCCGTCATTGCCTTTTTCTGCTTGTTTGCAGAGACTGAATCTGCATGGATTTCAGGAAAATGGTTGACCTAGTTTCTTGGCTAGTAAATTAATATACATGCCTGCTTTCTGTAAAATCTGGTCATAGACCAAACTAAAGTTTAAGGTGATTGAAAAATCTTAGAATGTAAAGATAGGATACTAACTTAAACATCCTGGGCCTTGATTTTAAGCAAATTGAGAGGTGGTGTGATAAAGGTATATGAAATAAGTAATACAGCACAGGCTGACAGGGAATGAGTAACTTTCCTTTACGGCACCTGAAGTTGGCACCCAGTTGTCAATCAATAAGTGTAAAATAAATGAGGCACTTTCTTTTTTTCCCCTCGCACAGTACATAATTGGACTGTGTCACTTGCTGTCGCTATTGGTCGAAGGGGCTGAAGATGCGCATTGCTATCAAATGTGCAGACTTAACTACTAGTTTGGGTGGCCTCTGCACTGCCTTTGCAGTGGGATGTTTCCCTAAGTACTTGCTGTTGGACTAAGTGAGCATTTGGTGTGAATCATTTTAGCTCTTCATTCCTTGCCAAAAAACACCCATCTGCATTCAGTAAATCTGAGGGTAATAAGTCAATGTTCAGTGTCAAGACCCTTTAACTTTTAAGGAGAAAGTTCAGGGCTTTTGTTTGTCCTTGTATTTTTAGCAAGTATAAAGGTGAAGAAAAAGACTTCTGTTACAAAGAGGATATTCAGATTTAAGTAACCCTTGAGTTTGTAATGTCTGTAAAAATAGAAACATGTATGTACCTATTCTTGTATCAGTGCTGAAAATCAATGTATTTAAAGTTAGTAGTAGTACTGGCTGTGATATTAATCGTGAGATTTTTTTGACAGCAAAAAATAGACGGTGAGGAAAGCTAGTCTCCTTATCTTGATAAAGGCCACTAGACATGAAATCCTGTACCTTGAGAGCTGTTTCTGAAGAGTCCTAAATGAGGATCTAATGTCCTTCCGGTGGTGGTCTTTGTTATTAAAGACGCTGAATGATTATTCATTCATCACTCTTCTGGGTGCAAGGTGACTTTGTAAAGCTGCTGATGTGGGGCTCTTAATCAACCCCCCCATCACATGCATACTTGTGTCAGTCTACTACTTAGCATCTCTTGCTCTGTAAATCCAAATTTTGTGACTGAGTTAAGCTTCAGTTAGAGTCTTTTCTGCTACTATGTGCAGCAGGAGAAACAGGTTAACCTGCCGAATGGAAAGGAAACAAGTCCTCCCTCCTTTTGTCTGTGTGAAGCTAACAGTGCTAGGAGCAGGGAAGAGCAGGGCAGGAAGAATATTTTGCTGATTAACAGCTACTGTAGTTTTCAAACAGACACTGCACGTAATGTTATTCAGTGTTAGACAGTCTTGTTCAGTATGGAATTGTGCAGTTCTGCATAAAGATAATGCTGTACTTATTGTGTGGTTACTATTCCATGCCCTTCTTCCCTTTATGAGAATACTATAAAAACTGGAGTGTTGATACTGGTCTGCATGAAACTGATTTTTTTTTTTTTCTGTTAGCAGGTGTAGTTCAGATTGGTTTTTAGTGATTCCTATTTGTATTAAAACGTTGTGTAAAATGACTTTTTGTAGCTATTTTGGTGGCTTCACTTTTCCTGAAGTTAAGAGCCTATGTGTAGTTCAGCACGCTATGTGAAAAAACAAGAGTAAAGGTGCCATGAAAGCTGTTAGAACACCACCAACACTTCCTACCATACCCCCTCCCATCTCCATCTCCCCTCTGCTGTGGGTTTAATCCCATTTTCCCACCCTAGTGCAAATTGCAAGGGCCCTGCGCTTGCTGGGTGGGTCTGGAAAGGTGCTTTTCCGTTTTTCCCCCCGCTTTTCGGGCCTGCCAAGCTGGGACGATGGTAAGTTGGTCCCTGCATCCCACCACGGCTCCTGGGGCCCCATCCCGATGGTGCTGACTTGCTCGAGGCTCAGGACTGAGTCGGAGGCCTCAGGGATGCTGTAGTCAGAGGTGAGCAGCTCTGCTGGCAGTGAGAGCGAGCCAATGTTGTAGCAGGAGATGGCTTTGCTGGTGCCACCAGGGTACGCAGGCATGGGGACCCTGCTGGGACCATCCTGGCTGACCAAGGAGCGATCCGCTAGCATCTCCTTGGGCAGTAGAAGGTCACCTGCTAGGTCTCCAATGGCTTGGATGTGTGGGTCAGCACAGTGGCTGAGGACATCACTGCTGCCTGTGGTGGTGGTTGTGTCGGAGAGGCTGAGCTGAGCAAACCGCCTCTCCATATCCTGGTACCCGGGAAAGCACGGTGGCAGCACTGGTGGGGCTGGGACCACTGCTCTCCCCTGAAGGTTGAAAGATGTGAAGTGTTGTGGTTGGTCCTGGGAGGTCCCAGGAGCTGTCCCTGCTGGGGGGTTCCTGCAGCCCTGGGATCTCCTTGGGGCAGCGCCCAGCAGAGACGCAGCACCGTGGTTGAGTGTGGTGGTGGCCGCCGGTGGAGGCAAGTTGGTGGTCATCCTCTGGATATGGAAGAAGTTGGGGTCGAAGCGGCAGCCACATGGAGCCATCTGCAGACCTGCGTGGGTGAGTGGGAGTCATGCTGGGCCAGGGTGACCCTCCAGAGGAAACTGCCGAGGTGGCCCTGATCACCGACATCCCCCAGCTCTATGCCAGACACTTCCTGTGGGATGAGCCACTGTACCAGCAGATGGGTAGGAGACTCACTCACAGGAGGTGAAACGGGACAGATGGCCCCAGGTATTTGGGACATTCTCTGTAAATTGTGTTTGCTGGGCACACATCACCCAGGGGCAGGACACAGACGTTAGCACAGGATTGCTGAACCCTTGTGCCAAAAATGCTGGGGGTGCTGAAGGTGCCATACCTTTTGGGGGTGCCTGGGGTGCCACCCCTGCCTGGGGTGCCCAGGGTGTGGGGAAGGGTTGCTCCTGCCTGGACAGTTGGCACAGGTTCGCTGAGCCTGAGAGAGAGATAGGAACGATCGCTGGTGGTTGCCTCTGCTCTTGTCCCCAAGAGTGTCCCCAGGCTGCAGGGGTTGGGGTTATCCCTTACCTTGAGGGTAGAAGGTTTGGGGACGGACAAAAGGCTGAAGCAGCCGGGGCATAGGTGGGACTCGGGGGCTGCACAACGGGAGCCGTGGTGCTGGCTGCTCCATGGTCCGTTACGTCTGGTGACTGCTAAGGACTAGGGTTGCTGGCTGTGGCCTTTTGTTTGGGGGTCTCCTAGGAGAGGCTCCCTGTGTTCCACCCCGCCCCCAACAGCCTCCCCAGTGCCTCATGGGAAGGGAAAGGGTTAAAGGGGCTAGGGTGTCCCCTGCCCCTACAGACAGCTATTGGGTGTTGTGGTTGCAAATGGCCTTCGTCAGTTCGGTATCACTGGTGTTTATGAGACTTGGTGGAATGAGTCCCACAGCCAGAATACCGGGATGGAGGGCTGCGGGCTTTTCAGGAGGGATAGGCAGGGCAGGAGAAGTGGAGGTGTCGCACTGCATGTAAAGGAGTGGTCTGGTTGCACAGCCCTTACAGTTAGTGATGATGTGGTTGGGAGCCTCTGGGTGAGGATTAGGGGGATGGAAAGCAAAGGAGATGTTTTAAAGGGTGTCTATTACTGATCGCCCAGCCAGGATGCTAACACTGAGGAGTTACTCTGTAGGCAGTTGGAAGAAATCTCTGGATCGGTAGCTCTTGTCCTTATGGGAGATCTCAACTTCCCAGACATCAGCTGAGAATACCATACTGCTGTGACAAGCAGGTCAGGGAAATACTTGAAGTTTGTGGATGATAATTTCTTGTCACAAGTACTCAGCCAATGAGGAAAGATGCCCTCCTAGACTTCCTGTTTGTGAACGGAGGAGGACTCCATGGTCCCCCACAACAGCATTCCCTCTGGAGAGGGATATGGAGAGATATGGATTTGATGGGTGGATTATTTGGTGGATAAGGAATCGTCTGCATGATTGCATCCTGAGAATAGTGGTCAGTGGCTCAATGTCTGGATGGAGATCAGTGACAACTGTTGTCTCTCAGGGGTCTGTATTGGGACCAGTACTGTTTAATTGACATAGACAGTGGGATTGAGTGCACCCTCAGCAAGTTTGTGGATGACATCAAGCTGAGTGGTGTGGTTGACATGCTTGAGAAGTGGGCCCGGGTGAATCTCATGAGGCTCAACAAGGCCAAGTGCAGGGTCCTGCACCTGGGTTGGGGCAATTCTTGGTATCAATACAGGCTGGGGGATGAAAGTATTGAGAGCAACCCTGCCTAGAAGGACTTGGGGATACTGGTGGATGAAAAGCTGGACATGAGCTAGCTTTTGTGTGCTTGCAGCCCAGAAAGCCAACCGTATCCTGGGCTGCATCACAAGAAGTGTGGCCAGCAGGGTGAGGGAGGTGATTCTGTGCCTCTACTTCGCTCTCGTGAGACCACCACTGCTTCCAGCTCTGGAGCCCTCAGCACAGGAAAGACTTGGACCCGTTGGAATGGATCTAGAGGGAGGCCACAAAAATGATCAGAGGGCTGGGGATCCTCTCCTGTGAAGACGGGCTGAGAGAGTTGGGGTTATTCAGCCTGGAGAAGAGATGGCTCTGGGGAGACCTTATGCAGCCTCCCAGTACTTAAAGGGACCTTATAAGGAAAATGGGGACAGACTTTTTAGCAGGGCCTGTTGCGATAGAATGAGGAGCAATGGTTTTAAACTATTAAAAAAAAAAAAAAAGGTAGATTCAGACTAGATATAAGAAAGAAATATTTTACACTGATGGTGGTGAAACCCTGGCCCAGGTTGCCCAGAAAGCAGTAGATGCCCCATCCTTGGAAACATTCAAGGTCAGGTTGGACAGGGCTCTGAGCAACCTGGTCTAGTGGGGGAGGTGTCCCTGCTCATTGCAGGGGAGTTGGACTAGGTGACCTTTGAAGATCCCTTCCAAACCATTCGATGGTTGTGTGTTTCTCAGCAGTAAGTGATGGGTTGGGAAAACCGGTTTTCAGATGTTTCTCTGATCTGGTGACTTGCATTGACTTTGTGTTAAGCATTTATGGTCTGAATTGCATGTTTCCATCTTGCTCTGTTAAGGATGAGTAGGTCGTCAGAATCGGAACAATAGCTTACAGCAGTGAGGTACAGGTTAATTTTTGGACTTGTGAGTGTTTTAATCTCTTATGCAGCTTCTAGCTTCCTTTAGTGTTAGTAAAGAAGGAGCAGTTTCACAAACACAGTTGAACCTGCTCAAACAGCAAAATTGAAACAAACTCTTAACTTTTTTCCTAGATGAGAACTCTGAGTTTGTCCTCATCTGAAGGTCATCAAAAGGCAGTCAATAACATGCTGTTGAGGAAAGCTAGATTTTTAACTCGCCCTCAGATACTAATTATGCTTGCTATTTTTTTATGACAGTATGCTGCTAGTGAAAGTAGCCTGGGAAACTGTAGGCAGAGGTAGTGCTGACAGTGGAATATCCTAAAGATTCAAAATTTTACTGATTTGCATTTCATGCTAAATATAAGCCCTACCAAGAAGTTTAACAGCACATTCTTTCAGGTTCAGATTTGTTTCAAACTAATGTTGCACTTCTGATCCTTTCAGAAATCTGTTCCAAATGTGACTTTTTTCTGCATTGTGGTCATTATTTAAGACCTTGTTTTATTAACCTGTTGTCTCAAACCAAACTTGAGATAAGTACTAACCTCCCCAAGGATTTCTGACAAACTGTTTTGTTTAAAAAATAATTGGGAGGCTTATCTTTGTAGTGGCTTCATATTCACAAAGAAACCCAAACCAAAACTCTAAACTTTATCTTAGTATAAAAACTGACATAAATTGTGTATGTAAGTGAAACAGTAATTTGGCAAAAGAAGTATTTGTTAATGACTTTTTTTTTTTACAACTTACAAGAATTTTGGTTGCTGAGCAGCAGCTTTTTGTGCATGTGTGTAAAGATGAGCAGGAAAGGATTGCTATTCCAACTGTACGGCGGATTATTGTGCTAGCTACTGTTAAAATAACTGGCATCGTGCTACAAATCGTATCTGGGGAAATGAAAAAAATTATACATATTCCAGCAAATTCTTTTTGCTGTTACCTGTGTTGTAGACTCAAAGCTTTTTTTTTTATATATATATCAGTATTCATTAAGCATCATTTGATTAGATCTAACTTTAGATGGCTACATTTAAAATTATCTCATGAGAGTGGACAGTATTTTTCTTCCCATGATATAGCTGGAAGCTATGTTAAGTAGGAGGACTAGGCTCAGCTGTATGAAAGATATGGCGGAAGGTTTTTAAAAAAAAATAAAAAATTAAAAAGAAGCAAACCAAAACTCACTGATAATCAATCTCTGGTCTGTAAATTCAGAAGATAAGGTGGTCTTACTGCATGAACATAGCGTTCCTGGTGGCAGAACTGAGTTTTCTGGGGAACTTCTGAGTACTTAGCAATCTTGGTGCTGTTACAGTCTTTAAAGGATAAGGCAAATGGGAGATAAATCTTTGTTTATTCCTAAGAGTTGGGAGCGTTTGTGTTGAATAAGCACATGAAGTCAAATTGGAATCTGTGTGAGTACATGACAGTACTGTGTTGACTGACTGTCAGGTGTTTGAAGTTGAGGACTCTGTATTCTTGGGATTGGAGTTACTCTGGAGCGTGGTTATTTGCAAGAATGGTAAAACCTTTAGAATAAGAGAAGGTTGATGAAAGTCGCAGTTCTGACTTGAATATGCCAACAAGAAAGTTGCGATTATTTTTAATCGTTAGATGGAGAAAAGGTGTAAGCATATACAGATATTAAATCCTGCAAGTGCTTGGCAACGAGAACTCCTCTGTCAGAACACAGACGTTGATGGAAGTTTTAGTCCAGTAAAAAGTAAAAGTAAAGAAGTATAAAGACAGGCTGATACCTAAGCCATAACTACAGCTGCTTTATTGGAACCAGTTACAATTCTCATTTATAGTGTGGCTCTGTGTTTCTGGCACAACAGCCTTTCCCTCCCCCCCAGTTTTTATAATGTGTTTTTTTTTTATTTCCTTCTTTCTTGAAGCTAACCTTTTTGTGTTCTACAGCAATAAAAGATGTGTCTTCCTGTCTCCCCCAGGGAGATAATGGGGACAGGTGATAAAGTGGTTAATATTACCTCCTACCACTACCCCTGTCTAGTAGCTCCTTCTAAGCTTAAATAAATTTGTAGCAGTTCTTGTCAACGTTTATAGTTCATTATGTTCACTTTCAGTTTCATGTTTTTAAGTGTGTATCTCAAGGCTTTTCTTCTGAGGGTATGAGACTTGTGAAGAAGCAGCAATAATTCTTACTAATCCAACTTCGATAAACTGCTGTCACTGACAAGTTACTCATGCGGGACCTGAAAGTGTTATGTCTGTTCCTGTCTCATGGAATTCCAGCATCCTTCCTGCTTTTAGATGGTTTCTAAGGAAAAAAAGCTGGTAATTCATGCCAAGTGATCTATCTTTTGTGGCGAGGGGAAACAGGCATTTTCAGGTCTGATAATGGAACAGATCTTCAAGCTAGGAACCACTTACTGTCTTGCAAATACCTTTTAAAAGATGTTCTCCCATCAAAGTTGTGAGGGCAAATGCTTTAAATAAAAGTTTGGAGATAAATATAATCCTGTGATATTTGTCAAAAGCAATCTGCGCTGTCTTTATGAATTCAGAAGTCACGGGATTGATTGCCTTGATGCCTGCATTTGAATTCTGTGCATTTGTGCCAGTTTAATATTAATTTTGTATTTACTTTAAGATATAATGGGACACCCTCCTTGCCTACAAGGAGGTATTTCATTCACCCTTTTTCTTTGCAGCTGCTTGTTCGTGTGTGTGTGTGTGTGTGTATATATATATATATATATATATACACACAAAAAACAAAATTGCTGTTACAGTTCGTATGCTGTCTCGTCAACGAAAGCATCCAGGAATGGCATTCCTTGATTTTTATCTCCTTTCTGCCATGGAAAGGAAGAAACTGCCAAGAACTCTTTGCCAATAAAGAATACTTTTCTGCATTTCTTTGAGGGTAGCTATACAGAAACAGTGTAAATTAAAGAATGCTTTAAAACCAGAAGTGCGTTATGCTAAACTGATAGTGCAGACACTAGGTCTTGCTTAACTTCCCCTTTTAGGCTGAAAGCCTGCCTGCACTTAACCTTAATGCCATACAGCTATATAAATGAATGTTTTGAATAGTTCTGAGTTAAGAGATTTATAAAAACAAAGGTGGTAGCTGCAGGTACCTCTTCATTCTCCCTAGCACCTCAGGTAAGTTCAAAGTTGACTTCATATTTGAATAATTTGCCCATGAAGCTTTGGACAAGGACTTGCTTCCATGTGGAGAGACTTATCCCAGGATTCTATTATTTTGGCCTTGTCACTTTTCCTTGAATAATTGTAGGATGGTTTTTCATGTCTTTCCTAACTAAACCGAGCATCTGGAACTGCTTACTCTCTGCCTTCAGAAATGGAAAAAAATCCCAAACCTATGCATGTGGACAGGTTTTGGTTTCTTTAACTTAAAGTGTCTATTTTAGTCTGAGTATCTATTTTGTAAATAGGGAAAAGTAGACTCGGTTAGAATTTTAGAAAGCGGAAATGAAGTCTTAAAGGTCAGTCACTTCAGAAGTGCTCATTTTTCCTTAAAATACCCCATTCTGCATTTTTAAAGAGTAAACAGGCCAGAAGTAAGTTTTTTATTCTTCAACACAGGACTACAGGCTGAGGAAAAGACTGAAAGCTACAAATTTGCTTTCTGGGATTGGTGTTTATAGTAGTGACTTTGAACTGTGTCGCAACCCTTCTGAGTGCTTTAGTGGTTTGACTATTTCTGATAACAATGCTGGCACATCAGAGAAGCCTGCTGAGGGTAAATGTGCAACTTGATAGCAGGTGAGAGTTGCTGTTGACATATTCAGAATTATGAACAGTGACACAATATAACATTAAAATCACTCTTAATTCTAAAGCATTCAAAACATTTTATTAAAAAAAAATCTGGGGAGCTCTGGTGATAAAATGCAGTGATAAGTTCCAATTAAAGCACTAAACTATTAAGATGTTCTCTTGTAGAACTGTCAGCTCATGAAGGGTACTGATGTGGCTGAGCGAAATTTAGATTAATTTCGTGTGAAGAGAAATGGAGTTGTTCAGGGTTCTTTACTTCACTGTGTTTTTTTCCTTGGCAATATCTAAAATGATGTGAAATGCACGTGCCATATTTAGGCATTTTATTTACTTACACAACAACTATAACATACAACTGAACTTTGCACATAAAATTAATAGCATGAAGTATTAATTTATTTTAAACCAGAAATTTTAGAGCTTGTGTGTGTGAGACAGCAGCTTTGTGGGATTCCAGGGTAATCTAGAGTATGGTGACTATGCTGAAAACCTTTTCATCAATAGAAGCGTTCAGAAGAGTTGAATAGGTCAGGCAGATTCATCAGGGGACTGGTGTCTCTCTCTTTTTTTTTTTTGGGGTGTGTGTGTGTCCCTATCTGGACTTCAGTACACTTCTCCTTTTCACCTGTGTGCGTTTTGAACTTCTATGTCATTCTGTGTAAAGATGACTTAATTCTACTTGAGTTTGGGTGCTGAGGAATGATCCCGTTTGCCATTCACTCGCTCTTACCAGTGACACAGATCTGGAAGAAAGTGAAGTTGTAGTATTCTGCCTTTGGCCTTAGGAGCGTGGGCTTATGACAAAGTAGAAATAGCTGCAGTTGGAAGGAGGCTGAGAACCACTGCCTTTAGGTAGTAGCTTTTATTGCTAGTAGAAAGGTTATAACTCTGTTTTCTGAAATAAATCTGTTTCAGTGTCTTGGCACTACCCCGACGTACTTTTTTGGAACAGTGATCTTAACAGAAGTGAGGGCTGAAGCAGCTCTTTCCTATTATGGGCAGAGTGCTCAATGGCAGAAACTAAATGTCTGTAAAATACTGTTTCATAATTCCTTATGATAATCAAAATTTGATAGTGTATGTACAGAGGTTTATGGTAATGAAGAAATGCTTCTTTGTAGTTCAATTTCTTACTGTACATTGCTTTTGTAGTGCTGTGTATGTGCAAAGGCAGTGAATGAGGCTTGAGAAATTGCCTTACAAATACAAGGTTTCTCAAAACTAGTATGAATTAGTTCTTGTCAGTGTCATCTGTGTTTGGTGCACGTGTGATATCATCTAGGGAAACTCCTGTATGCCTAAAGTTAGGAGTTTTGAAGCCACTTCTTCTGGGAATGAACATTTTATTTGCAGGTTTCAAAGCTGGCAAAGAAAGCACAGCTGCTGATGGCCTCTGCTATTCATTAGGAATGTGACATAGAACCCAGAGTTAGAGAGAGACCACCTTTCTGAACTAGCCTTGTTTCCCTACCTAGGGTCTTGAGAAACGTGTTCTTCCATGTTTTAATGAATTGCTCAGTAGCTGTTACTGTACGTGCTCTCAGTTGTGTCACAAGCTTGGTGTTTGTGATCTCACAGAGTACTCCGGCTGACCAACAAACCAAGAAGCTGGTTGTACTTTTCCAGGGGTGTTTTATTCCTCAGACTCTTGGTATATGACAGGATAGAATTTATGGATCCCGTTAATGGCTTGAGTCTAGCTCTACATCGTCATCAAGACCGCAAATTTATCTTTATATCTAAGGCGTCACACGAGAGCAGTCTTTTTCTATAAATTTTATTTAAGTACACCTAGTAGAATGAAAATTGTACTCTTACACTCATTTTTCATCTTAGAAGGTAGTCCTAATGTAAGTTCCCTGTTATTTTTAATGTGTACATAACAAGAGTATGTCTTACAAGGCTCCTCTGTAATAATCCAACATTAACCACTGTTGCAGTTAGTTGACCTGGATGAAATTTGTTCTTTTTCTCTTCAAGCGTGTTGTGTTTAACGTGCATCTTTTCCTTTTTAATTATGTTTATTTGTAATCTTTGTGAAAGGATGACTTGATCAGCAATTTGGGACACCTGTATAATATTTTTTTCATTCAAAATAGTCCTAATAAAGGACTTTATGGGTAGAATTACAATCCAGATATTGCAGTGAAGTTACTGTTTGTAATGTCCAGGATTAGACCAAACTATCCCAAATGATTAGTTAATGTAAGGCCTATCTGTAAGGCCTAAGAAGCTTAAGTTTTCAGCAGCAAAACAATAACATCCATTATTTTTCAGGTTGAGGCGGCATGAGTTTAACGTGGATATCTTTGCTAGATAGGAATAATGTATCTGGTTTTTGCAGTCTGCACTGCTTCAGCAACTTCTGTTTGTAATGTGAAGTAGCGCAGGTGTTTCAGAGCCGTTCCGCGTGTGTGCTTCCCCCAGTGTATCCTCACCCACTGCCTGGAGGGTCTCTAAATAGCCTCAACGATGCTTGTCTCCTTCAAGACTGGTCCAATGCTACACTCATCAACTCTCGCTGAAGCAGAATTCAAAGACTACACACCTGGCTAAAGTCCTGCCACGCTTAGTGGTGTATGTTTTGTCTCATTACAGATAAACTGAGGTACAGCAATGTTAATTGTCTGGAAGCAAATAGGAAGCCTGTAATTAAAAACAGGGATCAAATGTGTGTTTCTTCAGTTAATACAACATCAGACTGAGTTTCTGTGGTTGCGTAACTCCTAATAAAACATGGTTATAAGATAGGAGCAAGGTTAGTAATTCCCTGTGAAACTCCTTTAGTTTCTCTGCAATGATACAGTGACTGAAAGTGTATCCAAGTGAAAACCTGCCATTCTTTCAGATCTGGTAGACCTCAGTCATCATTGTATTTTTTTTAATACTATTTTTGCTGATATCTGTATTTTTAAGCAAATAACTGATTTTCCACAAAAATATGGAAGGTGGACACTCAAAGGCCAACATCCATTTCTAATTTGGGTGATAAGACGTTGCGTAGGTTAATGTTTGTCTTGTTATTAAATCTTTGAAAGCCAGATTAATTTTTACTGAAAGACAAAAAAGAGCTACTGGAAGCCTCTTGATCAGCCAGAGGGGTTTTGCATTGCTCTTTATGAAGTTGTCTTGCCTGTCTTAGTACACTTTCTGGGATACTCATGACAGTACCATAAGGCAAAAGTAATTTTCTGGTTTAGCCCACAGTGACAAGCGTATCTTTATTAATGAGATTTATCATTACGTAAGTCGTCTCACTTCCTCTGTCTTGTTTTTTGTCGTATTCCAATATTCGGAGATCGCTGGCAAATGTCTGCTGCGATGAAAAGTTCCTGCTATAGGAGGTTCTGCTATAAGAATACTCATAAATCATCCAGTTCTTTGGCAGTGTCTTTGCTACATGAGATGTCGCTGATAAATTGCAGGAGTTCACGAATGGCAATGCAAATAACTCCATAGTAGGTAATGTTTGTTCTAGCCCCTGCTAGGCATGAAGAGCCTCAAACTAACCCTGTCTGTCGTGGAAGTTAACTACCTTCGCTTACTCCGAGACTCCTCACAACGGAGATGATACAGAAGATTTCTGTAGTTGCACTGGGTGAATCTGAGGCCAAGAAGGCTTTAATCGATCCTGTTGTAGCAGATGATTTAACATCTCTGAGTGATCTTAATTGTGTGTGTGTATGGCCTTTTCCTGTCAGCAGCCAGATACGTATGTGGCATACATTTAATCTGTGCATCTGTACCGAATCCAACACGCCCTGTAGGCACTGAATCATAGCCCTTGTACAGCTCTGTAGGCTCTGAATCATCGTCCTTGAACAGATGAGTACTACGGCACCACGTGAGAGATCCAGCTTCTTCCTAGAAGGCAGGTGTCTATGGTGCATGTGCTTTCCTTTACACCTCTTGCCAAGCTGGAGCTTGCTTCTGGACTCCTGTGATGCAATTCATGTAACACTTTTCCAGATACTGTGTTTCTGAAGAGCTCAGGAGTCTCTGCCTTTCATTTTGTTGAGCCGCCCAGGTGGCAGTGCCTGTGCTCTGGGTGCAAGATGTGGTGAGGGCCCTGTGGGTTTCTCATGAAGGAGCAGCCTAAAGCATGCTCCACCTGTAGAGCAACTTTCTTGTCACATGGTTTGAAAGCACTTTGCTGATGGAGTCCCTGATCTAAATTTGGAGATTGCAGTAGCCAGGCACCTTAATTTCAAGTCTGGTTACACTTATTAGTACTATTTATGCCAGTTACTCTATTACTGTTGAATATTGCTCCACAGGGCTGGAGCACCTCTCCTGTGAAGACAGGCTGAGAGAGTTGGGGTTGTTCAGCCTGGAGAAGAGAAGGCTCTGGGGAGACCTTATTGCAGCCTTCCAGTACCTAAAGAGGGCCTACAGGAAAGATGGAGTGTAGCGATAGGAAGTAGGGAGTGTAGTGATAGGATGAGGGGTAATGGTTTTAAACTAAAAGAGAGCAGATTTAGATTAGATATTAGGAAGAAATTCTTTACTGTGAGGGTGGTGAGACACTGGGACCCAGAGAAGTCATGGATGCCCCATCCCTGGAGGTGTTCAAGGCCAGGCTGGATGGGGCTTTGAGCAACCTGGTCTAGTGGGAGGTGTCCCTGGCCATGGCAGTGGGGGTGGAACGACATGATCTTTAAGGTCCTTTCCAACCCAAACCATTCCATGATATGTGGTCCTAGGACTTTGTCTCAGTGCCTGCAGGTATGTGCAGTGCTCGTACTGATGATACTCTTATTGCGTGTGCTTCCATGCCCTTGCAAACTTAATGGTGAGTGGATGAAGCGGAGCTGCTGTGTACGCATGTCTCTTTTTGGAGTTTTACTTACGTACCACGACTGTGTCTACTGGAATTATTTTGGACATGACTCTACAATGTGAGTTTTATATTGTTATGTGAATTGTATGTAATACAGTGCTTTGTGTGTATTTAACTTCAGTTTTGTGGTTGCATTTCTTCATGAAAAATAGTACTGCAGAATCTGTTAGTCTTCCAAGTCAGTCTTTCTACCCTTAGAGTAGCAACAAAGCTTTGCAGTGTGACAAGTCTGTAAATAAAAGTAGGGTTTTTTCCTACTTGACTGCTGTTCCAGGGTAAAGTTTGATTTGTAAAGGATGAACTGACTCCCTTGTTGCAGTCTCTACAATGTGTATGTGACTATTTGAATGTTGGTATTTGTTATTTCACTGCAGCAGAAAAAATGTAGGACTTGTTCTTAAATGCTTCCTTTGTTACTCCAAATACAGGGTAATATAGAAAAATTGTTGCGCTCCTATTTTGACTGAGGTTGTAATATGCACATTAAATGTAGGAAAAATGCCTCTGGAGATGATGGCATCTACAAGTACACTTTGAACAAAGATTTTGTGCTTTCTCAATGCAGACCTAAATGGGAGGATGTGGGACTGTAAGAATGGCTTAAAGTTCATCAGATTTCCTGTGCAGAAATAGGAGTCCAGTTGCCTTTAATGTCTCTCTAGTGAGAAGCAGATGTAAAAGCTGAGATAGTCCACAAACGACCTTCTGGGGGTGAGACTTCCTACTGAAGGTCTCAAACATAAGCTCTGCAGTATCTTTTTTTTTTAAAAAAAAAGTAAATATTGGATCCTAAAAAGATCATTCAGACTGTTTAAGAGCTTAAACTATTTACACATCAGATAGAGAAAGTTAGGTACTGTAAACATGGCTAAGAGCTGGAAGTAATGCCTGCTCCTCTGTGGACTAGATAACAAGCTTGTCTAAATCCAGCTGATTAGGAAACAGGAAAAAAAAAAAAATAATCTATTGACCAACTATGCAGATCCAGGGCTTCTATCTCCCCCCTCCTTCAGAGTTGTTAAATGGCAGACTCTTTGGCATAATAACCTTCTCATTGTAGCATAAGGGAAACCTAATTCTAATCTCTATTTGAGAAGTCTTGAATTCAGCATCTGCTTGTGAGCCAGGCTGGTGCCTCGCTCAGCTGAAGCCAGGACACTTAATGAATTGGGGTTTACGGGGTGGATCCAGGAAGGACTAAGCACAGGAGAACCTGGTGAGAAGGAATTTTTATGGAGTGGGAAAGCCTTTGGGTTTAGCTTTTGCTTACAGTAGATCTTTGTCCAGTCAAAATCCTAAACTGTTCTTGGAGTTGGGATATGCAACTTCTACCCTCTCGTTACAAGCCTTAACTTGTTGAAGAGTTCATATAGATTGCTTATGCCCTTAGCCATTAAAGTAGGCTCTTCGAAAACAGTCCTGCTGGGTCTGATCACACAGGGACTTTATTTTCTTGTGCCTCTGTAGACAGTAGAGAAATTAGGTCTGTTCCGATGTTCATTCCATGGGCTAATTCGTGGTTTCTGCAACAAAACTTGGTCCCTTGGTCAGGTGTTGTGTATCCAATGAGCCAACCTATATATTTACAGAGATCTAGGAGCTAAAGGTAATGTGGAGTCTGTACTTCAGAATGAAGAAATCTTTCAAGTTGTGCCAGGTTCTCTATATGGCTAAAAGTTTACAAGGCAAAGCGTACGCATATCAATAACTTGCTCAGGACATCCGATGGCCAGAGTTGTCACAGCTTTCGCAAGAACTGTGCATTTCTGACCAATTTTTTTCTAAGTTAGGCGGTCTAAACTTAATTGCCCTCCTTTGTATTGTGTCGAGAACATCCTTTCACCAGGAGTAGGAAAAGATGACTCCTACTTGAGTCTCTGTTTAGCTGTATGTACCTGCCCTTTTCACCCTGCTATGGAAACCTGTACCATAACTGATCTGGAGAACGTCATCTGTGTCCTGCCTCTTCATCGCCGAGTTGAGTCACTCTGAGGACTTGAGTCACTCTCTAAGGAGTAGCTCTATTGTAAAGGGGAAATGAATAAAGTATTGGTTATGTTTGTTCAAGTCCTGCCTCAAATATGTTCTTGACTGCCCATAGTTAAAGTCTGTCTTGTATTAGAGTATTCAAATGATTGGCATCATTTCAGTTCCACGTTTGTCTTTGAAAGAGAGGAATGTGCTTGTTTGTATGGTTAAATGGAATAGGTATTGAGCAGTTTCAGGTTTTTTTGTTTTATACAAGAGCTACATTTCTTCCTACTGCTGCATTTACAGGAAATACAGGCATAGGTTCCTGAGCTCTGAGAAGCTGGATGAATGAGGGCTTGAAGGTAAGAAATAGTCAGAACTCCTAAAGTGTGAGCAAGCTCTCCTGGAGCTAGAGCACACACTATTCCCAGTTGTAATTAATAAATAATAATGATAAATAAAAAGCTGATAAGGGTAGTTATTTTCTGAGATTCAGTTTTTCTGTAATACATAGAGTTATTTTGTAAACTTGTATTTTTAATGGAAATTGCATGGTTTATCAACGCTTCTGAGCCTAAAATATCAAGTCCAGTTTTTGAAAGCTGAGGTACGGTACTAACAGGAGAAAGTATTGACAGTTGGAAGTCCTTTCTATGACATTGTAGTAACTAAGAGAGGAAAAGCTGCTCAGCGTTCTGTTAGAGAAATTACACTTCAATTAATGCATTGTGTTGGACTGCTAATACTTGAAACTGGTACCCAATGTTTGCTGTGGGAACAAGGGAAGGTTATGAGTGAGTCTTCTCCATCTTTGTCTTTGCAGCTCTTAACTGGACAATCTTCATTTACATACAAAATTAGCTTCTAGTACATGAATGTGTTTCGATGTTTTCCAGCTCCAACCTGTAAGGAATATCATACTTAAGTCCCGTAACTGGTGTTATTCTGGTGAATGAAGAAAAGGAGTAATTTGACATTGCAAATGGTCAGGGTGTCTCCTGAGTGCTGTGTTGTTACATGGAAGCAGAGCTGGGCCAGTCTTCTGGAATCAAATATTTTTAACATTGTAATATGTCATAGCATCGTTATTAACTGTATGATGTGCAGTTGAAGCTCGAACTGTTGAGTTTTAATATCATTATTTTGATATTAAACACTAGTTTTCATTACTGTTCTGAAAACAAAGGAGTGAGAACGGACTTCTTCAGCTGTGTGGAAGTAAACTTCTGGGGATTTTTTAATAGTTCTCTGACCACCAATTCCTCAAATCACGGGAGAATTTCTTCTTCCAACTGAAAATTATAGTTTTGGCAATATATATTGGTAAGGGGGGGAAAAAAAGTAGTAGGTACTATTTCAGTGATAATAAAATTCTCAAACAGGTTTTGTTTGCCATGGAGCTATCTGTGAATTCTAGTATTTATAGGTTTTCCTGGTTTTGTAGGACACTGGATGTTCTGCTTTCTGCCTTTTTTTTTTTTTTTTTTTTTTTTAAATGGCTGCCTTACTATGAAGAATAGCCTGGCAGAAGTTCTGCAGGGATTACATTGACTGCTCAATTTGTGTGCTTTCTTATGCTTGGCAACAGAACTCTCTATAAGCTGCCATAAGCCCTCTGACAGTTAGCTTTATGATTCCTTTTTTTTTTTTCCACTTGTTTTGTATACTCTGCTTCTCAGATCTGTCTTAACCTGTTGATGAGCTGTTGTCGCTAGCAGCCTGGTGTGATCTGTGTTGGGGAGAAAACATCACCTTAAATCCCTGTTGCTGTTTCTTCTGTGCTTTCTGTGTTTTGGGCTAAGCAAAGTCAAGCACAGGCGGAGATGACGTCTGTAATGTGATTTTTCAGCTGCGGTTCCTATCTGTGCACAGTGTTGGGTATACATGCTAGGTGGAGTTACTCCTGGAGGTACTTTAGACAAAGCTTTTGACTTGAAATAATCTGCATATTAAGTTGTGAAGTCTACATTTCTCTGGGCTTCGAAGAAGCTGTGTGAGTTACCAGTCACAGAGGAAATGAAGTGGCATCTCAGGCCATCCCAGATGGTCACTTCAGTGGTGTCCTTGGGAGGCAAGTGTCCGACTGGAGAAAGGCAGAGAACTGGAGTGCAGGTTATTGGGTCGGCAGAGGAAGGTTTGTACAGAATTTAAGGAAATGCTTTGGCCTGTGTTTCCCTCTGCATCTCAGCTGGGATTCACGCCTGTTACCTGCTGGTGAAGACTTGCAGCCGATTCCAACCCAGGGCTTACCTGGGCTGTGACTGTCTTTAATGGTGGGAAAGGCTGGAAAATTATTTCAGGTAACTTGAAGCCCCTACCTACAAACTTCTGTATCTGACAGTAAGTAGCTGTTTTTCCCCAGTGTTTCAGCAAACCGTCCTGCATGGAGTATGCTTCATCTCTCAGTAAAACCCATGAACCTCCCTGTCACTGGCTTTACCATTCTCTCCTGAGAACGGAGCCGTTAATAAATTTCTCAGAAGCGTTCTTCCTTGTAGATCAAATGAGTGCAAAACTTGGAGGCTTTGGAAGCAGTGACTGGGACTCTACCTGTTGAAACATGTACAGTAGAGGAAAAATTAACACTGTGCAATTCACAGAAGGCTCTTTGCATCTTTATGGTTAATATTTTTCTTGAGTGTGAATTTTGTATGAAGAACCAGATTTAATCAGGTGCCGTACTTCAGAGCTTAATTCCACCTTCCCCTTAAGTGACAAAACTAATGAAGTAAGGGATGGTTGCTTAAATGAACAGGTAGAGTCTCCCTAATTTACCAGGAGCAAGTAGGTTTATTGACTGCTTCCTTCTTTTGAACTTGTCCTACAAAGCTATCCCAACACAGGCTGTGGAGGGCAAGCAAGGATATCTTCTGGGAATGAGCTTACTCTTCTGTTGTTTACCTGCTATTCTTATTAGCCTGTCAAAGAAACAGTGTTAATTTACTCCACAAAGGCCTATTGAAGTAAAGAAAAATAATATTTGAACAAATATTGACTGAAAACTAAGATGGCCACTACTTAGTTTTTCTCAGCTGTGTTATTTATACCGTAGGTTACAGTTTGGGGATCTGTTATTTAAAAAGAAAAAAAAAAAAGGGAAAAAAAGTTCTCTTGACAGGTTTTATCAGCTGAACGAGGTTAATCTAGATCTATAATGATGTTTATCACCCCTGTCCTCTCAATGTCTAGTGCTGCCCAGTTGCTCCTGGCCAGGGCCTCTGCAGCAGCCCCTTTCCTCTCCAGTTCCTCCTGTCGCACCAGACTTTATTCTTTGCCCAGCACTGGCAGATCACACAGTTCCTCTGCCTGCAGGTGTTCCCACCCATCCCTCCAGCTCACTGTACCTACTGCTGTTCTGCCACACTGACTTTTCCCATCCGGAATTGCTGCGCAGCTGGAGCTGGTGGCACTTGTGTCCCTCTCTCACTTGAAGACCATTCTGCAGATATGGGGTGTCAGGCAGGAGCTACAGCGTGGGAGATGCTGAGGAGCCAGGAGAGGGAGCAGTTCAGGGCAGGGAGGGGCAGAAGGGTCTCCAGCAGGCTTAGGTACTGCTTTCAGTAAAACAAAATGAGGAGATTTAACCATTTGAATTTGGCAACATGATGATATATGAGTTGGTCCAGTGGAAGTGTGACCCAAGTTTTTTGTTTAATGAAATGATCAATCTTGCTTGAAAAAAATTTAATCTATGCTCTGGTATGGAATAGGAAGCTTTTCACACTGCAGTGTAGCAGGGTAGAAAGAAGTATTTTCGTTGAGTGTGTTGGAGGAAATTGCACATGTTGCAATTGCATAAGTGGTCACTCGGGCTGCAGAACTTTCAAATCCTGTTACCAGGCTGCAGACAGTGACGGTGCCACCACTCAGCGGGTCACCAAGCGGCGTGTGAGTGTAAGACTTCATGGCTTCCATTCAGAGTGTTTTAACTGAATTGTTAACTTAATACAGTTGCTTGGCAAGAGGATCGTGAATGCCAGGGACTGAAATAGCGGAATGGAACAATTGTTAAAACAAAGCCTAGGCTTTGTCAGAGTGAATAAGGTGCCTTGGATGTTTTTTAGATTTCCCTTTTTGTAAGAGGGAGAGGTAGTGCTTCATACAATGACATACACAGGGAAAAAAAAAAAATCTTTAATTTTCCAGGTACCTGCTTATCTTAGATGCTGCCTTGAAACAGATTGGCAAAAGTTATCATTGACTTTATATTCTTTTTTTTTTTTAAACTGTCTGTTGCAACTGTTCAGCATAGCTGCAAATAGGATCCCTTGGTTTTATTTTATTGATTTTTATCATTTTATCAATTTTTATGGATCTCTTTCAACTTGAGTTCTATATTCAATTTTTCAATCAAATTTTGCATAAGAACTTGTAGTCCTTGTGTTCTCCACTCATAATGTGCTCTTCAGGTCGCAAGGTTCTCTTTTTTTTTTTTTTTTTTTTTCTTTGTGGTGGGAGGGCAGGGAGAAAGGATGGGGAGAGTGGGTGGTATCTGCTCATGATACTTTTCACTGTGACTAAAATCACCCCCCAACCTTGATACTGCATAGCTCTTCCCCTTCCCTCCACCTTTCCTGAGCTGGGGCAAATCAGTAACAGTATGGTCTCTGTGATTAGAAATTTCACTGCAGAGCAGCATATTTTTGTTAAATGCTTGTTAATCAGGATTATCTGATGTAAGAGGAGCTGCTGATAGCTGATTAAATGCAAATTAACACTGAATATTTCATGCCTGTAGCTGGATCTGCAAACATCCTTAACATGAGAAGGTTTTTATATCTCTAAAACAAGTTTTTGCTAAAAACAGATGCGCTGCAGAATGCACTTGACTTTACTGTAGAAGCCGAAAGAGAATTGTAGTACAAAATGGGAAGATCGCTCTTTAAAAGAACCCTTGAGATGTTACATGTTGACAGGGTGGATCCTGGTACCAGGAACAATACCTGAAGTAGGAACAACACTGGTTTTACTGGAGACAGGCTGTGACAACACTCAAGTGTTTAAATTAGCTGAAATCCCTGAAACAGAAGCCGCCTACAAAACCCCAAGTGGAAAAGGCTTATGAACCTTTCACCACAACAGAAGAGTGCCAGTTTTGGCCAGTTCATCATCCTATTCCTATACTAAAAAGAGCTTTCTATATAAACCTGCTCCAAATGAGCTCTAAACCCCATTGGAATGCTTGCAGTAGATCTTGGTGCCACATTTCCATAGGAAATGCTGTTCTGTCTGACCATACAAATACTGATTTTCTAAACCAGAAACCTAGCTTTGAAGCAGGAAATCTAAGTAATCCTTGAGTAAGTTAAAAGTAAAAACTGCCATTGGCCAAATTTCTCTTTAACTGATGAAAACTGCAGCAATGAAGCATTTTTCCCTGTGCGCAATGTATATGATACTGTAAATAAAACTTGGACCGAGACCTACTTTTCTGCTGCAACTGTGTGTAACTTGGCTTGGTAACGCAGAGATGTAATGCTCTATTTTTTTTTTTTTTTTTTTTTGGTGCTGTAACTGTGTAACTTAACTCAGTAGTGCTGAGACGCAATGCTCTATTTCTGCTGCTTGTGATCATGGAGAGCAAATGGCTTTACTGACTCACAGGAGAGTTTGTAAGGATGCCTCTCTGTTTGCTTGTAATGTCACTTCCATAAAATCACAAGTGTTTTTGAAATCAGCATGTTTTATTTGCATTCCTAAACAATTATGTAGGTTCCTCGGCACTGCAGGACTGACTTTGACTTACCCTTGGTACTGGCTTAGGTAATTGAAATACTGTGTATTGTTTATGTTTAATGGGATTCTTCTGTTTGTTAAGGTGCTGAAGACGAGCTGCTGCATCGACAACCTGAGGAAGGGAGTTCTCTGTTAAGACTGCAAGAAGATACTACCGACTGGTAAACACTTCCTTACATGTCTTTGCTTGTAGAATATTTCATTGTTTTCCATAATATTTTAGGCCAAGGAGTACAAACTATTTTGATCTATTGAAAGCAGTAGTAGTTCATGCAATTTATTTTTTTTTTTTTGTAATTAACTGTAGCTTACCAGACAAAAGGCTCGGTAGCAGGGGGTAACATGTGGGTATTTAAATTGGAATACAAAGTGATTAAATTCCTGCTCTCGTGTAGGAGAGAAAGGACTCTCTTCTGTAGTGGGACTTTAAACATTGTCTGTTTGCCTTTTCCACTGAGACTAATACAATGTGTCTGTACCCCTTACTATATAAAGACTATTTGAAGTGTGATAGTGCAAATGCTAAAACTTCAAATCTGATGCTTCAGGGCCTGGAGAGAGAGAATGAAGGAAACTAATGAAATCTAGTTTAAAAGTTGAACATGGCTGAACATGCTAATTTGAGTATCCAGGAGCTTTGGAAGAAGCCATTTATGCTTTTAATTATTCTATGAGTGTTTTGAGGCATAATTTTCACTGAAAATAATACATGACGCTAAAACTAAGGTTGTATGGTAATTTACAGGCATTTGAAGTCATCTGTAGGTTGCCTGTAGGTTCAGAATGATAAAACCATCATCAGTGAAGAGCTGTGACCACTTAGTACCAGTTTATCAGCCCATAAGTTAAGACATTGAGCTACATGATTACAAGGCAGTCAGAAGGAAACAGGAGAATTTAAAACATCTGAATATGTCTTGGCATAGCTAAATCACGTGCACAGTGATAGTAGGTACCGAATTTACAGCTCACTTCTCAAATACCTAATGTTGTAAGTGAAGTAGCAGTGTTCGGTACGGGGCAAGCCATCCACAAAGTTGTAAACTAAATATGCATTCAGTTTTCCTCTGTGATTATACCTTGCTTATATATCTTCTATAAAGCGTGAATCCTACCCTTCTGTTTGCTGCTATCATTTGAGATACAGGGCTAAGTAAACTTGTGTCGGGAGAGGGTTTTTAGCCCGGAATGGGGTGATGCAGCTGGATCCAAGGATTGTAATTATCACAATTATAACACTGTAATTACCTGATAGTAATTTTTACGTTAATCCTTTGGATTATTCTGATCATATATGGTGTGAATAAGTAATGTATGTCTGTCACTAAACTTGAGTGTGCAGCTTTCCTCATACAGAAAACTGAAAAGCTCGTTAGCCCAGCAGTGAGGCATGTTCCATCCATTTAGCTGTTTCAGCGTCCCTTCCCACCCCATCATCCCCCATCTCTCTCCAGGAGTTTATCAGGATGGCCATGCTGAGTGGAACTGGGTAATTCTAGAAAGTAGTTCTTTGTCCACAACTGCAGTAAAGTGTCTTAATTCAGCATTTCCTTTAGGACCAAGCAGTGCTTCTTAGCTCAGGGGTAGTGCTGCACAAACTTGTTTCCAGCATTAACTTTGGTCTGGGAAGACATTAGCTGGGAGCCCACTGAGCTCTACCACACTTTAGACCTGACCCAGGTCTCAGCTCAGGCCCCAGACTCTGGGAATATGCTGAAAAGAGAATGAAAGACATGGACATCCCTCAGGGCAAAGCGTGTCCGGGTCTTGTCGAGGTAGAAGCTGGACCTCGGTGTAGTGCAGACTAAGCCCGAATGGCTGTATAAGACACGTGTGCCTGTTTTATCTGGGTGGTATTTCTTTTGGTTAAGATGTTTCAGCTGTCCATTATCACAGATACTGAAGAACTTAGAACATTTTAGTTTGCACTATTTTTCATGTATAAGCTTTTCTTTTTCGTTATGTTAACTTACTTATATGGGATTATTTTTCCTGAGTATCAGTCATTCAGAAAAGGTCTTGATAATTATCTCCTGGTTTGGTGTATAATCTCTGATAATTATTCATTCTTATTTTATATCTTTATCTCTCATATGCAGCTTGCACTTGGCTGCATGCTTGAAGATTTAAAAATCTTTCCATGCAGCTTAGAATTGTTCCCCTGTAATGATGATGGGGAGAGGTTTTGAGCAAACTAATTAACATGTTATGGAGTCCCTGTTCCAGCACTGGTGTTGCAGTGTTTGTGGATTAACAGGTTTTGCATTTTGCGCATATTTTAATAAATATGAAAACACCTTCGCTATTATGTTTGCAAAGTGGAAGCAAATGCATACCTGTCATTTTCTTATTAATTTTGAGAACTCTTTGTTGTGGCTTGTATAGCTCTTATAAGAGCTTATGAGAGTTATTTGTCTGGCTGACACATCTTTAAATGTTCTCCTTCCTTGTGAGAAGAATCTTTAAAATCTCTTCAGTAATGATTTCAGTCTTTTCAGTGCAAATACCTTAATATGTGCTAAACTTAAAAAGAGCAAGAAAGTTTGTTTCTAGTTGGCCTTGTAGCTGTCTGCCTACAAAAGGTTAGAAGCGAAGAATTCGGAAGAGTTCCTGTGCGGAGTAAGGCCATATTGCCTGTGTTACCAACTTCTCTATGGCTTTGACTGTCTGGGAAGTTTATATAAAGCTTATATAAAGTTTATATATGCTGCAAGAAATATGAAGCAATGTTCTATTTTGTTTTGCTTAATGCTAAATGTTTCCTCTATTAAATGAGGAAATAGGTGTTAAAAATGTGCAGCTTTTAATGTGTGTTTTCAGAAGGATTTTTTTTTTTTTTCATTTGGGGAAACCTATGTAACCAATGTAGAAAGTGGTGAAGTTACAAATGCTTCTTAGCAACCTGAAAAGCTTTCACCATCAAGCCTACCAGAATACCACCAGTAGGGTCATGTGGGAGCCACCAGAGTAAAAGAATAATCTGTCACAATGAGTTTATATACTGTAAATAAATGAAGAAAAATGAGTGTCTTTCTGTCAACTGAAACCACTTTTACTTCCCATTTGTGCCACAAATTAAAAACAATCTCTTTTGGTAGTGTCTCTCTAAATGTATTGCTGTAGGTTTGCCTATAAATTATATTCGCGCTTCCGCAGAGCTTCTTGAATTGATTTGTCATCCATGTGAAAGTGGGTTTGTTGAAATGGTTCTTAGTATATGGAGGTTAAGTATTTTTTGTGTTTTTTGACGCTGACTATAAAATATTTTGATAGAAATTCTGATCGTGTTGCTGGTGTTCCACCAGCATGCATTTATTTTGTATTAATGTTGGTATCTAAGGCAAGAAAGAGGAAGAGCTGACAGGTTTTTTAGGCCAAACTGAGCTGTCTCTTATTATATATTTTATCTTGGGGCTTGTTTAATGTGGCTGGCTGTGATAGCATGGGAATAGATTGAGGGGCTAAAAGCTTTTGTACAATCCTGTGTTTTTTAAAGTCTAATAGTACGTATTAAAAAGGAATGTAAATAATCTGCCTGTGCTGACACAATGTAATGTGGTATCTTTTCTCTCACAGCAGACAAAGTTACGTAAAACCTTGAATGGAGATGGTAATAATCTGCAAACGATCAGTGACATGGGTTTTTTTCCTGTGATCAAGCAGAACTCAGTGTAGAGCTCTTCCAAAATAGCCTTCCTTTATATGCAGTAGTGCTACTGCAACGCTTCATAGAGTAAGTTTAAAAAGAAGTGATTTTGAATCTGGTTTAATGGCTCATTTACTAACCTCTTTGGCGTGAGACTCTGGCCATGCAGATTTGTTTATGAAGGTAAAGCTGCTGGTTTTTTCCACCTGTAAATAGTTGCTCAGGACAACATGAACTGTTTAATTCCGTTTGTCCAATGAGCCTTTAAATCAAAGACATTCATTTAAGGTTTGTTTTGACTTTTTGAAAAGTCACTTTTAAACAGACCAGCAAAATATGTAAACTTTTCTCATCAGAAAAACATTTGACCTGAAAAGCTGTGCTTGTTGAGACAGGTGACTGGACTTTCGTATGATGTTCTATGTGCTCTGTTCTAGTAGGTTGATGTCAGATGTTGTGTGTTTCACTTCCTGACTTACAGAAGGTCTCTTGAATGCTTGTTAAAGGACCCTTCTAGGTTTTGTTGGAGTTTTTTCTTGTTGGTTTGTTTTAACTCTGTAGGTATTTGAACTACTAACATGTACTCCTTCAGATCTGGTTAATATTCAGCTTACTGCTTGACCAGATAACTGCAGTTTTATTTAGAATCATAGAATATCTCAAGTTGAAAGGGACTTATCAGGATCATCGAGTCCAAATCCCTGCTCCTCAAAGGGCTACCTGTAACTGAACCGTATGACTGAGAGCATTGTTCAGACACTGCTTGAATTCTGACAGGCTTGCTGCCTTGACCCACTTCCCTGAGGAGCCTGTTCCAGTGACCAACCACCCTCTTGGTGAAGAACCTTTTCCTAATGTCCCATCTGAACTTCCCCAAATGCAGCTTGCTTCCTTTTAGCTCATTGTGAAATTAATTTTGGAAATTATTGAGCAGAAATAGTGTTGAGCTGTTGAGAAAGTATCATTAAATTACAGTGCAGGAATTAAGACCTTGTTGTATGGCTCCAGTTTTGTTTTTTATTTTTTTCCTGCCTGTTGGAGAAAGCTGTTGAATACACACAGTGGTCCCTAGGAGCTGGGCCCAGGCATTCCCGTGTTATGTCTCTTATGTTTATTACCCTGTATTCTGTAAACTTTGTGCATGCTTCCATCATAGATGCTACCTAATAAACATTTGAGGTTACAGGTTAAATTAATATGATTAGATTCTTCTGGACAGCTAGTGATTGATATAACTGGTTTGAGTATTCTTGTTTATCATTTTTTACTGGCATCTAATCACGCATGTTTTCCTTCGTATTAGAATAAACTCAAACTTCTATTACTATGTAGCTGATCTGAAAAGCTGCTCTTTTTTTCTTCTCCTCCTGCCTCTTTTATTTTTTTTTAATTATTTTTTTTTTTTAATTTTAGCTGAAACAGTTATTACAGGTTCTTCTGCATAGGTGGAGCTCAAGGCACTCCTGGGCAAGCTGGAGGTGCTTTCAAGAGTCTCGGTGCTATCCGATGGTTGCTCTGGTCAGAGCAGAGTCCCTCTGATCCCTCTTGGCTTGTCCCAAGGCTGTGTCATGGTCACTCCTGCGCAGCGTTTCCTCCGGCAATGGAGGAGCTGCCTCTGCTGAGACCGGCTGAGTGGGGCAGCCCTAGGGACCTTGTGGGGAAGGAGTTAAAGCAAACTGCTTGGGCATCCCCTCTAGCCTGCTCAGCCCTTGGGTCATGAGAAACATGTGGCAAAACTTACTGCTGTTTTTCCCAAGAAGAGGCTTTTCAGGCTCTTTAAAAGCTAGTCTGTGTTCTTGGAAAACTGGAATAAACAAATCCATTGCCTCTGAGCAGCAGAGATGCTGTCTGTGAAGCTGCTGTAGCTCCAGCCTAATCAGCTTAGGTCTAGATTCACCTTACAGTTTTACCTGTTAAAGCATTAACTATGGCTTCAGTGCTCAATTTCTGATACTGTTGTTGGACTAGATGATCTTTATGGTCCCTTCCAACTCTAAAAAAAATTCAGTGAAATTCAGTTGGAGAAGCAGTTAATGATTAGAACTCACTAAAACAAGTAAAAAGGTCTTTTAGGTGGCAAGTTACTCACTCCTCTGGTTGGGCTTCCTTTCATGATAGAAGTTCCTTTCTGTTCATGTGACCTAGTATAGTCCAGAGGAAAGTGGTTTACCCTGAGCTTAGAAATCTAGATTGTAAGAAATAAGGACTCCTCTGTTTGTGTTACTGAATAGGGTTACGGGTCCTGGGTTTGCTCAGAGCTGATAATACACTACTACTAATGTTGAATGGGAAAGCCCTTTTGACCTTGTCTTGTCTTACTGTTTTTATTACGCAAGTGGGTGAGTATTGCTGCAAACTTCCTGGGACAGGGTATGGTTTCACTTCTGTTATGCTGAGACTGAGTCGGGATTCTTAGTCTTAAACTTTGCCATATACCTAAGAAATTATATCATTTGTATAGCTTAGATAAAAAGCTGTTGAATCACTTGGTTGGTATTTGGGAACCCTTCACGACTGGGTGTTAACAGCATAACATCAAAGGAAGCATCAACTGTTGAAAAATGTCAATGCTAAGTAGTCATGGGGAAGTTAAACATGCAATAGATGTAATATATAAATTATATTGCTAATGTTGTAAAGGTATCCAGTATCCCTTCCTACCTTAGGTAAACTAAAGTACTTTACTTTTTTGAGGAGTGAAAACCTGAATACTATATAGAATCATAGAATGGTTAGAGTTGGAAGGGACCTTAAAGATCATCAAATTCTGACACCCCTGCCATGGGCAGGGACACCTCCCACTAGACCAGGTTGCTCAAAGCCCCATCCAGCCTGGCCTTGAACACTTCCAGGGATGGGGCATCCATAACTTCCCTGGGCAACCTGTTCCAGTGCCTCACCACCCTCACAGTAAAGAATTTCTTTCTGGTATCTAGTCTAAATCTCCCCTCTTCCAATTTAAAACCATTACCCCTTGTCCTGTCACTACATTTCCTGACAAAGAGTCCCTCTCCGGTTCTCCTGTAGGCTCCCTTCAGATATTGGTAGGCTGCTGTGAGGTCTCCCCGGAGCCTTCTCTTGTCCAGGCTGAACAACCCCAGCTCTCTCATCCTGTCTTCATAGGGGAGGTGCTCCATCCCTCTGATCATCTTCGTGGCCCTTCAAAATTCTGTTTGTGTAATGTACCCGGTGCTAAATCACTTCAGGATTTAGATTTATGAAAGTTCAAAAGAAGTACAGGAGATAATATGCTATCAGAAATAGCAGGTTCAGTTGTTTGAATAATTGACTATTAGACACAGGACTTTGTTTTGATAATTCTTGCAAGCTCTTATTTTTTTTTCTCCAGTAAAACAGGAAGTTGAGTAGCCTGGACTAAAATATCACAGTTCTAGCTCCCACCGCCAAAAAACCAACCACCAAAACAAAAAAAACCCACCCCAAATGAAACAACCCAAAGAAGTCTCATCTCTGTTTTCCTAAAAGTCCTTATTTGTCTTCAGGTAACCTTCAATATTCTCACTCACTTTTAGAAGTGGAAGAGATTATTTGGAAATATTTAACTTTCTGATTCAATATCTAAAAAAAAAAAAAAAAAAAAAAAACAACCCTTGTATTTGGTCTTCAACTTGCAGCTTTTTTTTTTTCTATGTAAAGCTTTGATAAGATGCAAAAATGAGGATTATGATAGTTCGTTTTAGTGTTTCCACTAAGCCAAGGTAAGGGTTTGTTATGGAAAACATAACCTGTAAGTGGATGAAATACAGATTTTCACACTGAGTATTAGTCTTGTATATCTATGCCATACAAGCTTCTCAATTATTTGTGCTTCCCCCCCTTTTTTTTTTTTTTGGTAAAAGGGGTATGTGATTATAACGTTGTCCCCTTTTTGTTAATCTGTAGTGCAGCATCTAAGCTTCCTTGAAATATTTCCTTCAAAGCAAATCTGATGGCTCTTTGCTACATTCCTTTTGAAGCCAAATCTTCAGACTAAACTTCAGAGAAGCTGAAACAGCTTTGTGGACCTCGCTTGGAATATGCCGAGTAATTAGTTGCGCTCTGAATTTCACACATGGAATTAAACATGTAGCACCACTAGATGTTTGGATGCACAGTATGAAGAGCTGTATGCCAATATAGCTCTGAAGAATATGGGTTATAGTGACATAAATGAATTTTAATCTGCAAATGAAGGACAAAGCATAACATGCTTTTGGCAGGTGTCTAACACAAATTGAGAACTTCCAAGAAAGCTTTTCGTGTCAGATCACCCTTTCTATCATTAACTTAGAAACCTAAACCACGGGTTTGAGTGTAGCAAGTAATACAAGATATGGCAAGACAACATTGAGAAATTGTATAGGATAGGGAAAGGCTTAATATAACAATAGACTTGAGATACAATTTAGCTTCAGAACAATAAATAAAAAGTAATGGAGAAGAAAGTTTTGAGCTGAACCTTTCTATAGCCAGAAGCCAAAAAGGTGATTTTATAGCTGGCAACCAGTAGACTTGCTTTCCTATGAAGAACCGAGGACGCTTTGCAGTAGTGATAGACTTCCTCTGCATAGACTTAATCTAATGCTTGATTGCCATACGGATAGAGCAGGATCTTATTTTAGAATCACTGATGTTAATGTTGGAGTTCACATCCATTTAGCATTGTATCGTGGGTTCATCTGCAGATGCCCTGGAACTTCCTTTGAAACGTGATCTTAGCTACGATTTATTTTTATAGCTTAGCCATCTGTCACTGTTACTAAAGTAAAAATCAAGTTTTATTACTAAACTTTTCTTAGTGTTCTTTTTTTATTACCCACAAGATGTGGGATGTATTTAGCTTGCGGTTCTGTTTTGGACTGGGCTTGCTTTTTATGTTTTAATGTGTGCTTCTAAGAGTAACCAATTTTTGGAGTGGTTTCCTCAAACTTAATTTCTAGCCTGTTGCTGAAATAAGAGCAGGAGCGTCTAAAAACTGCCAGAGCGGTGTAGTCTTTGAGCTGGGCCCCGTTCTGTTCAGCAACGCGCAAAGGGCAGTTAATGTTCATGGACCGAGAACATCTTGTGCCGTAGCCTACCTTTGGCTCACACAGGGTTCAAGTTGGCGATGCTTCACCAAGGGAGATCCTAGTGCAAGCTTCAACTTCTAGCGAGCAATTTAAGCATTTGCTCTGTGAAAGCAAGAGAGCAGGTTGTGTTTTGAAGGCAACTAGTAAAGCCTGGGTGCCTCATACCTCACATGGAGTAATAGATAAACGTGCAAGCTTTCTTTAACGAGTGTTGTAAGCCTTATGAAGTAACTTTTTTCAAACCCAGTACACAAAGTAATTTAGATTCGCTTTGCAAAGTTGTTACCAGTTCTTTCTTACTACTCAATGTTTCCATTTCTTAATGGGCAGAAAAGCCTGGGTGTTGGAAAGCTGCAAAATCACCAGTCTTGTAGCAAATCTTGACTGACAGTTGCTGACGACTCTATGCTTGTGTGTAGGGGTTTCTTAATTGGTTCAGTCAGGGCTGGGTGGAAAACACTGGTTTCATACTGGAAGTTAATGGTTAGCTTTTCTCTTCCGAAATCTGTTTTCATGTACTGCTAAGTTAAGCAGCATCAGCTCAATATGAGGTGGATGCCTAAAACAGAGCTTATTCAGTGGTTAGCCAGTTACTAATTTTTGTCAAGTTTCGTTATCCACAATGATGCCAAGTTTACTTTGTGCATCTTTTATATTTGGGTACCATTTGACTTGTGTCAACTACAGGCTTTTCCTCTGACAAACTGTACGATGCTTGGGTTTTTTTTCTTCTGAAAATGAATAGCTGCATTTTTGGATGATTTGCTGGCCCTCTCTAATGGCTGTAGACGTTTTTCGCCATTTGTTTTCCAACTGTCGTGACAGTTCTTTAAATTGCAGTTGTAGTTGGCCTGAGATGTTGGTGTGTGCTTTGGCCTTGTTCTGCTGTGGTGAAGTTAGGCTGTGGGTGAAGGGAGGGGGCGTGTGTGTAATAGAGACTCCTAGGATGGGACACATTAATCTTTCTGCTGTTGGGCTCCATAAAATGGTACAAAAAAAAAAAAAAAGCTAAACAAAATCTGTGAGCTGTTAACCCATTGAATAGAAGGTAAATTTCCTGCCCAGAGCTGCTTCTCTCTGTGATATAATGTTAAGTACTTGGCTGCCTCGGAATCACAAACAATTGAAACAATGCTTGGTTCTGTATTATTCAATTTTTGCTACCCATTAAATTATATAGTATACATATCTCGTGCCTTTTGGTATTCTTTCTATATTAATCTGCAGATCCAAACCTTGAGAATCGGTCAGAAGGAAACTCAGATGTTTTGCAGCTCCTCTGCACTAACTGAGAGAACCCAAGTAACGCGCTCTGAACTTGACAATAGGCGATTGTTCATTTAGGTACTCTTAGGTCTGAATTAAGGTGCAACCAGAAGTGCAAAAATTATATAAAGAATCCATCACTCTATTAACTTCATGTCTGACAATTTTAATGGGTGTGCACTGATTATTCCTTATCAACTGCTAGAGATCTGTAAGTCAATGTCTTATCAATTTAGACAGTGCTTTATTATATTGTATAGTGCTAACCTCTCAATTTAAAATAGTGCTGTGTAAAATCAAATATCTCTTAGCTTGCCAGCATAAACCAAATTGATAGTACCAGACGTGCTCAGTCTGATCTGTTTTGCATGAGAACGTACTCATTGGTACTAAAAGATAGGAATCCTTTTTGTTTATAGCTCAGTGAATTAAGTTGGACTCTCACCCAAAATCATCTTAACCAGAGCTCTTGACTACCCAAAAAAAAAAAAAAAAATATTTTAGGTAGATTTTTTTTTTCTAGTGTTCTTAAATGTTTTGTCCTATTTAATTTTTCTTTCACTTTTTTCAGGAAATCAGCTTCTTGAAGTAATGTTGAGTCGAACTTTGGTTTCGGTTTCTCTGTTCCCAGTAGCGGTTATGTACATCCCCGCCCTGCAGGGGACCGATGCTTTCCAGTCAGCGTTTAATTTTTATTGCTTTGTCTCAAAGCACAAATTGAGCAGTCTGTAGTCATGAGGAGGGGGGAAAAATATTTAAAATACGCCTAGTGAGGATGGGTGAGTTTTAGGGAAGTTGCAGCAGTTCTTACAAAGATAGTGCTGTTAACCATCTTTTTGTCCTGTGAGGTAGTTGTCCTGAAGCTGTTGCTTACTGCCGAGAGGGTAAAGGGAATCTGAGATCAACTGGCAAAGGAAAAAGCAGATGAAAGAAATCCTAGTCAAGGGAGAAACCTCTTTGAGAGAGATGCATACAATGGAAAGAATGAAGAAATAAATTTCTGCAGTCGTAACAGTGTCTGGCAGTCGTCCTTTTGCTTATGTTCAGTTCTGTGGGCTGTGAAGAGTCGTTCTCAGGAGGGTCTCCACTCTGCTTCTTGCCTGTGGTGCTGTAGATCTTCAGAGCCTTCCCAAGCTAATATTACACCACTATTTCCTGTGAAGCTTTATGAGATACTGTAGTACTCCATGTCTTCTCCTTTAAACTGTACTGTTAACCTAATTATTTCACCAGCCTTAAGATGGTGGTTAATAACGTGTGTAGCAAACTGAGGCTGTTAAATAATGTTAGTTTACTTCATTAAGCAAATGGTTTCCAGTGGTGACTTGAAAGTGCCTTCTCTGGAGGTCAGCATGCAAGCCATGAATTTTTTCAGGAGCTAATTTGTGTGGTTGAATTAAGAGTCTTGTGTTATTCTCTTACTTTTTAAAGTTTGTGTCTGCAGAGTGACATGCAAGTGGAACAACTTCCCCACTGGTATTTTATTGCAGCTTTGACTTTTTAGTAATTAAATTTATTACGGGATACGTGTTCTTACGGATTATCTACCAGCAGCAGCCTTTTTCCCTAGAAACACATTTGTTGCCAAATAATTGTGTTCCCTATTTATTTATATGCCTAGAGATAAAATACAGTTCTGCATTTTATTTTTTAACATATTTTTTCAAAAGTTACTGTGGTGTGTAGATCCAGAGCTACGTTTATGAAGTAGATTCAGAAAAATAGTACAGTGCCTGGAACAGATGCTAGTTTGCTTTTACAAGGTCATGTAGCATTACAGTTAAGAATTTTGGTGCAAAAGAATGAATTTTCATAATCTCTTTTTCTTTTAAAACAGCCTGGAGGCCAAGAACAGAGTGCAGCACTGGCTGTAGGTAAGAATTGAAACTTAACCTGTTTGAAAACTCTCCTGAAATAGAAGAAAAAAATATATAATATGTTAAAGGGCAGAAAATGGGAGTGTGCTGAACATTAGCAATTTTCTCTTCCAAGAGCTCCTTTTTCCCCATTTGCTTCTACAACTTCTGAAGTTTCTATTGTTCACTAGGAAGTCTTGCTCTGTAACCTAATTTATTCTTCTCTGTGGTTGAAGATGCTAAACCAGGTTGCAAGTGTTTGGTTTGTTTCTTGCACGGTACCTCAGCACACAGCCGGGTTATATTTTTGAAAACACTTCCCTGTACTGATGTGAAGAAGTCTCATTGTTTCAATAAAGGCATTTTTCGTGTGCACATACTATAGTAGTTGGGCCACATTTAAGAACTTATCCTGGAAGATTGTGCTTAAACTTCTTGGAAGATTTGAATTAAGACATAATGTTTTGGTGATTTATTTTTTTTTTTTCTTTCTCAGTCTTTTTGCTAAAAAGTCACAGTGTAACTTCAAACCTTTTCCAAACCAGATGCTTTATGCCAGAAAACAGTACTCTGAACCGGCTTGAAAGACTGACGAGGTAGCATATGTTCATGGGTTTAGTTTTGAGTTTTATAACCTGTTACTAGTCATCTAAGCTACTGCATAGAGTGTGTGAGTTAAACTTCATGTTTATTGTGCTGTGTCAGCACGGCCAGCTGTCTTCTGTCAGATTGGGAAGGTAACGCTACCAAATGTGGGGTAGAATTTATTTTTCTTACGTTTCTGATGAGTCATTAAAAAGCTCTTTGAATTCTGGGGAGTTGATTAAATTGATTTATCATCAGTTTTGTTGACAAGAGTAGAAAACAATCCCAAGTGCTGTGTCCAAAACTATTTGAATACTCCATTCAGGAGTTAACACATATATAATTCTATAGATTCTTACTAAAGTAATTGTCCCATGGGGCAAACTTAACTAGAGGTTACTTTCTGAATAAGGTTAGGACTTGAAAAAAGCTTAATATCCAATAAAGCATGAACCTTCAAATGTGAGCAAATTCCTAGGGAAGAGCGGGAACAGGGAGAGCATATATTGGTGGTTCTTCCAGGACATAAATATTTTCAGGTCAAGTATTTTTCTGACCCAGATGTGATTATGGAATGTATTCAGTATTCTTTAATGGCTTTCTGTTCTGCATATTCTGTACCTGTTTTTTCCCCAAGAAATGCTGCGAACTCCTTGTGAGATGAGATGAACTTGTGGAGTTCAGAGATGGACTGGTGCAGGAAATCATAAGTCTGCATGTTATTCTGCACACTTGCTACTGATCTTAATGAATTTTAGGATGTATAATATCACTGGAGAATAGCAAATGTTCATCCATATTTCCAATAAGTTGGTGCAAATAAATTGGCTTATGATATCTTACACTTATGGGACACCTTTAGTTGGATTTCAAGATTACAAGAAAACTTGAGGTGTGTTGGGAGGGATGGAAAATGAGATAGATGATCAAGCTGAGCACAGCTAGGGGAGTCTGGACTGATGTGGTCTGGGGGTTTTGTGTATTTTACACTTGCTTTCTAACAAGAAAAACTATCTGGACTCAATAAAAGTAGTTGCTACTATGCCTCATGAGGCTATCTGAAGAAGTAACTGGAGATAACAAAGATGGTCTTGTAAGAAATCTCTTGTGAAACTTTAAAGCAGCAGACAACCATGTAGACACCAATTTTATCCCCTCTGCCCTGCTTAGTGCCTGTCTGGTTTGTTGCTGTTCCTGGTAACAGATGGGATGGGCAGGAGTATCACTCTGCTAGTCATCTTCTGTTGTACCATCAGTAACTTGATGTGCTCCATTAGCCTTCTGTAGTCTGCAAACATACTTTGTCTGATTGGTGTCTCAGAAAAAGGAAACTTCACAGAACAATCAGAATAATCTGCTGTTCCAGCTATGTGCTTTGGAAGCCTTTGGGACTTCCCTCCCACCTTGGTAGTTCACAGCTGGTGTGTCACTGAACTGAATTTGCAGATGGGCAATCAGTGTCAGGTTCATACACATTGCGGTTTAGTCCTGTGACATTCCAAAGAAAACCCTTGAGATAGAATATGTCAATGAATATTTATATCCATCAGCTTGATGACTAGATAATTTGTCATAGTACTGTTAGTGTAGGATTTGCAAGCCAAGGCACTGAAAGGGTGCAATAGTTCGGAGCCAAACTAAAAGAAAACATTTTATTTGCATATTAAAGAGCAATGAGGATGCTTGTACTCCTTGTCCTGGCACATTAGATGGCAGCATTGCTGAAGCTGTTTGTCAGAGCTTCAGTGTGACTTCACCCAACTGGGGTACTGAAATGGATGGGCGTCTGGTTCTTATAGATGGGATACCAGCTAGTTTGAAAGAAAACACATTTTCAAATAAAACTAGTCTTGAAGAGGAGCTCTCTTCCCCAAGTAAGCACAAGTCTTACGAAGAGAGGCTGAGGGAGCTGGGGTTGTTCAGTCTGGGGAAGAGGAGACTGAGGGGAGACCTTATTGCTCTCTACAAGTACCTGAAAGGAGGCTGTAGAGAGGCGGGGGTCGGTCTCTTCTCCCAAGTTACAGATGATAGGACAAGAGGCAATGGCCTCAAGTTACGCCAGGGGAAGTTCAGGTTAGATATTAGGAAATATTTCTTTACTGAAAGGGTTGTCAGGCATTGGAATGGGCTGCCCAGGGAGGTGGTTGAGGCACCATCCCTGGAGGTATTCAAGAGAGGAGTTGACATAGTGCTTGGGAATATGGATTAGTGTTGGGTGGTGTGGTGGTGTGTGTGTGGGTTGCGTGTGTGGTGGTTTTTGTTTTTGTTTTTGTTTTGTTTTTTTTTTTTTGTTTTTTTTTGTTTTTTCATTGGTTGGACTAGATGATCTTAAAAGGTCCCTTCCAACCTCTGTGATTCTGTGATTCTGTAAAATACCAGCTAAAAGGAGGCATATCAGCTGGACTAGACACTACAGGGAAGTTAAAGATTGAGAAGATTTTTATTTTTTTTCTAGCAGTTAGATAAAACTTGCAGGTTTGGGGGTTTTGTAGTTGGTTTTGGTTTTATTCTTTACACTAAGATGAAAACCTGGCAGGAGGAGGACTTACCATACAAGTTAATGTTATTGTTGGGTTGTTCGGGGTTTTTTTTGGAGATGGGAGTTTGACAGGTGTTAAATTCCAGGCTGAAATTGTTGAAATATGAAACTTTCTTGATAACATGGTAGTGTAGAACAGTTTTAATAGTCATACCATCTTTTGTAGACTAAGAAGCTGTAAAACAAAAAAAGCAATCTGTAATTCTACCGCATCTCTTATTAAATGCTTTTTTGCATCTTTGTGTATCTGACAAAAATAGAATGTTCTCAGCTTACTTTGAAAAAAGACAGACTTCAAGATCAGCCACTGTTTCCATGTTAATGTCACAATATCGTGGACTAAATGCAGTGTTTGGTCTGGAAGGAAATCGCTGGCTGTCAGAGTTGTAAGGCACTAGGATGGTATGAACACATTTGTTACAAGCTTCCCTTTCTCTTGAAGATCAAATTGTAAGGTAGTGACCTCTGTTGGAGGATTTACAGAACTGCAAAAGGCTTTTAAGATTTCAAACTTTGAAGGAGAAAGCAAAATGGAAAATGTATTTGGATGTAAATGTCCTTGAAGTAAAAAAAAAAAAAAAGTATGTTTTTTTTTCTGGTGGTTGCAATATAATTGAATTAAAAAGAGCATTATGCAAAATTAAGCTAGAAAGCATGTTGAACTTGAATCATTTTGAAAGAGGAAAGCATATCTAACTATTTTCTAGCCTTGGAAGAATAGTGCAGTTACTCATTGAAGGGTAAATCAGGGCAGATTTTTGGAGCACAGTCTCTCCTCTTTTCAATACAAGCTCTGTTTTAAAAATAAGAGTAATCCTTCCACACAAATGGGTTTTATTCCAGACTTGTGTGGGCACACTTAGTTATTTTATTGTAGCTCCTGTCAAATAAGTTATTCAGTGTCAGCTGTGCCACTAAAATATTCCCGAATTAACAAGGCTTTAAGACTGCCTCTTCTAAAGGCACTGTGGATTCTTCAGTGCCTTTCCCTTGATTTCCTCTAAGTGGAAAAATGGACTGAATGAACACTGACCTGACCGTACTTTACAATTCTGGTTTTGAGGAATGTGAAGCCTTTTTTCACTAGACTATTTTCCCTGGCAGGCCTCCATTTTCCTGATATGACCAGTTTTGAATTCAGTTTTGTTCAGAAAGGAGACTTTATTGATGATGTGTGATCTCAAAAAAAATACCTTCAGTTTCAACTGAAACAGTTTATTTGTACCAAAGTCAGTTTAACCAAAAGAACTGACATCAGAGGCAGCTTTAAACAGCTTTTAAGTAGCCTGAATACTTACTTTCTGATACAAAACCATTTTCTATCTGGCAGTGTAAATTGTTTTCCTACTATTCAGATAAGATATTGATGATTGAAGCCTCAGGAATTCAGCGGAATTTTTTTTTTTTTTTGGCTTGCATGTCTTTTATGGTTGGTTTGTAGTTAGTGGCTTGTGGAAGAAAAACCACTAGGTGTCAGGAGTGGAAAGCTGTGCATCCGTCTTTGCATAGGTTTAGACTGTGAAGTATGTTGTAAAAGTGTATATGAAAACTGGTGAAATCTTATGTTTGCTAAACAAATTGTCTGGCAATGAATGAAATTGTGTGTTTTATGCAGAACTGGTGACTGGTGTAGTACTTCGTGTGTGTGTTCAATTCAGCAGTTAGATGTCAGAATCTGAACTGATCCCTTTGATATTAACAACAATAATGTTGCTATGAAGAGTCCTGAAAATGAGACCAGCTTATCTAAAATTTAGCTTATTTTAAGTAAATAGCACCAAGCTTCTCCTTCCTAAATCAGAAGCTGATAGTTTCCATGTGTTGGCCTCTATTCCAGACCGAGTGATAACTACAATTTTTTTGCTGTTACCCCAATAATTATTTCTTGCCTGGACAACCCATTTTATTACTTTGGGATTTTGTTTAATGAAAGATCTTTATTACTTTAAAGTAATATTACTAATTACTTTAGTAAATTAGGTATTACTAAAGTAATATCCACTAATATGAGTAGTAGGACTGAGAATGTGTCAGAGAGATCCGCGCTTTTCCAGCACTATTCAGAAGAGAAATAAACGTGCATTAGACTGGGAAAAACATGTATTTTCCTTGGATCCGAACAACTTTTGGAAAAGTGATTCCCGCAATGTAGTTTACAAGGCTGTGTCCATCTGCAGCACTCTCTGGCTTTTAAGGTTGAGGGCAGATACGTCCTCGCTGCTCAGGAAGCCGAATGGCTTCGTCAGGAGAGAAAAGGACACTGGATCCAATCGGCTGTTGCTCTGTGATGCTGTGTGTTGCTAAGGGCTGCCGTGGATTCAGCTGATGTGGGCAGCCACCCATTCACTGTTGTTTTTGTGTTTTGGGGTTTTTTTTTTCTTTTTTCTCTTCCCTGTTCATGGCTAGATACTATAGGCAGAAAATGTTCAGTAAGCCTTGAAACAATTGCCAGGCTGACAGGATTATTA
Source organism: Numenius arquata (assembly GCF_964106895.1). NCBI lineage: Eukaryota > Metazoa > Chordata > Aves > Charadriiformes > Scolopacidae > Numenius > Numenius arquata. Next base: position 67,810,621 of record NC_133578.1, on the reverse strand, counting down.
TCTAGAAAAACAGCAAAGGGAGACATTCAGCTTGGTTTTTGTTTATGTAGTAACACTAAGTATTGTAACGCTGTATTGCTATACTATAATGTTAGGCTTTTAACGCTATAAGTGTTTTTCACATACTATTTTACCCAAATACCTCTGAATCAGGTTTATGCCACACGTGACCAACTGAAAATTTAAAACTCAATCCCTGGAAGAAAACATTTGCTCTTTTGTTAGGTTGTGCTTTCCATATAATGCTGTGCTTAACTTCCTTCTCCAGGCTCCAGAGCGTGGATATGAGGGTTTTGTGGAGGGCAGTTTTCATACTCTGAATATTCCTGTTTGGTGTTAAGCTTCATTAAAAGTAATCCTAGGAATAGTGTGTGCTTTTCCAAAAGGTGAGCTGATGTTTTCTTGAAGTGGGAGTTCTTCAATAGTCACAAAGACTTTTTTTTTAATCTATTTAACTGTGGTTTTCAGGTTAGTTTGAAAGTGTGCTATTCTTCTCATAGAACAAAGCTGAATTAAAAATGTCACTTAGTCATCTTTGTAGTATTTTACCTTTAACAAGAGTAAGTTTTCCAGCCGCTCACCAGTTGCAAGCAAAATCCTTGTTAATGTACAGTTTTGCTTTCAGGTGCGAGAGGGGAAAATTTCTTTGGTGCTTGGCTGAATTTAGTTGCATCGTGTATTTCTGTTAAATTTCCCCTGGGCTTAGCTTAGGAAGAAAACATATATTGAAATGTGTCAGGGATATTTTCAGCACGAAGGGCGTGCGTGCAAGACTTGTTTTGAAAATATGCCTTTGCCTTCCGCTTGTCTGATCATGACACTACACGCAACATCATACAACCCCATAAGGCTGTAATGGGCCAAATCACTGTAATGCAATGTGGCATTCCGTATGTCTTCCTCCACAAGTAGGTCAAGTTCAACCCATGTTCTTGGCTTGCGCTCTGATTTCCCATAACCTGCTCCACGTGGCTCATGTATTGTGCTGGAGCACAGAGCATGCCAGGAGGGATTCTGGGCAGCTTCACAGGGACAGGCAGTTTTTGGACAGAGACTAGTGGGGTTGGTTTTTTTTCCAACTCTGATTTTATGACGTTGGATTCATGGCAAGAGAAAACTTCGGTGGTCTAAAGTGTGCTTCTACTGAATCTTACACTGTTGGTTTACCTAATGAGTTACCTTTGGACACTGCAGTATAAAAATCTTAAAATCATTAAGATCCCTTGGGGGGAAAAAACAGCTTGTAAGTTTTGATATATTCTGAATGAGAATACTGAATAAAATTAGAGGTTGACAGTCTGAAGCTGTGTAAGAACAAATAGATGGTGACCTAAACTGTACTTAAAGTTGGGCATGTGAATGTTTTGATGTTGGTGGCTGCAATATGCCAAATTCTTCTTGGTAAGCTTTACAGCTTCAGTGTAGTTTTTGTTCCAGTTGTACTGGCACAGGTGTGGGTCACAAGGTGTGTTACCACCCACAAAAGTCACCTCCAGTCAATGATCAGAGTCGTTATTTGGCTGTGGGTCAAAGTCCAGCTGCAGGATATAAAACTCGGTCAGTAGCAGTGCTTGCTCTTGGCCTTAGTCTTTGTGCAGGCTCAAATCTTTCCTGACTGAGGGCTGACTGATGTGATGAGCTCAAGGAGGATGCAGTCAGTGCTAGAAGATGGCCTTGTCTAGGCAGTGATCACTCAGCATCAGGGCTCGTTAACTGCAGCCACATCTGACTTTCTAAAACAATAATTCTACTTACTTTAGCTGAAGCTGTGGACTTTCAAGGAAGTTGAAAGAGCGCTTGGTAAATTGGCATGCTGCTATGGTGGTTAATTACCAAGATAAGTCTTCATAGAACTACCAAAATCTTCTATGCTAATAATGCTTTTAAAGGGCATCAAATAGCAGATGAGGTCCCTGGAGAGAACTGTGATGGCTAGTTCTGCAGCCTGTTTCTTTTACACGCAGATTGTCATCATCTTTACATTAGAGCCAGTAGTGGACCCTCTTTCATATGTTTCAGGCCCAGCAGACATGCAAGTGACGAGCCATCTTGAACAAAACAAGAATCCCTAGTAAATCTGGACCTTTCAGAAGTGTGAGGCACCCGTGAGCTCGGTTCCTTTACTCTAGATGGATGCAGGTATCCTGCTGACATAGCAGCCTCTCAGCCCAGTTTTCAAATTCCCCTCTATAGGGTTCCCCCTTGAGTGCAACAGGAAAGCTCTTCCTGCTGCTTAGCTATACCTGTTGAAGGAAAATAATGTACAGAAGTGTAGAGTCTCCAACCTGAGCCATGGCACATTGACATGCAGCTGCTTCCATGCATCTGGGAAGTTCCACACTGACACCATGGTCTTGTTCCAAGCTGGAAAAAAATGGTGCTTAGCTTTGCCGGAAGAGTAAATTCCTGTCTGTTGGGTCTTAGATTCATCACCTTAAATGCTAAGAAGGGAGAAAGTGTCCTCCCAGGAAATGCTAGATTAATTATATTTTCTCAACTTTTCTCTAAACTGAGTTTTCAAGCTCTTTTTCTAGCTGCTTAAAATCTTTTTGGATTACAACTTGGAGGAATGATCGTTTTCCCAGTTCATTTTCACCAAATCTTCCAGCATTAAGGAATACTTGAGATCCTTGAGTAACTGTTAAAATCTATCTTGATACAAGTTTTAAAAAAAAAAAAATAAAATACTGTCCTTGTCCAGCTTCTGCTAGGTTTCCATTCACTCCGTAACAACTGAATGTATGGTGAATGTTTTGCTGCTAAGAAAGCAGATGTGATTGTGTCTTGTATGCAAAACTGGGACATGACTAAAGTGTATCAAGTTTTTTTTCAATATGCCGAATGCACGAGGGAACAGGTCTGTTATGAACTTTATTATGAACAAGCGTTCATGGAGCTTTGTATTCATGTAAATTGAAATGTATTCCTATATCACATGTTGTCATCTTGTTGCTGTTGTAGTTGAATTAATCCAGTCTCATCATCTTGAATTTTCTCTCCTGTTCTGAGAGGGGCTGTTCACTGAACTGTTCCTATTAGATCGGTTGCAGCTTCTGCTTGAATTTGTTTCATATCTGCTGTTCCATTGTACTGCCAAACCTTTTATTGTGCTGTTTGTTAAACTCATCCCCAGAAAAGAAACCATATATTCTTACTGGCAAACTTTTCTGAAGGATGAAGGTCTGAATGAAGGTATTTGTATTGCAAAACTGAGTCCCTGACCACTTAGTAATTTTAGGAAGTGGTAGGGATTCAATTAAACAATCTGTTCTGCAGTGCCTATGTGCTCTTCTGTAAACTTAACTTCCAAATATTTCAAGCCTATAAGCATGCCCCTACTCTGACCTTCAGAAGTAACACTATCCAGTATTTAAACTACATGCCTGACCCTGTAAACTCTTAGGAGACTGGTTAATATCAAAACAAAGGCACAACCTACAGAGAGGTGTTTATTTGAGGTATTGAAAATATTTTGGTGGAGGAGGGGATGGTGCAGCTGAAGAACTGAAGCGTGGCAGTAATTGTGGGTGTAGTTAGTTCTCTTTAGGCAGTTAACACCATTCACTGCTGTGTATTTGCATTTGCTACTTGCTTGTTAACGTTGGAATTGAGATACGTGATACAGTGCTCTGAGATTGAGGTTTGGGTTTTAAATCTGAATCTACAGACTCAGTTGCCATTAGACAGTTTGCACTTTTTGGCTTTTTATTGCCCCTGTTAAAAATACTTGTTTAAGAATGCCTCTGTATTTTGGCTTTTTTTCAGATTATGAATGTCTTTGTTCTTGGGGAGCGGTTCATGGACTAAGTGGCTCTTTCAGTCCAGTGTTAGAGAACGTGCTTGTGAGATGCAGAAAAGTAATTTCTCTGCTTTCTCATGTTACTTGTTTACACAGCATCGGTGCACGTGTAGTATTTGAAGAGTTCACTAAGCTATGGAATAGAAAGCCCCGGAAAAGCTGTCTCTTTGAAGAAACACGTTTTGATGGATTAGTTTTTAAGATAAGTGTCTAAACTGGACACCCTAATTCAAAACTTCCTTATATGCTGGGTGTTTCTCACAGGCTCAGAAATCTGATCTGACCTTCCAGAGAACCAGGTTCAAATGCTTAGGAAGAAGGACTTAGATTTTCTGGAGGTTCAGGGAGAAAGTTGAATGGAAAAAGCAAACCTACACCTAGTGATGAGGTCTGTGTGCAGAATCCACTGTGATCAGTTGGTTTACACTCAGAGTTGCTTTTCTAAAAATCTAGATTTTTAACTGTTGTTTGGTCATTCTGTAGAATTAGTTGGAGCACAGGCTAATGTAATTAGTTGTTGAAGCAAAGACTGAGTAATTTTCAACAATCTGGGATTAACTTCCTCTTCCTTCTCCAGCTTTTGTTGATTGTGAGTTATTGCTGGATCTTGTGGATCCTGAAAAATAAATCACATGGTGTTCTTAACGTGCTTTTTCCTCACACACCAGTTGCATTTTTCTTATGGAGCTCAAGAAATGTGGCAACACAGGTTCTGAAAATTTGTTTTTCCAGACAATTTGTTTTGACTTAGCATTGCTTCAGTTTTCTTGATTCCTAATAAATTAATGATTCTTACTGCCATGCTACCTTCTTCCAAGTAAACATCAGTCTTCAGTAACAGTAAGAATCCGGGGGGGAGGGGGGGGGAGGAGGAGGGATACACTGGTATAGTTACACTACTTTAAAACTTGATCTTTCAGTCTTATGCTTAAATCTGAAAGTCAGACTGTTGGCTTATTAAATAATTTGAAATCAGATTTTTGGGTAGTGTCTTGTATTTGTCTTGCAGCAGCACTCCAGTGAACTCCCGCTGTTTCAGGGCAATGGTTCTTAAGTATGTTTTCAGCCTCTAAAACATGGGATGGTCCTTGAAAAGGCTGCCTTGTTATGAAATGCAGTTTTCATAGTGCTACTCAAGGTATTGATTTCTGAGACTTATGGTAACATTTGAAACAGTTTCATTAATTTATCTGACTTCAAGTAATCTAATGACTACTTAATTTTTCTTCCACCTTTCATTTCTTTCCATTTCTTTTAGCTGGGATGTGACAGCAAACATAAGAAGAACTGTTGAAACCTGATTATCTCCTGGTTTTGGAAAAGTCTATAACTTGTGTTTAACTTGTCACTTTAAGTGATTTGACAGGAAAAACTGTTCATTGGCCACAGATGACTGCTACTAAGACGCTTTTCAAAATTTATTTTGGATTATGAAGAGATAGTAAAAAAAAGAATCAGGCTTATGATGATACCAGTTTCATTTGAGATTGTTTTTGTCCTAAGCAATAATGGCTTTGTTGGCTGTGCAATAACACAATTGCTCCATCATCATAGGTAACGTAACTCTTTAAATGTAGTAAACAAAGATGAAAAAAAAGCCAAAAATTCAGATCTTTATTTTTGTCAAAGCTATAACTCTTAATGTTTTTCAATGATCACTCCTCCCCAAGAAGAAGGGGAGCGGAAATGTGCCGTACAATGCACATTTCCTACTTCCTACCCGAAGGTGATGAATCCACAGTGTGCAAAACCCGACGGAAGCCCAGCTCCAGTGAGCCCCAGGCGTGTACTTAAAATAGGAAATGGTTATTGGAACTAAATTATTTTGCCATTTCTATTTTTAGGTTTGCTGGCATGGGTAATCTCATTAAGGTGCTAACCAGGGACATAGACCACAATGCAACACATTTTTTCTTGGATTTTGAAAGTAAGTCTCTCAGCCCTTCACAGCTGGTGCATTTCAAACGGTAACAGTAGGGTTGTTCATACCTGCTGCAGTGAGGGCTAGGGGACTCGGTTGCAAATCTGCAATTTGAAAGAGTTGCATGTGTCTTTTTTTCCATTCCTTTTTTTTTCTTTTTTTTTTTTTCTTTTTTCCCCTCCAGTAGTAGCCAAGCCACCATCATGCTACTGTGTAAATTTTCTTTCCTTGTGCTTAGTCATTTTGGGTCTCTGTGGTCAGTGATGTCCATCCATCTGCCTGCAAATCAAGTAATCATAAAAGGAAAAATTCTGTCAGTATGCCATAGTCATCTGTGCTGAGCAGTTGTTGACTGTAATCCTGTCTTATACAAGAGTGAGTACTAAATCATTCCTGGTTTGGTCATTCATGGTGCAGTTAATGTGCGTTTTTTACATCCAGAAGTCCAACTTGGAATTGTTTGAGCTTCACGGATGTTGAGGGCACCTTGTGTAAAAGATCTGTGGCATACCTGTGTTCTCATTTTCTGCACAATGAGATGATGTATCTTGATGTACTTTTCTACAGTGGCTTTCTGACAAAATTATAAGGGCTGACAAAATTAAAGCTTTTTCCTTCTATTGTCCCATCAGGTAAAAATCTGTAGCATGGCTACTATGTCAGCGCCTGTGAATGCGGTACTTAGCCCCCAGTGTGGCACTGCTGCTCAGGACACTGGTGCTAGGGTGTACCGGGACAGAATTAGTCACTGACGATGTCTTCAGGTGGGGTTCTGCCCTGTTCCTGAACGGGCAGCTGTGAAGATGTTGGTGACATAGTTGCTTCTTACAGGAAAGCTGCATTGCATCTCTGGGATCACCAGCTGTACGTCCCCGAGCTGGGGGTCTCCCTCCACCCAGCGGGGTGGCAGCCTGAAGGATGGGTTCGTGCCTGATGGAACTCTCTGGTCTTCTTTCCCCCATGGCTTGAATCAACTATATTTGGGCTGTTCCTTCTTATAAAAAGAAAATTTTCTTTTCTCTCATTCTTGTCTTGGCAGGTACCTTAACATGGGGAACCTTCTAAAAGTTTTGACATGCACAGACCTTGAGCAGGGGCCAAATTTTTTCCTTGATTTTGAAAGTGAGAAGATGATTTTATATATCTATTACTCTTTGCCTGCAGTAGACTGCATTTGTCATGTACTAAATGTATGTTTTCACTTTGCCATCCTTCTAACAGCTTTGCATGCCTGAGCTATGGATAATTGTTCAGCAAATCTTTGTAGAAAGCAATGATCTGTTTTAGAATAATCCCAATTTCTAAAATCTAAAATCTTTGTTTCAGGGAGGGCTTTCAAATTTTACAGTTGGAATCTGTTATAGTTGTTGTTTTAAACCAAAATTCTGTTGTCTTCTAATCAAAACTTTAATTTGAATTATTTGAAGACTTGCTGAAATTGCAAGGAGATACATGCACCTTAAAGGACGAAATGAGACCCGATTCTCTTCTTCACTTCCAGTGTGTCACTGACTAACGCTGTGTCTACAGATTGACTCACAACAGCTATTCATAGCTCTCCAGCATTATCACGTTAAAGGTGTATGTGTGAACCTTATTTGATTTGGCATTGAAATTTGACAGTTAACCTCGTCCCTCCTTAAAAGGAGGGCTCAGAGTGTAGAGGCAAAAGCGCTTTTGAACAGAAGAGACATATAGCTTGTCTCATCAGTGCCAAGTATTCTGGAAGGTTCACATATGGTTAGTATTTCTGCTTTTACTTTTTGTTGCATGATATAACATAGCCTAAGAATGGCAGGTAAGTGTTGTTGGCTGCTGCTCTGCATGTTTAATTACTTTCTTTTGAGAGATGCTATTGCTTTACCCAGCTGCACACCAGCAAGCATAAAAAAAGAAAACTAATGTTGAAGTGCATTTTGACCATGTAATAAAATACAATGGAATAGCATAATAAAAAATTGATGAAGTATTAAGATACGGAGAATTTGAGATTCATTTTATCTTCTTTTCTTCCCCCAAATTATTTTTCAGTTGTATTTGATGAAGCAGTAGCAATTGGTTATATTAGTACTAATGTGAAAGTGAATGCTAGGAGAAATATGTTTTTGCTTTAATGATGTTTAAAGTTACACCTTTTCTAGACTTTTTCTAGGCTGTATTGTTGATGTTATCAATTGTCTCTTCTGAATATATTGTTATTAGATGGTAGCCATACAAATTATTCATAAAAGGAAGATAACCAAGGGCTGTGTTCAAAAATCAGAAAGCAAAACTGTTGTTGAAAATCACTTCAAATCTCACATATCATGAGAATAGGTATGACAGTGAAGTAGGAAGAACTGATATGGGAGAATACTGGAGTTTTGAACTCCAGCTTTATCTGCAAATACAGACAATTTAATTGGACTAAATTAAATTCAAGTTAACTGGATACAAGAGGCATAATTCTAAAATCAATTGCAATAAAAAATGCTGCTATTTTTTTTAAAAAGCTGTCAATTTTGTTTTTAAAGTGCATGTTTTGAGCATGAACAAGATTTGGCATGAGAGTAAGCAGGTTGCTGACATGAAATGTTTACATATGCAGTCAAATTAAGTGACTTATATTATGGCTGAATTGTTAGACTGTTCTTTATTCGTTTTGGACCCTGTCCTGCGTTTGTTTCTGCTGCTGCACTGTGTGTCCGTGCTTCATTCTACTCCCTCTCAGAGAGCTTGCCTTGACAGGATCTTGGCTTTCACACAGTCAAGATCTTTCTTCAAGACTTGGCACTTAATCTTGTGATACTTAATGTTGTGTTTTTATGTGGAAGAGCAAGTAAGCTCTGTATTAAAAACAAATTTGCCAATTCTATGTTAAGCCTGGCCCAACAATACACAGTTTGAAGTCTTTCGTTCTTAAATCCATAGATATCTTTGGAGCGAGCAGGCTAGTTAAATGTTTCTTGCACAGTATCTTAAAAAGCTAAAAATCTATCACCCATAAAGCTTTTTAGGGACGCAAACTCCAAATTTAGAGAGGTTTTAAACTGGTTTCTTAGATTTTTTTTTGCAGATATTTTTCTTGGTGCTAGATTCCAGTGATTTGTGTGAATATCAGAATACATACAAAAAATGGCCCAATAATTTATATAATGGGCTGTTGGCTTTTCTTTACCTTAACGCTGGTTAAGCTTATACTTTCTTTGGTCCTTCACCTTACCTATTGGAAACAAGTAGTTGTCTTAAGTATTCTACTAAAGTCTTTGCAGGGCCACTTGAACATGAGCAGAGGAGAAAGCACATCTCTGTAAGGACGGTGTTGTTAACATAAACCAACCACCTACAACATGGGAAACAGCTCAACTTTCACGTTGGTGTCACTACTGTCGCAGTGCAAATCCTTTCCAAATTTACTGATTTCAGTAGTAGCTAAAGTGCAGAGTATTTTTTGGTTGCAGATGGTGATCTCAAGCCAGCGCTGGAAGTATTCTGCATTACCTCCAGAGAGCTTGGCTAGGTTTCAGAGGAGCCACAAAGATAGCATTCTCCATCGTAATGATAGAGATGAATAAATTATTTCATTTCCAGCAGTCTGGAATTTTTCCCTCCCTTGCTTGTGAGTTTTGTCCCAGCCAGTTTCAGATGACTTGATGTGTTCTTCCTTGGGAAAAGTCTCAGTTTAAATAGTGTTTGCTGTGCAGTATAAACTTTTAACCCCAAATTTCTCTCCCTACTAGTTCTGTAGGCTAGCCAAATACTTTTTTTAATAGTCACTAAATGTGTGTGTTCCCTGCATGCAATATGTTGTCATGCTCCCGTAGCGTTCAGTTCACATAACAGCGTTTGTATATTGTATCGAGTCTACTCTCTTGTCTTTAATACGTTATCGTGTGAGCTTTCTGAACTCTAAATGTGTATTGTATCTAGTGTAGTGACGTTCTGATTAAATTCAAAAATAATTTAAAGATGAACTCCTCATTTACTTGAGGGACCTCAGTCTTTATTTTTCTTATTGTTGGATTAAAAATGGGAAAGTTGCCCTGAATAACCAGGGGTTGGCAACAGTATCAGGTCTCGGAACATTTCAGTGAGTTCTGCTGTGCTTACTGTCTTTGTTCTTCCTACGGGAAATGTTGCCAGGTAAAGGCAAAGCCTTGTAATAAAGTTGTGGCAGGAACCTAGATCCATGGAAGGGGAAAGGGAAATCCCTGAAATTGTGTGCCTCCTTCATCTTGCTCTCTGGATCCCTGGCAGTGCTGGCTGCTCTTTCTTAGTTGACAAGACTAACTCCAGAAATACAGCTCCCTTTCCTGCTCTGTGCACTCCACATTGAGGAAAACCAATTCCACAATTAAAGATTCTCAAGTGAGAGTCCCGTATCTTGAGTCCTCAGGTACCTACTGGTATGTGGGAATGCCACCTCCATCTAGTCAAGATTCCAACAGTGCTTTAGGAGAAGGAACTTTTCCCTCCTTCTCCATCTGTGATGGACTTGCAGAATACAGCTCCTTAACCAGCTGAGAAGCAAATAAACCAGTTACCCTGAGCCAGCCAGCACTAGGCCTTGAAGATTTTCTATACTGTGCCTTTTAAATTTATCCTAATATATCCTAAATGTATTGTGGAGTGAATATAAAAGAATTTAGTTTTACTTTTTAAATGTGAGCTCTTTTCTAGATGCAAAAGAATTGCAGATGGGAGAGAAACTTAGTTGGGACAAATCAGGTTTACAACTTGCATCTACTAGAGAGGAGTAGGTGCACCGAAATGAAATACATGCCAAGAGAAATAATCCAGTGCCTACTGGATTTTAAAATGTGTGTAAGTTTGTTATAATCAAAACAAACAAGCAAAATGAAAACAAAACAAAAACCAACAAAAACACCCCAAATTAAGTATAAACCATTATTTTAGGTTTCCTGGAACATTTGAGGGAAATGAAACACAGTAGTTGGCTGATAACATCATAAGTGACACACGCTAACAGAGATATAGAAGATGTTGACTTGCATGGCCAGCTGTTCAGAGAAGACCACTTAATTTGTATCTAGAAGATGATTTTCATTTCTAAACTTGGAATGTCATAGTACTACATCTTTTCTGCTTGTCGGTGGGTTTGGAAATGAGTATTTCTCGTGGGGAACTTCTGCTGTCCCTCCGCCATGTTAAAAAAATCAACTCTCCTTACTAGAGAGGGTAAAGAAAAAAACAGCATGAAAAATTAAATAGGCAAGAGATGTGCTCAGTGTGAGACAATCCAAGTGGCAAGTCTTGATTGCATTATTTAACAACACGATCTGGAATGCTACGGAGCTTCACGTTTTAGCCTGTATTTCACTACAGCATTTCATGTTTGTGCATGAACTGCTGCCAGTCAACTGGTGCTTACCTGTCTGCTCTTTTCCCTCATTTTTTTTGTCTTCATTTCTTATAGCAGTCTTCAGCAGCTTTCAAAATTATAAATGTGACCTTTGTGATGATCTGAAAAGTACTGGCCACTTTTACTCGATGCCTAATCAACATGGTGCTCTTAAACTTTTTTTTTAAAATGAGTGACCAGCTTTTTTTCACCCGTGCTAATTCTTCATGGTTCTCAAAATATCACAGTTAAACTGTTGCAAGGTCTATATTTAGGCATATTTGCTAATAATGCCTACTCTCTCGGCATTGAACCATAAAAAAATGAAGTATTACACAAAAATTACAGCAAAATCCAGACAGGCAATGCATGTGAAACTTATTTTCTCCTAATACAGACTTCATTTTCTAATTTTTTTTTTCTAGTGTGTAACACTAGGATGTTGTGATTATGTTTTTCTTTTTAATGTAAGTATGTACCTAACTTCCATCACTGTTAGTGGGAGTTATACGTATGGATCATATAATAAGCACTTTTAAAAAAAAAAAAATTTTCCAGACTGTCTAAGCTGCACAAAACCACGTGGATGTATTGTACATACATAGTTTTTGTTTGTCCCTGTAAGAAAGATCTATTATTAATACCTTGACTTTTGGCATTGGAATTCTTGGATTAAAATATACGGATATTTATTTCATAACATATTTTGCTGATGTAAACAGAGAAGTGGAATGTTTTTTTTTTTCTGTAAGAGCTTCTGAAGCAGCTTCAGTAACTAACTAATTTTTTTTTTTTATATCACTCTAAAAGGAACTAACCTTATAGCTTCCATCAGAATTTTAAAAGAAAAATCGATCTCATATCAGGTAAACCAGGTCTGAGATATTTGTACTAGGTGATTATTTTTAGAAGTTAAATCCTTTTTTTGATTCTTCTCAAAACATACTTCTCATTGACAAACATACTTCTCATTGTCATTTCTTTAAACATGTATGTGTAGCACTTCTGAAATGAATATCAAATATACTTTTGGAAAGTCTTTAGCTAATTATAAAAAACCTATATATAGACAGTATATATCCTTAAAGAGGGGAGAGAGAAAAAAACAGAGAACAAGTTTACACTAGTTCTTTTTGTTCTTAACTCTGATTTTGCAATTAGTACAATAAAGAATATGTTTTGAGGATTAAATATATTTAGAAGTAAAAGATACAACTCCTTTCCCAACCAGTAAAAGGAGAGGCAGGGAAGGTGGAAAATAATCTGATGCAATGTTTCTTGATAACAACAGACACAAACGTCTCCTGTAATACCTGTAGTGAGAGTGTCTTCTGAGTGCTTACCTACGTCTCTTCCATTGAGCTCGTAACTGTGCTCTAAGGTGAGACTGATACGATAGTCATACAGACGGCTTGTCAGGTTTTCTTCTCCTAACTCAATTTGAAGTAAGTCAGGAAGGATGGATTCCAGGTGAATTTTTGGGATGCTAAATGAATCTAAAAGACTACTAAAATGAATGCAATTAGTTTCTTGGAGTTCCTTATATGCTGTAGTAGCTCTTCAGAGAATGAAAATTCTTGATGAGTTGCTGCATGAAGAATTTTTCCCATAGGTGATGGTGTGCCTGTTGAATTCCATATTGTTGTTAAAAATATATATATATTTAATATGTTCTACTGTTTAGATGCCCAACCTACAGAATCTGAAAAGGAAATTTATAATCAGGTGAATGTAGTGTTAAAGGATGCAGAAGGAATACTGGAAGACTTGCAGTCATATAGAGGAGCTGGCCATGAAATACGAGAGGTGAGCTAGAGCGTTGTGATTGCGCACAACCTGTGGTTGTTCATTGTCTGATCCTAACCAAATGCCGCTGGATTTTAACTTTGCTTGCAGGAGCTGTTTGGGCAGAGCATGTTATCTATTAAAATTGCTGTCTTGAATTTCTGCTCTGGAATGTTCCTTTTTAACAGTGAAACAATGTATCTTGTTTCGATAATACTAATGCACACATATAATAGCAAATGATGCTTTTCAAACTCTTTATGGAATTGCTGCTATTGATTTTTCTTTATATTCCCACATAAGCTCTTCTTGAGTTAGTGGTGAATTTAGAAAAAGCGTGGCGTGACTCCAATGCAATATTGAGTAGTGTCAACATCTTTTTTGAACGCTAATTGGAGAAGTCTGATGTGTGGTAATCCTAACACAAAAGACATCTTATTTGGAGTCCCTTTTAATTGGTTTTTATTTATTGAAGTAGATGTTTGGAATAGAAGCAAAGTTTCTTTACAGCATGTCACTCCATTTTTCGTTTACCTTTAAGAAAGGATGGAATAAATACTCTGTCGGCTCCCTTCCCCTCTTCCTCATATGCAGCAGTGGGGTTACTTTGGTCCTAAAGTGAGGAGTTACTGTAGCATACTCCTAAGAAGTCCTACTACGGAGAGGAGTCTCTGCTTGCTCGCTCTAGATGAATTTGAGATACTGAGAGCCATTCAGCTTTAGAGTGCCATGAGCTTTTTGTTTTTTCAGTCTCTGTTGAATTCCTAAGGTAGGTTTTAGGAAGGTGACTGTGTCACATAAAACCTCTTAGGAGGGGAGAGAGCTTATTGCTTCAAGGAAGGAGCATGTTCAGGTAAAGGCTGTAGGATCTGGCAGGAATGTGTCTCCGTGACGAAGCCTGCATCTCCCATGGATAAAGGAGAGGGATGCTCCTGAGGAGGAGACAAACATCACAGCAAGGACGCTTCCTAGGGACCAGAGAGGAGTGTGCTACAACTCACAGCCCAGGGCTGGCTGAAACAGATTTTGGAATCCAGGGGCTGACTGTGAAGATGCAGCAGGACAGTTATGAGCATTTCTATTTCTTTTTTCCTAGTAATTTTCAGTTGCTGAGTAGTCTAATTTCTGTCTTAAAAACATGGAGAGACTGAATTTAAGGCATTATCTATCTGGGAAGATTACTGTAAAGACAAGGTCTTTCCATATATACCTCAAAGCTCTGATATATACTATGTCTTGGTGGTGCTTTATGTTGTTGATTATTCTTAAATATTCCTGCTGTAATATTTAGCCTGAATTTCACAGCAATTTTTTTTTATTTGCAAATTCAGAAAATGTGATAGATATCAACATTAGGATAAGTCTTTGACTAAATTTTTTTTCTTGGACATACCCCAATGAAGTTCTTGATTTTAATTAACTAGGTTTGGTTATGTACATTTTCTTATTTGATTAGCTTTATTCTTAACAGTTTCTTTATACTTTCTCCAAGTTGTTTTCCTATTCAGGATACTTACTTTCAACACAAGTATCTAGAGTTTTTTGGAACAGACATGGGTTAGTACAGGCTTGTTTCTCGACCGGAAACTTCTCAGTAGGTAGAAGTTTTAATTACTAGTTCCTCAAACAACTGCCATGTGTAGATTTTTTTTTTTCAGCAGTGTATCAGTTTTTCTTAATCTAAGCATACCTTTTTCCTCTCTTTATCTAATTTAAGGCAATACAGCATCCCAATGATGAGAAGCTGCAAGAGAAGGCGTGGGGTGCAGTCGTTCCACTAGTAGGCAAGCTAAAGAAATTCTATGAATTTTCTCAAAGACTAGGTAAGTGGAATGGTATTAGCTTGGGAGTTTTTGTCTTCATTAATTAGTAAATTTGGCATGTTCAGATATGATCACATCTAGGTCAACCCTGAGTTGGTAGATAAAAGCTCATATTGCATAGATTCTTTCCGTACACTGGATTGGATCTAGTTTATGTCCATATACTACCTTCTTGCATGTGAAAGTAAACCTGCTTCAGTGGGTACCTGAGAGGGGAGAGAGAGAGAATGGGAGCCTACTCATCATCCTCTTTCTCTGCCCCTCTATTAACTCTGGAAAGCACTAAGCAGCAGATTGTTCTGAAAATTTAGTAGACTAATTCGTCAGGACTGAATTCTGTTAATGTTTCTGATATGAAGAGTAATTAAAAGTGATGATGTTATTCCCACCAAACACCAGAAATAACTTGGTCTGTGGAAATGCCTGATCTGGGTTTATGCAGGTGCAATATTTAAGATGGCACTTCATGCCTCTTACAGGATCATTCAAGTTGAGTTTGTGTCTAAGCTGATAAAACCTATTAGACTTGATTTGTTTCTTCACAGACTACCTGTTGTTACCTCACTTTCAGACAGTTGCTAGCATAGCTCATGAAGAAAAGGTATTTGTCGTTCAAAAAACAGAAGCTTTTTGCAGGCAGGTTCTGCTTTGTTAAAGATGTGAGGTATTTTTCTCAAGAAAATGAGCAGGAAGTTGGATTATAAGATTATCGTAAAAACAAACAAACCTTCTGCTGATAGATATGTACCTCTTGAATTCTGTGTTATCTTAAACACTACAGTCTGCTAATACATGTGATTGAAATGTGTTTTACACAAATGTTGCAGACAAAGCTTGAATAAAACTTTTCAAGAAGTTTTTTTCATGGCTGTCAGTGCTGATTAGTCCTGGTCTTAACAGCAGTTTGTAAGTTTATGTGATAACAGTGGCACATAGAAGCAATTCATCAAGCCCCTTTATTATTAATTACCGTGTACTTTGGCAGATGGATAATTTAGGTCTAGCATGCAGAATATCAGTCAATAGAGATACAAGAAGCAGGTGCAGTTGTACATTGCAAAATACTCTCCTCTCATTGAAGAGGCAGGATTGCGAGGTCTGTTGGGAGCCCTGACAAGCACTCCATATTCACCAACGCAGCACCTGGAGCGAGAGCAGGCTCTTGCTAAGCAGTTTGCAGAAATTCTTCACTTCACACTCCGCTTTGATGAGCTCAAGGTAAGAACTTGTAATTTTGTAAGCACGAAGGCTAGCAAAAAGAAAACAAGTCTGCTGAAGCAGTCTGGGTTGTGTTCTCTTCTAGAATAGAGCGTGTAGTAGGTAGTCAAATATCTACTATGCTCGGTTTGTTCCTAGAGCATGACCTAGAGTTAGATTAAACTAGAAAGCAGATGAAACATCATATTTGCTTTAGGCACTTGTTATGTTTCAGTTCATGTTAATCATGTTTCTTCAGCTGAATTTGGCATATCTGTTGGGCTAATGGTGCTGCTGCTTTTAGTGTGTGCACATCCATAGTGCAGCTATTTTCTTGCTAATGTGCAAAGATCTAAGCTGAAATTATATTAATTTACTGGTCTGATCCTTGGAGTCAAACTAGCAAAGCTATTTTCTTTCAACCTACTAATCTCAAACGCCTATTTAGGAGACTACTCCTTTTCTTGTTCTCATTAGATCTTGTTCTGAAAAAATCTCAGAATTTAACCAGAAAGCTTTATGTTCTACATATCACTTCTCAAAGTGCAATAGGCCTTTTTACTTCGGAAGGTTCTCAGTATTCTGTTGTATGAAAACTTGTTCTTACACTTTTCCTGAGGAGTTTATCACAACTGTTTTGCTTCCATATCTCTGCAGATGACAAATCCTGCTATACAGAATGACTTCAGCTACTATAGAAGAACTCTGAGCCGTATGAGGATTAACAATGTCCCAGTAGGTAACCCTTAGATGAAATGAAATGTAATCTTACACTACCACTGATCTTTTGTTGTCTACAGAACAATTACATGCTTTTTTTCCTTCTATTTTATAGGCAGAGGGAGAAAATGAAGTAAATAATGAGTTGGCAAACAGAATGTCTTTATTTTATGCTGAAGCAACGCCAATGTTGAAAACCTTAAGTGATGCTACAACAAAGTTTGTGTCAGAGGTAAGAATATAAATTTATGGCTTGGATAGCATAGTTCAAAGCACTGCAGGGGCAGACATCATTTTAGAGCAGAAAACTCTTCTACTAGGCTTAATCTGGAATGTAGAAATCAAACGGGTTTTTTTGTTCTGAGCTTCAAGAACTGTAAAGTATCTTAGATGCTGTGGAGGCTAGGGTAAGTTCAGGTAGCCACCTTGTGGATGTGTCGCAAACAGTTAATGGATATCATTAGAACATTGGTAATCATAACTTTCCTCAGGGAGGGAGGTGGGAGAGGTAAGCATGTTGCCTGCATTTTGGTGCTGGTGAATTGAAAGGGAAATGGCCTGATTCTCTCTGTTTGATATACGGAAGGGAATTGAAATTTGGCACTTCCTTTTCTCCTTCCCAAGACACTTCTGTTCTGCTGTGTGAAGTCAAGTATACGTAGGTTATTGCAGAAGAGAGGAGGGATCTGTATTCCAACATCTATACATATCCCTATTTATCCTTAACTAGTTAAATAAATATTAGTGATAAAATCTAGTCACTAAAAGTATTGTTTGACTTCTTATAAGTATGATGATTTTTCTTACATGCAAAGAATGTGCACTATACAAAAATAATTACTAAAAAAAATTGTACATTATGTGATTAATACAAAGAACTTTGTCTTCTAGTACTTTGTTCTTCAAGGACATAGGGTGTATCATCAGCAAGTTCGCAGATGACACCAAGCTAAGCAGGAGTGTTGATTCCCAGGAGGATAGGGAAGCTCTACAGAGAGACCTAGATAGATTGGATCATTGGGCCAAAATCAATGGCATGAGTTTCAACAAGGGCAAGTGCCAGGTTCTGCACTTGGGCCACAACAACCCCGTGCATTGCTACAGGCTTGGGGAAGTGTGGTTGGAAAGCTGCCTGGAAGAAAGAGACCTGGGGGTTCTAATTGACAAGCAGCTGAATATGAGCTGGCAGTGTGCCCAGGTGGCCAAGAAAGCCAACGGCATCCTGGCTTGTATTAGAAATAGCGTGACCAGCAGAAGTAGGGAGGTGATTGTGCCCCTGTACTCGGCACTGGTGAGGCCACACCTCGAGTATTGTGTCCAGTTTTGGGCACCTCAATACAAGAGAGATATCGAGGTGCTGGAGCGAGTGCAGAGGAGGGCAATGAAGCCGGTGAAGGGCCTGGAAAACAAATCATATGAAGAGCGGTTGAAGGAGCTGGGACTGTTTAGTATGAGGAAGAGGAGGCTGAGGGGAGACCTCATCACTCTCTACAACTACTTGAAAGGACACTGTAGAGAGGTTGGTGCTGGTCTCTTCGCACAGATAATTAATGACAGAACGAGAGGCAATGGCTTCAAGCTCCAACAGGGTAGGTTTAGACTGAACATTAGGAAAGAATTTTTCACAGAAAGAGTGGTCGGGCATTGGAACAGGCTGCCCAGGGAGGGGGTTGAGTCACCATCCCTGGATGTGTTTAAGAGCCGTTTAGATGTGGTGTTGGGGGATATGATATAGGGGAGAACTTTGTAGTGTAGGGTAGATGGTTGGACTCGATGATCCCAAGGGTCTCTTCCAACCTGGATGATTCTATGATTCTAGTATTTTTTCCTAACTTGTGCTTTACACTTGAAATGCCTTGAGAAAAATGGCCTCTTACTTGACATTTCTTTGAGATGTTTGTCTGCAACAATTTTAAGTCTTACTATTGCAGCGGATGCATGGATTTGGCTATAGAAATTTCTGTCTTGAAAGAACAGGTCAGATGATTCCTTTAAAGCTTCCAAAAATCAATAGTATCAATGGTGTGTGTTTCTTTAACTACAAAAAAGCAAGCAAAACCCATATGGTAAACTTTGCTCTGTAAGTCCCTAATCTTTATTGTGACAATTTTAAAACCCAGCGTGAGGCTACCCCACTGACCATAGTTGTGTTGATGTTTTTAATTCCTCCACATTGCCATGCCAGCAGATTGCTGATTTGATTTAGGTTTTGTAGTATAATATTTCACAATAATTGAGTTGGAAACCGTTTATCTTCTTCTGCAGAATAAGAATTTACCGATAGAGAATACTACGGATTGCCTAAGCACCATGGCCAGTGTGTGCAGGGTCATGCTGGAAACCCCGTGAGTATAAACAGTGACTGTGTGTGGATCGTCTCTCTAAGACATGACTTGTGATGCATAAGGTGAAGGAAGTGTAATTGGGGTAATTAGGAGCTGTGGTGTTTTCTTTTTACCAACGTGACTGTTTACCTTGACACGAAACCAGCTTGTCTCATTTTGCTAGCCAGGCAAATCATGCGGTCTGCTTTTCTGAACATATGAATATTTAAAAACAGAATGGCTATGAAAGCGAGACAACCTCTTGGCACTCTTTATAAATGGTTTTCTCATGCATAATTCAGGAAAATACACTACTTGAGCATGATTGCCTGGGGCCTCCTAAAAGAGGGGTTATGGGCCATGCATTGGATGGTACCTCCTTGTGAGTTGGCTTGGCCGATGGCTGTAACAAAACTACAGCACCCCTGTCTGGGGAATTGTGAGATGACTTTTGGGCATGAAGGCAGTCGGTTGTCTGCTGTAAATGTGAGAGGCACTGGGAGTATGAACAAAATTTCAAACTAAACTTTGGGGGTTTCATCTGTTTCTTCTGGGATCTAAATAGTTTCCCATTGGTAAAATTACTCAGGCACGAGATATGCCTTAGTTAACTAAGTTTCTCTCCAAGTACCGCAATACATTTGTTATTGAGCGCATCAAGAGCTCCAAACACTTATATTCTTACCGTGCTTAGGAATGGTCTGTTCCATTCAAGAACATAGCATTTTTCCTTAAGCTGGCCTTTTTTTTTTTAACCTTTTTATTTTTTATCCGAGTCAGAAGTTTGGGTTGTGTGTGCATTAGAGGGTGGCAGGGAAAAGGGAAGGAAGCGTTGAGAGCAGTTAGTATGTATTGTTTTAATTTATTTTTCTTCTACAAAAAATTAAAATACCTGAAATGCTGTAGCAGAAGGGCACTATTTTAGGTTTGAGAATCTTTGTTAATCTCTAGGTAACTCTTTCTAAGCAGTGGTTTAACTTATAGGCATGTTATTGAAAGGAAAAAGGAAAAGTCTCAGAAGTTTATGGGATTAGTGGTTTTGGGGGGTGTGTTTTTTTTCTCTGAGGATTTCTGGTAGGATTTTTCTCATTAACCTTATTTCAGGCGTTACTAGATATCTTGTGTTTGATAGATAATAATCTGGTTTTTTTGTAATTACAGTGAATATAGAAGCAGGTTTACAAATGAGGAAACAGTATCGTTCTGTCTGAGGGTAATGGTGGGTGTCATCATACTCTATGACCACGTGCATCCGGTGGGCGCTTTTGCCAAAACTTCAAAAATCGATGTAAGTTTATTGTTACTAAACAGTCTTGAGTATTTAAATTGTGTGTAGGCTCCTTTTCTGTCCTCTGGATTCTAGTAGCAGGTGTACACTTCACATCGGTGCTAAATGGATAGCGGTAACTGTTAGCAAAGCATATATGCAAGTAGTGAGAAATGCAAACAGGACCTTCAGGCACAGAAATGGTCACTGTTAGGTCATCAAAAGTCTGTTTTGCTAGAGTTCAGAGTGTGTCTTGAAATACTTGTGAACAGTGGTTGTGTTGAAAGATCCAAATTGGAATGATGGGAAATAACAACAGCATCTAGCTTGTTCCTCCCTGTCTGGTAAAGACTGAGGTTCTAGGTTCATCATCTACCAGTCTTCAACTTTCTGCCAGTGTTTGATAGTAAGTCTATGGAATACATGGTGTTACTGTATGGTGGTTTCAAATGGACTATTATCCCATTGTATTAGCTGCAGAATTTGTCATTATTTCACTGGCTGAATGTAGCCATTCTTAATGTTTTATGATAAACAAAGATTTTTTTGTTTACAATTCATTTTTTTTTAAGGCTGATGGAGCTTGATATCGAAGTTGCCATGTCTAAAGATAGGCAGATTATTAAGTAGCTAAGCCATTCTGTCATAGGAAAACACAATACTGAAAGCTTAATTCCTTTCTAATATCAAGAAAATGTCTTTGCACTGCTTCAATTCTTAAATATTTTCTTTTTCTGATAAACTGAGTATGAAATACTTATGTAAACTTAGAAGGTATTAGCATGAAAAAACTCTGTATATTTTTTTTTTAACTCCTAGATGAAAGGATGCATCAAAGTTCTTAAAGACCAGCCTCCTAACAGTGTAGAAGGCCTTCTAAATGCTCTCAGGTACTCTTACTCTTTTATTTGAAATACTTTTATGTGACTTCTCCCAAATTGTCTAGGTCATTTCCTTCAGCGGCAGGGTATTCGGTTAGCAGTACAGGTGAGAGGTGAATATGGTTATTGCAAGCTTCTTTTCCAATGTCTCTTGAGACAAGGACGTGTGAAGAAGCTCCTGTGTTTTAAAAGCTGGGTTGGAAACTTGCAGTTGTTCATTCCAAGATAACTTTCTGCATGCAGGTTAAGAATGGGTCTGTAGAGGTAAGCGTGACAGAGTAGACATCTTACCTGAAGTTAAAACTCATGACAAAAGTGTAATATGTACTAAAAGCTAACTAGAAGTTAACTGTGATCACATCTACTGATGGAACTAGCAAACGAGCAGCTGCAGCACGTGCGCTGGCTTGTGCTGACTTACCAAAGACATGGCTGGATTAGTTTGCACTGGCCGTATCCTCATCTGTGTGTGGTTTGACCATGACTTGATGATTTTATTTATTAGTAGTAGAATATAAGAGTAGTTTCTTGTGATTTTTGTTTCACAGATAATTTCAGACATGTAAGGCAGATAGGGTTTTCTTGGTATGTAACTAGAAATTGTTCCTCTTCCACAAAGTATTTATAGGGAGGTACTTAAGAGTCTCAATGTTTTTGCTGTACAATAGATAAGATGTTGCCACATTAATCGGAGAGGTAAAGAAAAATTAATAATTCCGTATAGAAACCTAAAACCTGCTAATTTGGGTCATAAGCTGTATCTGTAATCAGTAATATGTTCTGCATGTGGGTGTCCAGCATCAGAGGAGTGGCAAGAAGTGCCAAAATGCGATGGGCTGATGAAGGCTTCATTCTTGCCCTTACTGGAAAGTATCATATTACTTTGGTAACAGTAAACTGTAGCTGGGTATCGTCATTCATGCACGCACTTTGAGATGTGGAAACTTTAGTTTGTCTTGCCTGAAAGAGTGCAGTTGTACTTTCTTATCTGTAGTGAAACTGTTTTAATTTCATTTGCCCTCTTTTTTTTGTGTTAAGATGTGGTAAAAAGTGAAAATTGTGATATTATAAGTGGTTTCACTTGCAAAGTTTTTTCAGATTATTAGCTAAAGAAAAAAAAATAAATCTGGGCTTAATGTGAGACTTCATGGGAGTATTTCTATGCCTAAATCACTGTTATTCATCTCTGAACCTCCTGTACGTGATCAGTCTTGAGACGTTGATCAGTAAAAATACAAGCTTCCAGAGGGAAAATGCTGTACTAGCATTTATTTTCTGATTAATTTATTGTGATTGCAGCTGCAAATGAACACCAATCTTTACTGGTGCCCCATTTTTCCCCATTGTGGTTGACACTTAGTAAAGTGCATGGGAAGTATAGTTCAGGTTCTCCCTCTGTTGTGCGTTATTCTGTGGTTAGTAATGTAAACTCAGTCTGTGCTGTCATGCTGTAGCCTTCCACCACACCAAACCTCTTCATGCCCACGTACTTTTAACAGTTCTGCTTTCATACATTCAATTACTCATTTAGGTAGGATAGCTAAATCTTTTTAAAATCACATTTGGAATTTTTAGGAAGAGATGCAGAGGTGAGCTGCTGTGTGTGTCCGCCGTGAAAGCAGATTCAAGATGATGTCATGAGAAATTGATGTCATGAGAAATTAAGTCCAAATCTTAAGTCTTTGATTCTGAAGGGCTGTTAGAAGTTATAATGTTTTCTCTAGAGAGAGTTAATGTGCCTTAAAAGCAAATGGAAGGTGGTATGGATTTTGGAGGGAGATCAGCTGTTCATAATTTGAATTTCATAAAATATTGTAATCATTTTCAGCTTTTTCACATGGGAAGAATACCAAGTGCAATAACTTTTCAGGATTTTAGAAAACCTTAAGCCTCTTGTTTGTGGAACATATAAATTACCAAAATGTGCTGATGTCTATATTGATACTAATTTCCAAAACAAAAAGTCATTGTATAGATTTCAAGTGAACAACTAAAATATCACTGCAGTTGTGGGTAACAAAGAAAGTGTTAGTTTAACATGTTAAATTTAAATTGCAGGATAAGTTTTTCCTTGCTTTTAGATTACAGTCAGGGAAGGAAAATCAGGGAAATTAATCATACAAAGAAGCCAGCATTGAGGATTTACAGTACTTTCTTCTAAAATAAGAGATGACTAAGTTTTTTGTAGTAATTTAAAAATGTGCTAATGTTCTAGAGAATTTTGAAGGGACAAGGTGGGAAATAAACACACACGTGCATGTACTCTGTAGTTGTAGCAACACAGTTACTTAACTAAACAGGAGATTAGGCTGAAAAGTGATTAAATCCATTCTCATTGAGGGATCTTAGAAAATTTTGGTCACTGGAAGTTCTGAAGAAATGTTTCTGAAGCTGTGGTTTATTTGAAGATGTTTCTTATGGACAGAGATCTCAGAGTTAGTCTTACTGATAATTACGTATCACAAGTGGTAACAAGAGTTTACTGTCAAATGGCCTGTGAGCATGAAAGCCAACATCCAGCTGAGGCTTATTTTTAACACCCCTTGGTGCAAGACTCGGGTTATAGCTCTGATTGATAATAGCATTTTCTGATCAGAATGTCTGACTTATGTAGTTGGTGGCTGTGGCGTGGGTGATGATCGGTGGCTGAGGGTTTTACCTCAGTACAGTCAGGTTGAGCCATAAACAAGGAAATTGTTTAGCCAAAGCAAAATAGCTTCTATGCTCTTCTCAATTTGATTTTTATTTTCCATGTTTAGGTACACAACAAAGCATTTGAATGATGAGACTACCTCCAAGCAAATTAAATCCATGTTGCAATAACAATTACCTGGAATTCAAACCTGCTGTAGACAGACAGTATTCTGCAATGACTGAGATGCACAGATTTTTTTTTTTTTTTTAGTGATTGCAACTACTATCTCGTTCATTCTTGCTTTTTATTTTCTCTCTTCCTGTTTACCCTGTTTTTTTAATCACTTTCTTGTTCTTAAGTAAGCTCAGACTTCTTTTCTGTGCCAAATCAATGAAAATTATCAATTCTGGAAAGTATTTCTACTTTTCAGAATAGCCATCCTAAGTGGCAGCTAATTATGCGTTGCATTTGGATTTCTCTGTACTGGGGAAAGATTTGTGACTTGAACTAAATATTTTTAAACTTGTGGTTTTTTTCTTTTTTTGAAAAACTAATATTTAATATTGCTTCTTCTGCATGGCAAGACTGCCTACTTCTGCTATTTAAAAATCCCTTGATGACTTCATTTTCTATTGCAGCTTATTTTCATGTGCAACCATGAGGAAACGAAAAGCAGATTTGTTTAAATTAACTGTGTTTGTACAAAATGGTACCCAACACAAAGGTTTTTTTAAATGAGTAAAAACTGTTTTGTTTAAAAGTTACGTTTGCATTTTGACTCTTTTTTGTAAGGATGTATGTTGTATGTTTAACCTTTAATAACTAACATTAAACTGTGGTGTGTGCGTAGCAAAATTACGTATGCATGTTCATGTCAAATGATTGGCTGTGGATAAGATAATAAAATCAGCTTTCATTTTTCTAAGTGTGGTTTGATTTACCAGTATTTTGAGTGAGATGTCTTCGTGCTCTTTGGATTTTTACAAAAAAATAAATTTATAAATTTTATATAGTGAAAACTCTGCTGTTTCATTACCAGTAAGCACTAGTCTAATCCAGTGATTTAAACCTAGCGTGTTTCAGGGTTCCTGCTCTATGCTGCTTCCCTGTCCCCAGAAATGTTACTCATACAAGATTTGAGGGGAGGAACTTTGTCCAATCCATATAGATCCCAGTGGACGTTGCTGAAGAACCTGCATCTTGGTTACCCATGTTGAAATCTCAGCACATTCATCGGAAACGATGCTCCAGACTAGGCTGCCTGTTTGTCTCTTTCCGTACCAATGGTGGGCAGGGAGATTAACTTCCCTCTCTATATACTGATTTATGCTCTTGTGGATTTAGCTGTTTTGAACTGCGTAAAATCTGAATAATCTTAGCATACTAAATAATGTTTGTTTGGCTAGCATTTTATTGCAGTAAGTGTTAAGCTTTGCTAGATTGGTGAAGAAAATAAAGCTTTCTGGAGAGAAAGGGCAAAAAACAAGGGGAAGGAGAAAACAAGAATCAAGAATTACTGGGAGATCTCTGGGGTTACGTGTTTTGCATCAATGGGTAAACATTAATGTGCTTCGTGTATGTGGTGCTGTTGTGATTATGGAAAGGAGATTGAAAATCTGCAGATTTTAACACCCTCAGCTTTGTTTGCTGGACAAATAATATTTCATAACTGTATGACACTGGCTTAAAATATAACGTACTGGTGTGACCAAGCTGGATTTCTTGTGGATAGCCTACACCATAAGGAAGGATTCACCTTTTTATCTTTTCTTTTGTTTGTTTTCAGAAATAAGGAATCTGCAACATTTTAAATCACAGCACTTGAGGAAGAGTTGGAAGGAGGTAGAAGCGTGTATGGCTGGTACTTGTGCTGCCGCCTTCTCTGTTTGGCAGGATAATACATTCTCTTTCTTGCCAAAGATGCTTAGCAGAGGTCCCTGTTAAAGAAAGCAAACCATGTGCTGTGCTGGCTATAGGAATTAAAATACTATTACTCTCGGCACTGGTGAGGCCCCACCTTGATTACTGTGTCCAGTTTTGGGCCCCTTACCACAAAAAAGACATTGAGGTGCTAGAGTGGGTCCAGAGAAGGGCAAAGGAGCTGGTGAGGGGTCTGGAGAATAAGTCTTATGAGGAGCGGCTGAGGGAGCTGGAGTTATTCAGCCTGGAGAAAAGGAGACTGAGGGGAGACTTTATTGCTTTCTACAACTGCCTGAAAGGAGGCTGCAGAGAGGTGGGGGTCGGTCTCTTCTCCCAAGTCACAGGTGATAGGACAAGAAGAAATGTCCTCAAGTTGAGCCAGGGGAGGTTCAGATTGGATATTAGGAAAAAATTTTGCACTGAAAGGATTATCAAGCATTGGAATGGGCTGCCCAGGGAAGTGGTTGAGGCACCATCCCTGGAGGTATTTAAAGGATGAGTAGACGTAGTAGACATGGTTTAGTGATGTTTTTTTTTATCAGTGTTAGGTTGATGGTTGGACTAGATGATCTTAAATATTCCAACTCATTCTATGATTCTGTGGTACTGCTCTCTAGTCCTTTTGGCAACATCACAGTTGAATCCAGCTGAGAAAGGACAAAACTTTATTATAATTTTTTTTTTAAGGAAAAAAAGTCTCTCCAAGAATTGTATGAATGTTACGAACTGTATGCAACCGACCATTCTGCATGTACCTGAAAGAGTAACTGTCCCCATGAGTTCATTACCCTGGGGGGAAAAAACAATTTCATTTCAGCCTTATTACTGTGAATACAAGTTATTGACTAATAATCACAGGAGGGGCAAATCATACTCCTGTCCAGTGTTATATTTTGAAAGTCAAGCTTTCTAAAGGAAATCTAATTTACAGAGAATAGGTTTTAAGCACAACTTGGCCATTTGACAGTTGTGATTTCTGATCTTACTGGAAAACACTTGAAACAGTAAATCCAGCCTGGGTGCCACTATGGAAGAACTAGCCATATAGTACTTTTCTTTTGCCTGCTTCAATGGCTACTGGCTAAAACAACATAGAACTTCTTCAGTCGACTGTTTTGGACAGCTCTGCCTTCCTCCTGCCCTGCCAATAGCTTTGCTTTTAAACATCCTTGTTCTTGTGGTCTGAGAATAATTGGAGCTTTCCTTTTTTTTTTTTTTTTTTTTATTTTTTTCTCTGGCATTTGTGTTCTGCAGTTGCTCTGTGTGCGCAGCTGGGAGAGGAGATTAGAGCTGGCGTGCCTCTGAGTTGGCTGCCCCACAACTCCGCAAGCTTCCCTGCGTGTGAGCTTTCCAAGAGAAGAAAACAGACCTTCCAGTGCATCAGGCATCAGCTGTTCGCATTTTTGAACTGGAACCACTGCGTATTCGCTGCTCAGGCTTTGGTGCTTGTTTCTTGCAAACCCACTCTTTAACCTTCTACCTCTCTCTGTTTTAATTCTTCTGTTCTCAGTGGTGGATGGAAGAGCAGCTGGCAGGCTCAGCACCAAGTATTGGCCGCTAAACAGCTTTTATATATGTTTTGGGGGGAAATTACTCACTTTGGGTGGCACAACCCTGGTGTAAGTGATAGCCTAGAGCCTTGGGGTCTGGGCTGGGCTGGATGGTACTGCTGGGCTGGATGGTACTGCTGGGCTGGATGGTACTGCTGGGCTGGATGGTACCCGATTGTTTAAATAAATGCTGTGCTCAAATGAACCAGCCTTCCTCTGCTGTGAGCTGGAGTAACCACCCTGTAGCTGTCGTGGGTGGAAGGTCTTCTCCTCGTGGTGCTGTGTCTCTGAGTGTAAACGCTATTGCTGCTTTCTTCCAGGCCTTGAATTCTGGGCACAGATGGGTCTCTGGAGGAAAAGGGTCCACAGTGGCTTGTGTGATGCGTGTCACCACTCACAGACAGTAAAGTGGCTGCATGGCTAATCGCGTGTGCCACCCCATGAGCCCTGGAGCTTTTTCTATGCTGCTTTAGTACCAGCCTGCTTATATGATACTGATTTGGTTCTTAAAATTGCTTCTTAATTGATTCTTAAAATGATGGAAATGTTTCTCCTAAAAAAAGTATCCACATCAGCATTTCACTTTGCCAGAAATGCTGCCTGTTTCCTCATAGTGTCGGTATGGCTGGAGCAGATCTGGAGGAGACGGAGATCCTGAAATGGCTTGTTGCAGGTGGACTTGAAGCGTTACCAGGCAAACATCTCATTCTGGTTGCACTGTCCTCTGGCTGCTTTCTCCTGGCTCACAAAGCCGATGCCAGTGTGTCTTCTCCAGCAGTGACTCTTCAGACTGTTGCTTCACTAGAAGGATGCTCATCCTCCTTTTCTTCAGGTTTTCGAACCTTAGTGTTGTCTTTCTGTCCCTGAAAAGACTTAGACTTCTGAAATAAATGTAAATAATTCACAAGGAGTAGTTAATGCAATCGCAGTGAGCTTATAGTCGTGGCTATATTTCAGAAGCGTGTCTGTGTGTAACCACTGCGATGTTTCCTGGGTGCTGCAGACACGGGTGCCAACGAGCCCTGCTTGAGGCAGGAGCCAGCCTTGGGGGTACTGTTCCGGGCCGCGGTGATGGGGTTATTTGTTTCTCAAAGCTTTGAGAAACACCTCTGTGAAGCAGCAGCTTTTCTCAAAATCGAGAACTAGCCCTGAATTACCAGACTCTTTGCTCTTGCTTGCTCTTTTGGTCTTTTTATAGGTCTAAGCAAAGTTCTTTTCACTCCTTTTCCCAGTGTGTCATTGTGCTGGCTGATCGGTAGTAGCAGCTCTCCATCTGGGCAC
The DNA here is from genome assembly GCF_964106895.1 of Numenius arquata. Classification (NCBI taxonomy): domain Eukaryota; kingdom Metazoa; phylum Chordata; class Aves; order Charadriiformes; family Scolopacidae; genus Numenius; species Numenius arquata. The sequence goes on along the minus strand of NC_133578.1, from coordinate 67,782,177 downwards.
GGTGAAGCAAGGACTAAAGCAACCCTGGTATAAAGTTCATGCTATCAATTTGCATATGAATTTTGTAATGAATTGCTATCACGTGGGATGTTTGAAAACTGGGTGATGGCATCCAGCTCGGTGCCCTGGACCTGGGGCAGTGCTTCGCTTCCCCCCCCACTTCGGTACTGGTGGTACTTTCAGGTTGTTCTTGTTATGTTTTGTTATTGTGGTGATACACCAGTGCCCGGACACGCTTATTGCTTCTGTTGAAGTTAACGACACAAGAAGGGCTGTGCCTGGTCAGCACATCTAGCCAGGTATCATCTCACCCTGTCTCTTGATCAGAGCATGTTCTGGTCCCTTCTTGTCACAGCTGTAGTAGTGTGAAGCGGCTGTTTGTGGAGTTGTATGGGACAGAGGTGAAGTCATAGAATGGTTTAGGTTGGAAGGGACCTTAAAGATCATGTAGGTCCCACCTCCCTGCCATGGGCAGGAACACCTCCTGCTAGGCCAAATAGTCATCTAGTTACCGTGAGGATACTCTACAAGACTTGGGCAAGCAGAGGATAAAGCTTTCAAAGTGCTGTAATTGTTTCACCTGCAAATGCTTGAGTGTGTGGTAGGCTGGTAGTGAGTTATATGGATTTGGTGTGTTATGAACATATTTACTGAGGTTTTCCTTCTGCATGAATGGTCCTAGAGCTCCTGAAACCACACTCACCTGCAGCCTTCCCATGGTTTCCCTGCTTAGTTATGTCTGTGTGTCTCAGTTACAGCTACAGCTTCACTCAAGACTCTTCATTTTCCTTTTGGTAAAGGCTGGAAAAGCATTAATCTGGTATACATGGGAATGCTTTGGCACTCTGTTATCTTCAATGCGCTGCTGTGAATCTTAGAATCCTTTAGGCTGGAAAGGACCTTTAAGATCATTGAGTCCAACTGTAAACCAACAACTGCTAAGTCCACCACTAAACCATGTCCCAAAGCCCCACATCTACATCTCTTCTAAATAGCCACTTCCCTGGGCAGCCTGTTCCGATGCTTGATAACCCTTTCGGTGAATAAATTTTTCCTAATATCCAATCTAAACCTCCCCTGGCACAACTTGAGGCTGTTTCCTCTTGTCCTATCCCTTGTTATCTGGGAGAAGAGACTGACCCTCACCTGGCTACATCCTCCTTTCAGGTAGCTGTAGAGAGCCATAAGGTATCCCCTCAGCCTCCTTTTCTCCAGCTCCCTCAGCCATTCCTCATAAGACTTGTTCTCCAGACCCCTCACCATCTTCATTGCCCTTCTCTGGACACGCTCCAACACCTCAATGTCTTCACTGTAGTGAGGGGCCAGAAACTGAACACAGTACTTCAGGTGGGGCCTCCTTGATGCCGAGTGTAGAGGGATGATCACTTCGCTGGTCCTGCTCACCACACTATTTCTGATACAAGCCAGGATGCTGGTGGCCTTTTTGAATGGCACCTGGAACCTCAGTTTGTGCAACAGGAGTAGGAGAAATTCAGAAGATGTATTTGTCTTCTCTCCTGTAGCGGTCTGCTGTGAACTACAGCAGTCTGCAGGCTCCTGCCCTGGGGACCTATGTTCTCTGCTCATGCTTGAGCTTCATCCAGAAGCCAATGAATTGCTGCAGCGGTCAGAAGCATCAGATAAATGAGGTGAGGAGTTACAAGTAGCTGGTGCATGGTGATGATGGAGTGGGACACTGGGGAGCTGTGCCACCTTCTGGTGCCTGCCATGCGGTTCCCTGTTAGTGAAGGGTAATCCCTTTTGATTGCAAAGTCTCCCGAGGTGTCTCCCTGTGTGCTTCTCCCCTTTCTCACTATTCAGGATGTGTCGCTAATGACCCCGTCTACAGAAACATGGAGAGCTCCTGCTGCAGGTCACATCTATGGTATGTCCTTCATGGCTTTGTTTCTTGCTGGTAACCATGTACTCTATGAACTGACTGAGGCAGAGGTGACCTCTGTAGTCATGGGAGTGTAAGAGAGCTCCGAGTCAGAGCTGGCCTGGCAAAAGCCTGTGTCCGGCCTGATCTGTGGCCCATCTTTTCCCTGTATACGGGCAAGGAAGAAACCGAGCTGCTTATTTTATCCTGGCTCCCCATCATCCCGCATCGCGTGATTCCACTTGTGCCCATTGTGTCAAAGTGATGATGGAACGTTGGCCAAACCACGGGCCGGTGTCCAGGCTTGGGAAAGGAGTACGTGCGCGTGTCCAGCTCGCCCCACGTGGCTGGAAACGCACCCATCGTGTGAAGGGGCATGCGAGACGCGTCTGATTGCGGGGTGGAGGGAGATGTTGCAGTATAAAGCTGATGTCCCCATAACCAGTTGTGTGACCCCTGATCAGCGTTGGTGTAATTAAAAGCAGTACGGGAGTGTGTTTGCTGAAAGGCTTGAGCTTAAGTAATGTGGAAGTCTCGACTGTGCTATTTCCTCGCTTTTAAGCAATTGCCTTTCTCATCTTTAGCATCCGTACTGTTGTTTTTAAGGTGGTGTGCTCTGTATTGAGCACTGGGTGCCTGTGAAGCGGCTTGTAGTGCCTGAGAGTGAAATGCCGCTTTGAGACCAGGGCTAGAGGTGCTTTCTGTGTTTACCAGCTGATTGACTGCGTTCTGGCTGGAAAAATGGTGATTGAATGCCACGGGAAGGAAAGTTGGCTGATGTCACGAGGAGTTTCCTAACACATCTCTTACGCTAACATAAACCTCTTGCAAGAGAAGTGGAAGAGGATGGCTCCTTGGAGATATTTAAGCCAGAGTGAATAAAGGGCGAGAGGCGGCCGTTAGGAAATGTTGCTCTGAGATGGACCTGAATGACCAGTCATTTCCATCTTAAACTGAAGCTTGCGCTGGAAATTCTGCTGATGAAACGTTCCTGCGCAGGCAGGTTGGGGTGTCAGAACTCAGAAGCTGGGAGGCATTGGACCAAACCATCATCCGCAGAGCGTCAGTAATAACTAAAAATATAACTTTGGCTGGAGTTGCAGAAAATGCTCTCTTTTGTATTGCATAAACCAAAAAATGCTCCTGGGAAAGCTGCTGCATGGCAGGGAAGGGAAGCCGGCTCTCCTGAAGGTGGCAGTGATGCTCTTCTCAAGCGAGCCCTATTTTCTGGCTGAATGCCACGGTTCTTTGAGAGCGACTGTCCCACCCACCAACTCTCCCTTCTGTAAATTACTGCAATATTACTTTTCCCTTCAAAGACCCGGTGATCCATCGCTCTCTTTATTTCTCCCCTCATTTCGACACATTAACACAACTTGCTTCATGCTCTGGCTTTGCAAATGAGGAACAATTGATACCGTGGCGTAATTGCGTGTCTGCTCTAAAGGAGGGAACTCGTTTAGAAAACGAACGGCCCCAGACCCCAAAGTTGTGCCTCTGCTGATCTGCAGGTCTCTAAAGAATTTTGAAATATGCTGTTAATTAGAAGCTAATTAAACATTTTAATTAGCTTTTGCATGGTGGGTTTGGGTATGGAAGGCACTGTCTGGGTGTATCCGACATGGGAAGCTCTTGCTTGGGGAAGCGGAGCAGGTAGAGCAAAGCAGTAGGGTTTCAATCAGTTGCTTTGATGAAAGACCTTCAGCCTCGAAGGCACCATCATCTTCAGCATCTGTCCCCCTTCACCTGTAGCAGAGAGAGCACTGCCTCCTCAGCAGGGCTTTGGGGGTGATACTGTTTGCAGGGGCGGCACCAGCTGCTTTCATCCAGCCCAACAGCAAACCCATGGCCCCTTCCCACGCTTTGGACTCGTGTTCCCTCTCCGGGTCTGAGCCCTGGGGCTCTGCAGCCTCGAGCAGCTCCCCGGCACGGAGCTGCCTCATCTGAGGCTCGGATCTGGAAACCCTTAAAAGACAGATCCGATGGGAGAGCAAGCCCACCCCATCCACACTGGGGATAGGTTTCTTCTGGAGACTGGGGGAGCTGGAGATCAGACCATGGGAAATTTCTGTGGTCTGAACCTCGATCAGCATTTAAAGCTATTGCTGTGAGTGCTCTGTGTGGCTGTGTGTGTAGATATTATATATCTCTTAAATAGCCTACTGTGTCACTACTGTAAACACTGTAATTTTACAATAAAGCCTCTGTTGCAGGTAAGGGAGGAGCTGATGTTGTGCACTGCAGTGATTTCTTCGGTCTGCAGCATCTCCCGCCCCCCGCCCCGGGCTGGGACTTTGGCTGCATTCTTTTTCCCAAAACTGTTTTGTTTTTCTTTTTTTTTTTGTTGTTTTTCTTTTTTAATAATGTCAAAAACAACAGATGCCGGTTGAGACTGCATCCAATGCAAAGAAGTTTCTGGGGTCCAATTAGCCTGAGGTTAGGAATATCCCACACTCGAATTCTCTTGTAAAGGAAGAGTTTGGCTCCTCTGAATCCTCCCCGCGTTTTCGGGTCTGAGCAAGCAGCCGAGGGCTGCTCCGAGCCTCCCGGGGAGCGGCTCTGAGGGGCTGTGTAAGGGGATCGGAATTTGGTCAGTCTGCACCGCTTCCTCTTCAGAAAGGCGTTGGAGATGGAGGAGGGCTGCCCGGAGCCGAGCGCTGGGCTGGTTTCTGGGGCCGTGCTGGAGGAGTGGCAGCGGGTGGCAGGGACGCTGGGCACCGCTTCAGGTGCAGCCTGATGCTTTGATAAAACAGGCAATGTGTGAGCATCAAGGAGTGGAGCCTCTGCAGCCCAAATGACTTTTGTCTGACCAAGTCACTGATGAGGTTTGGGGCAGCTTTTTTAAGGTGATTTTTGTGCAAGGGTAATGTGTATGCTGACAAGCACAGGATGGGCTGTAAATGGGGAAAGCAGACAAACTTGCATTGCAGAAGATTCTGGGGATGCTAATCAAATTGCATCCGGAGGCAGAATCTTCCTTTTCTTCTTCAGGAGTGATTCAGCCACTCGGCAGCCCTATCACCTCTTCTAACCAACAGCCCTGTGCCAAAAATGCCCATTCCTCAGCAGGCAAACTGCATCAGCTCTCACTGAACCTCTGGTTTCAAACATGGGCTTTGGATTCAGGCCAGGGTAAAGGGCTGGTAACTCTTTAGTAGCACCACTGGAAGATCATCACCTACTAGGACTCGGACCATACGCTGCTTCCCCTCCCATCAAGGTCACCGTTAGGTGCCATCTTACTGAAGAGGAGTATTGGAGGAAAACACACCAAAATCACTTGAATTTTTCATAGAGGGCTTCACACAGTGAACAGACAGCCCAGGATTGGTGCTGCTTAACTTGCCAAGTCCCGCAGGAATCAACCTCCTCCCACTTATTTCTTTTGATGTCTGCGGGCAACCACCAGAGAAACTCGTCGGGTGGGCTCGGTCTACGTGCGGGCGCTGCAGTGATGGCAAATCACATTGCATGCAACCTACCGAAGACAGACCATCCCTCCCATCATACCAGCTCACGAGTGCCTGTGCACAGCCTCAACTGGCTGACAGCCCTGGTTTGGAGACAGTGGGACTTGATGGTGACATCATCAGTGTTGTCCAGTGCTGCCATTGCATCCCCTCCTCTGTTGGTCGTGGCACTGACTGGTCTGGCTTGGAGCGCTTGTGCTTTCCGTTGCTTCGATTGACAACAGATCCCAGAGAAACCCACCCACTTCTGTTTTCCTCCAGTTCAGTCACGGTTCAGCAGGGCCCCAAAAGGAGCCCAGAAAGGCCTATTGACTGGGCATCTCTGGTGAGGCTCGCCTGCTCCCTGTATCAGCGCTCACTGACCTAGATGGCTGGGGTGTTTCTGCATCTCCTCTTTGCAAAAAGAACGGATTCACCCTTGGTGAGACAGTGGCTGTATCTGGCACAGCCTCCAGCACATAGGTGGTTCTCACTGGTACAAAACACTGCCGCGTGTCACTGGGCCAGCACCAGTTGCCCCAGCACATCTGTCTCCTGCCCTATATGCTGCTTCCCTGTGTCATTCCTCATCTTACACATTCTCCAGAGGATTGGTGGGCCCAGGCTCATAACATTCAAAATATCACCAGATGTTGGGGACAAAAGTTTGAGGTTGATCATTTAATCCTGTCTTGATGTGCTACAGCAAAAGCAAACGCATTTGGGTGGGAGGTGAAATATTCTTGTGTTGAGGTTGTGGATCTGAGCACCACCATTAACCTTTCCAGCTGTAAGAAGCATCTTTTGGCCCAACCCAGCTGCTTCCACAACAAACCACTCCACACATTCCTGCCTCGGCAGACTGAAAGCAGAAGGGATGGTAACCTGGGTACATGTAGCTATGTATGTTGTGAGACATTTGTATTAAAGGACCCAGTTGAGGTCGGAGAACGATTGCTTTAGTCATTGCAAAGTGGGTGGTGAAAATAACTTTGGAGCTGTTGGAGCGGGTCCAGAGGAGAGCCATGAAGATGATCAGAGGGCTGGAGCACCTCTGCTATGAGGACAGGCTGAGAGAGTTGGGGTTGTTCAACCTGGAGAGGAGAAGGCTCTGGGGAGACCTTATTGCAGTCTTCAGTACTTAAAATGGGCCTACAGGAAAGATGGGGACAAAGTTTTTAGCAGGGCCTGTTGCAATAGAACAAGGGATAATGTGTTTAAGCTAAAAGAGGGAAGATTTAGTTTGGATATAAAGAAGAAATTTTTAACACTGCTGGTGGTGAAACATTGGCCCAGGTTGCCCAGAGAGGTGGTAGATGCCCAATCCCTGGAAACACTCAAGGTCATGTTGGATGGGGCTCTGAGCACCCTGATCTAGTTGAAGATGTCTCTGCTTATTGCGGGGGGTGTTGGACTAGATGATCTTTAAAGGTCCCTTCTAACCCAGTGTTCGATGATTGTATGATTCTTGATTTCCCCCAGATTTAGAATGAAATAATGAATGGATCCAACACTATGTGGAGGAAAGAGAGGTAAATCAGGCTCTGTATAATAATCAAAAGTTTCTTTGAATTGAACAGTTCATATTGTAAATCAGTAAGTACTATGGTCTTTACTTATTTTCTTTATAGTTTATCTGTAAAGGTGTTTGAGCTTGTTTCTCCTGTGGTGGGAAGCTGTTTTTTCATTCTAGCTTTCTCATATGCTAGAAAAGCACTTTAACAAATAGTTTGCAGCCTCTAATTTCTGTGTGTGTGTTTACATGTATATAATGTATATATTATATAAATAAAAACCAGATGTTTATAATGGGAAAACTATTAATTGCAGCTCCTGGGGAAAAAAACCCAACAAACTAGCTATGGTAATGGTTTGCCTGTAACAAAACATCTGATTTTATATAATAATATATTTCTATAATTTGTGTAGAAAATCAAACGTTTGTAGCAAGCAAAGTATAAGTTACAACTGCTTTTCTGGGAATTTAGGAGCTGCTAAGCTCACTCGGACCTGCGAGCCTTCTAGCCCAGGAGTTTGACAATGACCAGAACGGGGCAGACCGAGGGTGTTCCAAGAAACCCTGCAAGAAGCAGTTAGGTTATCCCTTATCTCAGAAAAGTTTCCATTCCTCCCTTTCCCTCTGTAATTAGAGCTTAGCTAATGCCTCAAATCATGAGAGTTTACATCTTTCCTGAGACTTCATTTCAAAAATAACTTTAAATATTTACTGCTGTAACTCTGGTCGTGCTCGTTACTCATTGAAATGTCTAATCATGGTTGGAGTCTTGCCAAGGTTTTTGTTATCTTTCAGCTTCATCCCATTTTCCTGCTGCACGATGAGCTAAGGATGAGTGAGGGCAGTGACTTCTACAATGACCAAATAAAGATCGGTAAGAGTTTGGGGAAATTACTGGAAACTGATGAAGTTTTCCTATATATAGTTTTTCCGTTTCGTGTTACTTACGGGAGCAAAAGAAAGCACAACCACAGGCTTTGACACCACACTTGGGGATGGTTTTCCACCCTGATAACTCCATGTTGGTGGCAATCCTGAAGCGTGCTGCACGGACCTGGCCCCTCCCGACGGGAGCTGAGACGTGCTGCTGGCTGAGAGCCATCGCAGGTGTGGGGGTCCAAGACCTCGGCTGGACCAGCCCCTTCCCCATTGCCTTCCCTCTCTGTTTCATGCACTAAGGGTAGTTCTCAAGAGCAGAGCTGCAAGTACTGCCCCACAGGGAGCAGAGAAGAGGACCACTGACAGTCCAGGCACAGAGATGCTCAGGATGTGGGATTTTGGAGAGCCTGGGCACAGCGCGCTGGGGAACTTGTGCTGAGGCAGGTAAGTCGTGCTAGCACAGAGGCAGAGGTGGCCCTGGTGGGTGACATTTGGCACAGAGGTGAAGCAGAGTCAGATAAGGAGGTCAACATCGTGGAGATGCACAGTGGGCTGGATGCGTCCGATGTGCCTGGGGACGTGGGATTCATCTGTGTGCATTCAGCAGTTGCTTTTCTGGTAACTCAGTAGCCAAGTGATACACGGCACCAAACAAGCCCATGGCCATGTCTGTTTTCCCTGTGAGGTGTAGTCTGTGACCCTACATAAGAGGTATCTCAGAGCAGCCTCATTAAGGGGTCAAGGCATGAAGTGATGGTGGTACATGTGCAAAAGGAAAAATCACAGAGCTTTTCTGAGACACCTTGGTCCCTCTGGGATTAGCCTGGTGGGGTCCAGAACGGTCTCTCTGCCAGGCACGCTATTACTTGGATGAAAGCAAGGCACTGGGGAAATGAAATAGGGTTCTGGTGGGATGATAACCTCATCACAGACTCCCCGTTTGGAGTTAGTGATGGATGAGATCCTGCTGATAAACTGTCTGCTGTGATATTATCAGGATGGATCTCAGTGTTAAAAGCTGGTTTGATGTAGTGGAGTTTGGTTTCCTTCTCACTATCGCAGTGATTAGGCAGTGATGTTTAGCTGGGATAAATACTCTGCTGTATTCCACAGCATGGCTCCCCCCCCACACACACCTTTGTACTAATAGCAGGCATTATTATTAGTATATTATCGTGTTCAGGAGGGAATTGTGAAATTGGCAGTTGAGGGCCCCTCTTGCAAGAGGGAGATGGCTTCTTCTCAGGCTGAGTGAGTATTTAATCCTGGATCCATCCTTTCCCATGTCTCCCTCCATGGCCAAAGCTGCTGAATAGAAGGGGAAAGAAATTTAAGCTGACTTTGAAAGTTCAGTGAATATTCAGTAAATAATTTGTTCACTATGGGGGAGGCCTTGCATTTACTCAAAAAAATCATAGGCGCTTTCCAGTGTTGATCCAGGGTGGATCTTCAGAAAGCAAAGCAGACGGCATCTTTTTAAAAATCCAGTAACAATATCGGTGTATTTATTTCTATAAAAGTAAATCAAGGTATTTCAGGACTTCTGATTTAAAGATCAAGCCCTCATAGTGGTAGGAGCTGTAGAAAGAAATAGGAGAGTTGCTGCTCTGGTGGTCAGATCAACATGATTAGTGGTTTAACGTTGGGATGCAATGTGGGATGTAAGAGACAAATTAACTGGACTAATCATACAATGAAGGAAGATTTTTCAGAGAAGAAAATATCCTAATTCACCTAGCTGTTGCCTCCTGGGCATGACTTAGTGGTCCTGGGGGTGAAATAGGCATTGTGGCATGATTTAAAGCAGGGCAATGTGGCCATGTAGCAAATTTTGATGGGAAGTTTGCCAAGTGGGAAAAAGCTGCGTGACTCAGAAAAGTTGAGTCTCGCAGCTCCCGAAGGTGAGGAATGATTTCCCAGATGCCTTGTGACCTCCTAGGCTGCCTCCCCAAAGACCTTGAAGGTAACAGCAGACACCTCAGGCCAGCGCTGGAGAGGATGCTCAAGAGTGACGCTGAGACTATTCAGGGTGGCTTTTTTTATCCCATTTTAACTATTGCTTAAAATCACGCTTGTTCTTCAGGCTTCAGTTATTGCTCTAGCAGGCAATTTGTTCGAATGAGCAAATAGCGGCACGCTCTTTTCCTTCAGCTACAGCTGATTCAGATCCTGTTAGTGTCTCTGACTACTTGAAATCGCTCTTTGCGGGATGCATTGCCTGGTGCTTTCCTGCGCGCCCGCAATAGGGGCTGATGCGGTTGAAGTAGGAGACTTTGGCCTCCGTCCCCAGTGCTCCTGACAGAGAGGCTGAGGTAGCACATAAACCCGTCCTCATGCATTTAGATGTCTTCATCAGCAGAGAGCACCATTTGGGAAAGAGACATTTAAAAATCTCTTTGTTGGGTTTATAGGTTCTTTAAAGCCACTTAGTCATTTGATAGCAGGTTAAAATTAGTCCATACAAGATGAGGCATCAACACAGTCTTTTCCCAAAGCTCCTTATTAGCATTGATTTTTCAGTCAGGAGAGGAGTCGAGTAGTGGAAGATTAAATTAACGATACTGCGGTCTCTACGGTTTGCCTGGAAATGCCTGGCATCTTGTGCAGGGACCTTATCACGTGGTTTTCCACGATAGAAAAACTTGAAGATTCAGCAACAAGAACACAAAAAGGTCATTCCTGTTTTTAGGGTGTCATTTTCACTGGGATGAAAACTGTTTTTCTGCTCTATCATTTCATTAATAGACAGTGGTTGACATGACATGACCCTCGTTATTCAGAACTTCATTTCGATAATCTCCTGATGATTGTGGTCTTTGAATTATGACTTTGAGATAATAGGTTGATTCTCTCAGAAAAATCCAGTAAGGGAAAAAAAAAGATAATTCTTTTTTTTTTTTTTTTTTCCCAAAGCTGTGTGTGAGGGAATGCTCTGCAAAACGGTGTGCTGGAAGGATGGGATGCATTCCTAGTCCTTGTGTCTCCACTGTTTGGCTGTTGCAGACAAAAGGGCTGATGCGACATCTGTTGAAATTAATGGGATGTTTTCCCCTGGCATTGGTGGGCAGGGGAATACCAGTCAAATACCTGTTGAATACTGAAATAAGTGAAAAGTTGATAAGTGAAAAATCCTTTTTCAGTTTTTTTGCTTTTCCTTGAAGCATTTCACAGACCTTTTCCAGTTCCTTGCAGCCCATCTCTTGTTGGCTCATACCTTACAGGGTGCAAACCACAGGTTTAGCAGATATTTGGGAATTGGACCTGTGCATCCCTTGGGAGGAGAATCTCAGAGCCTATGGAAGAACTGAGGTCACTTCTTTGAAGGAGCAGGCCTGAAGGTGACCATGGAAGGACCACAGTAAGGAGCCAACTCTGTTTATTAACTGTCAGTGGGGTGATGGTGTGCTGAGCCCAAAGCGGGTGGTGGCCTCTCCAGAGAGTTAAAAGGAAGGAGGGACTGGAAATAATGACTACATCTCTCCTTTTACTTATTTATTTTTGCCTCCAGGCTCTCCCTTAGAGGGATTATGCAAGTTTCTAAGCCCAAATTTTGCATTGTTGAAAAAAAAAAAAAAAGTTTTCCAAATGTTGTTTCATGGGATCCTAACGTGCCAGGCTGGAGTCCTTGAGGAAGATGTGACCCCCTGTCTCTGTGCTTCATTAGTTCTCCTTCTGCCTCTCTCCAAAACCATGTGTTCAAGCACTGCAGGAACATCATGTCATCGATGCTGTAGCAGCCGGTTACTTTAGTCTATTTGATGCCATCGTTTCATAAATCAGATCTGAAGACGACACTGGGTCATTCTGTCCTGACTGAAGTGATTAAGTAGATCTGTGCTATTAACTGCAGTTATCTTCTGAAAATGTCAGACTGCCTGCCAAGATCTTGCCAAGAATTAAATAAGCATCTGCTGGCTGAGGATGCAGACTCTGGAGTGGAGGCGATTGTTCATAGCTGCAAAATGAAAACCCACGGATGGAGCAGCTGCCTTGGACCACCAGATCCTGCATCTCGCTCCCCCACGGTGTTGTGGTTCTGCACAGCAAACTCACGAGCCCAGCAGTTTTGTCCCAGCTCTGTGGGTTTTTTCCAGCTGAGATACCATGTAGCTGATAGTTGTTCTTTGCGGGGGGAAGTAGGGTGGGGGGGGTGGGGGGGGGAAGTTCTGAAGAAATTAAATATTATTTTACATTTTCCTGTGTATTCACTGTATTAATTCAGTGGCTCCTCCAGACATCTGGCAAGTATTGTGGCTGTGTCTGAGAGATTTTGGAGAAGGAGCCTTGGCACAGACATTAAATGCAGTACAAGAAAATCAAGAGGAGAAGAAATTGCTGCTTTAAGGAGGGAGAACGTTTGCAGCATCGCAAAATGGCACGGGGAGCTTTTACTGCAGGCTGAGATTGGATTAACACCCCTGCAGCGGTGTTTTGAACTCCCTCCTGGTTGTCTGGAGGTCATTGAGGACCTGCCGCCCCCCCGCCGCGGCACTGCCGGCCCTTAGCGTTCTTCATCCACAAATGGATGCTGGCTCACATGCCGTCCCTTTAATGGTTCCCTTTAGGATCTGAGGACGTAAAGCATTAGGAGTGTTGTAATAAAAGGCACTGGGGATGCTTGGTAAGACAAAGTATTAGAGGTTTCCTTCTGCATAAGTAGCGTATGTGTGTATATTTTTATATACACACACACACATATACATATATACACACATTTGCTTCAGGTTAGTGCATAGACAGAAAGTCAGGGTTTACCACCCTTTCCTAGGTTAGGAAAAGACCATCGATGTTTCTAACACATGAAAACATAACTGGTGATGAATTTTGTGTTATTAGTTTTTATTGGTTTCTTAGGATTGTTGGCAGCCTTATGAGGATGCTGCAGAAGTGTAAAGGAAGAGTCTTTGCAACAGAAATGCCTTTTACATTGACGGGGGGAAGGCAGGAAAGACTCCCAGGTTTTCTCTCTCTTGGGCTTTTAAATGTTATCTCGGCTATTGCACTAAACTTCTCCAGAACTCCAGTTAACTTTGTCGGTACAGTGGGAACCGGTGCTGCGAGGCTGCAGGAAGCAGACCAGACTGGTGGGACAGTAGGAGAAGGACAACTTTGTGTTCTTTGGCCAGTGCTCACATCCTAACCTGTCACTGTCCCAGGATGTTTGCTATATTTAGCTTTGCTTTCAGTGGAAGGATTCAAAACCGTGGGTATTTGGGAGAGTGTGTCTTTAACAGGCGGTTAAAGAGATGGCATAAGGTCATTGTCGCTGAATTCCTGAACGTGATTTAATGGCAAGGTTCAGCTTGGTCTGCTAGATTCAATTTCTCATTTATAAGGGTGTCTGCCTCAGCAAAAAGAGAATATCTCTAAGAGCATCACAGCAAGAGCATCTCAGCTTTAGAGGGAGTAGTGGCCATGGGACCTGGGAAGGACAGGGACAGTAGCTCTCCCAGCCCATGTTATCTTATTGGGGGTGTCCCCCACGAGCCCTACAGGATAAACCCATCTCTCCAGGTGAGGACTTTTCCCATTTGTGAAGGTAACAGCCTCAAGCTGTGCAGGACACCTTTCTTTCCTGCTACTTCAGTGCTGTGCTGGGAGAATTGGCCCCTTGTGGGCTGGTGTTGGTGGCTACAGGCATTTCCCCTCTCAGCATGCTGCGGCCATATGGACCGAGGACACACGCCGCTTTCACAGCTGGTGCTTTGGCTGCAGCTGACTTTTTTTCCCTTTAAAGTTTTGATTGCCTGAGATAATGCTCAAACTCAGAAGCAGCGTGGCAGCGATGTTCCCTTGGCTTGTTGGCCGTAAGAATTTATTTGCTTGTTTATCACCCACCCTTGTAATACCTTAAGCGCAAGGTCAGGTGAACGAAGTATGAAAAAGCCTATTTTATAAGCTCATGTGAATAGCAGTGCCATCAGCAGCGTTACCCCAGCAGGTTGTTAGACCCCAAATTATTCTATGGAATTTTAAAATAATTTCCCATAATAGGAGATTGTTCAAAATCAGTTAATTTTCAAATGCATTTTATTGAATTTTGCATAACTTTGTCAACATTCACAAGGAGTGAAAACAGTTGTGTCACATCCTCAGCTGCTGCAAACTGGCACGATGACACTGAAGCCAAAGGGGGAAGGATAATTGCCATCAATTGAGGTTTTTGGCACTGTAAGGTGGTGAAGAAGGGACACGTAGTTTCCCCACATGCCCCATAGTGAGTGACCCACTGTGTCCAGCTTCTGCATGGCAGGTTTATAATTTTTTTTCTGCTGCTTGGCAGTTTCAGTCTAACCCCTTCTCCCCACTTCTTCCTGCCAAAAGCGAAATACAAGAAGTGAGTCAGGTCTCCCTCCCTCTGGATGCATCTCAAAATCCCTTGGAAATAATGCCACTGCATTCCAGTAATAGTTGGCATGGATTTTTCCATCCGTGGTGTATGGCTACTAATTATGGCCCTGCTTTTCAGGCAGTTGCAGAGGGCTGCTGGAGTCAAGAGCACTGAACGTCTTAAAGAATGTAATTAATCTCCCTCACAATTTTGGGTGACAGATGTTGTTTTGTGAAATATTACAAAGGGCCGGTAAGTCCATTGGGAGAGCAGGGTACCCATCTTGCATTTGGAGTTTTAACAAAGAAACACATATATAAGTATATATATCTGGTGGGATTTTTTTCCAAATTTTTTTCTTTCTCTGGTTTATCATTTATTTATTGTCTTCCCTAAAGTTCCTGGAAAAACTTATTTCTTGACCATGAAATTACTTTTAACCATATATTTATTTCCTTAAAGACATCCACCCACCAATTATTTTTTGCTGCTTCCTCCCCTCAATTTCTTTGCTCGCCACAGACTCATTCCCAACCTCTTAATATTAGTGATATCCAAGGATAAGTCTGAGGCTGCTGCAAATTTGCCAGATTTTTACTAATTTCTCTGTGTAGAAGGAAGGGAGAACATTACGTGTGAGCTGTGAGTCTCCTTTAGCCTCTGGTATGAGTAAAGGAGCTTTATGTGAGCCCAGGCACCGTGGTGATGGAGCACAGATGGGCTTGGACATGTAGGTTCAGAGCAGGGAGCGATCAGGGCTCAGATACCAGGACTCTGTGCTTTACCTACAAAGCTGTATTGCACTTCTCCTCAGTGACAAGTTCTCACCTCTTTTATACCAAAGCGTGTCCCGTTAATGGGAAGAGCAAAGCAGCATTGGCTTCTCACAAGCTACCAGTGTCCCACATGTGGAACCTCCTGAGGTTGGGCAGATGGTGGGAAAAGAAGATGCCTTCAATGAGGTCAGATAGAGGGTGAGGCCAAGGGAAATCATCTTTACTTTGTCGTCTCTCACCTGGTTGATCTGAGCCACCTGTATTTCAACTGTTTGAGAGTTTGCGACACAAGGAAATGTTGTGTGAGAACTGAACGCCCACCAGGTATCTCTGGCAAGGAGAAGCTGCAGTGGTTGCATCTCCAAGCTTGGGTTGACTTGGGAATCCACCAGAGTTCCAGACATGCTCAGCTTGCTTTGCATGAACTGATGAGCTATTTTGCTGCATTCAAATCATGTGTACACCGTATGCTGTGGGTGAAGAGAAGGCAAGTCGTAGTGGGTTGAAGTACAGCCTTTTCACATGCTTTCTGTCTTTCCCCAAACTGGGAGCCTTTTTCACTCTCCTAGCCTTAACTTGAGCTTGGTAGGACACCAGCTAAGGGAACATACTCACTTTGTATGGTGAATTAATGAGTTCAAATGGTCACCTTGCACAGCAGAGATGTGTGGGAAAGAAAATCTGTGTCAATGTGAAACATGTGTGTGCCTGTCCAGAGGACGAGGCATCTGATTCATAAATCAGTGGCAGGGAGGTAAGGAGAGATGTGTGGGTTTGGTAACAACTGTTGGACTTAAATGGTGCATTTTACTCTTTTTCATCTTTGGTCTCCCAAGAAGATCGTATTTTTGACTTATATATTTTCTCTCTGGTGCTGACCAGAGTTTAAAGCATCCAGAAGGTCAGCATGTTCCCGTTTCATGTTGTCTTGTGATTCCTGGTGATGCTCTGTGCACGAATGCTATCAGGATCTGCAGGGTACGTGTTTGGGGGAATGAAGGCAGACCGTAAAAGCTGTCTGAGCTGTGTCTCGCCTGTCTCTTTGGGCTGGTTGGCTCCTTGGAGTGCGTTAATGCTGCAGTGAGTAAGACATGAGGAAATTCAAAACTGCTTATCCACGCTGGAAACATTTCCAGCAAAGATGTGCGAATGGGTCTTTAGGGGAAGGAAAAGGGAATATATTGTCCTGCTTATATCAATTGCACCTTTAAAAAAGGCTAAGACTGAACCTGTAGTAGCTCTACACATCAGGCAGGGAGTTGTGCCATCACAGTGAAATGTGCAGCCTCCCAAGAATGCCTGCGTGCCTAGGTGCAGGCAGTTTTCATGGATAGGTTAATGTGGGTCTGAGGTTCAAAAACAGCTTTGTGAGCCTTTAGTTTGCAGGATCTCCTCTTCCCTAGCATGTTTTTAGGCGAGTTATTGTAGTTGTAGCAGGTGTGGAGGTTGAGGTGAGCCCCGGAGCTGGGGTGCTGGCCTTGCCCATGGAAGCAGGCTAAGCTGGGAAGAGCTGGTCAAGGCCAGAGAAAAAATAGGTGGAAAGAAACCTGCCTATTTTGCCAGAAGATGGCAATTCCATCTCACATTTTAGAAATACCTCCCTTTTTACCCCTGAGCTATCTGCATTAGCAGTCTCTGAGCGTTGCCTTCTGGGTTGAGGGAGCGGAAGACTGTGCTAAAGCAAACTGCACTGTTCCTTCTCCCGCACCACAAAGATCAAGCAGGTCCTGCCGAGTATCTGCAGTTCCTGTTTACGCCATACATGACGTTCCCCATCCCTTCAGCACTCGTGGAAGTTTCTGCGGCTCTTCCTCCATAACTAGCTCCAACTGGCACAGTTGAGACATCAGCGAGATGAATCCTTGGAGAGCAGCCAACCCTTGCTTTTATTTTGCACTTGTGTTGTTGATGTCAAGCCTTTGAACAAGGCCTCAGGCCCCCGTTACAGCACGGGGCAGACAAACACAAAGAGGGGGTTCTTGTCTTGTGGGTATGACAAGAGTCACAGGATCTCCAACGGGATGCCAGACTACAAGTGTTTGTTGTGGTCCAAGCCACTGCTTATTTCCTCCAGTTGACGCAAACTTGTGTCAGTCCTCCTCGGTGGTTGAGCGCGTGCGAAGGGAGAGGCAAACCTCCCCGGCATTTCTCCGCTTGTACGTGCGCACGTGTTTGCGCAAACCCAGACGTGACAGGCTCAATTCAAAGAGGACTGGGTGGGGTTGTTTGGTCTGTGGACAGCCGGAGGTCTGAACCAGGCGCTGTCAGGCTGGAAATCTCTGGATGAAGATCTGGAAGGAGTGTGGGGTGTGTAGCACCTCACGTCGCTGAGACCAGCAGAGGCTGGATCTTAAACTTCTCAAGCTGCAAGCAAGAGCTTCCTGGCAAGAGCTGAACGTTTGCCATAGACATCTGTAACAGATGTGGGAAAGAAATAGCATACTCTTAACTAGCCTATGATAATAATCACAGCCTTGGAGATAAATACCCTCCTGCCAGTGGTTTCCAACGCAATCATCTATGAGCCGGTCAAAGCAGAGATTAGGCTTCATGACTGCATGACGTTGAATTTGCCTCCCACTCTGGAAGGAGAAAACTCTTCACATTGAGTGGTGCCTACAGCTTTAGGACCTATAGGGTATCTGCTTGCTTGTTAAGATGAATGATTTAGTCCTCAGTACCTCAGCAGCCTCTCTCCCATTTAATAGCAACACTCCTCTCTGATCTCTGGTTTTGATGTAGTTTGTTGTATGTTTTTGAGGGTTGCAGCCAGGGCCGGGAACATGTGCGAGAGCAGCAGCGTAATGGTCGTTGTCGTTGACTTGCACCACCTCACTGAATATTTATAATTGAAAATGCACCTGCATTGCATATGCAAAGGGATTTATCATTTTCAGAATATTCTGTAGAACTCATTATTTTCCAGGTGACGCTGACCTGTCCCTTCCCGTCCCTGACATTATACAACTCCTTAAAAGCACCACCCTCTTCCTGTAAATAAAAGCAATTCCCACTGATTTGACTGGTGCAGGAGTAACAACAGAAAACATTTCTGGTTTGGAATGAAAAAGTCCTTTTTTTCTCTGTGGAAACAGAATATTTAGTACATGTAAGTTCTTCCAAATGAAGCTGATTTATTTTGTAATTTTTTACTCTCTTTCCGTATAATTGAAACTTACCCAATGTGTTCCTGGCCTATGATAAGGTTTTCTAGATGCTACAGCAGTAATGAGATTTCCCTGGTTTTGTTATGTTCTACACAGGCAGGTGCACACAAACTGAAGTTCTTAGTTGGCATCCTCAGCAAGACATGGGACAACTTTAAAAATTTGTACATAAGCTAAAATATTTGGCTGAGGTTTTTGGCGCTGCCACCTGCAGCTGTGGAGCTCCTGTGCAGAAGGTCTCCATGATGGTGAAGCGGATGTGGCTGTGCCTCAAATGGCTTTTCCAATAGGAACCTTTGCTCTTACATTTGGGAGAGAACGTTTCTACAGGGCTAAAGTACCATGTGCTTTGATTTGCCCTGATGTGAGGTGGAAAATACGAGTGAAATTACTGTAAACATTTTCTTGCCTGATAGATTTTTTTTTTTTTCTTTTTCCTCCCACTTTAAAATATTGTCTTTTTATTTCTTTGAGTCTCAGATCTAATGCTTGAAATAAGTGGGGTGTTCTTTTGTCTGATTCCCAGAGGGCATAAAAAAAATAGATTCTCTGCTATTATAAATTAATTAAATTACAGATCAGACTGGAGCATTACTACAGGTGCAGAAAGCTTTCCTCTGTCATCCTAACTTCTCCAATCTTATTATCTGGCATGACAAATTCCCTACAATTGACCTACCAGCTTTCCAGCAGCTAAGTATATGGTCAGTCATTCTTCTTAGCGAAAATCAGCCGATCCTTTTTTAACAGGAAATTAATGAAGTGATGAAAATTTATATCAGCAAAGGATTTATCACAGTATTTTACACAAAGCGTTACTACTGAATTAAAGACATTGAATAGTTCTATAAATACCAAGTATTGTTGATAATCCAGGACTTGAAGTCTTAATTCTGACACTTTATGGTTAAGCTGATAGAGAATAAGTATAAAAGAGTTATATTTCCCCCTCCCCTTTAGTTCAAAGTATGCTTATTTTATTGCTTCAAGTAAATAGAAATGATTACTTGCAGCAAAAATTATGATCATGCTAATTGGTGATCTAAGAAATCTATTTTTTTTTAGGCAGAAGGCTTACACTGAATGCAATTAAAAGATCTTCTGGTATCCCTAAAGCTTTCCTCCTTTATTTTTGCATTTACCATACGGAGGAGTCAAGTGTCAAACGCCAATATACATATGGCCAAATGGGCAAATGAATCCTCCTCTTGTCTTCTTCACTGACCCTGAAGTCTTTATTTCACTTTAATGAGTTGAAGCTGGAGGTAATTCATGTGGCCTGACACCTGGCTGATCATCTATATCTTAAATGAGATCTTAAAGAACACGAGTGTCCAGAATGAAAGAACCTGTGTGGTCATTGTGAACCTACTCAGGAGAACTTGATAGCCCCAAAAATAGTATTCATAAAATATATACTCAGCAACTATTCATTTTTTCAGTCGGATGGGTGGGTGCTGTGGGGTGTTGCTATTGCCCACTATTCCCAATTCTTTCCTAGTGTGTTTAAAAAAAAAGCCCCGCACCTTGTTTTGTGCTCTTACAATTGTATGTAGGCAGTTTCTGGGTAAAGTAATCACTGGAAAAGAGTGAGAGCGCACAGATGAGGGTACTACCTGGGTTCTAGTTAAGCCAGATCAGGAGACACTGAGTGCTTCTGCACTAATAACAAAGCCAAATCCCAAATGTCATGATTTAACTCTTTCTTCTTGCCTTCTGCCAAGCAGAGAGGGCATATCCAAACAGTCCTGAGAAAATACTGTTCCCTGAACCGTGCCCAAATGACGCCTGGGAGGAAGATGATTGACACCGGTGAAGCCATGTAAGGGAGCCCACCAGCACTTCCATGGTGAGGGCAATCATGGTTCAGTGCTCAAGCCTCTTCCCTGACTGGGGTTCATTTGCCAGTATGGATGTAACGTTGCTAACCATGAATACTGATTCTGGGCAGAAGGCAGGACTGTTGGGCATTGCAGTCATTCAGAATTGGTGCATGTGTTCATGGGCTTCCTTAAGAACATACTTGGATTTTACAGCATGCATTTCTGTGTCCTGGGAAGTCTTCAGTCAAGGTCCAGATATGGACCATTTCTTGGTTCCAGAATGATGCGGATATAGTGTCCAAATGTGCTATACCAAAAAAGACCAAGTCTTTAATATTCAGAACAACTGAAGGATTTGAGCTTTTTCTTCTTGTTTTGGGTTAGTGGTTTAAAAGACAGAGGGACTGAGAATTGACGTCCTCTGCCTTGGTGTAAAATCAGCCCATTCACCTCTGTATCAGGCTCTTCATCTCTGAAACAGACACGAAAACCGCTTCTACTTCAACAGGTAACTGGAAGGGAAATGGAGGAGAAGCTGCTTATTGCAGGCTCCTTCCCAAACCCCCATCCTGGCTCCTGAATTTGTAGACTCACTTTCTGTTGGCAAGTCACTATTCATCATGATTTCATAGGAAAAAAACGGGAAATGTGTTTTCATGTGTTTTTTATCTTCCCGACTACCTAGGAGCAATCAAAAGTAGGACATACATATCTATTCAAAAAGGCTGCTGTTAACTTCCCTTGGAGAAGCACTCCCCACACTGGGCTTTTGCTATGTGCGTGTGCAAATCCCGCACTGTAAACGGTAGAAAGGATAGATTTGGGACAAGAACAACTCGATCTCTCATAAAAGTGGGTGTTGACTGCTGGGTTCAGCCCAAAGCCACATCCTTTTGGTGCTCCTCTGTTCTCTTAGCACCTAGATCTGACCTTGATTTGAACTTAGCATAACTGCCCTGTGATAAGAACTGCCTTCCTGGGCCCCTGGTGTCAGCACAAGATATTTCCATAGAACGGTGATAGCTACATGCAATTGTGTAATCTTTCCAAGCCAACAGGGTTGTCCACCTTGTGTTGTTAATGACTGTCATACTCTTAAAAACAAAAAAGTGTGCTGCAGACAAACTCTGAATGGAAAGATCCATCACATCTGCTGCTGGCCCCACGCAGACTGGCAGCTGAGTGTAAACAGGGCTTACGTGAAGAGGATTTCAAGACCACTTGTTGCTAGTAATACTCTGAAGTGGTGGATTAAGGCCTTGGGAGGAGTCTTCCTGGGCACATTGTCAAGAGAAGCCTGCACTGGATTTACTGAGCTCGCTTATAATGTCACAAAACAGTAATGCTGAATCACAGAATGGTAGGGGTTGGAACGGACCTTTGGAGATCATCTAGTCCAACCCCCCTGCCAAAGCAGGTTCACCTAGAGCAGGCTGGACAGGAACGCATCTGGGTGGGTTTTGAATATCTCCAGAGAAGGAGACTCCACAGCTTCTCTGGGCAGCCTGTTCCACCCTCGAAGTAAAGACTGTTGATGACTTGGGACGCAAGGAACAAGGGTTAGCTCACGAAGGACCACTTTGGGGGTTTGCAAAGGAGAGGTGTGAGCATAGATTCAGCCCTTTGCAGGGCATGAAGAGACACCTGCACACTTGTATGACCTGGTGCTGCAGGGGAGAGTCCCAGGGAGGAGAGGCTGTGGCTGCTGGAGCAATAAGTTTGAAGTAACAGGCTTTGACGTGCTCTGAATCTAGTAGGATTGCTGGGGGAGCAGGCTAGAGAATTTTTTGCCTTGGCCTTGGGGCAAGCCTGGCTTGTGCCTTGAGATTGGTGACACCACCAATAGGTGGTGTCACCACTGGGTATAGCTGCAGTTCTGCATCCATGTTTTGCTGTTAGTTGCCTGTCTGAGCCTGAAGGGGGGACATGCGCAAGGTAAGACAGTGTACCCTGTCATTTGACAGCAGTCGTATTACTGGGCTTTCTCCAGAGAAGGTTCAAGGTTCAGACCCTTGGATTCAGGGATTCACAGAACAAATCCCAGATCGCAGCTCACCCTCCACAGTGAAGCAGCTGCAGTCGCATGGACTCTTTTGAAGGCTTTCTTGGTCTCTATAAATGTTGCTGTTCTTTAATTTTATTTTTGTGCTGCCCTGAAATAACTCAAAACTAAGTATATTATTTGCTTTCCTTTACCTTGAATTCCCCAGCATTCTCAACCATGCCTCAGCCCTGTTTGGCTCACACGGGTCTCCTCAGTCCATTTTGGTGGTTGTAATGCTTGGTGGTGTGGTGCAGTGGTTTGTATTGGTGGTGATCAGGCTCTGAGGCAGACGTGGTGAAGGCACTGGAGTTAATTCACACGACCAGCACTTGCAGCAGAGTGTGTCCCTTGAAACACACTCACTTTGCAATGACATCCACAGAAAGTACCCACCTGCCCTCTCTCCATACCGCTAAGAAACTAGAAGCTTCTCCTTTGCAACGGTGAGAAACCCCTCCTGGCACCTAAGAGACCAAAATGAACAAGATGGAGTTTGTTGAATCAGATAGGGATGAGTGCCGCCTTGACTGCCATCAACAGAGCCTGGGAGGGCCTGGCAAGAAATTCCCCTTCTCCCTTGTTCCTCAGTGGAGGAAAGACAGACATGAGCAAGTGCCTGGATCTGGAGCCCAGCTTGGGCCAAATCAGGACAAGGGTTGAGCTCAAATCCAAATTGCTCTTGCTAGGGTTTGGCTGCCAATGGTGGATATCTCCCAAGATCCGATGGCTGCACGAGCCTTTTCCAATCTTGGCTGGAGATCTAGTGGAGATTGTTCAGCTTCGTGCAGGTGAAACAGGCCCTTTTCTGAAGCCAGTGTATGGAAAGAATTTTTGGAAGTGTAGACGCAGGTTTGGATGAGTAAGGCAAGAGAACATTTTAATTCAGGGTTCAGTCTGGAGTAGTAACACATGGTGCAAATAGTCCAAGAAAAAGCTTAGGCTGGAAATGAAAATGTTTGTTTCTATCAGAAAAAGCTGCTCTAGAAGAGGTTCCTAGAGAAGCGATGAGCTCATGGGCAGATTTTCCCAGAGGTGGTTGTGGCTCCCCTGCTATTACTGCCTTCTGCTGCTTTTTTAAGCAAAAACTTTTGTAAAAGTGATATGCCAGAGCAGACAGCTGTGACAGCAGTGGATGGTTACCGTGACCCAGCAGAGATACAGCCATGTTGGGATGGAGTCTAGGCAATCAGGTAGGACCATGCAAATGTGAGAGATCCTCCACCAAAGTCACCAGCAGTAACATCAAAAATGGGGTAGTCTTTTGAAAAGGGACAGCATTGGCTGTGTCCATTTGCTCTGTGCTGAGGGAGAGGCCAGTGCTCAAACTCAGATTTCCCCAAGTGTGTTGCTGGGCTAAATTGTGTTGGTTTTTCTGTGTAGTCCAAGACCTATGCAATTTGCTGAGTTTTGTCCCTCAGAGGTATCCTTTTTTTTCTCATCCTCGCTTCATTTTCCTTTGGTTTATTTGCCTTTGCCTTATTCAGTACTGCACGATGGTACATAGCTCTCACCTCATTTCTTCAAATGCATCAGAAACAAACAAAAGCTGTTGACATTTCTGTTGACATGGTAAAGCTCTGATGACTCGGGACAATGAGATTGGTGTGGGTTGGGTTCATTTCATGCTGTAGGTATCCGTGACATGTAAATCCCACCATCTCTAATATAGACTCTCCTGTTTGGTGTTACATTTCTTCAGCATCACTTGGGGTTAGCTATGGTTGCGTGTACCTGGTGGATATGGTCTCCTCAGCTGTCTGCCTTGTTTCATCTGTGTGCTAAATGCATTGCCCTGCCATCTTTGCAGGGCTTTCATGACAAGTTCTCCAAAATTTTCGCATGGTGCAAACACTGAAAAGACTTGTTCATGAGGTTGGGATCTGAAGCCCCTTTGAGTGGACAAGGACTTTCATGTGAAGAGATTTCCTGGCTCTATGACTAACTGTGCTTTTTTCAAAATTCTTTTTGTCAGGTTAGTGCAGTCCTATGATGTGATCAAGTGGTTGAAATGTGCCAGTCTTGAGCTGTGTTCGAATGCTGTAGGGTGTGCTGGGAATCTCAGGGCATAGAGATGTAGAGATACAGTTTCTTTTCATCCCCTGTTTGCCTTGATGCCCAGATTAAATTGGCAATGCTCATCCAGGAAAAAGGAAGGGAAGAGGAAAGAGGAAAAATGGGGAAAGAAAAGGAAAATGGAAAGGAGAAAAGAGAAAGGGAAGAGGAAAGGAGAGGAGGAAAGAGGAAATGAAAAAAGTTTAAAAAAGAAGGGATGGTTTTCACTGAAAACAGAAATTTGGCTGACTTCTTATTTACTGTCTGAACATGCCAGCAGCTTTGCTAATCTCATCCAGATACTTTTATAGTGTGTACTATTAAAGTGCATGCATTTGATTTTAAAAGGACTATCACTTATTATGTAAAAATTAACCTTACAGTAGGATTAATTTTCTAAGTCTGCCATTTATGCCTATCCTTATTGAGGGACAGGAACACATCTCTCAGTACAGGGGCACCAGGCTTGTCTCTGCGTGGATGCTATTACTGCAGAGCTGATGTCCAGCCTCCAGTTCAATCCTGAGGAGTCCTCTGAAGGACTGTCCTTCTGAGTCCAGGTAGGGTGATATTTGCTGCCACCCTGGGAAACATGGAAACCTACTGAGAAAGTCCTTTCTGTAGCAGTTAATATTTGTTGTTATTTTTATGTCGGGGTGGTGCTGTGACAAGATGTTGCTGGGTACTGAGGGAAGGAAAGATGGTGTGGGAATGCACCCATTTGCAACGTTAAGTAATTTGGAGTACTGGGGGGGGTGTGTGTGTGCCTGATGTTGACTGTGCAGGGTCTCATGCAAGTTCCCACTGCCTCAGTTTCTCCTTGTTCCTCAAATAACAGCAATCATTCTGCCTACGAATGCATGGGAGTAGAGGTACTTAGCAGCATTAATTCATGGTCTTTGTGAGAGCTCCTTCCTTCTTCGCCCCACCTCAGAGTAGTTAAACCTTCTCTCTGCCAAAATATAATAAATTGCAGGTCTGGCCCCTAACGATTCCTCGTCCGGGAAGCTGGGGATGCGGACAATTTATCTCCTAATGATTAAACCTGCAGACAAAAAAGGGCGAATTGTCTGAGCTAAATTACTGCCCATGCATTATTCAGCCGATGGTGGGGAGCTCTGTGGGGGGGACAGGCGGAGGCCAGCAATCACCATGGCCCTCGGCTGGGTTCCCATGGGGTGCTGGTCCCCATTGACAGTCTCCATCACCATCCTGTCCCCCCCCAGGGAGTGGTGGGGCTGTAGATGGCAGCAAAGGCTGCGGGATGGGAAGGCTCAGTCGAGGCTGGTTTCATCAGCTCCGGAAGGCAGTGGGTGTGCAGATGATGGCCCCAGCTTTGCAAGGCAGTGGGAAGAGGGAAGGTGTTCACCCCACTGTTTGGGCCAAGAGGAAGACATTGGAGAGGATGACAGGAGGGGAGAGGACTCTGCAGTTGTGTTTGTTTAACCCTAGGTTTGACTGGAAAGATCACTGCCCTGTCTGGATTATCCAAATCCCATCTGTGCTTTTACTGCTGTCGGCCCCTTTTTTGGCCCATGTGCGGGGCTTGTGCTGCATGGAGTGGCCCAGAAGTCTTTGCCTCCTCCCCAGGTGCGCCGGACCTGTCTGCTGCTCAGGGATAGGAGGAGACAATGAAGGGAGGTGCAGCAAATTATCTCTCCTGCTGCTCTGTTTTGATGGTTGCTAAATGTTTTTTTTTTTTTTCCCCAGCTTTGATTATAGTGCCCAAAAGGATATGTAGATGTTAAGCTTTTGGTTTTAGATGTAAGTTCTGGGGTGTCCCCTGATCTGCATCTGCAGGCTTCCAGCCTCTGTGTCTGTTTGACCCTTGTCTCCTCCATCAGACAAAGAGTCAATGTGTGGGACATGGTGCTCTGTGATGAACTCCCTCATATTTGCTCCTAGAAGTGATGGGGAACCTAATTGAGCTGGGGCTAATGATCAGTGTGTCACATCTGGCACATGAGGCTGCACAAGACTTCAGGAGCATGGCTAATGCCCATCCTGGTTTAGGGATGAGCTCTGCTGACCCTCCTGACTGATGGGGCAGCTCTTGTGCATTAACACCATACCACCCTTTTCCCTCCAGGGTAACCAAGCTGGGAGCCATCTTACCCTTTAAACTCACAGGGCTGAGAGATGCAGGTACAGGTACACCCAGATAAATGCTCTTCAGATGTTGGCCTTTCATCCCAACCATGGTGTCCCGGGAACTGCTGCTGGAGAGCAGAGGGAATTTACCCACTTGGCTGCTCCTTTCCTAACTCCTCCCTGAGGTTTCGGTTGCAATGCCCTGGAAAACTGATCAGGGGCCAGCAAGTGTATATGATAACATGAAAAGCTGTTATTTTCCTCTTGGATAACTCAATGAAAGATCCACATTCAGTCTTTGGCAAAATCACCTTAAATCTTTTCCTTTTGGCTCCTTCTAGCTTTGCATGATGTAAGACTAGGGCAGGGGGTATGTACAGCCGCTAAGGAGCGAGTGCTGCAATGCTGTTTGCTGAAATAATGTTACTTGGCAGGCTGAAAATCTGAGTGCAAGCCACCTTTAAACTGTGCCAACTGGCTATTTTGAGTCTGGGAAATAGGCAGTACCTCTAGGGTGCTAAAAGTTCAGGAATTCTCTTTGTTTTGATTGCACATGCATAATAGAGAAACCAGTGCCCTCTGCTCCAGCAAGACATAAGCAAGAGTTCAAAAGTAACGGGGTCCTGGCTGATGTCTCTCCACAGTGAAATGCATCTTCTACCTCCCAGTCTCAAAGTATGGGAAGGGGTTTTGGCCAGTGATCAGGATCAGAAAGAGTTTTTCATCCCAGAGCAGTGAGGAAAACTGCCTGGCTGTGGGTGAATGTGCAACAGCAGTGCTGTAGGATGCCGAGCAGCATCTCTGTGCCAGGGATGGATGACTATCCCAAATGGCTGCTCCAGCGCAACACGCAGCCTCATCCCCTATGAGTCAGACCTGCCTCATACCCGAATGACTTCTTTCCTTTGGGCAACCCTTATGTGGCATATCATGTCACTGAGTTTCATGCAGTTACAAAACCCAGCCCAGCTGAAAATGGGCAAGAAGCACTTTGGGGGTCTGTCATCACAACTCTTCCAAAGCAGAATGACAGGGTCTGGTGGTCTCACTTACATCAGTGTCTGTCCAGACTTACTGGAACTGGTTGACCTGAGGGTAATGTGAGGGCTGGTGAAACTGTATGGATGCAATTGTAATGTGAGAACAAAAAGAAATGGCATTGCACCCATCAGCTTTGGTCCATGAATAATAGAAATTCCTTGTTTGCAGGTTGTGGGGCAATTGTTTAATTATCTCAGCGCTTGCTGGGATTATTTTTGCTTTTCATAGAGTTGCAGAATCTCTTTTGTCACTTATTTTAAAGCAGCATGTTTAAATACAATGTTGCAGGAGATGAAGTAAGTCCGCAGAACCCTCATGCCCCCTCCTGGGGTATGGGCCTCCACCAACAGTGACCCCCAAGAGCCATTCCCCAGGGAGATCACCCTTCCCATCTCCATGGCCCAAAGGCGCCGTGGGATTTGTGTGCTTCTACTCGAAGGGCCTTTGAAGGAGACGGAGAGCTAACAAACGATCCCTCCTGCTCCTCCTTGCCCTCCCGGCAGCCTGGGGGCTGCATGACTTTAATTAATCAGTCGGCTCACGCAGCGGCGCTGACACAAATGGCACCTGCTGTCGGCCTCTCCCACGTAAGTGCCGGTGATAAATGGCATGGGGTGTGCTGGCCAGTGATTCCAGTTGGCCGAGCAGAGACGGATGCTTATATCCCTCTCTGTGATGGAGGAGTTAATCATAATGAAGAGTGAACATGGAGGGCAAGCAGGTCCAGCCTGCTCTTCCAAGGAGGGTACTGTGGGCCAGTCTGCAGAGGACTGTTTCCAGTGGCTCTGAAAGGCACAGAAGGGACTCTTGTCTGGTTTGATGCAGGTTAGTCGCATTTCAGAGGATGTTTTGTGTACCTGTGTATGGGAGGCTGGTAGCTGCTGCTCATCCTTAGCGCTTCCCAGATGCAATTTACTATGAGTTCATCTCCCTCAGCAGAAATGTCCTGGGTGGTACAACTAGGAGAGCAGCTCTGCTCCAGGCTGTGGGAGGTGGTGACATGGCTTCTGCCATGCCAGTGTCTGCCAGGCAGGGCTTCAATATGTGTCTAAGTTCCCCAGGAGAAATGGGCACTTGGTATATCTTCAGATCCTGCTCACCCAGAGGATTTTTCATGATCCTTTTGGTACATCCAGAAGGAAGAGTCTGGGTTTTCCAAATATCCTGAGTCCCCCATTGTTCCTCTCCCTGCTGGCACTGTCTCACTGTGAAACCCCAAAGCCCTGTCCACCATGTGTATACCTTCTAAGACAGGAGATCCTATGAACAGTAGTGTGACCCACCACAGAGCATGTTGTGAGGTGATGCAGCAAGGACGGTCTCCATGCATGGAGTATCAGACAAAGGGATAAATCCATCAGAGGGCTATGTACTCTTCCCCGTCTCTAGCCAAGGAGATGTGCACAAGATCTGTGTCAAGCATCTACGTGACTCTCAGTGCAGTTCTTCCTGCAGTTCAGCCGCTGCTCTCAGTGACGGTGATCAGTAACAGTAAAGATGTTTTGAGAGGAGCCAGGACAGAGGGCACAATGCAATTGAGTAACCTGGTCTAGTGGGAGGTGTCCCTGCCCATGGCGGGGGGGGTGGAACTAGATGATGTTCAAGGTCCCTTCCAGCTCTAACCATCCTATGATTCTGTCATGTGTCCAACTCTCCTTTTGCAGAATTGTTTCACGGGTATCAAAGATACTCATGTAATGGGGTACCTGGTGGTGAAAAAGACATTGGGGCCAGAGGGAGAGTGTAGTGATGGGGCCAAGAGTGGGTCCAGTTTGCTGCAGCTGAGCTCCATGGGTTTGGTCCTGTCTATGGTGTAAGGGACTGGCTGGGGACTGTGAAGCCTGGAGCACAAAGCTTCAGTCTCCAGTGCTCAGCCTGGCTGCACACAGCCTGCAAAATCTCGACGGTCTCTCTTAGGCCTGGCCTACCAGATCAAAATATCATGAACAGCTTCCACGAAGGGATTCATTGGAGACTTCTCCACTAACCAAGGAGTGAGCTTTTAGTGTCTGCACTGTTTTGTTGACTATGCTACGTGACTGAAAAATTGATATTTGTATCGTTATTGACTTCTCCAGGATGATTTCAGCAACCCCTATTAAGGATCTCATTCTTGAAGTCATTCTGTAGTTATTAAGAGTAATCTTTATAAATGATGCTATGCTTCTGCATAATCTCATCCAATTAATCTTACTATATCAGCTATGATTTTTTTTTTTAATGGGGAAATTGGTGCAGAGTTCCTTGTTGTTCTACTAAAAGAAGACACCGAAAAGGCTTCCAAACACCAACTTTTTTTCAGCCTGTGCTGAGCAGTGTGATTTAAGACTGAAAATACATGTTTCTGTCTGAAGTTTTTGACAGTGCAATTTGAATGTGAAGAAGTGTCCAGTCTTTTCTCCCGTGACAGCTCATTGTACAGGTCTGTGTGTCAATGCACCGTATGGGGACATTACCCAGACTGGGGTCACCAAGGCGACCTTTACTCATTGCTCTGCCACTGAGCTGGACATGTGGGGAACCGGAGATGCTGTCTGCATGCCAAATGAGATCCGTGCTCCCGATCTTCCCTTTTCTCTGCTTCAGGATCCATTGATCACTGTCAGCGAGTGTCTGCTGGGTATCCCCTGAAATAAAGCCCTTTTCTGTTGCTTGCTGTCCAGATCCCATGAAGGGCTGCAAACTCCTTTTGACTTCAGTGATATTTGGATCTTTTTCTTTGACAAAGAGAAAATAAAATACTTGATTAACTCCGCATCAAAACCCCTGAAAAATTAGAGATAATAAAAAAGGTGGAGTTGACTTGAGAATGACTTGCGCTCCTCTAGGCATACAGGACAGGTTTTGATTTGCAATGCAGTTGCCATTAGAAAGCAGAGGACCACATGTTCTGCCACAGGCATGTTAGTCCACATCCATGGACCAGCTTGACTCTCCTGACTTCTTCTCAGACTCCAGCTTCTGGCTGCTGTCCGAGACGGGGTATAAAATCTTGCACTGGATTAAATGTTTCACATCTCTCCATCCATGTGAAAGAGAGGAAGCCCTTTCTTTCCTCTTATTGCTCCAGGCTAGACGTTGTTGAAACTCAAAAGTGCTGGGTGTGGGCTGCCCAGTGTTTTACTGTTAACCTTCTTTGTGCTGATCAGAGCTGAAGGAAATTTTTAGATATGTGGAGACGTACACTCCAGGGCATTCCAGAGCTTTGTTACAATGACCCAAAATTACTCAGGTTTCTGTTCTCTCTTGGAACCTTGGACTGCTGACCCTCCTAGAGCACTGCTTCTGTTTGATGCTGGTGTCAATGGGGGCAGAGATGATCCTGACTTGACTGTGGAAACCGAACTCCTCCTTCAATTACTGCAATGTGTCTAGGGGCAGGAATTAAATGACCACTGATCCAGTTTTGTGGGTAATCAACACTCTTCATAAGCTACGTGGGGGAAAAGTTGAAGGCACAATTGATCCTTAAGTATCTGAGCTTTCTTTATTTTCTAGAGAGACCTCAAAATACTTAGGATTAATGTAGCACACGAGTGTAACTAGACTTTCCCAGGGTATTCCCTGTACCTTTTGTTCCCACAAACCACATTCTGGTCTTTTCCCTTTGGACCACTTCTGAAGTCTGAGACTGCTGTAAAGACCCCTTATAAATCAATCCTTATGCCCGCGGAAAGAAAATTTAGTACTATGGCACACTAACCTTTTTGTTCAGGGACTGCCACCAGAGCCGGCTCAATGAGCTGATGGAAAATTCTCCCCAGGAGAAGGAAAAAGTTTGGAGAGTTGAAATAACTTGAGCAGATTCTTCCCTTCGTTGATATGGCCATGAGTCACAGTGAGAGGAGAGGCACTGCCAAGACTTCCTTTCACCTAGTGCTTCTTGACCACTCAGGTGTCTCCTCTCCTTCTTCTGCTTCTAGGAATGTGATGGATGCTTTGGAGATCAGAAGAAATCAAGAACTGGCACGGTGCTGCCTTTGCTTTCATGTCCTGAGGTGTGCATGGCACGGGAGTGAAACATAAGCGTAGAAACTTACTGCTTTAAATTGGGAACACTTACAGAGCGCTGGATTTCACCTCTTTGTGTAAATCCTTGTGCTATGTCAAGCAACAAACTATCTGTGTTTGTCTTTAAGGAGTCTCAGTTTTTGTATTCCTCCAAGTTCTCTATTGGAGACACTTAGGCTTGATTTCACTGGAAGTGTTCAAGTTCAGGTTGGATGGGACTTTGAGCAATCTGATCTAGTGAAAGATGTCCCAGTCTATGGCATGGGGGTTGGACTAGATGACCCTTAAATGTCCCTTCCAACGCAAACCTTTATATGATTCTGTGATTTTTGTGGGTGTAAACATCCACTACTGCTTAGCTTATGTACTTTTATCCAAATCCCCCTTTGCAACATGTTCTCCCCAGTTTCAAACTTTGG
This sequence comes from Numenius arquata, assembly GCF_964106895.1. Classification (NCBI taxonomy): domain Eukaryota; kingdom Metazoa; phylum Chordata; class Aves; order Charadriiformes; family Scolopacidae; genus Numenius; species Numenius arquata. The sequence goes on along the minus strand of NC_133578.1, from coordinate 67,750,699 downwards.
TAGAACTGTGATTTGGCTCTGCTTCTACAAAACCTACTATAAATATACAGCTGCTCCCTTGCTTTCTCCCCAGTATTTTGACTTTATTATGTTTCCCAGACGCATATATTTTAAAATCCCTTGTCACGTTACTATTAGACACAGGGGGAAGTACAGACTGCTGCGTTAAATCACATAGCGGCAATGAGCCCAAGCAATACCCAGTGATGCATGGATGTGCCAATTAAGAATGCATCCTACTTGCACAGTCTGGATGCTTTTCTCCTTCAGAGGGGTCTGATTGTTTGCTTGCAATTATTTGGTAAGTCTAATGAGGCTGAAAAGAGGTCAGATCACCTGTAAATGTCTTAGAAGTGTGGAAGCAGATGTGAATCTATGTCTGTAAAATTTAATGTTCCAAAGACTTCAAAGTTAAACAAAACAATTTCCCTGGAGTCTTGACTCTGCAGACTGAATATAAAAATAGTTGTCTCTTAGTCTGTATAACCTTCAGGACTCTGGAAAGAAACTGCCTGCCAGAATCAAAGACTTGTTGCATTCAGTCTGTCACTTGTCAAACCCAATGCTGTCATTTTGGAATAAATACTAATATGCTGATATTGCTGTTTTTTGTGCCCTGGCAGTTGACATCACTGCTGGAAAAAAACACGGGGCTAATGATATTTTACTTTGGCCATAGGTGGTTTCTACCGAAATTAGTGGTTAAACTTCCATTGATTTTCCTAGAAGAAAAACCAGGACTCTTGCATGTGTTCATCAATCACAGTAAACTGTACTTTATGCAAGATTGAGATTACAAAGATTGTGGCTTCCTATGCTCCATCCTGGGAAACCTTCCTACCCCAGAGAGATAAAGGGGACATACATGAACCTCAACCCTTCTTTGAATCAGGCCTTCTCTCACCTTGGGAAAGCTGTGGTGTTCTGACCTGGAGAATAAGCATAAGTTAAGTTGAGTTTGCCCCTTTAAAGATTAAAAAGGACTTGCCTTTTCTATGTTGCCCCTTGTTATTACATTATTAGTAGTTATTTCTAGCATTGTTATACCTTTGTGAGTTTGTTTTAGCCATGAAATAAACACGTAGGCTATTGACCTTCTAAAAAACTTAGGTCCTAGACAGACAAGTGAATCAGCAGACAATATTAGCAACTCTAGTTTACAAAGAGAGATCTAAGCACAAACTTAGGAAGAGCTCAGGTTGACATATGAATATCATGAAGCATGCATATAGTCTCTGGGACTAATCACCAGTGCCCAATTCAGGAGATGCCAAAGACACTCTTTTTCTTAAAGACTCCCAAATAGATTTTGCACTAGCTTTCCTTAAAATCAATGAACTCTAGCTATGGAGCATTTGAAGATGTGGATGGGTGACCAATTTGTTTTAAATGCCTTTGAATTTTGGCCTGAAGTAGCTTTCCTAATGTCATGTTGGGTATTTCTGGTGGGACTAGCACAGGAATCCAAATTCCTGGGGTCTCATTCCAGTACCTTACAACTTCCCATCCTCCCCTTATTTTACACAGGTAAGAAATAGGGACGCTTGTGCCCATTCAGTGTCCTTCTTGTAGCTGTGTAGAACTATGTTGCACAATGTTTGCAGAGTGCCTGGAAGATTTCTAGTTGAAAAAGCATAGTATTGGAACCAATACCTCTTTTCTTTCTTCCTCTTTCTTTTTATTTTTTTTTTTTTTCTTTTTTGAGGAGTTATAAATCTACTTGCCAAAGTTACATCCTTCTGTGGCTTGGTCGTTGGTCAGTTCCACATCAATGTGTTCATATTATAATATGCTGATGTGGAAATTGCCGGAAATTATTGCTTCCTATTACATAACTGTTGCTGCGTATCTGATGTGTTTTCTGATGCTCAGGGGAACAGAAAGAGCAGCAGCTCTAATTGCAGTTACACTTTTTGCAGACCATTGACTGTAGATCGTCATTAGCTTTTGACAGTTGCACAACATGTTTTCTTGGGATGTCCCAGGTTTTTCTTGAAATAACTTTATGTTTATGTATTCCTTTACTGTCCCTATAAAATCAAAGCTGGTATTTGTATTTTTGCATAGGTGCGCTGGAAGTTGTGGAGAGCTAGTTCCCCCCATTGCGCAGAGACCTCAGGTAGTGGGATCAAGCAGGTTAAATCAAGCGTACGTAGGGCCCAAACACGCAACGGAGACGTGGCAATTGAACCCGCTGAAGCGTAGGAGCTGAGCTGCTGTAGCTCTCTGCAACCCTGAGGGCACATGTTCTTGACTTGATGATGAGGTCAAGTCTCTTATCTTAAATTTTGGTAAACAACATGAAAGTTACATTATATTTCCACATATCTGGAGATAAGCAATAATATAGACAGTCTCCACAATTCAGCTGATCACTGATAACTAATGAAGCCACTGTTTCTCAGCTGTGTGCACCAAGACCTTGGTGATATTAGTACCCGATAGGGCTACTGGCTTCTGTGAAGTGGTATAACGTCAAGGTTGTCACAGTGAAAGCCCATGTTCTGTCTTTTAATGTACTGCAGCATCAGACTAAACTGTGCCAGTGGAAAGTACGAGACTTTCCTATTTCAGCAAACTGAAATCAATGTTGTGTGGATAAATTTGAGTCAACTTTGAAGTTGTCAACCTACAGGGTAAGTAATGAACCCAACCAGAGTCTGTGCGATAGACTAGTGGCACAGCTCATAGCACATCACTCAGCGAACGCTTCATCAATCAAACATGCCATGCGACTGCCATATCGTTTTGGGAAGGTGGTCACAACTGATTTTAGGTTCTCAGAAGCAAGTAATCTGCCACATCTGACCAAATATAACATGTATATTTCCAGTAACAAGCAAGAAAAGTAATTTGCCGATTAGGAACTGTTAAGTGCTCTTGGGAGATGTTGAACATTAATGAATGATTCTAGCCAAAATTCAAGACCCTTTATAGTAGGTGGTTTATAAGCCATATAGAGAGGACAAAGACTGTCTGCCCTAAATGACTTAAAGAGTATACGTAAGGCAAGACACCAATGTTGTCTTCTGCTATGGGCTTGTGGCCTTTTGCCTTGCCCGGCCCTGGCTGCCGACCAAAAAAGTGCAGCTGGGCCTGTACTGCCCGTGTGTTTTGCAGTTCATCAAGTTTGTGCTGCAAATCCAACATACTTCATCGTGCACGCTCGCATGCGTGCTGCCTGCATGCTCACTTGCACAGAGCTTTGTGACGCTCCAAGCGGCTCTGCGGGATGGGGTGAGCTGATACAGCAGGTAGACAGAAAGGGGAGCACAGGATCCAGGATGGGCCAGGAGATCAGGTTTCTACAACTCATTTATCACACTGTTATCAAATTTCCTGCCTAGAATTAAACACTTGAGATCAATGTGAGAAAGGGATTAACCTACCTGGCTGCTGTTGGACACTCCACTGTTGGTATCAATAACACAAGAGACTTTTTTGTGTTTAATATCAAATTCATGTAGACAGAAGAGGTACTTTTATTTCTCTTTCTTCTAGTGAGGCATAGTTTAAAATGAATCATAATGCAGAACTTGGAGCCTCTTTAAAATAAGAATCCACTTTCCACAGAGCTGAGAATCTGTCTCACAGGTCAAGATCAGGAGATCATGGAATAAATCGAGGTTGGAAGGGACCTCAGGAAGTTTCTTGCCCAAACTTCTACTCAAAAAAGGGTCAGCTATGAGATTGGATGTTATGAGCTTTATCCCATTGGGTTTTCAAATCCTTCAAGGATGGAGAGAGCACAACCTCTCTGAGAAGCCTGTTCGAATACTTGACTGTCCTCATCGTGATCGCTTGTTGCCCCTTGAAAAGTGTATTTCAAGGGTATTATTCCCTTGCTTTCCTCAGACCAGCCAGTCCAGTCACTGCACTGGCACTAGTCACCTGAAAAAGGTGAATGGATCCCTCAGATTTTAGGTAAGGAACAGAAGTGTTTTGAGTAACAAAAGTAAGCAGGGATATTTGGCAAGCACCTAAAGATCCCACAGTCGAAGGAAACCAGGGATGTCAGGAGCAGGAATTAAGAAGGTATCTGAGAGCATGCTTAAGTGTTTTTTGTTAGAACTAAGGGGTAGCTTTTCGTAATATTTTTTTGCAATGTTCACAATTAAAAAAAGAAAAAAGCAGAATTTTTTTAAAAGTGCTCTGGAATGTACTTTGTTTACCTTCCATTTTTACAGGCATTACAGGTCTGAGTAAGACAATGAGTTATAGTCAAGGAGGGTTAACGCGGTTAATGTGCTAGGTCAGGTAATTGGTGTATCAGTAGTCATCTACTAGTGACTGTGATGAAGGAGCTGGGATCACATCAGTGCCTTGCTAGTGATTTCTGCAATGTCTTTGGGCATGTTTTTTAATTTCTCTTCAGTTCCTCATGCAGAAAATTATGCTGCTTGCTTTCTTCCCATATTTGTCATGTCTACTTAGGAAAGGCTTTTTGACAGGTAGTATCTCTTACAATGTTTGTGTGAGGAACCTAACACAAAGGACCTTGTTCTTAGAGACCTCTATGTCCTACTGTTGTACAAATAATAAATAGAACAAAGTGCCACACTAGTGCGTAGCTCATGCTGAAAGGATTTTTTTAAAGCAAAGATTATTTTTTTTTTTATGTTGGATTTTTTCCTCCTTTCACACCTGAACTCTGTGTGCTCCAGAGGCTCCCTCTACTCTTATCTGTTTTGTTCCCCCCAAGTGTATCAGGAGGGCCATTGTATAGGAAAATTTCCAGTCACTTTCGCTCTCACAAATTTTTCCTCTGCAGGTGCCTTAGTGAAAGTGAGAGAAACTGCATGGCTGATCTGTTTGGATTTACAGACATGCTCCAATGGGTCATGGTTCCTCTCAGCTATTTTTCCTGGGCTTTTCCTGGCATACTCTGATTGCTTTTTATGTCAGAGCCAAGAAGCAGAATACTTTTGCTGACTTCTCAAAATATTGCCAAAATCTCTGTGTAGGAGAAGGTCACAGATGAGCTGAAAGAGATGGCATTTAGCTGGGAAAGTGCCCACCAAAGCTGACCACAGGTCCCCAGGACTTGAGGGCTTAATCCTCTGTGATATGGTTTGTGAGGCACTTTGTGGGGGATGAAAGGAGGAGGACTCCTCATGTCTTCCATTTCTTCCTGGAATATTACAGCATTATTTCCCAGACTGACTCCCAATGCTGCAGTGAAAGTAAACACAACGTTCCAACAATAAAACCTGTTGTCAAATAAGTCTGTTTGAGGAGTATTGAAGGAAGCTAGCCTCCCTAACCCCCTGGCAAGTGTAAAGAAGATCGTCCCCTTAGGAGACTATAGTTAGGGAATCTTATCAAAGTATTGGAGGTTCTTCTTCATAATTTTACCCAGAGTCCCCTGGGTTTCCATCAGTGTATTGTTTGAGCAAGTCATTAATTTTGCAAGACAGGGTCAGAGGGTTATACGTGTACCTGTCAGTTGAAAACCTGAGGACCAGAGATGGTGCTGCTAATTATCCAGGTGGGGTTACTTATAGAAATCTTGCCTTGAATAATAATATTTTGTGTCTACTCCTTCTTAATTTAGATTGTATCATTTGTTCTTGCAGGGATAATTAGATAAAGACTGGTTATTTACAGTTCTGAAATAAAAATACTTCTAATGGTAGGGTGCAGTTCATCTGTAAGTAATCGGACTCCATATAGGAATTATCAAGTCTGATAGCTACAGTGATCAAGACTTCATTTAGAACTACTTTAAATTTATGCCCATATAAAAGCCATGATTGTGATGGGATAGTTTATGGGTCAGCACCTGATACTTGATTGAATATTGAGCAATACCTTATTCCAGGGGATGCACTATTTCCTTCAGTCAGGCGTGAATGATAGCTGCAATGTCACATAAAGTCATGTCTTAACAGCTGCTTGTCATTGTGTATAAGGTCCTTACAATCTTGATCTTGTTTTTCTTCTATTTATAAAAATTCAATTGGAAAGGGAGATGCTCTGCTTTGGGTTAACATAAAAGAAAATTTGTCTCTCGATCATTCTCAGTGTTGTCTACAGCCTGACAGAGGGAGGGAAGCATTATGAACACTAGAAATCTAGTTTCTTATGTGTTTGTCTTTTGGAGAGCATGAGAGGTACCATTTCTGTGGATTCTTGGTATTTAAAATGTTACTGTTTATTGACCTTGCCATAAGTTTTTCTCCCCTACTCAGCTACCTACATCCAGAAAATCTGTAGGAATGCAGCAACTCTGAGGTGGCTATTCCTTTGCCACATTTGATTGATGCGGATTGACGTGTTCAAGCTATCAGTGAAGGACTGTCTGACAGAAAGTATTGTTATCCCGAGCCTTACTTATTTAAGGAGACAAGTTAGAAAGAAATGTAAACTTTGGGATTAGAATTTTTAAACCAAGTGGCTTAACCCTTTCAGTTATAATGTCTGGTGTATGGGTAACATAACATTTTCTACATGGTGCTCCTGATTCATAGAATCATAGAATGGTTAGAGTTGGAAGGGACCTTAACGATCATCAAGTTCTGACCCCCCTGCCATGGGCAGGGACACCTCCCACTAGACCAGGTTGTTCAAAGCCCCATCCAGCCTGGCCTTGAACACCTCCAGGGATGGGGCATCCACAACTTCCCTGGGCAACCTGTTCCAGGGCCTCACCACCCTCACAGTAAAGAATTTCTTTCTGGTATCTAATCTAAATCTCCCCTCTTCCAATTTAAAACCATTACCCCTTGTCCTGTCACTACATCTCCTGACAGAGTCCCTCTCTGGCTCTCCTGTAGGCTCCCTTCAGATATTGGTAGGCTGCTATAAGGTCTCCCCAGAGCTTTCTCTTCTCCAGGCTGAACAACACCAGCTCTCTCATCCTGTCTTCATAGGGAAGGTGCTCCATCCCTCTGATCATCTTCATGACTCTCCGCTGGACCCGTTCCAACAGGTCCATGTCCTTTCTATGTTGAGGACTCCAGAGCCGGACACAGTACTCCAGGTGGGGTCTCACGAGTGCAGAGCAGAGGGGTAGAATCACCTCTACTTGGTAGATTCTAACCAAGAGGAATATTAATTGGTTTAAAAGAAATCCAAGCCTTTTTGAAATGTCTACCAACAGAAAACTTGGAAGCAGGTATTGAGTGACACTGAACTACAGATTACAAAAGGCCCTTGACAAGACTATGGCTCTTCTACTCTAACTTGCATGTTCCCTTCTGCTGAAGCCCCAGCAGCAGTGCTAGTGTGAATGCAGGTGTCCTGCCCTGGCAAGAGCCACTTTGGCTGCAGATATTGAGGCCATGTTTGGTATTTGCTTCCTGCTAAATACATGCAATTACCCTGTGAGAAAAGTTCAGTCTAACTTCTGTGAGCAATGTTACTACAGAGTTGAGTGTAGTTTTTCAAGCTGAGGGCCGATGAACCTTTTCTATGTCAACCGATCAAGGGCTGAGTGACAGAGGGAAAAGTTTTCAAGGGAAAACATGCTCATAAGCAGTAGTTGCCAGGATATTATGACGCTCACATCTTCTTTAACAAAACAAAAAAAGTCTCGTCTTTTATATTCAATCTTTGAATGGTAGAATTTTAATTTCGTTTCATAGATTCATAGATTGGTCCAGGCCGGAAGGGACCTCCAAAGGTCATCTAGTCCGATCTCCCCGCAGTCAGCAGGGACACCCCCAACTAGACGAGGTTGCCCAGGGCCTCGTTGAGCTTCACCGAGCTTCACCTTGAATATCTCCAGGGAAGGGGCCTCAACCACCTCCCTGGGCAACCTGTTCCAGTGTTCCACCACCCTCATAGTAAAGAACTTTTTCCTAATATCCAATCTAAATCTCCCCTTCTCCGACTTAAAACCATTGCCCCTCGTCCTGTCACCGCAGGCCTTTGTAAACAGACCCTCCCCAGCCTTCCTGTAGGCCCCCCTCAGGTACTGGAAGGCCGCTATGAGGTCTCCCCGGACCCTCCTTTTCTCCAGGCTGAACAACCCCAGCTCCCTCAGTCTGTCCTCATAGCAGAGGTGCTCCAACCCCTTGATCATTTTAGTGGCCCTCTTCTGGACCCGCTCCAGCAGGTCCATGTCCTTTCTATATTGAGGGCTCCAGACCCGCACACAGTACTCCAGGTGAGGTCTCACCAGAGCAAAGTGGCAGAATCACCTCTCTGGATCTGCTGGCAACACTTCTTTTGATGCAGCCCAGGATGTGATTGGCCTTCTGGGCTGCAAGTGCACATTGCCTGCTCATGTCCAGCTTCTTGTCCATCAACACCCCCAAGTCCCTTTCCTCAGGACTGCTTTCTAATACCTCATCCCCCAGTCTGTATTTATACTGAGGATTGTTTTGGCCCAGGTGCAGGACCCTGCACTTGCTTTTGTTGAACCTCATGAGGTTCATCTTGGCCCACCTCTCCAGCCTGTCCAGGTCCCTCTGAATGACATCCCATCCCTCTGGTGTATCGACAACACCACACAGCTTGGTGTCATCTGCAAACTTGCTGATGGTGTTCTCAATCCCTCTGTCTATGTCGTTGGTAAAAATGTTAAACGGTACCGGTCCCAGCACGGACCCTTGAGGGACACCACTTATCACTGCTCTCCATCTGGACTTCAAGCCACTGAGTACCACCCTCTGGGTGCGACCGTCCAGCCAATTCCTTATCCACTGAACAGTCCACCCGTCAAATCTGTATCCCTCCAATCTGGCAAGCAGAATGTTGTGAGGGACTGTGTCAAAGACCTTACTGAAGTCCAGATAGGTCATGTCCATAGGTCGTCCCTTATCTACTGACCTAGTCACTCTATCATAGAAGGCCACTAGGTTAGTCAGGCAGGACCTGCCCCTAATAAAGCCATGCTGACTATTTTGAATCATCTCTGTGTCCTCCATGTGCCCAAGCATGGCATCTAGAAGGATCTGTTCCATGATCTTCCCAGGCACGGAGGTGAGGCTGACAGGTCGGTAGTTCCCAGGGTCCTCCTTTCTACCCTTTTTAAAAATGGGTGTGATGTTTCCTCTCTTCCAGTCTGCAGGGACTTCACCTGACTGCCACGACTTTTCAAATATCATGGAAAGTGGCTTGGCAACTACATCAGCTAGTTCCTTCAGAACTCTGGGGTGTATTTCATCAGGTCCCATGGACTTGTATATCTTCAGGTTCCTCAGTTGACCACCTACTATGTCTTTACTTACAGTGGGAGGGACTTTGTCATCTTTGTCACTAACTTGTGGGCCATCAACGTGGGAGCTAGGAGGAAAGGGGTTGCCAGTGAAGACAGCGGCAAAAAAGTTGTTGAGAACTTCCACCTTCTCCTCATCCGTTGATACAAGTTCCCCACTGTTGCTCATCAGGGGGGGTACGTTTTCTTTGACCGTCCTTTTCTGGTTAATGTACCTGTAGAAATCTTTCTTGTTTTTTTTTTACATCCCTTGCCAAATTCAGTTCTAGCTGTGCCTTGACCTTCCTGACCTCATCCCTACACAGCCGGGCAACATCCCTATAATCTTCCCAGGATGCCTATCCCTTTTTCCATTTTCTGTGTAGCTCCATCTTGCCCTTTAGTTTGACCAGCAAGTCACGGCTCAACCATGGTGGTCTCTTGTGCTCCTTGCCCAATTTCCTACATGTCGGGATTGAGATCTTTGTTGCTCTATAGAGAGCGTCCTTAAAGATCTGCCAGCTTTGTTCTGCTCCCTTGTCTTTGAGGGCCATTTCCCCCGGGGTCATATTTACTAACTCCTTGAAGAGTTGGAAGTTTGCTTTCTTAAAGTTCAGAGTCCTAACTGTGCTTCTCATGGGCTTCAAATTTCTTAGGACAATGAACTGCACTAGGGCATGATCACTGCAGCCCAGGCTGCCTTCAACTTTGACATCCCTGATAATTTCGCTAGCATTTGTGACCAACAGGTCCAACAATGCATCTCCTCGAGTAGGGCTGTTAATTTCTTGTGTCAAGAAGTTGTCATCTAGGCACTATAGGAGCTTCCTGGAGTGCCTGCAGCCAGCCGTGTTGCTTATCCACCAACATCACACCAACAGTTCTAACAACACAAATATAGTCATTGGCCCAACCGAGATTTTGATCTCCAGCCAAGCTGTTTAAGCATTTTGTTTACTTGCAGTTACCAATTTCTTGAGAATGGAATGACTCAAACACGCAAAGTTTTACTGCAATAAGATAAGAAATTAAGGCAATTGAAAGGCTCCTGTGGAATCCTTAGGACTGTTCATGTTCTTATAGTGGCTGTCCTTTAAGGCTTAGCAATATTTTGTATAGTCTATAAAGAGTGAAATTTAATTATTGAACACAAGGGGTGTTCTACTTAAACTGCAGGAGAATCACAACACAGGCAGGTCTGGAATCAAAAGGAAAAATGAACTAGAAATAGTCATAACTATATTAAGCATGCATCGGGTGGTAGGTGGAGGCAGATAAGGTTTGTTTCCCCTGTTTATTCTAGTTACAGAGAGTTGTTCATGTGTGTATATGTCAATATATCTGCATTTCTAACACACGCACATACTTTAAGAGAAAAGCATGCTGCACTGATGATTACTAGGGCTACGCTGGCGTTTTTCAGACACGGGCTACAGGACAAGTTGTCAGAAATGGGACAGTATTGAATGAGGTTATTTATTACTTGGTGCAGAAATGTGGCTTGCTGGAGGCCAGCAGGATCAGCTCCACTGTGTATGCTTTCCTTTGGGTAAAGGTGGATCTTGATGATTACCCCAAGGCTGCCCCATCTGTTGCCTCTAGGAAGCTCATGTCTCTATTAGCCTCCATTGCAATCCTAAATGTACTTTGCTTCCACGTAGGACTGTCTCAAGGAATGAACAAATGTTGTATACATTGTGTTTCAAAAAACACCCTGTCATCACTAGGTCTGAAAAATCCTGCAGCTTTAAGCTGTGTCACTCATGGGGCTGAGTCTGTGTCTCTGAACTAAGAGCGTTTCATGTCCGGATTCCTGCTCAAATTGTTTGTTCAGGACCTGACACAGAGATTTTGTCTTAAAACCTGCAGTTGCCACATTGATTTTGTGCAACAGTTTCAGATGTCTGTTTTATTTTTTTTTTTTCCAGTATTCCATCCGGTTGGAATTTGACTGCATCGTTTCAGCACTTTTCTTCTCGCAATTTCATGGTATGATTTTGCAATTTGTTCAGTTTTGCCACTCTGTTGGAGACTAGCTAGGCTTTTTCTCTTTTACAAACAGGGAACTTATGTTTAAAAAAGACATTCAAATAAAGTAGATAATAACTGCAGTATACAGCCCAACAAAATAAAATCATCCTTTGGTAAATCTGCATTTCCTTCAGCTTTGCCAGAAAGAATCTTCAAATCTTGCTTGGCTGTGAACAACGTGGAATTTGCTAGCCGATATGTAATTCCAGTGCAGTTGTGATCTGCCATATCGGGTTTGTAGTTGCCAGCTGTTAAATGATACAACAAGATATGCTCGTTGTCACTTCTAACAGAATGTACTCTGGAACATTTCTCCTTATTTATCACAATATCCGTAAAACATTTTTTTATAGCTAGGGTAATGTTTCTCCAACCATGAAAGTAATTAATGAAAGTATAGCATTAAATATAGTTTATTTCCAGAGTGCTGCAAGCCTGCGTGGGAACACACCAAGGCAGCCTCTAACAGATACCAAAAATACATATTTCATATCTATATGATGTTATTCAAGAAGATATAATTTTTGTTTGAATTGTGGTGGGGTGGTTTTTTTTGTTTTATTTGTTTTGTGTTTTGTTTTTTCAAGAGTATTATGAATGAGCTTACAAATACCAGTTTTCCTTTAGAGGTTTCAACAAAGTATGTGTTGAGAGCAGGATTTGTGTGACAACTATTTTACATCACACAAAAATGTTTGACTTCCTTTATTTCCATTAAAAAATATGAAGAATCAAGTGTCTTCAGCCAACCCATCATAATAAGTTTTGGGAAAGTGGTGGGCAAACAATGGCATGGCACATGCACCCATACATAGATATTCACAGTGATATATGCTTGAGGACACAGACAGTGGGACTGAACAGATATTATTTCCCAGGAACTACTTATGGGGGGAAAAAAGAATAGTGTGCTAAGAAAGGCCTGGCCATTGAGATTGGCAGAGGAGTATTTGGAGAGCACGGCCTCGTACAGACTGATGAGAAGAAACAGGGTAAACTAGATTTGGATCAAGCAGAAACAGTATCCTTGATCTTAACTCATTCCTGGTATGATGTATTTGGAATTTGGGATCTAGACATGTGGGTGGAAACCGTTGCTTTTAGAAATATGTAGTGGGGATGCAAGAAGGTATGAAGTTGGAAGGTGATTTTGAGAAGGAAACTTGCTGAAACCTTGCTGATTTCTGCCTTGTCTGCGGTATTAAGCTCAGCTGTCATGAAACCATGACTTTGTATCACCCTATTTGTGCCACTAGCCAAAAGTATTTTGATCACTCTTGTTCATGGTAGCCACACGTGGTGTTGTGGTGCAGCTGAGAGACATGGGGGGATCCCATGGGATCACCCCTGCATCTCTGCTGGAGGGTTAGCTCTGCCTCTAGCCTGCCAAAATACCCACGTGTGAAATTGTACCCTTACTCAGTGCTCCAGGGGTCAAACAGGAGGTAATGCTTCAACTTGGACCATTTGAGTGGACCAGTTTAGGCAGCAATTACCCAAGAAGGTTGGCTGGTAGATCAGAGGAGTAGTGATGTCAGATGGAGAGAAAGGTGACAGTGAGCTGTTTGGGGCAGGTTGGGGGAGTAACCTTTGCCCAGAGCTGATCTGCAGCAGAACAGGGTGCGTTATTCCCATGTTCTGCTTGTTTCTGTTCTGCTAGACAGCTCACAAGGCTCGACCCTGTCTGTCCATGCAGCCTTTGGAAGCAAGCCTGCTCTTCAACTGAGCCTCCTTGCCAGCACAGTCTCCCTTCTCCCTGCTCTCTCCTGCCTTTTCTTTCCTCCTTACACCCCGTGGCTTTCTTTGCAGCTCATTAGACACAAAATATCAGCTTAACTTGACACTGTGGGAACAGTGATTTACATTTTTTTTCAGTTGATTTCTCTGCTGCTTCTCCTGGGTATCCGATGAAGTGGAGGGTTACAGGCACTTTGGCCATCTGAATGGTTAGTAATGACCTTGGACTGAGGAGTACCTGAAACAAACTCCCTGAATTATGAAGCTTGGGCAACAAGCAGAGCAAGGGTCACCCAGACACAGGCATATTTTTTCCCTACTGCCTCAGGGTTAAGAGTGGGTAATTGGTATTTCCAGTTTGGCTTCTTTCTCATTCTGTGTCATCCCATCACGGCATGCCAGGATGCATTACATTAAATGGCATCAAATAGTCGGGGAGTGTGACACGATACATTATCTGACATGTCACCTCACACCCTGTCATAACACAGTGCACTCAAAGATCAGTGGGGACCAAAAATTCATTTGTCTGATTCCATTTTATCAGTCAACCCAAAGGAAGGCAAGCGTGTTAATTATTTGCACAGTGGTTTGCATCCAGTGCTAGTGGGAAGAGGATGAGTATGATGGGAGAAGGACACTTTCTATGCTTCAGAACAATTTTACACCTGCTCTCCATGGGTATAGGTGGCAGTGAGCAGGGTGTATTAGTGAAGGATCAATCTCTAAAACTTGATGCATGATGCAAAATTAACAACAGAATGAAAGATACCTGAGGAAGTGCCGGTTCCCCAGCATCAGCAGGCACTGGAATTTGAATTAAGTATCCTTTGTGCTCTGCAACAAAGAGTGATTATACAAGCCAAAAATGCAAAGATTTCTAAAAAAATTGTTCAGAGACAACTGATCTTAACAAGTAGATTTCCATATGCTTCAGAGAATTCACTTCTATGGACATAAAGGGTCTGACAAATGAGCCTTCAATAGATCTAGTGGTGATCTTTTAGGACATTTGTTCCTTGTTCTTGAGGTCCAAGCTCTGAGCAGAAAGCAACAAGTGTGTTGGTCTCTGCTATATACGTACACGTAATCTAATGCGCTAGCTAGTATTCTCAGAAAAGGTCAGTTTGTCTCATGGTATGTGATTCTGAATATGTAGAAAAGGTAAGAGCACCTGATTTGGACAACTGAAAAGAAAAAAAAAATTATATTTCCAACTGATTTGCTGGACTAGGAATGTGTCTGGGCTCTTCCTGACTTCTTGGTGTGCTTTTTGTGAGTAATTGTATTTCTGTGACCAGGTGTTTGGAGCTCCTGAGATTTTTATGAATAAATGAACAGAGATTGTTTGAATTCATAAAGCAGATAAACATCACAGCAGCTTAGAAAGTGTTACTTTAAAAGCTACACGTGTCACATGAACTCATAGACATGGTGCATGACCAAAAGAAGCAGTCATGCATCTCAATGGGTGAATTTAAATAGAAATACAAAAATATGTACTGCAATACAGTGCAATATTTGTGAGCAATACTTGCCTATATGATTGCTTTGAAAGAGGAAGAGGCTGAATTATGGATCACATTGCAGGAATTTGTGCCTTAGCCTTGCTGAAGAAGGTGTTGCTGGTAACTTGCACATATGAGCTATCTACTGGCGTTGTCTTGTATCACTGGCTGTGGAATGAGGCTGCTCTAGTGCATGATTGAATTATGTCCCCCATGTCACTCTTATTCCGTAATGTTTTAGTATTAGTTTTAAAGCACTTTTTGAAATGTCTGGTACAGTATGATGTAAGTAGTTAGCAATGTTAGCACTGGAGTAACACAAAGCTGTGTTGAAGGCCAAGGTATGTGCTTCTGGTCCACATTCCCCCATGGTTTTCAGACTATGTAGTTTGAATTGTGGATGAAAGTTCACATTGGTTCTTTGATGTAAACTGGGTTGTGCATCCTTAGCACAGATCTGCAGAGAAGAGCATACATTAAACATCCGCACTGGCCATTCTGCTTCTTGTGGTAGGAAACTGCATTCCCCTCCTTTGGCTGCAGATATTATTGGCAGTGTCCCAGGTTTGTGGAGTGGGATGATGGAGAGACCATAACTTCCCTCTGGGAAACAGGATGGGAAGGCGCTGCTGACTCCAATGGCGAATCTGCAGCAGGGAAGGGGATTTCACCTGCCTCCTTCAAGTAACATCATCAAAGTGTTTCAGCTTTATGACTTGGATACATGGAGGCTGCCCAGTAGAGAGATGGGTGAGACCAGAATGTCAGTGAAAAGTATATCCCCATCCTGTAAAACCTGTGTCAAAGTATGTGAGAATGTCAAATTCTTGTTCACTAGGTAACAGTTCTGATGGAGTCCTTTATCTTGGAGATGAAGTTTGAAGCATTCGTAGATATACGTAAAAACCCCAAAGACCAGGTCTGACCACACTAACTAACTTGTGAGCAGAAGCATGTTTGGGTGAACTCATTATTGAGATGAGGCTCTTATCCCAAAAAGAGACAAAAACAGTACCGTAAAACACCCTTGGGATGGAGTAGTCCTGTTCCTGAGTTGTTAAAGCAAGCCATGAATGATGGCAGATATACTGTATGCGGTATTCACAGCTTTTTTCAGAAGACAGCTTTCCTGTTGGTGCTGCTTGCTTTGGTCCCAGATCTGACATATCGTGAAAGGGAAGAAAGGAAATTAGTAGGCTTTATCAACCATGACGTTAAGCCAAGAAGGAGAAAAGGAAAATTATTTATATCTTTGCAAAGAAGATTCTCTGCAAAGAAATACTGGAAGTGGGGGTGAATTCTAGGAAATGGGAGTATCTTATATAGAACATTACTTATGTTTCTCTTGTGGTTCAGGCCACAGAACAACAGGGCTGCAATCTTTAGTATAAACTCCTATAAACATGGTAAAGAGAGCAGGAAGGAGCGTAGCATGGGAACTTCATAATGTGCAGGCTTAGAAAGCGTCAGAGGAGACAAAAGGATTAAATGTGAGTTAGAGGAAGAGAATAAAGAAGAAAATACACTTGGAACTTTAAGGTGTGTGAGTTTTAGTGACACTCCTGATGCTCTCCTGCATTATTTCAGCTTCTGGTGGGAGAATGTCTCTCTGCAAAAGCAGGTGAAGGACTGGGATTTTGATCAGGTTTCGTACTGCAGAATTTGTACAGCTCACAGATCAGGATGTTGCAAAGAAATAACTGCAGAGAATGTCAGGAAAGCAGAGATTTGGCCCACCTCATTTCAGTCATTCCAATGAGGTGTCTCATTTAGGGGCCTAGTAACTTTATACGCTTTCAATAACCAACAAAGACAGGGAAGGATACAGATCTTGGTGACCTCACAGAGGATAAGCATCTCCTTCTTCATGCTGTTAGCTTGTTTGCTCTGGTTTGAAGCCAAGTTAAGTCAATAAAGTGGATTTCAATAAGCTTACTGTCACTTCCATTGAAAACTGTCCTCTGAAGTCAGAAAGCAAAGATGCAATTCAGTCCGTCTAACATGACCATCTGCACATGCAGCCCCCAAATGTCATCAAAGAAGCAAGACAGTCATCTCCCTGAGACACCTCTGTTGGGTCGGATGAGTTTCTCCAAGATGAATCCTTCTCCTTTGACTCGATAGAGTCCGGTGAATAGCTTAGACTGGATAAACAGTCAAAATCAGATGGTTTAGATGCTGTATGAGAAGTTATGGTAAGGTGATCTGCTCAGGGTTAGTCATGGGCAAAATACATGTTTTCTTAAGGAACAAAACTTAACATATGGCAGTTTGCTTTGCTGGCCTCACTAGTGCGGTGGATGTGGAGGATGGAGTGGGAAAACATGTCGTACTCATGGCAGAGAAGTAACCAGACTCAGTTCAGGTGGATCTGTGGTCCACATGGCTGAAGGCAATTTGAAAATTGAGGGGTTTGATTTTCAAACAGGCTTTCTCACCAGTGGCAGGGCTGGTTCCAGGAACAGTGCTGTGATGGCAGGGTGTGGAGAAGACAATGCCGTTCCCCATGCTTGCCTCATTGTTGTTGTGATTATGCAATGTTCCTCTCTGCCCACAGTGCTTGGGTCACTGTACCATAACCCCTGTTTTTCCCCTTGGCCACATTTTATTGCTGTTATCCCTCAAGCCAGTCAATTTCTAATTGAATGTGGGTTTTGCTGTATGCTCAATGAATTCCATGTGTTTGTCTCTTAGAAGCAATTTGACAACAATGAAGACAAGAAAAATTGAAAATATAATGAGGACTCCTTTTTAGGGAAAAGTAATTGAAATGATACAAGCCCAAATCTTGAGTGATGCTGAGTTGTACTGTATGGTGCCTGACTTGGCTTGAACAGAAGGTGCCAGAGGTTCAGGCAGGGTTTGTTTCAGAAACATGAAAATGTCCAGGCAAAGGTGCATCTATCATGTAGTAGAGCGTTTATTCATTAAAATACAGGTACAGGTTTAATCTCTGTATCTCTTACTAACGTGAGAAGACCAGAAAGGTGTAAGTGAAATAATTTTATTTATCTCACATTAATTAATTTACAACAAGAAATAAACAAAACACCTAAGATACCCTGATAAAAAAATGGAAATTAAGTAACTCACACACCCATGTATCTGCTTGAGCAGACTGCGAAAAGGATGTGGCATTTATACCAGACACCTTTCACAAAATAGCAGGTTTCCATAATCTGGGATGTTATATTGAGTGGTTGCTGGTCTGGTTTGATCACTGACCAACTTGTAATATTGAAGGATAAGCACACACAGAGACACACACACACACAGACCAAACAGACAAGGCAGGGGAAGCAATAACCTGAGAGCTGTTTGGGGACAGAATATGTTTTGCTCTGATGAAGAATTGGTTTCTTGTGTAAGGGATGAGAAACTACAAAATTTACAGTTTCTCTCAGTTTCTTAATTAATCATGACCGAACACAAGCATTTCATGCCTGCCTTCTCTCTCTGTTCTTTTCCTCTAATAGACATTTTTCCTAACGGCATCTGGCTCATTAAGCGCTCAACAGCCTATTACACTATGTTAACCCGCTGCCATCTGACCGTGGACTTTGTGTAGATTTCCAGTTTATCATATTTTTCTCCCGTAACTGCTCCGCTCGGTGCCTGTGCTCCACGCTGTAGCTGTGGTGATGGCCCCATTCATTCACACTGTGTTGAAGGGCTGACAATAAAATTCTTCTTTCTTTCCCCACTCCTCTTCTTGCAACCTAATGCCTCCTCTTGCTCTTTGATTCTGGCTGCATTCTTATGGGATTAAGGGTTTTCTGTTTCCTAGAAGGAATAAAATATGGTTATCTGAGCCAGAGGAGTAGGAAATCTCTCCGTAAACTCCTTAATGGGGGTTTTTATGGGATATATTTTCACCTCATTTAGCTTTTATTTCAGTATGGCTCTTTCATCAGTCTGAGCATCTGAAGGAAATGACAACTTTATGGAAAGGCAAGGAGGAATCGTTGGATTAAAAGAAGATATGAAAACAGAACTCAAAGAATGGAAAGGTTTAGAAGGAATAAAGGCCTAATAGGTGGCTCACTGAAGTCAAAATAAATGTGCTTTTTGGATGGAGAGATTCCCAAGAGACTCTACATTGTGACTGAAGAGGCTGTATGTGATGGTCTGTAAAAGTGGGCAGATTAGCTTTCTTCACATGTTTTAAAATCATTAAAGGGGCTTTGATCTCCTGTACTGCTTCTTCTCAGCAAGGGCCCTGGTCATTCCCATATCGAGATGAATACTTCCTTCAGCCAGGTCATGTCACTATGGAAGATACCTGGCCTTTCAGACTTCATGAGATCTACAAATCTACTGCTTTCATTGGTAAGTTGTTTCCATGATTATCCAAACCCATTATTTAAAATGTATATTTTATCTTACCTGAATCTAATTTCAAATTCTAGCTGGTCAGACATTGCATGCTTTTTGTCTGCTAAACTGAACAAGTTTTTATTGTCAGAAATATTTTCCATTTCCCAAACACAGACTGTGATTTCATTGCCTCTCAACTTTTTCTTACAGAAGTTAAAGAGTCTGAGCTTATGTCTTTTGTTTTAAGGCAGATTTTCCAGACATAAAATCATTGCTGTAGCGTTTTTCTGATCCGTTTCCAGTGTTTCAGCTCCTTGGACTGTACATGTTATTTGAGTAATGGACTCACCAGCACTGTGTGCAAAGGTAATAATAACAATTCACTTTGGCACAACATGCTCTTTGAATAACCAAGCATTGTACCTTCTGTTTTACAGGATAGTGTAAGGGGTTTGGGGAGTCCCTACTCCTGACTATGCTCTAAGAGTGACTTGGTCTTAGATGTAGGAATCCTGTGTTTCACTGCAGAGTGACGTTGAAAATAACGTAGTTTACCAAGCTGTGAGCACAATTGACCTGTTCCCATAATTGTTTACTGTTCTCCAAATGTTTGTGTCCTCTGAAAACTTCACCATCCTGGCTAAAGATGTTGAATAACATTGGACAAAAGGAGATCTGTGTTGGACCCACAGAAAATACCCTCCCTTTGATGATGATTCCCCATTAACAATTGCTTTTTAGGAGTATAACTCTGGAAGAGACCTCCTGGGTCACTGAGTCTAATCCCCAGCTATTTCAAGTAACCACATCATACAGTCACTATTAGAAATCTAGTTCAATTTTAATCCATTTAATATGTGCTGCATTGGGTTTTATGTAGTGCTGCTTTTGTAATCTGAATGCCATGTGATAGTAAGTCATTAAGTCATTATTTTATTTCTAGTAATGACAAAAACCAGCTGAACTGATTTTTATATATTGCAACTTCAGTTTAGAAACAATGAACCAAAAAAAAGTGCCTGAGGTTTTTCTTCTTTACTCAGTTCAAATTAAATGTTTTTAAAAATTAAAATAACAAATAAGATGACACCGAGACACGCTGCAAAAAATAACACATGGGATGTTTTTAGTAGGATGGTTCAAAGTTCCAAATGGATTTTTTCCTAAGGATGTTGATTCACAAGGATGGGAGGACAAAACCTAGATGGCAGAGATAATTGCCTTCCTCAATATTTTGTTCCTCCCCTCTCCCAGAGGTTGCTTCTTTCCTTTGCAGGGAAGCTGAATTGCATGTGAAGTAACTTTTGGACTACAGCCATTTGCAACTTGTTCTGCTAAAATCACCCAGGTTGTAGATGATGGTTTGGGAACTGCATCACATACAGTTTGACTGTATCTACTGCAGCGTAGCAGTATCTAGAAAATGGGCAGAATGGGCAGATGAGGGAGGTACCTCCTCTAACTGTCCATGTTTAACCTGCCAGTTGCCATGAAGCAACAGCCCTAGGTCCGGGCTTCTGCTGGGCTGATAATGCTGGAAAAGGCCAGGCAGTCTCTGAAGCAGTGTCCTCCAGAAGTCACAGCCTATGGGATAAGTATCAGATGGCCCATGTCACCTATTGCTGAGTTCAGTGACAGATGATGGCACATAACATCTGACGTTACTGACGTTGTGCTTCTTCCTGGTGTGTGAGTGTGTATTCCTTTGCATAACACGCCCACCAGTGAGCAAACAAGATGCCTTTGTATGTTTTGGGAGGAATGAATACAATACTCAAGACAGATGCCTGCGTGTTTTCAGGATTTTGCTGTATAACTTCCTTTTGGTTTGGTAACTGGGAACTAGGTAGAATTTATTTGTTTATGGAGATATACTTTAATCTCTGGCTGTCAAAGTGGATTTAGGTAATGTGTATATCCTTGGAGGCTGAGCAGTTCTGAGGCTCATCTGTAGAGGTGGGGATGAGAGAAGAGTGGGAAAAATCTTTTGAATGTTTTCAACACAGTAGTGGTGTCAAATTTACCCCAGTTTCCAAACTGACCACAACACTGGTGCCAAGGTTTGAATTATTTCCCACCATGTCTGAAGCAAATGTAGTTCTGGCCTATTTCCATGTTGCTATGAGCCAATTACTGCTTTTGGATGCTTTGGGCTGTATTTACCCGTGAGATTATGAGTTTCTGTTGTTCTGAGCAAAATTTGTAGGCAAAATGTTTGGCAATGTGCAGCGCATTGAATATGAATTGAAACCCATCTTTGTGTGAACCCAACTGAACAGCCCTTCCTGGCTCTCGGACACATGCTCAGCCTCATTTATTTGGTGAATTGGGAGTTCTAAAACCCAGCCCACATTATGCAAGACTTCCCTGCCCTACTGCCATATCACACATGCTTAAATGAGATGCTTTTATGTCAGTGCCATGAGTCCGAATGAAGAGCAAGCATTTGGAAGCTGCAAAAAGAGAGTTATTTGCTCCTTCTCAGTCACCTCAGAAATATCAGTCTTGCAACCTCTATGAATGTATTTCACCAGGGACCTGTTCAATTTGGGCATCAGAGTGGAAAACACGTAGGTATGTGACTGAGCGGGGTTTGGTCACTCAGGTGAGCTTCTCCCTGTGCAGCTGAGTGGTGGTGGGATGGAGGCACTGGTGTGATGGTGTGGGACCGAAGGCAATGGAGCGTAATCATAATCTCAGATTATTTTCCCTTCTATTTGATGGGGCTGTTGCTGCTCCCGGGAGGCAGCAAGTTTGTCACAGCTTTACCCACTCATGTGCAGTGAATGTCTTAAGGCAGAATTCACAGAGGCAGAATTTAGGAGCTGAAGGACCTTTGTGATCTTCAAAGGGTGTGTTCAAGCAGTCAAAAAAAAAAAAAAATCAGCTGGTTTCTAGATCCATATATTCATCAGCTACATTTTACTTGAATTCTGCTGGATGGCAGGACTCTCCCATTTTAGCCGAATGTTCCAAAATGTAAATGTCCTGGGGAATTTATTTTTATTTTAGATAGTTCTCCTTGCTCTGTCCAAGGGGGCATATAGCCTTTCCTATTGACTGGTTAGGAAGCTGTCTAGCTCTGGCTCTTTTAAGCACTCGGAAGTGGCCAAATGCCTATTTTCTAGGCATTGTCCTATCCAAACTGAAGGTAGCTAGGGCATCTTATTGCCCAAAACCTCTCTTGTGCCTTAGTTCCCATCTCAGCATTGGGAACGGTAGCCCATCCTCCCTTCCAAGGATGGTGTGAGGATAAATACATTAAAAGAGGTGAAGTGCTCAATTATTATGGTAATAAGATGCCTATAAATACCTATGATATATGTGTATATTTGGATTTTAGCAGAATCTAACTTACAACTGCAGCTTAAAAAAAATATCATAAACCCCCATATAAATTCCATCTGTGAATATTTGATCAGATGCTATGTGGGTGGAAAAATATGTTTCATTGCTATTGTGATGGCTTTCTTTCTTTAGCTTTTCATGAGTAATAAATGTGAAGAATGTCCCAACACTTTTATGCTCTCCCAGTCAGTAATATTTTCTCTGAACCCGTATGCGAATGTTTAATTCATTAAATGGTATCATGCAACTTTATGGTGAAATCATAAATCCATTCTGTTACATTGCTTATTGGAAAATCTTCAGCCCTGAGCAAACCCCTAGCACTATAGCTTGCTTCCCTCGATTACATATGTCTTTTATTGGCTGCTTCCCACTTTCTCTTAGGTTGCTTTCTTCCTCCACTTCCAAATTCTCCATTCCGCTTCACAGTAGTGAATCTCACTGGTTTGAGAAGAGGATTTGTTTTCATGTGCATATAGCTGGCAAAAAGGAAGATACAATATGTCCTGCATCTTACTTTTTAGGGCTTTTGTACTCACTACTGCTCAGAATTTCAGGATGAAGATCAGTGCAAAGGCACTGGAATATTCACTGGGGACATGAGACACCTGTGACTGTACCAGAGGTTAAAAAAAAAAAAAAAAATGTTCTTTTTGCTTTCTTGTTTTCTTAAGTTAGCTGTTTCCAGTGTTAGCAAAATTCTGCAGGATGGTATGCCACATGTAATATCATACATTGTTGTCTTTCTCAACATCATGCTTTGCTTTTCACTTGCTCATGGTCATGACTAGTCCTATAGGCCCTCAGGAAACATATCTGGAGACCCAGAGGGTGGGTATCACTACTCTGAAGTACTCCTAGGAAAGCAGTTGGATAGCAAGAACACAGGCTGCTTAAATCTCTGCAGGAAAATCCAGCGTACAGCCTGCCCAGTCAATCTACCAGAGGGGTCCAGTTTTGGCTACAATTATAAGGAAAATACCTGTTCAGATTGATGATAAACAAGCTTCTTTTTCTAGACTGCTATGGCTTTACTTTTCGACAGAATCCTAATGAAATTGAGTCAAAACCAGCATGTCTGTGAACGGCACCCCAAGGGACAGATGAAGATGTTCCTGCTTATGGCTCTTTGCAGCTGGCTTATCTGTGAGACCATCAGCATGAGCAGCTGTGAGACAGACAGGGCAAGTTGCCCAATGCTTGGCTGTCCCAGACTCTCTTAAAAACTACCTTTGAATCCTCTTTCCTGAGCTGTGCTGTGCTTTCTGTGGTCACAGCTGAGGTTGTGGGACAGTAATTATTACTGAAGAATTGTTGATGGATCTCTGCTGAGTTCTTAGTGGTCAGACGTCTGCATCACAGAAACTGCCCAAGCAATTGAAGATAGTTGGCAGCTCGTTGGCAGTGTCAGCAGAAACACTCAAAAGAAGAGCTTAATCCTTAACTCCAAAGCTGGCTCAGGGACCTGTAAGTTATGAGAAAATTGCCCTTCTTTTGCTACGTCTACTGCTCATCCTGTGGCGGCGGCTGCTGCCTTGGATCTCATCTGTCCCCATGGTCTGATTTCCAGAGTGGCCAGCAGTAAGGTTTCAATCCAACAAGATATGTTGCCACCATTATGGCATCATTGGGCATAATGGTAAAACTCATGTCTGTGCCTAAAAGAATCTTTTTGAAGTGCCTAGGTACTATCGAGAGCAATAGGATACAATAGTGTTTAGGCATCTAAATGCATAGAAAAAACCCCAGTTTTTTCAACCTACATTTAAGCTCTTGCATAATTTTATTTAATTCAGTGAACTCCTTTTCTTTAAGGTGGACATGTTCTTAAGTGCTCTGCTCATTTTTATTTTTTTTTAAACTCTCTTGTATTTTAAATGAACTGTTATATTTGCACCAAGGAGTGTCCTCGGTATGAAGGGTAGGATTCCAGTATATTTTCAGGAAAGTGAACCAGGCAATTATCTTGCAGGACTGGTGCAGATGCCAGAACGAGGAGGTGTGGTAAAGGGGAATGCATGATTGATTTCTATTCCAGGGCTGGACGAAATGCCTGACACAGCTGTTAGCTCACACTGCTTACAAGAACGAGGAATCAATCTCACCAGATGTTGTTCATTTCCTCTGTTGCTGTGTGGCCAGCTCTGTTGTACAGAGGATGCGGGGGGCGGAGGGGAGGGAGGGAAAAGAAAGGGGAGAAAATCTCAGTCTAAATTACACAAGAAGGGCCCAGTGTGGGAATTTAATGTAAGCGAGGAACACAAGAACGGGACATGAGTGGGAAAGTAGAAGCTGGAAAGAAAGAGCCCACTCATTCATGAATCTGATTCATTTGCTGGGGAGCACAGCAGACTCCCCTCCCCTGTAGGTCAATACATGGCCTTCTTATGAGTTCTGCTGAAAGCTAGTGTTTTCCATCAAAAGGATGCAGGAGGTACATGGGGAGGGTTCGATAGCAAACAAGCCAATGATTCAAGGCCACATCTGCCAGCTGTGTTTGTGCACTGTCGGATGAGTCTGTGGAGCACTTACTTACTCACATGTGTAGAGTCTTTGAGTGACATTCAGGGAAGGGATCACAGTGACAGTGTGATGTGCTTCTACCACCAACTAACTACCTGGGTGCTTGTGGTCCTGCATATGCCAGGACTGTTTCAAAGCACCTTCTTTCCCAAGGCTGGAACAATCTCCTGTGCTGGAAGATGCAGCTGGGGAGACCAGCCTGTGACATGGGAGGCACCTGGTGCTGGGAAGCTACGGAGTTTTTATGGCATCTCTTCAAGCTTTTTTCACTGGAGCAGGTGTCTTCTGCAGATCCCTTAAAGGTTTCTTTGACTGTGTAACTGTTTGACAAGAAAATGGTCAAAGAGGCAGAGGAAAGTACCTTCAAATGAGGAGGGTACATTAAGCTAAGGATAAATGCTTCAGGAAGAGAGATATGAAATTAGAAAAGTGTTCAGACGAGATGTAGAGGTGCCACAGGCCAGGAGAGGGCATGCTGATACCTGCTTCCCATGGAGAAAAGATATTTTAATAAATCAGTTGAACCCTGACTTAATAATTATCCTTTGCTCTGGAATATCCGTTTCAAAGTGAATTGATTTCTACTGTATACTTTTTGACACATTGTTTTTGCACATTCTCCATTTCTTTGCAGTATGGACCAGGTAGGTTCCTGCCTCTGTGGCTCTACCAGCCTTAGCAGGTGTGAGGAGAAGGGAAGAGCTCACAGAACTGCTGCCACAGATTAGACCAAGCCACTGCTCACAATCAAGCTCTGGATTGAGATGTGTGAGGAAGTGCTAGTGTCATGCTTTGTGACCTTTCTGTCTAAAACACCCTAAAATAAGTCCATCTCTCTCTGCCATATAGCATTTCATGCCTTACTGGTAAAAAAAGCCCAAAGCCCTAAAAACCAAACAAAAAAAGGATTCCAAAATAGAAAAAAAAGCACAAAGCTGTTTTGTTTTTGACTGAAATGTTTGGCCTACAATAGGATAAAAACGCTGTGGGATAAAACAACAAACAAGCTGATGAAGTCACTGTGGAGAGACACAGTGACAGGATTGTGATGGACTGACATGTTCCTCTCTTGAGATACAGCCACCACCACTGAGGAAGGGCCAGCCAGCCTCTTGCTGTTGGGCCTTAGGACAGATACATACTCATTGAGGTAGGAATAGGGATGGAAACAAGACCATAATGCTCCCAATAACACTGTTGTGCTGCATGATGTGTGGCCATGTCTGGCCTGCAGTTATGGAGCAAGATGGACCTACTCTTAAGATGTGTTCTCATGAAGTAGTTACTTCTGCCAAGGGTGGGAGACTGGGTTATATGTCATTTCACCTTTGTGCCAGTTTCTATGGGTTTGGTTAACAAAAGGAGTGTAAATTAACTGGGGAACCATGGGGTTGAAAATAATGCAAAGATTCTCTTCTCCAGTTGCAAGGATGCTTAGCTCTGAGTCAATCTGTTGACATCAGTGGAGATAATCTAGATTTACACCAGAGCGAAATGTTGTCATTTAGATGGATTAGCTGAATTGATTCCTTAAGGGTGACTAAAATGCTCTCACAGGGCATATTAGAGCCTCTGATGAAAGGATTTATTGTACGGTTCCTGGGAATGTGGATGAGATATCCTGATACTCTGTAGTTACATTGATCAGATCCTTGCTATTGCTGAAGGCAAACTAGGAGTTATTCCTTGAAGCACCACCAAACAATTTCCTGTTTTGTTGCAATTATACCCAACTGAATCCTACTTTGCCACATTGCTTGAATAGACTGCTCTAAATATCTTCTAACATATCAATTACTTGCTGTAGTTTGCAAACTCTTTTATGCAAGCTGTGAGATGTGCCAAGGGGACCTGATCCTGCAGTACCAAAGCTGGCAATTTCTGGTAAGTCCTTTGCTTTATGCAAACCTCCCTTTGCCATCCCTGGAAGGCAGACAATGCATGTGCAGTTTGAAGTTACGGTTAAAATTACATGGAAAGAAAATGACAGGAGCAGCTGTCATATTTTTAACAAAATTTGGTCACTGCGGATATGAAACCTGAGAACTTGCATAAGAGACCCTCTCCACTGAGCGTTGGTTTAGTTCACAGAGCAGCTGCACAAAGTAGGGCATTTCACCGCTTTTCTGGAGCTCCTTGCCTGGGGAATTGTGGCTGCAGGTTCCCGAGGGCCCCCTGGTGTTTTGCGCAATCTATCTTTAGAGAACTGCAAGTTCAATTCTGAGAAGGGCACTGGCTTTGAGCAGGGACTACCTCTAAACTGACAAACCACTTCCTGCAATCGTTAACTGAATTAAGAGCTTGCTGTCCCCTTCTCTCCCCTGAAAAGACCCCCCCCTTCCCACCCCTTCACCACCACCACCCCCCGCCTTGGCTTGGCATCAAGAAATATTGGTAAAGACAAGAGGGCATGAAGAACTGCAATGATACTAACTTGTAGGCCTCCTCCCTGCCTGCCTTCTACAAAGAGTTCTGATGTCAGTCCCATTGGGTTTCTGCAGGAGCTAAAGCCATGACATTTCCAGAGTGTTTTCCAGTCCTGGGAAAGAAGGCACCTCATATATCTATGCATTTGATTCTTCCTTTGTATTTCTACCAGCACAGCCCTCCTCTGAAACCTGCAACTGATATTGTAAGTTTTGGACAAATTCTGGAAAGTAATAGAGCACCTGCAACTCCTGGGACATTATACCCTCCTAAAAATATCCCGGATCTGGTCTGTATCAGCTTCCATTATAGGATATGGCAAAACCTTGCAATCATCAGTGTTGACTTCAACGGTTTATGCTTGTGGCCATTGGGAAAGAGCCGCAAAGCTACTCTGAATTCTTCCTGTCTATCCTTGGTGACGCTGGTGGTGGGTCTTTTCTTTGCCTTTTTTTTCCTTTTCCTACAGATTTGTGGTGTTCTAACATCTACTCTGTTCAGTCTTTGCATACATGTGTCTTCAAAACCTCTTTCTACTGGGTGAAAGTTACAAGTGTGTGCTTAGGACACATTGCTCTCTCCCTAGGTTCCTGGTCCTCCCTCCCTGAAGCAGGGATGCAGGCTAGTATTTTTCAAACTGGTGACAGAATTTGAAATGTTGGCTAAATAACATTTTTCAAGAACTTTTCAATTATGGGCAAGGCAATATAGTCGAATAATGCTTTTCTTGCCTTTTTAAGATTCCAACATCGTTGCAGAAGTTGATGGTTGTATACACATGAAACACAGAGGTAGTATAAGATTATAAACACATCGTAACACATGCTTTTCTGATTCATTTTTGTCAGATAAGCTCCATTAAAACCTGACAGTTGCTTCATGAAAGATATTATTCCTGCAGACATGTCTATCTCAAAAAAGAATATAAAGGCTTTGACTGTTTTCCTATACAAAGAAAAGTTTGCTTTGCAAACAAATATTTTCTCTCACAGCAACTGTTTTGCTTCTTCTTTGCCACAGACATGATGCCAACAAGAATTAAGGAGGAGTTAAATGGGGAACATATGATATATGTTAGCATGCAAAGACTGGGAAATGCATGGAGGAATGCACAGTGTGAGTAGAAGAACGCAAAATCAAGAATATGTGCAAATCTAGAAGACATTTGAATTTGCCATTAAATTTGAAGGCTACTTATAGGTGTTTGCTTTTTATGCTGAGGACTTTGACAGAGCTGAAGGGCTATGCGTAGAAGACCTTCCAAAAGTTACTGTTATTCCAAAAAGCAGCCAGAAAAGGAACTGGAAGCCTCTACTATCACCATCTGTTCAGGATGAGCAAGAAAAAATGACCAGGGACAGTTTGTCATTCCTCTCCAGCTGTATCAGGGACCATCGAAGGTACATTTTAACACTTGAAGAAGATGGACTGAAGGAGGATGATCACTATGTTATCTTCAGTTGTTTTGATTCAGTATTTCATGCAGGGCACCTGAAGCCAAGATAAGCCTTTGAATTAGCTCAAAACACAGAATCAGTGAAGAGTTTTTCAGCAGAACAGTTTTTTTTCATTGGGAAGTGACATTTCTTTAAAATAAAAAAATTCCCTGGGAGCACACCATTTGGAACAAAACTCATCATTGTCATTGCTGACAAAGCTGCAAACTCCAGAGGTTTATAAAAACTGAAATTGCATAGGAAATACATACAGGCACGTAGCTTGAATACAGTCTACAATATATACACCCCAGGAGGCTGGAGTGTATAGAAGCAGGCGTTTGCTCCCACCAAAAGCATTTGGAGTGTTTCCATCTTTCTTAATGGAAGCAAGATCAGTCCCTGAGTATGGAAAGGCAGAGGCAGATAGTGTGAGCCCAAGGGAGTTGTTCGTTTATTTGACCATTGCTGAATGCCTGTTGGATAATCACTTTAGTTGCTATGTTCCTTGTTCAGTAGGAAGCTGTCGATGCCAAGGGTGTAATTTCTCACACCCGCATAAATTGGGGTTCTATCCAGAAATGCACTGGAGCCTTCACTAGCCTCTCCTTAAACCTGGGAGTCAGAGTCAAATCCCTTTTCATTGCTGTAAGCAGGATTTAGAAAGCTTTTTGAGATAAGTAGATAAAATATGCTGTGAACACATGCAGAATTGTGTCATTTCATGGTTTGGGCAGCCCTGACTGTGTCTGGCTTTTGAGCTGTTTCATCGGTTGGCGCCTTTCTCCCATGTAAACTCACACAGGACCAAATGGCGGTGGCGCACAGGGGTGGCGCACAAATACCTTGGGGTATTTGAACCTGCTGTCCTCATGTCTCAGGAGACCATCCTGCCCAGCACGGCCAGAAGGCATTTGCAGCAAAACTGGGCACAAGTTGCATTTTGAATTCATCACTAGGAGTGGAAGGTTGTCAGGTTCCTGAGGAGGGCAGGCAGTGTGAGTGCAGCCCACTGGCTTTGGCTCTGAGCAGGGAGCCCTGGCCTGGACGGTGGGGAGCCCCTGGTCCATCAACAGGGTCTGGATTTAATGCAGTGGCTGCCTGGTATTGCAAACAGAAGGGAGCATTGATAGACAGACTGGGAGAAATCAGACCAAGAACATGTCTCTGAAAGGACTCTCTCACCCCTGCATCTCCGAATTACACATTTGTCATGCCTTTTTGCATTTTAAATTCTATCTTGCAAATACTCCATTTGATAATGGTTGTTTTCTAATGGTGTAATTTTCACCTAAGCACTCAGTCAGTGATCTAATGGAAAGGGGAGTGTATTAAACTGCTCTTACCATCTCTGACCTAGGATTACAAACCTCTTTCTCAAGAGGCAGGCTGAGATTAGACTAAATGCAGGTATGCTGCTTCCCAGGTCTGTGTACTAATAAATTTCTCACCCACCCACTGCCATAGCCTGCCAGGTTGAATTTGATGTGGTGTAAAGGTCTTTGACTCCAATTTCCCAACAAAAATGCATGCAGCAGAATCATAGAATCATTTAGGTTGGAAAGGACCTTTATGACCATAGAGTCCAACCATTAACTTATATCGTGGTTTAGCCCCAGCCAGGGACTAGGAGCACACAGCCACTTGCTCACTCCCCCAGTTGGGATGGGAGGGAGAATCAGGAGATTAAAAGTAAGAAAAAAACTCATGGGTTGAGATAAAGATGGTTTAATAGGTAGAGCAAAACCTGTGCACGCAAGCAAAGTAAAACAAGGAATTTATTCACCACTTCCTACTGTCAGGCAGGTGTTCAACCCTCTCCAGGAAAGCAGGGCTCCATCACGCCTAACTGTTACTTGGGAAGACAAGTGCCATCACTGCAAATGTCCCCCTGCTTCCTTCTTTTTCCCCAGTTTTACATACTGAGCATGATGTCAGATGGCATGGAATATCCCTTTGGCGTCAACTGTCCCAGCTGTGTCCCCTCCCAACTTCTTTCGCACTCCCAGCCTGCTCGCTGGCAGGGCGGTGTGAGGAGCAGAAAACCGTCCACGGTCCACCAGTAAACCATATACCTAAGTGCCACATCTACTTGTCTTTTAAATACCTCCAGGGATGATGACTCCGCCACTTCCCCGGACAGTCTGTTCCAGAAGACCTACTAAGATGTTCAGACTGTAAGGAAAAGCTCAGCCACTCACGATGGGCTTCTTTGGGCCAATATAGTGAGCAGCAGTGAATTTTGGAGAAGGCCCGTAGATCTCATTTATCTTTCTTGAGAAGATAGACATAATTTCCAGCCATCCTGGCCAGAGCTTGTCCCCGCTGCAGCAGAGGTTGTCATCTTACTAAAGTTATGCTCCCATCTTGCTTGTGCAATCAGCTATCCTTGGTACTCTGCTTTGTTTTTTTGGCTACATCCCCATCCTCTTTCTCTCCCCTTCTCTGTCCTCTTAAGAAAGTTCAGCTTCTCAGTGTAAAGAAACACAATTCAGGGCCTGAAGGGATTTTGTGGGAGGTGTCTAGCCCATCCCCCTTGCCCACAGAAATTCAGCTATACCTAAATTTGTATATGAGGAAGAGGAGGAAGGGGCAGACAGGCTGTCAGGCTGCAAGCTACTTTTGGCTTGGCTCTGATTAGCATCAAGCACAGGTGCCAAGCACCTCTTCCCTGTCAGATTTTCCATCCAGTGTGTGTCCTTAATACAGGCAGAAACTATTTTTGGTTACAACACAATCAGCTATCTTTATCAAGGAGTTTTCTACAGTGCCCATCTGTATAGCAGCCAAGCACTTCCCAGACAGATTTGGTCTTCATGGCATGAATGAGAAAGCATTTCTCTGACAAATTATTTTAAAATAGTATGGGTAGATTTATTAACACCTTATAAAAAACCTAGGCAGCTGCAGCTGAGTATAAAGTCAGGCAACAAAACGATGGGGTAAAAGCTGGTTAATGTTTTACGAGAAATTTTCTAGACATAAAAGATCACTTTCAAAACTGATTTTTTAGAGAAATCATGCCTTTGGAAAGTTTTGTTTACAATTCACTTATATATTCCAGATACACAAGCCACATAATAGACATCTTAAACTTGAGAGTCTCACTTCAGTTTACTCGATTCCAGTCAGTAATTATGGATACTCAACTTCTGTAAGTAACATCTAAGTTAAGTTTACATTGTATCCTGAAAGGTTTGCACCATTTAAATCAATTTAGAAATCTGTTAAGTAAATCTGACGCAAGTTTAGTTATAGCAAATGTCTTAGCTAATAAATTTCTTGGGACTGGGTTATATCTTTTCTGCATGCATGGATGAAACTCAAGTGCTCTCAAGGCCTCAGTGAATAAATAATAAATGATGCAAAATAGCTTTTTCATACATAATAATATCATAACTTTAAAATGTGTTTTCCCAGGACTAGAAATGAGTGTGGTGTGTCCCTCTGGGAAGTTATTAAATACAAAGAAAAAAGAGCTATTTCTAGTGTTGGAAGCTGGTCAATGCATCTCTCGCCACACCCTGGTTCCTGGCAATCATTTACACTCATCTCTTACTCCCTTTCAAAGCGGCTGTAAATTATTGCCAGCTCAGTGTGTTACACCCACCTTATCACAGGTGAAAATAAATTACAAAGCAATGAAGATTCAGATCTGTGGTATATACATGCACAGAAAGGCTGCGGCTTTAGCTTATCAGATGCCTTTATTTATCTTCGCTCCATTGTAACCTAGTGTTTAATACCCTTAACCCTCTCTCAGCTGATATGTGATCCTATGTATCAGGAGTCTGTTTCTCCCTTGCTGTGTGTTCGTAAAGCTTTCTTGCTCAGATTAATCTCCATTCAGACTTGAAGTGTTTCTCTGCTCACTAAACTGATATTTAGTGATCCCTTGTGACTGTGGCTTGTCCTTGGTGCTCTTGGGACTTTTGGCAACCCAAAGCCTGGCCAGAGCTGAAATCACTTACCTGATGCAGTCAAGGGGAGTATAGTCAGTGTTACAGGTGAATAAAGTTTCTTAATCTGGTTTCAATCATTTGTAAGTAATTTTAAAACATCCCTTAAAATTACTTCATTATAACCCTAGATCACCACTTAAAAGTGCCCAATTTTTCCCCTCTCTGAAAGTTGAAATGGAAGTTAGACTTAACCCTTGATTTTCCTTCCTGGCAGGAGCCAGAGAAGCTGAGCACATTATACCTGTTTGTCTTTCCCCTTCCATTTACAGGGAAATGTCCTTCTTTTCAACAAAGCTGATATCCCCGTTCCTCCCCAGCTCCCCTGCAGCTGTTACTGTGTAAAGCTCAGAAGCCAGAACCAGTTTCTTAGCAGCGCACCGAGGTCTTGCCTGCTCCTCTGCTGCTAGCCCCATCTCACCCCTGGGACACTCCTAGGACAAAGAAGCAGCTACTGGCCATCAGCTCTGACAAATGAGACCTGTGACCTCAGTAGTTCAGAAACATTCCTTGCAGTATCTGTTAAAATCTTTTGAACAGCCCCTTTTGCAAATATTGAAACAAGCCTACCGGCAGTAGGCTTATTTAATTAAAAATTAAAATTTAAGTAATCCCAAATTAGGAGATAAAGAAGATAAAGTTGTCTAGTCAGTCCCAACTTGATCTCTTCACGTTAACAAGTCATCTTTAATGATGTGATTGCAGACCCCTGTGCCTCCTGAGGCTCCCGTGGATGGTGATCATTTAGCACTGGGCAGCTCAGCATGGTCAGTATGAGGGTCATCTTACTTAAACCATCCTCCAAGGGCAGCATCACTCATTTTCCAACAGCTGTTCTATCATGCTGGCAGTCAAATGCTATGCCAACTCTAAAGAAAACATTTTCTCACTAGTGCCAAAAGATGGAGTTCAGCTATTATTCTCATTTTTGATGGCAGAGCAAGATTCAATAGTCACTAATTACAGGCCATGTTTTTTCAGAGCCCTTGGTGTATTGTGTGCGCTCAGGGTATGGGTCCCTGCACCTCCAGTTACAGCTGAGGCAGCAGCAGCTACAAGCCAGTTTTGTCCTGTGCGCTGAATGGACATGGGAAAAGCCAGCTGCGTATGGCGCCCTGTATTTAAAAGTAGATCTATAAATTGTGTAAAAAGAGGCTGGGTACGTGACCTTCATTTCAGCACCTATTTAATAAGTTGTAACCTAAATATTCCTTCCTGTCTTTAAGTGGGTACATGGTGCATTTTTAGGTTATATTTTCAATATATTCAAAAATTCAGAAACACAACAGGTAACATCATGGAGGAATCTGAACTTGGTATCAGCTGGACCAAACACTTTAAATTCACTATGTAAATCCCTGCCAAGTGTGTTAACAAGGTAATCCACAGCAGCAGTGGGTCCCCATCTTCCCTACTGCCTCGAAGGAAATGGAACATGTGGCCTGTAAGTGTCCCAGATGTTTGTGGATAACTGGAGAATGAGGAGATTTGAAAAGGGAGAGCCTTGGACCATGGAGAGGAAGTGGTTTTAGGACAGAACTAAGGAGAATTTGAGGCTGGAGTGTAGAACTATGGTGATTCTTTAATGCAATAAGAGATCAGCAAAACAACATCTTAGGAAAGAGCTTGGAAGGAAGGGCAGGGGATCTTTGTGTGCTGTTCAAGCCACTGACATCAGTGCTGACTCCCTCAACAACTGCTTTCAACTCAAACATGCTGGGAGGGAGTATGTCATATTTTATCTCAAGCTTCCTAAAGAGCCAATCACTCTAACAACTCATCCCCACTCAGAGGCAAAATAGAGATTTCTAATGAGGCATCACCAGGTCTAAACCAGTCTCTGAGCTGATCACCTCTGTCCTGTGGATGCCTGAAGCATCTCATGAGTTTTAGCTCTGCTTTGCTCAGCCTTGTGCCATCCTTCGCTTTATCCCTCACCTCTGCTGATTTTGCTTTTTATGTCAAGGGTTCAGACTCATTCTATTTTTTCCACTCTTCCTTTTGTTATGGAAGCTGTCGGTCTGTCTTCCATTAGTAATTACCTCGTGGGAGGGAGGCTACTTCACAAGAGACTATTGTCCTCTGATGTAATATACTAGTCCGGTGTCCTGCAGCCCTATTAAATTCATGTTATCCATGATCACGGTAAATTTTCTGGTTCACTTTTTTTGTGAAAATGCCCCAGCATTTAGCTTTAGCACCTAAAATAACCTGCCAGTCTGAGCTGAAGTGTTCTCTGCAGGTAGCAGCCCTGTTCAGAGGGTACTACTCTGAAATTTAGCAGCATCAAATAAAGCTCCAGATCTGACTCTTCATCTCTTTTAAGCACCCTTTTAACAGTATTTTTTTTTTATAGCAGCCATCCTAGAGCTATTTTTAAATCAAATTTTTTTGCAAAACAGTCATGGCCATTGTGGTCTGTGACCCATTATTACTGCAGATGGTACGCTGTGGCTCACAAAGAAGGATTTTGTGTGTGAGATTGCATGTTTAGTGGTTGTATTCTCTAATAATGCTGTTTATGGATAAAAAGGATAATAATCTAGGTAGTTCTTTTTCCCCCAGAACATAAAAATGAATTGATATCCGTCTTGGATCATAGATTTAAAGTTTTTAGAGTTATCATTCTACGCTGCTTCTGTTTGACTGTTTTGATCTTTTAAAAGGGCCTTTTCTTTATCACATTATCCAGAGCATATTAGTCTGTATTGTTTTATTTATGGCATTTCTCTACATTGTGGATATTTTGAGTTTTCTTTTGTGATTTCCATATTTTAATCTACCTCTCCCTTCTCCTTATGTCTCTATTTTTTGCTTTCTTTTTCCCTGTTTCCCTGTGGTCGTCTTCTGATCTGCACTCTCCCAGTGGCATTCTGCTAGGTTTCAGGTGCACCTTCTCCCAAAGTAATTGTAAACCTCATCTTTTAAGGATTTTGTTTTATCTAGACATATATGTCCTCATGACAGGAGTGTTTGTTTTCTTTTCGTTTTTACAGATGTGCTTATGATTCACTAAGGAGATTGGCTGAATGTTGTTCCCATCCCTGGACCCTCTCCTTCTCCTTTCCTCTGAGAGCAACCCAGGGCATCAATGGATACAGAGGCTGTAGCCTTATCGAGGATGTGGCTGGACCCAGGGAGTTTGCAGCACGTGCTGAGACTTGATTAGGCCTCAGGAATGAATAGAAAAACCTCCCTGGAGAGCAGAAGGCACCAGAAGGCATGCAGTAAGTGGCTGGAAGCAAGGCCCCCTGGAAAAGCAGGGGCCATGGCCAGGAGATGGCTGTGTGTAAACATTGCTCCTTCCATCCCTGCTTACCAAGCTGGGTTTTCTTCATTTAAAAAGTGAAGTTTTTACTCAAAGCAAAGATATCTTTTTGGTAGTACTCTTCCTGGGAAGGGTCTGAGCAGTTCCACCTCTCCAGCCAGGTGACTGTCCCATTATACTTACATGACACCTCTTCAGGAGTGATTTGTCCCCTGTATGAACTGAGCATTGATGGTATTGCTTCCGTCTTCACACTCTGTATTGTAAATCAGGTGTCACATTGATCTGTGCACCCAATCTAAAATTAATGTGGAATCTGCCAGTGTAAAAATCTGCTCTATTTAGGTATTGCTTGATTTTTTTCTCATAATTAATTATGCTTGCTTGTGTAGAGGTAATGCACATTGGTAAATTCTGTCTTTCCAGCAGGCTTTTGCAAAGTTATTTTACTTGTTACAAAATAAAGCAGCTCTTTAGGCTGCTTTAAAAGGCTGGACATAAACGTGGTTTGTGTTTTCTTCCACTTTTTGTGTAGTTCTTTATGCTCCTTCTTTCAGATTTTGTGCTCAGTTGTCCTGTTCCTTTCTGAGCTTTTGATTTTCTTCCAGTTGCTCCTTTGACTAACTCAATCCTCTGGATGAGACCTGGTTTCCCTCAGAGCTTTCAATCTGCAAATTATGTTCTCCACTTATGGTCTAATTGCCTTTTCCAAACTGAAGTCAGAATCTTTTATGCAATTTTGTTCTTGGTTTTGGTTCTTTGTTGTAACTTTTGCCTCAAATTAAGGATTCCATAAACCCTCCAAACAACACAATTGATTCAACAGTCACATCTCTGTCCTCAAAGCCTCAAAAGCATCTTTTTGAGTTCTCACATGATATCTTGTTAGACGTCATAAGACCTCTCTCAAAACCTTCATTCTATCTAGAATGAAGTTTTTTTTCAATGTCTTGATCATAATCTCATCACTAGTTTGATCTTCACTTACATGCATATTATCAAACAAAGTTTGTGATCCTCTGATGAAAATGCTGCTTTTAGTCACCTTTTTCAGTATCTTTCTTTGCCTTCATGAAGGGACCATCTTTTAGCTTGACCCAGTTGCTTGCTGTGGATTGATGGGTTCAGAGTTGTTTTGACCTTCTCAATTCCTTGCTCTTTGCTCTTTTTTTTTCCCCTTCTGTTTCTAAGTACACTCATTTGTAATTACCTCCACTCCTGGTGCCGTGTGGGCAAGTTCATCGTGCTGCCAGTTTGGCCCCAGAATTCTCTAAATAAAATTACAAAAATCTGCTAGTATCAAAAGAAGGGTTTTCTTGTGATTTTTTTTTTTGTGTGTTTTTTAACTCAATATTTGTAAAGTGTTGGTTGGCTTTTCCAGATTTTCACTGGTTTGTCTCTGCATATAAAAAAATAAGCCTAAATAGTATAAGTTTCATAAACGTTATGAGCACGTGAAATAGCTTTTAGAGTGGGGAGCATAAGCAACTAATACATGGTTTCAGACCACCATAAAGGGCACAGAAAAAGGGCCCTGGGGCAAGGTGTGCTGTGCTTGTTGAAGTGTCAATAACAAGCATATTGACCTGCAGTGCTTTGTTATCTTCCCACCTTTTTACCTGTGAACTCTTGATCCTACATCCCTGCCTTTGGCTGTTAATATGCTCTGATTTTCTGTATCACTGTATCTGTACTGGAAGCCTGTAATCGAAGCTGTGTTGGGCTTTATGTGCCTAGTAGTTAAGTGTAGGAATAGGCTTCAGGGTGCTTGGTGTTACACCCTTGTCATGGCATCCCTTTGAGCCTAAGCTTATTCCTCTACCTCGTGCTGAGTTGAATTGGGGAAATACAGGGATGCTGACCTAATCCCACCCCCTATCTGATCTGGCTGCATTCCCTGGATACTGAAGGGCAAAATCATCTGTAGGCCATTATAAATTTATTGTTCACTTACAGCGTTTTAGTGTTTGAAGAGCTATTTTGCTTCTTTATTTTGCTTCTTTATTTTGCTCTGCGCAGGCAGAAGGGTCAGAGAAGGAAATGCTCTCAAGCAAATAGTTGCGTAGCAGGGTTAAGGGAGGACACATCCTCAGTGTGAAAGGTTGTGAGAGTTCAGACTCATTTTGAGATCTAATGCATGCATAATGCATTTCTAATACTGTAAATAGGTAGCAGGTCATGAGAAAAACTCACATGTTTAGAGCTGGCTGGAAACCAAAGCTGTTGATCATATACAAGTAGAGCGAGCAAGGGTCACCATTTGCATGCATTAGGATAAATCCAGAGCTGGTTCATTGTGGATCACTGGCTGTTTCTAAATTTGTACTAATAGGATGAAGAAGGCTGTGATTCAATGGCATTTCACTCACTGAAGCTAATGAGCTCTTCTTGTCCCCACACTGACCACAGGA
This sequence comes from Numenius arquata, assembly GCF_964106895.1. Taxonomy (NCBI): domain Eukaryota; kingdom Metazoa; phylum Chordata; class Aves; order Charadriiformes; family Scolopacidae; genus Numenius; species Numenius arquata. The sequence goes on along the minus strand of NC_133578.1, from coordinate 67,712,592 downwards.
TATCAGCAGATGAGGAGATGAATCTAAGCCTAAGAAAGGTATGAAATGGAAATGAATTTGTCAAGTGTAAATAAAGCCTGGACAGGAGCTCATATTCAGAGCTTAGGTGACCTTAGTTCACATTTGTATGACTAACTCTGAGTGCTCCACTGGCTGTTCTTTGGGTAAGGATGTCCAGGTTCAGCTGCTTTGTAAGGAATAACATGTTGAGGATACTCAGGGTAACTCCGAATTTCCTTTTAAATGGCTGGAGTTGTATATTAATTACATCTATCCGTAAACATGCTGTCTTCATCCTCCAATAAGAACAAAGAACAGCTGCACTGTTGTTGTTAGTTGTAATGTTGCTGTAGTTGTAATGTGAGTACGCACACATCTCTAGAGACTAACCCCTCCCAGGCCTATGTGCACATCTCAGATCTGACTTTCTGAGACAGTTTGCTCTGTTTTTCATGTCCAAACTTTTCCAATTTGCTTTATGTATGTATCTCTTTACAGGACCGGCAGCAGCATAAGACACTCCTGACACAGCTGACTGGCTAGACCATGCCTGCTCTGGTCAGTGTTGAGTTTCTGTAATTCAGTATCAGCAAGGGGCAGTGTAAAGAAAAGTAATTTCTAGATGAAAATAGCACTTTTACTTCCCACTAGACGCTGGCTACATGAAGTGAGCCCTGAGGTTATGCAACTCATCTCCTTGTCCTCAGCACTTTGCTCCATGCTGTGACACTGGCTCAATGAAACACGCTCTTTCCTTGGGAAGATGCCTTCTGAAAATTATGTTAAAATAAATGTGTTACTGTCCTCTGCTTCTTACCTTTTACCTGCTGGTCTTAATCTTATCATCTGCTTGCCATGACAGACCTCTCTAGCAGATGATTCTCTGTAACTGTAACTTTGACATAAAGGAGTTACTACCCCTGTTGTCATAGAGGAGCTTCTAAAGGGGGTGGGTGGTTTAGAAGTAGCATTCTTTCTGCACTGACTGGCACCAAAAGTATAAAGCTGATGGAGTTCCCAGATAACATACCAGACATAAAAAAGAGCCCTGACTATTGTGTTTATAAAAGATCTCCTAAAAAAGGTTTTGCAAAAGCCCCTGACACTTCAAATCTCTGCATCCTGGCTAACTTGCAACTTGTATTCTCCTCCCATAGACACCCCTCTTCTCTCAAGAGGAGAGGGGGGCTCTGCTTCCCATCTGCAACTTCATCTTTTACTTTATCTCAGTAGGAGCATGGACAGCAAGAGCAGTGTGAGCTGCAAAGATACTCCATTTTGATGAAGGTGCTGTGAGTGCATGGCGCACGTCCTAGAACATAGGTGCCATGGCTGTGTGTGTCAGAAGTTGAATGCTATCGATCTACATTAGAAAAAGCATTAGAGAGGTCAGATTATCTTCCCTGCTTTTGATGTCCAGGCTCTAGGCAGAGTGTATAACGCTATATAAATGCTAGTGGCCATCTTGTCAAGATCATTAATAAATCTTAACAATTCTTGGGCCCCAAATCAAACATCTGATTGAATTTCAACCTGTTACATACTGTGTATGCCTTGATGTCTTTTGTTGTCCATCTTCATTCTTTTCTAAGTTAAAATGAATTGCATTGACTGGAAGAGATGGTGATATTGCATGTGTGTGAGAAATATGTGGTTACGATCCCGATGTTCACTGACTGTACAGTGTCCTGTTTTCTTTTCCTAAACTCTACACTGCACATCTTGAAGGTATCATCTAGTCTTTTAACCAGCAGATAGTGCTATGATTTACATCATTATATATATGTGATTTGTTGGAACAATCAACAAATTGGAACAGGTTAAAAGTAAGCAAGTACATATGCAAGTAAATGAGGTCCTTTGCATCTGGACTGTAAACTTACACAGGGGTGAAGCCCATGTGAAAAGTGGAGGACACTGAAGAACTTTGTTGTGTCCAGTTCATCCATCTGCTTTGAACACTGTTCAGGCACTGCAGGATCTGTGGACAGAACAGGTATGTTCCTCAGGTACAAGAGTCACACACTATCTGTGGCCCTATGGGGAAGCTGAGCCTGGTGATATGGAAACCAGGCTTTGTTCTCCTGTGTGACACAGATCTCATTTTTGATCTTGGGCAACTTTTGATCTTGGGTAACTTTTGATCTCGGACACTAGAAATGCACACACAGTTGTACCTCCTTTAGGAGGGGGAGAGGGGAAAGAGAAATATTGAATATTCCATCACCAAGATACAAAACAACAAGGAAATAAAATCATTATATACAAGTGATGATTGCTTTAGTTTTACCAATTCAGTATGAAATCACCAAAGGTTCATGCCAATCTTTCAATCTATTGTGTCTATATGATGAGTGATTTTTATTCTGGGTGATTAATGTAGGTGAATAAAGATAAACAACAAGAGCATGTGTGTTTTCCTGATTATATCTTATAAAGGAATGTGCTTGGACAAAACAATGTTTAGATATTCCCAGTTGTAAAAATACCCATTGCAAAACCAACTGAAATTGAAAGCATATTTGACTGAATCCATTTTAGTTCTCAGCTGCTTTTGAGTCTTCTTTTTTCTGTTTCTTTTCAATTCACATTAACTCAGTTTGTCTGCCTGGCTGGGTGAAAAATACCCATATTTTGCCTCAGTACTCACTGCAATCCCTTCAGTGATCAGCAGGGGCTCCTCTTGGACTGTGACTCCCTGCTCTCCTCCCTTGCCATTGACCAGCCCATCGTGTTTTGACACTGGCTACCTGATATGGATCCTATAATACTTGGGAAACACATTAGTGCAATTTCGTGTTCACGAATTTTCTCTAGTTTTTCACCTCACAAATCATCCGAAAAGGGGAATAGATGGATCACCATAGATGTGTTGTCAAAGGACGCTTTCAAGCCAGGCAATGAAAGAGCAGCAGCACCACCATGTTTAGTACAGTATGATCACTGATGGATGTGGACAGACTTTGACATAGTTTTGCTACACCTGTAGTTACTACACGATGAATTTCATATCTAGATAATAGGAAAAAATAAAACCCAAACCACACGGATATCTTCTCTGATGAAGTATTAAATCTTCACAAATGTGGGGCTGAATTTAAGCATATCTTGAATCTGATGCTTTTGTTTGTCTGCAGTATGTTCAGTTTAACTTCCACTGAGTTCGAGGATATTTGGACTCAGCGCTTGGGCTTCACCCTTTACTGCGAGACGATGAGCTTGATCCAGATGGCAGGGGGATGTAGCTGACTGTGGTGGCCAACGTGGTTCATGTGATAGGGTGACCCGCATACCCAGGGTGACCAAATGACTCAGGTGCTTTCCTTCACGTGCTGCAAAAAACAGGAACAGAAAGAAATAGCTCCATTCTACCAACAAGATTGACTAATTGGTCACAAACCTGTGTTATTGAAATATAGATAGCCTGGGGAAAATATGGTGCAAAGGTACAAGTGCAAGACCAATGCCAATGAGCCTGGACACTTGGCAAATCATGTTATTAACTCAGGTGCGGCTTAGATGAGAGACAGCTTTCAGAGGAGAACTGAAGAAGATGGAAAAGGTAAGTCTTTTACTAGTTTATGTTGAATAATTTATTTCATTACTGAAAATCTGAGAGGATAAATTATTTACTCATCTATTTTCCATCAGACAAAAAACAAATCTAGTAATAAGAAACATTCCTGGAAGGCTATTATGATTTATCATGAAGAAAATAAGACACTGAGAGCAGTGGCTGTAAACTGAGTTGTGGATATGCTATACAATGGAAATTCATGAGATGCCTTTTCCATCTTGTTACAGAAATGTGAAAAGCAGTAATGACTGCTGGCTCAATTCTTCCTAGCCTTTAGTAATATAAAATTCTTGATTTTTTGGAGGGGAGAGGAGGGAAGCAAATTTTTGGAAACCAGGATTCATGTGGTCTTGCTTTCTCACTCTGCCCTTCTCTATATTGTTGTTGTTCACCAAGGCTCAAATGAGAGAAGTTTTTAAGAATGGGTTTCATGTGTTCTAACTGTAGGTGTTCAGAGTGTAGGTGTCTGGATCCGAGCAGGCTGACAGTAAATCTTTGTGACAGTCTGTGGAGATGTGTCAATGCAGACAATGGAGTTCAGGGTGAGATTTGACTCACCAGAGTCAGGGGTCTATCTAGGCTGAGGTGTATTGTGCCCTAAAGAGCATACACACTATTGATTAGCTCTCCGCTGACTCACGTTCTCAGTTGTTACTAGGTGTTTTTAGGTGCCTATGTTATATGCAACTACATTTAACACCACAACTCCTAGCACTTGCATTCCAAGTGCCACTTTTGACCCTGGGCTCTTTGGAGGATGCCCAATCTGCCAGAGCAGACCTGGATACCCTTCCCAGATGAGTGTCAGTGAAACCTCTGGATAAAATTCTGGCTTGCATGACAATTCTCTAAGATTTACTTTTGGTGAGGGTGTGATTTCATTCCATGTCATATGTTGCTCAAGCTGACAACTATGTGCCAGATATTACCTGGGGCAAAAATAGTGGAGACTTTCATGACATTGTACATGGAAATGGGACTATGGTACTTAGAATACTCTTAGAAACCCAGGCTTATGCATGTGCTATCAGCTGATCTGAAAGAAAGTGATTCATTTATTTCTGGCTTGCTTAGCCTGAGTGTTGCATGGGCCAAAAGGGATGAGTGTCCTTTATGGATCTGTAACGTGGATTTGAGATTAGCTCCAGGTTTGTGCTGACACTCATTCCTCTTAATTTACATGTGTGATGAAGCTCACCATGCTCCCATCTCTAAATAAGTGCCTACGCATTGGAGTATCCAGACCTTGCTTTGCACACCTTGAACTTTTTTTCCTGAGACCTGGGCTTTGCCAGGAAGGGCATAGCACCAGCTGTCTAACATGTGGAGAGAGAGTGGGAATCAGAAGCACAGCCAGAAGCAACACCACTAGATCAGACCTGGCTGGCTACTAGAACCAGCCACACAACCTGATGTGGCTCGTTCTGTTTGTCACTGGCTGGGTGGCTCATTGCCATAACTAAAGCATTTATCTTGTCCTGGCTCCTGTAGCATCTCTCATGCCACAGATCTTCTGTGGACTTGACTTCAAAACAGTTTGGAGGAGGTTCTGCCTCTTGCAGAGATAATCTACAATTCTGCTCATGCTGGGACATGTAGACACTACAGCTGTGCAGATAAATAAAAACAATCCCAAATGTTGTGGTTATTGCAAAGAACACAAAACTGTTGTGTTCCCTATTTCTTCATACTTGCAGTATGCTAGTATGATAAATATGAATTACCAGGTAAGGATATGTTTTCAGAGTAGTTACTGAGGACTCAGCCATGCTATTTTCCTGACGGGCAATAGGATCTGCATGACTAATTCCCTGAGAAATGAAAGGACAATGTTCTTCGTTAATAGTAGAGAGAAAGAAAACATTTGCATGGTGAATGAAGTGAATTTGTACGTGAATGTAATCGGCTTTGCTCAGTCTATTGCACTTAAATGATTTCTGTGTCTAGCATGCAGAGCAAAAAAACCATTTCAAAGCTCCTCACGAAAAGTGGCCAATCATTACTGCTACCCTGGGGACTAGCTGTGATAAAATTAATCATGATGAAGTGGTGTGGTATCTATGGGACCATAATATGCAGCTCTATGAGAATACCATTGAGTTGTATTTCAAAGTACTGCAAACTACTTTATATTTTTCTCTTCACCCACAGAGAACTTTTTCCAGTCACTAAAAATATCTTATTCACAACAACATCTCAGCTGACTATTTGCTACAGTGACGTGGTTGGATTTTTGCTTTTGTTAAGGACAGAACTGTGAACTCTTCTGATGTAAAATGACTTAACTATAAGCAAACACCAAACTATAATGATCACTGAAGAAATTAGAATCCTAGAATAATTTTTAAAATCCTACAAGTGAAGCTGTTCCCTCTAAAAAAGAAAAAAAAAAAAAAAAGAAAGAAAGAAAGATCAAGGGAAAAACTTATCTCTTCCTGTGTGATTGATCTTTTTCTCTTGCAATTGCCCTCTGACCTACAATAAATCATTTTAGAGTGTGTCAGGAAAATCTCTTCAATAGCTTTAGAGCTGGGAGGAGAAATGTTTTGTCTCTCAAAGTATTATCACACAAAACATCCAAACAATTGCAGCTTTTCTGTTATTTTTCCCTCATCCAATAAGATGATGGAGGAAAGTTTTTCCCCATGTTGATGTGATTTGATAGGGTCTAATGAATATTGCCATCTGAAATCCATATACAGTTTTAATGCTGTAGGAAGTATATAGAAGGAGACTTGAATTTCCTTTAGGATGAAGAATGTAACAGGAAAGAAGCACAATGGAGAAATTGTAGGCTTTATGGAGTTGGTGCTTATTTGAACATATAGGTATTTTTCAAAATAATTCCTATTTAAAAAAAAAAAAAAATTGCTGAAACTATCGCCACTCTTGGTCTCCGGAGGCAGGAATGGGTGTGAAGGCTGACTCTCCTTGACCTGTTTTCAGGTAGTCTGATTCCTCATGGTCATTTTTGCAGTAAGTTGCTTGTAGCTTTTCCACACAGAAACCCAATGTGTCTGCAAAACCACCTGAGCTAAATTACAGCCTTGCTGTGAAAACGATGTGCAGTAACTCCACTGTCAGGAGTGGCAATGCCTTCTGACACGTGTTGGCCTCGTAAAACCTGAGTTTGGTGGCCTTTGACGGATGCATCCTGCACAAGGCATCCATTTGACAAGCAATTTGGAGGTGGCTGATGCCTCCTATAATGACAAAAACCTGGAAGGACTTTCTAGAGCAAGCTGAATTAGTTTCCATTAAAATATTGTTAAAAGTTATTATTATATTGTGTTATCAAACACGTTAGGACATTTGGGATGGGATTCCTGTGAGTAAATACAGAAGACTAGATCACAAATCTTTATATCTGGGCAAGTAACCACACGCTCTCAGTAGCCACTGGAGACCAGAGAACAGTTTGATGCATCCTGAAGAAAACATCTAAAACTGTCATCCTAAGAACATCCTGAAAGGGCCTATTTCATTTAATGGGCTTTTAATTTCTTTTTCTGGTGCTTTCAAAGATTAGCTCAGAGATAGATGTCAATATTTCAGATGTGTGATGTTAGGAGAGATGGATCCCTAGGGATGCAAAGCAATTTCATAGGCATTTTAAAAGCAGAACTCCCAGCCTTAATACACTAATAGATTCAATAGGTTTTAAATACTGTCTCTATATTTTACTTATACAAATAGAAATGTTTGTTGTACGTTATGTATTACATGAATTTGCTAAATTTTTCTCCCATTTAAATTCAATTTCTTGCGGTTTTGCTATCCGCAACCCCCATCCCTCTCTTCGAAGAGGCCCCCTACATCTTTACAGTAAACCAGCCCAGAAATGTCATTATGTAACTCCGATACCCTCCTAATCAGTTGGGCTCTGGCTGGGTGGGTAACCCCCGCCATGGCGAGAATCTCCTGCACCTACGGCTTGTCCAGCTTCCCATTCTCAGAACTACCGACCACAAGAAACTCCTGTGGTTACTAACAGAAGAAACAAGTTCCCTCCAATCTCCCAGTGCACCTTGTCGGTTGTGGTTTGTGAGAGTTACACTGTGCTCTTATCCAAGGCAGTCAGGACCAGCGCAGGCTTTGTGCCCCTTCGTGCTGGCAGTTCAGGGTCCTCAGCCTACGGCTTCGAACTTTCCGGCACGGTGGCTCCATTCTGTGGGAAATCGTTCACATTAGTCCCACAAAGAAAACCATTGCCTTGTGAAAACTACCTGCGCTCAATCACAACCACTCTGTGGGAATGAACCAAGGCTTCCCTTGAGATTTTTTTATTTATTTCTCATTTATGTCTCTGCTAATGCGTGAGGTAGTCAGTGAAGATCTTGGTGCCTTCTTCCATGTAACACTCTGAATAAGACTGAGCAAACTCTGTTCATTTATATCATTGCTCTGTCATTACCTTTGCTGTGAGAACAATAAGAAATGAACCATTTAATGGCAGTGAGGTGGGAATTGGCTTATACGAGATGACATGTTTCCTAAATAAGCCACTAGTAACAATAAAAGATGCCACCAGATTCTTCTAACACATAGCAGGAAAACCTTTATAATATAGTTAGTCTCTCACGCTTTCAATTTCCTTGAGGCTTTGGTGTTCATTTGTTTCTCAATATAATCCAAAAAATCAGACCTTGCAAAACACCCTCCCGTTTAAAAAATTACCCTGTGATCTGTCAGTGCATCTCTCACATATTGCTGCTTTGTCCTGAGACTGCTTGGCTGTGATCCTGGTGGGATTACACCAGCCTCTAATGGGCATATTTTCCCTAGTTGCTCCTGGCTATTCTGCAATAGCACCACTTAGCTCCATCAAGGAAATAACTGCAGTTTTCTCTTCCCTAATGAATTTCATAACGTAATCAGTGGCAGGCCATGACTGAGAATGAAACTAAAACTTGATGTAATGGTCAGGCAAGAAATTTGACTTGGAGCTTTGTTTTGACTGGGTCCCAAATGAGAAGAGGCATTGCTGACAGCTCTGCTTATACTCTGTGGATGCTGATGGCTCCAGTGGCAATAAAAATGTTCACAGTTTTTTGATTTTGTCTTGTTTTCATTACCACTGCAATATTGCTTTTTTTCTGGGAAGTCTGGGTTGGCAGCTAATGATCTGGTTGCAGGGGCAGGAACGGCCTTTGGCTCCCTGCAGAGATTGGTTAAACAAAATGCAATAAAATCACGCTGGGAGTAATTATGTGGAGGCTCAGCCTCCACCAGGTGCTGGCTGAGAGCAGGTAGGCAGCTGGAGGTGTCACCAGGCACCCGGGGGTTCTGAGAAATATTCAGCTATTGAGCATACTTCGGACGTTGAATACGGGTTATTTAGATGTAAAACATCAGGGATGAATTGGTGAAGGGCCACCAAGTTTCAGCCAAACAAGGGCACACCTCCACATTATTTTTGTACTCTTCAGCGTGATCCAATTTATGTTTGACCTAACAGGGAGAGCAACAAATGGTCAAGTATTGACAAGCCCGACTCCTGTTCCCTCCCCTATTTCTCAGTCTGCTGGGCAAGTTTACCAGCTGACCACTTCAACCAGGCTGGGGCAAAAATCTGTTTGGACTTACAGGTCTCTTTTAGCTTTGGGACAGGCCAGACCAGGACTCCTAATCCAAACATCTGTGGGAATCTGAAGACTTATGAAGTCCAGCTCCAGAGGGTTTTAATGTAAGAAGCAATTTGGTTTAGTCAACATGTGGGCGTGGGAGACATCTGCATGATGCCAGATCAGGAGGAGGGCACCCTAGCAATGAATGGGAAAACCAGCATGACTGTTCCTTCAACACATCAGCCCAAGCACATGCCACGTACCACCGTAAGTGCTGCACCTTCTCTAAGCTCCCTTGGTAAGCCTGGGCCTGGCAGTGAATCACCATGGTTATTGTCTCTCTGCACCCAGATGGGTGTAAGAGGATGAGGATGACTACCTGGGAGACCTTGCAGTTTGCAAATGGGCAAACAAAAGCCATTCCTAGTTTTATTGTGCTCAGTTGTGGCCCCTGCCAAGCCTGGTCCAGATGCTGTGGTTGTTCCCTTGTGGCCAGTGGCTCAGGAGCTGGAGAGATGGGAGCCTTCTGGAAAGGTAGTTGGGGTTGCTCCTTGCTGTGGGCGAGGTGGCTGCTGATTTCAAACCACTGAGGGTGGTGGTGAACTTTCCTGATGGGCTTTTGCTGGCTCATTGCGCTGATAAGCAGAATCCCACACTTCTGCAGTGCTTTGGAGGGGCAGGGCAGGCTGTAATACTTTAGGTGAAGTGCACACAAGGCTTCACAGAGTCATTTATTACAACTGCTGTTCCACTGCCAAAATCTCTGCTATGGTCATTTGGCACCTGTCTGTGGAGCTGAGCACAACAGTGCCAATTGCCACCAACAGAGACTTGGCCCTCTCTGCTGGAAAATCCCAGCCTTCCAGGATATGCTTATCTTGCTAGAGCTATTTTATTTTGTCTGTAGTAAAGCTGGACAAGTGATCTGGCATTGCTGGCCTGGGCTTTTAAAAGCATTCATAAACATGAGGAGTTTCGTTACTGCAGAGGACCCAGCTCCACAGCCTGCAGAGGACAGCATTGTCCCTTCAGCAAAGGCAAGCAGTCAACAGTGCTGACCCCTGTGGTTACTGCGCCCCAGAAAGAGACCAATCTGCCCTGCTCCTTGTCCTAATACCCTTTATTTTGGACATGTCTAACCTGACACCTTGCATTTCCATACCCCATGTCTCACCCATTTGGGAGTATCGGCCATCCTCAGTGCCATGCTGACCTGCTTCCCTCCCCTTGGCTGGGATGCTCTGACGCTGTGATGTGGCTTCCTCTTCTAGGTGGTGGTTCATTGTGCTGGTTACGCCACACGTGCCACAGTGTACGGGCCTGCACATAGGGAAAATCTCTATGAAGCTGCTGATGTGCAGGAACACATGGCTGGGTCCCAGGCACTCTCTGGTGGACTGACCCTCCCAAACCCCACAGGACAGTTTGGGAAGGTTGTGTTCCCACAGACACCCAAACACAAGACAGAAAAACCAAACAGTTCTTTCTAAAATATGGAGATCATGACATACTTTCTCCTGCTTCTGAACTGAAAAGTGAATATTAGTTCAGGACCTTGCTATTTTGGGTCAGTGATCAGAGAAGTGCATTATGAGACTGACTTGGGGTTCTGCAGTTCAGAGGGAAGGAGGGAGGCTTTCTTGCACTGTAAAGAGCTCAGTGCTCTCAACCAGACAAGGGTAATATTGATGAATGCAGCGTGCACTGAAGCTCCACATGTCTTTTTTAGGATGGAAAAACCACCCAATACTAAATGTGTGTGATGGGATACATCAGATGTTAGCAGTAATGGTAAAGGTAAGCCTTTACCTTTACAGTGGCAGGGCTGTCGCCTCCACACAAACATTCTCCTGTAAAGAGGGGACCTGAATTGCTGAGATGAATGATCCAGAATAACTGCAATAGTTGTGGGTTGTTTTTTCGGTTGTTCTTTGTGATAATGGGATTGCTTCAAGGTACATGCTGCCTTCCCTCCCAGGACTCCAGTCAAAACATGGCTTGTGGAATCCAGTTCCCTTTTACACTTCGACTGCCTGGTGTTTACATTCTCCACTCATTGTTTGTTCTCACTTTCCTCTTGCCTCCGTAGAAGCGCCTGCTGAGAGTCGTGCCATTTGTTGGGGACAGCCAGAAGATGTTGACTCTACTGCCTTCTCCACAGGAGTCTTCTGTGCAGCGATGCTCACTGCATCTGTGTCCGATTTCCTGAATGGTGTGCAAGGTAAACATGCAATCAATTAGCTGCACTGCACGAGTGATGTGATCACATATGCTAGGATTCATTGATTTTAAAAGCAGAAAGGACTGTTGTCATGTAGCCTGACCTTGCATTTTCAAGGTTTTGTTGCACAATTTATAAAAAACCCTTTGCCTTCTTTGTGTTCTGTAGGATTAGGCACTACTACATATAAGGCTGATGCCCACATCCCAGTTTCCAGAAGCAAGCCCCAGGAGGAGGCATGAAGTTGGAAACCAGGTGAATCAAGCTGAAGTTTAGCTGCTATAGCACTTAAATTCTCATTTCAGCAACTAGCTGGAATATTTGGAGATCCTGTTTAGACACCTTAAAAAAATGGACATTTTGCACTGCAGTTTCCTGGCACTAAATCCTTTAGAAAAGCAGGCCAATGAATTCCTAGAGATCCTCAGTTTCAGACCTATATGCATTTTAGAAAGATTATGTGTACGTTTTATCATTAAGTATATTTTTGCAAAGATGGAAAAAAATTCTTTCACAGTACATGAATTGAAAAGGGGCACTTAAATAGTAATCAGAAGCTTCTACACTTCTTAAAAGCAAGTGGTCTCCCGTGTCCATCCATGTCTTAACTTCTCTCTAGGCAATTTACTAATTCTAATTACATGCCCACTCTCACAGTTTCTATACAGCCAAAACTCCTATTAGTTAGATTTGGTCCAAGGTAAAGGCCATGGGGTCTTCATGAGACTATTTTTAACTTCTTTTGATTTCATAAGTCTTCATATCAGGCAGCAGTTGCTTGGGAAACAGAGCAGGCAGGAGAGCTTGTTGTTTAGGGCAGTTTGCAGAAAAAGCCATAGCTGGAAGAAGAAGATGGTTTCCTCTGCACTGCACATGAGATGTGAACCATCAGTGCCCAAGGGGTGGATGTGATGTCCTGCCAGATCAGAGCTGCAGCATTTGCCTTCCACTTTGGTCTGGTATAAAGAACCGTACAAACCCTACAGCAGTGCAGATCACGCTGCCTAATTCAAATTAAACTCAGGTTACTTTCAGCACCAGACTCAGGAGTGCGGTTGCTGTGGACTTCTCTTAAGTGACTATTTTTCCTGGCTGACTGAGGACAAAAACTAAGGAGAAAACTGTCTTGACTTTGCCATCTTAACTGAGCTCCTACAGGTGTGTGGGCTGATCCCAGATCATCTAAGCAATTGCTGGTCACCGTACAGCACTTACTAACATAGATAAAAGTAACTAGAGCTGAGTAGTTGGGAACCTTGATAGCTCCAGAGGGTAGGAGTTCAAAAGTCTTCTAGAAAAGGAGCCTTGTAACCTACCCAAAGGCATTAGTGAAGCAAAGACTGGGAAAAAATGGACTTTTTTTTGCATGTGGTAAGTTATGTGGGACTTTCTCCCTGGCCATGTGAATCAAGAACTGTTGTCAGCCCTATTCTCCCTGAGACCACCAGAGAAACCCTTGCTGATTTCTCTAGATGTGGGATTAGACCTGAAAGTGTTACCCCAAAACAGGCAGAGCTCAACAGGAGAAAAAGAGGTAGAATAGTGTTAGGCAGCTGGGTCAAAAACCAGCACAGCCTGGTCAGAAATGTCCCTCTCTGACCTATGCAGTGGCCATCCCCTCAATTCAACCACAGTAGCACTTGGCTTTTCTTTCATTGCACGGGCAGCCTTGCTGCCAGTACCCATATATGACTAGTTTTCTCTGTGTACATAAAGGGGCTGCTCCCATCAACAACTGTAAGAAAGTCAGCCCAAGCTGCTGGGGCCACAGTAAAAAACGTGCACATATGACTACAGCAATTCAACCTCTAATCTGTTCCTCCTGTTAAAATACTGTTTATTGCTGCTTGTCAGTAAAGAGTGACCAGTAAATGGGGATGCCAGCTCCATCTGGGTGCCAGATTACTAGGAGGAGAGCTGCTTCCTTTGGATCTTCCTGACATTCCCTAAATTGAAGCAAGGATCTCTCCTTCCTTGAGATTGACTTGCAGCCATCATTAGAGGGAGCTGTTGCCCCAGCAAGCCCCAACCTCCCTTTGAGCTCTTCTCCAGACCTGGTCCGAACTGCTGTGCAGCAACGAAATTCAATTGATTCGTGAGTTGGCACCTTTCTGTACAGCACTGTCAATCATCTCAGCTCTTGAGAGTGCTTCGTAAATAAATATCTTCATTTTAATTTGTTTGGTTTTCTTTACGTAAAAGAAGAAAGATGTCTGAGCTTAACTGTGGTGGCACTGTGATCTTCCACTGCTGGCTGGGGGAGCTGGGGAAGCCTTTCAGCCTTCTGTTAACCTACATTAAAAAAGCAGGGGAGAGCTTTGACATAATTTTCTTCTGTCATTTCATCAGCCCTTTGTTTGAACCATGTGTCTTTTCCCTCATCCTGACCCTGTTCTCATTTCCATCACAACTGGAGTAATTCAAACCAAGCCGGGAAGTTACGTGGGTGTGAACTCCTATGAATGAGATCAGAGTTGGACTTTTTGTCAAAAAGGACAAAGGCTCGGGACCAAAATCTTAGTGAAGTCAAGCATCTGACTCAGTAGTTAACCTTTGCTTTTAACTTGTAACCATTTTTCTTGGAGACAAATGGCAGGATCGTGGCTTGGGGTACCCTGCCTGTGCGCATTCGGTGCTTGTTTTTCCTAATTGGGGATGGGCACGTTGTTAGGTTTTGTTTTCTGAAGAGAAATGTGTGGAGATTAGATACACAGTGTCACTGGTGTTATTCCAGGCTGATAACATCACATGGCGTATTTCATACTAAAAGAGGGTGAAGATTGAATTACTGAAGGCCCAGCAGGAGCTGTGCACCGGGTGTGTAACAGCGTATTTCAGCCGCATGAAGCAATACGTGGGGTATTGTTTTAAATGTGCATGGGCTGAATTAAAAATGCTATCACATGAGGGTTGTTTTTTAACGGACAGGAACAATTGCGTAACCAGATCCCCGTGCTTATTAAACCCAATTCAGATTGGTGGGTAAAATTTAAATAGGAATGAATTTGCCTGTTTACTTCTAGAATCTTGAACCTGGGAGTTGGCTCGCTTGCAGCAGAGGGACTGCGCCTTGTATACCTGTAAACCACTATTCTTAAAACTATGCAACTCATTTGAAGCAGATAAGGTTATCTTGGTATGTGCAGTTTTCCTTCTACTCTTCTGTTTTTCCTATGGAGAGCAGTTGGCACTGTCCCTGCTCTAAGGTAATACTATTTCATTTTCCAAAGCAATTTGTCAGGTTTCTAAGTGTGACCATTCAGCATGTAAATTCAATGCCTAATCCTCGTGCTGTCGTCTTACTCATTTAAATGGACTGAATACAAGGCATATTTTTGTAATCTGTCTGTGCTCTCTCGGGACAGCTTTGTAAATGACATGTTACATTCCCAAGTCTCAGCCAGGCAAAGAGGTTCATTCAGTGCCAATAAAGAGCAGTTCTTTCCTAATAAGTATATTAACTGCTCGAAATGCGGTTGTGAAAAATCTGAGAAGAAGCTCTGTCAGAGGGAAAGCAAGTGGGAGCGGAGCAGCGAGTGCCTCTGCTCGGAGCGTGTGTCCGTCAGGATGGCGTCCAGCGTGCTGCTGGCAGATCTGGCCTATTTGCCTCAGTGGGGTGATCCAAGTGCTGTGAGTTAAGCTGGTCTGCGGTCAAAGGGCACACCACCAAGCAGGTGGTGCCCAGGAGTCGAGCACTGTGTTTCCAGGCTTGCTCTAAGCTCGCAGCAGCCACTATTGCCACTAAAAAAAGCAGCTCTTCCTTTCCCTGGCCTTCCTGTAGCCATCATGAAGAACAGGTTTTTTCTTGGCTCCACAGGCAAGTGGGTCTTGGAAGTGACCTGGTTTCAAACTATCCAGGAAAGAGCAACAAAAAGTCATTTTAACTGATCTGATTTATTGTACAGACAAAGATACTGGCCCCAAGGCATGATGGCACCAAGAGCAGAAATAAATTGTGGGCAGCGGCGAGGAAGACCGGACTACTTCTGTTTTCAGTGCTGGTTTATGGTGGCTTGAAGTGAGCATGAAGCTGCAGGTTAAGCTACCTGTGCAGCCAAAAGCTCCTGCCTGCCCCAGCTCCGCAGTGAGGGGCCATTAACTCCCTAAGTTAAAGGGCTGCTGATGGAGATCTGCTCTGTCAGCCCCCCTGGCTGTAACCCCTGCCCAGCTCTGTATCTCCACGCTGTCTTGGGCAGTTTGGTTCAATCAGTGCCAGTATCTCCTCCAGTGAGTTCCCTTTGCTGCTTCTCCTTTTCCTGACTGGGGCTGTCAAGTCATGGCCTTAAATTTCAAGCAAAGAGAAGACAGTATTATTTTCATAGGCTGCAGAACTGAGCAGTGGAACTTGCTGTCATGGGATGTCGTAGATACCAAAAGCATAAGCTGTTGTTTTTTTTTTAAAAAGTTTAGATAATTCATGGAGGAGGGCTACAGTGACAGCTATTAAGCAATGATCTCAGGAATGCTGTTATTAGCTAATTGACGTGAAAAGGATCATTCTGTGCATAACCTGCTCTACTCTGTTCCTTAAATTTTAATGTACTTCCTCAATCCCCTCCTTAATCTGACAGGGGCTAAGGTTCAGGACAGCAAACTGGGATGTTGGAGTTTTGGTCTGATCCAGCACAGCTATTCCTATACTTCATAAACAGTATTTTAATAATCTGTGAGTGGAACTTAAGACATGAATGTGCACCATCACACTTTGTGCACAAATTATCACCTGCAAATGTAGTAGCTTATCTGGCAAACTGTATGGTCAGATATTCTCAAGGAAGAATAAGATCTGGGTGTTAGCTTACAAACATGAAGTTATCCAGTCCTGCACAGCAAAGATAAGGCCAACTATGTCAAGCTTCCGGTGCCTTTACTACAGCTGGTATTCTGCTGTGGACACCGGGCGCTTGGGAAGAAAGGAAGAATGAAACTTGCTCTCTTTGGTATATAGCTTTAATTATAATCGGTTATTTAACCCACAAGCAAGTGTTGAAAAATCTGCAAGGAGATTTTGGAGACCGAATTTGCTTTTATTTGCACAGGGATAAATAGAGAAGGATTCCTTTGCAGTTGGTGGATGTGGGGTGGATGTTACAATGAGCAAGATCAGGCCTTTAGTAATTCATGGGTACCTCAGTGCCCTTTCTCCCTGAGTCAGACACAGCAGACCCAGCTCCTCCTCTCTGTCCCCTACCCATCCTGCTGGCAATGCACAGGTGTAGCTCTCAAATGGCAATTAGGAACATTTGGATCAGTGTGATTTTTATTGCAAATGCTCTGTTAAACTTATCTCCTTAGGGAAGAGGAAAAGACAAAAAAAACCCATCGTCCCTCCACCCCCCAAATGCTTTGCAGTTGAGAAGGTCAGCATGGTTGATCATGTTGCTTTCTTTATGGTCATCTCTGGACCACGTGAGAGCTTTTCAAACCCATGCCATTACCTACTGCTGGCCCACAATGTGTCCTGTGTGCTTGCAAACACCATCTCCCTAAACGATTTTGGAGCTGTATCAGGTGAGAGATGGTTTCCTCCCTGCTGATACCTGCCCTTGGCACTGATGCCAGGTGGTGTGTGAGGAAGGGTGAGCTTGGGACTGGGATCTCTTGAGCTCCTGAGGGCAAGGAAGAGACGTCTCAGGGTGTGCTTCAGGTATTTGGCCTCAGGGCCATATCCTTCCACTGTGTGGTTTGGAGGACACACACGGCACGGCATCGCCGAGAGAACCTGGTTTCCAGTGCAGCACGCAGTGCAAAGCCCACGGGGTACAACAAATATTTTTAGTAGCAAACTGCACCGAGGGCTCCCAGGTCTCCTGTCCCAACAGCCGCCGACAGAGATGTGGGAATTTCAGTGCTTAACTGAGCTGTGGCAGTGCATGCGGTAGGGTGGGGATCCTGGCCGCTCAAACACAGCAAAATAAGAAGTGGTTTCATTCAGAAAGGCAGTTTCTGCTTTTCATTCAGAGTGGGAAGCTTGCGACAGGATCCAGCGAGGTGGCGGAGGGAAGTAACCTTTACATGCAGTGGGAAACGGAATTCATTGAAGGAATACCTCCCCAGTCCCTACCCATCCCCTAAACCAGTCTTCTGCCCCGGGAGAGATAATCTATCAGATACCGAACACGCTCTTGTTTTTTCTCAATGAAAAGTAGGAAGCTCTAAATGCCACTCAGACAAGTCCTGCTTCCTCGTGCTGGCCAGGACAGCGGGCACTTAGGGACTCACTTGTGGGGGAAGAAACTGCTCTTTGTGGGGTTTGGCCTTCACAGCGGCTATCGCTCTTGTCTGCGAGTCATGTGCCTTAATCCTCCAAAGTGGACTGCCCTGCAGTTTAACATTCCCCAAATTCCTGCTGCCTGCTGACACGCAGCCCATTCACAGGCAGCTCCAGAGGCCGGCAGGCTGCAGGAAACCTTTGCTCCGGCAAATGGGGACGGCGCTGCTCCCATCCCTTGTGCCAGGCATGCCTTTCTATTCGGAGCTGCCAGGCAACCCGTGCTGGGGACAGATATAGCTGGGGAGCAGCAGGAGAAAGTATCTGGAGAGTCAGCACCAGCACCCGGGGGCTGGATGCCCACGTGCTCCCACAGCCCTGGTGTAATGTAAATCCCACCGCGTTCTGGAGAGTGAAGCTGAGTGAAAAAATTGAGAAAGATTTTTTGGGAGGCTGTATCTCCGATCACAGGGGGACACGGAGGTGGAGTTGGGAAGGGAAGGGAGGTCTAGGAAGAGGACAAGCTATGGTGGACCCCTGTGCCTCAGCCCCGCTGATGAGACCTAGCAAGGTGGGAAGGGTACTGCTTCTGTCACTTGAGTATGCTGTGGGCAAGGTCTCGTAAAGCCTTAAAATTCAGAAGAAAGTGACATTGTTTCTATCATAGGAGGGTAGAAAGCTTTTATCCATGTCCTGACTCTGGGTTCTTGGCAAACTTTAACTTCACTGGTCCTGAGCAGGGCTGAAAAGGAAGGCCAGCATCTCATTTCCCTGTTTGTCAAGCAGAAACAATAATAGTAATTAGAAGATTTAATAATTCTGTCAAATTAGGAGTGTTTTAATGATGGCTAGAAATAAAAAAGTCACCACAGTGTCTGCAGCCCTTGAAAGGACTGAGAAATTTGCTTGGTCATCTGACCTTGCAAATACAAAGAAAATACAAGTCCTGAGAGTATCAATAAGATGGCTCTGCTGAGTAAGGGTTATGTTTGCAGGCAAGTGCTGGGGACCCAGGCGGTGGCAGGATAGGAAGGATCACAGTTATTTTTTTCTCAGTCTGTTATGGTTTCTCATTTTCTAAGAATTTCAGTGACAGGTAGGAATTTGGAAGCTTTTGTGTGCTGATAACAATAGCCGTTAGGATTTGACAAGTGTGAAAGACAGGCATATGTTGTCCCCAAAGATATGCAACACTAACCATCCATGCATCATCTGTGGATGAGTGTTTACGTTTTACAACTTTCTGAATCAACTGTCACTTTTTCTCATTCTCTCTCTCTTTTTTTTTTTTTTTTTTTTTTTTTTTTTATGAATGAAGTCTGAAGCAAGCCAGACAGAAAGGAAGGCTGCAGCATGTTTTATAGCTTGTGTTTCCTTCTGGTGAGGATGTTACATTTGCTGAAGCAAATTTCTGAAAGAGATGTGGAAGGGTTTTCTGGTCAGGGTTAGGGGATATTTCATTCATGCAGGAAGTTGCAAAAGCTGAACAGAAAGTGTATATTCTGGAAGTTTCAATTAAAAAAAAAGTAGGCTGGAGGGTAAAGTTGCAAAATACCAGCTAAGGCTCAGAAGTCAACTTCACTTCATAGTCCTAGTAAAGTTTAATGTTAGTAGCAGTAACAAAATTCCTTTAATCCAAGATGCAGGAACACTTTTTCATCCAATCATCCAGTGTAAATTTTTGAAAACTATTACTTCTATGATGTATTTCTGTGACAAATAATAGCTGCCTCTCACATAAGCTGTTCCAATGCAGAAACTTTGGACTGAACATGGGGAATTCTTCAGAGCAGGGTGGATGGGATGGACATAACATCACTTGAGTTTGGGTTTGGGAGTTTCAACATGTTACTGCCAAGAAAATCACCAACACAGCAAGAAACGGGAATGCTGTTCTGTTGTCCAGAGGGGACGCATGAGCTGATTTGAGCAGGGATTGTGGTCCAAATGCCTTTAATACTCCACATACCAGTGCATCAGGGAGTGGAAGCTGATGGGTTTTAGCTTTGTTCTGCTAAGCAGTTAGGTTTTCCCATTCGTTTGTCCTAGCCCCATGGCAGACAGCTCTTTTACAGACTCAATGAAGCCTCAGTGGGCCAGATGCCAGGGGGATGGGAAGGGGGTGTTGGCACAGGCAGTGAATTATACCTTACTGAACCACCGGGATTCATAGCTTTATAGGTCTTAACGTCAGGCAGAATTCATTGTGGCCACCTAGGCTGACCCTCTGTGTCACACGGGTGAAAGAGACTCACACCAAACTTTCTACACCAGGCTCATAGTTTCTGTTTGAGTGTCTGTGTATTTTTAGAGAGACTAATTCAATCTTAGTTTAAAAGACTTCAATGAAATTGCTGTGTCTCTAGTTAAGGTCACATATAGATATAACTCAAGCTGTGCAAGCCCTTTATGCAGACCAGTTTCAACCAGTTTAATCCTCTCTTACATCACTGTTCCAAATGGATAAATTCCTGGGTCTGAGCACATGATAGGAAATACCTGAGTTACTGAAGTTGCCCATCATATGAAACCTGCTAACTGACCACGCGCATGCCTTAAGCTTGACCCAGTGAGAAGTGTGTTAGTTTAAACTGTCTCTGCAGTGGATTTCATTTTCATTAGGATCTAAGCTTCATAATTTACTTTGCAGCTGCATTATGCTAAGGACACATGCACCGTCAGGCACCGACCATTACTGTGGCTTAGCTGACAATCAGAAGCTTGATTAACTGCTTGAATTCACTCATGCACCCAAGTCCAAAAAGGAGTGGCTAGAAAAGATCTAAATAGCTATATTGTTATCTCATTTAGTTGTCCCTGGACGCATTTTATAAGCTAGAGGTGGCCTTGGATGCACTTTAGAAGTCAGTTTACTGTGTTATTTGAAAGAGTAGGGCAAACGAAGGCGAAATTCGCATTTCTCCAATGAGAAATGGGACCTTTAACTTAAGCTTTTTTCATTAGGGAAATCATTCTGCGATCTTCAAAGGTCACAAGCGTTCACAACAGCAGCTTAGCATGTCATCCAGCAAAAGAACTTCTCCTCTAGTTTAGCCGCCTCCTAAAATCACGAGGGCACTGCTGTGAGGCCTGTAGCTGCTTTGCCTGTGTGATCTCATGCGATCAGAGGCTGGAATGGCATGTAAAGTGACAGGTTGACCCACCAGATGGTTTCATTAGTACTGCACAGGTCATGACAGCAATGCCTGCAGTAGCCTGTAAGCATATTGAGAACCAAGTGCCGGGAGACATAGGGAAAGCAAAGACAAGTTCACAAAATCAGCAGATTAAAACCTCAGAGGAACAAGTAGGAGAGCAGCTGAAACCTGTATGCAGAACTGGTTTTCTTCTGGTGTGCAAACCTGCCTTTCCGATATGGTGGTGTCCAAGTGCCTGACTCCAACAAGCGTTCAAAATTGTGAAATACATGGAGGTCTCTGCCTTGTGTTTGCCTTTGCCATCATTCCTAAACACTTGCAGGTGGTTTACAAGGGGGATATTTATTCAACAGTTTGGTGTTTCTCAGCCGCCTTGCAGCCTAATTGAATCACCACCCTCAAGCTGCAGACCCATGAGCCTTGTTCCATATGGGGCCCATGATGTTTAGTGGCATGTTGTATGGAGCAGGGACTGCTCCTGGCTCTGTCTGTGCTCAACAGGATCCCAGAAATGGTGGGTGGAAGGGAGCTTTAGAAGTTATCTAGTCCTTCCTCCCCCAGGAAGCAGGAATATTTCCAAGTGGAGTGAAGTGCAGAGCCACTGCATGGGTGGGGGCACAGCTCAGGGCTTTCAAGAATGGAGCATCTTAATGCAATCAAGAAACATCAGAAGGGAAAAGGAAAGAGGGGGAACCCCATAGTTTTCCCCCAAAAAAGAGAACATGAGAGCACGTTTTGACATCTACCATGGAGGAAATATACTGGGGAAGATGTAGGACTGGAGAGAAGTAAGTAATTTTCTGTGTAATCTGGGTGTAGAAATGGAAGATTTCCACTCTCATGGGATGAAGGTTTGGGGTTCAGCAGAACTTGCAGCCAACACACGGTTGCGCTGGGAAAAAGTTTTACCCGCTGCTGGTTATTATCCCAGCTCTGCCTATGCGCATAGTGGAGCAGACTGGCCCAAAAAGTACAGTCTCTGGCAAGGTTTTTCCTCTGCTGAATGTGAATGCTATTGATCTCCTGAGTTTAATTAAACTGTCTGGCTATTTCAGCTTGCACAATTTAGATAAGAAAATGACTATTCCTCCCAGACTCAGAGAGAAACCACTAGACCTCTTCCTTATTTGGTGTAAGTCTGTCGTTGTCGTGCTGCCCAATTTGTAACACTGAACTGTCTGTACTCAAATTGAAAGCTGCTCCCCACCATAGATCAAAACTTCTGTCTGGCTTGCCCTCTAGATGGCAAACTCTCCTTAATTTTGGAACGGGAATTGCCACAGCGGTTGCTGCTGGCTTTTGCAGTCATTAATTTGCAGCACAACTTCAGTTTGTAGTTTTGAATCAACCAGATACAAAAAGACAAATCCCATCAATGATAATGGAAGAGGAAGGGAAGGGGGGATCAGTGTGGATGTATGTGAGTTTCATAGGGATATTTCTTGTGAGATGAAACGTGAAATATCAGGCATTGATTTACCATATGCGTTTGGGAGCTGCTGGCTGTCCCCGGTAGCTGGGTGCTGTGGATCTCCAGGATTTACTCCTCCAGGACTGCTACATAGTTCTGCTTAGGTGCTTTAGTTGTGATTGAAGCAAGAATAAAACTGAACTTTTATTTATTTATTTATTCATTTATTTTTCTGGTGAGAGGAGCCTCAAGCAAGGAGTCAGGGCTCCCAATTACTCTGCAGGCAGCAAGAGTTCTCCTGTTCTTCCTTGGTAGCCCATTCTCTGAGTTTATCTAATATCCTGCCTCTAATTCTGCTCCTCCTTTTCAGCTCCTGTCACCTCCCAAATGTTTTCTTCCCTCTTTTTCAACCAGAACTCAGCCCAGGGAATCCTTGTTTAACCCCTCCATCTATGCACCCCCATTCCCACCCTCTCTCCCTTGTCTGCCCAATTCCCATTTCCCCCAAACATTGAGATCCAAAACATGGTCAGCACTTGCACAGAGCACTGTGACAAAGTCACAAATGACCACCTCTCAGTTGCCTCTCAGTATCTCACTCCCCAGAAGATGCAGATGTTTTAAGTCCTACAAAATGAAGAAAGTTTGGTGGCCCAGGTCTTAACCATCCCTCTCCTTCCCAGAAGCACAGGGCCTCAGGGGAATGTGTGGCCTTCCTGGGAGGGATTTATCTGCTTAAAGTGGTTGTCTACGGTGGAGGCATCTATATCTGAGCTAGTCACCTGGGCTGCGTTTACAATCAGTGGAGAGCTGTCAGCAGAGTTCGGGGAATCTAAGGCACTTCCGAAAGCGGTCACCCACACTGGTTGGAAGTATTGTACGCCCTAAACTGGTCATAAAGAGAGCCTGGACAATCTGCTTAGATGGAAACTCATATCACAGGCAGAGTTAGGGAAGAGGAATCTCATTCTTGTGCCTCTGGTCAGCTGAGGTGACATTTTTATCTATTTCTTGGAATTCAGAATATTTCAGACTTCCTCTTTGTGCAGGAAACAGAAGAGTCTTTGGCATGGCTAGTAAGACTTCCTCCTTACTTTCTCCTTGAAATCTTTTCGAAATCAATTTTCAGCCACTGTAGTGGAGGTAAATAACAAAATATGTGAGCTCAGCCCTTTGGAAAATAGAGAAAGAAGGTAAATGCAGTATTTTTCAAATCAGAATTGGGTAAATACCATTTCTTACATATACACTTGATTACCTAGGCAAGAATATGAGGTTTCAGAAAGGAACGAGTTCTTCTTTCATTTTTGGTATGATGAGGGGGGTGAGGAGATCCAGTCAAGTATCTACATTCGCTATCCTAGCTAGCACTGCAATATTTTCCTAGGGCAAGTGAAACACCGTTTGTCTTTTCTCAATCATCAGTTGTCAGGATAGAGAAAGAACAAGTAATTTCCAGTCTATATAGAGTCAACATGACAAATTGTTCCCCTCCCCACTGAAGTATTTGCTTGTTTCCTTTATGTTGATAGGTTGGTACCAAAGGAAAGTGCTAGACATGTTCCTAGATGGGAACATGTTCTCAGGATAATAGAGATTTCAGAGCTACACACAGCCAGTGTCTTCTCTATTCATTGCCCATTTGCTGTGCTCATTTGCTGGGTTAGTGGAAGTGTCTCCATTTTCAAGCAGCTGAGACAATGATCTTTTATTACAGAGCCTGATTTCTTATGCTTCATGCAATCTAGTTGGAAAACAGTCAGTTAATAAAATAAATCAAAATTAAAATTGTTTGTGCTAACAAGTGCTACAAGTCCTATAATGGAAAGCAAAGGACCTATGAATGTGATGGGCTGAAGGCCACAATGATGTACTAGCGTGCTCCTGTTGAGGTGTTGCAAATGCAAAAGGTAGGGATTTTTGAAACATATATGTTCTGCTTTGCAAAATATATGTGAAGTCACACCAGCTCATGGCATCATGTTTGTATGAAGGTTTTGATCAACCGTATGTGATTTTTAGTTGCAAATTGTGCTTAGTTATCATGTGGATAGTTATAGAAGGCTGGATTTGTGTTTTAAATATTTGTTAGGACCCTGACAAGCAGGCTAACTCTGTAGGTAAAGCAAGAGATGTTAATGAAAAAAATGTAGTTGTGTGAAAGATGCCAGTGTTAGATCTCAATTTATTACTTGTTCCAAGCAAAGAGACCCCACCAGAATTACTCTAATTACATTATTATGAGCACACTGAAGTAGAGCTCTTATTACTCATGGGAAACTATTATTTTTTATTAATTAATATGTACTTAACAGTTCCAGTCATGACTCAGTGTCTGTGTCCCAGGGATTATATGGGTGCAGAAGAAAAAGGCAAAAGTCAGAGGGAGAAGGGCTAAGACTGTCTTTTCCAGAATTTGTCTTTGTATATAGAGATGATTGGGGATTTTCCTACTAGGAGATGCTATTTTTGCAGAACTAAAATTTCCATTAGGGAAACTTAATTTTTGCATGAAAATGTTTTCTTTTGGGAACATGAAAGTATGGTGGGTGCCTATTGATCTGGGAATCCAGTGACATATTCAGTTGCTCTCACTGACACGTGCCAAGGAAGCAGCCTGTCCTACAGCTGAGCTGGAGACTCAGTGGTAGGAGAAGGGGTTGGACAGGATAGTCCCAGACAAATCAGCTTTCCTAGAAAATGTAATGCCCCACTACCACCACATACATTGTGCTCTGGGGATGGGTGGATGGGGGCGTTCAGCCCTGTGAATGATTTGGTGGGTTTTTTACTGTTGGACCCATCTGGCACTAATATTTTTCTGAAACCCTGCTGCTTTCTGTAGAGCAGAAATTTCAGTGATGGCCAAGTGTATAGTACAAACCTTGCTCTTTACAACAGCAGTTACTGCTGACTGATGGTGTTACGATGGGTCAAGCAAGCTAGCATGTACATGGTTTAACCATTCATCTCAATAGGTTCATCGTATCTCTGGGAACATATTTAAATCCAAATTGATTACTTTTATTGCTATCTCAGGATAAACTCTACACAAGCTAGTCTTTTGATGCTTTGTAAATGCATACCTCTCCATAGGCTGTTTATCTGACATGTCGTATGGAATTAATGATGTTTATTCCCAGTTGACCAATTTGCATTAGTGCCACCTTTACCCAGTTGCAGGATATGCTTGAGCTGACCCTCCACAATTAATCACACCCATCAACACAGCCTGTGCGACCTTCACTCAGTCACATTAAACAGCTGGCAGATATCGATTCCTGATAGGTGGATGTACTTGTAGAAGTCCCTGTTAAGAAAAGCAGAAATTCAAGCTCAGGTTATATTTTTCCAGATACATGTACCTTACAAATACTCTGGGCTTAATTCTGGACTAAAAACTGAGAAAATTTCTCATGCAAATGGCACTCTCAACTTAGACAAATACGCTCTAATACTTGGACTCATCCACCTGGTTTTATTTACTTAATTCAGAAGCCAAACTGAAAAATTTTCCCACTGGAGCTATTATAGTCAAAGGAGAGAGATGGCCTTCTCCAGGGTGTGCTTTAGCTCACTGAAAATCAAACCAAGGGAGGTACCCACATCCTTCCACTGACGAGTCTTCAGCTTGTAGAGAGTCATCATGGGCCAAAATGGGTAGGAATGCCCTAAGAAAGGGCAGAATGGAAATCTCAAGAAATCTCCACTGGCGTGTTTCCAAATGAAGTCCTAGGTGAAAGTTAAGCTTCCCCTGAAGGATGGAGGGAGTCAATTTTGCTGGCAGAGAAGTATCTTGCTTAGGACAAGTTTTGAGTTACCTGTATTCCACTTAGGAGTACATCATTAGGCTAAATATAGGGTCTGGTGACATTTCAGATTCCCTGCCTTGTCCCACCTGACCGTGGGCTGCTGGAGAAGGGCACAAGTTTCCTGCAGCCTATGTGTCACATCTAGCAGTGTGACCACATCTATCTATTTCAGATACACAAGGGCATCTCAAACGGCATCAGACACCTAGGTTTCAGTAACTCAAAGCTGCTTGGGAGTTATTATACAATAGTCCCTTATCAAAAGGTTAAAGAATCCATCAGATTGAAAGAGAAATCCTGGTATTCACAATCTTTTGGACAGGTAAATTTTTTGTGTCCGTCCTCCATGTCTGCAGCATACTTTGGAGGAGATAGCCCTGCCATAATGTTGAGTGACTGACTGATCTCTGGGGTTCCTCATACAGTGGTCGGGAAAGGTGTCTACTGACAGATTGAGTTCTAGGTGGGTTGAATTACCCAAGTCTCAAAGACTGATCGGAAAAAGTGAAAGGGAGAAATGTGTATTTTTAATCATAGTCCTGTGGGGTGACTTTGTTTCAGTTGCTTTATTTAAAATTAGAATGGTCAAAATTTAAACCACATCCTCCCACTTAGTTGAGAACACGAAAAAGTATTTTTCTTCTGTTTTCCTTCTTTCTCCTACATTGCTCTTTCTTTTCCTAGTAAGATCCTTTTTGCAAGGCAATGTTACTGTTTCCAGGGTGTCATTGCTTTTAATGGTGCAGAGGCTGCCATTGACTTTAGGAATGACCCAAAATTCAGGCTCTTACTGCTTGGTCCAGTTAACAATAAAAAACAGGGGTTTGTCAGTTCTGTCTTTGTTATAGTCATCTTATATCAAGGGCGAACAAGGTCCCCGTTCCTTGCTGGGATCAGTAAGAGATGCTGAGGATGCTCACAACGCTTCACTTTAAGTACCTGTCTTTTCAACCTCTGCCCAGCTGCTGGCCTGCAGGCACACCTGGATGGAGCCTAGACACATTTGTACTCACAATGGCCAGGTTTCCATTGGAGGGGTCAGATTTCCTAAAAGAGATGCCTAAAATCAATGGCTTGGGCAGTGCCTGCCTCGTACAGTATCTCCTCTGACAATTTCTCTTCTTCCTGCACCAGCACTTACTCCCTCGTTATAAATTTCAATTCACAGTCTCCTCTGGATTGAATCTGGTGGTGGTTTTTTGCTACAATTTCTGTCAGCCTTTCTCACAGAACACATTTCTCAGTGGAAATCTGCTTGTCCACATATGCTTTCCATATGCCCATAATTGGCGTGGGCTCAGGCACTCAATGGGGGTGGAGGTTGCAAACTGTTTCTCTTTTCGGGGAGGTTTGGCCCAAAGGAGCCCACACTATTTCTCCTGAGCAGGCATCAGTGTTTTCCCAAACAGACAGGGCTGGGCAGCAGTCACCTTTATGTGATGTTGAAACAGCAGGAACTAGATTCTCCTTTTATTAGACGTGGTTTTATCCCTCCCTCCATACCCTCATTGCCTGTGTTGCACTTAGTGGCAGTGTTTTCTGTTCAGATAATAGTTAGTATATCTTATATATATCACATACCTCTGTCTGTGTCATACCATTCTTTCCTCACCCCAATACACTCATTTTCTCAGGCACACATTTGAACCACACATTTTTACTCCTTTTCCTGCTAAACGTGTTAATCTCATGATCACCCAATTATTTTCACCGGTTGGTGAAAACTCAGCCCAGAATTATTTGGTCAACAGATGCTTCACTAACAAGCTCTAGTAGATTACCAAAGCTATGGTAATTGCTCTACAGTATTATCCATCAGCGTGTACGTACTTCTACTGTTAGAGGTTTAGCAGTGTGTTGGGTTTGCTTGGCAAGGTTTTGGCAGTGAGGGGCTACAGCAGGGCTTCTGTGAGAAGCTGCTAGAAAATTCCCCGTGTCTGATAGAGCCAAGTCTCTAGACTGACCTGCTGCTGGCCAAGCCTGAGCCAATCAGTGGTGGTGGTAGTGCCTCTGTGATAACCTATTTAAGAAGGAGAAAAAGTTGCTGTGCAGCAGCAGCCAGAGGAGAGGAGTGAGAGTCTGTGAGAGCAGCCCCCTGCAGACACCGAGGTCAGTGAAGAAGGCGGGGGAGAAGGTGCTCCAGGTGTCAGAGCAGAGATTCCTCTGCAGCCTGTGGTGAAGATCACGGTGAGGCAGGCTGTCCCCCTGTAACCAATGGAGGTTAATGGTGGAGCAGATATCCATCTGCAGCCAGTGGAGGACTGGTTTGAGCTGCACTAGTGTATAATCACTTCAGCCCAGGCTGCCTCCAGTCTTGATGTCACTGATGAGCTCACATGTGTTAGTGACCAGCAGGTCCGGTATCACATCCTCTCTGGTAGGGCTGCCTATTACTTGGCCTAAGAAGTTATTCTTCATGCACTCCGGGAGTCTCCTGGATTACCTACAGCTCGTCTTGCTGCTTTTCCAGCAGAAATTGGGGTGCTTGAAGTTCCAGCAGCACAAGAGCCTGCGAGCATGATGCTTCCTGTAGCTGGAGTAAGAAAGCTTCGTCAATAAGCTCCCCTTGGTAGGGTGGCCTGTAGTAGACACCAACCACAAGGATCCCTTTGTTGCCTTGGTTTCTAGTTCTTACCCATAAGCTTTCAACTTGCTTATGGCAACTCTAATTTCCCCAAGTCGAGTCTGTTTTGCTGGAAACAGTAATTGGTGAGTGATCTCTCCCTGTCCTTTTCTTGACCCATGAGCCTTTTGTTATATTTTCTCTCCCCTGCCCAGCTAAGGAGGGGGTCTGAGAGAGCAGCTTTGGTGGGCACCTGGCATCCAGCCAGGGTCAACCCACCACAAGCAGAAGTGATAGTTTTCTGGACAGGAGCATGAGGGAAAGCCATGGGGACACGCCCACAGAAAGATATTTGGCCACCTTCCAGTGAAAAGAGAATGTCAAAGTAAAGAGAAACCACGTCATCATGTGGAAAAGAGTCATGCAGAAAGGTGGATAAAAGATGGATCTGAGAAGACTCTCAATGCGTGTAAAAATGAAGTCATTAATTAGTGGATGGAGATTTTTCTGTACAGGTTAGAGAGTGCTACATAAGAGCCGCGTAAGTTTGGTGTATGTGTGAAGAATGAATAGGTCCCCAAAGCAGCGTGGTGACTTTTCTGCAAAGCCTACCCTCACACGCAAACTCAGAAGTTCTGCAGTGTTTAGGTGCAGAGGTGGTTATGCAACTTTTCAATCCAGAATTGGTACATTTGATAGGCTACACATGCCCATGGCTTCCCACAAAAGCTGGATTAATCTTACTTTGGTTTAAATGTTCACAGTGTAGAAACACGTGCATATGAGCCAGTCACTCATGACTTTCTTCATAGTCGATGGAGAGAAGCAGTCCTTTTCAGAACATTATCCCTGTGATGTATTTTAGATGTCTAACATAATGTGAGATGAATTATGCCCCAGAAGAGACTGTTTCTCACATCTGATGATAAAGGAAATTTAGATGGTTAGCTCAGAGGTAAACAACTCCAAGGAACTTACTGAAGTGCTGCCTGACAGAATATGCAGAAAAAATGGCTTCAAGCTGTGTGTATTCCCTGTACAGCCACATTCTTTTGGCAATGGACCCCTTTCCATTTTGTTGTGATTAATGCCACATTTTCTGCAAGTAAATTTTGTCCGGGCCATTTGCTGACCTTTGCAGCCCATCTTTGCACTTCGGTATGCATTTTTAATTGGATTCCCTTTGGTCTTACTGAACTTTTCATTTGAAAAGCAGAGTTTTGACTTGATCTGCAAGTATAAACTCTTTTTGCAAAGTCAAGCCCATTGCTATAATAACCTTGCTCTGACCTTGTTATCAGTTACACTACAAATAATCTTCTAACTAATCCATTTCCGAAACTGTCCATTCTCAGAAGTCTTGTTTTAGCAGCTTCCAGTAGTCTTCATGCTTCTTCCAAAGCATACTGTCAGTGTCCAGTGCCTTTGGAGCTGCCATATCCAATACCGCAGAAGATTTCAATCTCTTTAACTTCCCTGCAGTAATGCTTGCTTCCAGGTACAATTAGAAAAACTTAGAAAGCCTTGGAATCAGAGGTAAGGAAGGTCCATGGAGCATCCAGTTTGCCCCATTCCTGACAGCCTACATCCATGACATCTTCCCAATGATTTCTTGTTTATCAAAGCCTTCTAGGAAAGAAGTCTGCCAGCCATCAGAACTAGTACACTGTAGAAAGTGAACTAGAGAGAAGAGCAAAGAAATAAGCAGAAGAGATCAAGAGCATCAATAACATTCTGTATGCACAGAAGTGAAAAAGGGAGATGCTGAGGACTTTTGGACCACAAGATGTGGAAAGTGCTGACATGATCTGCTTCATGAAAGATCAGTAGATGTGTGAAGCACTGAAGGTATGAAATCACCTACTCAGCAATGAAAAGAAGCCATGGTACTGAAAATTGCTCATAA
Organism: Numenius arquata; assembly: GCF_964106895.1. NCBI lineage: Eukaryota > Metazoa > Chordata > Aves > Charadriiformes > Scolopacidae > Numenius > Numenius arquata. Next base: position 67,682,166 of record NC_133578.1, on the reverse strand, counting down.
TATAAAAGAAGTAATAATCTCACTGAACTTTAAGAAGTCAGACATAAGGCTAGGCTAGCTCCCTTCTAGTCAGTGGAGAACTGGTTAGTAGCATTACAGAGTCTGGGGTGCAGCATGGTCTTTCCTAGGAGACATTGGTATTTGCCCAACTGTATTTCATGTGGCCTTACTCTTGCAAGACTGAATAATTCCATGATGCCTCAGGCGTTTGTCATTAGAAACCAGGCCAAGTACTGTCCTCACTGTATAACCAATTTATAAATGTTTGTTTCCTGCTTTGTAAATGGCACCTTCATGTGTTCTTTGCCAAACACACTGACTTTAACTTTATTCAATTAGTAATGGAGAAGCATGAAACATTAAAGACTAGGAACTTTGGTGATCTTGTGCACCGATGTTTGGCACTTCATCAGCAAGCAAACACTGGTTTCATATGGTCATAGCTACACACTGGTGGGGGCAGAACCAAAGTCAACAAACATCTTAATTACCCTGGGTACCATATCCGCGGGTATCACATTACAGCCCGTGTACTTCAGAGAAAGCCACAGTTTAGCTGCAAGAAGACCAGAGCCTTTGCATCAAGGAAGGTCAAAAGTCAAAGGAAATGCCAGAAGAAGCAGTAGTCAGAGTAAAGGAGCTTAATAAACCCCTCACCTTCTTGTTTACCCTTGATTTCTCATTTATTGTATAATAGAGGCAAACGTAAATGCATAACCACACAAGAAGCAGATGGACTGTTTGTTCAAGAAGGCGACTCAGCTGACAAGGTAGGCAGGAACTTGATTAATCAAATCACACTTTTTCTGCCCATCAGTGCCGTGAGAGCATGCATGCAATAGCTGGAATTAAGTCCTTACATTTGCACTGATAGATAGGATGTCTTTGACAGCTCCATGGCAGAAGGAAAAAATTGCCACTGATGTTAAGTATGTAAATGCAGCCAATGAGTGAGATTGATGCAATTGCATGCTTAGTGTATATATATAGTTGCTTTAATTGGATGTGGGTCCCAGATAATGCTGGATATTTCTGGACAACTGCATACCCACCAGGCTATCTTCCCACCTTCCTGCAGCCAGAGAAGCCTGACTCTTGATCACAGCTACACTGGTATAGTGTTTCTCTCTTGATAGATTTAACTCAGATCTTAGACAAATGAAGTTACAACAAGGTCCAGATGTGCTAGGGCAGGCCTTGGAGCAGATGTCGTCAGGGCACAATTATCTCATTGTGGCATGATGGCTTTTGGTATGAAGTGGCTGGAGCATTGGGCAGCTGCCTTTGCAGCCTTTGTGGAGAGGTCCAACTGCCCCCGAGCAGCCTTGGCCCTCACCCTGACCTCTGTCCTGAACCTAGTCTGTGTGTTATCTGGTCTAATTGATGGCTCTCGTCCCCTGCCACCGCTAAAAATGTCAACACACTGAAATTGCCACAGTCTATTTCTGTGCTGCTTAACATGTTACAACTGGACCATCACAGGGACTGCCAGGAGGTGCATCTTAATTGCCTGCACTTTCAAGTGGTCCTGTCATTGTGGTGCAGATGTGCGGTGTAGATCCAAAGCAAGAAGCAACCCCAAGTGCATTTTCTTCTGGTTAGAAAAGGTTACTTTTTCACTGTCTCTCTGGTGATTCTTGCTTTCTTCGTTCCTTGTATCTTCCCTTCCTGAATGACCCTGGGGATGCTGCTGGGATGGAGTATATATGACATGTCCTTTCAGAAACCTGCAGCTCAACTGCTGTGTGATCTACAGGGTCTCAGTTAAATCTGGTGTTCTGCCATTGATTTCTTATGTGGTGTTGAACAGTCCCCTTAGACATCCAGAAACCGTTACAAAGTTGGGTGTCTGTCTGTCCATGGCTCAGACTCCTTGTGCACAGCCTAGCCTTCACTCCTACTCGTGCCTCCACGTTTAAGGGTGTGTTGAGAGAGATGACGTCCTGCTGCACTGGGCTGAGCTAAGAGCAGAGAAGTGGCAGCCATGGTTAATGTAGCTGCTCCAAGGAAGTAATCTGAAACATGATGTCTTAGGGACTGCAAACTGCTCAGATGCTGCACTGACTGATTTTAAATGTTCAGCATTTACCAAAAGCATCACAACATTTATCTGGATTAAATGGTTAATTTTGATAGTAAAATTGCCCATTTAGTTATGTGACCATTTCCAATAGCCTGTTATATACTAAATCACACACCTGCTCTCAAGTCAGTAACACATTTTGTGTTCTTTTTAATGTATATGACTGAAATAAGAAGATTCATTCCAGTAATTAAATTTATCCTGATACACCATCTGACTTTTCATTACCCAAAAGAAAGCTGATATTCAGACTAACTGCAGAATTAGATCCTTAGTCTTACAACAGGAGATAGTGGTTGCTTATCAATATCTCATAGAAATTAAAGCTGTAGATTATGTATTATGTGTTAAATTAAGTCATCCAACAATTAGTCTGCGTTGCAGAACTTGGGAGGTAGGTGCTTGCGTGTCATGCCTGCCATCAAAAAACATGAATGGGCAAAATTACTCTTCTTCCACATTCACAAAAGGTTTTAAAAATTGCTAAAGCTGCTGCCAGGTCACCTGTAACAAGTTCCAATTCCCAGAAGCATGTGGAAGAATTTTCAAAGTCAAAAATCAATGGCTATGAAATTACACATTAGTCTAGGGGAGTGTACTTTGCCTGTTTTCACAGCTAACATTCATCTTCCTATAGTAATAGTGGCGCAGACAATTTGCCACGGTAAAGTTGATCTGTAAGTGTTTTAATTAAAGTTCTGACAGCAAATTGAAATCTTATTTTACTTACAGAGCAGACAGAATTCACATCCCTCTCACCTGAGAACTTGGGCCTAGAGAAGGACCTCAGGACTGGTACAAATGTGGGAGGAACATTAGGAAAACACACACACTCATTAAGCTCAAAGTTAATGCTCTTATGGCTTCTTTCTCATGATGGAGATGAGGGGCTATAAGAACCGGGTTGTTGTGGGTTGGACACTTCTTGGACATCAGGGCTCATCAGCACTTTAGCAGAGATCTCTGGGCACTTCAGAGTGCTGGTTTGTAGGAGGTGGCGGGGATTTTCTGGCTGGCTGACACATAGGCAAGAAATGAGGTGCACTGGTCTCTCTGAGCGAGACTTGGAGGCTGAGCGGAGAAAGGAGAGGACAGGGAACAAAATGTCACATGTGTTCTGAGGAATGTCTGATATCTTCCCTCATGCCAGAATAAGGTGGCAGCAGAAAGGAAGGAAGGAGAGGATTATCACGGGGCTTTGATAGGCCTCAAGCAAATGCTCAGAAATGATGAGGAAACTGAAGCAAGAGTCTGTTGTAAATTTTATTGATTTCTGTGGCTCTGGCATGCTGTGTAAGACAAAGAACAAGGCTGAGCAGGCTTAAGACAAAGGGCAAGTAGGTAGTTGCCCAAAGTGGAAAAATGGAAGTGGCCAAATTACAGTTTTGAGACACAATGAGAGAGACTCTTCCAGTCTCGGAGCAGCATTAGTGTCTCTGTGAGAGGCATGTCCACTGCGGTGTGGTCGGATGGAATGAAACCCTCAGCAGCACTAGCAAGTGCTGACGTATTTGCCCCCCAGAGCTGCCACCCTCCTGGCAGCTGTGCCTCTTCCACCACTGAACAGAAGTCTGTCCTCAGCTGTGGCAGAGGAATGGGTTGGGGACAAATAGTGCAGGGCCATGATGGACTGCTGCAAGGACAGGGCACTGATTTTTGTCCTCCTGAGTTATTTAGGTGATGCTGGTGCCCAGAGGGGCTGCTCTGCTTCCCCTGCCAACATGAACTTTGCCTTTTGCTGATGAGAATTCCTTTACTCTGTCTGTTTAGAAATCCCATCTTTTACTGCACGAGGGGTGTCTGTCCCTTTCTACTGACTGCAGAGGGGGTCTGTAAGGGCATGGAAAGACACTGAAGAGCTCAGGGTCCTGAGAAAAAGCTAATATAAATCAAAATGAGTAACCAAGGCTTTGCAGCCATAAAGAGGAAAATCTTAACTCCTAGGAGTTCAATGAAAGAATTAGGTGATCTAGAACATGATGTATAATGGTCTCATACCTCATCAACTAAACTTGAACTGGGATCAGCTGGGATAACTCAATTTTATGTGTTCCCAGTTTTCCCTGGGCAAAGCAAGTACAAATCCTCACAAAGCAGAAATCTCTAGTGGGATGGGTGCTAATATTTTGATTAAGCTTTGATTTGAGAAGTGACCTGAGAACTGACAAACCATAAGATCATACACCTTTGCCTTCAAAAACAGCCTCTGCAAATCATATATATATTTATCTATAGATATAAATTTTTTCTCAGGGTAGAAAAACCCAAGAAAACCAGCAAAGTGCAAGCTTAATTTTCACAAAGTGTGAGACCATGGAAAAGATCCATGCCTCTTTCTTGTAGGTTAACCACTAAGTCTGGCAGCTCCTTTTGGGACTCACATAGCAGCTTGGTTTTGTAATTATTTATAGAACATTAATTTTCAGTCAGGAAAGAACTAATTGTTTACTATTAGCATAACACTCAATTTGAAATAATTAAGGAGAACTCTGTTTTGCACTAATCTTAATCTAAGTCTGAAATGTATCCCCAAAGTCCATTAAAAACAAAGCAAAACCCACTGTTAATTAGTGATTTACTCCATTACAATAGCTGGGAGTTTTAACAAGTTCAACCAAGGACTATGCAACATTATAAAATAAATCTCCTCGTTTGTCACATTTGAGAGTTACTAATAAAGAGGGTAATTCAGCATTATAAAAGTGCTTACTTTGTCTGGGGAGGCCTCACAGTATGTCAGTATTATATAATTCACATGACGGCGGATCAGAAGAGAGATATAAATTGTTTGGTTGGGGAAATTAACGGAGGATTGATTCTCTCTGTTTTAATTTAGCATCAGAATGCTAGAAAACTCCTAAAAGCAGATGGGCTATTGATCCGACGAGGATAATCAGTGCATCAAAACAGGGGGAGGAGGAGAAATGGGTACTCTTGAGGCTCTTCAGTGATTGCTGCCTTAGACAGAGAGGTCTTATTCACAGCAAGTGAAGGGTGGGGAAGAGAGAGCTGGGGGAGGAGAGGCTGCTTTGGGACAAACCCTTACCCATGTAAGCGGAGCTGAAAAAATACATCTAACGGGAGGAAATGTAAAATCGAAGAGGGAAGATCTTAAATTATAAGAGGATGGGGGAAAGAAAGACCTCACAATCACTCACTGAGGACACACAATCCATCAATGTCCATCCTGTCCGCAGGGCATTAATTGTCATGTGCATGAAAGGAACTTGAGAGTCCTGAGGGGATGGGCTCCCAAGAAACCAAGTGTGTTCTGCTATGTGAGATCCAAGCCCTGGCACGAGCTTCCATGACTGTTTATTTCTCTGTGAAGTTTCTGAAGGAATGGAAATAATTAATCAGCTGGTTGTGTCTCTTTGGCAGAGCATTTCTGTGTCCATGTTAACCACACATAAAAGATGCTGTCCGATGGGAGCCTGCATTACGGCCAGAGTCAGGACGTTCTGACTCTTGGCACAACACAGTTATGTGCAGTGTTCTAAAAGCAGCACGGGAGCATCACTGTTTGAGGAGGAGAATAGGGAGGAGAGGAATAAAATTCTCATGTTCAGCCAGCGGTACTTAACACAGATCCTGGAGGGAATCCAGGCGGACTTAAAGCAATATTTAAGTTTCCTTGATCTTGGTTGCCTTCCTGACACAGTCTCTCTCTGTCAAAATTTGGATGACCCAGAAGGGGCTTTGTCTTGTGCACACCCTTGTAATGCTGTAGTCGTAATACAGTAATTAGATGGGTAAGGCTGTACTCTTTGCCAGATGGTGCATTCTACTACAGGGTGTCTGTGCACACAGGAAGGAGCTATGGGAATATGGTCTGTTGAATGATGTACCAGAATGAGACTGGTCTATGAACCATAGACTTAGTCACTCTAAGCAAACCACTGTCTCTTTCTGCCTACTTATGTAAAAACGGGATGATAATTGCTTTCATAGAATCATAGAATAGTTTGGGTTGGAAGGGACCTTTAAAGGTCATCTAGTCCTACCTCCCCTGCAATGAGCAGGGGACATCTTCAACTAGGTCAGGTTGTTCAGAACCCTGTCCAACCTGACCTTGAATGTTTCCCTTTAACCCTCATGTGGCTGTTTTGATCATAAGTCTGTCTAGGTAGATGTGCTTTCTCATTGCATAGAACACATCACACAAGAAAGTTTGTTGTCATTTATTTGTATCTCAAGTGGGGAGTTATTTCACTGGGTATACTGCAGAATATGGTCTGCTGAAGGTACCGTGTCATATCTGACAGCCCCCTGTGGACATCCTGAAAGACTTAGGGCACCTCACCGTTCAGTGACTCATGGCCTGTTTGCCGTGATGGATCCATCAACCAGTAATTCACTTATTTGTGTTTCTAAACATTTCTGAGGCACAAATCTGACAAAGAAATATCATCAGGAGCTAACTGATATTTAACCCTTTTTTATAATGTTGAACTTATTCTAAGCTATTTAGTGACTCGCTGATGCTTTTCCACAGCTTCCACTGGGTTCCAGTGACTCCCAAAGTTTTGCTCATCATCGGCTTTTTTTTAATAGCAGTGGATTCATATGGCTACTAACCCACGTGCTGGCATTGGTGTAAGCTATTTCTCACCAGAAGACACTCAGGATGAATGTAGTGGCTCACATTCAGCACATTGATATTAGGAAGGTTGCAGAATATATTCAGTCCTTTTAGATTCAGGAGCATCCCAACCCCTACGAGACAGCAATCATGCCATTGGCATCAGTTTTTCCTTTCCTCCCATCAGACACCCAGAGGAGGAGCCATTGTCATACACATGACTAAGGTCTCTGCGGACCACCAGCAAGTGCTATCCTGACCACAAAATTCTGTGTTTGAGCTGGGCAGCCATAAACCAAGTACGATTTGTCCTGATCCTGATATTCTGAACCAGTTACTCTGATATTGCTGGTTCAGAAATGGCTACGGGTTGGAGAGCAAATGGGCAGGGTTGGAGATGCTCCCTGTAATTCTGAGGTTTGCCCCTCTCTGGGGCCATTCAGTTTGAGGTATCAGTCATAAGAAGAAGCGATTTCATATCACAGAGATTCTGAAAAAAGCAAGCAAAATCTGCTGCCATCCATGGGTCTAAGCTAAATGCTTCTGCCTGAGAAACACCAAATAGCTCTCTCTTGTTTTGCTTTTTAAGTGGCAAGAGTGCATTTGGTTGTGGTAAAACAAAAATGCTGTGCTCGCTGAAATCCCGTGGACTTGAGGCTACGAGCAAGCTATAGGCAGCGGGTGTGCTTAAGGATTCACTGAGGAGCGGAAAAGATTTTTTGATTCATCATTTTTCTTCTGTAAAAATCTCATAATGTTATGATGTTTTTAGAAGTTTCAGATGTTTTGTAACAAACTGAAATTGTTATTTATACTTACATTAAATATGTCGTGTCAGAGTTTGCAGGGAAAATCTGAATATTAATAAAAGCTGAAGCACCTGAAGGCAGAAAAAATCCCTAACCTAAACCAAACCCAACACTTAAAAAAAATATATATTTAGATTTTAACAGGATTTAGAATTGTAATAGCTGTGAAATAGGTTGATAATGCAGTGAGGTAGTAGACAGAATGTAAAGCTCTTCCTTCTGGTGGTCACTGCCAGCTAACTCAGCAGCTCAATCTGAAATGATTAATGGGGAAGGTAGGTTTTACTACCTTCATTTTAAAGATAGTGAAGCCAAAGCACACTGAAAAAGTAACCAGTGTCAGAGACAGGGTTCAAAACCCCATTGCACTCATTCTGCTCACTGATGGTTGCATTTGAATGTCCCTGCCACAACTAGTTGTTATGAAGTTTAATTTTCGGTTTTTTTAGTTGTCAATAAAAGACGCTTGAAGAAATTGAAACTACAATGATGATTTCAAATTAAAGGGCTTTTTCTGACAAGAAAAAAAAAAAGGAGCTTGTGTTTATAATTAAGTGTATTATCATGGTACTTTCAGGCTCCATGCAAAAGCTGCCTTTGCCAGGGAAGAATTCAAGATCCTGCAGGGTGTTAATCCAAACAGACTAGACAGACAAAGAAATTATTATCCCCCTACTTATCAATGGAGATTTGAGGGATTAAAACTGAGTTCCAGGGACCCAGGTATGACCCTGAAGGAGCTAAACCCAAATAATCTGAAACCCTGTTCAGTGCTATGAGCTACTAACATTTCTTTTGCCTTAATAGTCTGAAAACAAACAAACAAACAAAAATAACAGCTGTACAACTGGTCAAAACCAGTGATAGAGCCACTTATGGAAGTATGATGATATTTCATCAAGCTCTTTGGTTCATTCCTTACAGGAAACCCTGGGGAATTGCTGTTGTCTCATTTATGAAACTGAGGAGTTGTTATGGGTGGGTATGAGGGATGTGAGCAGCACATTTAATAGCAAGGGGTAAAATCCTTTCTCAGACCAGCTGAGACAGCTAGAAAAAGCAGACAGTGTTTTAAGCAGTCAATCCCTTCCATGGGTCAGCATGTCATAATTAGATGATAATGGGATTGCTAAGTATTCTTTAATGGCTTTTAAAACAGCACAAGTCATTCCCTCCCAGCTAACCAGTTTTTTTCCAGCAATTGCATAGGCTTTGTTTTCAAAGGGTAACAAAATCGCAGCACAAGAGATTCCCTGAATACAAAACCTGGCACTGTGGCAAGGAACACTTGTGGGTTTGTAGAGGCTCATTGGTGTGAAGATTGAAACTTTTGGTTTACACTCCTGGATCACACACACACACACACGCACAAGTGTTCTGCCTCTCTCCTCTCTTAGCTCTATTTATATGGCCTAGTGCAATACTGGCTCTATGTGAGCTGGTTCCTGTGGTGGTACCATCAGTTTAACATAATATCCACTGGGGCAAATTAGCCTATCAAGGAAAACAGATCAGCTCGGGAAAAGATGATTTGAGCATGACTGCACTGCTCCTGTTTCAGCATTGATTTGATTGTCTCATCCCAGCTCTGCACAGTGCCTGTGGGCTCGACATCCCCCCTGAGGATCAGAGTGGTCTCAGGACCCAAAAGGCTGTCCCAGCAAATCACATCAAAGCTTCCTGAGAAGGAGCCTATTTCTCTTCTTGGCTTGACATACTCACTAGAGGGGCACAAGGGAGAGCTGGAGGCACAAAGCTCAACTACGTTATAGGCAAGTGGGTCCCTAAAAATTTCTACAGGATCAAGCTACCTCTTCTTCAATGTACATGGATATTTTTGGTCTTGGAGCCACCCTGGGGGCTTCCTACACAGCACTGCATGTAGGGACAGATAAGCATATGGATAGGGGAACTGCACGTGAATTACTACACTCTGTCCAAAGAAGAGCATTTTTGCTGGTAGATACTCGAGTGTAAACATTGCCGCCTTCTTGGCCCACCTAAACCAGTATATGAACTTTCTGCTTGAAGGACAGGGTGAGCCCTATGTTATGCAATACCAGGAGGAAAAATTTATGATGGTGAAATCTCTTGGCTCAAGGTCTTGGTGCAAAGTATCCTAGACCTGACTCAGCATCTGAAATTCAGCAAGGTTCATTGGAAAAATTTTCCATTTTTATTGGAAAAAGTTATTCATATAAATAGAAGTCATGTGTGTGCTCAAGCACAGGATGTTTTCTACACGTCTCATTGAGGAAGGAATAGCTAAATTCCTTTAAACAGCAGTGCACTGTAATTAACCTAAGAATTGCCAATTTCTTGTTAGGCTTGTCATTCATTAATAAACTTGCCATTTCTTTTTTTTATTTTTTTAAAATTATTATTATTATAAATGGGGCATGTTATTGGCACATAGGGGCATTGGGACATGTCCTCTATATGTGCCCCATATAACTATAACTGGGGCATATATATGGGACACATCTGAAAGCATGAGAACTCCAACTGCAAAAATCCTGAGGTTTGTATGCATCTCAGGGATGAAAATCAAAACTTCCAAGTAAAAAGTTGGCTGTGTATCTGCGGGATTCTTGTAAGAGTTGTTTCAGGGAGTAAGAACCTCCTAAGATTTACCTCCTTTGCTATCTGCAAGCCTGCCTATGCTATTGTCCTGTGAAAAGAGGCTGCTGGACAATAGAGGCTGTTGGGATCTTCCAGTGTTGTAAATGGCTTTCACAGTAGATAAAGCTACAGAAGATTACAACAACCAACATGGTAGTTACTGGTGTCTGGTGTTTTTTGAATACGCTACTGGCTATACCTGTTAGTGAGTTATTTCCCAGTTTATTGTGTTCAGCTCTTCAGTGTTCAGCAGCCTATGGAAATTTATGTGACATGTTCACATAGGAAATATGTGTTCACAAAGGAAATAAAAATACTTCAATTGGCTTAATGCATCTAACATATAGAGTTTATAGCAATTCTTTAAGTAAAAGTATGAGTTTACTGACCAATATTGAAGTAAGAACTGAGTTTAGATGCTAAATCATCATGCTTCGTTCAGTCTGGTTACTTTAAAGGTGTCCTGATAAATGCCACTGTAAAACACTGTAGAACATTTGTGGTTTGATGTTAACATCACAGGCCACTCTTTTAACTGACACTGTAGTCAACTATTTAATCATACCTCTACCATCATCACCAAGTCTCAGGCTTCGAAAGAAAGGATCCTAATGGAAGTTAGATGAAAACCAGTCCATCTATAGAAAACTTTGGTTTCAAAGGAACATCAGAAGAGCCATTCTGGTCAGCTCTGCTTGTGCCTTTGGGCTTTTGTAGTTCCAAAATAAGACTGCTTTAGTGCAAGTGAGCTATCAACTCTTGCTCTATCCGTGGGACAGGATTTAGCACTTCCAACTAAGGCTTTTCAGGCACCAGCCTTCACCCAGCTGTGGACTGCGTCACACTTCTAGAGGTGAGAAAAGCCATGAGCAAGGAGCATAGAGGTGGGGATGTATATTAACCCCAGTTTGGTTCAAAATGATGACTTCCCCAGAAAAAAATAAAACCAAAAAACTGAAGATCAACACATTTCAAGAACCAAACAAAAGCCGTGCAGTATAGTGTATTTATGTCCTTAGGGCAGAAATGCATATTGCTTTTAAAAGGTGAACACACTAATGGAATTCCTCTTCCTTCATTGTCCATTTTTGGGCAAACTGAAAACTAAAGTTGTTTTTTTTTTTTTTACCATCCTCTTAAGCAAGGAATGTCTTGTGGGAGATGCTTGTTAAAATCTTGACAGTGTATCATTCCAATGCACATTTCCAAACAAAAACATAAACCTTATGATTGCCCCATGGCGTTTAATGTGTAACAAGGAGTTCTGCTGCTATTGTAAAAATACCAGCTGACTTTTAACAGGACCATTAATTGATACTGTATCTTATTAGAACTCTTGTTTAAATGGCAGTAAAATGTTAAACATTCTTGAATGTATTAATAAAGACGGGCAATTAGACATGCTTGTTTCAGGAGTCTTGATAAATTAATAAATCTTGAGTTAATTACACTGCTGGGCACTGAAATTTATCTCTCAGAGGCTGCAATCAGTACATTTCAAAAAGTAGTCTTATCACAGTGAAGTACGTGTATGCAGCAATGGTTAACCAGCATAGTAAATCTGGCAGGAATGCTTGTGAGGGATGTCAACTCTATAGTTTATTCTCTTCATTATCTACCTTTTTTATTTTTTCAAATTTTAGAGGAGATCAAGTTAACACTGTAATCTGAACATCTCCAGACTTGTAGGGTGAGGTTTGACCATCTATTTTTTCTTTGAATCCATTCATTACCAGAGGATTTTGATCAAAACTAAGTCAGATGAAATAATAAACCAAAGCCATTTCCCGTCTACCATTTTCATCTCACTCACTCTCTCAGGTGGAAGAGGAAACAAATTAAAATCATGGCTAAATATAGATCTGAAACACTCTCTTCTTTCTTATTGGAACCACTTGCTCTCGGACTGTATCAGTAACTACAGGATATTTTGCTTAAATCTTGGTACAGACATGGTGACTCACCTACATTTAGCACTGTTTTCTGTAGGTACATGTATTTTTACACATAAAGACTCTGATACAGTACACCCTACTAACATTCTGCCAATCTTTGTGCTGCAGTTTTTATGACTGTCTGACTGAACATCTGGTCTGCTGTAATTGGTGACAATGTTCTAGTTGATTTTTAAAGGTGCTTATTGATTTAATCTATGCATTTATGGGTATCCTATATCCAGTAGTAATGCTTGGTAGCCTTTCTACTTTTACAACTGTTTCACTCTCTTTGAAATGTTGAGTTATTCTCTTGAAATTTGCCTGTACTGGCTGAGACCCAATGGGACTATTCTGCACAGTATAGGGTAAATAATATGTGGGTTATTCATTTTTTTATTTATCTGTTCAATAACACCCCACTCTCCCTCTGATCCCCATGAAATTCTCCAGAACACATTGCTTTTCAGACCTCAGTTTCTGAGGTGGAATTTAAATAAAACTTGATGGAAATGCAGAGGGGAGAGAAAGCTGGCTCCAGCTGTAGGACACAAGAAGCCTGGACTCCATACCACTATTCCCCAAACTCAAAAGCAAGAGAAGTAATGTTTTGAAAGGATGTGTGTGGTTAGTAACACGACAGTTTCAACGGTATAGCTCTGACATGATGCAAACTGGAAATGACTCCATGCTGAGTACAGCTCAGAGTGTAAAATTCAATTTAAGAGCACTATTCTGCTGTGGTCATGCAATTTAAATTATACATATTGCACTGTCTTTTCTTACTAATGATCAGTTTTTGACTGATGGAGCATGGATTTGAAGCTGAAGAACAGTACAAGGGGCAGAACATAAGCAGGAACCTTTCTCTTAAGAGTATGTAAGGAGGAACCAAGGACTTCTGTTAACTTAATGTAACTGAAGACCTAGTGAAACCAGATAAGCTGTATTCTTCAGGAATAAGCATGGCAAAAATCGACCCACAAGCAATCACATGGACATCACATTTTATTAATTCTGCTCTTTAGTAGGCAACCGGCACATAATTGCAAAATCTTAAGTTCTTTACGTCAACCGTTTACTAGAAAGATAAGACTTTTAAATGAACTTTTATAATAGAAAGCCTTATGAAAGACAATCAAAAGAAAGGTTGAAAATTTAGTTTCAATTTTGCATAGCAAACTTTCCCATCCATTCCTTTTAACTAGATAGTTATTTCAGTTCATGTTTACATTCAACAAAGCCAGTGGATACTCACTGTATTTTGCTTTTTGTAAGCTATTGTTTTACCTGGATAATTTTTTACCGATGCCTCCAAGCTGGAGATTCTCTCTGCTTGATTCCCGCAGTAACTGACAGCCAAGTCTGATAATAAACTATTGGTCTGTGTTAGCTATTACTAAAGAAGAGTCAATTGTTTTTGAAGCCAGCAGAGAGATTTCTGCTCTCTCTCTCTTACTCTTTGAACACAATGACATTGCACCACTTTTGCAACAGTCTCCCTGAACCCGTGGATCTCTCCCAAGAAGCTTACCTTTGAGAGGGGTGGATGAAGAAGAATGATTATGCCTCTAAATTCTAGTTGTTATAGCCTAGTCTAGCAGAATGACAACACTGTAGACAGCAACAGGGTAATTTCTGTAATGAGAAAGCCAGTGCTATTTGCACTGTGTGTTCTTTTATGATTAGAGAAGCAAATCTAAACAATTTGTCAGTAAGTTAATTACTTTACAAATGTGCTCAGATTTGCTCGTCTGCAAAGCTGTATGCCAAAGGGTGTTTACCCAGGTCTTGCCTGGATGAATGGGGAGAGGGCAGGCGATCAGCCTGCGGTTGGTGCAGTGCGGAGCTGTGGGAGGGAGCCCTGGGCTCTCCTGAGTGGGCGGCTGGGAGCGCGCTGTGCGATGCTGCCTCATGCAGAGGCTTTAGAGTCCAATTTAAGTAGGTGTCTTATTCCTGTGAGCAATCACATCCCCTGTTCCCCTGACTTTCTAAAAGGTGGGATCAGGAAACCCTTGCCTCATTTGGGGGCAGGACACCACCTACTCAGTGCTGGTTTTGTTCTGTTTGAGGCGGGGACTCCCCCTCCTCCTCTGTTTATGACCTCTGTCTCGCTGGCTGTCTGGCTGGGAAGCTTTAATTGGTCTCTGCTGTCCTGGGCACAGAGACAACCAGATGCTTTGAGCTGAACAAATATGAGTTAGCCTGCAGCTCATCAGGCATCACTGTGTTCTGCATCTACTTGTTTCTGTCTGCTTATTTGGATACCTGTTTAAACACTATTCAGGAGGAAAAGTTAGAGTAGGAATGATGGAGGTTACCGTCCAACGTGCTGTATTTAAAAGCCACAGTGGGTTGAGCATCTGCATGGACTCATCTGGGAACCATGGCAGCTTCCTCACTCCTAACCAAGAAAGTCTGCACAATGCTAGCACACAGCCAGCGGGGGTTACTTGCAAGGCTATGGCGCATCTTCATCCGTATTTATCAGAGGGCCTGGTGATCTGCAGTTGAGGAGAACAGAAACAAGAAGTATCAGAATTGTTCAGCTGAAGTGAAATCAGCTGATACCTCTCACAGATCATAGGACGTTAACAAGTCCCATGAGGAGCGGCTGAGGGAACTGAGGCTGTTTAGCCTGGAGAAAAGGAGGCTGAGGGGACACCTTATCGCTCTCTACAGCTACCTGAAAGAAGGTTGTAAATAGGTGGGGGTTGGTCTCTTCTCCCAAGTAACAGGCAATAGGACAAGAGGAAATGACCTCAAGTTGCACCAGGGGAGGTTTAGATTGGATATTAGGAAAAATTTCTTGACTGAAAGGGTTGTCAAGCCTTAGAACAGGCTGCCCAGGGAAGTGGTAGAATCACCATCCCTGGAAATATTTAAAAGACGTGTAGATGTGGCACTGAAGGACATGGTTTAGTGGTGGACTTGCAGTGTTAAAATTTGCAGTTGGCCTCAATGATCTGAAAGGTCCTTTCCCACCTAAATGTTCCTGTGATTCTATGATCGTTTCCTTCCAATTAAAACAGAAAAGTGCCAACAACTCCATCCTGTGAACTCAGGTTGTCCCCAATAGTGCTAGGTTTTAGGTTCATCTCCAATGGCAGCATTAGCTCAGAGCTCTCCCACTCTGTCACCTGGCCTGATCTGATTTTTTACCCTTCTTTTCTCCCCCCACATATTAAAAAGGGAATTGCTACGTTCAACACATATGCTGAATTACCGTGTCTTTAGCTGAAAAGTGGAGGAAGAAGAAAAGCTGTCTTCTATAGCCAATGCCAGAATTACATGCTTTCAGAGGTGAAGTTTTTCTGATCAGCTCATCATACCACATTCCTCTTGGATTTAAAGTAGCAATTCATTTTAAAATGGAAACGACTGAGCATTGATTTTCTTTAAAGCCTATATTCCTTTATACAACACCACTTCCCTTGTCTAATGCTTCCTTCAGATTAGCCACCAAAGTAATGGTTCTCTGGGACAGTTTTCCAAAGTTATGACAACATCTTTTCTAGCCGCACACCTGATTTCCATGTCAGATCTGACAACTCCCCATTTCACGTGAACCATCCTGCTGATAACAGAACAATAAAAGTGAAACACCGCTGAATGCATGGGGAAAAAAAGAGGTCACAGGGGTTCTTGCTTTAGCACTTTTCTTAAACCTTTGCTTTCTTCACCTCACTTATATCTTTGTACTGCCTGTGGCCTCAAAACTGATCTCACTTAATTTCTGTCTTTGAAGGTAGCTTTTAAAGTGAGGTGATTGCCCAAGCAATTTTATGCCTGCTTGGGAAATATTTCCAGGCAACTACTGGAATACTTCCTGGCCCCTACTTCCAGCCAAAGTTAATGTAAAAATGGACCTGAAGTGGTGCTGTTCATTTTATACCCAAGGAAATAAGATATGATCCACAGAGACAGTGCTGTCCCGAGCACTCACTGCTGTCAGGTCCTCCAGACGGTGCTGGAGTGATGGTGCCAAAGTAAAGGTTAAATTAAGAGCTTCAGAAACAAGATTAGCTAATGAAGGGGGCTCCACCCCTCAGGGACTGGTGAACAAGTGGGAAGGGAAGGTGATGATGGGTATACATGAGGAAGGGAACCACACAACCAGGAAAAGGACTCGCTGCTGGGAAACCTGCATGGCCGCAGATCTATGATGGACTTCTGCCACATGTGTAGGGCGTATGCTGCCAACGTGCCACATCTGGAGCTTGGGATGAAATCTGTGCAAGCCCTCCCTGATTCCCACATCCTCTCACCCTGATTACTGGAGCAAGGAAAGTAAGTGTGAGGGCCACACTGATTTGAGTGGCGGTGTTGCTTCAGCTGGTGTGTGTTGCTCTGTGATGTTGATCTCAGATGCTGGCAGAAGCAGAGCTGTCACACTGCTGGGCACAGAGTTCCCTTGCCTGGCTCTGAAGGGCAGTGCCAAACAGCCATCACAGCTTCCCCTCCTGCATGTGACACATGGCATACACTGTGCCAGACGGAGATGAAAGGAGATTTTCTTTATAAAGCTTCAGTAAATCTGCCCTCTAGGATCTGTGTGCATCCACTTTGGAGTCTGCAAGGGAGAATGCAGACCTTGCACTGTGGTCAGAGTTCCTCAGGTTCTGCAGATGTGCCACATCTGGCTGTCAGGCTGACATATGGGACACTCACCTATGTGTGTGACTGGTCGCAAGTGTCTTCTGCAGGTATCTTCTTAAGTACACCCATGTAGCTGCGAGCAGGGCTGAGAAGCTTTCTACCACGATGAAGGGAAGTGCAGCAAACCCACCTGCTGCATTTACACCAATGTAACAGAGACATTCCTTTCAGCTGGGAGACCTTCCAAGGGACTAGTATGAATCCATCCACTTTTAAAAATGGCACTCTTTTGTGCAGTTTTGGAAGCATCAGTTTTGCTGGGCATGGAGTCCAGACTCCTAGGAAGGTGTGCAATAAGCCCCAATAGTTGCATCTGCTTAAGAAAACTGGGTGGCAATTAGGGAAGTTTTCCCCATTAAATGATGAAGCTGAGAGTTATAGGGTGCTGTGATAGACAGTAGTGTACCTGTTGAAGGAAAGCCAAATTGAAATCTGGTGGAGGCTGGTGTCTCCCATACAGTAGGGGACTCTTACCCACTTCCACAGGGTCACACTGGTCATGTCTGGAAACAACTTTAGAACGATCACATAGAATTGCAACAAATGAATTTGCTAATGTCCCTAAAACCACAATGGACACTGGAGAAACAGAGAGATGTTTGATGTAAGAAAATTTAAGCTACTTCCTGTCATCTCTCTGTCTGTGAAAAGTTTCTTACTCCATATTCTGTGGAAGAGCCATTTGAGGTTTTCACTTAAAATCAGACTGAAATGTAATCGCTACCCTAGATAGCCATTGGCAGAAAGGTCTCCAGACAAATTAACTAGGTTAAAAAAGGAGAACATTCACCTTAAAATTAAATTCACCATACACTTTTGGTCCCGCCAACAAGCTGGTTGGTTTGACACAGTAGCCAGGAGCAAGAGAATCTAGATTTATTTTAAGACATCTCGATTTATTTGTCCTTTTATTTAGTTTATGTTTCAGAATTCACAGCCCCTGAAATTCAGGCTTATGCATGTAATCCATGTAAGCTGTTTTGTACCACATATGGAGAACGAGGACCAATACCATGTACGGGAATCAATTTCAGCCACTATCCTTTCCTGAAAAAGTCCTGAAACATAAAGCTGTTACAAACAAATTTAGTTCTCATTTTATACCACCTAAATATTGCCCACTACTCCTTAGAGTTGGATTTCACCTCAGATCAGAGCACTGCCGTTATTAGCTGTATGGCATCCAGGCAGCGAACAAAAAAGGTTTTGGTGGTTTTCTATGATGCAGGTGATGAGAGTTACCTAGGTATTTAGATTAGTACTAACTCATCAATACTTATGCAAAAACAATTTGATGTGATTAGATATATACATACATATATATATATATACACACTCAGTTCTTGAATTCAAAGATTTTCTTTTCCTTTGAAAAATGGCCAGCTAAGCATTCAGAAACAGAGTTGTTTAAAATTATGTGTCTGCCCTGGTGTGCTTAGAAGTATGAAGCAATGACATTTGCAGGGCTATGTCCTTTTCTTTCCCTGGATGGACAAAGCAGTAAATGTAAGGCTTCAATCTGTGAGGCAAAATTAACCCAAATTTTAGATCAGAGCAAAGATAGCCACCAAGAGCTGCATTTTTAATATCTCATTATTTCAAGCTGCAGAGATGTAGGGGTTTGATTCAAGGCCACTGCTGGTTTCACTGCTGTTGAAAAGCAGTAAGGCTTTGAGTATAAGCATCTTTTTACAAGGTATTATAATAACGTTATCAATGTTCATACTGAGAATTTATAACTAGTTTCACAAGTTTCAAAACCTTTAAGAGTTATTTACCTTCTGGATTCTGCTGTTTAAAAACCTCCACAAATTGCTACAGATCTTTTAAAAATCCCAGCCTCTTATTGGTGATTTTACACTGGCAGCAGTCAAATTCTCTGTGCTATAAGCCTTCTGGGCATTACAAGTTAATGGCTGAAACTGAGTAACAGTAAAAAAATGATTAATGGTAAAATCTCATGTCTCCCTATCGAAGCTGACTCAAGAGCTATGCTCATATAGCAGCAGTAACAATATTTCTCAGCTTTGCAATCTCCAGATGATGAAGAATGGCATCTTGTATATTTCTAAGATAGATAGTTCCCTTATTATTGACTCTATTATATGAGAAAATTGTGCTTTAAATAAGGATAAATATTGACACATTTTATTACGGAAAATAAACTTGCATTTGAGTCAACATGCCAGAACTATCTTCTTTAGTGAATTATTGTTTAATCATTATTTAAATTTTGGTTTTATTTACTAGAAAAAAAAGGCACTTCAAAAGCAGATAGTTTAAGAAGCCAAGGCAGCACAGAAGTAACAAGAACCCAAATATTTAAGAAGCATAGAAAGTTAAGAGTGACACAACTGGGAAAAATACCATGAAGGGGTTTTAATGAGAAGGAACCACGACTTGTCTCAAAACACATGCCATTAGCTTTGGGTTTAAAATGTTTCAAGTAGGCAGTTTCAGAAATGATGTGGGTGAGGTTCCCAGGAGATTTAGATTAGATACCAGGAAGAAATTCTTTACTTTGAGAATGGTGAGACAGTGGAACAGGTTGTCCAGAGAAGTTGTGGATGCCCCATCATTTGAAGTGTTCAAGGCCAGGTTAGATGAGGTTTTGAGCAACCTGGTCTAGTGGGAGGTGTCCCTGCCCATGGCAAGTGGGGTTGGAACAAGATGGTCTTTAAGATGCCTTCCAACCCAAACTATTTTATGATTCTATGATTCTGTTTGTCTCAGAAGGTACCATGGCCTTGGTGACTGCTCTGCCATGAGCTTTATGACCTTTGCAGTCCCACACCCTGCTTAAGACAGAAAAGGAGTTTCTGATGTGGGATATATTGCTGTCCATTGGCCCTGGATCCAAATGTAAGATTACAGAACAGGGAGCCCTCAAACTTGGGAGACACTGTATTATATTGATGGCATAAGTTGGAATCTAAGTTTGCTGATGATACTGGAATGTTTTCCATTGTGTTATTGCTCACTGGATTTCTTGTCTTTCCCAGAAAAAAATGTGCCTTGTCTTGTCTTGTCTTATCTTATCTTACTTATTTTATTATTTTATTTTATTTTATTTTATTTTAATCTGTGTTAGTATTGGAATTGGGTTGGAAATGTTTCTTTCCACCACACAAAATGCTTCATGTTTTTGAAAACAAAGCCCTGTTTCATATAGAAAATTACCCTCAATCCCTTGGCATTTTGTGTGCAAAAAATGGGCAATACGTACTGTCCCCATGTCCTGTGGATTAAGGCACTCAGGATACAGGAGTTCAGTGCTCTTGTGATTACTGGGCAGATGACAGATCTGAACTGGCTTTTTCTGGGTTACTGATTTATTCTCAAACTACTTTCAGTCTCCCACTCTTTGAGCAGAAATCAGACTCTTGTCCTGAACTTTGCCAATAGATCTTACCATGGAACTAGCTCCACTTTGTAAAAAGATTTTGTTACCCAGACAGGTGCTGTCATTTGGACAGCATCTTTTCTCTCCTCAATCTATAAAAAAAAAAAAGTTTAATTGGAGACACTTCAAGATCCTTGGAGAGCATGAGTGGTCATTCTGAGCTGGCAGAATCCTTGCTCTCAGTGGAGATGACCGTCAAAAAGAAAGAAACAGCAGCTGCAGAGCAAAAGGTGAGCTTCCATGTAAGGAGCACCTACCTCTGAAAGGCTTTGAACATCAACACACTGATCTGGAGCTTGATTCTGTTTAACAGTGAGAGGACCACAATATTTTTGTTTTAGGACATGTCAGTATCTACAGCATTTCCTCAACAAATTGCAACAGAAACCTGGACAGAGAAATGGACTCTGCTGAATATCCAGATAGCAGTATCAAGTCTTGTAATTGCTACAGCCTCCAGTAAAATTAATTTGTAAGCCATTGGCTTTCTAAAGGCCAGATGTCTAAAATTGCTTTTTTTTTTCCCCTTTGTGCCAAGATACATTCTTTCAAGAAAGAAGTATCGCTAAGCAAAGGGCACCTGTCTAAAATTACTAAGGCTCAAGTAAGAGATTTGCAGATCAACTTTGCTGCCCTTTTCCCCTTGCGGTAAAACTATATGCTTTCCCTACTGACAACAAGAGAACATGCCCTTGCCTTGATTTGTGAACTTTAAAAAATGCTGAAAAAAATATCTGGGAGGAACTAGAATGCAAAACTGTCCTTCAGCTGTGAAGGCTTTATTTTTCCTGGTTTCTTAAAAAGAAAATGAGGGTACCGTAAACATATCTGTCTTTATTTATTCTTGTGGTCCTCTCTTTTTCCTCAAAATAATTATTGCAAGCATTTATTTATACCATTTATTGATTTACACTCTAGGCAAAACCAATGTATTTCCAAAACAAAACAAAACAAAAAAGTATTAACACTTAAACTTGTTCATATCAGTTGTATTTAGACCTAGTAAGAAAATGGAATATACAACCTGTGTGGAATTCTGGAATATCTGTATTTCATGTTCATCTACACTCAGTATAAAAAGACTAACTGTCACTGATGGAATAAAATGCTGCAAAATAGTTTGATTTAGAAATACCTAAACATTCTTTATTTTGACATTGAAACTGAATATAATTTT